>NC_092377.1:145909986-147327486 GCF_030028105.1 Mobula birostris
CCGACACCACCAACCCACACACACACACACACACACACACACACACACACACACACACACACACACACACACACACCACACACACACACCTCCTTTCCGGTACTGGCGAAGTTTCTTTGTGCACAACTGCAACGTTGATTCCCTGATTTTGTGTGTTCCTTCAGCATGTAATGCAGGAGGTGACATGAGTTAAACAAAACATGATACTATCAAAGGAATGAACTCACGAACGCAAGAGTGGTGGGAATTGGAGAGCGCGTGTTAGAAGATGCAGCTGGAGACACCAACCAAGGTTTGTCCGCCCTATAAGAGAAATGTTCCGGGATATAATGTTTTTCTTTGATGACTATACAAAATAGATGTATCTTCTTCTCATTCAATTTACTGTTGTAGTCGCTGTAGACAAGTACACATCTATTTACTAAGGTAATTAACACACATCTATTCACTGAACACAATTGAAGACAGATAGTTTCACAGCCAAACTAGTGCGGTCTCATTGAAAGATCTCAAACTAAGAGTTCAAGCTGAGAGTTTCAGGTATATGGAACTGAAACTTCAACCTCGTAATTGTACAGCATGCAAGATGGGCTTTCATCCTCCCAGGTCGGTGGTCATCAAAATGAATTAATGTATGTTATTTACAAGTGCATACACAGTAATTTAGCCGTTTGCAATCCACAGAAATCTGAATGCGATTCCTGATTAGATTGAAGCGAACAGATAAATGAGCAGCTCCCCCCCCCCCCCCCCTATTGACGCTCTGCAAGACACTCCGGTTTGGCATACAGTCCAATGGCGAATGATTCTGCGAAATCGTGTTCATAGCATTACAGCTGGTGCGTCACAGATCCATTGACGCAGATTAAATACCGATTCTCTGGGCGAATTTTGCGTATTCTGCTAGAAAACAGGATGCTTTAGATTTAGATAATGTATTTAGATTTTCCTCCATATCCCAAGGTTGTGCAATCTGTTACGCTGGTAAACTCAGGGACTACTGCAAATTCCCTCTGATATTCAAATATGTTGTAGTCTCTGTGGAACGGGGCTTCGGGAGGCGTTGTGTGTGTGTGCGTGGTGGGGAGGGTGGTTGGGGGTCATTGTACTATAAAACGGAGATCCTTCAATAAGGACGTTTGCTCCGATGTGGCGATAAATCTATCTGTATGCCTTATTGTCTCTGAATTTCTCGATGCATTACTAATGACCACACTAGTTGACAAATTCCCATTGACAATATTCACCTGAACATAGGACACCAACGCCCGAGATGTCAGAAGAAGACCTGTTCAACACCGAGATGTTGCAGTTTCGGAGATGTGACTCGTTTCCTTCGCATTGAACTTTGGCCACCCACACGGGCCGTGCAGTTTCTCTGTACCTTGAGGAGTTGTAGGCGGATTTGGCGAAGCCGCAACGCAATTGTCCACAGACAACGTTTGCGTCATTGAGGTTCCAATCTTTATCCTGCAATCTATGCCAGGTGCCGTTAGCATAAACCTCCACTCGGCCGTCGCATCGGCTTCCCCCATCGCTCAGTCTCAAAGACCACATTTCAGCTACGATACCGAAGAAGATAGATAAAAGAGTTAATATCAAGGAAAGGTATCCACAATATTTTTTTTTCCAGATGTTGCTGTATGGTTTGTTTTATACACTAATTTTCCCACATGTTACTTAGGTTGCCAGCAATATCAGTAAAGTTTATCAGCCCTTTTGAGCAATAAAAACTATTTCTGTACTTTATCTCAGAAACTAGAAATTATGAGGCATACAATTAAACTTTGACCATATTGATAAATACTGAATATTTACGTAGTCTGATCCCTAACCAAATCTACATTGTTGGCGCCGGCGGCTCCTCCGTAAATCTCTTTATTTTGTTCCCGAACATTAGGTACAGCCATCCCAGGAACGAGTTACAAATTCCCTTTACGAATGGCGAAAGAAAAACACACAAAAATAAAAAAAAATGCGACTTTTTTTTTTCTTTGCAGCGAAGCAGAGCAACATAGGTATTGATTGAGATGTACAAGATGATAAGAGCCTTATGTAGTGTGGATAGACGGAGATTTTTCCCAACAGTCAAAATGGCGAATACATGCAGGTATCACTTTACGGTAAATCGAGGAAAGTATAGGTAAAAAATCAGCGCTGAGTTTCTTACCCAGAGAGTTCAGTTGTGCGCATGCAACGGCTTGCTACTGCGCCGAAACAGGCAGATACAGTAGAGATATTTAAGGAACACATGGATGATATTAAAACAATGGAGGGTTGTTTAGTCGGGAAGGATTGGACTGCTATTGGAGGAGGTTAAAGAGGCGGTGATACATAATACGCAGAATGAATTGTGTCTTCTAAGTTACAAGTATTCTATGTTCATAGTAAAAATGCCGCGCTTTTTTCTTACTCACCTAATTTAAATGGGAACCTTCATTTCTTATTGTCCCTCGTCAACTCATTAATAAAGTCTATAACACAGTTGTTCTCTGCACAGATATTATATTTCCATATTTGTAGAATGTTACATTGTGCCAAAGACTGCTGTGCTGATAAACAAATTGCCATCATCCTGCAGCCTTCTGCACAGTTATTCTCCAACTTACGAATTATTCACTCTATACTTAAAACAGTCTATTATAATACAACGAAATTGCCGGGACTTGAGAAACTCAGTTACAGAGAAAGTTTGAATAGGTTAGGACTTTATTCCCTGGAGCGTAGAAGAATGAGGGGAGATTTGATAGAGGTTTATAAAATTATGATGGGTATAGATAGAGTGAATGCAAGCAGGCTTTTTCAACTGAGGCAAGGGGAGAAAAAAAAACAGAGGACATGGGTTAAGGGTGAGGGGGGAAAAGTTTAAAGAGAACATTAGCGGGGGCTTCTTCACACAGAGAGTGTTGGGAGTATGGAATGAGCTGCCAGACGAGGTGGTAAATGTGTTTTTTTTAAACATTTAAGAATAAATTGAACAGATATATGGATGGGAGGTGTATGGAGGGATATGGTCCGTGTGCAGGTCAGTGGAACTAGGCAGAAAATGGTTCGGCACAGCCAAGAAGGGCCAAAAGGCCTGTTTCTGTGCTGTAGTTTTTCTCTGGTTTCTATGGTCTTATGGCATGCATCTGCGAAATTAAGAAGCATCAAATATCTTCTTAATCTCAATCAGATATAGTCACCAGTAAACTATCCTTTAAATTACTTAACATGTCGCCGTTGTGTAAATTTCTACGACCAAAGAGTAGTTTGTTTCTGTCCGACATTCCTTGTGACTCACCAGAGCAGATAAGACCAGCGTCATTCCCATGTGAACAGCTAATCTGACCCCAGGCTGAGACTGGACAATCGGTTAGTCGGGACTCGTTCCCCAGGCAGCGGTAGTCATCCTTCCACAATGGCCCTTTACCTTCGCTAAATTTAGCACCTCTAGGAGTTGCACTTACTGCCCCGCACTGTAGATGTTCACAGACCACGGCAGCATCTTCCAGGCTAAAATGTTCATCGCAAAGTGTCCCCCACTGGCCTCCGTGCAGTACTTCCACACGCCCAGAGCATCTGCTCTTCCCATTAACCAAACGTGGTCCATGCTTCCCTGTTGTAGACATAATTGAAGGTAGTTAAGTACTCTCAATAAAAACAGAGTAAAATACTAAACTGGAGAAATTGTTTGATTTTCCACCTTCTCCACATGACTGCCTGGCAATTGTTCCACAACATGAAGATTCATCGAAATGGAACGCATTGAGCAGTACAATGCAGATGTGTTCTTCACCTCGCTATGAGATCCTATCATAAACATAAGAAAATCTGCAGATGTTGGAAATCCAAGCACTATACACAGGAAGCCCATGGAACTCAGCAGGCCAGGCAGCTGAATGGAAAGGAGTGCAGTCGATGTTTCGGGCCGAGTTCCTGCACTAGGAGAGGAAAAACAAAAGATGAGGATTCAGAGTAAGGAAGTGCGGGAAGGATGAACCACAAGTTGATAGGAGCAACCAGGAGGGGGAAGGGGTGAATTGCAGATCTAGAAAAATTACTGGATACAGAGCTAGATAATGGGGAAATCTGATTGCGAAGGACAGAAGGACTAGAAGAAAGAAAGGGGAGATGATCATTCAAGGGTGGGAATAGGCAGGTAAGGGGATAAAGTGAAAGAATATATTGGAAATGGGAAATGGTAAAGGGAAGGAGGAGGCATTAACGGAAGTTCTAAAAACTCGATGTTCATGCCAACAGATTGGGTTGGGGCTACCCACACGGAATATAAGGTGCTGCTCCTCCAACCTCAGTGTGACTTCATCGCGATAGCAGAAAGATGCTCATGTCAGAATGGGAACAGGAAGTGGAATTGAAATTAACGGCCACTGGGAGACCCTACTTTTTTGGAAGAACGGATTGTACATGCCCGGTGAAACGGTCTCCCGATCTATTCCAGGTCTTATTGATAAACAGCAGGCCACACCGGGAGCACCGAATACAGTAGATGACACCAAAATACTCACAGGTGAAGTGTCGCCTCATCTGGAAAGACTGTTTGGGGCCCTGAATGATAATGGGTGTGTAGATATAGGGGCAGGTATTGTACTTGCGCCACTTGAAAGGATAAATGTCAGGAGGGAGATTAGTGGGGATGGACAAATGGACGACGGAATCTTTCAGACCAAGCTCCCATGTGGAACCTTATCAAAGGCTGTACAGAAGTCCTGTGTAAAACATCCGCAGCCCTACCGTCATTTACAGTTTTCGTTAAATGTTAAAAAGAAAAGCTTAAAATGTATTGGTAACCGCAATTTTCCATTCACAATACCATTCTGACTCCAAATGAGACTCTGTTGATGAATAGCTCGTAGATCCTGGCGATTAGAGTATTTTCCAGTAACTTCTCCACCTCTGGCTCTCAGGCTGACTGGCCTGTCTGGGAAAATTATTTCGAGATTGAAAGCCTTATCATATGGGGAGCTTTTGATGGTTCTGAGCCTGTGCTCACTGGAATTCTGAAGAATAAGTGTTGACCCAAGTGAAACCGATATTGAACGTTCTCGATAGAGTCGATGTAGAGAGGATGTTTCCTATGGTGCGATAGCCGAAGACCAGAGGACAATGCCTTGGAATAGAGGGCTGTCCTTTTAGAACGAAGATGAGAGAGAATTTCTTTAGCTAGTGAGTGGGCTTCGTTGCTTCAGGCAGCTGTGGAGTTCAACTCTTAGGGTATAATTAAGGTAGAGCTTGACAAATTCTTCATTAGTCAGAGCATGAAGGGTTATGGGGGAGAAAGCAGGGGGTTAGAGCTAAAAGATAAAATGGATCAGACATAAAATGGGAGAGCAGATTCGATGGAACGAATGACCTATTTCTGCTCCTATATCGACTGGTCTGGTCTTATGGTTTTGTTAAGACATCATCAATATTCCCCGGCCTGAACCTAATTTGCAGGGGATTCATAAGGTACTTTGTGTACGATTAACGACTATGTTATTGGCTTCTCATCCTTTGCCTCTATGCATGATCAATGCGGACATTTATTCTGTTCGGTTCTGCAGCAAGAAACTCGGATGGTAATGGCACAGAGTGTTTCGACCTAATTGCATTCCTCACTAATGCATTCGATAGATGCTTAGAAATGAAGGAACATAAACAATGTCTTCAGTTTTTGACACATTTCTGGATAACATATCTTGTGCGGTCCGTTTTCCAAGAAAGGAGTAATCTCTTCAAAATTTTCCAAGCATCTGGATATTAACTATTAACTAAAATAAATTATTTTTATTCCGTTGTTGCAGTAGTGATGAATGACAACGGTTTAGTTGTTAAATGGTTTTTTCTCAAAAGATTAACACAAATTGCTGGAGGAACGCTGCGGTCCAGCCAGCATCTATGGGAAAAGAGTAAACATGCGATGTTTCTGGCAAATGACCCTTCGTGTATTTTTGTGTGTATTCGTTTTATTTCAGGAATCTGAAGATGTTATCTTCTTTGGACTTTAGCGTTTAATCTGTTTCAGGCCGTTGTCAGCATTTTATTAGAGCTTACATATTTAGTTTTATTTGAACTATTTTATTGTTTTCTTTTATTTTAGTTTGATTTGAATTCAGTAGCCGTGAGAGAATGTTAAAGCAATACAAGACAGTTAGAACAGACTTGGAGTATTGTGTTCAGCTCAGGTCACTTCATTGAACATACAACATAGAAAGCCTACAGCACACTACAGGCCCTTCGGCGCGCTAAGCTGTGCCGAGCATGTCTTTACTTTAGAAATTACCTACGGTACCCATAGCCTTCTATTTTTCTAAACTCCATGTACCTATCCAGGAGTCTCTTAAAAGTCGCTATCGAATCCTGCTCCACCACCGCCGTCGGCAGCCCATTCCATGCACACACCATGCGTGAAAAGCTTACCCTTGACATCTCCTCTGTACCTACCTCCAAGCACCTTAAAACTGTGCCCTCTCATGTTAGGCATTACAGCCCCGGGTAAAAGCCTCTGACTATCCACACGATCAATGCCTCTCATCATCTTATACACTCTATATTACTAAAGGGAGAATGTGGCTATAGTAGAGAGAGTGCAGTGGAGAGTTACATAGATGCTGTCTGGATTGGAGAACATGCCTTATGAGAATAAGTTGAGTGAACTTACCGGTTTCTCTTTGAAGCGACCAAGGATAAGAGGTGACCTGGTAGAGGTGTATATTGATCGCCTGGATAGCCAGGCTTTTTTGCCCCAGGGCTGAAATGGGTAGCACTAGGGGGCATAGTTTCAAGGTGCTTGGAAGTGGTACTGGATGATGTCAGAGGTAAGATTTTCACACAGAGCGTGCCGGATGAAGTGGAAAGCACTGTCTGCGATGGTTGTAGGAGCAGATACAATACGGTCTTTTATGAGATTCTCAGATGGGCACATAGAGCTTAGGAAAATAGAGGGCTATACGGTAGGAACATTCTAGGCAGCTTCTAGAGTCAGTTACATGGTCGGCATAACATTCTATATCGAAGGGCATGCAATTGCTCCAGATGTTTAAGTTTATGTTCTATTACGATGTGGTTTCTGATTTTACCTGAATGATGTTTTCTGAAACTATCGCCATGTGCTTCCCGTTCAATTTCAGAGTGCTGCCTGAACAACATACTTCCCTACAAACCTATAAAATCACAACATACTTTTGAGTACTTATGTTCATGTACTTTATTTGCATTCCTTTCTAAACGGTATGCTGCCTGCAGTATGTTCCACCATCTCGTCCGTCCATAAGATCCGCTGGGCAATCTCCCTCTTCCGTGGTCCAATACTCCTTTTTTTTTTGTGCAGCTATATCACTAGTCCTTAATGAAATTGGTGAATAATCCCTAAGTACTTTGCTAATATGCTAACTCCTTGCTCAATGCCATCGTAATTTATCAGCCTATTGGTCAAGTTTTGATAGGAGATTCTTTTTTTCATCCATTCTAAAGTTTCACAAGATCACAAGGCAAAGGAGTAGAAGTAGGCCATTCGGCCCATCGAATCTGCTCCGCAGCTCCCCCATGAGCTAAACTATTCACTCATCTAGTTCCAATTTCCGGCTTTCCCCCATATCCCTTGATACCCTGACTAATTAGATACCTGTCAATCTCCTCCTTGAACACCCTCAATGATCGGGCCTCCACAGCTGTATGTGGCAAAGAATTCCACAAATCCACGACCCTCTAGCTAAAAAAAAAAAATCTCCTCACCTCTGTTTTAACTGGGTACCCTCTAATTCTGTGACTATGGTTTCTTGTCCTGGTCTCACCCACCAAGGGAAACAACCTTTCCACATCTACTCGGTCATACCGTTTCAACATTCCAAATATTTCTATGAGATACTCTCTCATTCTTCTATACTCTAATGAATACAATCCAAGGAAACATCCTCGTAAATCTTCTCTGAACTCTCTTCAACATTAGTACATCCTTTCTATGATAGGGGGCCCAAAGCTGCACACAGTATTCCAAATAAGGACTCACTAATGCCCCATAGAGCCTCATCAACACATCCTTACTCTTATACACTATTGCTCTTGAAAAAATGCCAACATAGCATTCGCTTTCCTTACCGCTGATCCAAATTGGTGGTTAACCTTTAGGGTATCCTGCAAGAGGACCCCCAAATCCCTTTGCACTTCCGATTTTTGAATTTTCTCCACATCTAAATAGTAATCTGCCCGATTATTTCTTCTTCCGAAATGTACAAAACCGTACATTTGTCAACGTTGTATCTCATCTGCCATTTCTTTGCCCACTCTCCTAAACTGACTAAGCCTCTCTGCAACCTTTCCGTTTCTTCAACATTTCCTGCTCCTCCACCTATCTGGGTATCATCCGCAAATTTAGCCACAAAACCATTTAATCCATAATCCAAATCATCGATAAACATCGTAAAAATAAACGGCCCCAACACTGAGCCCTGCGGAACACCACTAGTAACCGGCAACCAATCAGAATGAATCCCTTTATTCCCACCCATTGTTTTCTGCCTATCAATCAAATGCTCCACCCATTTCAATATCTTTACTGTAATTACATGGGCTCTCATCTTATTAAGCAGCCTTATATGCGGCACCTTATCGAAGGCTTTTTGAAAATCCAAATAGACAACATCCACAGCCTCTCCCTTGTCCATCTTATTCGAGATTACCTCAAAACATTCCATTAGGTTGGTGAGGCAGGATCATCCCTTCATGAAACCATGCTGGCTTCAGCCTACCTTGTCATGCACCTCGAGGTATTTCATAACCTCGTCCCTTGAGGATTGACTCCAATATCTTTCCAACTACCGATGCCAGACTACTAGGTCTGTAATTTTCTTTTTGCTGCCTCCTTCCTTTCTTAAATAACGGAACTACATTTGCGACCTTCCAGTCCTCCAGAACCATGCCAGAGTCTATTGATTCCTGGAAGATCATTTCCAATGCTTCCACAATCACCAAAGCCACCTCCTTTGGAACCCCTGGGTGCACCTCATCCGCACCGGGAGATTTATTTATTCTTAGTCCACTTAACTTCCCAAACACTTTCTCTCTAGTAATCCTGACCGTACCTAATTCTATTCCTTGATACCTCTGGCTATCAAGTATATTGCTCATGTCTTCCACTGTGTAGACTGATGAAAAATACTCGTTCAGTTCCTCCACCATCTCTTTGTTACCCATTATAATTTCTGCAGCATCATTTTCAATCGGTCCCGTATCTACCCTTGTCACTCTTTTACTCATCATATATTTAAAAAAAAATCTAAGTATCTTTTTTTTTATGTTAATCGCCAACTTCCTTTCATAATTCATCTTTTCTTTCCTAATGACTTTCTTAGGTTCTTTCTGTAAGTTTTTAAAAGTCTTCCAGTCCTCATTTTCCCAATAATTTTTGCTTCCTTGTACGCCGTTTCTTTTGCTTTTATTTTTGCCTCAACCTCTGTCGTTGCCACATTTGTGCCATTTTTCCATTCATGATTTTCTTTTTTCTTGGAATATATTTTTCCTGCATTTTCCTTATTTCTTGTTGGAATTTCATCCAATTCTGCTCTGCCGTCCCTCCACTTAGCTTACTTTTCCAATCGACTAGGGCCAGTTCTTCTCTCATAGCACTGTAATTTCCAATCATAGGTATTCTAAATTTCCTCCTTCCGAACCTCACACTGAACTCAATCATTAATGTTGTCTTATTGTAAACACTTCAATTGCGCCCCCCCCCACCTTTACTGTCGGTCAATTTCACATCAAAATAATATCGAATGATACTGCACTAATGCAACTTATGAGACATTATTTGGAAGAATTATTGTTAAGTAAATTCTGTCTTCAAAATACAATCAAAGCATAATATTGTTTTTTTTTTCTGAAACCCGACACTCACCAGAACAGATCAGACCGACGTCATTCATGTGGTTGCAATGTTGAGTCGTTGAATAATCTGGACAGTCGCATAGGCTCGACTCATTACCTTGACATTTAAGGATTCTGTCCCATACATGCTCTTTTCCCTCTCCAAAATAAGCTCCCCCCAGCACAGAAACAGCGACTCCGCATTGAAGTTGATTGCACACCACGTTGGCATTATTCATATCCCAGTGCAAGTCACAAACTGTTCCCCATTCTTCACCAAACTGCACTTCCAGTCTTCCCGAACATTCGTCATTTCTGGACACTAATCTTGCAGTTCTATGACCTGAGAAAGATGTGAAGAGCAAACATGGCAAAGAAAATTACAACAATGTACAGTCAAATCATGTTGCATTCAGCATATATCATGGCCCGAAATCGTTGGGTTGCAATCTGTTCTCGGAGGGATAACCTGGTTTTCCACCACCAGAATGCACCATATTTATTGAGTTCTGGTGAATTAATTTTTACTGAACATTTTGCACGCCCATGTTGCAAGCTAATTGTGTGTGCGAACAAAACAGCCGGTAACAATAAATGGATCATGAATATTCTAAAATCATTAACAAATAATCTTTTGATCGCAAGTGCATACTCTATGTTCGTTTATTATCGAAATTCACGTCGGGATATCAGAGCACCATAAAAAAATATTTTTTTTCTATGATTAATCATTAATTAAAGCCAAATAATTGATCCTTCACTAAACACGGTCCTTTGCGTTCGACAATCCCCTCTGCTAATCCACTTATGTCTGTGTGTGTGTGTGTGTGTGTGTGTGTGTGTGTGTGTCAGGCAAAGCAACATTCTCAATAATAATGTCTATGGCACACCGCTGGTCCGGTTTGCTCACAAGAATATCATTCTTCTATCGGACTCCTGTCGTGCAGTACATAGCTAATTAGCCTGATCCGCTTGGAAACCATGCGCCTGAACTTTCTGTGAGATTCGAATGCGAAGACATGGACAACGTTACCAAAGTTTACTTGTGTGTCTTCATCAATATTCTCAGCAACTCTTCAAACACTCAAATGAATTAGTGAGACATGTTTATCCCACACAAAAGTATGATCAATAATCTAACCCGCATCTGCTTTTCCAGATTTCCTTCTTCTGGATGTGCACAAATATAATTGTTTCGAGTTCCAACACTTAGCGCAGTTTGTGAGAAGCCAACGATAAGTTCAGACGAAGGTTGCCCAGCAACCTCAATAATTTCAACAGTTCTATTAATAGGTGTTTTCATATTTAAGCAACGTTGAAAGAATGCATTACATTTTATTGAAAACAAACACAGACTTTAACAAGTCTGATGTCCCAGAAATATCCTAACACATGCTTGAGCTGTTGGGTGCAAATCACGAGAAGACCTTTCACTGTCAAACTCGAAGAATTCCCAGCTATACACACTGTCCTATTGAACACAGCAGGCAATTGAGGAATGGCAGCTCTTGACCTGTAAAACTGGCTTGATGCCCTATGAAATGCCTGGTTTGTAAAGCATGAGTGGTATAAATGTGGTGAATATAAGGGTCCTTTACTTTCAGATATAATTTATTAAAACCTGAAAGCACAGGTTTAGCGGAGATAGCAGATGGTTCACAAGGCCCTGAGGGGCAAACTCTCCATCTAAATGACGGTCTGTAGACGGTGTCCTGCAAGAGAAAGTGGCTGAGGCAGGTAAAGTGACAATATTTGCAAGCTATTTGACAGGTAAAGAATAAGAATTGTTTTGATGGATATAGGAACTCATGTGGCCAGACTGACGCAGATTGACATATTGCTTGTCATGGGCGATTTTTGCCTCCTTTCTTTGTGGGAGGGGGAGAACTGTTTACGTGCTGTATGACTTTACTAATCAACAGTTTGAAATGCTGGAACCGGGAGCATTTCGACGGCATAAGCATATTCTGTCAGGGAAGAGAACCTCTCGGCACTTAGGGAAAGAGGATTAAAAATTGGAAACCTATGTTTATCGTGAGGGACGAAATAGAACATATAAACATAGAAAACTTACAACACAATACACGCCCTCCGGCCCACGAAGTTGTGCCGAACATGTCTCTACCTTACAAATTGCTCGGATTACCTATAGCCCTCTATTTTACGAAGCTCCACGTACCTGTCTAAAAGTCTCCTAAAAGACACTATCGTACCCGCCTCCACCACCGTTGCCGGCAGCCCATTCCACGCACTCACCACTCCCTGAGTAAAACACTTATCCCTGACATGTCCTTTGTACCTACTTCCCAGCACCTTAAACCTATGTTCTCTTGTGGCAACCATTTCAAGCCTTGGGAAAAAGCCTCTCACGATCCAAACGATCAATGCCTCTCATCATCTTATGCACCTCCATCAGGTTACCTCTCATCCTCCGTAGCTCCGAGGAGAAAAGGCCGAGTTCACTCAATCTATTCTCATAAGGCATGCTCCCCAATCCAGGCAGCATCCATGTAAATCTCCTCTGCAACCTCTCTACGGCTTCCACAGCCTTCCTGTGGTGAGGCGACCAGAAATGAGCGCAGTACTCCAAGTGTGGTCTAACCAGGGTCCTACATAACTGCAACATTACCTATCGGCTGCTAAATTAAACTCAATGATTGATGAAGGCCACTACACCATACGCCTTCTTCACCACAGAGCCAACCTGCGCAGAGGCATTGAGTGTCCTATGTACTCGGACACCAGATCCCTCCGATCTTCCACACTGCCAAGAGATTTACCATTCATGCTACATTCCGCCATCATATTTGACCTACCAAAATGAACCACTTCATACTTCTCTGGGTTGAACTCCATCTGCCACTTCTCAGCCCATTTGTGCATCCTATCAATGTCGCGCTGTAACATCTGACAGCCCTCCACACTATCTACAACAGCCCCAACCTTCGTATCGTCAGCAAACATACTAACACATCCCTCCAGTCCCTCATCCAGATCATTTATAAAAATCACGAAGAGTAAAGGTCCCAGAACAGAACCCTGAAGCAGACCACTGGTGACCGACCTCCATGCAGAATATGACACTTCTACAACCACTCTTTGCCTTCTGTGGGCAAGCCAGCTCCTGATCCAAAAAACAATGTCCCCTTGGATCCCATGCCTCCTTACTTTCACAATAAGCCTTGCATGGGGTACCTTATCAAATGCCTTGCTGAAATCCATATACAGTACATCTACTGCTCTTCCTTTATCAATGTGTTTAGTCACATCTTGAAAAAATTCATCAGGCTCGTAAGGCATGACCTACCCTTGACAAAGCCATTCTGACTACTCCTAATCATATTAATAATAGGCAACCGTTAGTCTCGTGAGACCATGGATTTGCGCCTTGGAAGGTTTCCAGGGCGCAAGCCTGGGCAAGTTTGTATGGAAGACCAGCAGTTGCCCATGCAGCATGTCTCTCCTCTCCACGCCACCGATGTTGTCCAAGGGAAGGGCATTAGGACCCATACAGCTTGGCACCGGTGTCGTTGCAGAGCAATGTGTGGTTAAGTGTCTTGCTCAAGGACACAACACGCTGCCTCCGCCGAAGTACGAACTAGCGATCTTCATTTCACTAGACGAACGCCTTAACCACTTGGCCACGCGCTAACACCAGAATCATGTTATACCTCTCCAATTGTTCATAAATCCTGCCTCTCTGGATCTTCTCCATGAACTTACCAAATAAATCAGAAGGACCGAAGAGGAAACATTTACCGAGGTACTTGTATAGAAAATGTTTGTAGGGCGATAGGACAGGACCAGTTCCGTGCCATATTACGCTATTAATCAACGGTAGGAAATGCTGGATGCTGGAACAAATAAAAACAAACTACGGAGGAACTCATCATCTGGGGGGATAGGAAATGCTCGACGTTTCTGGCCCGTATCTGTGCAGGCCTGACGACATCATTTCTGGCACGCCACAAATGTTACTCGACTGTTTCGAGTAGCTTAGAAGACGCTGGACTATATATACACTTGGTGCTATTTAATTAACATCACAGCAGGAGTATGATAACAGGAAATGCTTTTCCAACATGACGGGAATAATCCCGATATAAATTGGATTTAGTTCGACATCACAAGCGAAGTGTGGCCAGTCCTGATTATTTGTTATCGAGTCAATAGACAATAGACAATAGGTGCAGGAGTAGGCCATTCGGCCTTTGGAGCCAGCACCGCCATTCACTGTGATCATGGCTGATCATCCACAATCAGTATCCACTTCCTGCCTTATCTTATTAACTTTTGATTCCGCTATCTTTAAGAGCTCTATCCATCTCTTTTTTGAAAGCATCCAGAGACTTGGCCTCCACAGCCATCTGAGATAGAGCATTCCATATATTACACCATGCTCTGGGTGGAAAAGTTTTTCCTCAACTCAGTTCTAAATGGCCTACCCCTTATTCTAAACAGTGGCCTCTGGTTCTGGACTCACCCATCAGCGGGAACATCCTTTCTGCCTCCAGCGTGTCCAATTCCTTAATAATATTATATGTTTCAATAAGATCCCCTCTCAGCCTTCTAAATTCCAGAGTGTACAAGCCAAATAGCCCCAATCTTTCGACATATAACAGTCCCGCCATCCCGGGAATTAACCTTGTGAACCTATGCTGCACTCCTTCAATAGCAAGAATGTCCTTCCTCAAATTTGGAGACCAAAACTGCACACAGTACTCCAGGTGTGGTCTCACCAGGGCCCTGTACAGCTGCTGAAGGACCTCTTTCCTCTTGTACTCAATTCCCCTTGTTATGAAGGCCAGCATGCCATTAGCTTTCTCCACTCCCGGCTCTACTTGCATGCTTGCTTTCAGTGATTGATGTACAAGAACACCTAGATCTCGTTGTGCTTCCCCTTTTCCTAACTTGACTCCATTTAGATAATAATGTCTTCGCGTTCTTACCACCAAAGTGGATAACCTCACATTTATCCACATTAAACTGCATCTGCCATGCATCTTCCCAATCACCCAGCCTGTCCAAGTCACCCTGCATTCTCATAACATCCTCCTCACATTTCACACTGCCACCCAACTTTGTGTCATCGGCAAATTTGCTAATGTTACTTTTAATTTCCTCATTTAAATCATTAATATATATTGTAAACAGCTGCGGTCCCAACACTGAACCCTGCAGTACCCCATTGGTCACCAACTGCCATTCTCAAAGGGATCCGTTAATCGCTACTCTTTGTTTTCTGTCAGCCAGCCAATTTTCAATGCATGTCAGTACTCTTCCCCCAATACCATGAGCCTTAATTTTGCCCACTAATCTCCTATGTGGGATTTTATCAACGGCTTTCTGAAGGTCCAGGTACACTACATTCACTGGCTGTCCCTTGTCCATTTTCATAGTTACATCCTCAAAAAATTCCGGAAGATTAGTCAAGCACGATTTCCCCTTCGTAAATCCATGCTGACTTGGACCAATCCTGTTACTACTATCCAGATGTGTCGTAATTTCATCCTTTATAATTGACTCCAGCATCTTTCCCACCACCGACGTCAGGCTAACCATCTATAATTCCCTGTTTTCTCTCTTCCTCCATTCTTGAAGAGAGGGACAACATTAGCCACCTTCCAATCCACAGGAACTTATCCTGAATCTATAGAACATTGGAGAATGATTACCAATGCGTCCACGATTTCTAAAGCCACCTCCTTAAGTACCCTGGGATGCAGACCATCAGGTCCCGGGAACTTATCAGCCTTCAGACTTAACAGCCTATCCAACACCATTTTCTGCCTAATATAAATTTCCTTCAATTCATCCATTACCCTAGGTCTTTTTTCCGCTATTACATCTGGGAAATTATTTGTGTATTCCCTAGTGAAGACAGATCCAAAGTACCTGTTCAACTCGTCTGCCATTTCCTTGTTCCCATAATAAATTCACCCGCTTCTGTCTTCAAAGGCCCAATTTTGGTCCTAACATTTTTTTCCTTTTCACATACCTAAAGAAGCTTTTACTATCCCCCTTTATATTCTTGGCTAGTTTCCCTTCGTACCTAATTTTCTCTCCGTGTATTGCCTTTTTAGTTACCTTCTGTTGCTCTTTAAATGTTTCCCAACCCTCCGGCTTCCCACTCGTCTTTGCTATGTTATACTAATTATCTTTTATTTTTATACTGTCCATTACTTCCTTGTCAGCCACGACCTCCCCTTACTCCCCTTAGAATCTGTCTTCCTCTTTGGAATGAACTGATCCTGCACCTTCCGCATTATTCCCAGAAACACTTGTCATTGCTGTTCCACTGTCATCCGTGCTAGGGCATTGTTCCATTAAACTTTGGCCAGCTCCTCCCTCGTAGCTCTATAGTTCCCTTTGTTCAACTGTCATACTGACACTTCCCAGTTTCCTTTCTCCCTCTCAAATTGTAGATTAAAACTTATCACATTATAGTCACTTCCTCCTAATGGTTCCTTTACCTGATCAAATCTGGTTCATTGCACAACACTAAATCTAGAATTGCGTTCTCTCTGGTAGGTTCCAGTATAAGCTGTTCTAAGAATCCACCTCGGAGGGACTCCACAAACTCCCTTTCTTGGGGTCCAGTACCAATCTGATTACTCCAGTCTACCTGCATGTTGAAGTCCCCCATAACAACTGTGCATCACCTTTGTGACATGCCAATTTTAGCTCTTGATTCAACTTACACCCTACTTCCAGACTACTGTTTGGGGGCCTGCAGATAACTCCCATTAGGATCTTTCCACCCTTAGAATTTCTCAGTTCTCTCCATACTGACTCTACGTCTCCTGATTCTATGCCTCCCCTCGGAAGGGACTGAATATCATCCTTCACCAGCTGAGCCACCTCACCCCCTCTGCCCAACAGTCTGTCCTTTCGATAGGACGTATAACCTTGAATATTCATTTCCCAGGCCCTGTTCACTTGAAGCCATGTCTCTGTTATTCCCACAAGATCATACTTACCAATTTCCAACTGTGCCTCAAGCTCATCCAGGTTATTTCCATGCTCCGTGCATTCATATACAATACTTTTAATTCATTACTCCCCTCACCTCCAATATCAATTCCTATTTCACTTGGCCATACTCTACGACCCCTTCTTGAGCTCTCTGCTCTGTTGATTCTGCTGTCATTCTTAACTTTTCTTATTCTCACTTTTCCTTTATCTCTATCCTTATGTTTCCAGTTCGTCCCGTTCCCCTCCCCACCCCAACCCCACCCCCACTACTTCGTTTAAACACACCCGTTGCAGAGGCAAACCTGCCTGCCACAATGCTGGTGCCCCGCTTATTAAGGTGCAACCAGTTCCTTTCGTTCAATTCATCCTTACCCCGAAACATACCCCAGTGGTCCAAGAATGTAAATCCTTACTTCCTGCACCAGTTCCTCAGCCACACATCCCGGACGACATCAAAATGGCGGGACTACAGATACAAAAGCCAGATATTTACCTTTGCAAATAACGCCAACATCGTTTGAATGTGAGCCATAGTCAAACCACTCATCGACTGTACAGTCCCGCAGAGTGGCCTCCCTCCCGTTGCACTTAACATCGGAATTTAAAACGGGTCCAGATCCTTGCCCAAAGTGAGCATTGCGCAAGATTTTCTGCCTGGCGCCGCAGTCCAGCTCCCGACACGCCACATCCGTAGCCTGATCGTTCCAGTTATCGACAAAGTCAGTGTCAACCACAGTCCACCAGTTTCTCTTGTGGAGAATCTCTACTCTCCCGGCGCATCGACTGCCACCATTCACCAATCTTAACGTTGGGATTTCTGAAAAATATCAAAAAATAAAATATCATAAGACGACGATGATTTCAGCCTCCTGAAACATTAACATTCTTCATGAACAACGTGGTGATCAACGGAAAGTTGAGACTGTGGCAAACCCCTAATAAACTGCTTAACATAACGAGATTAGTCAATGAGCTGGACAACGTCTGGAGAACCGAGAGTCAACCGGTCGTTCTACGGGAAGGAATGGGTGTCTCCGAGGAAATCAAGATAATCTGCTTCAATCTTCCCTCTAATTTGTTTTACAGCTTTGCGGACCGACCATTGCTCTAATAAGTAAAGTTTTACACACCCTTATAACTGTACACCATTTTAAATGATTAAATGTGAAAAAAACGGCTCCGCGGCTACGAAATCTAAGAGCGCGGGTGCGTACTCACAGAGCTTATAGTGAACATTGAATTGTTTTTACTCTTCTTAGAGCTACTGATGGTCTGCTGTTTCCGTGCCTTCACTGTATTTAGTCCTCATCAATCGGGTAATCGAACTCAAACATTAATAGAGGTGTGGAAGTTTCCTGGAGAAAGAATCGAACTGAGCTTCCACATGAAGTCAGCTGAGCACTGAAAGGATGGAATGAAAAATGGGAGGCTCTTTTTTACTTTCAGGAATTAGTAAAGTCAGCGAAGGCTGTTTCTCTGCTGACTGCCCTGTATGAAGTTTGATGTTTGTCGTCGTTCCATGAGAAGAGCAGGCGCCTCTCAGCCAGATACACTTTAACAATTAGTTTCAACAACCCAGACCATTACTCAGTGAAAATTAAGCGAGTTTACCTGACTGCTCGGTCTGAGAATGCGCTGGACGGCCTGAAATGAGAAATGTACAATTAGATTTCATTTTGGAGTTACAGCGGTGGTACACTTATGGATTATGAGGTCATGGTATGAGGGATATGAAATTAATATGCGATCAAAGGTAAAAACACCCGCATCCGCCAGATTGCCCCACCCCCACATCCTCTTCCCTCCCACGATCAGTCCCGCCCTCCTTTATTTCGCTGCATTGCTTGATTTTGTGGTTCTGAAGACGCAGCTGCGATTTTCACAATAAATTTAAATTCAAAAGCAAAACAACAGGATATTTTCCCTTTGGCAGACTGATACATTAACTCTTTGTTTCGCTGCATTGCTTGATTTTGTGGTTCTGACGACGCCGCTGCGATTTTCACAATAAATTTAAATTCAAAAGCAAAACAACATGATATTTTCCCTTTGGCAGACTGATCCATTAACTCACACCGCTCGCTACCGCTCATGTATTTCCGGATATTGCAAATGACCGGTTGTTATTACTTCCACAAAACCAGCGAAAACTCTCATTGCTTAACATTGCCTCCTGCGTAAAAAGCAACTTGAATGCAGATTAATGAGGTTACTCTGCCCAAAAATAAACCTGCTCTCCACTCTCTCTATTTAGGCACGTCAAAGTTCATTTGTCTATTCATATTCGTTTGTGGATATTGATAGAATGATATTCTAATGTGTATAAATGTGCTCGTTAATACAGCGTGTTATGCACCTAAAATGGATTGCAACTGTCAAGTGACAGGATCTGTCTGACGCATTGCTATGTTCATGTAACCGATTTTTAACAAGTGGAAACTGCATGATTATATTCATAAATTCAAGGCCACTGTTATAATTTGTGAACGATTTTCACGCCATTTCCTCTGGTCCAGTTCAAACACACTCTTCCATTTATATCAGAATCAGAATCAGGTTTTATATCACCGATAAATGTGGTGGAATTTGTTAAATTAGCAGCAGCAGTTCAATGCAATATAGAAGAAAAATAAATAAAATAAAATAATAATAACAATAGGAGTAATAATAATAATAGTAGGAGTAATAGTAGTAGTAATAATAATAATAATAATAAATCAATTGCAGTATACGTATATTGAATAGATTAAAAATCATGCAAAAAACAGATATATATATATATATATATTTAAAAGGTGAGGTGGTGTTCAAGGGGATCAATGTCCAGTCAGGAAAAGGATGGCAGAGGTCCCTGAATTTCTGAGTGTGTGCCTTCAGGATTTTGTCCCTCTTAGCTGATGGTAACGGTGAGAAAAGGGCATGCCCTGGGTGCTGAAGGTCCTTAATGGACGCTGCCTTTCTTGAAGATGTCCTGGGTATTTTGTAGGCTAGTACACATGATGAAGCCGACTGAATTTTCAACCCTCTGTAGCTTTTTCCGATCCTGTGAACTAGCCACTCCCCACCCTCTCCACGTCCCATACCAGACTGTGATGTAGCCTCTCAGAATGCTCTCCACGGTACATCTATAGAAGTGTTGTGTGTTTTTTTTTTTTTTTGTCATACCAAATCTCTTCAAACTCGGAATGATGTATAGTCGCTGTCCTGCCTTCTTTATAACTGCATCCATATGTTGGGGCCAGGTTATGTCCTTAGAGATCTTGACAACCAGGAACTTGAAACTGCTCACTCTCTCCACTTCTGATCCCTTTATGAGGATTGATATGTGTTCCTGCATCTTAACCTTCCTGAAGTCCACAATCAACTCTTTGGTCTTACTGACGTTGAATGCCACGTTGTTGCTGCGACGCCACTAATCTAGTTGGCATGTCTCGCTCCTGTATGCCCTCTCGTCACCATCTGTGATTCTACCAAAACTGATCGTAGCATCAACAAATTTTTAGATGATATTTTATCTATACCTAGCCACACATTTATGGGTACAGAGAGAGTAGAGCAGTGGGCTAAGCACACACCCCTGAAGTGCACCAGTGTTCATCATCAACGAGGAGAAGATGACCTCGCTAATCCGCACAGATTGTGGTCTTTGGGTTAGAATGTCGAGGATCCAACATCCTTATATTGTCAACAAGGCAATGTTGAGGCTCGTTACGTTAGGTTTATGTCTTATCAGTCGTAATGCCTATAAATTAAGTCAGCCACAGAACTGGAAATAAATGACCAGATTTTTTTTCAATTCAGCGGCAGTTTACCCTCTCGCGCATCGATGTAAAGCGCCAGCTTAGGAACACTTCCCTACTCAAAGGAGTTTTCACGTTCGCTCTGTGATTGTGTGGACTTCCTTTAGTTTCCTACCACATTCCAAAGACGTGTGCCTATGTTTGGTGAGTTGTTGGCATGCAATGTTGCCACCATGAGCGTAGCGATATTTTTGCACAGACCAGCGCAGGCCGCGCAGATTGGATTTGCCCCAAACAACATATGTCGCTGTTTGTTTTGATCTACATGTGACAATTGAGTAAAGATAATAATTTATTTATTTTTCGTAACCGTTGAAGCAATTTCCTGTTGTTTAAACCTCATCGCAGTGTATTGAAGAGAACTTTTTTATTTTTTTATTATTTCTTAGCGTACGATAAAAAAGAAACCTATCAAGCTCTCTAATCGACGTACATTTCCGAAGAAAAATCAGTTTCGTCTTGTACTCATTATTTCATTCATTCTGCACGAATTACATCTCAGGAAATCCGATGAACTGCCATGTGCATTATATTTAGGGTTCCACCAAGCAATTGTTTATGGTATCCAATTAAACTACCAACCAGCAAGCCATCGAATATGGGAAGGTATAAGAGTACCTGGAGAAACAGGCGAGCTCACGGGGAAACATACACTGCACATCTCGCAGATAGCACCGTCGGATAGACACAAGTATGTGTCTCTACAAGTACACAGTTGCAGCACGACGCATTATTAAGTAAAGGGTACGTTGCATTAATAGGGACACTGCGCTCAGGCACAGATGATCGGCGTTCAGTTCTAAACTCAAGTTCACCCTGTGTGGATTAGCATGTACTCCATTTGAAACTCGGGCTTTGCCCACTTCCCTGATAGAGTTTATTTTTAAGTTAACTGGGAACACGCATAAGACATAGGAGCAGAACCAGGAAATTTGGCCCGACGAGTGTGTTCCTCCATTTCATCAAATTCCTCTTAGCTCCAGTCTCTTGCCATTTCTCTATATCCCTTCATGCCCTGACCAATGAAGAATATAACAAGGTCTGTCTTTAATATACATAACGACTTTGCTTCCACAGCTGCATGTGACACAGAATTCCATAAATTCCCCTTTCTCTGGAAAAATAGATTCCCCTTCATATGCGTTTTGAAAGAACGCCTCTATATTCTGAGGCTGTATTGTCTGGTCTTTGACTTTCCCACGACTGGAAACATCCTCTGGTCATCCACTCCATCAGGGCCCCTCTGTACTTGACAATTTTCAATTAGGTCAGAGCACTTACTTCTGTATTATAGTGAACACACTCTCAGAGCCATCAAACCCGTTCAATCCTGAAATGTTTTTCAACCACCTTAGAAGCCTTTGCTGCTTCAGCACATCCGTTCGAAGATAAGGGGCCCAAAATGCTCACAATACTCCAAGGAAGACATCCCATTTGCTGTATAAATTCTCACCATTAGATTGTTGCTTTTATATTCTAGTTCTCTTGAAATGAATGCTAATATAGCAGTTGCCTTCCTCACCACATATGCAGCCTGCAAGTTCACATTTTGCGCCTCGGTTCTTTTTCCATATTTTCTTTTCATTTAGAAAATAGTCAGCCTTTTCATTTCTTCCAGCAAATTTCACGAGTTATACATTTCCCGATACATAATTCCATTTGCCATATCTTTACCCATACTTCTCATCCCCCGAAGACCTTCTGCAGCCTATCTACTTCCTCAAAACTACCTGCCTCAACAACAATATTCATATCATCTGAAAACTGCAATAAAACTATCAATACCATCATCCATATCATTGGCATTAGACATAAAAATAAAGAGTCCCAACACAATCCCCTGTGGAATACCAAAGACACCGGCAGCTAACCATAAAATGTGACCTTTATATCTACACTTTGCATCTTGCTTTCTCCATGCTACATTATTTCCTGTAAATCCATGGGCTCCTAACTTGTTATGCAGCCTCATGTGTAGCACCTTGCCAAAGGCCTTTTAAAAATCCATAAACACAACATCAACGTTTCTCCTTTATCTATCCTGCATGCTAGTTCTACAAAGAGTTCTAATAATTTTGCGGGACAAGATTTTCTCCTGATGAACTATTCTGACTGCCGCCTATTTTATTACGCGTTTTCAATTACCCTGAAACCTCAACCTTAATAATGGACACAAACGTCTTCCCAACCACTGAGGCCAGCTAACAGTTCTATAGTTTCCTTTCTTCTGCTTCTCTCCTTTTTTGAAACATGGAGTGACTTTTGCAAAGTACCGGTCTTCCAGAATCTTGCCAGAGTCTGGTTATCGTTTAGTGATCATTACTAATGCCTCCATAATCCCTTCAACCATCTCTTTCTTCTTCTTTTCTTCCTCTGCAAGATATATTTCTTGTATGTCTTCCGAATTGCTTTCAGAAGTATCAGATCTTTATACTGTGCCGGCCGCCCTTCCAGTGTTATTTTCCAATTAAATCTGGCCATCTGATATCATGCTTCTGTAATTCCCTTTACTGCACTGGAATACTGATTCATCTGATCTTAACTCCCCCTTCTCAAATTTCAATTTAATTCGATCATATTATGATAATTTCTCCCAGAGATTCTTTTTCTTCAAGCTCTCTGTTAAACTCCAGTTCATCGCACAAAACACATTATTGAATATCTGATCACAAAGTGGGCTCAATTATGGCCAGCTCTAAATCTTCCTCACTGGACTCCAGCACAAACGTAATTTTTCCAATCTACCTGCATATTGAAATCACCCATGACCATGGTAACTTTATCCTTTTGTCATATATTTTCTACCTCGCCTTGAAATTTATAGGACACATCCTTATTACTTCTCTCAATGACTCATCAGGGTCATTTTAGCCTTGCAGATCTTTAGCTCTATCCACAATATGTTAACACCTTCCGATCCGATTCCAGCGCTTTCTAATGCTTGGTTTCCTATTTTATCATCAGAGCCACGTCGCCGTCTCTGCCCTCCTGCCTATCCATACAATATGTACCCTTGGACATTTAACTCCCAGCTATCATCTTCATTCATCTATAATTCTGCGATGCCTGCAATATCAGAATTGCCAATCTGAAATTATGCTGCAAGTCAATTTAACTGATTCTACATTCTGACCGCATTCAAATATGACACCTTCAGTGCTATATTTACCCTTCCCGATTTTGTCCGGCTTTTACGTTAGAGCTCATCTATTTTTCTACAATTTTGCCCTATCAACAGCCTCTTCTCACTACACATTGCCTCTATATGTAAACCATCATCAGCACTATCATCGGATTTTCGTCTCAATTTCCTGGCATTCAAATACACGTGGCTCAGGACACTATTTGCACCACGTTCAACTTTTTGATTGCTAATTTTGTCTGAGATCATGCCAACATCTCCCACCACAACAACTCCACTAACTGTTCTAATACTCAGGTTGTCACCCCAATGCAATTCTAATTTAAAGCCCACCATGCGTCATTAACTATCGCTCCCGCTAGGATATTAACACCCTCTTGTTCAAGGTAAGCCGGCCCTTCTGTATAGGTCCGATTTTCTCTGGAAGAGATCACAGTGGTCAAAATATTATATGCCATCCTTCCAACACAAATTCATTAGCAACGTAATAAATTGTTTAATATTCCCAGTTCTGGCCTCACTTACACGTGGGACGGATAGCCTTCCTGAGATCACAAACCAAGAAGTCCTGCCCATTAACTGACCACCTAACTCACTGAAATCTCTATGTAGAATCTCGTAACCTGCCCTCCCTATGTCATTGGTACTAATATGAACCACCACTTGCGGTTGTTCGGCCTCCCACTTAAGAATGCTGAGGAGTCAATCGGAGATATCCCAGACTCGGCACCCGGGAGGCAATATACCACCCGGTATATTGGTGATTGGGAGTATCTATGGTTGGAGATTTAGAAAGAAGGAAAACTTAAAATAGGGTTCAATTGTAAGTTAGTGTTTCCTACTCGGCACAGACTAGAAGTCCGTAGGGAGCGTTTGTGTATGGGTGACTATATAGCCTTACTTTCCGAGAGAGAAATTAAGTCATCATTAATTCCATCGAGAAATAACACGAAATAATTTGCTTTCAATTAAAGGATCGAGGAGAGAGTATACTTAAATGCTAATGAATAATCAAAATTATGCAAAATCTATCAATATTCAGTTTACATAGTTATTAGCTTAATCAGAAATCTGAACAAAATTTGCATTACTTTCATTTTTTAAAAAATAAATAGCACACAAGTATTCGGCAAGTGAGATGAAATTCAAGAATACGTGGCAGATTAACATGCATCTGCGTCAAAAGAAACAGAAGCATTTTACTTCGATAATTTCCTTTGCCCTTCACTGCACCCTGAATTTCTCATGGTTTTCTTCCGTTATACGGCAGTAACGCATTAAATGTTTTACATAAAGTAAAATGAGAAAAAGAAAACAATTTTCCCATTAAAATTTGCACTATATGTTTAACTTGGATAGGAAAAGGAATGTCGAGTTCAAAATGTTATGAACAGCAAATTCTCTCATACTTGCAATGTAGCAAGAAAAATGCTTGGAGCTTTTCTCCGGCGGCACAAAAATACAAAATACAAATACCATTTAATTGAAGATACTAATCAAACTCATAGTATTACCGAATGATTTCAATAATGTAAAATATGAAAGTAATTTCCAAAAGCTGAGGCTAATGAACTAGATAATCTTGTTCACCTGATTGTGCAACATAGTGTTTTGAAAGAACTGATAATTGAGAGCGATAGGAATGAGTACCAGCGTTAAACAAGAGCAGCAGCTGTAACTTTGGTTGCTGCTCGCATTCACTGAACTATATGCTGTGAAATCTGACTGGTTTTTCCCAAGTGCGACCACTCTCCAACATCGATTAATAATTTACATAGAATATAAGAAGGCAGCAGCCGACTGTTTTCTAAAGCGAGAATTTTCGAGCCGAAGCAACTAATCTACCTTTTGCTGCAATTTTACAGTGAAGTATTTGACAGAAACTCAACAGGAACTCCATGTAATTAATAGAAGCACTTATACTGCATATGATAGAAATTAAAATTTGCTTCTAGAAAGGAAACAAAATCTGCAAATTCAATACCAAATTTCAACGTAGCATGTACGGCGTCATTTCTTGGAAACAAATCGGCCTATTCCTGATCTATTCAACCAGCGCGCTGCAAATTTTGAAGCACATGAAACATTGATTTCGTCGCGAAATTCGCAGGGAGACAGATATGTTCCTCTCCTTTTTGTCTACTATATCAACATTGATTTATCACAAAGTTGGAAGTGGAAGAGGAACTTTTATTTACTGTTTTACTTTCCATTTCACTCAATCTCCTGTAACAGTATTATGAAATTATGCGACATTGGACATTAATGATAATGAGCATATCAACAGACCATCTAATAATTTCAATTTTCTTAAAGAACTCACAATTCCAGATCTTCAACACCATCAGTGCCAAGATAGTCAACGGTAACCTCTCGGTAGTCATTTAGAGCTATCGGTCCTGTATGTTCAAAGATAGGCACACCAGTAACTGAATATTTGATCTGAAAGCAGGTTCTACGAGAATGTTTTTGAGTATGCAATATTTCTCTCTCAGCATCCAATAGTTTTTCTCTAAATTGACGCGTGAATTACAGTTTGTTGAAACGCACCAATGGGAAAGGACTTGTCCATTAATGGAACTGATGCGTTCATCTTCTGAGGAAACAATGAGCTGAGATAATCTGAAAAGGCAATGATACAATGACGCGGTATCTACATCCTAAAGAAGGCATTCAGTGGTAGAAGCTAACCGCCCAGGAGGAGGCTATTCAGATCATTGCAAAGACCATTTCTGATTCGGTGGGCTTTCTCGGAGACCACATTACATATCTCCCTCTTTCCCAATATCATGCAGTTGGAAACTTTGGCCATTTGGTCAGCGATCTTGTCCCGACTCCGAATTTCACAAAAAAATAACAAATCAATTTCGTTTTCTTGTCTGTTTTACCGATCAATATCGTTCGTTGTCACAACAAATCTATTAGGTTATTTCCATCAAAAAACACTAAAGACTTAAAACAAAATTATGTTTTATCTCTCGATGCTTCTCCAGTATTCATTTCCGGTTTTTTTTGCCAGAAATGTATGATAGTTTGATTATTGTGTGCTCTCAGTATCCCTCCTCTTCTTTTGATGATGCTCTAATTCTCAGGAATATTTATTTCAATGATATTCCCACTCGCTCATCCTGGCATTCATCCTAGTGAAAGCTCATCATCACCCCCACCACATCAACCCACGCCCCTCCCCCCCCCCACACACACAAACACAACACACACCGTTCACAGAGTGAATCGTTCTTCCCATTTTCGTGTCGGATCAGAGAACCTGAAGCGTATAAAAACATTTTCCAAATTCTTGCGGTGGAGGGAGATAAACGAGCTTCCAATGTGATGTACAATGGCGAATAAGGGACAATATGCATCCGAGATGGGGAATCTGAACCGCTGGGAAGCTTGCTCGTAGTAAGCACTGGTTTAAAGTGAAAATATGGAAGACCCGCAGTATCGCGGCAGCCATTTTCATCGTGACGACTTGGAGGTGAATGTGCGGCTGCTGGGTTAAACAGTGCAGTCTGAATCTATCAAACTTCTGGAAAAGGACAAAAAACAACAGTGCAAACCGAAGTTAAGTTGCTTGTTTTCTTTGCTACAGTATTCCCTATGGGAAAGGATATTGGCGATTGTAGGGATAACTTACAGCGGACTGAAGCCCTTCAGCATGTATATATTAAGGAAGAGGATGTCCTGGAGCTTTTGGAAAGCATCATGTTCGATAAGTCCCTGGGACGAGACGGAATATATCCCAGGCAACTGCGGGAAGCGAGGGAGGAGACTACTGAGCCTCTGGCGATGATCTTTGCATCACCAATGTGGACGCGAGAAGTTCTGGAGGATTGCAGGGTTGCGGATGTTGTTCCCTCATTCAAGAAAGCGAGTAGATGTAGCCCAGGAAATTATAGACAGTGCGTCTTACTCGAGTGGTTGGTAAATTGATGGAGAAGATGCTGAGAGGCAGGATTTATGAAAATTTCGAGAGGTATAATAAGATTAGGTATAGTCGGCACGGGTTTATCAAATGCAGGTCTTGCGTTACGAGCCTGATTGAATGTTTTTGAGGATGTAACTAAGCACATTGATGCAAGTAGAGCCGTAGATGTCGTGCATATGGATTTCAGCAAAGCATTTGATAAGGTACCCCATTCTAGTCTCATTGAGAAAGTAAGGAGGCATGGGATCGATCCAAGGGGACGTTGCTTTGTGGATCCAGAAATGACTTGTCCACAGAAGGAAAAGCATGGTTAGAGACGGGTCATATTCTGCATGGAGGTCAGTGACCAGTAGTGTGTTTCAGGGAACCGTTCTGGAACGCTTCCTCTTTGATATTTTTATAAATGCCGTAGATGAGAAAGTGGAGAAATAGGTTAGTAAATTTGCTGATGAAATAAAGTTTGGGGCTGTTGTGGGTAGTGTGGAGGGCTGTCAGAAGATACAACGAGACATTGATAGAATGCAAAAATTGGCTGGGAAATGGCAGATGGATTTCAACCCACATAAGTGCGAAGCGGTTCATTTTGGTAGGCCAAATAAGATAGTAGAATATAGCAATAACCGTATGACTCTTGACAGTGTGTAGGATCAGAGGAATCATGGGGTCCGAGTCCACAGGACACTCAAAGCTGCTGCACAGGTTGACTCTGTGGTTAAGAAATCATACGGTGCATTGGTTTTCATCAATAGTGAGATTGAGTTTAAGAGCCAAGACGTAATGTTGCAACTATATCGGACCCTGGTCAGACCCCACTTCGAGCACCTGTACTGTGCTCAGTTCTTGTCGCCTCACTAAAGGAAGGATGTGGAAACCATATAAAGGGTGCAGAGGAGATTTACAAGGATGTTGCCTGAATTTGGGAGCATGCCTTATGAGAATAGGTTAAGTTAACTTGGCCTTTTCTCCTTGGAGCAACGGAGGATGCGATGTGACCTGATAGAATGTACAAGCTGATGAGAGGAATTGATCATATGGATAGTCAGAGGCTTTTCCTCAGGCCTGAGATGGCCAGCACGAGAGGCATAGTTTTAAGGTGCTTGGAAGTAGATACAGAGAACATGTCAGGGGTAAGGTTTTTTTTAATGCAGAGAGCGGTGAGTGCGTGGAATGGGCTGCCGGCGGCGATGGTGGAGGCAGAAACGGTAGACTCTATCAAGAGACGCCTGAATAGGTACATGAAATTAGAAAAGCAGAGGGCTATGAGCAACTCTGGGTAATTTCGAAGGTAAGGACATGTTCGGCACAGTTTTGTGGGCCGAATGGCCTGTATGTGTTAACGGTGTTCTTTGCTTCTATGTTAATTTCTTGCCTTCTTTTATTATTGGGTGAGCAGTGATACCATCCGATACAGTGCGGTTCCCCTGCCAGTAATGGAAAATCAGGGGACAGTCAATGGTCCCCACGACTCTGTCTGCAAGAGGTATCTACAGTTGCTGTTCCTGTGAGGAAGAATGACTGGCCTGGAGTAGCACTGAGTCCAGTAATCGTCATACAGGAGTTAGAGAATTTTGTAGGGAGACAGTCAGCCATATAGATGGGTAACCGAAAGGGAAGCATTGAATGAATCCCCAGGGCTACCCGGATATGAAAGTACCATTTAAGAGTTGAGTTGCGGTGTCTCCTCAGGAAAAAGAGTAGCAACAGCCTGAAGGAGCAATACAGTCTCTCACTGTTTAATCGTGGGGTGCTGAGGCGATAGGAAGTTCTTAAAGCAGAGGTACAGGAAGCTGTATCTGTGGTCCTAAAACAAAATCCAGATAGATATGTTTCCTCACTGATCCCAGGCTCAAGTACGTCCCTGAGCGGGCACAGGACATTCTGATGGAGTTGCTGTGTAGTAATTGGTCGTGCATCATTTGGCACAGAAGAATTTGTAGATCTTCAAACTGAATGTTGTGACTCAGGCAGAAGTTAAAAAATATGAACTCCGGGTTTGTCATTGAAAGCTTACTGCCTGTGGCATATACTGCTGAGGTATCTAATTGAAAGAGACTGCAGGTCATTGCATGTGTCAGCAGTTGGTGCAGTCGGGAGGCTTTAGAGATGTTGGTTTTTAGGTGATCTTCTGGGGCAGCTGCAACCCATGTAGAAAGATGCGATGCTGCACTAGAGAAAAGACACCGAAGCCCTTGTAGAAAGGTTCACGATTTGTCGCCGGGAGGGGTTAAACCGGATTAACAGACGGTGGGAACCTAAGTTGTACGTTAGATAGAGAAAGTGATAGAAGTATAAATGTTCTGAGAAGTATGTGTGAGAAGAAAACAAGCAGAGAGAGTTCAATTGACATGATGGGACTAAAATGGCGTTTATTCCAACTCAGTGAGAAATAGACAAAAGGCCGATGGACTTAGAGTCTCGATTACTGCATTAAAATATGATCGTGTTTCAATGAGAAATAAGAGGTTGCGATTGGAACAGGACTGACTGCTCACCGGGATTCCACCAAGCCAAAAACGATATAAATTGAAGTAAAATGATAGGTGAGTTCTGTGTCTATCAAAGTATGTCACAGCTCTACTCAGAGCAGACAAACATTCACTGATGCAACAATGGGTAAGGATGAAAATTTGAATTCTTACTAGACCGATTATGTTATTGGCTCTTGGCAGAAAGTAAATCGAAGCATAGATAAAAATGGGAAATGAAATTGGACTGCCCCATTTAGGGATATAGGGGAAAACGTTAAAAAAGGAATAGAAATGCCAATAGCGTATAAACATGAACTTTACAATTTATGTTAAAAGAATCACAATCTATTTTACCATTGATTCAGAACAAGAGGCTGAACAGAGTGAAGGATTGACTGCTCAAGGATAAGAGAGGTAATTAGTACGTGAAACTAGACGATGTGGGAAAGTACTAAATAAGTAGTTAGGAGGATCAATGTTGTTTCCTTGATTAAGAGGGGGTAGGGGAAAATCCTGGAATTTATAAGCTTCGCTCTCATATTAACGCTTTGAACTATTGAAGTGGAGTTTAAATGTTAGGAATTGTCACAGTTTGGAAAAACACAGGATATAAGTAGCAACCACCATGTCTTTCTGTGGAAGAAGTCATCGCTTTAAAAACTGCTTGGATGATTGCAGATTGTGACCAAGTCGATTGATGGTGGTTCTGCTTGGATGTCGTCCACATGCAATCTATCAAGTATAAATGTACTTGCAAATATCCATTTTGCTGGGTTTATCCGGAAGACTAACGTACAGTTACATGATAGTTTAGAGTCTGAAACGGGTTGCACAACAATGGCATATTGTAGTGGTGGAAGGGATTATCTGGCTGGATATATGTATCCAGGTGTCTGCAAATTGTCTGTTGATTCAGATATATCTGTTTTTTTTTATATTTTACTCGGAGAATCATAAAAATGTGGTGGAGGTGTGAAGATGGAACAATACCATCACTGATGCAACAGGATATGGATCATTAACACTTGCCGGCGGAAAATGGCAAATCAAGTTCCACTTGGGTGCGTGTGAGGTGAGGCAAGAGTATGGGAACGTAGTCCGACGATGATAAATGGTTAGGTGCACGATTGTAAACAGGGATCCTGGGGTTCAAGTCCATCCCATGCTGAAAGTGAAAAAATAAATTCAGTGGATGGAAAGGATAAAACATTGCACCCATAACAACATTACTGAGGCCACCGAGTATGAGTCAGGATTACATAGCGTAGCTGTGTAAAACATACGTTCGGCTGCACCTGGATACGACTTTCCATTGTCATCAACGATTTCTGAAACATATGGAAGTTTTGTTCATGGTGCAGAAGTCTATTAATCTGATGCTGCCGGGATTATACTGCCTTACTTGTAAGGACAGGCTAGACAACCTATGATTATTTCAAGGATAGACGTGATAAAAATTCATCAAATTATATGAGACATAGGTGAGGGACAGTGATTCGGGCGTGTTCATGACACAACGAAAATGGGTACTTACAAACATTGCCAGGTCTGCCGTGGAAGCAGATATGTTCGTTGCGTTTAGGAGACGTTCATCTATGTGCCTGAACAGGCAAGGGTTGGAGAAACTGGAAATGGGCAAGGAGAATGCATGAGCAGTACTTGATGTGGTGTTCCTCATAGACATGATGGGCGCAAGGGCTGTTCCTCTTCTGTACAGATTTATATTTGATGCAACTGCAATCTCTTCAAAGGTTAAAATATATTTACTTATATTTTTTTTTTCCACTTCAGCACGTAGAACCCTAAGATTTGTGGGAGGTTTCGGGGACACAAACACTAATCCAAAAAACGCAATACCAGCAATGAAATACTGCAACCAACAGGAAGGAAGAAAAACAATCAGCGTGCAAAAGACAACCAATTGTGCAAATGCAAAAGAAAATAATAATGATGATGACAAAAATAAGCAATACATTTTAATAACATCAAATGAAAAACCCTTGATCACACGTTGTTATAATGAGTTCATAGGCTGTGAGAGCAGTTCAGCGATTGGACGAGTGAGGTTGAGTGATGTTATCCTCTCTGATCCAACAGCCTGGTGGATAATGGAAAATAACTGTTCCTGATCCTGATGATATGTGTCCTGAGGCTCCTACAGCATATTTCCTAATGGCACCAACGTGAGGCGAGAATGGCCTGGACGGTGGATGTCCATGATGACGGAAGATGGTGCTCAGTGATGGTGAGAGCTTTAGCAGTATCGGTTCCAATACGGACTGGGCCGTACCGAGTATTTCATGCAGGATATTCCATACCAGGCCGTGATGCAATCAGACAATATACTCCTCGCTGAACATCTGTGGAAAATTTTCAAAGTTTTCGATATCATGCCGAATCTTCGGAAATATAGATGCTGTTGTGCTTCATCATAATAGATTTCCTCTGCTAGGCCCAGGACAGATCCTCTGAAATTATGACACTGAGGAATTTAAAGTTGCTAATCCTCTCAACCTCAGATCCCCCGATGTGGACTAACTCATAGACCTCCGGTTTCCTCCTCCTGAAATCAATAATTCTGCTGACATTGACAGGAGGTTGTTGTGGCACCACTCGGGCACATTTGTAATCTCCCTCCTATATGCACTGACATATCCCAATTATAGCGTTTTTCTATGCACTCGATGTCTTCTTTGTCGTCATCATTGTGTTTCTGTTTACGGACATGCTGACAGACAAGTGTCCCAAGATTGGTTTCTTTGCCTGTTTATGTACCTTCTCCTCGCCGTGCGTTCCTGAAGATCGTGGGAATTCCGTCTCTGGAAGGTGGTTGATAATCAACTTTTCAATGGAAGTTAGAACTGGGTAATACATACTCACATTCCTAGAAGCAATCGCAATAGAAACTGAAAAGAGAGATTATATAGAGCTTAAATGAAAGACACTGCAAGGTAAAAAGAAGAAAAAATCATGCATATAATTCTAGTAGCACTCAACAGACCACGCATAGACTATTGTGACTGTCACAAATGTCATGAATACGAAAGGTTACAAATAAGTGCTCTAATGAAAAGCGAGGTGTAAAGAGGAGAGTAAAGAGGCTTTCTGAATGTGGAGCACAACTCTCAAACTACAAAAGCAATACAATAATCTTCTAACTTTTTTAAAAGTTGAGCTGTGTTTACAACCTAAATTTCCTGAACTCAGTCCTGAATTAATTAAAAAACAGCCTGACATGCTCCGATTGAAGGGGTGGAAATGTGCAGATTCAACTGAAAGAGAGAAGAGCGATGCCAAACAGAACAGAAATTCGGGTTACTTGTTACGAAATTCAGTGTGCCACTTTCAATAAAACAATTTAAATTTCAAATTTATGCCTGATCACTTTTTGTATCAATTTTCACATCATCAATGTGAATCAGATCATTCTCGGTCAATTTAATATAACAATTTGAACTATCTTGCAGAAGTTATCCATTTGGAATGAGCTGTTTGCTTTTTTTTTCAGATTTTATACTCGAGTTTACTCTGCTCTGCTGTGAGCAGAGATTATTGCGTTTCTAAGTCTTTCCACACTAATTAATTTTGCCAGAAAGTTGACTCTCGGAACTACTTCAAAGAAAGACAAATGTACTTATTTTGTGTATTCATGGTCATTTGCCAAGGATTTTAGGAAATCCAATGACCCACAGTCTTCCTTTACAGTATTAAAAGGTTTTCACTATATGATAGCTGAGTATTGTCTTCCTTACCAACTATTTGCAAGGAATAATTGAGGCAGTAATAATTGAGCATTGTGTCTTTTTTTTTCCATTTCATTCGCTGTATACAGAGACTGCTGCAGCATTCTGCAGCAGCACAGCAACGTCTCTGCAAAACCGTTTATCTCTTGAGCTAGCAGGAAACACCTGCTATGGGGGATTTTATTTTTCTTCTCCTCTGAAGTATTGAAATGCCGAATCTAAATTTGGTAGCAGACTGAATTCTGACTCAAAGAAAGTTTACGGGTCCATTTTTTGGTCCTGTTACTTAACACAAGAAGCCATTGCTAATATGTATATTTTTTGTGAACAGAATGGTAGGATGCAAATACTGACATACTTCAAATTAAAAGTTGATTAATAACCCGTTTCATAATCCGCGGTCCTTAACATATATGTCAACATCCTTTCGTATGATTTCACAGAAGAAGGGAATAGATATACACACGACAATATTAACAGTGACATTTGATTCATATTATGAACCCATACTGAATGTTTCCAGTCTTTCCTATGTAGAATTACTGAGCAGTTAGTGCTCCCTCGTAATTAGTAGTCAGTCTAGAGCCTGAAATGTTGCTCTTCTTTGAAAGTAGGACATTTTAACCTATGTTGTGTCTGTGGTTAAATGTCTTGGATTGAGGCCATAGAACTGGAAAATTGTATTATATTTCTATCCCTTCAGCTGGGTCATTTTAATACTGGTTATTATGCAAAGGTAGACTGAAAATTAATACTCCGCAAAGAAAATCTTGCACCACAATGATGTTAGTGATACCCATATGAATCGCCGATGTCCAAAATCCATAATCTTTCCGTTTTTTGGGCGACTTTGACTCAGGATGCTTTCGTGAATCTGAAAGGTAGATTTCAAAGCAACAGCTAGTAAGCGTTGCGCAATTAAACTGATTAAGAACCCACGCTTGCTGTCTTAATCCAGCAACAAACATCAATACAAATTGTTTTTACTTTAGAATCTACGTAAAGCATTTGAGGCCGCATGCGGATGTCTAAAAGTTGCTACATAAATAAAGTTATTATTGTTCTATTATTATTTCTGCTGTATTTTTTTTCTCACTCACGCTGGTAAAAACTCGGATACTGGCTTTGCCAAGCACAGTCACGTTTCAAAGGTTATGAACCTTCCGACTGTATTTTTTTTTTGTGTGTGATTTGATATTGTTGCTTTCCAGAAATTCACATAGATATTGCAGCTTTGGTTTATTGTGTAATGATTTTGGGATCATATCAGTTGTAGGTATTACTCTTGGGACGATGTATAACCTGTTCATGTTCCATAATCTTTAAAATTCCTCTTGTAATTTAGCGCATTTATGGTGTATTTCACTTATTGATTTCTGTAAGTTTTGTGTGTTTGGAATGGTTCTATGTATTATATTAATTGTTCTGAAGTACTGGCCTAGCCAGGCGCACTAGTTTGTCAATTGTTAGGAACTTTCATGCTATTCTACATTTCTACTGTGTTTCGTATTGTGGCTTTCTGAAGATTTACATAGATATTACTGTGAAACTGTTGATGAGGTGTTCCTGCCATGTCCATCTAACTTCTCAAGCTCTGATTTTTTCAATGATTTTAAATTCCCTGCCCCACACCGCTTTATTTTCACTATGGATGTCCAGTCCCTATATACCTCCATCCCCCACCTAGAAGGTCTAAAAGCTCTCCGCTTCTTCTTTAGATTCCAGGCCTAACCAGTTCCCCTCTACCACCACTCTACTCCGACTAGCGGAATTAGTCCTTACTCTTAATAAATTCTCCCTTGACTCCTCCCACTTCCTCCAAACTAAAGGTGTAGTCATGGGCACCCGTATGGGTCCCAGCTATGCCTGCCTTTTCCTTCGCTCTGTGGAACAATCCATGTTCCAAACCTCTACTTGCATCTGTCCCCCAGTTTTCTTTCGCGACCTCGACGACTACATTGGCGCTGCTTCCTGCACGCATGCTGAGCTCGTTGACTTCATTAACTTTGCCTCCAACTTTCACCCTGCCCTCAAGTTTACCTGGTCCATTTCCTCCCCTTTTCTGATATTTCTGTCTCTACCTCTGGAGACAGCTTATCCACTGATGTCTACTATAAGCCTATCTACTCTCACTGCTACCAGGACTATTCCTCTTCCCACCCTGTCTCTTGCAAAGCATGCCATCCCCTTCTTGCAATTCCTCCGTCTCCGCCGCATATGCTCACGGAATGAGGCTTTCATTCCGGGACGAAGGAGATGCCCTTTTTGTTTTTAAAGAAAGGGTCTTCGCTTCCTCCACCATCAACTCTGCTCCCAAATGCATCTCTCCCGTTTCACACACACCTGCACTCATTCCATCGTCCTGCCAGGCCGATAGGAATAGGGTTCCCCTTGTCCTCACCTACCACCCCACCATTCTCCGGGTCCAACATACAAATCTCTGTAATTTACGCCGTCTGCAACAGGACCGACCACTAAGCACATCTTTTTGTACCCCCACACCCCTACCGCTTCTGCAATAAGCATAATCAGTCCATACTCCCGCAATACATGCTAGTTCAGTATAGGACCTCATCTCTGGAAAAAAAAAAGCGAGAAATATCAGGCAGACAAACTGAATGATCTTTTTGTCATTTTTGTACCTACTGATAAGTAGAGGATGTATTGCATCTTCTGACACCTGTCCGGGCCACTCTTTAAGCTCGGATGTGGTCTTTCGGAATTACAGCATCAGAAGTAGGTGCCAATTTTTTCCTTCCCTACTGGCCGAAGGAGGAAAAGACAGAATCAAGGGCTTTGGATTTTTCTTTGGAGCGCAGCAGGGAAAGTGGGGACTTAATAGAAATGTACAATATCAATTTTATATAGAATGGGTGGCCAGAGACTTTCCAGAGTCACAATGCTAAGGAAGCGTAATTTAAAAGTGGTTGCAGAAATGTATAGCGTGAATGCCAGATTTATTTTTTTAGACAGGGAATGGGGGTGTGTGCGTGCGTGGAACAACCCCCACTAGGGGTGATGATGGAGGCAGAAGGACTGGGGACATTTCCGAAACTCTTAAATAGGCACATGGATAATACAATAAACGATGGTTGTGCAGGAAAGAAGGGTTATATTGATCTTAGAGTTAAGTTAAAAGCTCGGCAATACATCGTAGGCCGAAAGAACTGTGCGATGTTGTAATCTTCTCTGCTCCGTGTATAGGTACTGCACTATGTTCATATTCACCCAATTTAAATTTGGCTCTTCACTTCATATTGTCTCTCATCACTCATTCAATAAAATGAACATATATGTGTTTATGCTCAATAAAAGTAATGGAAAGTAACACTGTGAATAGTACAATGCAGCCAGGTTCTTTATCTGGTTGTACCGATATCATGTGCTTCCACTGCATAAATTTTAATAATGTACTTCTACCCCATCTTCAACCTGGTTCTTTTGAAAGTATTAAAAAGATAAAGACCATTGCTTCAAATGTTAGGCTATGCACGTGACTAGAACAGTACCTTGCATGCTTTACATATAGTACACTTTACCGACTTATTGGTGCTATATTTCATAATCTTCAGTATATTCTTTCTTTCTACTTTAGCAGGATATTTCAGTGTTCAGCATCATATTCCACAGGCAACGTGTTTACCACTCTGTAGCCAGTATATAGTTTCCTGCCACAATGGTTTGCTGGGAACGGACCCAAATGCGAGACGCAGACACAGAAGAAAAAGGAACAGGACTTGACGAGAGAGGGACGTGACAGGATTCAGGCAAGGAGCAGGGACAAGAATGCAGACTTGGGTGAGGGAAAGCGGGACCGGGACTAGGAGCAATGGACTAGGAGACGAGGTTTGGACTCCAAGTCCCAGACTGGACAAGACCCAGAACCTGCGTCTTGCCTCGGGCTCGGACCCTGGAACCAAGCAAGGACATGACATGGCTTCCAGACAGGATGTGGCTGTGGTCTAGAGCCCTGAGCTTGGAGACAGGCTGGGGTCTTAGCTCTTGAAGCTAGAGGCTGGGGTCTTGGGTCTTGAGCTTGGCTTGGGATCCTCGAGGCTTGGGGTCTTGGGTCTTGAGCATGGTTTGGGATCCTCGAGGCTTGGGGTATTGGATCTTGAGCTTGGCTTGGGATCCTCGAGGCTTGGGTTCTTGAGCCTTGAGCTTGTCTGCGGGATCCTCGAGGCTTGGGTTCTTGAGTCTTGAGCTTGTCTGCGAGATGCTCGAGGCTTGGGTTCTTGAGTCTTGTGCTTTGCTGCGGGATCCTCGAGGCTTGGGTTCTTGAGTCTTGTGCTTTGCTGCGGGATCCTCGAGGCTAGGGTTCTTGAAGCTCAGAGACAGACTGGGAACTGAACATCAACATAGAGCCAGGACGTATCCTTCAACAAGCCGGGACTCATCTTTAACACGACACTAACATAAGAGAGGACAGAACATAACAGAGCCGGGACTTATCCTAAGACAAGCCGGGACTCAACTTCGTCTCCACACTAAGTTGGGACAGGTCTCTCCGTCAGGTAACGGCAGAACGGCCAGACTTACCCAACAGTGGCAAGGACAAGACAAGGCAGGTCCCCCCGCAGGGCAACGGCAAAACAGCCTGCCTTACCCCACAGAGGTGAGGACAAGAAGAGACAAAAAACAAAGAACGACAGACAGATCCATCTCTGCTTCAGGGTTGCGCCGAGTTGCAGTTACAGCCAGCAACCTCCGCTGGCTACTGAAACAGCCGGATTCCCACCTAGCTCGGAGTGGCTGAGGGCCACTCAGCTGGCCCGGGAAAAAGCCGAATCCATACCGCAAATACTACTCCAACAAGTGGCAACAAGGCTCCATAAAGCGGTGGTCCTACAACCAGGTCTAGAGATCACAATGGTTTCACGAACCATCCATCAGCAAGTTGCTCCAAGGGGGGCTGACAAGACAAACCAGCAGCCCACACTCAAGCCCAGGGCTACTTATATTGCAAGCCCAAAGATGGGAATCAGGTGCCTATGATTAACTCAAACAAGGGACAGCTGGAAGACCCGGAGTCCCGAGTCCACGGACCGGACCGTGAACCGGAATGCGGTCTTCACGGACCAGACCATGACAGTTTCCATTAATCCCTTTGTATGTTAACACGTTTAACATACAAAGGGATTACCCACAAAAAATAATGGGTAAAGCGCAATCCATCATAAGTAAAGCCCTTCCGACCGTTGAGCACGACATAAGGCACTATCACATGACATTTATTGCATATTTTATTATTATTATTATTATTATTATTTTTAGTAGTAGTAGTAGTATTGTTGCTGTAGTTGCTGGTGTTGTTGCTGTTGTTTTTGTTGTACTTACTCTGAAGGTCCGCAAGAAAATTAATGTCAGGATTGTAATCATGATAATTTGTACTTACACAATAATTTTCTTTGAAATTCCAGCTTTGAAATTTCATTTTCATGTTTTCACTTCGACTGGAAATGTTTCCTTAAGTCCTATCTGAAGCCATAATTGTGGACCGTGATGGTGAATAGTTGATTATCAGGGATGATGATTGTACTACCCGTCAATGTGAAAAATAAACCATAATATTGTGTGAACGTGATAACAGCCACAAACCCAAAGCCAGCTCCTTCATGTGTATGAATATATCCATTAAAGTTACGTTTGTTCAGCATGATAGCTTCTCGAGAACTATTTTGGAAGCAGTATATTTTTACTTCCACAATTACCATGAGTGCTGGTTCTGCAATGTTGTAGAAAAGCGACGTGGTTAGCACAACGTCTTACAGTACCAGCAAAAAAAGTCCAATTCCTGCCACTGTCTGTAAGGAGCTTGCAATTTCTCCCCTTGACAACTCGGTTGATCCGTTTTCCTTCCACAGTCCAACAACGTAAAAGGTCTGCAGCCAACTGGTGTTTGAAAATTGACCCGTGGTTAGCAGAGGGTTAAGTCTGGGTATTGCTTTGCGGCGAGGCTCGAAGGGCTAGGTTGTATCTCAATAAATAAATACGTATATTTCGAAAGCATCGATTCAAATTTCTTATTACTGCACACTGTTGGCAGTTTCCCGGACATTCTAGCATGATACATCGATTTTACATGCTGTTTTTTTTTAGCTCTGTTTGCTTTTTTTTCACAGTTTCAATTTCATCATTGTCCTTGCTTATTGCAGCAACTTACAATGTTCCAATTTCGCTCTTTCTCAATTGCAATTCTTGTGTATTTGTTTATACAGTCTCAAGTTTTCCCTAGTATATTACTTTATTATTTCTTACGAATTCTTTCATTGAATATATATTTTAGCAACTTCATGGTTATTGCTTTATATCCAGCATTTATTTTCCACTATCAGATCGTACCAACTTCACAGCTTATCTTCTTCTCATAATAGAACATTGCTTCCATTTTAAAATATAGTGCCTTGGAAAACTACTTAGGCCTCAGGACTATTTTCACATTTTACGGTGTCATTTTCTCAATTTAAAATACATAGAACATATAATAGTACAGCACAGTACAGGCCCTGCCGCCCACAGTGTTCTGCCGACCCTCAAACCCTGCCTCCCATATAACCCCCCACTCTAAATTCCTCCATATACCTGTCTAGTTGTGTCTTAAATTTCACTAGTGTGTCTGCCTCCACCAACGACTTAGGTTGTGTGCTCCACGCACCAACCACTCTGAGTAAAGAAAACCTTCCTTTAATATCCCCGTTAGACTTCCCACACCTTACGAAAAAGCCATGTCCCCTTGTATTGAGCAGAGGTGCACTGCAGAAGAGGCACTGGCTATCGATTCTACCTATTCCTCTTAATATCTTGTATGCCTCTATCATATCTCCTCTCTTGCTCCTTCTCTCCAAAGAGTAAAACCCTTAAACTCTGATCATAGAAACATAGAAACATAGAGAATAGGTGCAGGAGTAGGCCATTCTGCCCTTCGAGCCTGCACCGCCATTCAGTATGATCATGGCTGATCATGCAACTCAGAACCGTGTACCAGCCTTCCCTCCATACCCCCTGATCCCTTTAGCCACAAGGGCCATATCTAACTCCCTCTTAAATATAGCCAATGAACTGGTCTCAACTGTTTCCTGTGGCAGAGAATTCCACATATTCACCACTCTCAGTCTGAAGAAGTTTTTCCTAATATCATTCCTAAAAGGCTTCCCCTTTATCCTCAAACTGTGACCCCTCGTTCTGGACTTCGCCAACATCGGGAACAATCTTCCTGCATCTAGCCTGTCCAATCTCTTCAGGATTTTATACGTTTCAATCAGATCCCCCCTCAATCTTCTAAATTCCAACGAGTATAAGCCTAGTCGATCCAGTCTTTCATCATATGAAAGTCCTGCCATCGCAGAAATCAATCTGGTGAACTTTCTTTGTACTCCCTCTATGGCAAGGATGTCTTTCCTCAGATTAGGGGACCAAAACTGCACACAATACTCCAGGTGTGGTCTCACCAAGGCCTTGTACAACTGCAGTAGTACCTCCCTGCTCCTGTACTCGAATCCTCCTGCTATAAATGCCAGCATACCATTCACCTTTTTCACCGCCTGCTGTACCTGCATGCCCAATTTCAATGACTGGTGTATAATGACACCCAGGTCTCGTTGCACCTCCCCTTTTCCTAATCGGCCACCATTCATCCAACCACTCGGGTTGGAGGAACAACACCATATATTTCGTCTGGGTAGCCTCCAACCTGATGGCATGAACATCGACTTCTCTAACTTCCGCTAATGCCCCACCTCACCCTCGTACCCCATCTGGTACTTATTTTTATACACACTTTCTTTCTCTCACTCTCCTTTTTTTCCCTCTGTTCCTCTGAATATACCCCTTGCCCATCCTCTGGGTTCCCCCCCGCCTTGTCTTTCTTCCCGGTCCTCCTGTCCCATGATCCTCTCGTATCCCTTTTGCCAATCACCTGTCCAGCTCTTGGCTCCATCCCTCCCCATCCTGTCTTCTCCTATCATTTTGGATCTCCCCCTCCCACTCCCACTTTGAAATCTCGTACACACTCTTCCTTCAGTTAGTCCTGACGAAGGGTCTCGGCCTGAAACGTCGACTGCACCTCTTCCTAGAGATGCTGCCTGGCCTTCTCCATTCAGCAGCCACTTTGATGTGTGTTACCATTCAGATAATAATCTGTTTTCCTGTTTTTGCCACCAAAGTGGATAACTTCACATTTATCCACATTAAATTGCATCTGCCATGAATTTGCCCATTCACCCAACCTATCCAAGTCACCCTGCATCCATACTCTCTAAATCAGGCAGCATCCTGTTAAATCTCCTCTGTACCCTTTCCAATGCTTTCACATCCTTCCCATAGCGAGGCGACCAGAACTGCAGACAGTGCTCCATGTGCGACCTAACCAGAGTTTTACAGAGCTGCATCATTACCTCGCGACTCTTAAACACTATCCCTCGACTTATGAAAGCTGACAACCATAAGCTTTCTTAACTAACCGATCTATCTGTGAGTCAACATTCAGGGATCTGTGGACATGTTTCCCAAGTTCCACCTACTCCTCCACACTACCAAGTATCCTGCCACTTACTTTGTACTGTGCATTGGAATTTGTCCTTCCGAGCTGTACAACCTCACACTTCTCCGGGTTGAACACCATCTGCCACTTCTCAGCCCATTTCTGCAACATATCAATGTCTCTCTGCAATCTTCGACAATCCTCTACACTATATACAACAGCACCAACCTTTGTGTCGTCTGCAAACTTGCCAACCCACCCTTCTACCCCCACATCCAGGTCGTTAATAAAAACCACGAAAAGTAGAGGGCCCAGATCCGATCCTTCTGGAACACCAATAGTCACAACACTCCAATCCGAATATATTCCCTCCACCACCACCCTCTGCCTTCTGCATGCAAGCCAATTCTCAATCCACCTAGCCAAACTTCCCTGGATCCCATGCCTTCTGACTTTCTGAATAAGCCTACCTTGTGGAACCTTCGCAAATACCTTACTAAAATCCATATAGATCACATCCACTGCACTACCCTCATCTATATGCCTGGTCACCTACTCAAAGAATTCTATCAGGCTTGTTAGACACGATCTGCCTTTCACAAAGCCATGCTTTGACTGTCCCTGATCAGACCATGATTCTCTAAATGCCCATAGATTCTGTCTCTAAGAATCCTTTCCAACAGGTTTCCCACCATAGACGTAAGGCTCACTGGTCTATAATTACCCGGACTATCCCTACTACCATTTTTGAACAAGGGGACAACATTTGCCTCCCTCCAATCCTGCGGTACCATTCCCGTAGATAACGAGAACATAAGGATCCTAGCCAGAGGCTCAGCAATCTCTTCCCTCGCCTCGTGGAGCAGCCTGGGGAATATTCCGTCAGGTCCCAGGGATTTATCTGTCCTAATGTATTTAATAACTCCAACACCTCCTCTGCCTCAAAATAAACATGCTCCAGAACATCAACCTCACCCGTATTGTCCTCACCGTCATCAAGTTCCCTCGCATTGGTGAATACCGAAGAGAAGTATTCATTGAGGACAGAGCTCACGTCCACAAACTCGAGGCACATCTTCATACCTTTATCTCTAATCGGTCCTACCTTCACTCCTGTCATCCTTTTGTTCTTCACATAACTGAAGAATGCCTTGGAGTTTTCCTTTACCCTGCTCGCCAAGGCTATCTCATGCCCCCTTCTTGTTCTTCTCAGCCCTTTCCTAAGCTCCTTTTCTGCTACCCTATATTCTTCAATAGAACCATCTGACTCTTGCCTCCTAAACCTCATTTATGCTGCGTTCTTCCACCTGACTAGATTTTCCATCTCAATTGTCACCCATGCTTTCTTCACCCTACCATTCTGTATCTTGCTCACCGGGACAAATTCCTCCCTAACATCCTGCAAAAGATCTCTAAACATCGACCACATGCCCATAGTACATTTCCCTGCAAAAACAGCATCCCAATTCACACCCGCAAATTCTATCTTATAGCCTCATTATTTGCCCTACCCCAATTAAAAATGTTCCTGTCCTCTCTGATTCTATCCTTTTCCATGATAATACTGAAGGCCAGGGAGTGGTGGTCACTGTCCCCCAGATGCTCAACCATTGAGAGATCTGTGACCTGACCCGGTTCCTTACATAATACAAGATCTAGCATGGCATTCCCCCTAGTCGCCCTGTCAACATACTGTGACAGGAATCCGTCGTGGACATACTTAACAAACTCTGCCACGTCCAAACCCTTGGAACTAATCAGTTGCCAATCAATGTTGGGGAAGTTAAAGTCACCCATGATAACAACCTTTTGTTTTTGCACCTTTCCAAAATCTGCCTCTCGATCTGCTCCTTGGCATCTCTGCTGCTACCAGGGGGCCTATAGAATACTCCCAATAGGGTAACTGCTCCCTTCCTCTTCCTGACTTCCACCCATACTGACTCAAAAGAGGATCCTGCTACATTACCCAACCCTTTCTGTCGCTGTAATGGTATTCCTAACCAGTAATGCCACCCCTCCTCCACCTTTCCCCCTCTCTATCCCTTTTAATGCACTGAAATCCAGGAATATTGAGAATCCATTCCTGCCCTGGTGCCAGCCAAGTCTCTGTAATGCCCACTACATCATAATTCCATGTATGCTTACAAGTTCTCAGTTCATCAGCTTTATTCCTGATGCTTCTTGCATTGAAGTACACGCACTTTAGCCCTTCTACCTTCTACCTTTACACCCTTTATCCTGCTTCTCTTTCCTCAAAGCCTCTCTATATGTTAGATCCGGCTTTACTCCATGCACTTCTTTCACTGCTCTATCGGTCCGGATCCCATCCCCCTTGCAAATTATTTTAAACCCTCCCGACCATGCTAACCAACCGACCTAGAAGGATATTGCTCCCCGTCGAATTTAGGTTCAACCCATCCAATCTGTGCAGGTCCCACCTTCCCCAGAAGAGATCCCAATGATCCAAATATCTAAAACGCTGCCGCCTGCACCAACTCCTTAGCCACGCATTCAACTGCCATCTCCTCCAATTCTTAGCATCACTATCACGCAGCCCTGGCAGAAATCCTGAGAACGCCACCCTTGAGGTCCTATTCTTCAGCATTCTGCCTAGTTTCCGAAACTATCACTTCAGGACCTCATCCCTCTTCCTACCTATGTCGTTGGCGCCAATATGTATCACGACTTCTCGTTGCTTTCCCTCTCGCACCAGCATGTCGTGCACCCGGTCAGAGACATCCCGGACCCTGGTACCCGGGAGGCAGGAAACCATGTGGGAGTCCTTCTCACGTCACAAAATCTCCTGTCTCCTCCCCTGACAACAAAGTCTTCAATGTCGACAGCTCTCCTGTTTTCCATCCCAACCTTATGCACCACAGGTTCAGACTCAGTACCCGAGGCCCTGCCACCGTGGCTCACACCTGGTCGGTCGTCCCCACCAACAGTATCCAGGACGATAAACTTATTATTCAGGGAAATAGCTACAGGGGTGCTGTGCACTACCTGTCTACTCACCTTCGTTTAGCCCCTCTGTGGGTCACCCAACGACCTGCTTCTGGCAGCCTACCTGTGACTACCTCCCTGTAGCTCTCATCTATCACTACTTCATTCTCCATTACGAGTCGAAGGTCATCCAGATGCTGCTCGATATTCCTTCTGGCAGATGTGACTCTGCGGGAGAAGGACGTTCCCCCAAGATTGCCACATCTCACATGAGAGGCACATCACCGTTTCAGAAGGCATTGTAGAGACTAACTGCAAACAAGCTCGTCCTCCTCCTCTTCTCGTCGAAGCCTCTCGAGTCAAAGCCTCCACGTTCCACTCACTCACTGGCAGCTTTCCACAGGCCGCTCCGCTTGAGCTACCAATCAATTTATTTGCTTGAGCTGTTCAAACTGCTTGGTCACCTGACCTCGATTGCCCAATTAACTGCTTTCGGCTGAGTCTGAGCTATTCACATCTTGATTGTCCACTCAACTGCTTTCTGCTGAGCTATTCAAATCTTGATTGACTTCATTGCACAGTCCAACTGCCAAAACTGACAGAATCTCTCCAGTCAAAACCTCAAATCTCCACTCTTTCACTGGCCCACTCACTCACTGGCTGCTTTCCATTGAAGTAAAGCTTTGAGCTAATCAACAAAACATAGCGCATCATCTCAAATCAAATATAAAATCCAGAAGCTCTAAACAAGTTACTAAAGATTACATTTTTTAACCTCTCAACAAGTTACAAAAAATGTTAACATTAAGAATTAAAAATTTCTAGTAAACCCTAAAGCGACGCTGAAAAAAAAAGCATTCCCTTTGTAATTACTATTATACTTTCATCCGTAGCAATACTGTATACTACCTTTGCAACTCATTGACGTGGAAAATTGGAAAATAGTAGGTTTTCAATGAAATTATAAGTGTAAATTCTCCTTCTATCTCCAAGGTTGAAACGTACAGTAGATTTTCAATGCACAAAACCAAAACGTAGACAAAAGTGTATTAAACATAAGTCAGGATAACGAGAAGCACAACTATGTGAAGGGTACAGGATAATTTCAAGCTCATTGCACACACTTGGAGTTCAGTGCATTCCATCGTTAAGAAGTGGTGGGGGGTGGGGAACATGGATCCGAGGCGTAACTGCTTAGCTCAGGCCGTCCCTCGAACACAACACCACCAATCCAGAATTACTGATCCCCTTTTGGGCTCAACCACGAATTGCTCTAAAATGCCCTCTCGTAGGTATTCTGGAAATTCCCCACTCCCCTTGGGATCCAGCACCAGACCGATTTTCCTGATCTGTGTGCATAATGAAATCGCCCATGTCTATTGTCATACCTGTATTGCCATTTTTGCATGCATTTTCTATCTCGGGTTGTTAGTTGTAGACAACATCCTTACTACTATTTGTTGGGCCGTGTAAAACTCTTTATAATAAATTTCTAAAGATTCTCTTGCAACCCTTGGCAATTTCGAACATTGATTAACACTGATTAATGACATAGTTCACATAGTTATGGATTTTAACATGAACAAAAGATGAGTTCTGTTTCTTATTGTGTGCATTCATCCTTTTACCATTAAGGAAAGTATAAAAGAAACAGTTTGAAAATAAAATTTGCATTTCAGTTCAAAATTCATTAATAAAGTTTTAACTTTTTTTAGAAAACATTTGAAAAATAATAACATGTCTAAGATTCATCGTTATTACATCTATTTAATATTCGAGTACTGATGTGTAAACCAAATCCACGAAGGTTTCAAAACATATCATCCAACAGTACATGTCAACGGAACTGTCCAGTTGGTGCCAAGCCATTCTCAGACGCTTCTTGCGAAAACATCTCAGTGTCTTCGGGTGCTATATAAGCTTATTACTGAATAATTTCACTATTAAAATGAACATTGTGTACCTTATTTTAGTATAGTTGGGGGTTTAAAAATATTGAGGTGCAGCACTGCATGTTGTGTGACATTAATTTTGTGTGACATTTGTGCACGCATATTATAGCTTCGCCACATGTGGTGGAAATCCTTTTTCTGGAAAGTGGCAGAGATTCAGCATTTCTCTTGAAATTAGGATTGGGCAATATATATACTCAATCTCCTACCATCAATCTCAAACTGAAAAATTGAAAGAGGAGACGCCTAAAGCCTAACAAAAGTCATTGCAAGGCAAATCAAGTGAGAACTGCTGGAAGCACTCAATAGGCCAGATAGGACTATTTGGCTTAGAAATACTGTTGCATTTGCTATGAGGCTTTCTGTCTGCAAGAAAAAGAGTGACCAAAGTAGAACGCTGCCAGGTAAATCCTGACATAAAGAATATAGAAAATGAAAAGGGAAGCATGACAGAAGTACAGGAATGTGGAAGGAAAGTCAGATCAGAACCGAGGAGATTTGATACCATCGCATTTGCTCTGAAAACTGAGCTGCATTTACAACTTGAAATTTCTGCTTTCATTGCTGAGTGGCGTATGAAACATACAATGTGCACAACAATAGATGAGGTACGGATCCACAAGTTTCCAGCAATCTGATCAATGAAAGGAGCTTAGATGGGTGATGGAAAGTGTGTGGAAACACTACGGTCTGGACTGCAGTATTAATGTTTTAGAAAAATAAGATGGAAAGAACTCGTAAAAAATGAGAAGGGGCGGTTCACTACGTCCCGAATGGAAGATGAATTTTCACAGATTTCTACAGCAGCCACAGCCACTTGACAATGATTTTGCCAAATGTACTTCGCATCTTTCTACATTCATTAATAGAACCACATTGATATAAATGATGCCTACTGATATAACAGTGCCTAAAACTTTGCCCAGTAAATATCTAACAAAGGCGGAAGCCATCCTACCCATTTCACAAATTAGAACTTCACAAGAGGCTTCTCCGCTTCGTGTACCAAATTTCAGCATAATTTCTCGATCAACGCGTTCTACATAAGCAGTACCACTGTTCACAATAAAAAATTACCATACTACACCATTTCTGGAACACCTCATGGTATTCTATTTATTATATAGGAATATCATGGATTTTCTATAATAAGCCATTTGCCAGTTCATTCTTTCATCAACAAACTTTTTCATACAATTCGCACACCAATAAAAATAGGCACAATTCAAATTAGGCCAGAAGTATTTTACTACATTCACGATACTTCAAGAACAAACGGGTCTTTTTTTTCGGTATAATACAAAATATCGGCAGTTTTGCGGCATTTATCCATTTTATGTGAGCTGATTGTTTATTTTGCGATCTTATACCGGCGTATATTATTCTCTGCTTGGTAGCAGATATCGAAGGGATAGTGCAATTTGGCATTGCAATAGATTTCCCCAAGCAATGACAATTGAAAGTGCTACAGAACAATATGTCACGCTTGTCTTTTTTGAGTATTCGAGACAATTCGCCGTGGGTTTTAGGAAAATATTTATGCAATACTGCTTTTCATCCTTAGTGAGATGCATCGGGAAAATGGCCTTGGAACATTAGTTTTTAATATTTTATTCCGTGTGTACACACAGTTTGTTCAACATTCTGAAGTGATACGTGAATGTCTCGGCAAATATGGCCTCTCCATTGAACTGGCAGGAAACACCTGCTATCACGCCGATTGTTGAACGTATGTTTCGTTTATCTTTCCTCTGATATGCCAAATCTATTCTTCGCAGCTGGCTGTGTTCTGCCTAAGCAGCTGAGAACTCTAATTTCTATTCCAGGCACTAAATCCAAGAAGCCAATGTTGCACTATTTACCTCGGTTTGAACGGGATGTTGGAACGCAAATTGTGACAGGCCTCAAATGCCAAACTCAATTAAAGAACTCACCACACTAACTCTGGACTTCTTAATATTGACCTTAAAAAGACATCAGATGACTTCATAGAAGAACAGTGCAGGCATTTAATGAAGTGAATTACGAGAATGAAGAGCATACAAACCAATACTGAACTAGGCATGACAACCCGCTTTAGAGTACTGAAATGTTACGTTTATCCAGTTACGTTATATGGCTCAGAATGTTGGACAATATCTAATAACATGAGGAAACAAATTGTAGCAGCACAAATGTGGTTTTTGAGGAGGATGCAAAGAATATCACGGAAGAAACTAATATCTAACGAGGATATCATGAGCAGAGCAAACACAAAAAGAGAAATAATGTATGAGATCATGAAAGAGCAACGTAACTTCATTGGACATGTGGTTAGGAAGGAGGAGTTAGAACGCACGTAATTATGGGAAAGATGAAGGGAAGAAAGCAACAGGAAGACAAAGACAAATAATGATGGAGACAGCAGCCAGAAAATTGGAAATGAATACCAATGAATTGATCCACTTGACCCGAAACAGGAGTGTGTGGGCCATGGCACTCAAAGCTCAAACTGGACGAGGCACCTGATAACGATGATGATAGGTACTCAGTTGTCCAGATTAATATTGGCACTTGATCATTTTAATAAAATAAGTATCAGGCTTATTATCACTGACAAATGACTTGTTAACTTAACAACAGCAGTTCAATGCAATACATAAGCTAGCAGGCAAACTAATAAACAAGTATTACAATTACAATATGCATACGTTGAGTAGATTTTTTAAAACGTGCAAAAACTGAAATACTGTATATTTGTTTTTTAATAATAAATAAATAAATAATGAACATTAATGTCCAAAGATTAAATGACTGTTTAGGAATTGGACGGCAGAGCGAAATAATCTGTTAATGAATTTCATTCAGGCTTCTGTACCTCCATCCTAATGGTAACTGTGAGAAAAGGGCATGCCCTGGGTGGTGGAAGTCCTTAATAATGGACGCTCCCTTTCTAAGATACCACTCCCTGAAGATGTCCTGGGCACTTAATAGGCCATTACCCAGGATGGAGCCGACGAGATTTACAACTTTCTGCAGCTTCTTTCGGTCTTGTGCAGTAGCCTCTCCATACCAGACAACGAGGCAGCCTGTCAGAATGCTCTCCACGCTACAACTATAGACTTAACACACACACAACATTCTGGAGGAACTCAGGATGTCGGGCAGCATCTGTGGAAACGATCAGTCAACGCTTCGAGCCGAGACCCTTCGTCAGACTGAAGAGGGAGGGGCCAGAGGCCCTATAAAGAAGGAGGGGGGAGGGTGGAAATGAGAAGGCAGGTAGGTGCCAGTTGAAAAACCAGTAAGGGAGAAGATCAAGGGGTGGGGGAGAGGAAACAGGGAGATGAAAGGCAAAAAGGTGCAGGAGGAATAGGGAAAAGCACAATGGGTAGCAGAAGGAGGCCTCATATAACTCATATACCGTCTGAGTAGTCTCAGGCACCTTGGCATGAATGTAACATCTTATATACCGTCTGGGTAGTCTCAAGCACCTTGGCATGGACATTGAATTTTCCAACTCCCGGTAATTCCCACCGCCTACGTTCCCCCAACCCAGTCTCACTCTGCCCCCTCCTCCAGCTGCCTATCACGTCCCGCATTTTTACACCTCCGTATACTACCCATTGTGCTTTCCCCCATTCCTTCTTCAACTTTCCTGCCTATCACCTCCCTGTTTCCCTTCCTCCACTCCTTGATCTTTCCCCTTACTGTTTTTTTTTTCACCTGGCACCTACTTGCCTTCTCTTTCCCACCTTCCCCCAATTTCTTTATAGGGCCCCTTCCCCCTCTCTCTTCAGTCCTGACGAAGTGTCTCAGTCCGAAACGTTGACTGATCGCTTCCACGGACGCTGCCCGACCTGCTGAGTTCTTTCAGCGTGTTGTGTGTGTTGCGTTGACCCCAGTATCTGCAGAGTATTTTGTGTTTACAACTATAGAATTTTTTAAGTGCATTTGTTCACACGCCAAGTCGTTTCAAACTCCCAATAAAGTACAGCCATTGCTTTGCCTTCTTTATAACTACATCAAAATGTTGGCAATAGGTTAAATCCTCATTGATCTTGAGACCCAGGAACTTGAAACTGCTCAATCACTCCACTTCTGATCCCTCTATGAGGATTGGTACGTGTTCCTTCGTCTTACACTTCCTAAAGTGCACAATATGTCATAAGGAGGTGTCTAGGAACGGACCCAAGTGCAAGACAGGGACACTGAAGGACTAGGGACAGGACTAGGATACAGGGTGAGGGCAAGGACATGGACACGAAAACCGGGAACCCGGAACAAAACTGGACAAGAGAGCTAGGAACCCGGGCTTGGACTCCGAGTCGGAGACGGGAGGAGGACCGAATACCTGGGTCATTCCTTAGGCTCGGACCCCAGAACTAGGCAAGACGAGGCTGGAGTCTTCAGGCTTGAGCCTAGAGACTAGAGGCGAGGTTTGGCAGGAGGCAGGAGGCTGGAGTCTTCAGACTTGAGGCTAGAGGTTAGAGACTTGAGGCAAGGCTTGGCAGGAGACAGGAGGCTGGAGTCTTCAGGCTTGCAGCTAGAGGCCAGAGACTTAAGGCGGGGCTTGGCAGGAGGCAGGAGGCTGGAGTCTTCAGGCTTGAGGCCAGAGGCTCGAGGCGAGGATTGGCAGGAGGCTGGAGTCTTCAGACTTCCGGCTAGAGACTCGAGGCGAGGCTTGGCAGGAGGCTGGAGACATGAGGCGAGGCTTGGGGCTGAAGGCACCTCGTGGGTAGGGCGCGGTTCCCATAGGCAGGGCGCGGTATTCCTCGGCAGTGCGCGGTGCTCCTTTGCAGGGCGCGGATCACCACCCAATGGAGACAAGGGACAGGGCGGGACAGAACCAACCGCAGATAACGGCAAGACGGCCTGGCTTTACCCAACGGAGGCAAGGGTTGGTAAGGGATAGAATCAAATGAAGATAACCGCAATACGGCATGGCTTACCCAACGGAGGCAAGGAACAGGAAGGGACAGAACCAACCGTGGGAAACGGCAATACGGCCTGACCTATCCGACGGATCTTAGGGACAGGAAGGGACAGAACCAACCGCAGGGTATGGGTAAGACGGCCCGACTTACCCGGCGGAGGCAACGGACAGGAAGGGAGCTAGGTACAGGGTGGCTCCAGGACAAGACAGCAAGGCAAGACAAGGCTTCAGGCAATGCAAGGCAAGACAGAACGTCAGGCGAGACGAGTTACCGGCAAGACCAGGAAAGGCTTCAGGCCAGGAAACAGAAGGCAGGGGAAGGGATACAAGGAGTAAGGACAAGAACAATCCAGCATCCACGCCCTGGTCTTTGGAGGTATTTATGCAGCCTGCCCTAACAAGCATCAGCTGTCTTAATTAGTGCTCAACAGGAACAGAGTCAGGGTAGATAGGAAAACCTGGAGCACAGGTCGATGTACCCGACCGTGAAGCGGAATACGGACTTCACAGACGGATCATGTCAGTGCCTCCCTCTACGGAAGCCTCCTGGCGACCAAGCAGGGAATCCAGACTATGGACGACCCGGGCGGGTGTGAGGGAATTTAAATAGAAGGGAGCCCCGGGTGGCAAGAGGAAAATAACAGTGTCTGTGTCGCTGGTTTCATGGGTGGCTGGATTGTTCTGTCACAAGGAGATGGCTAGGAACGGACCCAAGTGCAAGACACAGACACTGAAGGACGAGGGACAGGACTAGGATACAGGGTGAGGGCAATGTCATGGACACGAAAACCGGAAACCCGGAACAGGACTGGACAAGAGAGCTAGGAGCCCGGGCTTGGACTCCGAGCCAGAGACTGGACAAGGACTCAGTATCTGGGTCTTGCCTCTGGCTCGGACCCCAGAACTGGGCAAGGACGAGGCTTAGCTGACAGGCAAGACGAGGCTGGAGACTTCGAGGCTTGAGGCTAGAGACTTGAGGCGAGGCTTGGCAGGTGGCAGGACACTGGAGTCTTCAGGCTTGAAGCTAGAGACTAGAGGCGACGCTTGGCAGGAGACAGGAGGCTGGTGTCTTCAGGCTTGAGGCTAGAGGCCAGAGGCTTGAGACGAGGCTTGGCAGAAGGCTGGTGTCTTCAGGTTTGAGGCGAGAGACTCGAGGCGAGGCATTGCAGGAGGCTGGAGACTTGAGGCGAGGCTTGGGCCTGAAGGCACCTTCTGGGCAGGGTGCGGATCCCCTAGGCAGCGCGCGATACTCCTGGGCAGGGTGCGGATCGCCACCCGATGGAGACAAAGGACAGGAAGGGACAGAACCAACCGCAGTAACGGCAAGACGGCATGGCTTACCCGGCGGAGGCAGGATACAGGAAAGGAGCTAGGTACGGGCTGGCTCCAGTACAAGATAGCAAGACAAGGCAAGGTTTCAAGCAATGCAAGCCAAGACAGAACTTCAGTCAAGGCCAGAGTTAACGGCAAGACCAGGCAGGGCTTCAGGCCAGGAAACAGAAGGCAGGGGAAGGGATACAAAGAGTAAGGACAAGAACAATCCAGCAGTTACGCCCTGGTCCCTGGAGGTATTTATGCAGCCAGCCCAAACAAGCAGCAGCTGCCATCAAGTGCCTTAATTACTGCTCAACAGGAACAGGAACAGGGTGGTCAGGAAAACCTGCAGCAAGAGTCGATGGACCGGACCGTGAACCGGAATACGGACTTCACGGTCCAGACCATGAGACAATCAGCTCTTTCGTCTTACTAACACTTATTTTTTTTTCCAAACATCCCTTGCTGATTTTGCTGAGCTTGCTTTGGCTTCATAAAAATGGAGAAAGTCCAGATGCTGAAGTGTTCCTATTCTTTGAAAGAAAGTCATTTCTAGCAATCTTTAAGACTTCAACTTGCTGAATTGCCATCCACAGGCCTCGAATATTGTTTTATACTATATCCCTGCAATTGAGCTACTTCAATTCAAGAAACATATAAACCTGGAATGAAATTTGGACTCGGCAATGACAATTTTGAATTTACGAAACTGTTCTTGAAACCCATCTGATTCACTCTTGTCCAAAATGCACCATCCTCACCTGTTCGTCTCGAAAACTAACTCAGGTTTGTTTTTTTTTTTTCCACAGTGGATGTACCTTTCAGTGCAATAAGGTTATAAGGTTATGTTAATAAATGATACCTTTGTCACCATGTTGAAGGTACCTCTCACAAAGAAATATGTTTTGCAGTCTTCTGAGGACAAATATCTCATGGCCAGGATCTCATTGGAGAGAGACCGCAGGGCGGTGCCGGAAGCCGAAGACTTTTTCACGGCCTTCGCAATCTGAAGCGCCCAATATCAAGCCACTGCACTTCCACTCATGTTTTCCAGAATGGCGTATGTGTACTCAGCCTCTTCTGCTGCCAAGGTGAGTGCAAACTCAGACTGGAGGACAAACACCGCCATTGCCCAGGTAGTCTATAAATGGACGGCATGAAAATTTTATTTACTGTTTCAGGTAACCGTTTCTCAATTCCTTTCCACCTGAAGTACTCAGTTCATCGTACACGCCACAACCAATTATCACACAGATTATTTTCCTTTATCTGCCCATCACCTACACTCTCTTCCCATGGGGTCCCTTCTCCTCGTGTCCCATGTTCCCATTTGTACAGCCCAACTCCCTTACGCTGCACTCCTTCAGTTTCGGATTATACCCAAAATTCATTGCAAGTACGTTGAAATTCATAAGACCATAAGACAAAGGAGCAGAAGTAGGCCATTTGGCCCATCGAGTCTTTCCCGCCATTTTATCATGAGCTGATCCATTTTCTCCTATTTAGCCCCATTCCCCTGCCTTCTCACCATAACCTTTGATGCCCTGGCTACTCAAATACCTATCAATCTCTGCCTTAAATACACCCAATGACTTGGCCTCCACTGCTGCCCGTGGCAACAAATTCCACAGATTCACCACCTTCTGTCTAAAAAAATTTCTTCGCATTTCTGTTCTGAAAGGGCTCCCTTCAATCCTTAAGTCATGCCCTCTCGTACTACACTCCCCCATCATGGGAAACAACTTTGCCACATCCACTCTGTCCATGCCTTTCAACATTCGAAATCTTTCTATAAGGTCTCCCCTCATTCTTCTAAACTCCAAGGAATACAGTCCAAGAGCGGACAAACGTTCCTCATATGTTAACCCTCTCATTCCCGAAATCATTCTAGTGAATCTTCTCTGTACCCTCTCCAACGTCAGCACATCCTTTCTTAAATAAGGAAACCAAAACTACCCACAGTACTACAAGTGAAGTCTCACCAGCGCCTTTTTGAGCCTCAGCATCACATCCCTGCTCCTATACTCTATTCCTCTAGAAATGATTGCCAACATTGCATTCGCCTTCTTCACTACTGACTCAACCTGGAGGTTAACTTTAAGGGTATCCTGTACGAGGACTCCCAAGTCCCGTTGTGTCTCCGAACTTTGAATTATTTCCTCATTGAAATAATAGTCTGCCTGTTTATTTTTTCTGCCAAAGTGCATAACCATACACTTTCCAACATTGTACTTCATTTGCCACTTCTCTGCCCATTCTTCCAATCTATCCAAGTCTCTCTGCAGACTCTCGGTTTTCTCAGCACTACCGGCCCCTCCACCTATCTTCGTATCGTCAGCAAACTTAGCCACAAAGCCATCTATTCCATAATCTAAATCGTTGATGTACAATGTAAAAAGAAGCGGCCCCAACACTGATCCCTGCTGAACACCACTGGTAACCGGCAGTCAACCAGAATAGGATCCCTTTATTCCCACTCTCTGTTTCCTGCCAATCAGCCAACGCTCTATCGACGTATGTAACTTTCCCGTAATTCTATGGGCTCTTATCTTGTTAAGTAGCCTCATGCGTGGCACCTTGTCAAAGGCCTTCTGAAAATCCAAATATACAACATCCACTGCATCTCCCTTGTCTAGCCTACTGGTAATTTCCTCAAAAACATTGTAATAGGTTTGTCAGGCAGGATTTTCCTTTAAGGAATCCATGCTGAGTTCTGCCTATCTTGTCATATGCCTCCAGGTACTCTGTAACCTCATCCTTGACAATCGACTCCAACAACTTCCCAACCACCGATGTCAAGCTAACAGGTCTATAATTTCCTTTGTACTTCCTTGCCCCTTCTTAAATAGCGGAGTGACATTTGCAATCTTCCAATCTTCTGGAACCATTCCAGAATCTATCGACATTTGAAAGATCATCGCTAATGCCTCCGCAATCTCCACAGCTACTTCCTTCAGAACACGAGGATGCATTCCATCTGGTCCAGGAGATTTATCTACCTTTAGCCTATTCAGCTTCCTGAGTACTTTCTCCGTCGTAATTGTTACTGCGCACACTTCTGTTCCCTGCCACCCTTCAGTGTCCGGTATACTGCTGTCTTCCTCAGTGAAGACCGATGCAAAATACTTGTTTAGTTCCTCCGCCATCTCCTCATCTCCCATTACAATTTCTCCAGCATCATTTTCTATCGGTCCTATAACTACTCTCACCTGTCTTTTACTCTTTATATACTTGAAAAAGCTTTTAGTGTCCTCTTCGATATTATTTGCTATCTTCCTTTCATAGTTAATCTTTTCTCTCTTAATGACCAACTTGGCTTCCTTTTGTAAGGTTTTAAAAACTTCCCAATAATCTCTCTTCCCACTAATTTTTACTTCCTTGTATGCCCTCTCTTTTGCTTTAACTTTGGCTTTGACTTCTCTTGTCAACCACGGTTGCATCCTTTTTCCACTCGAAAATGTCTTCTTCTTTGGAATATACCTGTCTTGCACATTCCTCATTTTTCGCACAAACTGCAGCCACTGCTGCACTGCTACCTTTCCCGCCAGTGTCTCTTTGCAGTCAACTTTGACCAGTTCCTCTCACATGCCACTGTAATTTTCTTTACTCCAATGAAATACCGACACATCAGATTTCGGCTTCTCTTTTTCTAATTTCACAGTGAACTCAATCATGTTATGATCACTGCCTCCTAAAGGATCCTTCACCTCAATCTCTCCAATCACCTCCGGTTCATTACACAATACCCAATCCAGTACAGCCGATCCCCTAGTGAGCTCAACAACAAGCTGTTCTAAAAAGCCATCTCGCAGACATTCTACAAATTCTCTCTCTTGAGATCTGGTGCTGACCTGATTTTCCCAATCTACTCGCATGTTAAAATCCCCCACAATTATCATAACACTGCCCTTCTGACAAGCCTTTTCTATTTCCAGTTGTAATTTGTAGTCCACATCCCTGCAGCTGTTTGGAGGCCTATAAATAACTGTCATCAGGGTCCTTTTACTCCTGCTATTTCTTAGCTCAACCCTTAAAGATTCTGCGCCTTCCGATCCTATATCACCTGTTTCCAATGATTTAATATCATTTCTTACCAATAAAGCCACGCCTCCCCCTCTGCCTACCTTCCTCTCCTTCCGATACATCCTTGGTCGTTCAGTTCCCAGATACATGCATCCTTTAGCCAGGTCTCAGTGATGGCCACAATATCATACCTGCCACATGTTACATTTAGCGTTGTGAAATATGCCAAAACAAACTGTAACATTCAAACGCAAACAACAGGAATTCTGCAGATGCTGGAAATTCAAGTAACACACATAAAAGTTGCTGGTGAACGCAGCAGGCCAGGCAGCATCTCCTGGAAGAGGTGCAGTCGACGTTTCAGGACGAGACCCTTCGTCAGGACATTCAAGTCTATTTTCAATTTCGTATTTTGAGCAGACACCTAGTGGTTAATTCTCCTGTTGTTACGCTGCAAATATTTGATTTTTTTTTAATGGAAAAAGGTTAAAAGAATAACTATTTCATTAAATGCTTTAACTCATATCTAAGTCTACGTATGCCTCTGCAAGAACATATTGCTTCATCTCAGGAACTGGAGCTTGGACCCAGGATGAAGGATCGTATCACAAGCAACACAATTATCTGCGTATGTATTATATCATTAATATCATCCAGAAAAGTCCGAAATTGTCCAAAAAACAAACAGTCAAATGGCATCCTTCTTTAGTTGATCTTTCCATGGAAAACAGTGTCTCTATCACACCTATTTTGTTGGAGACTCGTTTGTATATATGCCTTGCGTTCCAAGACAGTCTGGTGCGCCACTCCTCACACAGACAGTAGGTGGCCGTTGACTCACGAAGAGTTCATCTGCTCATTGAAAGTTTTTTTTTCTTTTTAGTCCTGCTGGGTGCCTACACACGCTCCTCCCTGGCTAACCGAAGTGCACCAGGGGGTGTGCCGGTTAAGTCGCCGGCAACCCGACCCGAGATAGGTAGTACTGGGCTACATTGTACCAGTAGCAAGGCATTCAAAGGCCTGTTTCGACGTAGTAGTAGTTGTATTTGGTCATGCTCAAAGTATCGAATATTACGTCACAGAAAAAGACCCTAATGCCCACGAAACATGTCTGGACCAGCGATATCGCCATACAAACTGAATGGCATTTCGTGCACAATATTCATATCCTTCGTTCCATTCAAAGACATAATTCTTTCTAATTGATTGACAAGTATATGCACTGTACCGTTCTTCGCCAACACATCGTGGCAGCATGTTGTAGCCACCTTGTAAGTTCTTTGCAAATCAGTAGTATACTAATATCTTTGCCTCATTAATCTGCGTTAAACTTTCTTCCTCTCATCTTAATCCTATGCTTTTCAGTCTACATTTCCCTTTGAATATCTGCGCGGTCTGAGTCATCAACCAGAATAGGAGATGGTACTCCAATTATGGACTACTCAAAGTTTTATACAGCCACAACATTACTTCCCAATATTTATACTCATTGCACGTGTGATATAGGAAAGCACACCGCTCACGTGTTGTTTGCAAATCCACTTCTATTGCACTTTATGTCCAAGAAATAAAGCGCAGAACACAACTATTACTATAATGAAATCTACTCTAGCATACCGGTAAGGGGGACATTATTACAATTCGGTTCGGAGTTTTATCCCGACGTATTATGCACGTAGTCTCGGTACGTCCTTCCCGTGAAATGCGTGAGTTTTCTCTGGATCCTCCGCTTTCCTCCCACAGTCCAAAGACAAACCAGGTTGTTTAATTTGACGTTGGAAATTGTTCCCTGAATAGGTTTAGGCTTAAATCGGGGTTGTTCGGGTTTACTAGAGGTGTGGCTCGAAGAGTCAGGAGTTGGTGGCTATTCCGAGCTGTATCTCGAAGCAACATAGAGGAACTACTAGTGTTAGAATGAAATGCGGGCTTGAATTGCTCTTAATGCCAGTGATTTGGTGGTATGCTCCCTCACAGAAGAACGGAAGCGAATGTTCCGAAACATATTACTGCTTGCTGTCATAAAATACTGTGCATGTATTTTAAGGAAAGACAACACAACAACTTAATTTTTCCCCTTTTTTTCAGTTCAGTATTTAGACTTCAGGACCTGTCAACAATCAACAACAGAGCTACTTAAGGTGAAAAGAAGTCCAGAATAAACAGAATTCTCTGTGGATGCTTATGGAACAGAACCGCCCAAAAAACGATGTCTGTGACAGTTATAATGCCATATTAAATTAATTCCATATTGTTGCATGGTCTTTCCGCCTCTATTCCAGCTTTTTTTTTGTTTTTTTTTTATTGTTTTTTGCATATTCCTGTGTACAACCTTCTTAACCCGTCCGATGGTACCTGCTTCCAGTGCCTCCTCTGCCAGTGCGTTGAAGGCAACTGCCACTTCCTGTATAAAACAAAACGTGTCTCACACAACTTCATTAAAATCCAGGCTTCCCCCCACCCACCCCCCCACAACCAACTCCACCACCACCACCTTGAGGTAATGCCCTTAAATTGATATTTCCACTCAAGGAAATTGATTCTGCCCATATATCTCATCTCTGCCCCCTGTGATTATTTCAGAATAATTTTATTGGTAGCATGCGGAACATCCAGTACGAACGAAATTTGATTGTAGTGTGGTGCTAAGCATAAGACACAGGCTAATACCATAATAGACAGCACAGTAGCAACCAAGATAGAAGTCAATCGTACAAGCATCCATAGGGAGCCAACAATTAGCTGTATTGTCACATGCTCAAACGCCCGTAGTCACACTTAAGAAATTTGAACATATGATCAGACTAAATAATCATCACCCGAACAAGGAGAGCAGCAGAGACAACTTAACGGATATTGTGCAAGTACAGTTAGGAATTTCCACCTGAATGGCTTTGACTGGAAGCTGTGTAGCTATAGGAAGGAAGTTTTGGAGATGACGTATAGTCCTGGATGTGATTGACATGTAGCATCTCTCTGAACGCAATTTGGTGACTAGGTGGCTGCGAGGTTAGGTGGACTCAGTAGTAATTATTTTCAACACTTTTCCTTCGTTCTGGTGAGGGGCAGGTCTTTAATGACAGTGGCAGACAGCCACAGATGTTCTCCGACGAGCGCTCCACTCGCTGGAACCTGGACTTGGAAAGTGAAGAGGAGGCTGGAAAGCAAATGGTGATAGAGGTGGCCACAGCACTCTCACGGATGGTTGAGTCCCGGCACCATGACTTTTCAATCCATCTGGGGCGGTATTTAAATCGTTCAAACATCGGGATTTTCCTCGATTTCAGCCCACTACCCCGTCGCGTCGATACGCTCTGGACCTGCAACCGCTGCTAGGTTGCGACCCGTACCCGATCTTTCAAAATCAGGCCGGTGGTTAAATAGATCAAGCCTCGGTTTAGGTGGATGAGCCTCCAATTTGCCTCTTCTACCTTCTGGTTTTGGTCTTCTACGCTCGCCCCATCTTTGCCACGTATCCACCTCAATCTTGACCCAACTTTGCCGCACTCTTCAGCCATCGAACCAGACACGCCTTCGCTCGCTTTTTCATTGATAGCGGTGATTGTTTTCTTATATACTTTTCACCGATAGAAGTGTTATGAAGAAAATACTTCTAGTTGTATTCCTGTTTTTGTCATCCGCCAGCGGGTAGTCGTTGGATTTCAGCAATGCGATCTTTAACCTTGTTGTCCGAGATAACTAGCAGATCAACTGGAGTTTTAGAAGGTCTAAATATTCCACAGGGAATCTTCAATTAAAGATCTGTTAATAATCTTCTGACTGTCTACCCGAAGAACGCCGAGGTCCTCCTGACGCTAATTGTAGTGCAGATTTGGAACTCTCAGTTGATTGAGAATATTGGAAGTATTCGGAAGTCAACCCACATTCGAAAATCAAGTGTGATGTGGTGGAACTCTGCGCACAGCGAAAATAAGGACGTCGCGATCAAGGGGCCAATAAGAATTTGGCCTGCTGTCGTAGGGGTGGATCCTCATGCTGTCTGAGTGACACCCTTTCACAGTTTCAATGGCTGCATCTACCAGCGCGTGGACAGGAGGATATATCTTCCGAAACAATCAGGGTAGTAGTTAAGGATCTCTCTGAGGAGATCTCCTCAAATGGGACGTATACATTCGGAGGATCCGGCTCACGTGCTGTAAGTTGTAGTCGAAGGACATCTGCAAGATCTACGGACAGGAAAGCCAGCAGAAAAAGGACTGTCAAGAAAGCAAATACTGCAAAACTGTCTGCCCAAAACATGCTGGCAGATACGTACAGGCAATAGCAAGTGCAGCTAGCACTGATATTGCTCGGACAAACGTGACGTGGCCCTCCCCGGTGCAGAGGCCACGTCCAACACCGAGTCAGAAAATGCTCCTGCAGAAAGGCCGACCACATCGAACTTCCACCAGCAGCCGAAAGGCCCCAGTTCCTTCCACAGGACGAAGACGACTCTACGGAGGAGGTAAGAGGAGAGAGATGGGAATAATGACAGCGAGTACTCAAGACGAAGAAGACTCAGAAGACACCATCCAAGAGACAACTGGCTGCCGAAAATAAAAGGAACTGAAAAAAAGGGCATAGCATCAAACAAACACCAGCAAGAACGGAAAACCGGCGACAAGAGCAGAGGGAGTGCAATGAGGACTGGGAAGGGCAGGAAATGAAATACATACGAAGAAGGTGTTCTGTTGACCACCACCCCAACCGCAGCCTTAGGAGAGTGGGAGAAGCAGAGGTGCCATCAGCCCCCAGCTCCTGGAGACTGGGAGTAGCACAGCGCCCAATCAACATCAACTCCGCAAAAAAAAAAGAGCAGAATAGAAGCAATCACCCCCTCCCCCCGCCCCCCTCCACACACACACACACACACACACACACACACACGCACACACACACACACACACACACACACACATACACACACACACACACACACACACACACACACCCCTACAGGAATCCGGAAGCAGAACAGTGACCGGTGCACCCAGGCTAGGATGAGCAGTGACAATCCTCCCATCAAGCCGACCGTTCGCATCGCCAAACCTTGGAGAGGATCATCTTCGGTACCTGAACCCACAAACGGGTAGCAGTTTACCAAGGCCATGGGCATGACGGCTCAAATAGATGAACTATTTTACAAGTCGTAATCATGGAGATAAACATGGTTTGCTTGAACTTGCGCAGTGTGAAGAGAACAGTCCGATGTTTGCAGTTTCTTTGAATTCGACAACACCTTTGTTGTGACAGGGACACATTGGGATGAACAACACGTCACTTAATTCGTTCACAGAGAAGGAACTGTCTGCTGAGCATGCAGCGATGCGAAGGGAGAGTGGAAGTGCTATACAAAACTGGGTAGATAGGATGTGGAGCTGGTGTGTAATGAAATACATCACCCTCTCACAACCTGTCTCCCAATACACACACACACACTTTTCACGTCATGTCAAACCGACGCCTTCAGTTCCCAAGTACGTTCTGGGTGCATGGCTCAAATCAATCGAATGAACTTCACATTAACTTCTTTTCTAAGTTTCTAAGACTCTTAGATAGCTACATGAAGCTTAGCAAAATAGAGGGCTTTGCGGTAAGGAAATTCTAGGCAGATTCCAGAGTAGGTCACGTAATCGACTCAATATTGTGGGCCGAAGGGCCTGTAATGTGCAGTGAATTTCAATGTGTCTATGTTTCTATGACTGGACCCCTTAATACTGCCAGTCATATTCTGGGTGTTAACCACAAAGAGAATGCGGGTGTTGTTTATACAGGCGACAGAAAGAACAGATCATATAGTGGTTGGCATTTTAAATGTGGATGTACAACATGGGCAGCATATTTCTCTGAACAACAGAGCCAAAGTTCTGGAAAAACAGAATCTAGTTCTGATCATTTTATCGCATGATTTTTCGAGCCAATTTCAGGACCTGTTTGAAATCCATTTCCCATAACCCATTTCTTTTCCTGATAGACACAGAACGATATTGTTCCTGTTTACAAGAAGCAACAGTTGCTTTCGAAATTGGGAGATACTGTCCCGTTACAGGTGATGAGTTGTCTTGTCTCCCTTTCACTTCACCATTTACACCTCGGACATCAAGTACTGCACAGAGTATTGTCATCTTCAGAAGTTCTTGGATAACTCTGCCATAGTTGGTTGATTTGGCAAGGGAGATGAGGCTGAGTACAGGGCTACGGTAGGAAACTCTGTCACATGGTTGAGCAGAATTATCTGCAGCTTAATGTGAAAACGACCAAGGAGCTGGTGGTAGACCTGAGGAGAGCTAAGGTACCGGTGACGCCTGTTTCCATCCAGGGTGTCAGTGTGGACCCGGTGGAGGATTACAAATACTTGGGGATACAAATTGACAATAAACTGGACTGTTCAAAGAACACTGAGTCTATCTACAAGAAGGGTCAGAGCCGTCTCTATTTCCTGAGGAGACTGAGGTCCTTTAACATCTGCCGGACGATGCTGAGGATGTTCTACGATTCTGTGGTGGCCAGTGCTATCATGTTTGCTGTTGTGCGCTGGGGCAGCAGGCTGAGGGTAACATACACCAACAGAATCAACAAACTCATCCATAAGGCCAGTGATGTTGTGGGGATGGAATTGGACTCTCTCACGGTGGTGTCTGAAAAGAAGATGCTGTCTCAGTTGCCTGCCATCTTGCTCAATGTTTCCCACCCACTACATAATGTACTGGGTGGGCACAGGAGTACATTCAGCCAGAGACTCATTCCACCGAGCTGCAGCACAGAGCGTCATAGGAAGTCATTCCTGCCTGTGGCCATCAAACTGTACAACTCCTCCCTTGGAGGGTCAGACATCCTGAGCCAATAGGCTGGTCCTGGATTTATTTCATAATTTACTGGCATAATTTACATATTACTTTTTAACTATTATGGTTATATTACTATATATTATTTATGGTGCAACTGTAACGAAAACCAATTTCCCCCGGGATCAATAAAGTATGACTATGACCATGACTATGACTATGACTCCTAGGATTAAGCCGGTGCCAATGTAATCCGCAGCCAGATAGGATCTCCTCCGGCGCGTTGGGCTTGCGGGATGGTTAAAATTATTCAGACGGTGTTGCTGTCCAGCAGGATGAAGTGAAATAGACACGACGCCAGTCCTTTCTGTCTGTACGTTTTCACAGACAGACTGGCCACTGTGATAGTGACTGTTTCACTTTTATACCCACAAGTAAGCTTTAAACTTTGTATCTCTTGCCCGCTGGTGCTTATGCAGTCGGGTCTCAAACGTATCCTCAATGGAAGGAAGAAAACGAGGTTCACCAACATTTTTTGTGTGTGTTGCTTTTTTTCCAGAATCTACAGATTTCCTCGTGTTTGTGTAACCAAGAGAAACATTAATTATTCCGCGTTCTACACGAAGATTTGTATGACTTGAAATATGAAATACGCGGGCAGTCATGCTACAGAATTAAATACTTTGTTGCCAGGGCAGAGCGAAAGCCCTTTTTGTCTGACGAAATACTTATTATATAAACAATAGCCTGCCTGGTCCTGCGCAGCTCGCTATGCAATATTAATGAGCTGTAATATCAATCCAATACTTATTTGAGTTCCAATAACAGTTTCTACTTTCTGATCTATTTCATCGCTCTTATGACGAAGCTGGAAATAAAGTCGTCAATTCTGAGGCCGGTGGCGCAGGCGATCTTCTATTGCCTGCAGTTACCTCAACAATACTTGAGTTCAATAGCAGCTTTTTCCCACAGAAAATAGACTTTTGTGTAGCAAAACATTTACTATTCCCTTACTTTATCCACCTATTTTCTTTAATATGACCTTTTAAAAATGTACGTTCTGGCCAAGTGGCCACGTGTCGCTCTGCTCTCCGTTCTCAGCGGGCGAGTGTCGCCATTCCGCACCTCAATGGGACCCCTTGTATATCTGGCGGTATGTGTTCCTCGACCGCTATTAAACTGCGTTTGGCCCTGCACAATAATGTCAGAAACCAAAAGCCATTTCCGGACACTGGTCAATGAAAATAGGATCCTTCACGAAATAGAGATCGATGAAATCCATAATGTTGATAATTTCAATGTCATTCGGTTGTCCATAGTCGCCATAAGAAATAATCACTCACAAATTGAGACTGCTCTCAAACCTAGTAATTGTTTTCTTTACTGCAGAGCTGAGCTCAGATTTTTTCACTGATCCTGTCTCCCTGGTTCCCTGCTCTTTATAGATGATATTCTTCAAATCCTATATTCATAAATTAGCCAGTATAGCTACAGGTGCCGATGGTTTGTTTCCAACATACCAATCGGAATGTTAAGGACAAGTTTTTGTTGTTAGTATATCGATATGGTGTATAATTTTCTTCAGCATAAAGTGGAGTGTGTTGAAATGACGTGTACTTTCAGTGAGATTGCGCCAGGTATTTGTAATATACAAAATAAAATAGCAGAGGCTATATTCTCAACGTTATGTGTATTATATTCCAATCTGCACCGTAGTGGACTCGGTGTGTGTGTTTTTTTTTTTGTTCAGATAAGATTAAAATGCTGTAAAATGAAGGATACCTTCTTAAAACGTGAGTCATCAAATGACAAACCATATCCCGTGTTAGAGCGAGTAGGATATGCATTTTAGTTTTCCTTCAAGATGATTAAGCAGGTATTTTCTCAAACAGCTGAAATCATTTTTAAAGCGCAGAGTTCGATATTTTCCTCTAATTTGTAAGTAAAAAATGTTTTGTTCTGCTTAATTGTCTCATGTAAAAATAAATATCAGATCACTCTTCAGATTGGAAGGTGGAGTATTTAACTGTTTAATGATTAATGATTTACCTGAGCTAGTCTTTGTAACATACTTTTATGTATCCCATTGTGGATGATTAGGAATTCGTAGGATATCATAAGTATCGTCTGCAGGTTCAGTGCTGTTTTGGAAGATCATACAAACATATTGTTGCAATTATGTTTTCATCAGTGCTAAACTAGAACAAACTCAATAAATATTTCAGAGGAAATTCGAAATTAATTATTAATAAATTGTCGATAAAGGCAAACCAATCCTAGAGACATTAACGCAGGACTTCACTGATTGCTGCAGAGTTTCGCAAACATAGCTTTTAAATTTGAATATTCATGAAGGAGCGGGGGGATTAATTTTCCACGATCAACTTCGTAAATGTACTTTGGACTATTTGTCATCTGTCGAATGCATTTGCAAAAGGCAGTTCTAATCAGTAGATGGGGCTGAAAATCGGGGGGAAACTGTGAAACGCTTAATGTATAACACTATTATATAATGCAGAAATAAACTGAGTACAATTGGAAGTCAGTATACGAAGTCTCAAGTGATAATGGCAATACATCTATTTTCCAGTCGTGACAGTGGGAAGAAATAGATTAAACTGTTTCGCTAAGTCCTGAAACTGTAGAGGTCAGACATTTATCCTCTCTTTTAGTCTGAAAGTTGCAGTATGGTCTCCATTTCCCGTGCTTTTATTACTAGATACGCTGGAGGGAGAGATATTGTTGTCAATATGATATCAGCATCCCGTCCAGAAGGGCTTAGAATCTTAAAGGTTCCTCTTCTCCCACCCAAAAGAAAATACTATAGTACTCTCATATTTTCGTCGTTATTTTCTGGCAAGAAGTTTAACAGACATCCGAATGCGCTGGTATTGTCGTCTTTTTGATTACCTGAGTCATTTGAGACACAAAATTATTTGAATTTTGCCTCATTTGTTCTTTAAATACACTTTCCTGATTGCCTCCAAATCTTTTCGATTTTTCGTTTATCGATAATCTCAGTACTCCTTGCCTTTTCCCCACCTTTGTATTCTGACGTCTTCCCTTTCTTTGGCAATCTTGAAGAACGGGTTCGGCCCGAAACATCAACTGTTTATATATTCCCATAAATGCTACCATCATAACTCCTAAATTCTTCCAGCATTTGTGTGTGTTGATCTGGTTTCCAGCAACTGCAAAACCTCTTGTGTTTATGATTCTCTACACTTTTTGCCAGTGTAGGTGTCACCATCAGACACGAATTTTCTTCCATTGTAAGGGGGAGCGTTTCTTCTTCTCCTGCCTTTCTGCGTAACGAGAGCACCATTCTTGGGTTCAGTGTTGCAATTCCCTTATAGAAGACTTTCATAATTTTCCCGAACAGTAGTACTAGAAAAAAAGTTTACCGCTATTCTCGCCGTACCAGAGTTTTATGTTGAATTATTTGACTCTGCTAGGGGCATCCCGAAAGTGGCGCCGGCCTTCGCGCGTACACAACATGCTCACAACTTACGTATCCTTGCCCTAAACAGTATGGCTTTGAAACATGGAAGGAAACCGGAGCACAAGCAGGAAACCCATGGGGCCACGGGTAGATCAATGTAAACTCCTGACAGACAGTGGACTGAATCGAACCTCGAACAGTGATCGTTGTCGTTGTAAAGCCGTGGCGCTAACTGGTGCGTTTTATCAGCTTTCACAACCTGTTCTACAATTTCCAAAGATTTGTGTATATCTACCCGAGGAAACTAAATATAAAGCTGTTTCTTTTTCATTGAATTATTGAATTTCAACTCAATCTATTTATACAGGTTAGCCTGTTCCTGGTGTCTAGTAATGCGACTGGCAGTGTCTGTGAAAGAATTTTGCATTCAACTACATATAATATATACTGTATACTGTATATACTGTAAGGGCTATTTTATTAAAATGAAAAGATGCCTCTGCTCCCACTTTGATACAATGGTTCTCTCGGGTGATGTTATGTCTTACTTTGGAAAAAAATAGAAGTCGAACTGTGGATCCTAGATTTGACTTCGGGAAAAGGTGGGGGTTTTTGCCCGTTATTATCATTTGATTTCAGTTTTAAAAAATGGTCCTTTTCTGATGCTTGGGTATATGGATTTGGTTTATTGATGTCATTTTTCATGGAAGCTTGTATGGTATATAGCTCCAGGTTTGTGCTCCAAATGGCTTCTTTTTCCTGTTTTTTTTTTTTTGTTATTAGGGTGTGTTTTTTTTTGTTTTCAATAGTAGGGATTCTTTTTTCATTCTTTCTTTTTTGCATAAAAAATTAAGCTTTAACATTTAGTTTTTTTATTATTATTGATAAACTGTTCAGTTCGGTTGATAGTTTAACTCTTATTCTACATATGGATATGTTGTCTTGACTATTTTGATGTATTTTTCTCTGTTGTTGATTTTCAATAATAATTAATAAAAAAAAAGATTTAAAATGCGAAAAAATAGTATATACTGTATATACATATTTTAACGTGCCTGGATTTTTCCCTTCACAGTAAAACTAAGGGATGAATGAATAAATTGGTACAGTCATTTAGCCATGGATTTCTTTCTTTACTTATTTCCTTGTTTATATGCTACTTTGTGTTTGTTTGTTTAGCAATGTATTTATTTTGTCAATTATGTATGTTTGATATCTAAGTGCCACTGTAAAGCCAGCATTTGTTGCCTATAAGTTAAGTATTCAGAGAAGTTTGCTCCAAATAGCCTTCTTGAACCACCGCAGCCCTTCCGGCGAGCCTGCTTCAGCAGCGCTCCAGTGGAGGGAACTCCATGGTTTATAAAACAACGAAAAACAAGTGATATAGTTCCAAGCCAGGATGGTATGCAGCTTGGAGGCCAGTTACAAATGGGTGGTGGTCTTGTATGTCATTTTCCCTTGTGCTTCTTGGAAACAGAGCTCATAATTTTAGGGGTGCTCTCAAAGCATCTTGGTCAATAATTATTGGAACTTATCCCGTCAAGGTAGCAAGTGCTAAACCTGCCCCTACGCTTTACCACTCACCACCATTCGAGGTCCTTCCACGTAAAGCTGTTCACCTCTGATGAAGTCTTCGGCCTGAAACGTTAACTCAGTTTCTCAAACCTCAGATGCTGCCTGACCTACTGACTCGATACACCACTATTTGTCGAGCAGATTTCTGTCATCTGCATTGTGTAAAAGTTGCCAGATCCAAAACAGAATATTTCAGAAAGTTTCAGAAATTTACAGAAATTACAATATTCGGAGAATATTTGACCAAATTTGGATTAAGGCTATTTCGAAAGAAGGTTCATGGCGATGCCTGGAAATATCAGTTTCAAGAAATCAAGAGATGAATGTGCTGCTGAGACTCGGGCGGGCAGGTTGCCGTTCAGATGATCCTCAGAACATGGGTCCAAGGTTATTGTGATGAGAACAAATAGAATATGTCAGATCGAGTGCGCAACCTGGTCTCTATAAGAGGTCAACACAGATAAAAGTTGCAGGTGAACGCAGCAGGCCAGGCAGCATCTCTAGGAAGAGGTATCTATAAGAGGTCATCGTGGGCTTCGACAGCTGTTCGAACGATATATAAATAATCTCGTAGAAAATAGTTGGACCGTATATTCCTGGTTGCGCACAACCGTCCTAATCGAAATTCTCAGCGATTCATGAGCAGCTTTCTCCACTGTCATCCGATTTCTAAATGGATATTGAACCATCAGCACTAAATCACTACTTTTTTTTTTCAGTTAGACCTGACGAAGGGTCTCGGCCTGAAACGTCGACTGCACCTCTTCCTACAGATGTTGCCTGGCCTGCTGCGTTCACCAGCAACGTTGATGTGTGTTGCTTTTTTTTTATTTCTGTTTTGTTTTGCACTATTTATTTTTACTATTCAATAGACATATATTATTAATCTAATTCAGTTTTTCTTTTCTCTATATTTATTGGTCATGAATTTCATTATATTGCTGTCGCAATGTTAACAAATTTCTCGGCATATGTCAATGATATTAAACCTGATTCTTATACTGATTCTAACTCATTTATCCAGCCTTTCACACAAAAGCAAACCGGTATTCCCGAGTGTCATACACCAGGTACTAAGTCCACCGTGAGGTTAATGGTGCAGCGCGAAATGCTCGGAGTCCATCGGATCAAGCTCGACATTCACTGTATGTATTTATTTCATTTCCTTCTACAGTGACAGCTCCAGTGGAGCAGCGGGCTAGAGTGAGATGACATTATACTTTCTACATATTTTTCTCTCCTCGATTCCCTCTGGAAGAAAAGCAACATATTGCGACTACTGGAAATTCTAACTGAAATCTGTAAATACTTGTATGAATTCTGCAGGGTTGCAGGCGCTGGAGCTATGCTTTCAGGTTCTTCAAATATAACCGTTCTGAAAAGGGAACACTCCAGAACATGAAACTGAAATTGATTTATTGTTGTCAAATGTACCGAGGTACAGTGAAAAGCTTGCCCTGTACACTGCTGATACAGAACAAATCATTTAAAATGAGGAACAAATATTTAATACGTTTTGAAGACCATTTAGAATAGGTGGAAAAGACCGCAGAGAAAGAACATATAATGGTGGTAAATCTGAAGCAAATTGGTAGTTAAATCTCATCAATGAATCAACAGGAGAAACACACAGTATTGCGGTATTATCGCCAGGGTTTTATCAGTGAATGTGATTGAACTTTGGGCTGAGCCCTCGTGTACGTTTGCTGAAGACAACTGCGAAAGGCAGTCACTCGAATGGGTACAGCCCGGGCTTAAAAAGAAGCACAGTGAAATTTCAATGACCATTTTTACTCAGGGCTGTTTAAATCCGATAGCAGAGAAAAGATGTTCTCTCCGAGGCTCTAATATCCTTGGATAAAACAACAAAAGGGAGACAAAACTGTGGACAATCCTGCCGGAGGTTGTCACAGATTTACCAATGTTCGTTCATCGAATTTTTGCCGAACTGATTCTGTAAAACATCCTGCAACATGAGAAAAGCAACTGCTCGAACTGGCGTCCACATAATTAAAGCAAAAAAAAAAGAAGAAAGGAGGGGAGGAAAAGGTGTCATTGACAGGAGACTATTATCGAATCCCGCACACATCAACGCCGGTTTTGAAAATAAGGCCCTGAGATCTTAAAACATACAAGCAGAGATACGCCATTTGACCCACAGAGACTGCTCCGCCATTTTCACTCAATCACATTCTCCTGACTGATCCCCGTAACCTTCAACGCCCTTACCAATAAAGAAACTGGCAACCTCCGTTTTAAATATAACCAATAACTTGACCTCTAAAACAGAGTGTAGCGATGATTTCCTCAGATTCACTACCCTCTGACTAAAGAAATGACTGCACATCTCTGTCCGTAAGGGACGTCCTTCTATTCTGAGGTTCTGCCCTCTGGTCCAAGGCTCACACACTGTTGGAAATATCTTCTCCACGTCCACTCTCTCTAGGACTTTCAATATTCTATAGGTCAAATAGAGACAAAGATTCAAAGACTGGAAGTGCATTTATTATGAAATGTATAATTTATAGAAACTTGAGATTTGTCATCTTACTGGCAGCCATGAAGCAAGAAATTCAAAAAAAACTAATTAAGAATTATAAAAACCAGCGCCCAAGACACAAAGAAAAAAAACACAAATAAAGCAAACAATAGGAGCGAGGAACAGCATTCCAAAACAATTGAGCCGAGCCCAAAACCATGCCGCCCAGCGAGTCACTCTGGTGCAAGACATCGCCGCCCAGCCGGAAACTTTTTTTGACCTCTGCAAATCACCTCAGCGCTGAGAGTCATCCATCCTCATACCCTGGTTAGTTGAAATTCCTCTGTCTTGAATCCTCCTTTCCGAATCGCTCACTCTCACTCCATCTGTGTGGATTTTGCAGTGCACCAGAGCAGCTCATCCCTCCAATTCACTTCACTTTCTCGGGCCTCTTCGCCATTCGCTTTTGGTAGCACCATCTTAAACTGGAAGCAAGGGGTCCAATATTGCTCATACTACGTGCAGTACGACCAATACCTTAATAAGCCTCAATAATACATTGCTACTTTTATATTCTTGTCCACTTGAAATGAATGCAGACATTGCATTTGTGTTCCTTACCAACGAATCAAACTGCAAATTACCTTTGGGACTCTCATGAGGACTCCACCCTTTATGTCCTCGTTGTCCACGGGAATGGTACCGGAGGATTGGAGGAAAGCGAATATTGTCCCCTTCTTCAAAAATGGTAGTAGGGATAGTCCGGGTAATGACAGACCAGCGAGCCTTACGTCTGTCGTGGGAAAGCTGTTGGGAAAGATTCTTAGATATAGGATCTATGGGCATTTAGAGATTCATGGTCTGATCAGGGACAGTGAGCATGGCTTTGTGAAGGGCAGATTGTGTGTAAAAAGTTTGATAGATTTATTTGAGGAGGTGACCGGGCATATAGATTAGGACATTGCAGTGGATATGATCTTCATGGATTTTAGTAAGGCATTTGACAAGGTTCCACACGGTAGGCTTATTCAGAAAGTCAGAAGGCATGGGATCCAGGGAAGTTTGGCCAGGGGGATTCAGAATTGGCTTGCCTGCAGAAGGCAGAGAGTCGTGGTGGATGGAGTACATTCAGATTGGAGGGTTGTGACTAGTGGTGTCCCAGAAGGATCTGTTCTGGGACTTATACTTTTAGTGCTTTATTTTACAACCAGGATCTGGGGGTAAACGGGTGCGTTGCCAAGTTTGCAAACGACACAAGGGTTGGTGGTGTTGTAGATAGTTTAGAGGATTGTCGAAGATTGCAGAGAGACATTGATAGGATGCAGAAGTGGGCTGAGAAGTGGCAGATGGAGTTCAACCCGGAGAAGTGTGAGGTTGTACAATTTGGAAGAACAAACTACAAGGCAGAGTAAATGGCAGGATACGCGGTAGTGTGGAGGAGCAGAGGGATCTGGGAGTACATGTCCACAGATCCCTGAAAGTTGCCTCACAGGTAGATAGGGTAGTTAAGAAAGCTTATGTGGTGTTAGCTTTCATAAGCCGAGGGATAGAGTTTAAGAGTCACGATGTAAAAATGCAGCTCTATAAAACTCTGGTTAGGCCACACTAGGAGTACTGTGTCCAGTTCTGGTCGCCTCACTAGAGGAAAGATGTGGAGGCATTGGAAAGGGTACAGGGGAGATTTACCAGGATGCTGCCTGGTTTAGAGACTGTGGATTCTGAACAGAGATGAAGGGAGCTAGGGCTTTACTCTTTGGAGGGAAGGATGATGAGAGGAGACATGATTCGTGGATGCTATCTGCAAATGTGCAAATGGTGCAAATCAGCGCAATCCATCGATGCAGACGTGACTGCATAGGGAAATAAAAATATGTTTCGTCTGAGGAGGCATTCCGGGGGAGCACCGATATTGTGGCTAATTGTAGCGAATGTGTTTATTTCCTGCATTACATTTTGTGGTACATTTGCCAGGAAGTCATATATCCAGTGGCACAGGTAGCAGTTAGATTGATCTGGAAGTTTAGAGATAATTAAAATCGATTCCTACTGTTGAAGGTGTGATGCTACCAATAAACAAGAGGCAAACATGCGTTCCTTTGCTGTCCAGGTGCTCCAGATATAGGTGATAGGGCCAGTGAGATGGTACACGGCTTCAGAGATAGGGGAATTGCTGTAGGTCCATGTTCTCTTGGAGTTTGTGCTGCTGTCTATTGTAACTGGATTTTCAGAACACTCCAAAGTAGTGGATGCTGGAGTGACAGGGCAATTGGCGTTATGGCATGTAATCTTATTTTTCTGAGGTACCTGATGATGCAATCTTCTTACAATTTGGGGGAGTCTCTGATTGAAGAACGGGAAAGGTAAAAGTCTGCTAATAATGTAGGATGTAAAGGCATGGCAGAGAGTACTCAGCAAGGCTTTGTCAAAGGCAGGTCGTACGTAGCGAGCCTGATTAATTTTTTTGAGGATGTGACTAAGCACATTGATGTAGAGCAGTAGCTGTAATGTATATGATTTTCAGCAAGGCTTTTGATAAGGTACCGCAAGCAAAGCGTATTGAAAAATTAAGGAGGCATGGCATCCAAGGGGACATTGCTTGTGGATCCAAAATTGGTTTGCCCACAGAAGGGAGACTGTGTTTGTAGACGGGTCATATTCTGCATGGATGTCGGTGACCAGTGGTGAGTCTCAGGGATCTGTTCTGGGACCCCTACTCTTCCTGATTATTATAAATGACCTAGATGAGGAAGTGGAGAGATAGATTAGTAAATTTGCTGATGGCACAAAAGTTAGGGTTTTGTGGATAGTGTTGAGGGCTGTCAGCTGTTACAGAAGGTTAAGTAGACTTGCAGTGAATTGGTCTTCATCAATCGTGAGACTGAGCTTCGGAACCGAGAGGTATATAGGACCCTGGTGAGAACCTACTTGGAGTACTGTGCTTAGTTCTGGTCGCCTCACTGCGAGAAGGATGTGAAAACCATACAAAGGGTGCAGAGGAGATTTACCTGGATTGGGGAGCATGTCTTATGAGAATAGGTTAAGTGAACTCAGCCTTTTCTCCTTGGAACGACGGAAGATGAGAGTTGACCTGATAGAAGTGTATAAGAGGTTGAGAGGCATTGAATATGTGTGGATAGTCAGAGGCTTTTCCCAGAGCTAAAATGGTTTACACGAGAGGGTGCAGTTTTAAGATGCTTGCAAGTAGGTGCAAAGGAGAGTTCTGGGGGAAGTTTTTTTTTACGCAGAGGGGTGAGTGCGTTGAATGGGCTGCAGGCGACGGTGGTGGAGGCTATACGATCGGGTCTTTTAATAGACTCCCGGGTAGGTTCATGGAGCTTAGAAAAATAGTGGGCTATGTGTAGTCCTACGTAACTTCTAACAGTACGGATATGTTCGGCATATCTTTGTGGGCCGAAGGGCCTGTATTGTGCTGTAGGCTTTCTATCTTCCTATACCATATGGGACTGTTGTTTTCCGCGGGATTACAAAAGAACATTGATCTGACGTCTATGACGCGGACCGCTGGGTCGATTACATTGAAGGAAGTCAAACCACGCGCTGACATTTCAATCCCCTTCACTTCACTTGTTAACCTCACTTGTTTGTTCAGTTTGTTCGCCAATGTAATTTCAAATATTCTCTATAAATTGTTTTTTTTTCTTTTATAATCGCATTATCCCTTCGTGGCCGTGTGCGTCAGTACATTCATACATACACACCTATAGGGATATCTTGTAGAATACAATCTGCTGTGGTGCTTAGGCTCAAAGAAATGCACTGCAGCATTTCACCTGTGAATTCAGTTTTGATAAAAATTAGCATAATGGCTTTAGCACATCGACAGAGACAGACGAACTATTTTTGTTTCTGTATTGCTTTCAGCATAATGGTTTGTGCCTTATTCAAAGACATGTGGTTATATAGTGACCCGTTTATTCGTAGTTGATATTAAAAATCCCGTCGCTTATAAATAAAAATTAGTGGCACTTCAAATAATCAAGTTATTCGAGGGGATGGAATCACAAAAGTTCAAACTGCTACTTAACACCATTTTGATCAATCACCATACCCCTCTTCGGTTTTGTTTCAGTGAACGCAATGACGATGGCGATTTTGTCACGGAAAGTGGGTGGTCTCTCTGAATGTGTTACCTGCTACCTGGTGGCTATTCCTACCAGGCACTTACGGGTTATTATTATTGATCTGATATTGGGGCAGATTCCAATTTTGGATCAGTTTCGATTTTTGTTGAATTTCCCCCTAAGTAATATCCATGATGTTTTCCGTTATGCCGTTATTATAGGTTTAGTGACATTTATTTTCTGTCTGATTCACAGTAGTTTTAACGATAGACCGATTTGTGGCCATGACAGGCAGAAATTGAAACGAAAATATTGCACCGAACAGACAAAAATGAGGATTTTACGACCAATAGTTCTTTTTTTTTCCCTCGCCAGTTTGTATTTTGTTTGTAGGGAAAAATATTGGCTTACTAATGACCACTAATTTGTACAGGAAGAGGCGGTTTTCTGGATTCACCAGTCAGGGGAAGCTTTGAATTACTTCATTTTATCCTAACACCAGTGGTTCTAAATATTCTAATTCCACTGCTCAATGCACTGTTGGTAGACTTGTCCTAGCGGCCAGCAGAGCTCGCAGCAGATTGTGAAACCAAAATTCCGGGGACCGTTGAAAAACACCGCAATGGAAAACAGAAATACATCAATAATTTTTACTATTTGTAATCTCTAGTAATGTCACATAGAAACATAGAAAACCTACAGTACAAGCAGGCCCTTCGGCCCACAAAGTTGTGCCGAACATGTCGCTACCTTACAAAATACTGGGGTTAGACATAGCCCTCTATTTTTCTAAGCTCCATGTTCCTATCCAAAAACCTTTTAAAAGGCCTTATCGTATCTGTCTCCACCACCGTTTCCGATAGCTCATCCCACACATTCACCACTCTCCGCGTAAAAAAACTTAAACCTGGCATCTCCTCTGTACCTACTCCCAAGCACCTTCAACCTGTGCCCTCTAGCGGTAGTCATTTCAGCCCTGGGAAAAAGCCTCGGACTATCCAAACGATCAATGCCTGTCATCATCTTACACACCTCTATCAGGTCACCTTTCATCCTCCGTAGCTCCAAGTCGGCACCAGACGAAGAAATAAGAAGTGGATTAGTTTGCCTGTAGCTGCAGGAAATCACACATTTTCCACGTTATGAAGTAGAGGATGCACGTAACTATGCACCTTGGACTGCGTAATGAATTGATTAATGTGCTCAGGTCTGCCCGACAAGCTGGACTAGGCTCACATGATAAAAAAAAACTAAAATGTTCAAATGACAACTACACGAAAAACTCAGTACAAGTTAGCAAAGAGGACACGCTGGCATTTCAGATAAGGTACATTCCATTAGAGTTTATAAAGGGTCATAAAGTAGATACAGTGCATTTAAATATAAAGTACATATTGCTCTTCGTGTCCAGTTCCATGTGTTGACTGTCTGTAGCGAAAGGGGAATGTTTATGATTGATTGTATAACGGTTGAAAGATGATTCGTGCGGTGAAGTTTCCATGTGTAACATTCATCTCTATCAACCCACGTTCGTCAAGGGGTAACTGCCGTCTGCCCACGATACTGTGTCTACTTTTGCGTCGATACTGTGTAATGCACCCCGGTACAAACACACAACGTAAAATATCAGACAGTACACAATGTACGAATAAATGATTACTCTTCATAACTATTTTAGGTGGCGTTATTAGTAGAAACAAATACCACAAAGGCGCCACTAGGTCAGTTTAACAGTCTTGCGCACGAAATATAACTCCTTGGGGCTCATCCCTTCCCGATCAACTCACAATCGACCTCCGAACCTCCGACAGCATCGAACCGTCGAATTCCGGTATCCACCGTCCGGGAACCGTCAGCCACTCCCGCACTCGCCCTTTCTCTCCGCTTGCCTTGCCGAAAAGACCACGAAAGTCTGTCAGTCCCACTATACAAGATAGCATAATAAGTCGTCATTGGTTTGTTCCCTGTAATCTGTAACTTTAACCCAAACATCGCAGCTACAGAGAAACATTACCTCATCATTTAACATTACTTAATTTAATTCCATTTAATTTAACACTACAGTGCAGCCATTGTGTTAGCCTTAACAGTTAACATTACAGCTAATATTACTGAGAACCCTGCACATACAAAGTGTGACTGGTATCTATAGTTATAACGAATTTCACGGGAAGTGGGAGTTATGTCACAGGACAGCAGCAGTAATGAAAAGTATGTGGACAGGTTATTAGTTTATTAATTTAGAGATTGTTACGTACCTCGTAACTGGGTTGCCAAACCAGCAGAAATGGATCACTCAGTTGGAGTCTGGATTACTAGAACTAAGAAAGTTTTATTAAAGAAACAAGCAACACAGTACTCTAATCAAAAGGATAATAAATGCCCCAACAGTTCAGCAATGATATCACACATGTACACAGAATTAAGATAACAGGATTAATCAAGCTCTATCGTTGTCTAGGGGTAAATGACCAGTTTCAAAGTGACGCAAAGTTCAGTTCAATTTAGTTCAGTTCAATTCGCAGTAATCGCTGCCGTGGCGATGGGCAGTGGGGGGAAGGAGAGAGAGAGCAAAACGAATGAATATTCAAGGATTCCACACAGACCTTCGCAGTCAGCTTTCGGGCGAGTCCTTTGTGATGTCATCTGAGGTCACCGACCGTGACCTCTCTGTTTCCAGATACGATCGTTTCCCTGCGGTGAACCTGGCACCCAGGCAAGGGTGGACACACACCAGGTTCCTGCCAATCGTGCCTTTCCACCCTGTGCGTCTATAGCCGGTACTTCCCACCGACTCGTGAGAGACGCACCGCTTCCAGGGTCTTGTTACCTCGGGTGTTGTGTGTGTCGCCTTAGCGAACCTGTCCCTTTTTATCCCCCTGCTGGGGTATCGCCTGTCCATCACTTCAAACAGTTCAGGGTTCAAAGGGGGAGCCGATCATAACAGCTGTCCTTCCCCTTCATTAACATCTCCAAATGCTGCTCCATTGTTTTCCTTATCTCTCTCTCTCTCCTGAAGACAGGTGGCAGACCAACTGCTGATTCCACTGGTGCAAGCCCAGGCCAGCTACATCTTAATCTATGTGTATTCTTGTCACAAGATACAGTGCCAGTCAGCAATTCCGGCCCTTGGAGCCGTGACACCCCAGAAACAGCCTATTCAACCACTCCTTTATCACAGCAAAATTTAGAATGGTCCATCAACAAACCAACCAGTACGTCTTTGGATTGCTGGAGGAAAGTGTATCACCCGGAGCAAATCGATGCGCTCCACGGGGAAGACGTACAGACTCCAGAAAGATTACGTCGGAAATGCAATCTGAGTTCCAATGATCGTGCTGTAATAGTGTTCCACTAACCACTACGGTACCGTGGCACCTCAATTCCTGATTGGATTCCTACGTTTTTCCTGTAGTTATTATTTTACATTTTCTTTGTCATGCTAGCTCAATCTTCACAGTATCGCTCTGTAGTCTAGCTTGTATGAGTAAGGTATAGAATGACATGGGACCCATGCACACAAATGGAATTAGGATAGAGAGCGATGCTGCCGGGGTAATTATTTTTTTTCAGAAATGGCCTCGTTCAGTCTTGCTCACGTCTAACCGCATGTAATTAAAAACGTTCTACACAGAAAAAAATGCGATATGATGCTGAATACTCATCAAGTTTTTCTTTATCATTTTAGAAACATAGAAACATAGAAAATAGGTGCAGGAGTAGGCCATTCGGCCCTTCGAGCCTGCACCGCCATTTATTATGATCATGGCTGATCATCCAACTCAGAACACCGCCCCAGCCTTCCCTCCATACCCCCTGACCCCATTTTGTCAGAATACCGTGAAGACTCATTCAACTCAACTTCAAATAATGCCATGATGTTTATTATTGATGTCCATATGAACGAGCAGAAGTGAAATTTGCCCAAAAGTCACAAACGTTTGCGGCATGACGCGTATTCAGTTTTATGGCACCTATGTCACTGCTTCGCTGGACGTTCCAAATGATCCATCATGGTGGTGTAACTTTTGTGAGCCATGCTGCTATTTTTAATATGATTATACTTCGTCAAACGCTTTCCACGCTGCTCCAAAGAAACCTCTCCAATACCGTTATTTTTCAGGAGCCCAGTTGAGATTTCGAGAAGGCGACAAAATGAAGATGGGCCGGCGTTTCTGGTGGATGTGTATTTCAGTAAGTTGTTTCACAGGTTTCAGTATAGGAGTTTCAACCAGAAAGACAAGAGAGGTTGGATTCAGGGACAATTGGCTGCGTGGATTTCAAATTGGCTTCTCCACGGAAAGCAGAGTATAGAGGGACTATGGATTAGTAGCTGGATCGCTTTTTGACTGGTGGCCCGAGTCTAATCGTATTCTGTGCACTACCGCTCCTCTGCACTTTATACCGGCTATCTCTTTTTCTATTCTCTTCTACGACCTGAAACGTGGACATTGGCATTTTGCAGATGCCTGCTGTCCCACTGCTTCTCCGGAATAGTTTCTGCTTACTCGGAAAAGATGTTGAGGCTCTGGAAAAGTTACCTATAATTGGCAAAAGGGATATGAGAGGATCATGAGACAGGAGGCCTAGGGAGAATGAAAAGGGGGAAGAGAGGGGAGAGCCCAGAAGATGGGCAAAGGGTATACTGAGAGTGACTGAGGGAGAAAAAGGAGAGAGACAAAAAAAATGTATATATACAAATAAATAACCGTTAGGGTTCGAGGGGGAAGTGGGGCATTAGCGGAAGTTTGAGAAGTCAATGTTCATGCCATCACGTTGGAGGCTACACAGACGGAATATAAGTTGTTGTTCCTCCAACCTGAGTGTGGCTTCATCTTTACAATAGAGGAGGCCGTGGATAGACATATCAGAATGGGAATAGGACGTGGAATTAACATGTGTGGCCACTGGGAGATCCTGCTTTCCCTGGCGGACAGAGCGGAGCTGTTCAGCGAAACGATCTCCCAGTCTGCGTCGGGTCTCACCAATGTAGAGAAGGCCACATCGGGAGCACCGGAGGCAGTATATCACCCCAGCACACTCACAGGCTAAGTATCGCCTCAACTGGAAGGACTGTCTGGGGCCCTGAATGGTGGTGAGGGAGTAAGTGTAAGGGCATGTGTAGCACTTGTTCTGCTTACAAGGATAAGTGCCAGGAGGGAGATCGGTGGGGAAGGCATCCTCTGGGCTTTTCCCCGACTCCCACTTTTCTTTCTCCCTAGGCCGCCTGTCACATGATCCTCTCATATCTCTTTTGCCAATCAACTGTCCAGCTCTTGGCTCCATCCCTCCCCCTTCTGTCTTCTCCTATCATTTTGGATCTCCCACTCCCGCTCCCACTTTTAATTCTCTTACTTGCACTTCTTTCAGTTAGTCCTGACGAAGGGTCTGGGCCCAAAACGTCGACTGTACCTCTTCGTAGAGATGCTGCCTGGCCTGCTGCGTTCACCAGCAACTTTTATGTGTGTCCGTTGAAATTCCTGTATCTGCAGATTTCCTCGTGTTTGAGTTCATAATCATGCTGCTTTCTTGCAACTATTAACAGGAAGAAGGTGCAGCTTCCTAAGAAAGCATACCACAAGTTTTAGGAGAGGTCATTATCATTCAAATATCAGGCTACTTAACCAGAGGCGCTAACGTCAAACACCTTCACTTGCACACAATTGTTCTGACAAGTATAGAATTATATTCAAGCATTGTTGATTTCATGTTCTTTGTATATATTGATTAGATATCATTATCTATTTCTTTCTCAGCTCAAACTTGTAGAAACTGAAGTACCCGTACAGCCAAGCATACTTGTTTGTCAGTTGCTGCAAACGTTCGGACTATTCTCATGGTACAGTACTGTGTTTTCTGAAAATTTACATAGATATTGCAAGATAACCCTAATTGTTCTATGTGATTGCGTTGTGTCTTTGCGAAGATACCAGTTGTAGATGCTACTACCGGCACATTGTACAACCAGTTAATGTTCCAAACTCTTAAATTTTCCACTTTTATTTCAGCATACAGTATTTCTGGTGTTTTACTTATTGATTGCTGTAAGCTTTGTGTGTTCGGAATGGCTATATCTATCAAAAAACTTGTTTTTGCGTGTTTGTCGTGTATTAATACATCCAGAGTGTTGTTATGGATTGTCATATCTGTAATAGATGGTCTTCTGAACCAAAAGCTGGATCATTCTGGTGTTTATAGTAAGGTATAATTTATTTTATGAGTTTGTATTTTAAAGCAAGATTTTGATAAATGATATTTGCCAACTGATGTGCCTGTGTAGGTAATCACATGTGTTAAACTGATACAGAATGATGATGGTAATGATGATGCTGATGATGATGATGATGATGATGATGATGATGATGAGGATGATGATGATGATTTCATTTCTGTTTTTGTTATTATTTTGAGTTTTCACACTTTGTTGCCTTTTACGCATTGGTTGTCCGCCTTGTTTGGTGTGGTCACAAATTGATTCTATTATGGCTATTGGATTTACTGTATATACCCACAAGAAAATGAATGAGGTTTGCATTTGGTGAAGTGTATGTAGTTTGACAAAAATTTTACATTTCACTTTTCAACTTTGAGAGGAAAGGCATGGGAATTCACGGTGAACTGTTTCTTTTTCACACTGCATGCTGCTTGATCCGCTCATTGTCACTCTTATTTTATGCTGCAATGACCGAATAAAACGAACCAAGTGCAGGATACAGGCACGGAGATTGAGTTAGGATGCTTACGCGGGCGTGAACGTTGAACAGCAAACAGGAGGGATCTTGACACGGAGCTTTGACACAGAGAGACGGAGTTTCATAGGTAAACCTCGAAAATGGAGCAAAACTTAGAACACATGTTCCTAAGCCGCCGGAAAACGTTAATTACACATCGGCAAAACCACCGATCTCGCGACTGCCGGTTGTAACGCCGGGGTTCTTATATTGCACGTCTTGATGAAAACCAGGTGTGTCGTCATCAAAGAGAATTAGGAGCAGTTGGGAAATTAACGGTCGGAATCGTGGCACAAGCAAATGAAATTAGGAGAAAATAGGTAATTAACGATCGGGACTGTGATATTTTATTATTTTAATGACTTCTTTCAGCGCTTTTTCGGACTCATGGTGCGTAATGACTCAGAATCGATGATTTACTTCCAATGTTAACGTTTTTACCATCGTAAAAGTTGTCTCCTTCGTGTTTGTGTTCATCAGAGGCTGGTTGTAAATCCAGTGGTAAGATCATGCACGACCAAAGCAAATAATGTCAGGTAGTGTTTGCAGTTCAGTTTGCAGATATTCGGCCCGCGGAACGCTGGCATGCTCGTGGTTTCAAGACCATTTCGTAGGAAGTGGCTTTCAAAACACAATATGCATTTCCTATCACGGCTCAAGAGATAGCTAACTAAGAAGCATTACTTATAAATGTGTTTAACATTAACTTATTTGAAACTGGAATCCATGATACATAAATAATAAGCGAATAAATAATTAATAAATAAATAAACAAACAAACAAATAGATAGACAGATTTTAAAATAAATATATAAAGAGACAGATAGGTGGACAGAGATAGACAGCGAGAGAGGTAGATTGATAGATATGTGGATAGCCGTACAGAGAGGTATACAGGTTAAGGCAGACAGATGGAAAGATGTGCAGTTAGACAGATAGACGTGTTAGATACATAGGTAGATGAATAACTAAATAAATAAATTGATCAATCGAATAATATGGGAATTCACGTAAAGAGAAGTCAATGCTCTATCTCAATATGCAGATGAGGTACACTAATCTGATGACATCCAAAAATACATCAGTTGGACTCAACTTGAATAATCTGTTCACCATCTCTCGTTGAAATCAATAGTCATGAGCAGCAGAGTTGAAAACTTGTGCATATCTGTCAGTCTGATCACTTTCTTTAAATTAATTTTACACCACACCAGCTCCAGCAGTTTTTTTTTCTAGTTTTAGTGTTCGTTTCCAGTTTAAACGATGAGATTTTTTTATAGATTTGATTGACCACAATTTAAATTCCATTCTTCAAATTCTGATCATAATACCATTTTTCTCATAACTTTCTGCGTTAATAAATCCTTATTAATATTGCTTATCAATTTTTGTACGTTAATTATTTTTCCAGGTTCCATAAAAATATGAGTGCACCTCTTTCAAATCAGTAATGGTTCTGATCTACTTTCGCGCGTCGTCATTCAATTTATTGAATGCGATATTTAACTGGGATTTTCAGTTTTAAAATCAATATTGTTTTAAGTAATGCTTGAGCTCACGGACCCATATCAATATTCATTCATTAGCTTAGCCTAATCAAGTCAGGTCCGGTGATTTATGGTCTTTGACGACTATCGAATGTTATTCAGTCTCTTAGCAGTACCATTAATGACCCAAATGCCCCATTTCCCTGATTATGCGAGTCACCTCCATGCGAAAGAAAGTTGAGAGTGGCCTACAAATTTGAACTCTGATCTGTCTGTCGAAACAACCTGAACCTGAAAGCAACGCTATTGTCCGAAAAGGCGGGGTGATTTTGTTGACATACTTGCAACTAACAGTTTGAACAGCCGCTCTCCACCGCTCATTCCTGGCGAAAGGTTAAGAGATGAGATTTGCATTTAGTCTGACGCTGAGGTTATTTCAAATCGTAAAATCATTAAAACTACCTGAAAGTTAATGAAAAGTGTGGTTATCATACAGAATTATCATATAGAAAAGTGTGGTTATCATATACTCTCTATGTCATATAGAGAGTACCATAAATAACACCCATACAATTATAAATTTCACGCAGATTACCAATAGTAATATAACAGATTTCATTCTCTTCACTAAGTCGGTGTCTTTAGGGGTGTCCACAGAATTTTGGTTTCATAAACTGCTGCGGGCTCCGCAGGCCGCTAAAATATACTTTCCAATCAATGCATTGAGCAATCGAATCAGAATAAATGGAACTTTTCATGACTGTATAAAATAAAGTAAATCAATTACTCCCCAGACAGGTGAATCCTGATGACATCTTACTCCTCTCGAAAATAGGGATAATTAATAAGCCAGTTTTTCATGCACACAATATATGAATGTAAATTATTTGTATTGTGACGAAATTCTAATGTTTATCATTCTGAACTGTGCCTTAAAAAAAGGGGGGGGGGGAGAGTGTGCCGCTAATTCAAAGAGAGAGGGCACCGAACAGCTCGTAAGTTGCCATGGTAATAGAAGGGCGAAGATATATAATGGCAGCTGGTGTTCAGCATGTTTGGATATATACAAGGCCAGCTGGCTTTTTGTGGTAGACACACAGAAACTCAGAAGAAACGGACACTGGATGAGCTTTGAATGCCCACAGACTGGTAGGTTTTGTGGATCGATCGGGAGAATCAACCAGTGGCTCTCGCATTGTGGAAAAGGGGTGACCGGTGGAAAGCTATCAGTGTGTTGCCTGGGTTGATAGTTTTACCACGTGAAGATGGTACCTTGAGTGTGGTCATATCCAATGACCTTAAAGTATTTCGGAGGACAACGGGAAGGATCGACGTCGTAGGCTTACTTTGATAACAAATCACCTATCTCTATTTCCACTCCATTCTACTCAACTCAATATCACGAACTGAACTGACTTTATTTTTTACCTACCATCGTAAGACTCTATCAATTACCACCTGAATTTGAAGAAGTTTGGGTTTTATATTTACACACCTATATAGGCATGGACTCTGCTAACCTGTTTGTTTTCGTTTCAATGACAATAGAATATATTAAAAAAAAACAAGAAGATAATGCTGAATATTTATAAGAAACCAGTCAGGCTGCACTTGATTTTTGGTCCCCATATCTCAGGAAGGATGTGTTGTCATCGTGAGTCCAGAGAAGACTCAGGAGGATGACTTTGGGAATGAAGTGTTAACTTATGAAGAGCTTTTGGCAGCTTTGGGCCTGTACTCCCTGCAATTTGGAAGAATGCGGGAGATCTCACTGAAACCAAACGAATGTTGTTTAACACCCTTTAAGAAAAGCTGGATGTGGACTGGAATTTATCCATGCTGGGGGTGTCCAGGTTTAGTGGGTAAAGACTCAGATTTGAGGCCTAACCTTTTAAAACCGGATTTTTTTCCTTTAGCCAGATAGTAATGATTCTGTGGAATGCTGCACCGCAGACAGCTGTGGAGGCCCAGACTGTGGGTATATTTAAAGCGAAAATTGATAGTTCCGTGAATGGCCACAGCATCAAAGGTTATAGCAATAAGGAGCATGGGCTTGAATGGGATTCGTAATCAGTCATGAAGGAACAACGGAGCAGACTCGCGGGGTTGAATAGCCCAATTCTGCTCATTGAATCTGTCAGAAGATCACATAATTGCCAGTAAATCTTCCATTAATTCAGCCGTCAGAAATCTAGTCAAAGATTTTCTGGACATCACACTTCTTCCGTATTGTAATTACCATTCTGTTATCTGCAAAAGAAAAGTAAAGCAGCGTAGGCATTCGGCAAACTGAGAGGTAAGAAGGAAAACAACACCCACAAAATGCTGGAAGAACTCAGCAGAGCAGGCAAGATCTATGAAAAAATGTACAGTCAACAATTCTGGCATGGACCCTTCGGCTGGTCCTGCCGAATGGTGTCGGCCGGAAACCTCGACTGCACATTTTATTTCCCAATAGATGCTAACTGGCCTGCTGAGTTCCGCCAGCCTTTGTGTGTGAGTTGCTTGAATTTCCAGTATCTGCATATTTTCTTTTGTTTGTGGTAAAAAGAAAATATTTATCTGATGGAATGCAAGATGACATTTGTCCCGTTGAGGTTGACATACACTCTGCTCGATGTTGTTTTACAACTTCATCGCTTTGTGAATTCCTTAGAACACTGTGACTCATAAATACCTGAAAGAGTGCAAGATTCATTCTCAGCAGCAATGCCAGAATGGTTCACGATACACCGAGTCTTCAAGGGTAAGCTTGCAGTCTTCCACTTCAATCTCCATCACCCTGCTCTTCGGATGACATCACAGTGGAAGAACCAGAAATACGCTATGAATTTGAAAGACCATCTGTTCCTTGCAGAGTGAGGAATCGAGCATCAGAAGAATTCTCTCAAATTGATCCCTTTTTACGTATATAATTTTCGTAGACACGAGGAAATCTGCAGATGCTGGAAATTCAAGCAACACACGCAAAAATGCTGGTGAACGCAGCAGGCCAGGCAGCATCGAAAGACAGAGCTACAGACGACGTTTCGGGCCGGGACCCTTCGTCCTGACGTCTGCTGCGTCCACCAACACTTTCTGTGTGTGTTACGTGTATAACTGTTCTATTTTAACTTGAGAATAGGGATCTTTTTCTTTCAGTAGAATAGGGTCATGTTTAAATATAACTTATATTAAGGAAGCAAACATTGTTGTTTAGACGACGTTGACAGCTGCATTCCGAGGTCTGTATTCACGGCTCACAACTGCCCTGCAGTGGTTAGCTGTGGAACAGCAGGTAGATTACCGCTGTCACAGTGCACCTACAGGTCTTGGAAAAATATTTCTGTCAGTTTCCAAAACGTGCAAATTTGCATAATGAATTTAAAAGAAAAAAACTGTAAAAGTATCAAAAGTGAGATGTTACTGTGAGTGAGCCTATTTACATCTATCTCTCATGATTCAGTTTGTCTTGCTGGATTTCCTTATGAGTCACAGAGACTTGTAAATTAATTCCTCCTCTTCTAGTTGAGGGTGAATCAGAATTTTTTTTCACAAACTACAGAAGTGCTGAATTGCAGAGCTGAAACTGTTTGGACAGCTTGATAGGATAAAAACTCATAATGGATCTGCACAATTACCTGGAGCCACAATGTTAATATATTTCACATCTTGTTGTTGGTTGACATCTACTTATATGTATTCCGTCTCCTGGTTTTTGAGCCTGTTGTGGACGAATGGGGTGGGGTAGTTGCCACTATTCTTGCCAAAATTAAGAGTTTTTGTTTTTCCATTTGCTTCCCGTACACTTACCCGTATAAGCGGCCTTTTCTCTGGATCATGCTCGGACCATTTTCTTGAATCTCCTCTGCACGCTTTCCAAGGTCTCCCAATAAGAACGTAGCAGTAAAATACCAGATCTACAGGGCTATAAATGAATAATGACAAGAAATTCTACAGATATTAGAAATCCCGAGCAACTCACACACAATTCTGGAAGAACTCAACAGCTCACGCATCATTTTTCATTATAAATAAATCCTTCCTTAGCAATCAAGGACAATACGCCAGAATAAGAAGGTGTGGGTAAGGGAAGGAAGACCACCTAGAAGATGATGTGTGAATACAGGAGATGGGAAAGTTAAAGGGCTAGAGCAGAATATATCTGAAAAGGGGAAGAAAGAACGACGCGAAAGGGAAGTGTACACGGCCTGGTATGGTGGTAGAGTCAAATGCATAAGAGGCATATAGGAGACGTTTGGAGAACTGTGTGGATATAAGGACGATTGAGCATTTGAACATTGTGTAGGGAAGAGGAATTACGGTTGGGTGTTTTTATTTGCCTTTTGGCTGTTTTGGCACAACAGTGACCTTTTCTTGTGCTGCACGATTCCATGTTTTATATTACACTGGAGTTAGAGCAGTTGCTTTTACTGATGACGAAAAAGTGATTTCCGAGAAATGTTTTTATTGTTGTCGAAGCACAGTCATGATTATCAGCTTAAACAATAAGGTAATAGGGAAAGCCAGTGACAGATATGAATCGATTTTTTTTATGTCTTATATTTAAATTCATAGGATCATTCATCGAAGTTTAAGATGTAATCCCTTCATCTCCATATCTTTATACTTTACAAGCAGTGATACCCAAATCATTAAGTTCATTGATCAAAGGAAAGGTCATATGATTAGAGTGATGATTCCGGGGCGCCTCAAGGCAACTTGTGTGGCAGCAGAACTCTCATTAGATACGATGGAATATCCTCCTTTCAGCCTGATACACCTAAAAAGCACAACTGCTTCCAAGCTCAGTACAGTCAACAAAGACGTGTTAATGCGTTTAAACGAAATATCGCTACTTAAACCTGATGCACACAATGCTGATCTCGGACAGATTCCACATGAGAAACGTGGATGCTGGTCAGGGATGCAAGTGCGTTTATGGAAACAGGGTTTTAAACTGCCAATACCGACAATCTGGCTGACAAACATGTAGTATCGTGAATAAAATCGATAATCTCAGAGCTAGGGGAATAAATCAGAGGGACATTAGGAGCGCGTGTGTTCTTTATTTCAGGGAATCGCAGTTAAACTTCTGTGGCAGATGCAGAGTTTTTAATCGACGGTTGACGATACACCGTCAGGACAGACCTATAGAGTCTCTCTAAAGCAGTATGCCTCATGATCAACCCCCCTCGGTGCATAAATATATTGAGGCTCTCCCAATTCTGTTCACCAGACCTGGAGTAGCAGTTAAGTGCCGTCCATTTTACCTAACAGGGGAGATTTCCGGGATCATTTTGGTAGAGGTGTAAGTTCCACCTCTGGCCAATATCAATCAGACTTTAGATGACCTGAGCAATGAATTCAACATGCATGAAACAGGGCGCCTAAACGCCTTCACCATCGTTTTCGGGGTTTTTAATCAAGCCAGCCTGATAGAATCATTAAGCAATTACCATCAACAGATCTCTTGCAATGCCAGAGGAAACAACACACTGGACCATTCCTACACCACCATGAAAAACGTCTACCATGCTATTCCTGTCACAATGGGGGTGTTAGCAACGGACCCAAATGCAAGACACAGATAGAGTAAGGACGTGACAGGATACAGACAAGTGCCAAGGACAAGAACGCGGGCTAGGGCTTAGTCCCCGAGTCAGAGGCTGAACAAGCACCCAGAACCTGGGTCTTGCCTCGGGCTCGGGCCCCAGAACCAGGCACGGACATAACATGACTGCAGGACTGGAGGCTGGGGTCTTGAAGCTTTAGGTTTGGAGACAGGCTTGGGGTCTTGAGGCTTGTGTTTTGGAGACAGGTTTGGGTTCTTGAGGCTTGAGGCTTGGAGACAGCTTTGAGGTCTTGAGGCTTGAGGCTTGGAGACAGGCTTGGGGTCTTGAGGCTTGAGGCTGTGGTCGTGGAATTGAGGCCTGCAGGCTGGGGTCTTGGTCTTGAAATGCGGAGGCTTGGGTATGGACTCCGAGGCAGAGACTGGGCAAGGACCCAGAACCTGGGACGTGACTAGGGTTCGGACTCTAGAACTAGGCGACGACAAGACGAGGCTACAGGACTGGACATGGCTTGAGTGAGGAACTCCTGGGTAGGGCGAGACACAATGACAGTTAAAGGTATATGGAGAGGACTAGGATAGGACAGGACAAGGCACGGACTGGACAAGGGCCTTCAGGAGCACGGAGTCTTGGACTAGAAGAGACAGGAGCACGGAACCAGAGCCAGGACCCCTCCTTGGGAACAGGACGTAGGGCCGGGACTCATACACAGAACGCTGAACATAAAGAGACAGATGCCAATACATTGTGGCGGCGAACAGCCGGAACCAACTAGAGGAGGCGAGGACACAGAGACAGTTCCTAACTCTAGGTAGCGGCAAACGGCCGGACCTACCTAGCGAAGGCGTGGACACAGACAGACAATTACACACAACGAAAGACAGTTCCTTATCTTGACCTAACCAGGCTCCGGTTTTGCTCCGGCGGTAAAATTTCAGCGATATAGGCAGGGTATCCAGGGTAGGTGAGCAGGCAGAGAGTCAGGTGAGATATAGCGGCAGAGAGCCAGGCAAGTGGGGCGGAAACAAGGAGGGGAACAGAACAGTCCAGCAGGGAATCCCTGGTTTACAGAGGTATTGATGTCTCAGACCCAAAACGAGAAACATGTGCCCACAACAGAAACTGGGGAAAAACAGAAAGCCCGTAACAAGGAACCATGGACCGGACCGTGAACCGGAACACGGACTTCAAGGACCGGACCATGATAATTCCACGCCCTCACTTCGGGAAGTCTGACTACCTGGCTGTATTTCTACTTCCTGAGGATAGGCAGAGATTTGAGTCTACAGCACCACAAGTGAGCACCAAGAAGGTATGGCCTAGGGAAACACAGGAGAGCCTACAGGACTGCATTGAATCGGTGGACTGGACTGTATTCAGGGATTTATCTTCGAATTTGAATCAGTATGTTGCTGTTGTTACCGACTACATTAAAACCTGTGTGGATGAGTTTGTGCCTGCAAAGACATACTGTACATTTCCAAACCAAAGCCTTGGATGAACAAGAGTGTACCCCGTCTGCTGGAGGTCAGATTTCTGGCATTCAAGTTTGGCGACCCAAGTCTGTACCACAAAACCAGGTATGATTTGAGGAAGTCTATTTCAAAGGCGCAGAGACAACGTCGAATGAGGTTGAAGCCCCCTTCGGACGTAAGACAACTCTCGCAGGGTTTGCAAGACATTACTTCCTACTTTTTTCTTGATCGAGGTACGACTGCGCAAGCGCGTGATCGTCAGCCAGTTTGAACAGCGATAAGAGTTAAAAAAAAAAGACAGCTTTATGGAGCAGGCAACGGAATAGAGGTAAACAGAGTAGGGGGGGCATTGGCTTAATAGGACCTGGGCCTCAACAGGGCGAATCAAGGTCAGTTACTTGTGAAGTATACAGACAGGAAGCATGTGTGTGAGGCCGGTGTTCTGTGCTGGGTGTCAGATGTGGGATGTCCTAGAGACTCCCAGCCTGCTGGGCTGGCACATCTGCGCCAGTTCCGTCGAGTTGTATCTCCTTAGACACCGTGTTAGGGAACTGGAGATGCAGCTCGATGATCTTCGTCTGGTCAGGTATAGTGAGGAGGTTATAGGTAGGAGCTAGTCGGCACACCAGGACCTCGGGAACTGATGGGATGTGGATAACGGTCAGGAGAGTAAAGGGCAGGAGTCATATACTAGAGATTACCCCCGTGGCTGCTCCTTTACCAATAAGTACTTCTACTTGAGTACTGTTGCGGTGGTGGCGGGGGGCGGGGTGTGGGCAGTCTACCTCAGGGAAGCAACAGTGGCCGTTCCTCTGGCACAAGGTCTGTATCTGTGGCTCCGAGGGATATGGAAGGGAAAGGAAAAGTATGGCAGCAGTGATAGGGGGCTCTATAGTTACTGGGGGGAGGGTCAGACAGCCGATTCTGTGGACGCGAGAAGGAAACACGGATGGTAGTTTGACTCCCAGGTGCCAGGGTTCTGGATGTTTCTCATCGCGTCCACGAAATTCTGAAGTGGGAAGGAGAACAGCCAGAAGTCGTGGGACATATTGGCACCAACGACATAGGTAGGAAGAGGGAGGAGGTCCTGAAAACAGACTACAGGGAGATAAGAAGGAAGTTGAGAAGCAGGACCTCAAAGGTCGCAATCTAGGGATTACAACCTGTGCCACATGACAGTGAGTATAGGAATAGGATGAGGTGGATGATAAATGCGTGGCTGAGGAATTGGAGCGATGGCAGTGATTCAGATTTCTGGGTCATTGGGACCTCGTTTGCGACAGGTGTGATCTGTACAAATAGGATAGGTTGCAACTGAATCTGAGGGGGACCGAATACTTGGCGAGGAGTTTTGCAAAGGTTACTGGGGAGAATTTAAACCAGAATTGCTGGGGGTGGGAGGGCAAACTGAAGTGACGCAGGTAGGGGCGGTTGGCTCACAAGTAGAGAAAGTTTGTAGACAGTGCGAGAGGGAGGATAGACAGATGAGAGAAAAGAGACACACTCAGAACAATGATTTGAGATGTGTCTCTTTTAATGCAAGGAGAATTATGAGCAAAGCGGATGAGCTTAGATAATGAATCAGTACTTAGAGCTATGATGTCATGGCCATTACAGAGACTCGGATGGCACAGGGGCAGAAATGTTTACTTGGGGTCCCAGGTTTTGGAGATTTTGGAAAGGACAGGGAGGGAGGCAGAACAGGTGGAGGCGTGGCACTGTTGATCAAAGATAGGGACACAGCTTCAGAAAAGGAGGAAGACATGAAGGGATTGTCTACGGAGTCTCTGTGGGTGGAAGTTCGGAAACAGGAAGGGGTCAATAAATCCACTGTGTGTTTTTCTGCAGAAGACTCAGTAGTGACAGGGACATTGGGGAGCATATAGGGAGACAGATTCTGGAAAGGTGTAATAATAACAGGGCTCTCGAGGTGAGAGTTTTTAATTTCCTAAATCTTGATTGGCATCTCCCGGGATCAAGGGTTTCAGATGCATGAAGTTTGTTAGGTCTATTCAGAAAGGTTTCTTGACACAATATGTGGATAAGCCTGCAAGAAGAAAGGATGTCCTCGACCTGGTATTGGGAAATGAACCTGGTCAATTTCCTGATCTCTCAGTGGGAGAACATTTTGGAGATAGGGATCACAACTCTATCTCCTTTACCACAGTATTGGAGAGGGATAGGAACAAACAAGTTAGGAAAGCGTTTAATTGGTGTAACGGGAAACATGAGGCTATCAGGCAGGAACTTGGAAGCATAAATTGGGAACAGATGTTCTCAGGGAAACGTACTAGTGGGTCCACTAGTCTTCGTGATTTTTATAAATGGCCTGGATGAGGAAGTGTAGGGATGTGTTAGTAAAATTTGCTGATGACACAAAGGTTGGGAATGTTGTGGATTGTGTGGAGGGCTGTCAGTGGTTACAAAGGGACATCAATAGGATTCCAGATGGAGTTCAACCCAGTTAAGTGTGAAATGGTTCATTTTGGAAGGTCAAATATTATGGTATTATAATCTTAATGCTAAGACCTTAGGCTGTGTGGAGGTGCAGAGGGATCTTGAAGTCTGAGTCCATTGGACACTGAAAGGTGCCACGCAGAATGTCTCTATGGTTAAGAAGACATGCGGCCTTCATTATTCGTGGGATTGAGTTTCGGAGCCGAGAGATATATAGGACTCTGGTCAGACCACATTTGCATTACTGTGCTCAGTTCTGATCGCCTCACTGTAGGAAGGATGTGGGAACCATAGAAAGGGTGCGGAGGAGATTTTCCTAGATTCGGGAGCATGTCTTTTGAGAATATGTCGAGTGAACTCGGCCTTTTCCCCTTGGAGCGACGGAGAATGAGGGGTGAGCTGAAAGAAGTGTTTCAGATGATGAAAGGCATTGATGGCGTGAATAGTAAAAGGCTTTTTTTTCCCCAGGGCTGAAATGATTAAAACCAGAGGGCACAGTTTTCAAGTGCTTGGAAGTAGGAACGAAGGAGATGTCAGAGGTAAGTTTCTTATGCAGAGAGCGGTGAGTGCGTGGGATGGGCTGCCGGCAACTGTTGTGGAGGCGGATACGATAGCGTCTTTTAAGACACAAAATAATCTGCAGATGCTGGGATCAAAGCAACAATCACAACACGCTGGAGGAACTCAGTATGTCGGGTAGCAGCCGTGGAAAAGAACAGAGAACGTTTCGGTTAGGAATCCTTCGTCAGGACTGAAGAGGTCCGGGACAGAGGCCCTACAAAGAAGGTGGGGGGAGGGTGGGAAGGAGAAGGCTGGTAGGTGCCAGGTGAAAAAAACAGTAAGGGGGAAGATAAAGGGGTGGGGGAGGGGAAGCAGGGAGGGAATAGGCAGGAAAGGTGAAGAAGGAATAGGGGAAAGCACAGTAGGTAGCGGAAGGAAGCAGAACCATGAGGGAGGTAGTCGACAGCTGGGGGAGTGGGCAGAGTGAAGCAGGGATGCGGGAAGTGAGGCGAAGCGTATTACCGGATGTTGGAGAATTCAATGTTCATACCAAGGGGCTGGAGACTACCCAGACGGTATATGAGATGTTCTTCCAACAGCCTGCGTTTAGCCTTATCATGGTAGTAGAGGAAGCCATGTACGCACATAGCCGAAGGGGAATGTGAAGCAGAGTTGAAGTAGGTGACAACCGGGACCTTTTAAGGTCTTTTAAGAGACTGCTGGATAAATACCTGGAGCTGAGAAAAATAGAGGGCTATGTATAATCCTAGGTAATTTCTGAAGTAACGACATGTTGGGCACAACTTTGTCGGCTGACGGGCCAGTCTTGTTCTGGAGGCTTTTTTTTGCCTCTATGTTTATATGAACAGGAACAATCAAAATTGAAGCACGAAGTCCACTATTTTTGGGTCCTGGGTCAAAACGAAACACAATAGCATGACTGAGAGCGATGTTTCACTACCAGATGAACTCAACGCTGTCTCTGGCTGCTATGAGAGAGAGAATATAACTAAAGCTGTGACGATACCTGCTGCATACGATGACCCTTTGATCTCCATATCGGAGTCCGATGTTAAGCTGTCTTTAAAGAGGATGAACCCTCGCAAGGCGGGTGGACCCGTTACAGTGCATATTAAGGCTCTGAAAACATTTACCATCCAACTGGCAGGAGTATTCAAGAACATTTTTAACCTCTTTCTGCTACAGGCGCAAGATCCCACTTGCTTCAAAAAGACGACAATTCTAACAGTGCCAAAGAAGAATAATGTGAGCTACCCTAATGATTATCGCCCAGTAGCCCTCACATCTATAGTGATGAAAATGCTTTCAGATGTTGGTCATGACTGGACTGAACTCCTGCCTCAGCAGAGACCTGGATCCATTGCAATTTAACTGTTGGCACAATAAGTCAATCACAGATGCAATCTCAATGGCTCTTCACACGGCCTTAGACCACCTGGGAAATACAAATATATAGGTCTCGATGCTGTTAATCAACTACAGCTCTGCATTTAATATCAAATTTCCCACAATCCTGATTGAAAAGTTACAAAACCTGGGCCTTTATAAGTCCTTCTGCAATTGGATCTCCGACCTCCGAACCATAAGACCAACATTTGTGCGGATTGCTGATAGCATCTCCTCCTCGCTGACGATCAATATTTGTGCACCGCAGGAGTGTGTGCTTAGCCCACTGTTCCATTCTATCTATACCCAAGACTGCGTGAAAAGGCGTAGCTCTAATATCATCTATAAATCTGCTGATGACACAACCATAGCTGGTGGATACTCAGATGGAGATGAGCGGGTGTACGGGAGCCAGATATGCCAACTAGTGGAGTGATTTCGCGGCAACAACCTTGCAGTCAATGTCAATAAGGCGGAAGATATGATTGAGACCTTCAGAAAGAGTAAAATGAAGGAATATATACCAATCCTCATAGAGGGATAAGAAGTGGAGAAAGTTAGCAGTTTCAAGTTACTGGGTGTCATGTTCTCTGTGCACCTATCCTTGTCCCAACATATTGATAGAGTTGAAAAGAAGGCAAGACAGCGACTAAATTCATGACGAGTTTGAAGAGGTTTGTTATGTCAACAAGTAGACTCAAAAACTTCTATAGATATACCATAGAGAGCATTCTAACAGGCTGCATCTCTGTCTGGTATGCGGTGGAGCGACTGCTCAGGGCCAAAAGAAGCTGCAGAGGATTGTAAATTTAGTCGTCTCCACCTTGCGTACTTGTCTACAAATTACACAGGTCATCTTCAAGGAGCGGTCTCTCAGAAAGACAACTGACATTATTAAGTTCCACCAGCGCTGAAGGCATGCCTTTTTCCCACTGTTACCATCAGGTACGGGATACAGAAGGCTGAAGGCACACACTCAGCGATTCAAGAACAGCTTCTTCCCCTCTGCCATCTGATTGCTACATTGAACCCGTGGACACTACCTCACTGATTAAATGAATAGTATTTCTGTGTTTGGCACAATTTTTTAAATATCCAATATATATATGCTGTTGATTTACTCATTTATGATGATGATGATAATGATGATGGTGAAGATGATTATTATGATTATTATCATAGTTAATGATAATAATGAAAATAATAATAATAATAATATTTTCACTAATTTTGTTCTTCTGTATTATGAATTGCATTGACCTCCTGCTCCCAAGTTAATAAATTTCACAACACATGCCGGCGATAATAAAACTAATTCTGATTCTGATTCTCATAATGTCCACACTTAAAGTAAGGGAGAATATTGGATCTTCACCTAATGCAATTGCAGATTTAAATAATATCGGAAGATTAACCAACATCTGGAATTTTTTGCTGCCCTGTTTCGAAGTAGAAACGATTAGCTTTATTCTGAAAACTCTTTTACTTATTAATTTGAGCGAAAAATGTTTGTTCGTCCTCTCTCCCTCTCTTCCTCTCGATCACGTCTCATGACCATCGCCAGCGTTGCCTCAAACTGCTGATTGCAACTTTGTGACTTTATTCACACATCTCTGCCAAAGGTAAGTAGCCACGACATCTGAATCATCATCAAAAGGGATATTGTAATAGTATGTATCTCTTGCTCGGATTAGAGGTAATCCGCAAGCGTTATGCTGCTGGCCTGGCATGAGTTTTGTCACCAGGTTCACATATGGCCCCAGAGCCGACTGAGAGACACTGAAGCAGGTTGATAGTTCACAGACTTTAATGCAAAGAGTGTTAAAGTGAAATGAAAATAAACTGTCAACCAAACGGGACCGTTATCTAAAACTTTAAATGGAAAACGAAGCCTACTCATCTGCTGAAAGGAACAATTAAATATTAAATGAATACCGCTAGTCTTTAGAGTCAGTACACTCGACTGTCTAAGTTCTCAGGCAAGGCCGAATGCAAACAGGAAACGAAGCGTTGCTGTGCTGTGTCCAAGTCTCGACAAATAATACGAAGGAATGAATGGAATTAAATACTATTACAATAAAATAATAATTAGCTGAAACGTGCATATTCACGAGGGCAATTGCCATATCCGCTGCGCTGCCGAATCGGTGGCTGTGACAAGTTTAGGCCAAAATATGAACACATTAATAACATGAATGAGAATCACATTATACATACAATAATATATTTATTTTATTTGTTTCAAACTTTCACGGAACAATGTAAAATGTAACTGCGACTGGCACCAACCACAGCAAAATAAAGAACGATAAAGCCATAAGACCATTCTTCTGAGCATCCTGGGATATAATTAAGAACCATACGAGATACCATGAAGGCTCAAGAAGTAAAATACTGATTTTCATTTTAATTTCACCAGATTTCTTTCGGGTCAGCTGAATAAACATGATTTCTTGCATGTTATAGGGCAAGAGAGAAAGCAAATGTCTCAAAATAACTCAACCTTTCTGCTATTGGTATTACAACGTGAGAAACCAAAAACGTGACGATCTACATGCTCATCTTTCTGGAGAGATGAAAGGATAGTTTATTCGCAATATTTCCACTCCCTTCAGGACTCGCATTAGAAGAAGGGATCGTGGAGTTCAGAATAATTTACCTGAGAAAGGAAACAAAGTTGATAGATTAAGCTGGTTAAGTGAAGACTGTAAATTAAATACAAATAGTGTTGGACATATCATCTGTCTTTTTTTTATTTCAGTGACAAAATTGGAAGGCACAGGGCAATTTCACTGAAAGTATTCGGCTCCTCAACCTGAACAGACAGTAATGCGTCATGATTAGATATCAACCCAGTATAGAGTATATTTCAGGACAAATCTATGAAACTTTATCCTGGATTTAATTATTTGCATTCAAAATTTAGGAAAAAAAAATACACAATACTCTTTGCAGTGAAGGAAAGTCCTCCATGAACTGAGCAACTCCGTGAACCCTAATTTCAACTGATTTCAATTAATATTAATTACAGCTGACGGGACACAAATAGTGAACAAATACAAATAAAATCCTTCTTACTAACTTCATGGTGAAGATGTAAAGTATGTGAACGAGCTGTCGACGACTCTTGGGACTGAAATGGCTGGAAGTTTCAATGCACCACGGGGTAATTTATAATTGCTGGGAACTACGTTCCCAGGACTTGTATTTTTAAGAATCAAAATATACACACAAATTTGAATGCGTCAAAAGCATAAGACGATCAGTGTTTTGTTACCCAGAACTTTGTTTCGTGCGTATATGATGGAGCTGAAATTACCTTCATTTTCTAGGTCATCATGGGCAACTCTGAGCATCAGAGTATCGGTCGCTACGTCGGGTATCGGGATCGTAGCATCAGGAGAATCAATGGTTCTGTACTCAACGCCATCATATATGTTGGGAACCAGATCTAGGAGAAGCATTAATGAAATCGATATTCCTGAAAATAGATGTTGTACACCGCGCCCTGCTGAATGAAAGATATTCGGTTTGTTCCACGTGAGATCGGCATTCTGATGAAGGACCGGTCTTTATCAGTGTGTTGGCTTTGAACAAGTTATCGTGCACCAAAACTGCTCTCTAATTATCCCAAAACGAAATGAACAAAAAATAGCAGTTAATTCAATTACTCGGCTGTCTGCAGGCGAGATTTTTTGGCAACCACATGAAATAAGGAAAATCCCTCAAAGAAGTTTGACATCTCTTATCACTTAATGTCATAATGCCTGTAAAACTTGCTTGGTCGGGGTTATGATCGCCGTCATTAGAACGGATAAATAAAGAAAAATAAATAACATCATAAAGAAGCATACACCAACCTTCAACGCTCGAGTTTCCTTCAGTACATCCTGGTTTCATTTTGGTGCTGTTAAATGCATCACAAGTGTAATATTCGATTTGATTGGTGGAATCAATGGAACCAGCGACTAGAAGTAAACGAAAGAGATAATGATGGAGCGATTTATTTCATCTACAGGACGGAATTCATAAATCCTTCATCATCTCAGTAAGAGTAGTGTGGGCACTTCGTGTGAGGCTACTCTGATCGCAGTCTGAAAAGTGAAAATCAAGGCTGGTGCAAATACTGCAGAGTAGATGCGCTGGGTGAACGAGAGCAGGAAAGGAATGTCTGTATTATGATGAGGAACGAGAGATAGCAATGGCACAAACTGATAGAGTATGATAAATATATTTTTTAAAGATGGATGAGGGCACTACTGCTAGTAGCATCAGTACACCTCTGCAGCTCAATCGGCGACTGTTTTTCCTCCAACATTCCAGTTCACTGCGATTTCAAGATTCTCCAGCAGGGAACACAGAGTTTTTCAGCACATCACAGAAGCTTTGTCCCAACATTCCTTCCCGTATCGTCCTCCACTGTACTTTCATCTATGCTTCCTATGAGTCTCTTTAACGGATCTAGTGTATCTGCTGCTACAACTACCCCTAGCAGAACGTTTCACCAACCGACAGCCATCTGTGTATCAAAATACCTTGGACATTCGTCTCATCATTCCTCCAGACTCTAAAGATTATGCACACGAGAAAGTCTGCAGATGCTAGAAATCCTAAACAACACACACAAACTGCAGGAGAAATTCATCAGGTCTTAAAACGAAGATCTTTCTTCAGCTCTCAGAAGAAAGGGGAAGTTACCAGAGTTGTAACGTGAAGGGAGCTGGAGGAGGCTAGAGGCGGGGTGATTCCTGAAGCCAGGTGAGTTCGAAAGGTCAAGTGCTGGAGAAAAGCGGATTCTGATAGGAAAGGAGCGTGGAGCACGGGAGAAAGAAGGAGTAAGAGTTATAAGGAGCCGGGGCAGATGAGGAAGGTAAAATGTCAGAGTTGGGTACAGAGGAAGTTTGTGGGGGGAGAACACCTGTTCATCAAAATGAAATATCGAAATTAATACCCAGACAGAAAATAAGGCGCTTTCCTACCTCGGGTAGTCCCTTTCTCTTAATTATTATTTTCCAAAAATATGTTATCGTTGTCTTTTATTCTGTCAGACAATTACAAAGTCTGTACTCTGAGAATTTCACTTTTGAGGGTCCTCCCACTTAACAAGAAAGCCTTTCCCATAAAACAACCTATTCCAATTCACACTTTCCAGATTCTTTCTTACACCATTAAATTTAGTGTTTCCCCAATTTAGAAATGCAACCCTATGATCACATCTACCTTTGTCAGCGATTGTCTTGAAACTAATGGAATTATGATCACCAGATGCAAAATTTTCTACGACACAAACTCCTGTCACCTGTCCTGTCTCATCCCTAATAGGAGATCTAGTATTTCGCTCTATCTAATTCGGAAATCACCTGCCTATATTTGACAAACTATTCCATCAGGCTATGTTCCAGTATAAGGATTCCAATGAATATGTGTGAATTTTAAAGTACCAACTATCAGTGCCATATGCTCTTGCAGCAGTATGAGCTTTCTCTCTCCCTCTCTCTCTCCCCTCCCCTTGTCTCTCTCTCTCTCCTCTCTTTCTTAATTCTGCAGCTCTAAATCCGGCTGAATGTTGGGTGGTCTGTGTTAAAAAATATATTACAGTCGCTGTCCTTCACTTGTTCCATTGTTCCACTCATATAGCCTCAGCAGACGAGCTCACCAGTCTTTCCTACTGAACTCTGCTGTGACATTTTCTCATATAAGTGATGTCACCACTCCCCATTTAAGAACTGCTGTACTATCAAGTCTAAGGCAATGAAATCCTGGGGTTCTCAGTGACGACCCTACCAATGCTGCAACCAAGTTTCACTAATGACAATAATGTCATTGCCCCATGTGCTGATCCGTACCGTAAGCTCATCAGCGTTTTCTTACATACTTCCTCCATTGAAAAATACACAACTCAGAACACGGTCAGTCTCTCGATTCTTGACGTTGTATGTTGCTCAACAACTTCGTTCCCCACAACCACGCCACTATCTGTTCTTATGCCCCAGCTCGCATCCGCCTACAAGTGTAATTTAAACCACAACCCCACCAACACCTCACCACTTTTCAGCACTGTCAAACCGTTCCTTCAGTATAATTTTCATAGCAATCCTAAAATCACAACCCTGGAATTTTTGTCCTTTCACTCATCCCCTAATTCCGTAAGCACTCTTTGTAGGACCTGATCACCCATTCTTACAAACTGACGTTGATCATGACCTTTTGCTGCTCACTCTCCCACTCCCGACTTAATAATTATTTGGAGTTGATCAGAGATGTTCGTGACCCTGCCACCTGGGAAATAATAATATCGTTCACGTAGCCAGAAACATCTGTCTGATTACTTAACCAAATGAATCGTCCAGCAGTGCAGGACGCCTCTCCTCCTGCCTTTCTTTCTGAGCCACAGGGCCACACTCACTGCCAGAGAACTGACGAGTATGCCTTTCCCTTGAAAAGTCATTCCTGCCAAATAGTGTCCAAAGCAGTACCACTGCTGTTGAGGAGAGCAGCCACGGAGGTACTCTGCATTGGCTAATTATCTCATTCTCCTTCTGAAGGTCAGCCAGTTACCTGTGTCCTGCCCCTTAGGTGTAACTACCTACATGTAAGTCCCGCCGGTCAGCCTCTCAACCTCCCTAATAATCGGAAATTCATCTAGTTCCAGCTCCAGTTCCTTTGCAAAATCTGTAGGAAACTGCAGCTTGATGCATTTCTTCCAAGTGCAGTCGCCACGGACACTAAAGGTCACTTTGCCTTGCCCCATCCCGCAAGAGGAACATTGTACGAACTTACCTAGTCTCCACAGTGCTCTAGTTGTGAAAGAAGAAAGAAAGGAAGATTTTTTTTTTAAAAAAAACGTAGGGCCTTGGCTTCTGTCCACCATAAACTCCATAAGCCAAAGTCTGAATTTTCCTATGGCCAACAGACATCTTGCTGTCAGACATTTCATTTCTTTTTTTCTCTGATTCTTTTCGTTTCAACTTTGAAGTACGTTTTGTTATCTTTAAGCGGTATTTCTCGATTTCTTGTGCCGGTGTGGGTGGAGACGGTGTTGACCTCCTGAAAAGTAAATGAAAGAAGCAAGACGTACCTGAATCTTGTGAATAATTCAAGTTCTTGATGCGAGGAGTATCATCAATTTCTTCATAAATTGCTTGGTAAAGGATATCAGATGAAGCTCTGCCTCTAAACTCTGCGTCTGTTGAAGTGACAGTTCGGAAAACGATGTTCATTTACAAGATACAAATTGAAGAGTTAACTCTCGGTATTAAAATTAATAATGGAGAAACAATCATATATGTCTGTTGATGAACGAGAACTTTGAAAATTCTGTCATCATCATTCATATAATCTGTACATTTGGGAGAATTACAGTAACAGTAGAAAGACTGAACGCAGGCTGTCTCTAGATATATAAAACATATCTGCCAATAGTTGTTCCACCGTTTGGTATACAACATTCCAAATGATGAGACGTTTATTATTACTACACAGGTGTGGGTACCATCCGTATTGTACCGGATAATAACACGACCGCCTGTAAAAAATCAGCATACATTACTCTTAACAAAATTTGAAATACTATTCCGAAGAATAAGAAAGTTTAAAGCTTGAATCTTACCTCTTCTCCGCTTTATCACCATCGTTGCGAATAACTCGCCCACGACAACGATTCCAAACGTCACGCAGACAGCAAACAAGATGGAGGAGAACTTGTTTTCCAATACTTAAACACAAATTCATTAGATAAATTAAAACAGATATTATAACTTTAAGGATTAGACATTCACAAAGAGAAATGCTTATTTTTAATTATCGAAGTTAGTCTGCATAATGCAGAATTACTCGAAGAATAAGATTTATGGAAAGACGTCAGATATGTCGTGTAAAAAAATGGAACTGATAGTTACGGGTTATGATGTTGGAAAAAAAAAGTAAGCTTGTAAAACGACACTATGGAACAAAACCCGATAAACGTTAGACAATACGTCATCCGTGGTGAAAATGGCAAAGGAAAATGAAGCAAATGCTACGACGAGAGAATTATGGAGATTAAAAAAAAGAGAATGCATTGGTGAATGTCTCTCAAGTGGAAGTCAATAGCTCTGAAAATATATTGTGAGTCGAACAGGATAACCTGTTTAAATGACAGAATAATCTGTTCAAAACATGACGGCCATGAGAAGTTACATAATAGGTAATGGGTTATCGCCAAAGGTCACAGAGCTGAGGTTGATTTTTTTTTTTTTTTTTTTTTTTTTTTTTTTGTGAAAAGAAACAAAACGTACACACGGAATCCGGAGGACATCTTGAATAAATAATGAGTCAAGTTATTTCAGCAAGACTGGTATTTGTCCTGGCAAGCATGTCCACTGCTCGAAGGTTCTTCGTGGTTTCCATTATTCATACCGACTCCAAATCCTTTCAAGCACAAACATCCATTTTCACAACTCGGGATTTTCGGATAGTATAGAGATCAAACTAATGGAATTATAGCATTGAAGCCGCAGTACAAAGCAGACGCTGCAGGGCATTTGTTTCCTCATCATATTGAAAAATACAATGACTCTGGATCAATACTCCAATGTCAAAATTATCTTTCAAACTTATCAACATTCTTTCCAGACGAAATTAAATCTCGGCCTGTCAGGCAAAACGCAAAACAGGGAATAGCATTCAAACTTAGCTTTGTAAGTATCTAATTCCTAGTTTTTTTTTCTTTGTCCCCCTTGACCACTGCACTGCAGTTATGACATCCAAGGTGCCTTTGTGAAACGATGACATTGCTCTCCGTACTGCACTGTGATAAATGCAGAAGATACCAGCAAGCTGTAGATTTACCACCAATGACACTGTATAACAACAGCGCAAAGCAGTACAGTACTTCATACAAAATATGCGTCCCAACCAGCCAGACTCACAGCGCACTTTCCATCAAGGTCCATACAGACCATTTCACAAGCAGTGGAAAGATATGCGCAGTCTGTTCAATTCTTCCGGCTCGAGAACAAACTGACTAAATGTGAACATTCTGGAATTCGAATTGGAACTTATTTATTGTTGTCACGTGTATCGAAATACAGTAAAAAGTGTGTCTTATATACTGGCCACGCAGCTAACATCATAATGCGGTGATGCAGAAGATAAAACAATAACAGAAGGCATAAAATGTGCAGCAGCTGAAGAGAAAATGCAGTACAGGTATACAATAAAGAGCAAGATCATAAAGTAAATTGGAGTCAATACTTTTGTACTAGACATCTATTTACTAGGTTTATACAAGGGTACTAACAACTATTTTTGATCCTGCTTTCAGGCTTTTGCAAATTCTGCGTCATGGAAAGAATTCATGAAAAAAATCATGGGGTGGTTAGGAGCTTTGATTATACCGCATGCTTTACGGTAGCAGCGAGAAGGTAAGTCAGAGTCTATAGAAGGAATGGAGTTTTCCCTGATCTGTTAAACATTTGTAGTTGCTCTATGCCATGGTAGAGGACTCATAGCAATCCCTTATGCATCCAAACAGGATACTTCCTACGGCGCTTCCTTAATAATTGGTGGGGGCCGATTGGAATGTTCAAATGCCTTTAACTTCCTGATGAAATAGAGAGGTTGTTGAGCTTTCTGAGCCGTCCTCTCTGCATGGTTAGAGCACGATACACTAATGGAGAAGTTCACAACAAATGATATGAATTAATTGTCACTATTGACACAATGATCAACTATCATTTAACAAATCTACAGTGGAAATTCTTCAAAGTTTCAATAAGAACACTTGTTCAAGGCACTTTGTGGATCCTCAATAATGAGGCAATTATCCTGAAGTCCACATAAGGTAATTTCACCGAGATATTTGGCAGGTGTTGGATATATTATTTTTAAGAATTTTACAACATCCCGATACAAACACTTGATTGGACAACAAGGATTTCGGCAAATATGTTAAACGCTCAGTTAACCGCTCAATTCCTTTGGGATGGACAATTAGTAACAGAGGAAAATCAGTGCTGCTGTTAACTATTTTCGAGTTCGAATAAAGGAGAAATGCCATAATATCAAATACCTGAACCCGTCGAACCAGTGAGAGGAGCGGAATCTGTTGTGAAGAGAATTATTGGATAAATGTTAATAACTTCATTTTTTTGGTTCTATTTTTCAGTTGTTTATGATTCCGACGTTTACAAATCAGTTGAAGAAAACATGGAATTTGTCCAAGGACGCCTACCTGAACAAACAATAAAGACAACTTCCTTATGATCACAGTCATGTTGACCGAGTGGAGAGGAAGAACAACTAGACAGAAAAGCTTCACTTCCTTTGCATTTCACTTCATCCAGCCAAATATCACCGATGTCCTGGACATTTTTATGCGACCCGAGAGTCCAAAGGGCAGAGCCACAGCCCAGCTGCCTGCACGCTACATTGGCATCGGCTATATCCCAGGAATCATCGCATATCGTGCCCCAAGTCTTATTGGATTCTATCTCCAACCTTCCGGAGCAATTGGTGTTGCCGCCAGAAAGACGCAACGGTAGTTCTAACGCTGAAAAAAAAACACTTATTTTTCCTTAATCATAACTCCGAAACTGAATTTAAACTGATTAGCTGATATTGTAACTTGTAGCATTAATTACCTGCTTGAGGTACATAGGGTGCTTCACAGACCTTTTCACTGGACCTCTCCGGTATTTTCGCTTCTGATGATGAGAAAAATGTTCTCTATTTATTTTTAACAACTACGCATATAATGCAAATCGCCAGATAATGAGTTCCATCTGTTACCTTTACATTTAACACCTGCATCTTCGTTATGTTGACAGTCGTGTTTCCCCCAAGGGTCTGCATGACACTGCCAAAGAGTCGACTCATACGAGAGACATCTTATTTCATCCAGCCAGATTGGATCAGATCCTTCTAGATACTTCTTGGAGTCATACTCAATAGATTCGATGGGCCCGCATTTCATTTGCTTACAGATCACGTTAGCATCCGTATCATCCAGTTTCTCGGAACAAACTGTTCCCCACCTCCCATTGTACCGCACTTCCACTCTCCCTTCACAGCTGTGATTTCCATTCACCAGGCGCATTTCTTTGTGTTCTGAGAACAAAGCAGTTAATTCGAAGGTCCTAAGAATGCTTTCATACCACAGAAAACTTGTCTTGTTTTCGGCCAACAAAAAAAAAAGCACGTGATACATATTTGTAGTAGCTCAAAAATCTGAAAGCGCACGGAACACTCAGAAGGGAAAGTGTGGACGGATAAGGAAATCAGGGAACAACAAAGAGCTCTATTCTAATTAATTATGGGTTGTGGGGGAACAGAAACGTGGGACTGTTAGTGAAATTTTATTGCACTTCACCGGTTTTGCGAAGGATCAAGCATTGAATCTGAGGATGGTTTGGGTGAAAATGAGGAACAGGTGTTAGTTTTTTTTCCGCTCTGAACACGATGTTGAGAATGAGCAGAGCTGCAAGAAATAAATAACAGGAAATAAACGGAAAAGGTCCCTGCAAATTTTCATAAGTAATGAGCCACGCTTCAGTCTTTCGAGAGAAATGCTCACTCAGTGTCCAATCTGCAGAAACCGCCTATTAGATTATCACAAGATCACAAGACAAAGGAGCAGAAGTAGGTCTTTCGGTCCATCGAGTCTGCTCCGCAGCTCCCCCATGAGATAAACTATTCACCCATCTAGTTCCACTTCTGGCTTTTTCCACATATCCCGTGATACCCTGACTAATTAGATACCTGTCATCTCCTCCTTAAACACCTTCAATGATCGGCCCTCCACAGCCATATGTGGGAACGAATTCCACAAATCCACGACCCTCTGGCTAAAAAAAAAGCTCCTCATCTCTGTTTTAACTGGGTACCCTCTAATTCTAAGACTATGGCCTCTTGTCTTGGACTCACCCACCAAGGGAAACAACCTTCCCACATCTACTCTGTCCAACCCTTTCAACATTTGAAACGTTTCTATGAGATCCCCTCTCATTCTTCTATATTCTAATGAATACAATCCAAGACACTCTCTGATGCAAGTGCTTCAGAAACGACTCTATTGTCTTCCCTCTATCTTAGCCTTCGCCATTGACGCAAAGTTTCCCTTGCACTCCATCGATTCTTACATCTTGCAGGTGTTATTGGCGTTGTTAACAATTTGTCTCCCTTTCACAGCTTAATCGCTCTAATCAACACCTGCGTTCAAGTGAGTAGTGCAGATGAGCTCTGGTCTCCTAATAATCAACAACGCTGTTCCGCACCTACTTATTTATTTTATATCTTGACGCCCCTTACTGTAACAATCAAATGTCACAGAAGCTTGAGAAACAATTAGGTTCCATGTAATCGTCCGGAATCAATATTGTATTATCTAGAGTTAGGTATTTCAATTTTTGCGTATTTCCAATTTGCCACAGAATCATTTTTTTTTCTACTTGTTACTGTTTTCACTTTTTTTCCCCCCGGGATTAATACCGCCGCTGTCTGTAAAGAGTTTATGCGTTCCCACGTGACGTACTGCTTTGCTCTGGGGGCTCGGGATTCCAGGAGCTAAGGGTTAGCAAGACAATTGTTTGCTTATCTCGTTGGGTCGGGGGATGTTCGATACAGTTCTCTACCTCATAGTAAAACAAATAGAGTCTTCTGCCCAACAGTGCATAACAGAAAAAAATTGCGAAGAGCAACGCATCTGGCAAAAGAACAAGGCGTAATCTGAATCAGTTACCTTCAATGCTACATTAATTGATACGTTTGCTGCAATTAGTGGTGTTGACATTGTGTTACACATTCACCTCTCTATCTTATATGCTGCTCTGATTATATGGCTTTTCGCTTTCACACTCCTTTTGAAAGTAATTGGGTACAACATGTTTAGTGTTTTAGTTTGAATAAGCAGAGCGAAAACATTACACAGATTAGCCGGTATTGTTAGTGTAATGGTGTTGGGTGCGTGGCATGCGCTGCCAGTGACGCTGATGAAGATAGGTACATGGAGCTTCGAAAAATAGAAGGTTATGCAGCAGGGAAATTGTAGGCAGTTTCTAGACTAGATTATATGATAGGCACAGCATTGTGGGCCGAGGGGTCTGTCATGCGCTGTAGATTTCTACGGTTATATTTCAATAACCCTATTGTGTGCCGTAAATCGTTCCACAAATCTCCAAAGTGAAGACTGAAATAACACGTTGCAGAAAATGAGCAGAATGTACATAGCTTACCGGAACATTCCACTGTCACATCTTCCTTATGGCTGCAGTCATGTTGGCCCCACGGGGCTGATGGACATTTCCAGAGATACGTTTCATTACCCGAGCATCTCATTTCATCCAACCAAATTTCTCCAGTGCTTCGTCCACAGGTGCCATGAATTTTTGCCGCCAAAGCATAACCACAACCTAGTTGCCTGCAAACCACGTTAGCGTCAACTAGATCCCAGGAGTCATCGCAGACTGTTCCCCAGGATCCATGGTAATAAATCTCCAGTCTTCCAGCACACCCATCTTCACTGCCGAATAGCCTTAACTGTAAGTGGTCTGTTGAAAAGAAACATACGAGTTTACCCATTCCATTAAAAATTGATTCCATCACCTCGTTCGTATTTCTGAAACTTCATCTGAAAACAAACATTGAAAATAATTGTGCAATGGTGTCACGAATATGTGTAGCTGAAAGTGCTGAAGTATAAACTCAAAAGCGAAAAGACTGTCAGAATTCAGTAAGATACCCAGGCGGGTTTGAGCTTTCCACGGAGCTGAGCATTCAGTCACTGGTTTATATCTGAACCAGGTCGCTGTGCCCAACATTCGTACCCAACATAGAAAGTTGGGCATTGAATATTCCAGGTTGGGTTTTTCTTTGGACGAGGCACTGTATGAGGAACCATACATCAATCATTGTGGCAGGCATTGGCTACATTACTCTACGGAGTTGGCATTTCTTTTAATCGGACAGTTTCACTGTGTGGATCATGGCCAACACCAGAGTGGTGATCCCTAATTTGAAGATGTCGTCCTCTCCCAAGGCGGCGGAAAGAGCTTTGGGCCACATCGTTGGGAAGTGAGCATCTTACCACTATACCTCGTGCCCAGTATCTCCGGCTTTCTAATCACAATGGCGAATATGGGATGATCTAATCAGTCTCATTTTACCAGAAATTGATAAGGAACTGATGTTCATGCACTCGGGTCTAACGACATATGATGTCTTCAGTGGAACTATGTCATTATTTTCATTGTCGTCTATATTTTCGGCGAAGATATATGACTGTTTCTTTCATCGTACAAATTAAGGTATTTATACTATTGAATAATGAATAATGTCTTTGCCAATGAAAATAATTCACATTGAAAAACAGAGCAAAGACCATCATGGATATTGAGCGTTGGAAAATATACGTAGGATAGTCATTAAACAAACCAGGTGTTATATTTCTGGAGAAAAGAACTGGGAGACAATTGATGCTCTTTCATGTATAAAGACATTGCTTACTATTTTTTTCTGCCTCTTACTCTGATAAAATTTCTTTTTTTTGCTGCAGGAACTGCGGTTAAGCACAAGGTGCCTCCAAACGACGAGTGCACACAATTGCGGTCACGTTCTGAGGAAGAGTCTATCTTTCCAGCTAATTACATCCATACCTCGCTAATATGAAGCTTAAAGTATTGTGCAGAATTAACCTTTATAACAAATGTGCTAGGATATGTTTAAAGTGTAAATGTTATCTTCTACTCCTTCGGTTGTCCGTTTTGCTGAGAGCCCAGGCTAGAAAATGTCACTTTTTCACTATATGTTTAATAATGTTGTTGTTGTTGTTGTTGTTGTTGTTGTTGTTTTATACCCAATCAAGAGAAGATGGCGGCGCTACACAGTACGCAGCGGCCACTCCAGAATGAATATCTGTTATTTGTCCAGTAGGATTCCGTTCACAATCCTGATTCTACGGATGACGGACATGAGAAGCACGGAGGAACATCTTGTGAACGGACATGGACAAACACAAAACCCAGTTTGAAAAAAAAAACGGTGCTACAAATGTTTCGTCAGAAACTACAAAGACATCATTCCTGGGAGAGGAAGGAACTTTCTTAAGAACATGTATGAAGCCGTGTGGTGAAAACCGAAAGCCCAAAACACAACAGCAAAGGCAGCAAAATCAATCACAGAGGTCACTGGTGAGCTGCTGTTGGCGACTTGTGCTCCAGTGTGGGTGAAAGAGCTTCAGGAGAGTAAGAAGAGCATCTTCAAGTAAAATGTTTGCAATTCAGCTCTACAGTCTATATGTGTGTGTGAGTGTGTGTGTGTGTGTGTGTGTGTGTGTGTGTGTGCGTGTGTGTGAGTGTGTGTGTGTGTGTGTGTGTGTGTGTGTGTGTGTGAGTGTGTGTGTGTGTATATAGAAACATAGAAACATAGAAAATAGGTGCAGGAATAGGCCATTTGGCCCTTCGAGCTTGCACCGCCATTTATTATGATCATGGCTGATCATCCAACTCAGAACACCGCCCCAGCCTTCCCTCCATACCCCCTGACCCCCGTAGCCACAAGGGCCATATCTAACTCCCTCTTAAATATAGCCAATGAACTGGCCTCAACTGTTTCCTGTGGCAGAGAATTCCACAGATTTACCACTCTCTGTGTGAAGAAGTTTTTCCTAATCTCGGTTTCTAAAAGGCTTCCCCTCTATCCTCAAACTGTGACCCCTCGTTCTGGACTTCCCCAACATCGGGAACAATCTTCCTGCATCTAGCCTGTCCAATCCCTTCAGGATCTTATACGTTTCAATCAGATCCCCCCTCAATCTTCTAAATTCCAACGAGTACAAGCCCAGTTCATCCAGTCTTTCTTCATATGAAAGTCCTGCCATCCCAGGAATCAATCTGGTGAACCTTCTTTGTACTCCCTCTATGGCAAGGATGTCTTTCCTCAGATTAGGGGACCAAAACTGCACACAATACTCCAGGTGTGGTCTCACCAAGGCCTTGTACAACTGCAGTAGTACCTCCCTGCTCCTGTACTCGAATCTTCTTACTATAAATGCCAGCATACCATTCGCCTTTTTCACCGCCTGCTGTACCTGCATGCCCACTTTCAATGACTGGTGTATAATGACACCCAGGTCTCGTTGCACCTCCCCTTTTCCTAATCGGCCACCATTCAGATAATAATCTGTTTTCCTATTTTTGCCACCAAAGTGGATAACTTCACATTTATCCACATTAAATTGCATCTGCCATGAATTTGCCCACTCACCCAACCTATCCAAGTCACCCTGCATCCTCTTAGCATCCTCCTCACAGCTTACACTGCCACCCAGCTTCGTGTCATCCGCAAACTTGGAGATGCTGCATTTAATTCTCTCATCCAAGTCATTAATATATATTGTAAACAACTGGGGTCCCAGCACTGAGCCTTGCGGTACCCCACTAGTCACCGCCTGCCATTCTGAAAAGGTCCCGTTTATTCCCACTCTTTGCTTCCTGTCTGCTAACCAACTCTCCACCCACACCAATACCTTACCCCCAATACCGTGTGCTTTAAGTTTGCACACTAATCTCCTGTGTGGGACCTTGTCAAAAGCCTTCTGAAAATCCAAATATACCATATCCACTGGTTCTCCCCTATCCTCTCTACTAGTTACATCCTCAAAAAATTCTATGAGATTCGTCAGACATGATTTTCCTTTCACAAATCCATGCTGACTTTGTCCGATCATTTCACCGCTTTCCAAATGTGCTGTTATCACATCCTTGATAACTGACTCCAGCAGTTTCCTCACCACCGACGTTAGGCTAACCGGTCTATAATTCCCCGGTTTCTCTCTCCCTCCTTTTTTAAAAAGTGGAGTTACATTAGCCACCCTCCAATCCTCAGGAACTAGTCCAGAATCTAACTAGTTTTGAAAAATTATCACTAATGCATCCACTATTTCTTGGGCTACTTCCTTAAGCACCCTGGGATGCAGACCATCTTGCCCTGGGGATTTATCTGCCTTCAATCCCTTCAATTTACCTAACACCACTTCCCTACTAACATGTATTTCGCTCAGTTCCTCCATCTCACTGGACCCTCTGTCCCCTACTATTTCTGGAAGATTATTTATGTCCTCCTTAGTGAAGACAGAGCCAAAGTAATTATTCAATTGGTCTGCCATTTCCTTGCTCCCCATAATCAATTCACCTGTTTCTGTCTGCAGGGGACCTACATTTGTCTTTACCAGTCTTTTCCTTTTTACATATCTATAAAGGCTTTTACAGTCCGTTTTTATGTTTCCTGCCAGTTTTGTCTCATAATCTTTTTTCCCCTTTCTAATTAAGCCCTTTGTCCTCCTCTGCTGACCTCTGAATTTCTCCCAGTCCTCAGGTGAGCCACTTTCTCTGGCTAATTTGTATGCTTCTTCTTTGGAATTGATACTATCCCTAATTTCTCTTGTCAGCCACGGGTGCACTACCTTCCTTGATTTATTCTTTTGCCAAACTGGGATGAACTTTTGTTGCAGTTCATTCATGCAACCTTTAAATGCTTGCCATTGCATATCCACCGTCAATCCTTTAAGTGTCATTTGCCAGTCTATCTTAGCTAATTCACGTCTCATACCTTCAAAGTTACCCCTCTTTAAGTTCAGAACCTTTGTTTCTGAATTAACTATGTCACTCTCCATCTGAATGAAGAATTCCACCATATTATGGTCACTCTTACCCAAGGGACCTCTCACGACAAGATTGCTAATTAACCCTTCCTCATTGCTCAAAACCCAGTCCAGAATAGCCTGCTCTCTAGTTGGTTCCTCGACATGTTGGTTCAAAAAACCATCCCGCATACATTCCAAGAAATCCTCTTCCTCAGCACCTTTACCAATTTGGTTCACCCAATCTACATGTAGATTGAAGTCACCCATTATAACTGCTGTTCCTTTATTGCACACATTTCTAATTTCCTGTTTAATACCATCTCCGACCTCACTACTACTGTTAGGTGGCCTGTACACAACTCCCACCAGCGTCTTCTTCCCCTTAGTGTTACGCAGCTCTACCCATATGGATTCCACATCTTCCCGGCTTATGTCCTTCCTTTCTATTGCGTTAATCTCTTCTTTAACCAGCAACGACATCCCACCTCCCCTCCTTCATGTCTATCCCTCCTGAATATTGAATATCCCTGAACGTTGAGCTCCCATCCCTGGTCACCCTGGAGCCATGTCTCTGTGATCCCAACTATATCATAATCATTAATAACAATCTGCACTTTCAATTCATCCACCTTATTACGAATGCTCCTTGCATTGACACACAAAGCCTTCAGGCGCTCTTTTACAACTCTCTTAGCCCTTATACAATTATGCTGAAAAGTGGCCCTTTTTAATGCTTGCCCTGGATTTGTCGGCCTGCCACTTTTACTTTTCTCCATAGTACTTCTTGTTTCTACCCTCACTTTACACCCCTCTGCCCCTCTGCACTGGTTCCCATCCCCCTGTAGTGAACTAACCTTCTCATGTGTGTGTGTGTGTGTGTGTGTGTGTGTGTGTGTGTGTGTGTATGTGTGTGTGTGTGAGAGAGAGAGTGTGTGTGTGAGTGTGTGTGTGTGTATGTCTGTGTGTGAGTGTGTGTGTGTGTGTGTATGTGTGTGTGTGAGTGTGTGTGTGTATGTGTGTGTGTGAGTGTGTGTGTGTGTGTGTATGTGTGTGTGAGAGAGAGAGTGTGTGTGTGTGTGTGTGTGAGTGTGTGTGTGTATGTGTGTGTATATGTGTGTGTGAGTGTGTGTGTGAGTGTGTGTGTGTATGTGTGTGTGTGTATGTCTGTGTGTGAGTGTGTGTGTATGTGTGTGTGAGTGTGTGTGTGTGTATGTGTGTGTCTGTGTGTGAGAGAGAGAGTGTGTGTGTGTATGTGTGTGTGTATATGTGTGTGTGTGAGTGTGTGTGTGAGTGTGTGTGTGTGTGAGTGTGTGTGTGTATATGTGTGTGTGTATGTCTGTGTGTGAGTGTGTGTGTGTGTGTGTGTGTGTGTGTGTGTGTGTGTGTGAGTGTGTGTGTTTCTGTGTGTGTGTATTATATAGCAATACAATTCAATTGGCTTAATCGATGAAAACTGTAAACCACTGTCCTATCTCCTTCCAATCATCATCGCGTGACTGGAAAATCACATTACATGAAATATTTGATGCTGGAACTCACACAGTATCTGTGCAACATAAATTTGGAAAAAAAAGTGAACTCCGTGCCGTCAATGTGCATATGCCTGGATGAGCAAATTGCAATTGAATTATTGCATGTTAAAGCAGCAGTGCATAAAAGTCAAACCAATAAAAAAATATGTTCTCTGAGAATTTCGCTCATGCATCTAATGGCAATTATCGGATAAGCACTGAAAATTCTTGATCATCCACATGATTTAAAGTGAAATAAGGTCAGACATCAGCTCTCGTTGCTCTTTCGTTAGCCAAACCTGCACCTGCAGCATGAAACAGAACTATCAGAAAGTTTTACTGGATACGCCGTAAACTGCATTCTCCGCATACGTCAACGCGATCAAAATACCGTCCACCTCAATCTGAAGGAAATACTGTTACTTCCGGTAATTTCTCCAGTAGCCGCCCTCTATTCTCTCGTTCAACTTTTCCCGTTCACGTTCCCCTCTCATATCTTCTCATTACCCGGTCATCATCACTATCTGATGCCCCGTCTTCTTTCATTGTTTCCATCGCCAGCTGTCATAAATCAGATTCATAGCGGATTCATTCATCTCAACCTAACACTTGAATCTCTTACATCATTTACCACCGACACCACCAACCCACACACACACACACACACACACACACACACACACACACACACACACACATACACACACACACACACACACACACACACACACACACACACACACACACACACACACACCACACACACACACCTCCTTTCCGGTACTGGCGAAGTTTCTTTGTGCACAACTGCAACGTTGATTCCCTGATTTTGTGTGTTCCTTCAGCATGTAATGCAGGAGGTGACATGAGTTAAACAAAACATGATACTATCAAAGGAATGAACTCACGAACGCAAGAGTGGTGGGAATTGGAGAGCGCGTGTTAGAAGATGCAGCTGGAGACACCAACCAAGGTTTGTCCGCCCTATAAGAGAAATGTTCCGGGATATAATGTTTTTCCTTGATGACTATACAAAATAGATGTATCTTCTTCTCATTCAATTTACTGTTGTAGTCGCTGTAGACAAGTACACATCTATTTACTAAGGTAATTAACACACATCTATTCACTGAACACAATTGAAGACAGATAGTTTCACAGCCAAACTAGTGCGGTCTCATTGAAAGATCTCAAACTAAGAGTTCAAGCTGAGAGTTTCAGGTATATGGAACTGAAACTTCAACCTCGTAATTGTACAGCATGCAAGATGGGCTTTCATCCTCCCAGGTCGGTGGTCATCAAAATGAATTAATGTATGTTATTTACAAGTGCATACACAGTAATTTAGCCGTTTGCAATCCACAGAAATCTGAATGCGATTCCTGATTAGATTGAAGCGAACAGATAAATGAGCAGCTCCCCCCCCCCCCTATTGACGCTCTGCAAGACACTCCGGTTTGGCATACAGTCCAATGGCGAATGATTCTGCGAAATCGTGTTCATAGCATTACAGCTGGTGCGTCACAGATCCATTGACGCAGATTAAATACCGATTCTCTGGGCGAATTTTGCGTATTCTGCTAGAAAACAGGATGCTTTAGATTTAGATAATGTATTTAGATTTTCCTCCATATCCCAAGGTTGTGCAATCTGTTACGCTGGTAAACTCAGGGACTACTGCAAATTCCCTCTGATATTCAAATATATTGTAGTCTCTGTGGAACGGGGCTTCGGGAGGCGTTGTGTGTGTGTGCGTGGTGGGGAGGGTGGTTGGGGGTCATTGTACTATAAAACGGAGATCCTTCAATAAGGACGTTTGCTCCGATGTGGCGATAAATCTATCTGTATGCCTTATTGTGTCTGAATTTCTCGATGCATTACTAATGACCACACCAGTTCACAAATTCCCATTGACAATATTCACCTGAACATAGGACACCAACGCCCGAGATGTCAGAAGAAGACCTGTTCAACACCGAGATGTTGCAGTTTCGGAGATGTGACTCGTTTCCTTCGCATTGAACTTCGGTCACCCACACGGGCCGTGCAGTTTCTCTGTACCTTGAGGAGTTGTAGGCGGATTTGGCGAAGCCGCAACGCAATTGTCCACAGACAACGTTTGCGTCATTGAGGTTCCAATCTTTATCCTGCAATCTATGCCAGGTGCCGTTAGCATAAACCTCCACTCGGCCGTCGCATCGGCTTCCCCCATCGCTCAGTCTCAAAGACCACATTTCAGCTACGATACCGAAGAAGATAGATAAAAGAGTTAATATCAAGGAAAGGTATCCACAATATTTTTTTTTCCAGATGTTGCTGTATGGTTTGTTTTATACACTAATTTTCCCACATGTTACTTAGGTTGCCAGCAATATCAGTAAAGTTTATCAGCCCTTTTGAGCAATAAAAACTATTTCTGTACTTTATCTCAGAAACTAGAAATTATGAGGCATACAATTAAACTTTGACCATATTGATAAATACTGAATATTTACGTAGTCTGATCCCTAACCAAATCTACATTGTTGGCGCCGGCGGCTCCTCCGTAAATCTCTTTATTTTGTTCCCGAACATTAGGTACAGCCATCCCAGGAACGAGTTACAAATTCCCTTTACGAATGGCGAAAGAAAAACACACAAAAATAAAAAAAAAATGCGACTTTTTTTTTTCTTTGCAGCGAAGCAGAGCAACATAGGTATGGATTGAGATGTACAAGATGATAAGAGCCTTATGTAGTGTGGATAGACGGAGATTTTTCCCAACAGTCAAAATGGCGAATACATGCAGGTATCACTTTACGGTAAATCGAGGAAAGTATAGGTAAAAAATCAGCGCTGAGTTTCTTACCCAGAGAGTTCAGTTGTGCGCATGCAACGGCTTGCTACTGCGCCGAAAGAGGCAGATACAGTAGAGATATTTAAGGAACACATGGATGATATTAAAACAATGGAGGGTTGTTTAGTCGGGAAGGATTGGACTGCTATTGGAGGAGGTTAAAGAGGCGGTGATACATAATACGCAGAATGAATTGTGTCTTCTAAGTTACAAGTATTCTATGTTCATAGTAAAAATGCCGCGCTTTTTTCTTACTCACCTAATTTAAATGGGAACCTTCATTTCTTATTGTCCCTCGTCAACTCATTAATAAAGTCTATAACACAGTTGTTCTCTGCACAGATATTATATTTCCATATTTGTAGAATGTTACATTGTGCCAAAGACCGCTGTGCTGATAAACAAATTGCCATCATCCTGCAGCCTTCTGCACGGTTATTCTCCAACTTACGAATTATTCACTCTATACTTAAAACAGTCTATTATAATACAACGAAATTGCCGGGACTTGAGAAACTCAGTTACAGAGAAAGTTTGAATAGGTTAGGACTTTATTCCCTGGAGCGTAGAAGAATGAGGGGAGATTTGATAGAGGTTTATAAAATTATGATGGGTATAGATAGAGTGAATGCAAGCAGGCTTTTTCAACTGAGGCAAGGGGAGAAAAAAAAACAGAGGACATGGGTTAAGGGTGAGGGGGGAAAAGTTTAAAGAGAACATTAGCGGGGGCTTCTTCACACAGAGAGTGTTGGGAGTATGGAATGAGCTGCCAGACGAGGTGGTAAATGTGTTTTTTTTAAACATTTAAGAATAAATTGAACAGATATATGGATGGGAGGTGTATGGAGGGATATGGTCCGTGTGCAGGTCAGTGGAACTAGGCAGAAAATGGTTCGGCACAGCCAAGAAGGGCCAAAAGGCCTGTTTCTGTGCTGTAGTTTTTCTCTGGTTTCTATGGTCTTATGGCATGCATCTGCGAAATTAAGAAGCATCAAATATCTTCTTAATCTCAATCAGATATAGTCACCAGTAAACTATCCTTTAAATTACTTAACACGTCGCCGTTGTGTAAATTTCTACGACCAAAGAGTAGTTTGTTTCTGTCCGACATTCCTTGTGACTCACCAGAGCAGATAAGACCAGCGTCATTCCCATGTGAACAGCTAATCTGACCCCAGGCTGAGACTGGACAATCGGTTAGTCGGGACTCGTTCCCCAGGCAGCGGTAGTCATCCTTCCACAATGGCCCTTTACCTTCGCTAAATTTAGCACCTCTAGGAGTTGCACTTACTGCCCCGCACTGTAGATGTTCACAGACCACGGCAGCATCTTCCAGGCTAAAATGTTCATCGCAAAGTGTCCCCCACTGGCCTCCGTGCAGTACTTCCACACGCCCAGAGCATCTGCTCTTCCCATTAACCAAACGTGGTCCATGCTTCCCTGTTGTAGACATAATTGAAGGTAGTTAAGTACTCTCAATAAAAACAGAGTAAAATACTAAACTGGAGAAATTGTTTGATTTTCCACCTTCTCCACAGGACTGCCTGGCAATTGTTCCACAACATGAAGATTCATCGAAATGGAACGCATTGAGCAGTACAATGCAGATGTGTTCTTCACCTCGCTATGAGATCCTATCATAAACATAAGAAAATCTGCAGATGTTGGAAATCCAAGCACTATACACAGGAAGCCCATGGAACTCAGCAGGCCAGGCAGCTGAATGGAAAGGAGTGCAGTCGATGTTTCGGGCCGAGTTCCTGCACTAGGAGAGGAAAAACAAAAGATGAGGATTCAGAGTAAGGAAGTGCGGGAAGGATGAACCACAAGTTGATAGGAGCAACCAGGAGGGGGAAGGGGTGAATTGCAGATCTAGAAAAATTACTGCATACAGAGCTAGATAATGGGGAAATCTGATTGCGAAGGACAGAAGGACTAGAAGAAAGAAAGGGGAGATGATCATTCAAGGGTGGGAATAGGCAGGTAAGGGGATAAAGTGAAAGAATATATTGGAAATGGGAAATGGTAAAGGGAAGGAGGAGGCATTAACGGAAGTTCTAAAAACTCGATGTTCATGCCAACAGATTGGGTTGGGGCTACCCACACGGAATATAAGGTGCTGCTCCTCCAACCTCAGTGTGACTTCATCGCGATAGCAGAAAGATGCTCATGTCAGAATGGGAACAGGAAGTGGAATTGAAATTAACGGCCACTGGGAGACCCTACTTTTTTGGAAGAACGGATTGTACATGCCCGGTGAAACGGTCTCCCGATCTATTCCAGGTCTTATTGATAAACAGCAGGCCACACCGGGAGCACCGAATACAGTAGATGACACCAAAATACTCACAGGTGAAGTGTCGCCTCATCTGGAAAGACTGTTTGGGGCCCTGAATGATAATGGGTGTGTAGATATAGGGGCAGGTATTGTACTTGCGCCACTTGAAAGGATAAATGTCAGGAGGGAGATTAGTGGGGATGGACAAATGGACGACGGAATCTTTCAGACCAAGCTCCTATGTGGAACCTGATCAAAGGCTGTACAGAAGTCCTGTGTAAAACATCCGCAGCCCTACCGTCATTTACAGTTTTCGTTAAATGTTAAAAAGAAAAGCTTAAAATGTATTGGTAACCGCAATTTTCCATTCACAATACCATTCTGACTCCAAATCAGACTCTGTTGATGAATAGCTCGTAGATCCTGGCGATTAGAGTATTTTCCAGTAACTTCTCCACCTCTGGCTCTCAGGCTGACTGGCCTGTCTGGGAAAATTATTTCGAGATTGAAAGCCTTATCATATGGGGAGCTTTTGATGGTTCTGAGCCTGTGCTCACTGGAATTCTGAAGAATAAGTGTTGACCCAAGTGAAACCGATATTGAACGTTCTCGATAGAGTCGATGTAGAGAGGATGTTTCCTATGGTGCGATAGCCGAAGACCAGAGGACAATGCCTTGGAATAGAGGGCTGTCCTTTTAGAACGAAGATGAGAGAGAATTTCTTTAGCTAGTGAGTGGGCTTCGTTGCTTCAGGCAGCTGTGGAGTTCAACTCTTAGGGTATAATTAAGGTAGAGCTTGACAAATTCTTCATTAGTCAGAGCATGAAGGGTTATGGGGGAGAAAGCAGGGGGTTAGAGCTAAAGGATAAAATGGATCAGACATAAAATGGGAGAGCAGATTCGATGGAACGAATGACCTATTTCTGCTCCTATATCGACTGGTCTGGTCTTATGGTTTTGTTAAGACATCATCAATATTCCCCGGCCTGAACCTAATTTGCAGGGGATTCATAAGGTACTTTGTGTACGATTAACGACTATGTTATTGGCTTCTCATCCTTTGCCTCTATGCATGATCAATGCGGACATTTATTCTGTTCGGTTCTGCAGCAAGAAACTCGGATGGTAATGGCACAGAGTGTTTCGACCTAATTGCATTCCTCACTAATGCATTCGATAGATGCTTAGAAATGAAGGAACATAAACAATGTCTTCAGTTTTTGACACATTTCTGGATAACATATCTTGTGCGGTCCGTTTTCCAAGAAAGGAGTAATCTCTTCAAAATTTTCCAAGCATCTGGATATTAACTATTAACTAAAATAAATTATTTTTATTCCGTTGTTGCAGTAGTGATGAATGACAACGGTTTAGTTGTTAAATGGTTTTTTCTCAAAAGATTAACACAAATTGCTGGAGGAACGCTGCGGTCCAGCCAGCATCTATGGGAAAAGAGTAAACATGCGACGTTTCTGGCAAATGACCCTTCGTGTATTTTTGTGTGTATTCGTTTTATTTCAGGAATCTGAAGATGTTATCTTCTTTGGACTTTAGCGTTTAATCTGTTTCAGGCCGTTGTCAGCATTTTATTAGAGCTTACATATTTAGTTTTATTTGAACTATTTTATTGTTTTCTTTTATTTTAGTTTGATTTGAATTCAGTAGCCGTGAGGTAATGTTAAAGCAATACAAGACAGTTAGAACACTCTTGGAGTATTGTGTTCAGCTCAGGTCACTTCATTGAACATAGAACATAGAAAGCCTACAGCACTCTACAGGCCCTTCGGTGCACTAAGCTGTGCCGAGCATGTCTTTACTTCAGAAATTACCTACGGTACCCATAGCCCTCTATTTTTCTAAACTCCATGTACCTATCCAGGAGTCTCTTAAAAGTCGCTATCGAATCCTGCTCCACCACCGCCGTCGGCAGCCCATTCCATGCACACACCATGCGTGAAAAGCTTACCCTTGACATCTCCTCTGTACCTACCTCCAAGCACCTTAAAACTGTGCCCTCTCATGTTAGGCATTACAGCCCCGGGTAAAAGCCTCTGACTATCCACACGATCAATGCCTCTCATCATCTTATACACTCTATATTACTACAGGGAGAATGTGGCTATAGTAGAGAGAGTGCAGTGGAGAGTTACATAGATGCTGTCTGGATTGGAGAACATGCCTTATGAGAATAAGTTGAGTGAACTTACCGGTTTCTCTTTGAAGCGACCAAGGATAAGAGGTGACCTGGTAGAGGTGTATATTGATCGCCTGGATAGCCAGGCTTTTTTGCCCCAGGGCTGAAATGGGTCGCACTAGGGGGCATAGTTTCAAGGTGCTTGGAAGTGGTACTGGATGATGTCAGAGGTAAGATTTTCACACAGAGCGTGCCGGATGAAGTGGAAAGCACTGTCTGCGATGGTTGTAGGAGCAGATACAATACGGTCTTTTATGAGATTCTCAGGTGGGTACCTAGAGCTTAGAAAAATAGAGGGCTATACGGTAGGAACATTCTAAGCAGCTTCTAGAGTCGGTTACATGGTCGGCATAACATTCTATATCGAAGGGCATGCAATTGCTCCAGATGTTTAAGTTTATGTTCTATTACGATGTGGTTTCTGATTTTACCTGAATGATGTTTTCTGAAACTATCGCCATGTGCTTCCCGTTCAATTTCAGAGTGCTGCCTGAACAACATACTTCCCTACAAACCTATAAAATCACAACATACTTTTGAGTACTTATGTTCATGTACTTTATTTGCATTCCTTTCTAAACGGTATGCTGCCTGCAGTATGTTCCACCATCTCGTCCGTCCATAAGATCCGCTGGGTAATCTCCCTCTTCCGTGGTCCAATACTCCTTTTTTTTTTGTACAGCTACATCACTAGTCCTTAATGAAATTGGTGAATAATCCCTAAGTACTTTGCTAATATGCTAACTCATTGCTCAATGCCATCGTAATTTATCAGCCTATTGGTCAAGTTTTGATAGGAGATTCTTTTTTTCATCCATTCTAAAGTTTCACAAGATCACAAGGCAAAGGAGTAGAAGTAGGCCATTCGGCACATCGAATCTGCTCCGCAGCTCCCCCATGAGCTAAACTATTCACTCATCTAGTTCCAATTTCCGGCTTTTCCCCATATCCCTTGATACCCTGACTAATTAGATACCTGTCAATCTCCTCCTTGAACACCCTCAATGATCGGGCCTCCACAGCTGTATGTGGCAAAGAATTCCACAAATCCACGACCCTTTGGCTAAAAAAAAATTCTCCTCACCTCTGTTTTAACTGGGTACCCTCTAATTCTATGACTATTGCTTCCTGTCCTGGTCTCACCCACCAAGGGAAACAACCTTTCCACATCTACTCCGTCATACCGTTTCAACATTCGAAATATTTCTATGAGATCCTCTCTCATTCTTCTATACTCTAATGAATACAATCCAAGGAAACATCCTCGTAAATCTTCTCTGAACTCTCTCCAAAATTAGTACATCCTTTCTATGATAGGGGGCCCAAAGCTGCACACAGTATTCCAAATAAGGACTCACTAATGCCCCATAGAGCCTCATCAACACATCCTTACTCTTATACACTATTGCTCTTGAAAAAATGCCAACATAGCATTCGCTTTCCTTACCGCTGATCCAAATTGGTGGTTAACCTTTAGGGTATCCTGCAAGAGGACCCCCAAATCCCTTTGCACTTCCGATTTTTGAATTTTCTCCACATCTAAATAGTAATCTGCCCGATTATTTCTTCTTCCGAAATGTACAAAACCGTACATTTGTCAACGTTGTATCTCATCTGCCATTTCTTTGCCCACTCTCCTAAACTGACTAAGCCTCTCTGCAACCTTTCCGTTTCTTCAACATTTCCTGCTCCTCCACCTATCTGGGTATCATCCGCAAATTTAGCCACAAAACCATTTAATCCATAATCCAAATCATCGATAAACATCGTAAAAATAAACGGCCCCAACACCGAGCCCTGCGGAACACCACTAGTAACCGGCAACCAATCAGAATGAATCCCTTTATTCCCACCCATTGTTTTCTGCCTATCAATCAAATGCTCCACCCATTTCAATATCTTTACTGTAATTACATGGGCTCTCATCTTATTAAGCAGCCTTATATGCGGCACCTTATCGAAGGCTTTTTGAAAATCCAAATAGACAACATCCACAGCCTCTCCCTTGTCCATCTTATTCGAGATTACCTCAAAACATTCCATTAGGTTGGTGAGGCAGGATCATCCTTTCATGAAACCATGCTGGCTTCAGCCTACCTTGTCATGCACCTCGAGGTATTTCATAACCTCGTCCCTTGAGGATTGACTCCAATATCTTTCCAACTACCGATGCCAGACTACTAGGTCTGTAATTTTCTTTTTGCTGCCTCCTTCCTTTCTTAAATAACGGAACTACATTTGCGACCTTCCAGTCCTCCAGAACCATGCCAGAGTCTATTGATTCCTGGAAGATCAGTTCCAATGCTTGCACAATCTCCAAAGCCACCTCCTTTGGAATCCCTGGGTGCACCTCATCCGGACCGGGAGATTTATTTATTCTTAATCCACTTAACTTCCCAAACACTTTCTCTCTAGTAATCCTGACTGTACCTAATTCTATTCCTTGATACCTCTGGCTATCAAGTATATTGCTCATGTCTTCCACTGTGTAGACTAATGAAAAATACTCGTTCAGTTCCTCCACCATCTCTTTGTTACCCATTATAATTTCTGCAGCATCATTTTCAATCGGTCCCGTATCTACCCTTGTCACTCTTTTACTCTTCATATATTTAAAAAAAAATCTAAGTATCTTTTTTTTATGTTAATCGCCAACTTCCTTTCATAATTCATCTTTTCTTTCCTAATGACTTTCTTAGGTTCTTTCTGTAAGTTTTTAAAAGTCTTCCAGTCCTCATTTTCCCACTAATTTTTGCTTCCTTGTACGCCGTTTCTTTTGCTTTTATTTTTGCCTTAACCTCTGTCGTTGCCACATTTGTGCCATTTTTCCATTCATGATTTTCTTTTTTCTTGGAATATATTTTTCCTGCATTTTCCTTATTTCTTGTTGGAATTTCATCCAATTCTGCTCTGCCGTCCCTCCACTTAGCTTACTTTTCCAATCGACTAGGGCCAGTTCTTCTCTCATACCACTGTAATTTCCAATCATAGGTATTCTAAATTTCCTCCTTCCGAACCTCATACTGAACTCAATCATTAATGCTGTCTTATTGTAAACACTTCAATTGCCCCCCCCCCACCTTTACTGTCGGTCAATTTCACATCAAAATAATATCGAATGATACTGCACTAATGCAACTTATGAGACATTATTTGGAAGAATTATTGTTAAGTAAATTCTGTCTTCAAAATACAATCAAAGCATAATATTGTTTTTTTTTTCTGAAACCCGACACTCACCAGAACAGATCAGACCGACGTCATTCATGTGGTTGCAATGAAGAGTCGTTGAATAATCTGGACAGTCGCATAGGCTCGACTCATTACCTTGACATTTAAGGATTCTGTCCCATACACGCTCTTTTCCCTCTCCAAAATAAGCTCCCCCCAGCACAGAAACAGCGACTCCGCATTGAAGTTGATTGCACACCACGTTGGCATTATTCATATCCCAGTGCAGGTCACAAACTGTTCCCCATTCTTCACCAAACTGCACTTCCAGTCTTCCCGAACATTCGTCATTTCTGGACACTAATCTTGCAGTTCTATGACCTGAGAAAGATGTGAAGAGCAAACATGGCAAAGAAAATTATAACAATGTACAGTCAAATCATGTTGCATTCAGCATATATCATGGTCCGAAATCGTTGGGTTGCAATCTGTTCTTGGAGGGATAACCTGGTTTTCCACCACCAGAATGCACCATATTTATTGAGTTCTGGTGAATTAATTTTTACTGAACATTTTGCACGCCCATGTTGCAAGCTAATTGTGTGTGCGAACAAAACAGCCGGTAACAATAAATGGATCATGAATATTCTAAAATCATTAACAAATAATCTTTTGATCGCAAGTGCATACTCTATGTTCGTTTATTATCGAAATTCACGTTGGGATATCAGAGCACCATAAAAAAATATTTTTTTTCTATGATTAATCATTAATTAAAGCCAAATAATTGATCCTTCACTAAACACGGTCCTTTGCGTTCGACAATCCCCTCTGCTAATCCACTTATGTCTGTGTGTGTGTGTGTGTGTGTGTGTGTGTGTGTGTGTGTGTGTGTGTGTCAGGCAAAGCAACATTCTCAATAATAATGTCTATGGCACACCGCTGGTCCGGTTTGCTCACAAGAATATCATTCTTCTATCGGACTCCTGTCGTGCAGTACATAGCTAATTAGCCTGATCCGCTTGGAAACCATGCGCCTGAACTTTCTGTGAGATTCGAATGCGAAGACATTGACAACGTTACCAAAGTTTACTTGTGTGTCTTCATTAATATTCTCAGCAACTCTTCAAACACTCAAATGAATTAATGAGACATGTTTATCCCACACAAAAGTATGATCAATAATCTAACCCGCATCTGCTTTTCCAGATTTCCTTCTTCTGGATGTGCACAAATATAATTGTTTCGAGTTCCAACACTTTGCACAGTTTGTGAGAAGCCAACGATAAGTTCAGACGAAGGTTGCCCAGCAACCTCAATAATTTCAACAGTTCTATTAATAGGTGTTTTCATATTTAAGCAACGTTGAAAGAATGCATTACATTTTATTGAAAACAAACACAGACTTTAACAAGTCTGATGTCCCAGAAATATCCTAACACATGCTTGAGCTGTTGGGTGCAAATCACGAGAAGACCTTTCACTGTCAAACTCGAAGAATTCCCAGCTATACACACTGTCCTATTGAACACAGCAGGCAATTGAGGAATGGCAGCTCTTGACCTGTAAAACTGGCTTGATGCCATATGAAATGCCTGGTTTGTAAAGCATGAGTGGTATAAATGTGGTGAATATAAGGGTCCTTGACTTTCAGATATAATTTATTAAAACCTGAAAGCACAGGTTTAGCGGAGATAGCAGATGGTTCACAAGGCCCTGAGGGGCAAACTCTTCATCTAAATGACGGTCTGTAGACGGTGTCCTGCAAGAGAAAGTGGCTGAGGCAGGTAAAATGACAATATTTGAAAGCTATTTGACAGGTAAAGAATAGGAATTGTTTTGATGGATATAGGAACTCATGTGGCCAGACTGACGCAGATTGACATATTGCTTGTCATGGGCGATTTTTGCCTCCTTTCTTTGGGGGGGGGGCGGGGAGAAATGTTTACGTTATGTATGACTCTACTAATCAATAGTTTGAAATGCTGGAACCGGAAGCATTTCGACGGCATAAGCATATTCTGTCAGGGAAGAGAACCTCTCGGCACTAAGGGAAAGAGGATTAAAAATTGGAAACCTATGTTTATCGTGAGGGACGAAATAGAACATATAAACATAGAAAACTTACAACACAATACACGCCCTCCGGCCCACGAAGTTGTGCCGAACATGTCTCTACCTTACAAATTGCTCGGATTACCTATAGCCCTCTATTTTACGAAGCTCCACGTACCTGTCTAAAAGTCTCCTAAAAGACCCTATCGTACCCGCCTCCACCACCGTTGCCGGCAGCCCATTCCACGCACTCACCGCTCCCTGAGTAAAACACTTATCCCTGACATGTCCTTTGTACCTACTTCCCAGCACCTTAAACCTATGTTCTCTTGTGGCAACCATTTCAAGCCTTGGGAAAAAGCCTCTGACTATCCAAACGATCAATGTCTTTCATCATCTTATGCACCTCCATCAGGTTACCTCTCATCCTCCGTAGCTCCGAGGAGAAAAGGCCGAGTTCACTCAATCTATTCTCATAAGGCATGCTCCCCAATCCAGGCAGCATCCATGTAAATCTCCTCTGCAACCTCTCTACGGCTTCCACAGCCTTCCTGTGGTGAGGCGACCAGAAATGAGCACAGTACTCCAAGTGTGGTCTGACCAGGGTCCTACATAACTGCAACATTACCTATCGGCTGCTAAATTAAACTCAATGATTGATGAAGGCCACTACACCATACGCCTTCTTCACCACAGAGCCAACCTGCGCAGCGGCATTGAGTGTCCTATGTACTCGGACACCAGATCCCTCCGATCCTCCACACTGCCAAGAGATTTACCATTCATGCTACATTCCGCCATCATATTTCACCTACCAAAATGAACCACTTCATACTTCTCTGGGTTGAACTCCATCTGCCACTTCTCAGCCCATTTGTGCATCCTATCAATGTCGCGCTGTAACATCTGACAACCCTCCACACTATCTACAACACCCCCAACCTTCGTATCGTCAGCAAACATACTAACACATCCCTCCAGTCCCTCATCCAGATCATTTATAAAAATCACGAAGAGTAAAGGTCCCAGAACAGATCCCTGAAGCAGACCACTGGTGACCGACCTCCATGCAGAATATGACACTTCTACAACCACTGTTTGCCTTCTGTGGGCAAGCCAGCTCCGGATCCAGAAAACAATGTCCCCTTGGATCCCATGCCTCCTTACTTTCACAATAAGCCTTGCATGGGGTACCTTATCAAATGCCTTGCTGAAATCCATATACAGTACATCTACTGCTCTTCCTTTATCGATGTGTTTAGTCACATCTTGAAAAAATTCATCAGGCTCGTAAGGCATGACCTACCCTTGACAAAGCCATTCTGACTACTCCTAATCATATTAATAATAGGCAACCGTTAGTCTCGTGAGACCATGGATTTGCGCCTTGGAAGGTTTCCAGGGCGCAAGCCTGGGCAAGGTTGTATGGAAGACCAGCAGTTGCCCATGCAGCATGTCTCTCCTCTCCACGCCACCGATGTTGTCCAAGGGAAGGGCATTAGGACCCATACAGCTTGGCACCGGTGTCGTCGCAGAGCAATGTGTGGTTAAGTGTCTTGCTCAAGGACACAACACGCTGCCTCCGCCGAAGTGCGAACTAGCGATCTTCATTTCACTAGACAAACGCCTTAACCACTTGGCCACGCGCTAACACCAGAATCATGTTATACCTCTCCAATTGTTCATAAATCCTGCCTCTCTGGATCTTCTCCATGAACTTACCAAATAAATCAGAAGGACCGAAGAGGAAACATTTACCGAGGTACTTGTATAGAAAACGTTTGTAGGGCGATAGGACAGGACCAGTTCCGTGCCATATTACGCTATTAATCAACGGTAGGAAATGCTGGATGCTGGAACAAATAAAAACAAACTACGGAGGAACTCATCATCTGGGGGGGGGGGGTAGGAAATGCTCGACGTTTCTGGTCCGTATCTGTGCAGGCCTGACGACATCATTTCTGGCACGCCACAAATCTTATTCGACGGTTTCGAGTAGCTTAGAAGACGCTGGACTATATATACACTTGGTGCTATTTAATTAACATCACAGCAGGAGTATGATAACAGGAAATGCTTTTCCAACATGACGGGAATAATCCCGATATAAATTGGATTTAGTTCGACATCACAAGCGAAGTGTGGCCAGTCCAGATTATTTGCTATCGGAGTCAATAGACAATAGACAATAGGTGCAGGAGTAGGCCATTCGGCCTTTGGAGCCAGCACCGCCATTCACTGTGATCATGGCTGATCATCCACAATCAGTATCCACTTCCTGCCTTATCCTATTAACTTTTGATTCCGCTATCTTTAAGAACTCTATCCATCTCTTTTTTGAAAGCATCCAGAGACTTGGCCTCCACAGCCATCTGAGATAGAGCATTCCATATATTACACCACGCTCTGGGTGGAAAAGTTTTTCCTCAACTCCGTTCTAAATGGCCTACCCCTTATTCTAAACAGTGGCCTCTGGTTCTGGACTCACCCATCAGCGGGAACATCCTTTCTGCCTCCAGCGTGTCCAATTCCTTAATAATATTATATGTTTCAATAAGATCCCCTCTCAGCCTTCTAAATTCCAGAGTATACAAGCCAAATAGCCCCAATCTTTCGACATATAACAGTCCCGCCATCCCGGGAATTAACCTTGTGAACCTATGCTGCACTCCTTCAATAGCAAGAATGTCCTTCCTCAAATTTGGAGACCAAAACTGCACACAGTACTCCAGGTGTGGTCTCACCAGGGCCCTGTACAGCTGCTGAAGGACCTCTTTCTTCTTGTACTCAATTCCCCTTGTTATGAAGGCCAGCATGCCATTAGCTTTCTCCACTCCCGGCTCTACTTGCATGCTTGCTTTCAGTGACTGATGTACAAGAACACCTAGATCTCGTTGTGCTTCCCCTTTTCCTAACTTGACTCCATTTAGATAATAATGTCTTCGCGTTCTTACCACCAAAGTGGATAACCTCACATTTATCCACATTAAACTGCATCTGCCATGCATCTTCCCAATCACCCAGCCTGTCCAAGTCACCCTGCATTCTCATAACATCCTCCTCACATTTCACACTGCCACCCAGCTTTGTGTCATCGGCAAATTTGCTAATGTTACTTTTAATTTCCTCATTTAAATCATTAATATATATTGTAAACAGCTGCGGTCCCAACACTGAACCCTGCAGTACCCCATTGGTCACCAACTGCCATTCTCAAAGGGATCCGTTAATCGCTACTCTTTGTTTTCTGTCAGCCAGCCAATTTTCAATGCATGTCAGTACTCTTCCCCACAATACCATGAGCCTTAATTTTGCCCACTAATCTCCTATGTGGGATTTTATCAACGGCTTTCTGAAGGTCCAGGTACACTACATTCACTTGCTGTCCCTTGTCCATTTTCATAGTTACATCCTCAAAAAATTCCAGAAGATTAGTCAAGCACGATTTCCCCTTCGTAAATCTATGCTGACTCGGACCAATCCTGTTACTACTATCCAGATGTGTCGTAATTTCATCCTTTATAATTGACTCCAGCATCTTTCCCACCACCGACGTCAGGCTAACCGGTCTATAATTCCCTGTTTTCTCTCTTCCTCCATTCTTGAAGAGAGGGACAACATTAGCCACCTTCCAATCCACAGGACCTGATCCTGAATCTATAGAACATTGGAGAATGATTACCAATGTGTCCACGATTTCTAAAGCCACCTCCTTAAGTACCCTGGGATGCAGACCATCAGGTCCCGGGGACTTATCAGCCTTCAGACCTAACAGCCTATCCAACACCATTTTCTGCCTAATATAAATTTCCTTCAATTCATCCATTACCCTAGGTCTTTTGTCCGCTATTACATCTGGGAAATTATTTGTGTATTCCCTAGTGAAGACAGATCCAAAGTACCTGTTCAACTCGTCTGCCATTTCCTTGTTCCCATAATAAATTCACCCGCTTCTGTCTTCAAGGGCCCAATTTTGGTCCTAACATTTTTTTTTCCTTTTCACATACCTAAAGAAGCTTTTACTATCCTCCTTTATATTCTTGGCTAGTTTCCCTTCGTACCTAATTTTCTCTCCGTGTATTGCCTTTTTAGTTACCTTCTGTTGCTCTTTAAAAGTTTCCCAACCCTCCGGCTTCCCACTCGTCTTTGCTATGTTATACTAATTATCTTTTATTTTTATACTGTCCGTTACTTCCCTTGTCAGCCACGGCCTCCCCTTACTCCCCTTAGAATCTGTCTTCCTCTTTGGAATAAACTGATCCTGCACCTTCCGCATTATTCCCAGAAACACTTGTCATTGCTGTTCCACTGTCATCCGTGCTAGGGCATTGTTCCATTGAACTTTGGCCAGCTCCTCCCTCGTAGCTCCATACTTCCCTTTGTTCAACTGTCATACTGACACTTCCCAGTTTCCTTTCTCCCTCTCAAATTGTAGATTAAAACTTATCACATTATAGTCACTTCCTCCTAATGGTTCCTTTACCTGATCAGATCTGGTTCATTGCACAACACTAAATCTAGAATTGCGTTCTCTCTGGTAGGTTCCAGTATAAGCTGTTCTAAGAATCCACATCGGAGGGACTCCACAAACTCCCTTTCTTGGGGTCCAGTACCAATCTGATTACTCCAGTCTACCTGCATGTTGAAGTCCCCCATAACAACTGTGCATCACCTTTGTGACATGCCAATTTTAGCTCTTGATTCAACTTACACCCTACTTCCAGACTACTGTTTGGGGGCCTGTAGATAACTCCCATTAGGATCTTTCCACCCTTAGAATTTCTCAGTTCTCTCCATACTGACTCTACGTCTCCTGATTCTATGCCTCCCCTCGGAAGGGACTGAAGATCATCCCTCACCAACTGAGCCACCTCACCCCCTCTGCCCATCAGCCTGTCCTTTCGATAGGACGTATAACCTTGAATATTCATTTCCCAGGCCCTGTTCACTTGAAGCCATGTCTCTGTTATTCCCACAAATCATACTTACCAATTTCCAACTGTGCCTCAAGCTCATCCAGGTTATTTCCATGCTCCGTGCATTCATATACAATACTTTTAATTCATTACTCCCCTCACCTCCCATATCAATTCCTATTTCACTTGGCCATACTCTACGACCCCTTCTTGAGCTTTCTGCTCTGTTGATTCTGCTGTCATTCTTAACTTTTCTTATTCTCACTTTTCCTTTATCTCTATCCTTATGTTTCCAGTTCGTCCCGTTCCCCTCTCCACCCCAACCCCACCCCCACTACTTCGTTTAAACACACCCGTTGCAGAGGCAAACCTGCCTGCCAGAATGCTGGTGCCCCGCTTATTAAGGTGCAACCAGTCCCTTTCGTACAATTCATCCTTACCCCGAAACATACCCCAGTGGTCCAAGAATGTAAATCCTTGCTTCCTGCACCAGTTCCTCAGCCACACATCCCGGACGACATCAAAATGGCGGGACTACAGATACAAAAGCCAGATATTTACCTTTGCAAATAACGCCGACATCGTATGAATGTCTACTGCCATAGTCAAACCACTCATCGACTGTACAGTCCCGCAGAGTGGCCTCCCTCCCGTTGCACTTAACATCGGAATTTAAAACGGGTCCAGATCCTTGCCCAAAGTGAGCATTGCGCAAGATTTTCTGCCTGGCGCCGCAGTCCAGCTCCCGACACACCACATCCGTAGCCTTATCCTTCCAATAAAAATATGGCACAGTCCACCAGTTTCCCTTGTGGAGAATCTCTACTCTCCCGGCGCATCGACTGCCACCATTCACCAATCTTAACGTTGGGATTTCTGAAAAATATCAGAAAATAAAATATCATAAGACGACGACGATTTCAGCCTCCTGAAACATTAACATTCTTCATGAACAACGTGGTGATCAACGGAAAGTTGAGACTGTGGCAAACCCCGAATAAGCTGCTTAACATAACGAGATTAGTCAATGAGCAGGACAACGTCTGGAGAACCGAGAGTCAACCGGTCGTTCTACGGGAAGAAATGGGTGTCTCCGAGGAAATCAAGATAATCTGCTTCAATCTTCCCTCTAATTTGTTTTACAGCTTTGCGGACCGACCATTGCTCTAATAAGTAAAGTTTTACACACCCTTATAACTGTACACCATTTTAAATGATTAAATGTGAAAAAAACGGCTCCGCGGCAACGATATCTAAGAGCGCGGGTGCGCACTCACAGAGCTTATAGTGAACATTGAATTGTTTTTACTCTTCTGAGAGCTACTGATGGTCTGCTGTTTCCGTGCCTCCACTGTATTTAGTCCTCATCAATCGGGTAATCGAACTCAAACATTAATAGAGGTGTGGAAGTTTCCTGGAGAAAGAATCGAACTGAGCTTCCACATGAAGTCAGCTGAGCACTGAAAGGATGGAATGAAAAATGGGAGGCTCTTTTTTACTTTCAGGAATTAGTAAAGTCAGCGAAGGCTGTTTCTCTGCTGACTGCCCTGTATGAAGTTTGATGTTTGTCGTCGTTCCATGAGAAGAGCAGGCGCCTCTCAGCCAGATACACTTTAACAAGTAGTTTCAACAACCCAGACCATTACTCAGTGAAAATTAAGCGAGTTTACCTGACTGCTCGGTCTGAGAATGCGCTGGGCGGTCTGAAATGAGAAATGTACAATTAGATTTCATTTTGGAGTTACAGCGGTGGTACATTTATGGATTATGAGGTCATGGTATGAGGGATATGAAATTAATATGCGATCAAAGGTAAAAACACCCGCATCCGCCAGATTGCCCCACCCCCACATCCTCTTCCCTCCCACGATCAGTCCCGCCCTCCTTTGTTTCGTTGCATTGCTTGATTTTGTGGTTCTGAAGACGCCGCTGCGATTTTCACAATAAATTTAAATTCAAAAGCAAAACAACACGATATTTTCCTTTTGGCAGACTGATACATTAACTCACACCGCTCGCTACCGCTCATGTATTTCCTGATATTGCAAATGACCGGTTGTTATTGCTTCCACAAAACCTGCGAACACTCTCATTGCTTAACATTGCCTCCTGCGTAAAAAGCAACTTGAATGCAGATTAATGAGGTTACTCTGCCCAAAAATAAACCTGCTCTCCACTCTCTCTATTTAGGCACGTCAAAGTTCATTTGTCTATTCATATTCGTTTGTGGATATTGATAGAATGATATTCTAAAGTGTATAAATGTGCTCGTTAATACAGCGTGTTATGCACCTAAAATGGATTGCAACTGTCAAGTGACAGGATCTGTCTGACGCATTGCTATGTTCATGTAACCGATTTTTAACAAGTGGAAACTGCATGATTATATTCATAAATTCAAGGCCACTGTTATAATTTGTGAACGATTTTCATGCCATTTCCTCTGGTCCAGTTCAAACACGCTCTTCAATTTATATCAGAATCAGAATCAGGTTTTATATCACCGATAAATGTGGTGGAATTTGTTAAATTAGCAGCAGCAGTTCAATGCAATATAGAAGAAAAATAAATTAAATAAAATAATAATAACAATAGGAGTAATAATAATAATAGTAGGAGTAATATTAGTAGTAGTAGTAATAATAATAATAATAAATCAATTGTAGTATACGTATATTGAATAGATTAAAAATCATGCAAAAAACAGAAATATATATATATATTTAAAAAGTGAAGTGGTGTTCAAGGGGATCAATGTCCAGTCAGGAAAAGGATGGCAGAGGTCCCTGAATTTCTGAGTGTGTGCCTTCAGGATTTTGTACCTCTTAGCTGATGGTAACGGTGAGAAAAGGGCATGCTCTGGGTGCTGAAGGTCCTTAATGGACGCTGCCTTTCTTGAAGATGTCCTGGGTATTTTGTAGGCTAGTACACATGATGAAGCCGACTGAATTTTCAACCCTCTGTAGCTATTTCCGATCCTGTGAACTAGCCACTCCCCACCCTCTCCACGTCCCATACCAGACTGTGATGTAGCCTCTCAGAATGCTCTCCACGGTACATCTATAGAAGTGTTGAGTGTTTTTTTTTTGTCATACCAAATCTCTTCAAACTCGGAATGATGTATAGTCGCTGTCCTGCCTTCTTTATAACTGCATCCATATGTTGGGGCCAGGTTATGTCCTTAGAGATCTTGACAACCAGGAACTTGAAACTGCTCACTCTCTCCACTTCTGATCCCTTTATGAGGATTGATATGTGCTCCTGCATCTTAACCTTCCTGAAGTCCACAATCAACTCTTTGGTCTTACTGACGTTGAATGCCACGTTGTTGCTGCGACGCCACTAATCTAGTTGGCATGTCTCGCTCCTGTATGCCCTCTCGTCACCATCTGTGATTCTACCAAAACTGATCGTAGCATCAACAAATTTTTAGATGATATTTTATCTATACCTAGCCACACATTTCTGGGTACAGAGAGAGTAGAGCAGTGGGCTAAGCACACACTCCTGAAGTGCACCAGTGTTCATCATCAACGAGGAGAAGATGTCCTCGCCAATCCGCACAGATTGTGGTCTTCGGGTTAGAAAGTCGAGGATCCAACATCCTTATATTGTCAACAAGGCAATGTTGAGGCTCGTTACGTTAGGTTTATGTCTTATCAGTCGTAATGCCTATAAATTAAGTCAGCCTCAGAACTGGAAATAAATGACCAGATTTTTTATTCAATTCAGCGGCAGCTTACCCTCTCGCGCATCGATGTAAAGCGCCAGCTTAGGAACACTTCCCTACTCAAAGGAGTTTTCACGTTCGCTCTGTGATTGTGTGGGCTTCCTTTAGTTTCCTACCACATTCCAAAGACGTGTGCCTATGGTTGGTGAGTTGTTGGCAAGCAATGTTGCCTCCATGAGCGTAGCGATATTTTTGCACAGACCAGCGCAAGCCTCGCCGATTGGATTTGCCCCAAACAACATATGTCACTGTTTGTTTTGATCTACATGTGACAATTGAGTAAAGATAATAATTTATTTATTTTTCGTAACCGTTGAAGCAATTTCCTGTTGTTTAAACCTCATCGCAGTGTATTGAAGAGAGCTTTTTAATTTTTTTTATTTCTTAGCGTATGATAAAAAAAGAAACCTATCAAACTCTCTAATCGACGTACATTTCCGAAGAAAAATCAGTTTCGTTCTTGTACTCATTATTTCATTCATCCTGCACTAATTACATCTCAGGAAATCCCATGAACTGCCATGTGCATTATCTTCAGGGTTCCATTAAGCAATTGTTTATGGTATCCAGTTAAACTACCAACCAGCAAGCCATCGAATGTGGGAAGGTATAAGAGGACCTGGAGAAACAGGCGAGCTCACAGGGAAACATACACGGCACATCTCGCAGATAGCACCGTCGGGTAGACATAAGTACGTGTCTCTACAAGTACACAGTTGCAGCACGACGCATTATTAAGTAAAGGGTAGGTTGCATTAATAGGGACACTGTGCTCAGGCACAGATGATCGGCGTTCAGTTCTAAACTCAAGTTCACCCTGTGTGGATTAGCATGAACTCCATTTGAAACTCGGGCTTTGCCCACTTCCCTGATAGAGTTTATTTTTAAGTTAGCTGGGAATCGCATAAGACATAGGAGCAGAACTGGGAAATTTCGCCCAACGAGTGTGTTCCTCCATTTCATCAAATTCCTCTTAGCCCCAGTCTCTTGCCGTTTCTCTATATCTGTTCATGCCCTGACCAATGAAGAATATAACAAGGTCTGTCTTTAGTATACATAACGACTTTGCTTCCACAGCTGCATGTGACAAAGAATTCCATAGATTCTCCTTTCTCTGGAAAAACAGATTCCCCTTCATATGCGTTTTGAAAGGACGCCCCTATATTCTGAGGCTGTATCGTCTGGTCTTTGACTTTCCCATGACTGGAAACATCCTCTGCTCATCCACTCCATCAGGGCCCCTCTGTACTTGAAAATGTTCAATTAGGTCAGAGCACTTTCTTCTGTATTATAGTGAACACACTCTCAGAGCCATCAAACCCGTTCAATCCTGGAATGTTTTTCAACCTCCTTAGAAGCCTTTGCAGCTTCAGCACATCCTTTCGAAGATAAGGAGCCCAAAATGCTCACAATGCTCCAAGTAAGACGTCCCATTTGCTGTATAAATTCTCACCATTTGATCGTTGTTTTAAATTCTAGTTCTCTTGAAATGAATGCTAATATAGCAGTTGCCTTCCTCACCACATATTCAGCCTGCAAATTCACCCTTTGCGCCTCGGTTCTTTTTCCATATTTTCTTTTCATTTAGAAAATAGTCAGCCTTTTCACTCCTTCCAGCAAATTTCACGCGTTATACATTTCCCGATCCATAATTCCATTTGCCATATCTTTGCCCATACTTCTCATCTCCCGAAGACCTTCTGTAGCCTATCTATTTCCTCAAAACTACCTGCCTCAACAACGATATTCATATCATCTGCAAACTGTAATAAAACTATCAATACCATCATCCAAATCATTGGCATTAGACGTAAAAATAAAGAGTCCCAACACAATCCCCTGTGGAATACCAAAGACACCGACAGCCAGCCATAAAATGTTGCCTTTATATCTACACTTTGCCTCACGCTTTCTCCATGCTAAATTATTTCCTGTAAATCCATGGGCTCCTAACTTGTTATGCAGCCTCATGTGTAGCACCTTGCCAAAGGCCTTTTAAAAATCCATAAACACAACATCAACGTTTCTCCTTTATCTATCCTGCCTGTTAGTTCTACAAAGAGTTCTAATAATTTTGCGGGGCAAGATTTTCTCCTGATGAACTATTCTGACTGCCGCCTATTTTATTACGTGCTTTCAATTACCCTGAAACCCCAACCTTAATAATGGACACGAACGTCTTCCCAACCACTGAGGCCAGCTAACAGTTCTATAGTTTCCTTTCGTCTGCTTCTCTCCTTTTTTGAAACATGGAGTGACTTTTGCAGAGTACCGGTCTTCCAGAATCTTGCCAGAGTCTGGTTATCGTTTAATGATCATTACTAATGCCTCCATAATCCCTTCAGCCATCTCTTTCTTCTTCTTTTCTTCCTCTGCAAGATATATTTCTTGTGTGTCTTCCGAATTGCTTCCAGAAGTATCAGATCTTTATACTCTGCCGGCCGCCCTGCCAGTGTTATTTTCCAATTAAATCTGGTCATCTACTCTCATGCTTCTGTAATTCCCTTTACTGCACTGTAATACTGATTCATCTGATCTTAACTCCCCCTTCTCAAATTTCAGGTTAATTCGATCATATTATGATAATTTCTCCTGGGGATTCTTTTTCTTCAAGCTCTCTGATAAACTCCAGTTCATCGCACAAAACGCATTATTGAATATCTGATCACAAAGTGGGCTCAATTATGACCTGCTCTAAATCTTCCTTACTGGACTCCAGCACAAACGTAATTTTCCCAATCTACCTGCATATTGAAATCACCCATGACCATGGTAACTTTATCCTTTTGTCATATATTTTCTACCTCGCCTTGAAATTTATAGGTCACATCCTTATTACTTCTCTCAATGCAACCCTCATCAGGGTCATTTTAGCCTTGCAGATCTTTAGCTCTATCCACAATATGTTAACACCTTCCGATCCGATTTCAGCGCTTTCTAATGCTGGTTTCCTATTTTATCATCAGAGCCACGTCATCGTCTCTGCCCTCCTGCCTATCCGTACAATATGTACCCTTGGACATTTAACTCCCAGCTATAATCTTCATTCATCTATAATTCTGCGAGACCTGAAATATAAGAATTGCCAATCTGAAATTATGCTGCAAGTCCATTTAACTGATTCTACATTCTGACCGCATTCAAATGCGGCACCTTCAGTGCTATATTTACCCTTCCCGATTTTGTCCGGCTTTTAAGTTACAGCTCATCCATTTTGCTCTATATGTAAACCATCATCAGCACTCTCATCGGATTTTGGTATGAATTTCCTTGCATTGAAATACACGTGGCTCAGGACACTAGTTGCACCTCGTTAAACTTTTTGATTGCTATTTTTGTCTGAGATCATACCAACATCTCCCACCGCAACAACTCCACTAACTGTTCTAATACTCAGGTTGTCACCCCAATGCAATTCTAATTTAAAGTCCACCATGCGTCATTAACTATCGTTCCCGCTAGGATATTAACACACTCTTGCTCAAGGTAAGCCGGCCCTTCTGTATAGGTCCGATTTTCTCTAGAAGAGATCACAGTGATCATATTACATGCCCTCCTTCCAACACAAATTCATTAGCAACGTAATAAATTGTTTAATATTCCCAGTTCTGACCTCACTTACACGTGGTACGTACAGCCTTCCTGAGATCACAAACCAAGAGGTCCTGCCCATTAACTGAGCACCTAACTCACTGAAATCTCTATGTAGAATCTTGTAACTTGCTCTACCTATGTCATTAGTACAAATATGAACCACCATTTGCGGTTGTTCGGCCTCCCACTTAAGAATGCTGAGGAGTCAATCGGAGATATCCCAGACTCCGGCACCCGGGAGGCAATATACCACCCGGTATGTTGGTGATTGGGAGTATCTATGGGTGGAGATTTAGAAAGAAGGAAAACTTAAAATAGGGTTCATTTGTAAGTTAGTGTTTCCCACTCGGCACAGACTAGAAGTCCGGAGCGAGCTTTTGTGTGTGGGTGACTACATAGCCCTACTTTTCTGAGAGAGAAATTAAGTCATCATTAATTCCATCGAGAAATAACACAAAATAATTTGCTTTCATTTAAAGGATCGAGGAGAGAGTATACTTAAATGCTAATGAATAATCAAAATTATCCAAAATCTATCAATATTCACTTTGCATAGTTATTAGCTTAATTAGAAATTCTGAACAAAATTTGTGTTACATTCATTTTTATAAATAAATAGCAAACAAGTATTCCGCAAATGAGATTAAATTCAAGAATGCGCGACAGATTTACATGTATCTGCGTCAAGAGGAACAGAGACATTTTACTTCAATAATTTCCTTTGCACTGCACTCTGATTTTCTCTTGTTTTTTTTTCGCTATACGGCAGTAACGTATTAAACGTTTTACATAGAGTAAAAGGAGAAAAAAGAAAACATTTTCCCATTAAAATTTGCACTATAAGTTTAACTTGGACAGGAAAAGGAATGTCGAATTGAAAATGTTATGAACCGCAAATTCTCTCCTACTTGCAATGTAACAAGAAAAATGCTTGGAACTTTTCTCCAGCCGCACAAAAATACAAAATACAAATATCATTTAATTGAAGATACTAATCAAACTCATAGTATTACAGAATGATTTCAATAATGTAAAATATGAAAATAATTTCCAAAAGCTGAGAACAAATGAACTAGACAAACTTGTTCGCTTGATTGTGCAACATAGTGTTTTGAAAGAACTGATAATTACTAGCGATAGGAATGAGTACGAGCGTTAAGCAGGAGCAGCAGCTGTAACTTCGGTTGCTGCTCGCATTCACTGAACTATATACTGTGAAATCTGACTGGCTGTTTCCCAAGTGCAACCACTCTCCAACATCGATTAATAATTTATATAGAATATAAGATGACAACAGCCGACTGTTTTCTAAAGCGAGAATTTTCGAGCTGAAGCAATTAATTTACCTTTCGCTGCAATTTTACAGTGCAGTATTTGACAGAAACTCAACAGGAACTCCATGTAATTAATAGAAGCACTTATACTGCAAATGATAGAAATTAAAATTTGCTTCTAGAAAGGAAACAAAAACTGCAAATTCAATACCAAATTTCAACGTAGCATATCCGTCGTCATTTCTTGGAAACAAATCGGCCTATTCCTGATCTATTTAACCAGTACGCTGCCAATTTTGATGCACATGAAACATTGATTTCGTCGCGAAATTCGCAGGGCGACAGATATGTTCCTCTCCTTTTTGTCTACTATATCAACATTGATTTATCACAAAGTTGGAATTGGAAGAGGAACTTTTATTTACTGTTTTACTTTCCATTTCACTCAATCTCCTGTAACAGTGTTATGAAATTACGCGACATTGGACATTAATGATAATGAGCATATCAACAGATCATCTAATATTTTCAATTTTCTTAAAGAACTCACAATTCCAGATCTTCAACACCATCAGTGCCAAGATAGTCAACGGTAACCTCTCGGTCGTCATTTAGAGCTATCGGTCCTGTATGTTCAAAGATAGGCACACCAGTAACTGAATATTTGATCTGAAAGCAGGTTCTACGAGAATGTTTTTGAGTATTCAATATTTTTCTCTCAGCATCCAATAGTTATTCTCTCAACTGACGCGTGAATTACAGTTTGTTGAAACGCACCAATGGGAAAGGACTTGTCCATTAATGGAACTGATGCGTTCTTCTTCTGAGGGAGCAATGAGCTGAGATAATCTGAAAAGGCAATGATACAACGACGCGGTATCTACATCCTAAAGAAAACATTCAGTCATAGAAGCTAACCACCCGGGAGTAGGCTATTCAGATCATTGCAAACACTATTTCTGATTCGGTGGGCTTTCTCGGAGACCACATTACATATCTCCCTCTTTCCCAATATCATGCAGTTGGAAACTTTGGCCACGTGGTCAGCGATCTTGTCCCGACTCCGACTTTCATCAAAAAAAAACAAATCAATTTCGTTTTCTTGTCTGTTTTAACGATCAATATCGTTCGTTGTCACAACAAATCTATTAGGTTATTTCCATCAAAAAACACTAAAGACTGAAAACAAAATTATGTTTTATCTCTCGATGCTTCTCCAGTATTCATTTCCTTTTTTTTGCCAGAAATGTATGATAGTTTGATTATTGTGTGCTCTCAGTATCCCTCCTCTTCTTTTGATGATGCTCTAATTCTCAGGAATATTTATTTCAATGATATTCCCACTCGCTCATCCTGGCACTCATCCTAGTGAAAGCTCATCATCACCCCCACCACACCACCCCACGCCCCTACCCCAACGCCCCCCCCCCACACACACACACACACACACACACAGAAACACACACCGTTCACAGAGTGCATCGTTCTTTCCATTTTCGTGTCGGATTAGAGAACCTGAAGCATATATTAACATTTTCCAAATTCTTGCCGCGGTGGAGGGAGATAAACGAGCTTCCAATGATGCGATGTACAATGGCGAATAAGAGACAATATGCAGCCGAGATGGGGAATCTGAACCGCTGGGAAGCTTGCTCGTAGTAAGTACTGGTTTAAAGTGAAAATATGGAAGACCCGCAGTATCGCGGCCCCCATTTTCATCGTGACGACTTGGAGGTGAATGTGCGGCTGCTGGATTAAACAGTGCACTCTGAAACTATCAAACTTCAGGAAAAGGACAAAAAACAACATTGCAAACCGAAGTTAAGTTGCTTGTTTTCTTCTGTTTAATGAATATTTTGCTACAGTATTCACTAATTCACTATGGAAAAGGATATTGGCGATTGTAGGGATAACTTACAGCGCACTGAAGCCCTTCAGCATGTATATATTAAGGAAGAGGATGTCTTGGAGCTTTTGGAAAGCATCATGTTCGATAAGTCCCTGGGACGAGACGAAATATATCCCAGGCAACTGTGGGAAGCGAGGGAGGAAACTACTGAACCTCTGGCGATGATCTTTGCATCACTAATGTGGACGCGAGAGGTTCTGGAGGATTGAAGGGTTGCGGATGTTGTTCCCTCATTCAAGAAAGGGAGTAGAGATAGACCAGGAAATTATAGACAGTGAGTCTTACTCGAGTGGTTGGTAAGTTGATGGAGAAGATGCTGAGAGGCAGGATTTATGAACATTTCGAGAGGTATAATAAGATTGGATATAGTCGGCACGGCTTTATCAACTGCAGGTCTTGCGTTACGAGCCTAATCGAATTTTTTTCAGAATGTAACTAAGCACATTGATGAAAGTAGAGCCGTAGATGCCGTGCATATGGATTTCAGCAAAGCATTTGATAAGGTACCCCATGCTAGTCTCATTGAGAAAGTAAGGAGGCATGGGATCGATCCAAGGGGACATTGCTTTGTAGATCCAGAAATGACTTGTCCACAGAAGGAAAAGCTTGGTTAGAGACGGGTCATATTCTGCATGGTGGTCAGTGACCAGCAGTGTGTTTCAGGGATCCGTTCTGGAACGCTTACTCTTCGAGATTTTTATAAATGCCCTCGATGAGGAAGTGGAGAAATAGGTTAGTAAATTTGCTGATGAAATATAGTTTGGGGCTGTTGTGGGTAGTTTGGAGGGCTGTCAGAAGTTACAATGAGACATTGATAGAATGCAAAAATTGGCTGGGAAATGGCAGATGGATTTCAACCCACATAAGTGCGAAGCGGTTCATTTTGATAGGCCAAATATGATAGCAGAATATAGCAATAACGGTATGACTCTTGACAGTGTGTAGGATCAGAGGAATCATGGGATCCGAGTCCACAGGACACTCAAAGCTGCTGCACAGGTTGACTCTGTGGTGAAGAAGGCAAACAGTGCATTGGCCTTCATCAACCGTGGGACTGAGTTTAAGAGCCAAGACGTATTGTTGCAGCTATATGGGACCCTGGTCAGACCCCACTTGGAGCACCTGTACTGTGCTCAGTTCTTCTCGCCTCACTACAGGAAGGATGTGGAAACCATAGAAAGGGTGCAGAGGAGATTTACAAGCATGTTGCCTGAATTTGGGAGCATGCCTTATGAGAATAGGTTAAGTTAACTTGGCCTTTTCTCCTTGGAGCAACGGAGGATGTGAGGTGACCTGATAGAATGTACAAGCTGATGAGAGGAATTGATCATGTGGATAGTCAGAGGCTTTTCCTCAGGCCTGAGATGGCCAACACGAGAGGGCATAGTTTTAAGGTGCTTGGAAGTAGATACAGAGAACATGTCAGGAGTAAGTTTTTTTTAATACAGAGAGCGGTGAGTGCGTGGAATGGGCTGCCGGCGGCGATGGTGGAGGTGGAAACGGTAGACTCTATCAAGAGACGCCTGAATAGGTACATGAAATTAGAAAAGCAGAGGGCTATGAGTAACTCTGGGTAATTTCTAAGGTAAGGACATGTTCGGCACAGTTTTGTGGGCCGAATGGCCGGTATGTGTTAACGGTGTTCTTTGCTTCTATGTTAATTTCTTGCCTTCTTTTATTATTGGGTGAGCAGTGATACGATCCAATACAGAGCGGTTCCCCTGCCAGTAATGGAAAATCAGGGGACAGTCAATGGTCCCCACGACTCTGTCTGCAAGAGGTGTGTACAGTTGCTGTTCCTGTGAGGAAGAATGACTGGCCTGGAGTAGCACTGAGTCCACTAATCGTCATACAGGAGTTAGAGAATTATGCAGGGAGACAGTCAGCCATATAGATGGGTAACCGAAAGGGAAGCATTGAATGAATCCCCAGGGCTACCCAGATATGAAAGTACCATTTAGGAGATGAGTTGCGGTGTCCCCTCAGGAAAAATAGTAGCAACAGCCTGAAGGAGCAATACAGTCTCTCACTGTTTAATCGTGGGGTGCTGAGGCGATAGGAAGTTCTTAAAGCAGAGGTACAGGAAGTTGTCTCTGTGGTCTTAAAACAGAATCCAGATAGATATGTTTCCTCACTGGTCCCAGGCTCAAGTACGTCCCTGAGCGGGCACAGGACATTCTGATGCTGTTGCTGTGTAGTAATTGGTCGTGCATCATTTGGCACGGAAGAATTTGTACATCTTCAAACTGAATTTTCTGAGTCAGGCAGAAGTTAAAAAATATGAACTCCGGGTTTGTCATTGAAAGCTTACTGCCTGTGGCACATACTGCTGAGGTATATAATTGAAAGAGAGTGCAGGTCATTGCATGTGTCAGCAGTTGGTGCAGTCTGGAGGCTTTAGAGATGTTGGTTTTTAGGTGATCTTCTGGGGCAACTGCAACCCATGTAGAAAGATGCGATGCTGCACTAGAGAAAAGACAGCGGAGCCCTTGCAGGAAGGGTCACGATTTGTAGGCGGGAGGGGTTAAACCGGATTGACAGACGGTGGGAACCTAAGTTGTACATTAGATAGAGAAAGTGATAGAAGTGTAAATGTTCTGAGAAGTATGTCTGAAAAGAAAACGAGCAGGGAGAGTTCAATTGACATGATGGGACTAAAATGGCGTTTATTCCAACTCAGTGAGAATTGGACAAAAGGCCGATGGACTTAGAGTCTCGATTACTGCATTAAACTATGATGGTGTTTCAATGGGAGATAAGAGGTTGCGATTGGAACAGGACTGACTGCTCACCGGGATTCCACCAAGCCAAAAATGATATAAATTGAAGTAAAATGATACAGGAGTTCTGTGTCTAATCAAAGTATGTCACAGCTCTACTCAGAGCAGACAAACATTCACTGATGCAAAATGGGTAAAGATGAAAATTTGAATTCTTACTAGACGGATTATGTTATTGGCTCTCGGCAGAAAGTAAAACGAAGCATAGATAAAATTGAGGGAAATGAAATTGGACAGCCCCATTTAGGGATACAGGGGGAAACTTTAAAAAAAAATAGAAATGCCAATAGCGTATAAACATGAACTTTATAATTTACGTTAAAAGAATCAGGATCTATTTTACCATTGATTCAGAACAAGAGGCTGAACAGAGTGAAGGATTGACTGCTCAAGGATAAGAGAGGTAATTAGTACGTGAAACTAGACGATGTGGGAAAGTACTAAATAAGTAGTTAGGAGGATCAATGTTGTTTCCTTGATTAAGCGGGGTAGGGGAAAATCCTGGAATTTATAAGCTGTTCACTCTCACATTAACCCTTTGAAACTATTGAAGTGGAGTTTCAATGATAGGATTTGTCACAGTTTGGAAAAACACAGGATATAAGCAGCAACCACCATGTCTTTCTGTGGAAGAAGTCATCTCTTTAAAAACTGCTTGGAGGATTGCAGGTTGTGACCAAGTCGATTGACGGTGGTTCTGCTTGGATGTTGTCCACATGCAATATACAAAGTATAAATGTACTTGAAAATATCCATTTTGCTGGGTTTATCTGGAAGACTAACGTGCAGTTACATGATAGTTTAGAGTCTGAAACGGGTTGCACATAAATGGCATATTGTAGTGGTGGAAGGGATTATCTGGCTGGATATATGTATCCAGGTGTCTGCAAATTGTCTTTTGATTTAGATATATCTGTTTTTATATTTTACTTGGAGGATGATATAAATGTGGTGGAGGTGTGAAGATGGAACAGTATCATCACTGATACGACAGGATATGGATCATTAACGCTTCCCGGCGGAAAATGGCAATTCGAGTTCCACTTGGGTGCGTGTGAGGTGAGGCAAGAGTATGGGAACGTAGTCCGAGGATGATAAACGGTTAGGTGCACTATTGTGAAGAGGGATCTTGGGGTTCAAGTCCATCCCTTGCTGAAAGTGAAAAAATAAATTCAGAGGATGGAAAGGCTAAAACATTGCACCCATAACAACATTGCTGAGGCCACCGAGTATAAGAGTCAGGATTACATGGTGTAGCTGTATAAAACATACGTTCGGTTGCACCTGGGTACGACTTTGCATTGTCATCAACGATTTCTGAAACACGTGGAAGTTTTGTACATGGTGCAGAAGTCTATTAATCTGATGCTGCCGGGATTATACTGTCTTACTTGTAAGGACAGGCTAGATAACCTATGATTATTTCAAGGATAGACGTGATTAAAATTCATCAAATTATATGAGACATAGGTGAAACACAGTGCTTCGGGCGTGTTCATGACACAACGAAAATGGGTACTTACAAACATTGCCAGGCCTGCCGTGGAAGCAGATATGTTAGTTGCGTTTAGGAGACGTTTATCTATGCGCCTGAACAGGGAAGGGTTGGAGAAACTGGAAATGGGCAAGCTGAAGTCATGAGTAGTACTTGATGTGGTGTTCCTCACAGACATGATGGGCGCAAGGGCTGTTCCTCTTCTGTACCGATTTATATTTGATGCACCTGCAATTCTCTTCAAAGGTTAAAATATATTTACTTACAAAGTTTTTTCTACTTCAGCACGTAGAACCCTAAGATTTGTGGGGGATTTTGGGGACACAAACACTAATCCAAAAAACGCAATACCAGCAATGAAATACTGCAACCAACAGGAAGGAAGAAAAACAATCAGCGTGTAAAAGACAACCAATTGTGTAAATACAAAAGATAATAATAATGATGATGACAAAAATAAGCAATAGATTTTAATAACATCAAATGAAAAACCCTTGATCACACATTGTTATAATGAGTTCATAGGCTGTGATAGCAGTTCAGCGATTGGACGAGTGAGGTTGAGTGATGTTATCCTCTCTGATTCAGGAGCCTGATGGATGATGAAAAATAACTGTTCCTGAACCTAATGATATGATGATATGTGTCCTGAGGCTCCTGCAGCGTATTTCCTAATGGCACCAAAGTGAGGCGAGAATGGCCTGGACGGTGGAAGTCCATGATGATGGAGGAAGGTGCTCAGTGATGGTGAGAGCTTTAGTAGTATCGGTTCCAATACAGACCGGGCCGTATCGAGTATTTGATGTCGGATATTCCATACCAGGCCGTGATGCAATCAGTCAATATATTCCTCTCTGAGCATCTGTGGAAGATTGTCAAAGTTTTCGTTATCATGCCGAATCTTCGGAAATATAGATGCTGTTGTGCTTCATCATAATAGCCTTCCTCTGCTAGGCCCAGGACAGATCCTCTGAAATTATGACACTGAGGATTTTAAAGTTGCTAATCCTCTCAACCTCAGATCGCCCGATGTGGACTAGCTCATGGACCTCCGGTTTCCTCCTCCTGAAATCAATAATTCTGCTGACATTGAAAAGAGGTTGTTGTGGCACCACTCAGGCAGAATTGTAATCTCCCTCCTCTACGCACTGACATATCCCAATTATAGCGTTTTTGTATGCACTCAATATCTTCTTTGTCGTCATCATTGTGTTCCTGCTGATAGACAAGTGTCCCAAGATTGCTTTCTTATCCTTTTTATGTACCTTCTTCTCGCCGTGCGTCCCTGAAGATAGTGGGAATCCCGTCTCTGGAAGGTGGCTGACAATCAACTTTTCACTGGAAATTAGAACTGGGTAATACATACTCACATTCTTAGAAGCAATCGCAATAGAAACTGAAAGGAGAGATTATATGGAGCTTAAATGAAAGACACTGCAAGGTAAAAGACGAACAAATCATGCATAAAATTCTAGTAGCACTCAAGAGACCACGCACAGACTATTGTGACTGTCACAAATGTCGTAAATACGAAAGGTTACCACTAAGTGCTCTAATGAAAAGAGAGGTGTAAAGGGAAGAGTGAAGAGGATTTCTGAATGTGGAGCATAACTCTCAATCTACAAAAGCATACAATAATCTTCTATCTTTTTTTTTAAAGTTGAGCTGTGTTTACAACCTAAATTTCCTGAACTCAATGCTGAAATAATTTTTAAAAAAGCCTGACATGCTCCCATTGAAGGCATTGAAATGTGCACATTCAACCTGAAAGAGAGAAGAGCGATGACAAAGAGAACAGAAATTCGGGGTACTTGTTACGAAATTCAGCGCCCCAACTTTCAATAAAATAATTTAAATTTCAAAATTTTGCCTGATCACTTTTTGTATCAATTTTCACAACATCAATGTGAATCAGATCTTCTCTGTCAATTTAATATAACAATTTGGACTATCTTGCAGAAGCTGGAAAGAACTGTTTTTTTTTATCAGATTTTATACCAGAGTTTGCTCTGTTCTACTGTGAGCAGAGATTATTGCATTTCTAAGTCTCTCCACACTAATTGATTTTGCCAGAAAGTTGACTCTCGGAACTACTTCAAAACAAGACAAATGTACTTATTTTGTGTACTCATGGTCATTTCCCAAGGATTTTAGGAAATGCAATGACCCACACTCTTCCTTTACAGTATTAAAATGTTTTCCATATATGATAGCCGAGTATTGTCTTCGTTACCAACTATTTGCAAGGATTTATTGAGGCAGTAATAATTGAGCATTGTGTCTATTTTTTTCATTTCATTCGCTGTAAACAGAGACTGCTGCAGCATTCTGCAGCAGCACAGCAACGTCTCTGCAAAACTGTTTATCTCTTGAGCTAGCAGGAAACACCTGCTATGGGGGATTTTATATTTCTTCTCCTCTGAAATATTGAAATGCCGAATGTAAATTTGGTAGCATGTTGCATTCTGACTCAAAAAATGTTTACGGGTCCATTTTCTGGTCCAGATACTTAAAATAAGAAGCCATTGCTAAAATGTATATTTTTGTGAACAGAATGGTAGGATGTAAATACTGCCAAACTTCAAATTAAAAGTTGATTAATAACCCGTTTCATTCCAAATCAGCGGTTCTTAACATTAATGTCAACATCCTTTCGTATGATTTCACAGAAGAAGGGAATAGGTATACACACGATAATATTAACAGTGACATTTGATTCATATTATGAACCCATTCTGAATGTTTCCAGTCTTTCCTATGGAGAATTACTGAGCAGTTAGTGCTCCTTCGTAATTAGTAGTCAGTCTAGAGCCTGAAATATTACTCTTCTTTGAAAGCAGGGCATTTTAACCTATGCTGTTTCTGTGGTTAAATGTCTTGGATTGAGGCCATAGAACTGGAAAATTTCTATCCCTTCAGCTGGGTTATTTTAATACTGGTTATTATGTAAAGGTAGACTGAAAATTAAGACTCCGCAATGAAAATCTTGCACCACAATGATGTTAGTGATACCCATGTGATTCGCCGATGTCCAAAATCCATAATCTTTCCGTCTTTTTGTGTGATTTTGACTCAGGATGCTTTCGTGAATCTGAAAGGCAGATTTCAATGCAACAGCTAGTAAGCGTTGAGCAATTAAACTGATTAAGAACCCATGCATGCTCTCTTAATCCAGCTACAAACATCAATGCAAATTGTTCTTACTTTACAATCTACGTAAAGCAATTCGAGGCCACATGCGGATGACTAAAAGTTGCTACATAAATAAAGTTATTATTCTATTATTATTTCTGCTGTATTTTTTTTCTCACTCAGGCTGGTAAAAACTCGGATACTGGCTTAGCCAAGCACAGTCACTTTTCAAATGTTATAAACCTTCCGACTATTTTTTTGGGTGATTTGATATTGTCGTTTTCCGGAAATGCACATAGATTTTGCTGCTTTGGTTTAATGTGTAATGATTTTGGGATCATATGATTTGTAGATATTACTCTTGGGACAATGTATCTCCTGTTCATGTTCCATAATCTTTAAATTTCCTCTTGTAATTCAGTGCATTTCTGGTGTATTTCACTTATTGATTTCTGTAAATTATGTGTGTTTGGAATGGTTCTATGTATTATATTAATTGTTCTGATGTACGGGCTTAGTCAGGCGCACTCGTTTATCAATTGTTAGGAACTTTCATGCTATTCTACATTTCTGCTGTGTTTACTATTGTGGCTTTCTGAAGATTTACATAGATATTACTGTGAAACTGTTGATGAAGTGTTCCTGCCATGTCCATCTCACTTCGCAAGCTCTGATTTTTTTTCAATGATTTTAAATTCCCTGCCCCACACCGCTTTATTTTCACCATGGATGTCCAGTCGCTATACACCTCCATCTCCCACCAGGAAGGTCTAAAAGCTCTCCGCTTCTTTTTTGGATTCCAGGCCTAACCAGTTTCCCTGTACCACCACTCTACTCCGTCTAGCGGAATTAGTCCTTACTCTTAATAAATTCTCCTTTGGCTCCTCCCACTTCCTCCAAACTAAAGGTGTAGCCATAGGCACCCGTATGGGTCCCAGCTATGCCTGCCTTTTCGTTCGCTCTGTGGAACAATCCATGTTCCAAACCTATACTTGCATCTGTCCCCCACTTTTCTTTCGCTACGTCGACGACTGCATTGGCGCCGCTTCCTGCACGCATGCTGAGCTCGTTGACTTCATTAACTTTGCCTCCAACTTTCACCCTGCCTTCAAGTTTACCTGGTCTATTTCCTCCCCTTTTCTGATATTTCTGTCTCTATCTCTGGAGACAGCTTATCCACTGATGTCCTCTATAAGCCTACGGACTCTCACAGCTACCAGGACTATTCCTCTTCCCACCCTGTCTCTTGCAAAAAATGCCATCCCCTTCACGCAATTCCTCCGTCTCCGCCACATCTGCTCTCAAGATGAGGCCTTTCATTCCAGGACGAAGGAGATGTCCTCTTTTTTTAAAGAAAGGGTCTTCCCTCTGCTCAAACGCATCTCTCCCATTTCACGCACATCTGCACTCATTCCATCGTCCTGCCACCCCACTAGGAATAGGGCTCCCCTTGTCCTCACCTACCACCGCAGCATTCTTCGGGTCCAACATATAAAATTCTCAGTAATTTCCGCCACCTCCAACTGGATCCCACCACAAAGCACATTTTTCTCTACCCACCACACCCCACCGGCTTCTGCAACAAGCTTAAACAGTCCATATTCCCGCACTACATGCTATTTCAGTACAGGACCTCATCTCGGAAAAAAAAACGAGAAATATCAGGCAGACAAACTGAATGATCGTTTTGTCATTTTTGAACCTACTGATAAATGGAGGATGTATTGCATCTTCTGACACCTGTCCAGCGCCACTCTTTAAGCTCCGATGCGGTCCTTCAGAATTACAGCATCCTAGAAGTAAGTGGCAATTTTTCCTTCCCTACTGGCCGAAGGGGGGAAACACAGAATAAAGGACTGTGGATTGTCTCTTTGGAAAGCAACAGGGAAAGTGGCGACATAATAGAAATGTACAATATTAATTTTATATAGAATGGGTGGTCAGAGACTTTCCAGAGTCACAATGGCTACTACAAGGAAGCGTAATTTAAAGGTTGTTGGAGAAATGTATAGTGTGAATGCCAGATTTAATTTTTTTTTAGACAGGGAATGGAGGTGTGTGCGTGCGTGGACCAACCCCCACTAGGGGTGGGGAAAGAGGCAGAAGCACTGCGGACATTTCTAAAACTCTTAAATAGGCACATGGATAATAAAATAAAGGATGGTTGTGCAGGAGAGAAGTGTTATATTGATCTTAGAGTTAAGTTAAAAGGTCGGCAACACATTGTAGGCCGAAAGAACTGTGCGATGTTGTCATCTTCTCTGCTCCATGTATAGATACTGTACTCTGTTCATACTCACCCAATTTAAATGAGGCTCTTCATTTCATATTGTCTCTCATCACTCCTTCAATAAAATCAACGTGTCGTCACTGTGCAAATACTATATCTCAATATTTATAAGTTTCCATATCGCGTCCAAAGCTATAATCCTGCCACATCAATTGTTATTATTCCACATTCTTGTGCACAATTACTCCCCGATCTTCTGAATTATTCACTCTATACTCGAGTTGTATCTACCTATAATGTAACGAACATAGGCACATGGCCTACCACTGGGAAAAGAAGGAAAGGCAACTATTTTCCTTCTGAATCACAATCGCACATGAATGCCACTAAACAACAGAATCGCTCAATTGTTTATAACGTCACCGTTGTGAATATCCCTACGACCGAAGAACAGTTAATATCACAGAACATAGAAATTCACAGCACATTACACGCCAATGTTCCCACAAGTATAGAATCTACACTAGAGTCTGCCTAGGGTTTTCCAAGCGCATAGCCCTCTAATTTTCTTTGCTCCATGCCCCTACCGAAGAGGCTCCTGGAACACCCTAATGGGTCTGCTTCTACCACTGGCGCCGGCAGTGCATTCCATGCATCCACCACTCTGTGTTCGCTACCCCTGACATCACTTCGGTACCTATTTCCAAGCACCTTAAAACTATGCCCCCTCGTTTTGGCCATGTCAGCCCTGGGGGAAAAAAACCTCAGGCAATCGACATGATCAATGCCCCTCCTTCACTTATACACATCGATCAGGTCGCCCCTTACTCTCCGTCGCTCCAAGGAGGAAAGGCCAAACACACTCAACCTTTTCTCATAGGATACGTCTTCCAATGCAGACAACATTCTTGTTAATCTCCTCTTCACTCTCTATAGTATCCATATCCTTCCTGCAGTGAGGTGGCCAGAGCTGAACACAGTACTCCTAGTGGGATCTGACCAAGGTCTTATATAGCTGTAACGTTATCTCATGGCTCTTGAACTCAATGCCACCGTTGATAAATGCCAACATAACGTGCGTCTTCTTAAAAACACTGCAACCTGCGCAGCAGCTTTGAGTGCCCTATCATTACGGACCCCAAGATCTCTCAGATCCTCCACATTGTCAAGAGTCTTACCATTTATATTATATTTTGTTTTCAAATTGGCCCTAACAAAATGAACCACTTCACAATTATCTGGGTTGATGTCCATCTGTTTACTTCTCAGCCCAGTTCTGCATTCTATCAATGTCCCGCTGTAACCTGTGACAACCCTCCAGGGTATCCTCCTGAATACACCTCCAACCGTTGTGTTATCAGCAAATTTACTAATCCACCCTTTTACTTCTTCATCCAGGTCATTTATATCACAAACAGGAGGGTTCCTTGAACAGATCGCTGCGGAACACCTTGGAACTGCACCCCGACCTCCATGCACAATACGAACCATCTACACCAACCCTTTGCCTTCTGTGGGAAAGTCAATCCTGAATCGACAAAGCAAAGTCTCCTTGGCTCCAATGCCTCCTTACTTTCTGAAGGAGCTTTGTATGTGGAACCTTATCAAATGCCTTACTGAAATCCATATACACTGCATCCACCACTCTACCTGCCTCAATGTGTTTTGTTAAATCCTCAAAATAATTCATTCAGGCTCATAAGGCACAACCTGCACTTTATAAGGCCATGCTAACTATGTCACAAGTGCGGAGCATGGGTGGACTTAAATACAGAACACAACACGTTTTGAGGCGTTAACAAAATAGATTTTATTAACAGTTACAAGAAAAGCCGGGAAACAAGAATAGTTCAGAGAGAAATCAAAGAGTGAGCAAAGCAGAAACACAAGGAAATCTTCAGCTGCTGGAATTTCAATCAACACACGTAAAATTTGCTGGTGAACGCAGCAGGCCAAGCAGTATCTATATGAAGAGGTACAGTCGACGTTTCGAGCCTAGACCCTTCGTCAGGACTAACTGAAAGAAGAGCTAGTAAGAGATTTGAAAGTGGGAGGGGGAGGGGGGGATCCGAAATGATAGGAGAAGACAGGAGGGGGAGGGATGGAGCCAAGAGCTGGACAGTTGATTGGCCAAAGGGATATGAGAGGATCATGGGACGGGAGGCCTAGGGAGAAAGAAAAGGGGAGGGGTAAAGCCCAGAGGATGGGCAAGGAGTATAGTGAGAGGCACAGAGGGATAGAAAAGGAGAGAGAGAAAAATAGTATATAATAAATAAATAAATAACGGATGAGGTACGAGCTCACGAAATGACACGAATTGACACGAAATGGCTCCAATGGTATATGGATGTCTAGTATAAGCCTACGGACTCTCACAGCTGTCTGGACTATTCCTCTTCTCACCCTGTCCCTTGCAAAAATGCCATCGTCTTCTGGCAACTCCTCCGTCTCCACCGCATCTGCTCTCAGGATGAGGCTTTTCATTACAGGATGAAGGAGATGTCCTCCTTTTTTTAAAGAAAGGGTCATCGCTTCCCCTACCATCAACTCTGCTCTCAAACGCATCTCTCCCATTTCACCCACATCTGCTCTCATCACATCCTCCCGTCACCAGAGCAGATAACATCGGCGGCATTCCCATGTGAATAGCTCATTTGACTCTATGCGGAAACTGGACACGCAGCTAATAAAGGCTCGTTCCCCAGACAACGGTAGTTCTCCTTCCACAAAGACCTGTACACACATCTGGGAGTTGCATTTACTGCACCACACTTCAGTTGTTCACAAATCACACCAGCATCTTCCAAAATGAAGTACTCATCAAAATGTGTCCCCTACTGGTCTCCGTGCTGAGCTTCCAACAGCCCAGAACATCTGTTCATTCGACCAAATACTCATTCTTCATACTTCCCTCTTTCCGGAATAATTGAAGATAGTCAGTTTCTCTCAATATCAAAATAGAGGAAGCTGTTAAATGGAAGAAATTTGTTCATATATTTATTTATGTTCAATAAAAATAACGAAAAGTAACACTGTGAATAGTACAATGCCGCCAGGTTCTTTATCTGGTTGGGTCGAGATCATGTGCTTCCACTGCATAAATTTTAATAATGTACTTATATCCCATCTTCAACCTGGTTCTTTTGAAAGGGTTAACAAGATAAAGACCATTGCTTCAAATATTATGCCATGCACGTAACGAGAACAGTACCTTGCGTGCATTTCATATAGTACACTTGACCGACTTATTGGTGCTATATTTCATAATCTTCAATATATTTTTTCTTTCTATTTAAGCAGGAAATTTCAGTGTTCAGCATCATATTCCACAGACAATGTGTTTACCACTCTGTAGCTGGTATGTAGTTTCCTGCCACAATGGTGTGCTGGGAACGGACCCAAATGCGAGACACAGACACTGAAGAACAAGGAACAGGACTTGACTAGAGTAGGGACGTGACAGGATTCAGGCAAGGAGCAGGGACAAGAACGCAGACTTGGGCTAGGGAAAGCGGCACCAGGACTAGGAGCAATGTATTAGGAGACAAGGCTTGGACTCCGAGACCGAGACTGGACAAGGACTCAGTACCTGGGTCTTGCCTTGGGCTCGGACCCCGGAACCAGGCAGGGACATGACATGGCTTCCGGACAGGACGTGGCTGGGGACTAGAGCCCTGAGCTTGGAGACAGGCTGGGGTCTTAGCTCTTGAGGCTAGAGGCTGGGGTCTTGGGTCTTGAGCTTGGCTGGGGATCCTCGAGGCTTGGGGTCTTGGGTCTTGAGCATGGTTTGGGATCCTTGAGGCTTGGGTTCTTGAATCTTGAGCTTGTCTGCGGGATACTTGAAGCTTGGGTTCTTGAGTCTTGAGCATGGCTGCGGGATCCTCGAGGCTTGGGTTCTTGGAGCTTGGCTGCAGGATCGTCGAGGCTAGGGTTCTTGAAGCTCAGAGACAGACTGGGAACCGAACATCAACATAGAGCCAGGACCTATCCTTCGACAAGCCGGGACTCATCTTTAACACGACACTAACATGAGACAGGACAGAACATAACATAGAGCCGGGACTTATCCTAAGACAAGACGGGACTCAACTTCATCTCCACACCAAGCTGGGACAGGTCTCTCCGTCAGGTAACGGCAGAACGGCTGGACTTACCCAACAGTGGCAAGGAGAAGACAAGGCAGGTACTCCCGCAGGGCAACGGCAAAAGAGCCTGGCTTACCCCACAGAGGTGAGGACAAGAAGAGGCAAACAGCAAAGAATGACAGACCGATCCATCTCTGCTTCAGGTTTGCTCCGAGTCGCAGTTACAGCCAGCAATCTCCGCTGGCTACTGAAACAGCCGGATCCCCACCTAGCTCGGAGTGGCTGCGGCCACTCAGCTGGCCGGGGAAACAGCCGAATCCATACTGCAAAGACTACTCCAACAAGTGGCAACAAGGCTCCGTGAAGTGGTGGTCCTACAACCAGGTCTAGAGATCACAATGGTTTCACTCGCCTTCCATCAGCAAGTTGCTCCAAGGGGGGCTGACAAGACAAACCAGCAGCCCACACTCAACCCCAAGGCTACTTATATTGCAAGCCCAAAGATAGGAATCAGGTGCCTATGATTAACCCAAACAAGGGACAGCTAGAAGACCTGGAGTCCTGAGACCACGGACCAGACCGTGAACTGGAATGCGGTCTTCAAGGACCAGACCATGAAAGTTACCATTAATCCCTTTGCATGTTAACACGTTTACATTCCCACACCACAAAAAATAATGGATACAGCGTAGTTCATCTTGCGTAAAGTCCTTCCCACTGCTGAGCACGATATAAGGCACTATCACATGACATTTATTGCATTTTTATTATTATTATTGTTGTTGTTGTTGTTTTTGTTGTACTTACTGTGAAGGTCCGCAAGAAAATTAATCCCAGGATTGTAATCATGATAATATATACTTCCACAATAATTTACTTTGAAATTCCAGCTTTGAAATTTCGTTTTCATGTTTTCACTTCGACTGGAAATGTTCCCTTTAGTTCCTCTCTGAAGCCATAATTGTGGACCGTGATGGTGAATAGTTGCTTATCAGGGATGATGATTGAACTACCCGTCAATGTGAAAAATAAACCATAATATTGTGTGAACGTGATAACAGTCACAAACCCGAAGCTAGCTCTTTCATGTATGTGAATATATCCATTAAAATTACGCTTGTTCAGCATGATAGCTTCTCGAGTATTATTTTGGAAGCAGTATAGTTTTACTTCCACAATTACCATGGGTACTGGTTCTGCAGTGTTGTAGAAAAGCGACGTGGTTAGCACAACGTTTTACAGTACCAGCAAAAAAAGTCCAATTCCTGCCACTGTCTGTAAGGAGCTTGCAATTTCTGCACTTGACAGCTCGGTTGATCGGTTTTCCTTCCACAGTCCAACGACATAAAAGGTCTGCAGCCAACTGGTGTTTGAAAATTGACCCGTGGTTAGTAGAGGGTTAAGTCTGGGGATTGCTGTGCGGCGAGGCTCGAAGTACTAGGTTGTATCTCAATAAATACATACATATATTTAGAAAGCATCGATTCAAATTTCTTATTACTGTACACTGTTGGCAGTGCCCCGGACATTCTGGCATGATACATCTATTTAATTACTGATGTTTTGTTTTTTAGCTCTTTGCTTTTTTTTCACAGTTTCAATTTCATCATTGCCCTTGCTTATTTCAGCAATTTAGAATGTTCCAGTTTCGCTCTTCCTCAATTGCATTTCTCGTGTATTTGTTTCTACAGGCTCAAGTTGTCCTTAATACTTTACTCTATTTTTTCCTACGAATTCTTCCATTGAATATATATTTTAGCAACTTCATGATTATTGCTTTATATCCAACATTTCTTTTCCACTATCAGATCATACCAAATTCACAGCCTATCTTATTCTCATAATCGAACATTGTTTCCACATTAAAATATAGTGCCTTGGAAAACTATTTAGGCCTCAGGACTATTTTCACATTTTACGGTGTCATTTTCTCAATTTAAAATACATAGAATCTAGAACATATAATAGTACAACACAGTACAGGCCCTGCCGCCCACAGTGTTGTGCCGACCTTCAAACCATGTCTCCCATATAACCGCCCAACCTTAAATTTCTCCATATACCTGTCTAGTTGTTTCTTAAATTTTACTAGTGTATCTGCCTCCACCACTGACTCAGGCAGTGTATTCCACGCACCAACCACTCTGAGTAAAGAAAACCTTCCTCTAATATCCCCTTTGAACTTCCCACCCCTTACCTAAAAGCCATGTTCCCTTATATTGAGCAGTGATGCCCTGCGGAAGAGGCACTGGCTATCGACCCTATCTATTCCTCTTAATATCTTGTATGCCACTATCATATCTCGTCTCATGCTCCTTCTCTCCAAAGAAAAAAGCCCTAGCTCCCTTAATCTCTGATCATAATCCATAATCTCTAAATCAGGCAGCATCCTATTAAATCTCCTCTGTACCCTTTCCAATGCTTTCACATCCCTCCTATAGTGAGGCGACCAGAACTGGACACAGAGCTCCATGTGTGCCCTAACCAGAGTTTTATAGAGCTGCATCATTACCTCGCGACTCTTAAACACTATCCCTCGACTTATGAAAGCTAACATCCATAAGCTTTCTTAACTCCCAGATCTACCTGTGAGTTAACTTTCAGGGATCTGTGGACATGTTGCCCAAGATCCATCTGCTCCTCCACACTACCAAGTATCCTGCCATTTACTTCGTACTCTGCATTGGAGTGTGTCCTTCCGAGCTGTACCACCTCACACTTCTCCGTGTTGAAATCCATCTGCCACTTCTCAGCCCACTTCTGCAAACTATCAAAGTCTCTCTGCAATCTTCGATAATCCTCTACACAATCTACAACACCACCAACCTTTGTGTCGTCTGCAAACTTGCCAACCCACCCTTCTACCCAGACATGCAGGTCGTTAATAAATATCACGAACAGTAGAGGGCCCAGAACCGATCCTTCTGGAACACCACTAGTCACAACCCTCCAATCCGAATGTACTCCTTCCACCACGACCCTCTGCCTTCTGCAAGCAAACCAATTCTGAATCCATCTGGCCAAACTTCCCTGGATCCCATGCCTTCTGACTTTCTGAATAAGCCTACCGTGTGGAACCTTAAGCCTACCGTGTGGAGCCTTAATAAAATCCATATAGATCAGATCCACTGCACTACCCTCATCTATATGCCTGGTCACCTACTCAAAGAACTCTATCAGGCTTGTTAGACACGATCTGCCTTTCACAAAGTCATGCTTTGACTGTCCCTGATGAGACCATGATTCTCTAAATGCCCATAGACCCTATCTCTAAGAATCTTTTCCAACAGCTTTCCCACCATAGACGTAAGGCTCACTGGTCTATAATTACCCGGACTATCCCTACTACCATTTTTGAACAAGGGGACAACATTCGCCTCCCTCCAATCCTGTGGTACCATTCCCGTAGACAACAAGAACATAAAGATCCTAGCCAGAGGCTCAGGAATCTCTTCCCTCGCCTCGAGGAGCCGCCTGGGGAATATCCCGTCAGGTCCCGGGGATTTATCTGTCCTAATGTATTTAATAACTCCAACACCTCCTCTGCCTCAAAATCAACATGCTCCCGAACATCAACCTCACTCATATTGTCCTCACCGAAATCAAGTTCCCTCTCATTGGAGAATACCGAAGAGAAGTATTCATTGAGGACCTAGCTCACTTCCACAGACTCCAGGCACATCTTCCCACCTTTATCTCTAATCGATCCTACCTTCACTCCTGTCATTCTTTTGTTCTTCACATAATTGAAGAATGCCTTGGGGTTTTCCTTTACCCTACTCGCCAAGGCCATCTCATGCCCCCTTCTTGCTCTTCTCAGCCCCTTCCTAAGCTCCTTTCCTGCTACCCTATATTCCTCAATGGAACCATCTGACTCTTGCTTCCTAACCTTATGTATGCTGCGTTATTCCACTTGACTAGGTTTTCCACCTCACTTGTCACCCATGGTTCCTTCACCCTACCATTCTTTATCTTCCTCACCGGGACAAAGTCATCCCTAACATCCTGAAAAAGATCTCTAAACATCGACCACATGTCCATAGTACATTTCCCTGCAAAAATATCACCCCAATTCACACCCGTAAATTCTATCCTTATAGCCTCATAATTTGCCCTACTCGAATTAAAAACTTTCCTGTCCTCTCTGATTCTATCCTTTTCTATGATAATACTGAAGGCCAGGGTGTGGTGGTCACCGTCCCCCAGATGCTCACCCATTGACAGATCTGTGACCTGACCCGGTTCCTTACCTAATACAAGATCTAGTATGGCATTCCACCTAGTCGATCTGTCAACATACTGTGACAGGAACCCGTCGTGGACATACTTAACAAACTCTGCCCCGTCCAAACTCCTGGAACTAATCAGTTGCCAATCAATGTTTGGGAAGTTAAAGTCACCCATGATAACAACCTTTTGTTCTTGCCCCTTTCCAAAATCTGCCTCGCTGTATCTCTGCTGCTACCAGGGGGGCTATAGAATACTCCCAATAGTGTAACTGCTCCCTTCCTGCTCCTGACTTCCACCCATACTGACTCAAAAAAGGATCCTGCTACATTACCCACCCTTTCTGTCGCTGTAATGGTATCCCTGACCAATAATGCCACCCCTCCTCCACCTTTCCCCCCTCTCTATCCCTTTTAATGCACTGAAATCCAGGAATATTGAGAATCCATCCCTGCCCCGGTGCCAGCCAAGTCTCTGTAATGCCCACTAAATCATAATTCCATGTATGTGTGCAAGCTCTCAGCTCATCACCTTTATTCCTGATGCTTCTTGCATTGAAGTACACACACTTTAGCCCTTCTACCTTCTACCTTTACACCCTCTATTCTGCTTCTCTTTCCTCAAAGCCTCTCTATATGGCTTTACTCCATGCACTTCTTTCACTGCTCTATCTGTCCGGATCCTATCCCCCTTGCAAATTATTGTAAACCCTCCCAACCATGCTAACGAAACGACCTGCAAGGATATTGCTCCCCTTCGAATTCAGGTTCAACACATCCAATCTGTGCAGGTCCCACCTTCCCCAGAAGATATCCCAATGATCCAAATATCTAAAACGCTACCGCCTGCACCAACTCCTCAGCCACGCATTCAACTGCCATCTCCTCCAATTCTTACCATCACTGTCACGTAGCACTGGCAGCAATTCTGAGAACGCCACCGTTGAGGTCCTGTTCTTCAGCATTCTGCCTAGTTTCCGAAACTCACACTTCAGGACCTCATCCCTCTTCCTGCCTATGTCGTTGGTGCCAACATGTATCACGACTTCTCGTTGATTTCCCTCTCGCACCAAGATGTCGTGCACCCGGTCAGAGACATCCCGGACCTTGGAACCCGGGAGACAAAAAACCATGCGGTAGTCCTTCTCACGTCCACAAAATTTCCTGTCTGCTCCCCTAACCATAGAGTCTCCAGTGACGAGAGCTCTCCTCTTCTCCGTCCCAACCTTATGCACCACAGGTTCAGACTCAGTGCCAGAGGCCCTGCCACCGTGGCTCACAGATGGCCGGTCGTCCCCGTCCAGCAGTATCCAGGACGGTAAACTTATTATTCAGGGAAATGGCTACAGGAGTGCTCTGCACTACCTGTCTACTCACCTTCGTTATTCCCCCTCTGAGTGTCACCCAACGACCTGCTTCTGGCAGCCTACGTGTGACTACCGTCCCTGTAGCTCTTATCTATGACTGCCTCATTCTCCATTACGAGTCGAAGGTCATCCAGCTGCTGCTCCATATTCCTTAAATGGTCTTCCAGATCGCCCAGCTGCATGCACTTCTGGCAGATGTGACTCTGCGGGGAAGGACGTTCCCCCAAGACTGCCACATCTCACATGAGAGGCACATTACCGTTTCAGGAGACATTGTAAAGACTGACCGCGAACAAGCTCGTCCTCCTCCTCTTGTCGTCGTAGCCTTTCGAGTCAAAGCCTCAAAGTTCCACTCACTCACTGGCCGCTTTCCACAGGCCGCTCCGCTTGAGCTACCCATCTATTTATTTGTTTGAGCTGTTCAAACTGCTTGGTCACCTGACCTCGTTTGCCCAATTAACTGCTTTCTGCTGAGTCTGAGCTATTCAAATCTTGATTTTCTAATCAACTGCTTTTTGCTGAGCTATTCAAATCTTGATTGACTTGATTTCACAGTCCAACTGCCAAAACTGACAGAATCTCTCGAGTCAAAACCTCAAATCTCCACTCCTTCACTGGCCCACTCACGCACTGGCTGATTTCCATTAAAGTAAAGCTTTGAGCTAATCAACAAAACATAGTGCATCCTCTGAATTCAAATATAAAATCCAGAAGTTCTCAACAAGTTACTAAAGATTAAAAAATTATTAAGCTCTCAGCAAGTTTCTAAAAATTCTAAAATTAAAAATTATAAATTTCTAGTGAACCCTAAAGCGACGCTGAAAAAAAACATCATTTCCCTTTGTAATTACTATTATACTTTCCTCCGTAGCAATACTGTATACTACCTTTACAACTCACCCAATTTATTGACGTGAAAAATTGGAAAATCGTAGGTTTTCAATGAAATTTTTAGTGTAAATTCTCCTTCTATCTCCAAGGTTTAAACGTACTGTAGATTTTCAATGCAGAAAACCAAAACGGAGACAAAAGTGCATTTAAGATAAGTCAGGATAACGAGAAGCACAAATATGTGAAGGGTACAGGATAATTTCAATCTCATTACACACACTTGGAGTTCAGTGCATTCCATCGTTAAGAAGTGGTGGTGGTGGGTGGTGAGGAACATGGCACCGTGGCGACACTGCTTAGCACAGGCCGTCCCTCAAGCACAACACCACCAATCCAGAATTGCTGATCCCCTTTTAGGCTCAACCACGAATTTCTCAAAAATGCCCTCTCGTAGGCATTCCAGAAATTCCCCACCCCCCTTGGGATCCTGCACCAGACCGATTTTCCTGATCTGCTTGCATATTGAAATCGTCCATGTCTATTGTCATAGCTGTATTACCATTTTTGCATGCATTTTCTATCTCGGGTTGTTATTTGTAGACAACATCCTTACTACTATTTGTGGGGACGTGTAAAACTCTTTATAATAATATTCTAAAAATTCTCTTGCAACCCTTGGGAAGTTTGGACAGTGATTAACACTGATTAATGACATAGTTCTCATTGATATGGATTTTAACATAAACAAAAGATGAGTTCTGTTGCTTATTACGTGCATTCATCCTTTTACCATTAAGTATAAAAGAGACAGTTTGAAAAAAAAATTGCGTTTCAGTTCAAAATTTATGAATATAATTTTAACATTTTTTAGAAAACATTTGAAAAATAACAACATGTCTAAGATGCATCGTTATTACATCTATTTAATATTCGAGTACTGATCTGTAAACCAACTCTACGAAGGTTTCAAAACATGTCATCCAGCAGTAAATGTCAACGGAACAGTCCAGTTGGTGCCAAGCCGTCCTCAGACGCTACTTGAGAAAACATCTCAGTGTCTTCGGGTGATATATATGCTTATTACTGAATAATTTGACTATTAAAATAAACATTATGTATCTTATTTTAGTATAGCTGGGGGTTTAAAAATATTGAGGTGCAGCACTGCATGTTGCGTGACATTAATTTTGTGTGACATTTCTGCACGCATGTTATAGCTTCACCACTCGTGGTGGAAATACTTTTTCCAGAAAGTGGCAGAGATTTTGCATTTCTCTTGAAATTAGGATTGGACAATATGTATACTCAATCTGCTACTATCAATCTCAAACTGAAAAATTGAAAGAGGAAACATTTAGAGCCTAAAAAAAGACATTGCAAGGCAAATCAAGTGGGAACTGCTGGAAGCACTCAATAGGCCAGATAAGACTATTTAGCTTAGAAATAATGTTGCATTTGCTCTGAGGCTTTCTTTCTGCAAGAAAAAGAGTGACCAAAGTAGAACGCTACCAGGTAACTCCTGACATAAAGAAAATGGAAAATGAAAAGGGAAGTATGACAGAAGTACAGGAATGTGGAAGGAAAGTCAGATCAGAACCGAGGAGATTTGATACCATCGCATTTGATCTGAAAACTGAGCTGCATTTACAACTTGAAATTTCTGTTTTCATTGTTGAGTTAGGTATGAAACATACAATGTGCCCAACAATAGATGAGGTGCGGATTCACAAGGTTCCAGAGATCTACTCAATGAAAGGAGCTTAGATGGGTGATGGAAAGTGTATGGAAAGTCTATGGTCTGGACTGCAGTATTAATGCTTTAGAAGGATAAGATGGAAAGAACTCGTAAAAAATGAGAAGGGGCGGTTCACCACGTCCAGAATGGAAGATGAATTTTCACACATTTCTACAGCAGCCACAACCACTTGACAACGATGTTGCCAAATGTACTTCCCATCTTTCTACACTCATTAATAGAACCACGTTGATATAAATGATGCCTACTGATATAACAGTGCCTAGAACTTTGCCCAGTAAATATTTGGCAAAGGCGAAAGCCATTCTACCCATTTCACAAATGAAACCTTCACAAGAGGCTTCTCTGCTTCATGTACCAAATGTCAGCATAATTTCTCTATCCACGCGTTCTACATAACCAGTACCACTGATCACAATAAAAATCACCACACTACACCATTCCTGGAACACCTCATGATATTCTATTTATTATCTAAGAATATCATGGATTTTCTTTAATAAGCCATTTGCGAGTTAATTCTTGCATCAACAAACTCTTTCATACAATTCACACACCAATAAAAATAGGCACAATTCAAATTAGGCCGCAAGTATGTTACTACATTCACGATACTTCAAGAACAAACGGGTCTTTCTTTTCAGTATAATACAAAATATCGACAGTTTTGCGGCATTTATCCATTTGATGTGAGCTGATTATTTTGTGATTTTATAACGGCGTATACTATGCTCTGGTTGGTAGCAGATATCGAAGGGATCGTGCAATTTGCCATTGCAATTGATTTCACCCAAGCAATGACCATTGAAAGTGCTTCAGAACAATATGTCACGCGTGTGTTTTTGAGTATTCATGACAATTCACCACGGGTTTTAAGAAAACATTTATGCAATGCTGCTTTTCATCCTTGGTGAGCTGCATCGGAAAAATGGCCATGGAACATTATTTTTAAATATTTTATTCCGTGCGTATACACAGTTTGTTCATCATTCCGGAGCGATACGTGAATGTCTCTGCAAGTATGGTCTCTCTATTCAGCTGGCAGGAAACACCTGCTATCACGCCGATTGTTGAACGTATGTTTCGTTTATCATTTCCTCTGATATGCCAAATCTATTCTTCGCAGCTGGCTCTGTTCTGCTTAAGCAACTGAGAACTCTAATTTCTATTCCAGGCACTAGATCCAAGAAGCCAATGTTGCACTATTTACCTCGGTTTGAACGGGTTGGCGGAACGCAAATTGCGACAGGCCTCAAATGCTAAACTCAATGAAAGAACTCACCACACTAACTCTGGACTTCTTAATATTCACCTTAAAAAGACATCAGATGATTTCACAGAAGAACAGTGCAGGCATTTAATGAAGAGAATTACGAGAATGAAGGGTATACTAACCAATACTAAACTAGGCATGACAACCCGCTTCAGAGTACTGAAATATTACGTTTATCCAGTTATGTTATATGGCTCAGAATGTTGGACAATGTCTAATAACATGAGGAAACGAGTTGTAGCAGAACAAATATGGTTTTTGATAAGGATGCAAAGAATATCATGGAAGAATATCTAACGAAGATATCATGAACAGAGCAAACACAAAAAGAGAAATAATGTATGAGATCATGAAAAGGCAACGTAACATCATTGGACATGTCATAAGGAAAGAGGAGCTAGAATGCACGTAATTATGGGAAAGATGAAGGGAAGAAAGCAGACGAAGACAAAGACAAATAATGATGGAGGCAGCAGCCAGAGAATTAGAAATAAATACCAATGAATTGATCCACTTGCCCCGAAACAGGAGTTTGTGGGCCATGACAGTCAAAGCTCAAACTGGACGTGGCACCTGATAATGATGATGATAGGTACTCAGCTGTCCAGATTAATATTGGCATTTGATCATTTTAGTAAAATCAGTATCAGGTTTATTATCACCGACAAATGACGTGAAATTTGTTAACTTAGCAACAGCAGTTCAATGCAATACATAAGCTAGCAGGGAAAACTATAAATAAAATCAGGATAATAGTAATAGGAAATAAACAAGTATTACAATTACAGTATACATACGTTGAATAGATTTTTTAAAACGTGCAAAAACTGAAATACTGTATATTTTTTTAAAAAATAAATAAATAAATAAGTAATAAACATTAATGTCCAAAGGTTCAATGACAATTTAGGAATCGGACGGCAGAGAGAAAGAAGTTTTTAATGAATCGCATTCAGGCTTCTGTATCTCCTTCTTAAAGGTAACTGTGAGAAAAGGGCATGCCCTGGGTACTGCAGGTCCTTAATAATGGACGCTCCCTTTCTAAGATACCGCTCCCTGAAGATGTCCTGGGTACTTAATAGGACAGTACCCAGGATGGTGCTGACGAGACTTACAACTTTCTGCAGCTTCTTTCGGTCCTGTGCAGTAGCCTCTCCACACCAGATAGTGATGCAGCCTGTCAGAATGCTCTCCATGGTACAACTATAGAATTAACACACACAACATGCTGGAGAAACTCAGGAGGTCGGGAATCATCCGTGGAAACGATCAGTCAACGCTTCGGGCCGAGACCCTTCGTCAGACTGAAGAGGGAGGGGGCAGGGGCCCTATAAAGAAGAAGGGGGGAGGGTGGGAATGAGAAGCCAAATAGGTGCCAGTTGAAAAACCAGTAAGGGGAAAGATCAAGGGATGGGAGAGGGGAAGCAGGGAGGTGATAGGCAGAAAAAGTGAAGGAGGAATAGGGGAAAGCACAATGGGTAGTAGAAGGAGGCCTCATATACCTCATATACCATCTGAGTAGTCTCCAGCACCTTGGCATGAATGTAACACCTCATATGCAGTCTGGGTCGTCTCAACCCCCATGGCATGAACATTGAATTTTCCAACTCCCGGTAATCCCCACCCCCTCCCTTCCCACAACCCAGTTTCACTCTTCCCGCTCCTCCAGCTGCCTATCACGTCCCTCATGGTTCCGCCTCCTTCTACTACCTATTGTACTTTCCCCTATTCCTTCTTCAGCTTTCCTGCCTATCACCTCCCTGCTTCCCCTCTCCCACCCCTTGATCTTTCCCCTTACTGGTTTTTCACCTGGCACCTACCTGCCTTCCATTTCCCACCTTCACCCACCTTCTTTACGGGGCCCCTGCCCCCTCCCTCTTCAGTCCTGACGAAGTGTCTCAGTCCGAAACGTTGACTGATTGCTTCCACAGATGCTGCTCGACCTGCTGACTTCCTCCAGCGTATTGTGTGTGTTGTTTTAACCCCAGCATCTGCAGAGTATTTTGTGTTTACAACTATAGAAATTTTTGAGTGCATTTGTTCACATGCCAGATCTCTTCAAACTCCTAATAAAGTACAGCCATTGCCTTGCCTTCTTTTCTTTTTAAATCTTTTTATTGAATTAGTACACAAAAGTTAAAGCATATAGAAACTAATACACTGTTGCGATATAAATTTACAAGAGATACTAATACATTAAAAAACAGTACAAACAGTACAGTTTAGTTATAAAATAACGAGGTAATATAATAGTATACTAATTTTCCATATATATCAATAAAGAGCATAAAAAACCCAAAAAAGACCCCCCTCCCAAAAAAACACCCCACCGTGCAACTAACCTAAAAAAGCAAAGCAAAGCAATGGGCTAACTAGGTATCAAGTAGACTTAAACAACTTAAACAATCACGTCCTCAAACCCGACCTCCATTAATCACAGTTAAAAACCAAGAAAGGAACTAACTCTTTTATTTCACCCTTTTTTCCCTCTTTTTCGAGATACCAGACAAGGTTGTCCTCTTAATCCTTCATTATTTGATATTGCATTAGAACCTCTTGCAATTGCTATTCGAGAATCTCCTAACATTATTGGTATAACTCGTGGTTTAAAGTCTCGTAAATTATCACTTTATGCTGATGATTTACTTTTATAAATTTCTAATCCTCAATAATCTATTCCTGCAGCTTTAGATTTATTAGCACAATTTAGTCTTTTTTCAGGTTATAAGTTAAGTTTCAATAAGAGTGAACTTTTCCCGATTCATAAGCAAGTTCCCTTATATCAGAACCTGCCATTTAAATTGGTTAATAATCATTTTTCATATCTTGGGATTAAAATTACCTGTAAACATAAGGATTTATTTAAGACTAATTTCCTACCCTTAATTGACCACATTACACAACTTTCATTTAAGTGGTCTCCACTTTATCTAAACTAGATTGGTCGTATTAATGTTGTTGAGATGCTTATCCTGCCAAAACTTTTACATATATTTCAGGCATTACCGATTTTTGTTCCAAAATCTTTTTTTGACAAAGTTGACTCTAATTTTTTTTTCATTTATTTGGCAAAATGAAAACCCGAGACTGGGTAGAATACATCTACAGCAAGCTAAGAGAGATAGAGGTTTGGCATACCTAATTTTAGGTTCTATTATTGGGCAATTAATATCCGACACATGAAATTTTGGTTACTTCACCAAGATACACTATCCATTCCTATATGGGTAGTTTTGGAATTACAATCTGCTCAAGGTTATGCACTTGGCTCCATTTTAGGTTCTTCACTTCCTTTCGATTTGAAAAGCCATAAACAGGTTTGTATCCCGATAGTTAAACATACCTTATGCATTTGGTTTCAATTCTGAAAATTTTTCGATCTTAATCAATTTTGGCTAGCGATTCCTATTTTAGGCAACATATTCTTTTCCCCCTCTTCTACGGACCGTGCCTTTCAAATTTGGAAGACCAATGGCATATCACGGTTTTTGGATTTATTTTTAGATGGCTCCCGTATGTCTTTTGAACAATTATCTAACAAATATAACTTAGCAAGAATACAATTTTTTTAGATTGCTTTGCCTTTTTATAACTACATCAAAATGTTTGCAACAGGTGAAATCCTCAGTGATCTTGAGACCCAGGAACTTGAAACTGCTCACTCCCTCCACTTCTGATCCCTCTATGAGGACTGGTATGCGTTCCTTCGTCTTACACTTCCTAAAGTCCACAATCTGTCATAAGGAGGTGGCTAGGAACGGACACAAGTTCAAGACACAGACGCTGAAGGACTAAGGTCAGGACTAGTATACAGGGTGAGGGCAAGGACACGGATACGAAAACCGGGAAACCGGTACAGGACTGGACAAGAGAGCTAGGAGCCCGGGCTTGGACTCCAAGCCAGAGACTGGACAAGGACCCAGTACCTGGGTCTTGCCTCTGGCTAGGACCCCAGAACCAGGCAAGGACGAGGCTTGGCTGGCAGGCAAGACGAGGCTGGAGTCCTCGGGTTTGACGCTAGAGACTAGAGGCGAGTCTGGGCAGGAGGAAGGAGGATGGAGTCTTCAGGCCTGAGGCTAGAGGTTAGAGACTTGAGGCGAGGCTTGGCAGGAGGCAGGAGGCTGGAGTTTTCAGGCTTGAGGCTAGAGGCCAGAGACTTGAGGCGAGGCTTGGCAGGAGGCAGGTGGGTGGAGGCTTCAGGCTTGAGGCTAGAGGCCAGAGACTTGAGACTAGGCTTGGCCGGAGTCTGGAGTTTTCAGGCTTGAGGCTAGAAGCCAGAGGCTTGAGGCGAGGCTTGGCAGGAGGCTGGAGAAATGAGGCAAGGCTTGGGGCTGGAGGCACCTCCTGGGCAGGGCGCTGTTCCCCTGGGCAGGGTGCGGTACTCCTGGGCAGGGCGCGGATACCACCCGATGGAGGTAAGGGACAGGAAGGGACAGAACCAACCGTAGGTAACGGCAAGACGGCCTGGCTTATCCGACGGAGGCAAGGTGTAGGAAGGGATAGAACCAACCATAGGTAACGGCAATACGGCCTGACTTGCCCGACGGATCATTGGAACAGGAAGGGACAGAACCAACCGTAGGGTAAGGGCAAGACGGCCTGACTTACCCGAAGGAGGCAACGGACAGGAAGGGAGATAGGTACGGGGTGGCTGTAGGCCAAGACAGCAAGACAAGGCAAGGCTTCAGGCAATGCAACACAAGACAGAACTTCAAGCGAGGCGAGAGTTACCGGCAAGATCAGCCAGGGCTTCAGGCCAGGAAACAGGAGGCAGGGGAAGGGATACAAGGAGTAAGGACAAGAACAATCCAATCCAGTATCCACGCCCTGGTCTCTGGAGGTATTTATGCAGCCAGCCCCAACAAGCATCAGCTGCCTTAATTAGTGCTCAACAGGAACAGAAACAGGGTAGACAGGAAAACCTGGAGCACGGGTCGGTGGATCGGACCTTGAACCGGAATACGGATTTCAAGGACCGGACCATGACAGTTACCCCCTTTACGGGATCCTCCTGGCGACCAAACAAGGAATCCAGACTATGGACGACCCGGGCTTGTGGGAGGGTATTTAACAGAATGGAACCCCGCGTGGCAAGAAGAAAATAACAGTGTCTGTGTCGCTGGGTCCATGGGTGGCTGGATTGTTCTGTCATAAAGAGGTGGCTAGGAGCGGACCCAAGTGCAAGACACAGACACTGAAGGACTAGGGACAGGACTAGGATACAGGGTGAGGGCAAGGACATGGACACGAAAGTCGGGAACCCAGAACAGGACTGGACAAGAGAGCTAGGAGCCTGGGCTTGAACACCGAGCCAGAGACTGGACAAGGACCCAGTACGTAGGTCTCGCCTCTGGCTCGGACGCCAGAACTAGGCAAGGACGAGGTTCGGTTGGCAGGCAAGACGAAGCTGGAGTCTTCAGGCTTGAGGCTAGAGGCTAGAGGCGAGGCTTGGCAGGAGGCTGGAGTCATCAGGCTTAGGGCTAGAGACTTGAGGCGAGACTTGGCAGGAGGCAGGAGGCAGGAGGCTGGAGTCTTCAGGCTTGAGACTAGAGCCAGAGACTTGAGACGAGGCTTGGCATGGGGCTGGAGTCTTCAGCCTTGAGGCTAGAGGCCAGAGGCTTGAGGCGAGGCTGGGCAGGAGGCTGGAGTATTCAAACTTGAGGCAAAATACTCGAGGTGAGGCTTGGCAGGAGGCTGGAGACTTGAGGCGAGGCTTGGGGCTGGAGGCACCTCCTGGGCAGGGCACGGCTCCCCTGGGCAGGGCGCGGTACTCCTGGACAAGGCGCAGATCACCACCCAATGGAGGCAAGGGACAGGAAGGGACAGAACCAACAGCAGGTACCGGCAATACGTCCTGGATTACCCAACGGAGGCAAGGGACAGGAAGGGACAGAACCAACCATAGGTACCGGCAATACAGCCTTACTTACCCGACGGAGGCTAGGGACAGGAATGGACAGAACCAACCGCAGGGTAAGGGCAAGACGGCCTGACTTACCCGGCGGATGCAAGGGACCGGAAGGGAGCTAGGTACGGGGTGGCTCCAGGACAAGTCAGCAAGACAAGGCAAGGCTTTAGGCAATGCAAGGCAAGACAGAACTTCAGGCGAGGGGAGAGTTACCGGCAAGACCAGGCAGGGCTTCAGTCCAGGAACCAGAAGGCAGGGGAAGGGATACTAGGAGTAAGGACAAGAACAATCCAGCATCCATGCCCTGGTTTCTGGAGGTATTTATGCAGCCAGCCCCAACAAGCATCAGCTGCCTTCATTAGTGCTCAACCGGAACAGAAACAGGGTAGACAGGAAAACCTGGAGCAAGGGTCGATGGACAGGACCATGAACTGGAATACGGACTTCACGGACCAGACCATGACACAATCAGCTCTTTCATCTTACTAACACTTATTTTTTTTTCCAAACATCCCTTGCTGAATTTGTTGAGCTGTCTTTGGCTTCATAAAAGATAGAGACAGTTCAGATTCTGAAGTGTTCCTATTCTTTGAAAGTAAGTCATTTCAAGCCTTATTCTTTAAGCCTTCAACTTGCATCCACAGGCCTCGAATATTGTTTTATACTATATCCCTGCTACTGAGCTATTACAATTCAAGAACATATAAACATGGAATGAAATTTGGACTCGGCAATGACAATTTTGAATTTACAAAACTGTTGTTGAAACCCATCTGATTCACTCTTGTTCAAAATGCACCATCCTCGCCTGTTCGTGTCGAAAACTAACTCAGGTTTCTTTTTTCCGCTGTGGATGTACCTTTCAGTGCAGTAACCGGCAAGGTTATGATAATAAATGATACCCTTGTAACCATGTTGAAGATACCTCTCACAAAGGAATATGTTTTGCAGTCTTCTGAGGACAAATATCTCATGGCCAGGGTCTCACTGGAGAGAGATCTCGGGGCTGTGACCGAAGTCGAAGACTTTTTCACGGCCTTCGCAATCTAGAGCGCCCGATATCAAGCCACTGCACTTCCACTCCTGTTTTCCAGAATGCTGTATGTGTACTCTGCCTCTTCTACTGCCAAGATGAGAGCAAACTCAGACTGGAGGACCAACTCCTCCACTGCCCAGGCAGTCTATAAATGGACGGCATGAAAAATGTATTTACTGTTTCAGGTAACAGTTTCTCACTTCCTTTCCACCTGAACTACTCAGTTCGTCGTACACACCACAAACCAATTATCACACAGATTATTTCCCTTTATCTGCCCATCACCTACACTCTCTTCCCATGGGGTCCCCTCTCCCCATGTCCCATGTTCCCATTTATACAGCCCAACTCCCTTACACAGCACTCCTTAAGTTTCGGATTATACCCAAAATTCAGTGCAAGTACGTTGAAATTCACATGTTACATTTAGCGTTCTGAAATATGCCAAAACAAAGAGTAACATCCAAGTCTATTTTCAATTTCGTATTTTGAGCAGACACCAAGTGGATAATTCTCGATTGTTATGCTGCAAATATTTGATTCCTTTTCACTTAAAAAAAAAGTTAAAATAGTAACTATTTTATTAAATGCTTTAGCTCATTCTTAACTCTACCTATGCCCCTGCAAGAACATATTGCTTCATCTCAGGAACCGGAGCTTGAATCCGAATTAATTAAGGATCGTATCACAAGCAAAACAACTATCTGCATATGAATTATATCATTAGTATCATCCAGAAAAATCCGAAATTGTCCACAAAGCAAACAGTCAAATGGCATCTTTCTTTAGTTGATCCTTCCATGGACAACCAGTGTCTCTATCACACATATTTTGTTGGAGGCTTATTTGTATTTATGCCTTGCGTTACAAGACAGTCTGGTGCGCCACTCCTCACATAGACAATAGGTGGCCGTTCACTCACAAAGAGTTCATCCGCCCATTGACAGTTTTTGTTTTTAGTCCTGCTGGGTGCCTACACACTCTGGTCCCTGTTTAACCGAAGTTCACCAGGGGGTGTACCGGTTGAGTCGCCGACAATTCGACCCGAGACAGGTAGTACTGGGCTACGTTGTACCAGTCGCAAGGCAAGGCCCTGACCTGACATTAAAAGGCCTGATTCGACATAATAGAAGTTGTATTTGGTCATGATCAAAATATCGAATATTACGTCACAGAAAAAGACCCTAACGCCCACGACGTCTGCAGGAACCATGTCTGGACCACCGATAACGCCATACAAGCTGAATGGCATTTCGTGCACGATATTCATTTCCTTCGTTCCATTCATAGACATCATTCTTTCCAATTGATTGATAAGTATATGCACTTCACCGTTCTTCACCAACACATCGCGGCAGCATGCTGTAGCCACCTTGTAACTTCTGTGCAAACCAGTAGTGCACTAATATCCTTGCCTCATTAATCTGCGTTAAAATTCTTCCTCTCATCTTAATCCTATGCTCTTCAGTCCTTTACATTTCCCTTTCAATATCTGCTCTGCCTGAGTCATCAACCAGAATAGGAGATGGTACTCCAATTATGGACTGCTCAAAGTTTTATACAGCCACAACATTACTTCCCAATAGTTACACTCATTGCCACGTGTGATATAGGAAAGCACACCGCTCACGTGTTGTTACAAATCCACTTCTATTGCACTTTATGTCCAAGAAATAAAGCGCAGAACACAACTATTACTATAATGAAATGTACTCTAGCGTAACGGTAAGTGCGACATTATTACAGTTCGGTTCGGAGTTTTATCCCGACATATTATGGACATAGTCTCGGTACATCCTCCCCGTGAAATGCGTGAGTTTTCTTTGGATCCTCCGCTTTTCTCCCACAGTCCAAAGACAAACCAGGTTGTTTAACTGGACGTTAGAAATTGTTCCCTGAATAGGTTTAGGTTTAAATCGGGGTTGTTCGGGTTTACTGGAGATGCGGCTCGAAGAGTTGGGGGTTGGGTGGCTATTCCGAGCTGTATCTCGAAACAACATAGAGGAACTACTAGTGTTGGAATGAAATGCGGGATTGAATTGCGCTTAATGCCAGTGATTTGGTGGCATACTCCCTCACAGAAGAACGGAAGGGAATGATCCGAAACATATTACTGCTTGCTATCATAAAATACTACGCATGCATTTTAAGGAAAGACAGCAGAACTACTTTAGATTTTTTTCACTTCTTTTTCAGTTCAGTATTTAGACTTCAGTACCTGTCAACAATCAACAACAGAGCTACTTAAGGTGAAAAGAAGTCCAAAATAAACAGAATTCTCTGTGGATTCTTATGGACAATAACCGCCCAAAAACGATGTCCGTGACAGTAATAATGCCATACTAAATTAATTCCATGTTGTTGCATGGTCTTTCCCCCTCTATTCCAGTTTTTTTTTGCATATTCCTGTGCAAAACCCTCTTAACCCGTCCGATGGTACCTGCTTCCAGTGCCTCCTCTGGCAGTGCGTTGCAGGCAACTGCCACTTCCTGTATAAAACAAAACGTGTCTCACACAACGTTATTAAAATCCAGGCTTCCCCCTACCCGCCTCCCACAACCAACTCCGCCACCACCAAAATAACTATAACCAACACCTTGAGGTAAGGCCCTTAAATTGATATTTCCACCCAAGGAAATAGATTCTGCCTGTATATCTCATCTATGCCCCTTCTGATTATTTCAGAATAATTTTATTGGTAGTATGTCGAACATTCAGTACGTACGAGATTTGATTGTGGTGTGGTGCTAAGCATAAGACACAGGATAATACCATAATAGACAACACAATATCAACCAAGATAGAAAACAATCGTGCAAGCACCCATGGCAACCAACAATTAGCAGTATTGTCACATGCTCAAACACCCGTAGTCACACTTAAATAAATTTGAACACATGAACAGACTAAATAATCATCACCAGAACAAGGAGAGCAGCAGAGACAACTTAACGGATATTGTGCAGATACAGTTGGGGACTTACACCTGAATGGGTTTAATTGGAAGCTGGATAGCTGCAGGAAGGAAGTTTTGGAGATGACGTATAGTCCTGGAGGTGATTGACATGTAGCATCTCTCTGAACGCAATTTGGTGACTAGGTGGCTGCGAGGTTAGGAGGACTCTGTAGTAATTATTTTCAACTCCTTTCCTTCGTTCGGGTGAAGGTCAGGTCTTTATCTACAGTGGCAGACAGCCACAGATGTTCTCCGACGAGCGCTCCACTCGCTGGAACCTGGACTTGGAAAGTGAGGAGGAGGCTGGAAAGCAAACGGTGATAGAGGTGGCCACAGCACTCTCACTGATGGTTGAGTCCCGGCACCATGACTTTTCAATCCATCTGGGGCGGTATTTAAATCGTTCAAACATCGGGATTTTCCTCGCTTTCAGCCTACTACCCCGTCGCGTCGATACGCTCTGGACCTGCAACCGCTGCTAGGTTTCGACCCGTACCCGATCTTTCAAAATCAGGCCGGTGCTTAAATAGATCAAGCCTCGGTTTAGGTGGATGGGCCTCCAATCTGCCTCTTCTCCCTTCTGGTTTTGGTCTTCTACGGTCGCCCCGAATTTGCTTCGAATCCACCTCAAGCTCGCCCCGACTTTGCCGCACTCTTCAGCTATCGAACCAGCTACGCCTTCGCTCGGTTTTTCATTGATAGCGATGATTGTTTTTTTTATATATACTTTTCACCGAAAAATGTGTTATTAAGAAAATGTTTCTAGTTGTATTCCTGTTTTTGTTATCCGCCAGTAAGTAGCCGTTGGATTTCAGCAGTGCGAACTTAAATCTTGTTGTCCCAGAGTTAACTATCACATCAATTGGAGTTTCAGAAGCTCTGAAAAAGCCGTTCTATGTCCACAGGGAATCTTCAATTAAAGATCTGTTAATATACTTCTGATTGTCTAACCGAAGAATGCCGAGGTCCTCCTGACGCTAATTGTCATGCAGATTTGGAACTCTCAGTTGATTGAGAATATTGGAAGTATTCGGAAGTCAACCAACATTCGAAGATCAAATGTAATGTGGTGGAACTCTGCGGACGGTGAAAGTAAGGACGTCGCGATTAAGGGGCCAATAAGAATTTGACCTGCTGTCGTAGGGGTGGATCCTCATGCTGTTTGAGTAACACCCTTTCACAGCTTCAATGGCTGCATCGACCAGCGCGTGGACAGGAGGAGATATTTTCCGAAACAATCGGGGTAGTAGTGAAAGATTTCTCTGAGGGAAATCTCCTCAAAAGGGACGTATACATTCGGAGGATCCTGCTCACGTGCTGCAAGTTGTAGTCGAAGGACATCTGCAAGATCTGTGGACAGGAAAGCCAGCAGAAAGAGGACTGTCAAGAAAGCAAATGCTGCAAAGTGTCTGCCCAAAACATGCTGTCAGCTACGTACAGGCAACAGCAAGTGGAGCTGACACTGATATTGCTCGGACAAACGTGACGTGGCCCTCTCCGGTACAGAGGCCACGTCCAACACCGAGTCAGAAAATGCTCCTACAGAAAGGCCGACCACATCGAACTTCCACCCTCAGCCGAAGCGCCCCAATCCCGTCCACAGGACGAAGAAGACTCTACGGAGGAGGTAAGGGGAGATAGACAGGAATAATGACGGCGAATACTCAAGACGAAGAAGACTCTGAAGACACCATCCGAGAGACAACTGGCTGCCGAAAATAAAAGGAACTGGAAGAAAAATGCAGAACATCAAACAAACACCAGCAAGAACAGAAAACCGGCGACAAGAGCAGAGGAAGCGCAATGAGGACTGGAAAGAGCAAGAAATGAAATATATACGAGGAAGGAATTCTGCTGACCACCACCCCCAACCGCAGCCTCGGGAGAGTGGGAGAATCAGAGGTGCCATCAGCCCCCGGCTCCTGGAGACTGGGAGGAGAACAGCGCCCAATCACCACCAATCAACATTAGCTCCGCAAAAAAAGCAGCAAAACAGAATTAATCATCCCCTCCCCCCCCCCCGGCCCGCGCGCGCGCGCACACACACACACACACACACACACCCCAGGAATCCGGAAGCAGACCAGTGACCGGTGCACCCAGGCTAGGATAAGCAGTGACTATCCTCCAATCAAGCCGACCGCTCACATCGCTAAACCTGGGAGAGGGTCATCTTCGGTACCTAAACCCACAAACGGGTAGCAGTTTACCAAGGCGATGGGCACGACGGCTCAAATAGATGAACTATGACACAGGTTGTAATCATGGAGATAAACATGGTTTGCTTGAACTTGCGCAGTGTGAAGAGAACGGCCCGATGTTTGCAGTTTCTCTGAGTTCGACAACACCCTTGTTGTGACAGGGACACATTGGGATGAACAACACGTCACTTACTTCGTTCACAGAGAAGGAACTGTCTGCTGAACATGCAGCAACGATGCGAAGAAAGAGTGGAAGTGCTATACAAAACTGGATAGAAGAGATGTGGAGCTGGTGTGTAATCAAATACATCGCCCTCTCACAACCTGTCCCCCAACACACACACACTTTTTTCTCGTCATGTCAAACCGACGCCTTCAGTTCCAGAGTACGTTCTGGGTGCATGGATCAAATTAATCGAATGAACTTCACATTAACTTCTTTTGTAAGACTCTTAGATAGGTACATGAAGCTTAGAAAAATAGAGGGCTATGCGGTAGGGAAATTCTAGGCAGTTTCTAGAGCAGGTCACGTGATCGGCTCAATATTGTGGGCCGAAGGGCCTGCAATGTGTGTGAATTTCTATGTGCCTATGTATCTATGACTGGACCCTTTAATACTGCCAGTCATACCCTAGGTTTTAACCACATAGAGAATGCGGGTGTTGCTTATACAAGCGACAGAAAGAACAGATCATATAGTGGTTGGCATTTTAAATGTGGATGTACAACATGGTCAGCATATTTCTCTGAACAACAGAGTCAAAGTTCTGGAGAAAGAAATTCTAGTTCTGATCATTTTATCAGCTGATTTTTTGATCCAATTTCAGGATCTGTTTGACATCTATTTCCTATAACCCATTTCTTTTCCTGATAGACACAGAACGACATTGATCCTGTTTACCAGAAGCAACAGTTGCTTTCGAAGTTTGGAGATACTGTCCCGTTACAGGTGATGACTCCTAAGATTAAGCCGATGCCAATGTAGTCCGTAGCCAGATAGGATCTCCCCCGGCGCATTGGACTTCCGGGATGGTCAGAATTATTCAGAGCTGCGTTGCTATCCAGCAGGATGAAGTGAAATCCTTTCTGTCTGTACGTTTTCACAGACAGACTGGCCATTGTGCTAGTGACTGTTTCACTTTTATACTCACAAGAAAGCTTTAAACTTTGCATCTCTTGCCCTCTGGTGCTAAAGCAGTCGGGTCTCAAAAATATCCTCAAACGAAGGAAGAAAATGAGGTTCACCAGCAATTTTTGTGTGTGTTGCTTTATTTCCAGCATCTGCAGATTTCCTTGTGTCTGTGTAACCAAGAGAAACATTAATTATTCTGCATTGTACACGAATATTTGTATTTCTTGAAATATGAAATACGTGGGCAGTCATGCTACAGAATTAAATACCTTGTTGCCAGCGCGGAGCGAAAGCCCCTTTGTCTGACGAAATACTTATTATATAAACAATAGCCTGCCTGGTCCTGCGTGGCTCGCTATACAATATTAATGAGCTGTAATATCAATCCAAGTCTTATTTGAGTTCCGATAACAATTTCTACTTTCTGATCTATTTCCTCGCTATTACGACGAAGCTGGAAGTAAAGTCGTCAATTCTCAGGACGGTGGCGCTGGCGATCTTCTATTGCCGGCAGTTATCTCACCAATACTTGAGTTCAATAGCGGTTTTTCCCACAGAAACCAGTCTTCTCTGTAGCAAAACATTTACTAGTCCCTTACTTTATCCACCTATTTCTCTTTAATATGACCTTTAAAAAATGTACAGTCTGGCAAAGTGGCCACGTGCCGCTCTGCTCTCCGTTCTCAGCGGGCGAGTGTCGCCATTCCATGCTACAATGTGGACCTCTTGAATATCTGGCGGTATGTGTTCCTCGACCTCTACTAAACTGCGTTTGCCCTGCACAATAATGTCAGAAACCAATAGCCATTTCCAGACATTGGTCAATGAAAGTAGGACCCTTCACGAAATACAGATCGATGAAATCCATAATGTTGATAATTTCAATGTCATTGGTTGTCCGTAGTCGCCATAAGAAACAGTCACTCACAAACTGAGACTGCTCTCAAACCTAGTAATTGTTTTCCTTACTGCAGAGCCGAGCTCAGATATTCTCACTGATCCTGTCTCCCTGGTTCCCTGCTCTTTATAGATGATATTCTTCAAGTCCTATATTCATAAATTAGACCATATAGCTGCAGGTGTCGATGGTTTGTTTCCATCATACCAACCGGAATGTTAAGAACAAGGTTTTTTCGTTAGTTATCGATATCGTGTATAATTCTCTTCAGCATGAAGTGGAGTGTGTTGAAATGACGTGTACTTTCAGTGAGATTGCGCCATGCACTTATAATATACAGAGTAAAGTGAAATAGCAGAGACAATATTCTCAACGTTATGTGTATTATATTCCAGTCTGCACCGTAGTGGACTCGGTGTGTTTTTTTGTTCAGATAAGATTAAAATACTGTAAAATGAAGGATACCTTCTTAAAACGTGAGTCGTCAAATGACAAACCATGTCCAGTGTTATAGCGAGTAGGATATGCATTTCAGTTTTCCTTCAAGATGATTAGGCAGGTATTTTCTCAAACAGCTGAAATCATTTTTAAAGCGGGTAGTTCGGTATTTTCCTCTAATTTGTAAGAGAAAAAAAAATTGTTCTGCTTAATTGTCTCATGTAAAAATATATATCAGATTACTCTGCAGATAGGAAGGTGGAGTATTTAACTGTTTAATGATTAATCATTTACCGGAGCTAGCCTTTGTGACATATTTTTATATATCCCATTATGGATGATTAGGAATTCGTCGAAAATCGTAAGTATCGTCTTCAGGTTCATTGCTGTTTTGGAAGATCATACAAAAATATTGTTGCAATTCCGTTTTCAATCGTGCTAAACTAGAACAAACATAATTAATATTTCAGAGGAAATTCGAAATTAATTATTCATAAATTGTCGAAAAAGGCACAACAATTCTAGAGACATTACCGCAGGACTTCACTGATTGCTCCAGAGTTTCGCAAACATAGCTTTTAAATTTGAATATTTATGAAGGAGTGGGAGATTAATTTTCCACGATCAACTTCGTAAATGTACTTTGGACTATTTGTCATCTGTCGAATGCATTTGTAAAAGGCAATTCTAATCAGCAGATGGATACACAGAAAATCGGGGGAAAACTGAAACGCTTAATGTACAGCACTATCATACAGTGCAGAAATAAACTGAGTAAAATTGGAAGTCAGTTTACGAAGTGTGAAGTGATAATGGCAATAAATCTATTTTCCAGTTGGGACAGTGGGAAACAGGCAAAAAATAGATCAAGCTGTTTCACTAAGGCCTGAAACTGTAGAGGCCAGACATTTATACTCTCTCTTGGTCTGAAATTTGCAGTATGGTCTCCATTTCCCGTCCTTTTATTACTAGATACGCTACAGGGAGAGATGTTGTTGTCAATAGGATATTCTAGTACAGTGTATCAGATTTTTTTCTCGCCTTATTATTCACAAGAACCAATTATTTAATCACCATTAATTTTCCTTCAACAAAAAAAAACTCTGGCAACTCGTTTTGTTAGCTGAGGTAAATCATATTCACCGCCTCTGTCCTTCTCTCCACAAATACTGAAGTTTAAAGCCTTTGTCCACAATTAATGGATTTCCAGCTGCCTACCCCGGAAAATTTCATTCCATTCCACACGAAACCTCTGATCACTCATTGTCAGCATCTCGTCCAGAAGGGTTTATAATCTTAAAGGTTCCTCTTCTCCCACCCAAAAAAAAAATAAGAACAGTACTCTCATATTTCCGTCGTTATTTTGTGGCAAGAAGTTTAACAAACATCCGAATGCGCTGGTATTGACGTCTTTTTAAATTACCTGAGTCATTTGAGACACAAAATTATTTGAATTTTGTCTCATTTGTCCTCTAAATACACTTTCCTGATTGCTTCTAAATCTTTTCGATTTTCTGTTTATCGATAATCTCAGTACTCCTTGCCTTTCCCCCACCTTTTTATTCTGATGTCTTCCCTTTATTTGGCAATCCTGAAGAAGGGGTTCGGCCCGAAACATCGACTGTTAAAACATTCCCATAAATGCTACCAGACCTCCTAAATTCTTCCAGCATTTGTGTGTGTTGATCTGGTTTCCAGCAACCGCAGAATCTCTTGTGCTTATGATTCTCTACACTTTTCGCCGGAGTAGGTGTCTCCATCAGATACGAATTTTCTTTCATTCTAAGGGGGAGCGTTTCTTCTTCTCCTGCCTTTCTGCGTAACGAGAGCACCATTCTTGGATTCAGTGTTGCAATTCCCTTCTCGAAGACCTTCATAATTTTCCCGAGCAGTAGTACTAGAAAAAAAAGTTTACTGCTGTTCTCGCCGTATCAGAGTTTTATTTTGAATTATTTGTACATGTGTACTCTGGCTCTGTTTACGAAACACGGGATTTCTTCGATTTTTTAGATAAATTTTATCTGTCAAGTCTACCTCTAAGCATGCAAAGAAATGTCTCGCTTTGCAACAATGACCAACACAGAACGAGGACTCTGCTAGGGGCAGCCCTAAAGTGGTGCCGGGCTTCGCGCATACACAGCATGCTCACAGCTTACGGACCCTTGCCCTAAACCGTATGTATTTGAAACATGGAAGGAAACCGGAGCACAAGGAGGAAACCCATGGGGCCACGGGTAGAACAATGTAAACTCCTGACAGACAGTGGACTGAATCGAACCTCGAACAGTGATCGCTGTCGTTGTAAAGCCGTGGCGCTAACTGGTGCACCAGCGTGCTGTCTTTTAATCGTTTTATCAACTTCACAACCTCTTCTGCAATTTCCAATGATTTGTGTATATCTACCCGAGAAAAAAAATATAAAGCTGTTTGCCTTTTCATTGACTTATTGAATTTCAACTCAATCAATTGATACAGGTTAGCCTGTTCCTGGTGTCTGGTAATGCGACTGGCAATGTCTGTGAAAGAATTTTGCATTAAACTACATATAATATATACTGTATATACATATTTTAACGTGCCTGGATTTTTCCCTTCACTGTAAAACTATGGATGAATGAATGAATGAATGAATGAATTAGTACATTCATTTATCCGTGTATTTTTTCTTTACTTATTTCCTTGTTGATATGCTACTTTTTGTTTGTTTGTTTAGTTATGTATTTATTTTGTTATTTATGTATGTTTGATATCTAAGTGCCACTGTAAAGTCAGCATTTGTTGCCTATAAGTTAAGTATTCAGAGAAGTTTGATCCAAATAGCCTTCTTGAACCACCGCATTCCTTCCGGCGAGCCTGCTTCAGCAGCGCTCCAGTGGAGGGAACTCCATGGTTTATAAGACAACGAAAAACAAGTGATATAGTTCCAAGCCAGGATGGTATGCAGCTTGGAGGTAAGTTACAAATGGGTGGTGGACTTGTATGTCATTTTCCCTTGTGCTTCTTGGAAACAGTGCTCATAATTTTAGGGGTGCTCTCAAAGCATCTTGGTCAGTATTTATTGGAACTTATCCCGTCAACGTGGCAAGTGCTAAACCTGCCCCTACGCTTTACCATTCACCACCATTCGAGGTCCTTCCACGTAAAGCTGTTCACTGCTGATGAAGTCTTCGGCCTGAAACGTTAACTCCGTTTCTCAATTCTCAGATGCTGCCTGACCTGCTGACTCTATGCACCACTATTTGTCGTTCAGATTTCCGTCATCTGCATTGTCTAAAAGTTGCCAAATCCAAAACAAGTATATACTGGGAATATTTCAGAAAGTTTCAGAAATTTACAGAAATTACAATATTCGGAGAATATTTGAACAAATTAGTATTAAGGCTATCTCGAAAGAAGGTGTTTATGGTGATGCCGCGAAATATCGGTCTCAAGAAATCAAAAGCTGGATGTGCTGCTGAGAGTCGGGCGGATGGGTTGCCTGTTCAGATGATCCTCAGAACATGGGTCCAAGGTTATTGTGATGAGAACAAATAGAATATGTCTGATCGAGCGCGCAACCTGGTCTCTATAAGAGGTCAACACACATAAAAGTTGCTGGTGAACGCAGCAGGCCAGGCAACAACTCTAGGAAGAGGTAGCTATAAGAGGTCATCGTGGGCTTCGACAGCTGTTCGAACGATGTATAAATAATCTCGTGGAAAATAGTTGGGCCAAATATTCCTGGTTGCGCAGAACTGTCCTAATCGAACTTCCAGCGATTCATGAGCAGCTTTCTCCACTGTCATCCGATTTCTAAATGGATATTGAACCATCAGCACTAAATCACTACTTTTTTTTTAAATTTCTGTTTTGTTTCGCAGTATTTATTTTAACTATTCAATAGACGTATATATTCTTAATGTAATTCAGTTTTCTTTTCTCTATCTATTTGTCATGAATTTCATTGTACTGCTTCCGCAATGTTAACAAATTTCACGATATATGTCAATGATATTAAACCTGATTCTGATACTGATTCTAACTCCTTTATCCAGCCATTCACACAAAAGCAAACCGGTATTCCTGAGTGTCATACTCCAGATACTAACTCCACCGTGAGGTTAATGGTGCAGCGCGAAATGCTCGGAGTCCATCGGATCAAGCTCGACATTCACTGTATGTATTTATTTCATTACCTTCTACAGTGACAGCTCCAGTGGAGCGGCGGGCTAGAGTGAGATGACACTATACTTTCTCCATATTTTTCTCTCCTCGATTCCCTCTGGAAGAAAAACAACACATTGTGACTACTGGAAATTCTAACTAAAATCTGTAAATACTGTAAGAATTCTGTAGGGTAGCAGCTGCTGGAAATAAGAGCTATGTTTTCAGATTCTTGAAATATAATCGTTCTGAAAAGGGAACACTCCAGAACATGAAACTGATATTGATTTATTATTGTCAAATGTACCGAGGTACAGTGGGGAAAAGCTTGCCCTGTATACCGCTCATACAGAACAAATCATTTAAAAACAGGAACTAACCTTTAACACGTTTTGAAGACCATTTAGAATAGGTGGAAAAGACCGCAGAGAAAGAACATAGAATGGTGGTGAATCTGAAGCAAATTGGTATTTAAATCTCATCAATGAATCAACGTGAGAAACACACGGTAGTAGCGTACTATCGCCAGGGTTTTATCACTGAGTGTGACTGAACTTTGGGCTGAGCTCTCGTGTACGTTTGCTGAAGAAAACTGCGAAAGGCAGTCACTGGAATGGGTACAGCACGGGTTTAACAGGAAGCATAGTGAAATGTCGATGACCATCTTTAGTCAGGACTGCGTAAATCCGATAGCAGAGAAAGGATGTTCTCTCCGACGCTCTGATATTCTTGGATAAATCAGCAAAAGGAAGACGCGACGGTGGACAAACCTGACGGAGGTTGTCACAGATTTACCAATGTTCTTTCATGGATACTTTGCCGAACCGATTTTGTAAAACCTTGCAACATGCGAAAAACGACTGCTCGCACTGGCGTCCACATAATTATTCCAAAAAAAAATAAACGAAGAAAGGACGGGAGAAAAAGGTGTCATTGACAGGAGACCATCTTCAAATCCCGCAGACATCAACGCCGGTTTTGATCATAAGGCCATGAGATATTAAAACATACGAGCAGAGTTACGCCATTTGGCCCACAGAGTCTGCTCTGCCATTTTCACTCAATCACATTCTCCTGACTGATCCCCGTAACCTTTTTCGCTCTTACCAATCAAGAAACTAGCAACCTCCGTTTTAAATATGACCAATAACTTCACCTCTACAACGGCCTGTAGCAAGCAATTCCACAGATTCACTACCCTCTGACTAAAGAAATTACTGCACGTCCCTGTCTTAAAGGGACGTGCTTCTTTCTAAGGTTGTGCCCTCTTGTACTAGGCTCACACACTGTTGGAAATATCTTCTCCACGTCCACTCTCTCGATGCCCTTCAATATTCTATAGGTCAAAGAGAGTCAAAGATTCAAAGACTGAAAGTACATTTATTATGAAATGTATAAATTATACAAACTTGAGATTTGTCTTCTTACTGACAGCCACGAAGCGAGAAATTCCAAAGAACCCAATTAAGAAATATAAAAACCAGCGCCCAATACACAAAGAAAAAAGAACACAAATAAAGCAAACAATAGGAACGAGGAACAGCATTCCAAAACAATTGAGCCTTAGATCGGAATCCACGGAGCAGCCTCAGTCTCAGTTCATCATATTCGTGGAGCAAATCGCCTGGAAGTTCACAGATACGAAGCACAGCAGCTGGAGCAGTCTCACTCCCTCAGCTTCACTGAGAAAGGAATGAGCATTGCGGGAGAGCGAGTGAACTCCACCTCTCGTCCTGAAACACTGCCTTCCCAGTCTATCTGTGGAGGCGTTTAAATTGTCCAAATAGCGGGTATGCCTCGCGTGAGAACCTGGGCCCAGCCGCAGTGAAATGATCCAAGCCAAAACCATGCCGCCCCGCGAGTCGCTCTGGTGCAAGACATCGCCGCCCAGCCGCTAACTGTTCTCGACCTCTGCAAATCAGCTCAGCACTGAGAGTCATCCATCCTCATACCCTGGTTAGTTGAAACTCCTCTGCCTTGAATGCTCCTCTCCGAATCGCTCACTCTCACTCCATCTGTATCGATTTTGCAACGCACCAGAATAGCTCATCCCTCCAATTCACTTCACCTTCTCGAGCCTCTTCATTATTTGCAGTGATAGTTTACCATGACTTTCTTCAGAAAAGGGGATATTAATAATGTTTTCTCGAATTAATTGCCTTTCAAACTGTCAGCTAGCTGTCATTCACCTTTGGTAACACCATCTTAAACTGGGTGCAAGGGGCCCAATATTGCTCATACTACTCCGCGCAGTCCGACCAATACCTTATTAAGCCTCAATATTACATTGTTGCTTTTATATTCTTGTCCACTTGAAATGAATGCAGACACTGCATTTGCATCAGCGACTCAACCTGCAAATTAACCTTTGGGACTCCCATGAGGAATCCACCTTTTAGGAAATCCTCTCCCTTTATTCCTTACCCCAAAGTGCATGAACATACATTTCCCGACAATGCGTTCTATCTGGCATTTCCTTCACCATTCTCCCAGTATGTCTAATCCCTCAGCAAACTCCATGCTTCCTCGATAGTACATGCCCCTCCAATCTTTATATCATCCATGAAATGGGCCACAAAACCATAAATTCTATCATCCAAATCATTAACATATAGCATGAAATGATGCAGATCCAACACCGGCCCTATGAAACACCACTACGCACGGTCAGCCAATCAGAAAAAGTAATTTATTCCCACTCTTTGTCCATTGCCAGACTGCTGATCTTTTATCTTGCTGGTATCTTTCATGTAGTACCATGGTTTCCTATCTTGTTTATCAGCCTCATGTGTGGCATCTTGCAAAGGGCATCCTGAAAATCAAAGCAAACAATATCTATTGATTCTACTTGGATTTTACTGCCTGTTACTTCCCCAAAGGTTTCTGACAGGCATGTCCGGCAAGATTACCCCTTCAGGAAACCATGCCGATATCAGTCTATTTTGTCATGTTCCTCCATCTGGAGTGATATCTGCAATTTTACAGTCCTCTGGAACTATTCCAAAATCTATTACTTCTTGAAAGATAATTAACAATGCTATCACAATCTCTTCAGCTACTTCTTTCAGAACCATGGAACGTAATCCATCTGGTCCTTTCTATGCAGGTCATACTTTCCCAAGAACAGATCCGAATGGTCCACAAAACTGAAACCCTACCACCCTGTACCAATTTCTCGGTCGTATATACATCTGAAAAAGCATATGATTCTTACTGATGCATGACACACACAGAATCCAGAGATTATTACCCTTGGGGTTCTGTTTTTCTGCTCTCCACCTAGCTTCCTGTATATTCACTTTGGTACATCGTCCTTTTTCCTACCTATATCATTGACACAGGTTGTGTCAGGATATCTAGCTGCTCAAAATCACACTTTAGCTTGTCTTGGTTTCAATGGAATTTCTCTTTAAATTGTCTTTAGAATTTTGGAAATCATGACCATGTTTCATATAATTCTCAGATCACAGAGGAGGCAAGATTTGTGTCCAGAGTTCATCAATGCTAAAGAAGACTGGAAGTGCAGTTTCATGAAATATGGGCACATGTGTTTGATTGGCACTGGGATATTTATGACGTTGATGTGCTGTGTAGCCAACTTCAATGCGAAATCACTGTCTATGCCGAGGGTGGCGTATTTTGGGGCGTGAACTGAGATTGTATTGAATGATCTCTTTTAAGTTGTGATCCCATCATCACTGGAAGCCAAAGACTGATGGCAGAATTACCTGCTTAGCTGAGAACTCATTTTGGAAACCAATTAATAACCGCTTTTCTGCCTATCCACCTGCACACTGAGTAACCACTCTGATTATCTGTCAACCTTTCTCTTCCCTAACTGTTTGTCTGTGCCTGTCGGCCTGTCTATCAATCTCACCTCTCTGTCTGCATTTCTATAGGTTATTCTCTGTCTCTGCATCTGTCCTTCTCACCTGCCTGACTGACTGACTCCCTTCTATGTCTTTCTCTTTCCCTCTTCCATCCTGTCCCTCTGTCTCTTTCTCTCCTCAGTTTGTCTCTTTTCTTGTTTGGTCTATCTATCCTCTACCTGTCTGACTTTTTCAGCCTGCCTCTTTCTATCTTGCACTTTCATATCCACTCTGGCTAATTTTTTCTCCCCTATTTTTTGTTTGACTGTCAGAGGCTCTCTCTTCCTTTCTCTCTCTCTCTCTCTCTCTCTCTCTCTCTCTCTCTCTCTCTCTCTCTCTCTCTCTCTCTCTCTCTCTCTCTCTTCCCCCCCTTCTCTCTCTCTCTCTCTATCTCTCCGTATCTCTTTATTCCACCCCAATTCCATGTCTGTACATTTCTCTCCTTCACACATTCTCTCTTCTGTTTCTCTGACTCTCCCTTCATTTTCTGCCTTCCTTCTTCCTTCTTTGTCTGTCTACCAATAACTCCTCTCACTGTCTGCCTCTTACTCTATAAGCCTGTTCTTTTCTCAGTCATTGTCTGGTCCCATCTCTCCACGTTTCCATTTGGTTCCATGTGTCTCTTTGTCTGACTCTCTTGCTCTCTTTCATTTCAGTTTCTCCCTCCTGATTCTCTTGACCGGGAATTGCAGAGGTATGAGAGAGGAGCTTGACAAGGAGGGGACACTAGCAGGGATGAATGCAGAGTAGCAATGGCTGGTGCTTCTGGGAGCAAATAGATACATCCCAAAGAAGAGGAAGTACTCTAAAAGCAGGATGACGCAACCATCGCTAACAAGAAAAGTCAAAGCCAACATAAAAGGCAAAGGGAGGGCATAACATAGAGTAAAATTAGTGGAAAGTTAGAGGATTGGGAAACTTTTAAAAAACAGCAAAATATGACTGAAAATATCATAAAAAGGGAAAAGACAGATTACAAAGGTAACCCAATAATATGAAAGGATACCAAAGGCTTCTTCAGGTATGTAAAGAATAAATGAGAGAAAGATTAGATATCAGACACTGGAGAAGTAGTAATGGGGGACAAGGAAATGGCGGCTGAACTATTTTGCATCATTCTTTATGGTGGAAGACACTACCAGTATGCTGGAAGTTCAGAAGTGTCAGGGGATAGAAGAAAGTGAAGTTGCCAATACTAGGGAGAAGGAGCTTGGGAAACTGAAAGGTATGAAGGTAAATAAGTCAGCTGGATCAGATGGTTTCCACTTCAGTTTTCTGAAGGAGGTGGCTGAACAGATTATGAAAGCATTAGTAATAATCTTTCAAGCATCAATAAATTCTGGCCTGGGTCTGGAGGAGTGCAAGAATACACATATCACTCTACTATTCAAGAAGAGAGAGAAACAGAAGAAAGGAAATTTTAGGTAAGTTAGTCTAACACAGTAGTTGGAAAGATAATGAAATCAATTGTTAAGAATGTGGCTTCAGGTTACTTGAAGGCACATGTAAAATAGACTAAAGGCAGCATGATTTCTTTAAGGGAAAATCTTGCCTGACAAATCTATTGAATTTTTTGAAGAAATAAAAAGCAGGCTGGACAACAGTGGATGTTGTATACTTGGATTTTCAGAAGGCATTTGACAAGATGCCACACATGAGGATGTTTAACAAGTTAAGAGGCTATAGTATTACAGGAAAGACACTAGCATGGATAGAACAATGGCTGGTTGGTAAGAGGCAAATAATAGTAATAAAGTGAGCATTTCTGATTGGCTGCCAGTGACTACTGATATTCCATAGAGGTCTGTGTTGGAAATGCTTATTTTTGCATTAAATATCAATGTTTGGACCACAGAATTAATGGCATGTGACCAAGTTTGTGGACGATACAAAGGTAGGTGAAGGTAGATTTGAGATCAGAGGAGCAGATGGTATTGAGGAAAAAGAGAGGCTACAGAGGGACTGGGATATATTTGGAGAATGGGAGATGGAATAGTGTCGGGAAGTGCATAGTCATACACATTGGTGAATAATTAAAAGCATGGACTGTTTTATAAACGGGATAAAATTCAAATATCGGAGGTGCAAATGAATTTGGAAGTCACATGCAGGGTTGCTAAAGGTTAGTTTGCAGATTGAGTCAGTGATGACAAACGGAAATACAGCATGACTATTCATTTCAAGAGGACTAGAATTTAAAAGGAAGAGTGTAATGATGAGGCTTTCTGAGGTACTTTGGAGGCTTCACTTGGAGTATTGTGAGCAGTGTTGGGCCCCTTATCTAAGAAAGGATGCTCTAACTTTGGAGAGGGTTCTAACATTGGAGGTTCACGAAAATGATTCTGGGATAGAAAGGTTTCTGGGATATAAGCCCATTTGCTGGTTCTGTGCTTGTACTGACTGGGATTCAGAAGAATGAGAGAGGATGTCATTGAAACCTTTCGGATGCAGAAATGCTCGATGGAGTGGATGATTCCTATGGCCGGGGTGTCTAGGATGAGAGGTCACTGACTCAGCGTACAGAGACATGCATTTGGAATGGAGATGAGGAGAAATTTATTTTGACAGAGAATGGGGAATCTGTCAAATTCGTTGCCACAGGCAGCTGTGGATTCAAGTCATTAGGTATATTTAATGCAGAGGTTAATACAATCTTGATCATTCAAGCTTGAAGGTTACATGGAGAAGGCAGAAGATTGGGGCTGGGAGGGAAATGGATTAGGCCTGATGAAATGATGGAGCAGACTCAATGAGTCAAATGGATAATTCTGCTCCTATATTTTATGGTCTTATGAACTTTTTGCATTCTTTCTGACTTTATGTTCTGGCTGACACTCAAAACTCTGTCTGACTAACTCTCTCCATCTCCTCCTTCCCTCTGCCTCTCTACTCCATATGTCTCTTACTGTCCTCAACTGTCTGACTCTCTCACTCCTCTCCCCCATCCATTTCATTCTCTGCCTGTCTATTTGTCTGCTGTTTCACTGCTCAGTTTATCCCTGGCCTCAGCTTGTCTCTATACCTTCACTTAGCTGAAGTTTTTCTCACCTCAGTCTACCTATTCCTTCTTTCCCTCCCTTTCTTTCTGATTTTTGCATGTCTACTTGGCTGCCCCTTATTAAGTTTTTATCAGTCTATTTTACCCCATCAATCAAATATATTTCTTCAATCTCTCTCTTTCTCTCGCTCTCTCTTCCTCTCTCTCTTTCTTTCTCTCTCTCTCTCTCTCTCACACACTTCATCCTGTCTGCATTTTTCATTGCCTTCTCTTTTGATTGTCCATCTTGACTTTCCCACTGACTGACTATCAATCTTTCAGTATACATTCTGCCTTGTTCTCTTTTGTCTGTCCACTCTCTCCTCTCTAATTCTCAAAATTGCCCCCTCTCTCTCACTCAGCCTCCCTGTTTCTTTCTGCCATGGCTCCATGTTCATGTATATTGCTGTCTCTTCTTTCTCCCCTCCTCTGTGTACACTCTTCCTTTTCTGAGCAACTTCCTGCCTGTTTTTCCACTTTTCCACACATTCTTACTGTCTGTTTCTCAGTATCTCCCATCAATCTGCATCTCTCTTCAGTTTATCTTTAACCACTCAACTGCATTACTGTTTCTCAGTAATTTCTCCAAATTTCTACCTACCTCTCCAACACCTGCCAGCCCATTAGCCTGACCCTCTATCTTTCACTGTCTCTCCCTCTGTTTCTTCCATTCTGCCCACTCTTCGTCTGCTCCTGCATGCCTTCTTCTATCTCCCTCCCCTCCTTTTCCTATCTATCTGTTTTTTCTCCTCACCTTCACGTTTTCAATCTATCATCTTTCTGCCTTTTCCATATATTTGAAACCTTCACTCCTCTCTCTGTCTGACCATTGCTCCTCCTTCATCTTTCTTTCTGTCCCTCTCCTTATCTCTCTATTTTTCTCTCTTCCTGTCAGTTTGACTGGCTCCCTCACATCTCCTGTCTTTCCCTTCTCTCACTGTCTACCTCTGTCACACTCCCCCTAGCCACCTCAATCTTCCTTTTATTCCTCTCACTGCCTCTGTCTGTCTTGCTATTCCTTCCTCTTTCATTCCCTATTGTCTGCCTTTATGTCCTCTCTCATACTTTCGATGTATCGCTCTGGGTTTCCATTTTCCCTCTGGTTGCTACTAGCTCTGATCTCTGAACTCCTCTCTCTCGCTCTTTCCCCCTTTTCCATCCCATCTGTCTGTATCATCATGCTGTCTGCCTGCCCCTCACTTCACATAATTTTCTGTTTGTTAGTCTCTCCATCCTCTGTATAACTCACTTGATCTCTCCCCTTTTTTCCTGTCTGCCTGTCTTACACTCCCTTTCACACACACACACACACACACACACACTCACTCACACACATCCACACACACACACCCACACACACACACTTACACACACACACACTCACATACACACACACACTCACACACACACACACACACTCACACACACAGACACACACACACTCACACACACACACTCACACACACTCACACACACAGACACACACACACACTCACACACACACACACACACACACACACACACACACACACACACACACACACACACACTCATTCTCTGTCTCACCAGGCTCAGTTTCTTCCCCTATTAATCTGACTACCTCTCTTCTGTCCCTCCATTTGTCTGTAACTAACACTCCCCTCTCTGTCAATCTGTCCCTCTCACTCTATCCTACCTGTTTAATTCCCTCTTTTCCATGCCTGCCTCACTCTGCCTCACTCCCCTGCATTTTCATCTATCTATCTGCCTGCCTGTCAGCTTGACTCTCCTCTTGGTCTGTCTCTGCACTGTCTGTCTCTCAGTCCTGAATTCCTCTGCCAGACTGACCCTCCAACTCATTGCCTCTCTGTCTTTCCATCCTTCCCTTGGCCTATAATTTGTCTGTCCAATTCTCCATCTTCTGTCCCACTGCTTGCATTGCAGTTTCCCTCTCATCTGCCTATCCCTCCCTTCTGTTGCTGCTACTTACTCCCTCACTCACTGCGACTGTTAGCATTTCACTCTGCCCCTGTCTGTCTGCCTCTCCTTCTCATTACCTCTTCCACTGTAGTCTGTTTCTCTCACTCTCTCTGCCCCCACATCTCTCTCTCTCCCTCTGTCTCTCAGTCCCCTCCCTCACACTCCATCTATGCTTCTGTCCCTATGTTCTTCTCACTATGTCCCTATCATCTTCTTTCCTTTGCATTTCTGTCTGCCTGTCCCTCAATCCATTCTCTGCATCTCTGCCCACCACTATCTGTCTGAATCTCTGTACATGACTTTCTCCCTCACTCTCTCACCTCTGTCTGTGACTGCTCTTTACCTGTATGCCTACCGGAATGCTCTCTTGAGCACAATTATTCTGTCTGCATTTCACTTCCCTCTCCTTCTCTCTCTCTACCTCAATTCTTTGTCAATTTCTGCTTACTTGACTGTCTGTCTTTTAATATACATTCTGCCCACTCGCTTGTCTGTCTTGCTGCCTTTTCTCTCTGACTCTCACTTTCTTCTTCCTCAGCCTAACACATTCTCTTCCACTCCTCTTTCTCCCTTTCTCTGCTTTTTTTCTGCCTTTCTCCCATCCCTATCCATCATTCTATCTGTCTTTGTCTTCTCACACTCTTTGGTCTCTGACTGTTTCTTATTCATATCTTTCTGCCTGCCTGACTCCCTCTTTATCTCAGCCGTTGTCTGTCACTGCCTAACAATCCCCCTTTTCCGTCTCTCATCTCAGTTGTCCATCTGCCACACTCTCCCTTTGGCTATCTGACAATATCTCTCCTCTCTATTCGTGTCAGTGTCTTTCTATCTGTCCATGTCCACATGCACTTTCTGTAACCTTAACCTCTGCCGACTGCTCTGCTGCTACCTCTGACTCTGTCTCTCTCCATCTTCTCATCTCTCTTGCCAACTCACCTACCTTCCTTCACACCACAGTATTTTTCTCTCTCTCTCTATCTTGCTTCCCTCAGTCTTACAATCTCTATTTCTCTCACATTTGTCCTTCTGTCACTCTAACTCACTTCTGCCATCTGATCCACATCAGCTTCTCTTAACCCTATATTTCTGTCTCTCTTCACTCTGTCCATCTCTGTACCCTCTATCAATCTGACTCCAATATGTGTGTCTGTCTTTCTCATTCTGCCTCTCTCTCCTACCCTGTGTGTCTGTTTGTATCACTCTCCCAATCTGTCTGTGTTTCAATATCCATCTAAGCTGACTGCATAAATGTTACATCTCTGCCTGATGGCCTTTCACTATACACTTTGCCCAGTTCTCTGACATGTTCTGTCGCTCCCTCATGCAATCTTTTCATCTGGACCACATTCCCTGTTGATAAATTTCATTCTTCCAACCCAGTACAACTGCTTGCATGTCTGTGTGTCAGTTTCAGACAACTTCTGCCAGACTGCCTTTCCCACACTGCATCAGCATTTCTCTCTTATTTTCCTCTTCTCTAACTGTCTGTCACTGCCTCTCTCTCTTACCATTTCCTGTCCATCTGCATATCCCCTTTAAACTTGGTCTCGCACCCTCCTTCAACTCTGTCTGCCTTCTCTCACGACCGCTCCTTGTCTGTCTGTCATGCATCACTCTCTCTCTCTGTTCTACTACTCTGTTCCTCCCTCTCTCCTTCCATCCTCTCTCCCTCTGTGTCTTCATTTCTTATCTTCCCTCTCTCTCTCTCCCCCTCTCTCTCTCTCTCTCCCCCCTCTCTCTCTCCCTCTCTCACACACACACACACACACACACTCCCTTCTTCCCTCACGGTCATGCTTCCCTCCCTGCCTGTCTGCCATTGAGTTGCCTCTATAACTTGGTCTGTCTCTCTCCTCTTTGTTAATGCTTGTCTTTTTGCTCTCCTTTCCTTTCTCTGCATATTACTTTCTATTTGATTTAGATTCAGATCCATTTTTTTATCACATACACATTCAAACATGCAGTGAAATGTGTCATTTGTGTTAAAAAAAACAAAACAACCAAAGAACTGCTGTGGGCAGCTCACAAGTGACACCCTACATTCCAGTGCCAGTGCAGCATGCCCACAGTGGTCAGCTGAACAGCAGCAACAACAGAACAGCAGCAAAATAAGCCCCTTTCCTCCTACTCATCCACCCATCACCTAGTCTGCTTATCACTCTTTCTCCTTTATTCTTACACCCCTCTGACAGCCACTCCCTTCCATCTTTTTGTCATTCATTCTGCAGTCTTTTACTCTGCTGGTACAAAGCTACTATTTGCTGGATTATGCTTCTAATTCAGAATGCTGTGTAAACTCTTCCCCCCAGCTTCCCTTTTCTTCAATTGCCCACTCTTTCTCCTCACCTTCTTCTCACCTCTCCCGTTGACCCTTCACCTTCCCGTTCTCACATGGTCCGCTCTCCTCTCCATGTCTGACTGCCTCTTCTCCAGATGATTGTCTTTTTCACCATTCCCCACCCACCTGGTTTCCCCTATCAGCCTCTAATATGTCCTCCTTCTCCTCTCCCACTTTATCCTGGCAACTTTCCCCTTCCTTTCCAGTATTGATGAAGGGTATCAGCCAAATTGTCAGCTGCTTATTCCCATCATAGGTGCTGCCTGTCCTGCTGAGTACCTTCAGCACGTTATATGTGTTGCTCTGGCATTCCAGCATCTGCAGAATCTCTTGCATTTAACATTTTTATTGTAAAACTTCTCTGCATTCTTTCTAACAATGGCATATTTTGATAACAGGGTAACCAAAGGAGCAGATAATACTTCAGCAGCTCCCAATGTTAAACTGCAACATAAAACACCAGCGACTATACCGAATGCCTTGAATAATGAAGGCTAATATGCCAACTGTATTCTCACCATCCCATCTACCTGGTACACCACTTTCATGTCACTATGTACTTGCACTCCACATCATGGCTCAGGGCTTTACCATTCGCCGTGAAAGTCTTCCCAAAATGCAACCAGTCACACTGATCTTAATTGGACATTATTTGACATTCCTCAGCCTACTTACCTAGCTGAGCAATATCCCCCAGTAATATTCCATTAACTTCTTAACTGTCAACAATACCACTTATTTATGCCTTGTACACCTTCACCTAACTTTTTTACATAGGTCATAAACAATACCAGCAGTGTCCCCTGGGGCACACCACTAGTCACAGATCTCCAGTCAGTAAAACACTTTTCCACCATCACCTACCATTTCTTCTTCTATATTATGTTTCCAGTTTGTTAGCTGTTCCCAGACCCCATGTGATAACACCATAACAGATAGGAACAGAATTAGGCCATTAAGCCCACTCACTCTACTCTGTCATTCAACCATGGCTGATGTATTTTCCCTGACAACCCGATTTTCCTCCCTTCTCCTATATTTGACAGTTTGTAGCAAAGAAACGATCAACCTCCGGTTTAAATATACTCAATGCCTTGGCCTCCACAGCTGTCTGAGGCAGTGAATTCCACAGATTCACAATCATCTGGATGATGATGGTAATAGCAGGATGGGGGGACAGCATGGTATGTGGTGGTCAGCGTAATGCTTTACAGTGCCAGCAGTAAGTATGGAGTACAGTTCCTGCTGCTGTTGGTAAGGAGCTTGTCTGTTCTCTCTGTGACCACAATGGATACCTGCATACACTCTGCCGTCCACCCACATTCCAAAAATGTGCAGTTATGATTAGTGAATTGTGGGCCTGTGTGGTAACACTTGCAGGCATCTCAGCATAACCCGTTCTCATTATTTTTAACACAAATGATGTATTTCACTGTATTTTCAATGTACCAATGAGAAATAAAGCTAATCTTTAAATCTTTTTAGTAAAATTATGAAGGATGTCCGCCTCATTTCTGTTCTAAAATAATGTCCTCCTATTCTGAGTGTGTGTCCGCTGATTCCAGTGTGCCTCTATTGAAGATATTCCCCATGTTCAATCTACCACAACTCTTCACTATTTAGTAGTTTTCAATAAGATGTCCTCTCTGCATTCTACTAAACAGGTGCAGAATGTGCAAATACTCCTCATACCCTTTCTTTCCTTGTAAAGCTTCTCTTTGGAGAGTCTTCAATGCCAACACGTTCTTCCATAGATATGTAGCTTGAAACTGCTCTTCTTCTTCAATCACTGTGCCTACTGGGGCATAGGCCAGCTACAGCAACTCACCAGGGGTCTCAGTACTTGTCCAATGGTTGATCATCCCTGTAACTTCTTCTTTCATCACATGACCATACATCTTCCAGAAAGAGATTCTTCCTTTCCCAGGGATGATGTTTTGGAGCTTCTGCTGGTGTTTCTGTAGCTAATACTTTTATGGGATGGCGTTGCTAGCCCCATGCACAATCCTCCTCCTTTCACAGCAGAGCACAGTTCAAAACTACTCACAATACTCCAGATATGGTCTGACCATCACTTTAAAAGCCTCAACATTACATGCTTGCTTTTATATTCTAGTCTTCTCAAAATGAGTACAATCATTTAATTTGTCCTTCTTACTACTGACTGAACCTTCAATTTAGCCATTATGGAATCCTGCACTGGACTCCCAAGCACATAGCCAAGTGGTCCAATTTCCTATGAACTCAAACCCACTTCTCCCACATCAATCCTTAAGCCATGAGTTTAACTCTGTAATCTTCTTGACCCTATGCCAATTTACACATGCTCAGGTGGTAATCCAGAGATTACAACATTTTGGTTCTGCTTTTTAATTTAGTCCATAGCTCCTCAAATTCACTTAGCAGAACCACTTTCCTCATTCTACCTATGTCGTTGATACCCACATGAACCACAACAACTGAATTTTTCCACTCTCACTACAAATTCCTCTGCAGGTCAGATAAGATGTTCTGAACCCGGGCACCAGGCAGGGAACACAGCCTTTGGGATGCTCTATCTTTGTGACAGAGAACTCTGTCTATTCCCTTGACTATACAATCTCCGATTACCACTGCATTTTTCTTCTCTCTCCCCTCTTGAATGGCTCATTGAACTACAATGCCACAGTTAGGTTGCTCACCCTTCCTACTGGCCCCACTCTCAACCACACAGGTAGCAAGAATCTCAGACCTGCTGGACAAGCTCAAGGGCTGAAGCTCCTCCAGCACTATCTCTTGGATCCCACTACCTGCCTCGCTCATTGTCACACCCCCTTGTCCCTGACAACAGTCTGAATTTGAGGCAGCTAATCTAATGGGTGTAGCTACCTCCTGAAACAGAGATTTCAGGTAACTCTCCCTGTCCCTGATATGCTGCAGTGTTTGAAACTCAAGTTTCAGCTTTCAGCCTGAGTTCTTTGAGCAGCCAACACTTGCTGAAGATGTGGTCACCAGGAACCACGATGGGGTCCACCAGCTCCCACAACATGATGCAATGACAGCACACCACCTGATCCTGCATCATCCCTACTTTATTTAATTATCTGTAATTTAGTGACTTTTTCTTCAACCACTATCTCATCAGTCCTGCTGTATCTCATTCTCTGTCCAACCCTCCAACTCTGTGCCGGCCTTCTCCTACTACCTTCATTTTCTCCCTTTCTCCTTCCATCCGCCTCCACCCACCCCCTCTCTCTCTCTCTCACTCTCGCTCTCGCTCTCTAGCTCTCTCGCTCTCTCGCTCTCACTCTCTCTCTCTCTTTGTGAGTCTGTCATTGGCAGAGATTGATATGTACATGATCATAAAGGGGCCAGGGATTACATTGAGAAGATGGGAGAACAGCGTTAAAAAACCTGTCACCAAATACACAGCAGAGCAGACTTGATGATTCAAATAGTTAAATCTGCTCCTATATATTATAACTAAATAAATTTAGTTGAGACAAGTTACAACATATATTGTGAATCAGCTTCATTGATGGTGTTGCATTTTTCATTAGATGCTTTGAAATAAGATACAGCACATCACAGCCTAGTGGTCATTAACTAGGCAGTGGCGGGTATTATATGGGGTAACCCGTTACCACTACTCTGGCATTAATCTTCACATAAAGAGTGTAAGATCTGTCAAATTCCTTAATGAAAATTACTTCATGCATTGTAAGTGACCTTGGCTAATGATCTTACATTTTTTTTATTGGATAGTTCCAGGAATTGATTCCCCCACAGCAATGTTTCATTTACATTGTAATTTTAATAACAGGGATATTAAAAGTCTGATGCTCTGGATTTCTACACTGAAGGGTGTAATTTGCTCTGCATGCCACTACAATCGCCTCAACCTTATTTGGAACACAATACTGAGAGGTTTTTTTTATTTTAACACAACCTGGTTCTAAATAGTACCTGACACTATGTTAACCCTTTTATTGTCTTGTCGCCTGCAGTGAAAATCAGTCCTTAGGGTAATTAGACAGGTCTCAGAGTCAAAAAGTTCCCCACATTTCAATTCTTCAAAGTTCAAAGTAAATGTATTATCAACGTACATGTATGTCACCAAATACAACCGTGAGATTAATTTTCTTGCAGTCATACTCAATAAATCTATAATAGAATAATAACCATAATAGAATCAGTGAAAGATCGCTACAACTGGGTGTTCAACCAGTGTCAACTAGTGCGCAAAATACACTATAAAAATCCAAAACAGAAAGAATTAATAATAATAATTAGGTATTTAGAACATGAGATGAAGAGTCCTTGAGTGAATCCACAGGTTGTAAGAACATTGCAGTGATGGGGCAAGTGACGTTGAGTAAAGTTACCACCTTTGCTACAAGAGCCCGATGGTTGAGGCGCAAGAACTCATCTTGAACTTTGTGGTGTGAGTTCTGAGGGTACTAACCTTCCTTCCTGATGACAGCAGTGAAAAGAGAGCATGACATGGGTGGTGGGGATCCCAGATGATGGATGCTACATTCTTGCAACAATGCTCTATGTAGATGTTCTCAATGATGTGGCGGGTTTTACCTGTGATGGACTCGTCCATATCCATTACTTTTTGCAGGATTTTCAGTTTAAGGGCGTTGATGTTTCCATATCAGGCTGTGATGCAGCCAGTCAATAAACTGTCCATCATATATCTAAAGAAGTTTGTCAAAGTTTTAGATATCAAGCCGAATCTTAACAAAACCCACAGGAAGTAGAGGCACTGTCGTGCTTTCTTCATAATTGCACTTATGTGCTAGACCCAATACAGGACTGCTGAAATGATAAAACCAAGGAATTTAAAGTTGCCAACCCCCTGCCCTTCTGATCTTCTGATGAGGACTGTCTCATGGTTTCCTTATCCTGAAGTCAATAATCAGCTCCTTGGTCTTCCTGACATAGAGTAAGAGGCTGTTTTCATGGCACTATTTAGCCAGTTTTTCAATCTCCTTCCTATATGGTTGTTCATCACCACCTTTCATTCGCCCTACGGCAGTGGCATCATTAGAAAACTGAAATATGGCATTAGAGCTGTGCTTAGCCACACGGCCATAAGACAATATAACCATAAGTCATAGGAGCAGAGCTAGGCCATTTGGCCCAATGAGTCTGCTCCACCATTCCATCATTGCTGATCCGTTATCCCACTCACCCTCGGCACCTGCCCTCTCCCCATATCCTCTGACACTCTGACTGATCAGGACTGATCATCTCAACTTCCACCTTAAATTTATGCATGGACCTGGCCTCCATCACAGTCTGTGGTAGAGAATTCCACAGAGTTACTACCCTCTGGCTAAAAAAAAAAAAAATTCCTCTGTTCTAAAGTGTCGCTCCTCAATTTTGAGGCTGTGCCCTCTAGTTCTGGATACCCTCACTATAGGAAACATCTTCTCCACATCCACCCTATCTCATCCTTTCAACATTCAGTAAAGTAAGGTGAGTGGAGCAGGACGCTAGCTAAGCATACAGCCTTGTGGAGAACTTGTGCTGATGGAGATTATTGAGGATATATGGTTGCCAGTCTGAAGTCACTGAGGTCTGCAAGTCAGGTAATCTAAGATTCAATTGCTGAAGAGGTATTGCATCCAAGATCTTGGCATCTGTTGATTAGCTTGCAGGGCTGATTTTATTGAATACCAAGCTATAGTCAATATGGAGCATCCTGATGTATGCATCTTTGCTGTCTAGATTTTCCAGGGTTGAGTGAAGAGCCAATGAAATAGTATCTGCAATAGGCAAATTGAAGGAGATCCAAGTTGCTTCTCAGGCAGGAACTTCATAAAACACCTCATCACTGGGCATGTAAGTGCTACTGGACAATAGATTGAGAAAGATACCATGTTCTTCTTAGGCACCCATTTAAGTGAAACCTGTTTGAAGTATTCTTGATCAATAACGAAAGCTATGAGGTCAAATGTTATCTGCCTACAGTTTCTACATACCATTTCATATGTTGTACACACTTAGAAAAAGGAAATTAGACCTAATGTTTTGAGAAATAATGAAACATGCACAGTTGTCCGTGCTGACCAAGATGCCTATCTAACCTAGACAAAGTTGAAGTTGAATTTATTGTGATATCCAAATATACATGTACCGTGGAGAGCATTCTGACAGGCTGCATCACTCTCTGGTATTGTGGGGGGAGGGGTTCTACTGCACAGGACCGAAAGAAGCTGCAGAGGGTCATAAAGTTAGTCGACTTCATCTTGGGTGGGTACTAGTGTACAAAGTACACAGGACATCATAGAAACATAGAAACATAGAAAATAGGTGCAGGAGTAGGCCATTCGGCCCTTTGAGCCTGCACCGCCATTTATTATGATCATGGCTGATCATCTAACTCAGAACCCCACCCTAGCCTTCCCTCCATACCCCCTGACCCCCATAGCCACAAGGGCCATATCTAACTCCCTCTTAAATATAGCCAATGAACTGGCCTCAACTGCTTCCTGTGGCAGAGAATTCCACAGATTCACCACTCTCTGTGTGAAGAAGTTTTTCCTAATCTCGGTCCTAAAAGGCTTCCCCTCTATCCTCAAACTGTGACCCCTCGTTCTGGACTTCCCCAACATCGGGAACAATCTTCCTGCATCTAGCCTGTCCAATCCCTTTAGGATTTTATACGTTTCAATCAGATCCCCCCTCAATCTTCTAAATTCCAACGAGTACAAGCCCAGTTCATCCAATCTTTCTTCATATGAAAGTCTTGCCATCCCAGGAATCAATCTGGTGAACCTTCTTTGTACTCCCTCTATGGCAAGGATGTCTTTCCTCAGATTAGGGGACCAAAACTGCACACAATACTCCATGTGTGGCCTCACCAAGGCCTTGTACAACTGCAGTAGTACCTCCCTGTTCCTGTACTCGAATCCTCTCGCTATAAATGCCAGCATACCATTCGCCTTTTTCACCGCCTGCTGTACCTGCATGCCCACTTTCAATGACTGGTGTATAATGACACCCAGGTCTCGTTGCACCTCCCCTTTTCCTAATCGGCCACCATTCAGATAATAATCTGTTTTCCTATTTTTGCCACCAAAGTGGATAACTTCACATTTATCCACATTAAATTGCATCTGCCATGAATTTGCCCACTCACCCAACCTATCCAAGTCACCCTGCATCCTCTTAGCATCCTCCTCACAGCTAACACTGCCCTCCAGCTTCGTGTCATCCGCAAACTTGGAGATGCTGCATTTAATTCCCTCATCCAAGTCACTAATATATATTGTAAACAACTGGATATTGGTCCCCCTAGGATTCAAGTGCAACCCGTCCTTTTTGTACAGGTCACGCCTGCGCCAAAAGAGGTCCCAATGATCCAAAAACTTGAATCCCTGCTCCCTGCTCCAATCCCTCAGCCACGCATTTATCCTCCACCTCATCGCATTCCTACTCTCACTGTCGCGTGGCACAGGCAGTAATCCCGAGATTACTACCTTTGCGGTCCTTTTTCTCAACTCCCTTCCTAGCTCCCTATATTCTCCTTTCAGGACCTCATCCCTTTTCCTACCTATGTCATTGGTACCTATATGTACCACGACCTCTGGCTCCTCACCCTCCCACTTCAGGATATCTTGGACACGATCAGAAATATCCCGGACCCTAGCACCAGAGAGGCAAACTACCATCCGGGTCTCGACTGCGTTCACAGAATCGCCTGTCTGACCCCCTTACTATCGAGTCCCCTATCACAACTGCCCTCCTCTTCCTTGCCCTACCCTTCTGAGCTACAGGGCCAGACTCTGTGCTGGAGGCACGGCCACTGTCGCTTCCCCCGGGTAAGCTGTCCCCCCCAACAGTACTCAAACAGGAGTACCTGTTGTTAAGGGGCACAGCCACCGAGATACTCCCTATTACCTGACTTTTTCCCTTTCCCCTCCTAACCGTTACCCACTTGTCTGCCTCCCGTGGCCCCGGCGTGACCACCTGCCTGCAACTCCTCTCTATCACCTCCTCACTCTCCCTGAACAGACGAAGGTCATCGAGCTGCAGCTCCAGTTCTGTAACGCGGTCCCTTAGGAGCTGCATCTCGATGCACTTGGCGCAGATGTAGACGTCCGGGAGGCTTGGAGACTCCAGGACCTCCCACATCCGACACCGAGAACAGCAAACTGCCCTCACACTCATACTGCCCCTCTCCTCAAATAACAACAGAAAATGAATGCCAAACCTTCCTCGCCCGTTTCCGCCTAAGCCCGTTGAGCTTCAAGGAGTGGTGTCTCAGAAAGGCAGCGTCCGTCATTAAGGATCCTAGCACCCAGGGCATGTCCTTTTCTCACTGTTAACATCAGGTAGGAGGTACAGAAGCCTGAAAGCACACACTCAGTGATTCAGGAACAGTTTCTTCCCCTCTGCCATCCGCTTATTAAATGGACATTGAACCTGTGAACACTACCTCATTTTTTAAATATATATTTTTTCAGCTTTTGAACAATTTTTAATCTATTCAATATACACACACTGCAATTGATTTACTTATTTTTGTCTATATTATGCATTGCATTGAACTTCTACTACTAAATTAACAAATTTTATGAATCATGCCAGTGATAATAAACATGATTCTGATTCTGATTCTGACGTACAATACTGTGCAAAAGTTTTAGACACGTGTTGAAAATTCCATAAAATGAAGATGCTTTCAAAAACAATGAAATAAAAAATTGTAAATATTAAAAAAAACTATAAAGGTCAGCAAACAGTAAAAAAAATCATTATTGGTTGCAACCATTTCTCTTTAAATCAGCATCTGCTCTCGTAGGTACACAGTCATGCAGTTTTAGAAGAAAATCGGCTGATAGGTTTTTCAAATCACTTCTGAGAACTTGCAACAGTTGTTCTGCAGCCTTTGGCAGTCTTGCTTGCTTCTGTCTCTGCAGGTGATCCCAGCAGCCTTGATGATATTGAAATCAATGTTCTCTAGAGGCCATACCATCCGAAACCATATAAAAATCTAGGGTGCCTAAGACATGCACATGTGCAATGAAACAATTACTTGTGGCAGCATGACAGGGACATAACATTTTAAAAAATATTAAGTTATAAGTTATACCCATAGTCCCATTTGCCTTCATTTGACCCCCTAGCCCTCTACAAGCATTCTACCCATGTATCTGATGAAATATCTTTTACGCCTGTCTAATTACTATATCCATACCCATACCCACATCCTCAAATTTCTGTACCACCCAAAAATCTGGCAATTGCAGACTTTAGTGTACTTTATAACTGGATATCTATGACCTCCATAGCAAAGAATTTCAGATTCACTGCTCTCTGAATAAAGACATTTCTCTTCATTTCTGTGCCAAAATATCAGACATTAATCTTGACAATATCCATATGAGAATTAAACATTACATTTATGGTGAAAGATCGTTTTCTTAGTATCTTAATTTGTTTTCTATCTCCAAAGATAACTGCCTTGACAGCTGGGTATTCTCAGTGTTTCTCCTTAGGTATCAGATTTCCAGCATGTATTTCAGATATCTGCACTCACAGAATTACGTGCCATGTCTAGGCAATTTATCCTCGAAATGTAATCCTTTCATTACCCTTATTGTTCTAGTCAATTAGTACTGGGCTCTATCACAATGCTGGCCCTTTCTTCCTAAGGAGTGTGAGCTAGCAATAAGTACATTTCTCTTGACCACCATTCCCAAATCTACACTGACATTTAGAAGAATTTTAATGTTTGTAAGAACATCTGTCGTAACTCTTGAGGAACCAGTTCAACCACTTCTGTTCCTGCCTCCCAGGGTACCACTTAGTATCTGATATGCAGTGTCCCAGGAGGGCCTGAATCTCTTTCCTTTTGCATCCATGTGAACTTTGGAGAGAGAGAGATGGTATTTTCCAATATTTGTATTGCTGTTTTGAGACAGGAACAGCAAAACCTGGGAAATAATATATTTCTAATGTTATTGGTAAATAATGGTTATTTGCAAATATCTGATGGTATTTGGAAATAATATGTATCTGATGTGACAGGAATGAGCAAAGTGCAACGTGAGGCATTTTACAGAGGGTTATGGGATGGAATTGTTTCATATTATCAGCTTTGAGAAAGTAGAGAGGCTACAGAAGGACTTAGATTCACAGAAAGGGCAAAGAAATGGCAGATAGAATACAATGTTGGGAACTATATGGTTATGTATTTTGGTAGAGGAAATGAAAGAGTTGACTATTTTCTAAATGGGGAGAAAATACAAAAAGTTGAGGTGCAAAGGGACTTGAGGGTCCTTGTGCAGGATTCCCTAAAGGTTAATTTGCAGGTCGAGTCTATGGTGCGGAATGCAAGTACAATCGCAGCATTCATTTCAAGAGGACTAGAATACGAAAGCTAGGATGTAATGTTGAAACTTCATAAAGTACTACTGAGGCCTCACTTGGAGTATTGAGAGCAGGTTTGGGCCTATCATCTTAGAAAGGATGTGCTGAAACTGGAGAGGGTTAAAAGAACATTCATGAATATAATTCCAGGAATGAATGACTTGTCATATGAAGAGCATTTGATGGCTCTGGGCCCGGATTCACTAGAATACCAAAGAATGATTGGTGATCTCACTGAAATCTATTGAATGGTGAAAGGCCTTCATAGACTAGATGTGGAGAAGATGTTTCCTATGGTGAAAAGTCTAAGACCAGAGGACACAGCCTCAGAATAGAGGGGTGTCCTTTTAGAACAGAGATGAGGAAGAATTTCTTTAGCCTGAGAATTGTGAATATGTGGAATACCTTGCCACAGGCATCTGTGAAGGTCATGTCTTTATGTACATTTAAGGCAGAGGTTGATAGATCCTTGATTGGTCAGGGCATGAAAGGGTACGGGGAGAAGGCAGGAGACTGGGGCTGAGAGGAAAGTTGCATCAGTCATGATGAAATGACAGGACAGATGCAATGGGCCAAATGGCCTAATGTTGCTCTTATATCTTATGGTCTTATGGTCCTTCTTTCTACTGAGCCCACTCTTCTTTAATAAGCAATTCAAACTAATTTGCAAACTTCCAACAAGATGCTGCAGAATCAAACACAAGTGACGTCAAAATTGAGACACAATCATTAGACCTATCCAGGGTATATTATAAAGCAGCATGTATATCTTTACAATCTGAAGTTTTATGTGTTAGTAGTACCACCTGGGCTGTCCATACACCACACCAACTTACTACCTCAAAGAATGGCAAATATTTGAGGTGCATTTAAAAAGAAAATAGATTAATGCATAAGGAAGAAGGGAACGGGAGGTCATTTTGAAAAGTTGAAGAGAATCAAGAGTTTCATCTGAAACAGGAACTGACATAAATCCATTCAATCCAATATCTCGTTATGCTGTAACTTCAATGTATTAAAGCAACATACATAAAATGCTGGAGGTACTCAGCAAGTCAGGCAGCAGCTTTGGAGGGAAATATACAATCAATGAAGGATCGATGACTGAAATGTTGAATGTTTATTTCTCTACACAGGTGCGGCCTGACCTGCTGAGTTCCTCCAGCTATTTGTACATGTTGTTCATGATTTCCAGCATCTGTGACTTGTATCAATGTATTTGTCTGCAAAATGTATATGTATTGATGAAATAATGCAAACTCTTCAAAAAGCTGTTTCTAATCATGAACAAAAAACAACAAAAAATATAGTTTAATGTGGTCATACAGCTGAAGGGCTTATTTATGCAAATCCTAAGCTCGCCTGTCACATCTTGTGCCTTACCTTTTTGTTCAACAATCATTTTGTTTGCTGGCCCTTATAGGCATCTAGTTGTGTAACCTCTTAATTTTTAAATTCTCACCAAGGGTTCAGTCTTTCCCTGCTCCTCTGTCTCTTTATTTCCTAACATACTCACCAAACTCAGGAATCCTTCTTTCCTACACTATTGATCACCCTTGAATTTGATTACAACATGGATGCTTTGTCTCCAGTTGGCTCACACAGAAGTGGTGTATCTCTGGAATCCTCTATCTTGGAGTGCTGTGAGAGTTACCAGAGATAGATAAAGAAGAAGGAGGCATTCTTTTGAAAATTTGGGGAACATTGTTCATATAGATCGAGAAAAGTGTTACGGCCTGAGGGAGATCAAGCACATTCATATTAAGTGACAAAGCTATGCTCAAGGTCAGGTGATCCGCTTCTGCTCCTGTGTTCTTGCGTCAAACCCAAGTTTTGTAGTTCACTTAAAACGTGCACCTTCTATGTATATCACTTAACATTAGATGTTAGAAACATAGAAAGCCTACAGCACAATACAGGCCCTTCAGCTCACAATGCTTTGCTGAACATGTCCTTACTTTAGAAATTACTAAGGGTTACCCATAGCCCTCTATTTTTCTAAGCTCCATGTCCCTATCCAGGAGTCTGTTAAAGGACCCTATCATATCCACCTCCACAACTGTAATCGGCAGCCCATTCCACACCCTCACCACTCTCTGCATAAAAAACTTACCCCTGACATCTCCTCTATATCTACTTCCAAGCACCTTACAACTGTGCCCTCTCATGTTAGCTATTTCAGCCCTGGGAAAAAGCCTCTGACTGTCCACACAATCAATGCCTCTCATCATCTTATACACCTCTATCAGGTCACCTCTCATCCTCCATCACTCCAAGGAGAAAAGGCTGAGTTCACTCAACCTATTGTCATAAGGCATGCTCCCCAATCCAGGCAACATCCTTGTAAATCTCCTCTGCACCCTTTCTATGGGTTCCATATCCTTCCTGTAGTGAGGTGACCAGAACTGAGCACAGTACTCCAAGTGGGGTCAGACCAAGGTCCTATATAACTGCAACATCACCTCTTGACTCCTAAACTCAATCCCACTTGATGAAGGCCTATGCACCATATGCCTTCTTAACCACAGATTCAACCGGCGTAGCAGCTTTGAGTGTTCTATGGACTCGGACCCTCTGATCCTCCACACTACCAAGAGTCTTACCATTAATACTGTATTCTGTCATCATATTTGACCTACCAAAATGAACCACCTCACACTTATCTGGGTTGATCTCCATCTGCCATTCCTCAGCCCAGTTTTGCATCCTATCAATGTCTCGCTGTAACCTTTGACAGCTCTCCACACTATCCACAACACTCCCAGCCTTTGTGTCATCAGAATATTTACTAACCCATCCCTCCACTTCCTCATCCAGGTCATTTATAAAAATCATGAAGAGTAGTGATCCCAGAGCAGATCCCTGAGGCACACCACTAGTCAACAACCTCCATGCAGACCCGTCTACAACTACTCTTTGCCTTTTGTGGGCAAGCCAATTCTGGATCCACAAAACAATGTCCCCTTGGATCCCATGCCTCCTTACTTTTTCAATAAGCCTTGCAAGGGATATCTTATCAAATGCCTTGTTGAAATCCATATACACTACATCTACTACTCTACCTTTATCAATGTGTTTAGTCACATCCTCAAAAAATTCAATCAGGCTCGTAAGGCACGACCTGCCTTTGACAAAGCCATGCTGGCCTATTCCTAATCATATCATGCCTCTCCAAATGTTCATAAATCCTGCCTCTCAGGATCTTTTCCATCAACTTAAACAACCACTGAAGTTGTTTCATGATGATACGAGGGCCTGTGACATCCCTGGATGTTTGTCATAATCATAATTGCTTTATGTACACATATGTTGGAATTCATCAAGCTTTGTTTTTCATTTTATCTGAATGAAACACCATCAAAAACATTGCCACAGAAATCCATTTCCCTGAAAGTCTCTTAATGTTAAACATGTTTATAGTGAATCTTCACAGATAAAGTTCATTGTGTCCCACCCTCTGGGGAGTGGGTGGAGATGCAAACCAAAATGTTCTGGAAATGGAATTATGCCAGTAGATTATCCATTGGCCAAAATGACTCCTTGTTTAAAGAGAGGGCATGTGGTATGCCAGGAAATTGTAAGCCAAGTCTTGGTAGCTTGGCAGAAGGTGAAATTCTTTGGGCCAACTTTTCTTGGATAGAGTCAGCTATTGGCAGTGCTTAGCAGGAAATTGAGTTTGCACTATTCTACATGGGGAAAAACATGGGCATTGCTGCTGAAATGTGGGATCTTTGGAAAATCGTTCTTCCATTTGGGTGCAATCAACTTGAAAGGGTCAGTTGTCAGCAATAGGGCAGGTAAAACATTACAACAGTCAGTATGCTGTAACTATGACTAAATAGCAACAGTTCAGCCTTGAGATTCTGCATTCAGGACCTACTACAGGGAATTATGTCCAAAATCTCATGGTATAGTGGGGGATACTGCGTTGTTATTATCTCTTGGGAGCATGACAAGGATTTTTTCCTGATAATCTAAACTACCTCTTTTTCTTATAGAAACTTCTGCAATTATTATCATATTCTATCTTTGAAACAATATGGTACCATAATTGGCTGCTTGGTATCCTATATCACGAGAATAACTGTGCATAGAAGGTACCACCTTGCTCTTTGGGAAGTACTGGTATGCTGAAAGGTACTGAAGAAATGCAATTTCTTATTTACTTTGAGTACTCATTTATTAAGACATTCAATAAAGTGCTAAATCAGATACATCTTAGTGATATTGAGGCATATAGTATTAAAGAGAATGCCATAACTTTGTAGCTGGATTCATGGAACTAGAACTGGGTAAATACATGATACCCATAAAAAACTGCAGATGCTGTAAATGAGAAATAAAAACAGAAAATACTGGGAACAAACAACGAATCAGACAGCATTTGAGATAAACAGTTAACATTTCAGATCCAGCTTTGATTATGTCACAAATGCTGCAATATGCCCAGATGTTAAATGGAATATCGCTTTCCAAGCTTTGATGGGCTTACTTATATAGTGCAAGAAGCTACAGACAGAAAGATGAGAGTGGGAACAGGATTGTGAAATAATGTGCAGGGCAACTGCTAGATCAGAGTCATTCTTGCAGATAGAAGACAGATGCTGTTCACAACAGTCACGCAATTTACAACTGATTTCTCCAATATTTGGTTTGTGTCCTACTGCACTGTTAAAAAGAGGTCCAACATAAATTTAAGGAAAACAAACCTTATCTTCTCTAGGGGCACATTGCAGTCTTCTGGAAGCAATGTCCAATTTTCTGACTTCATATAATTCATTTTTGCTTTCTTCTTATCAGAAAAGTTAATTTCTGTCTGATTTCATCTTGACTAAGCTATTCTTGTTTAATTTGTACAATCTGTCAATAACACATATCACAGAGACAAGGAGCACAATATTCTGGATTCAGCTTTCTGACACCTTTCATGGAGTCTTGACTACTAAGCATGTCCTAAGTCTCACCATTAATAACACAATACTGGGACAAAGAAACTTATATGATTGTAAATGTACCCAGTAGCCCACCTGGTCTCACCACATATTTCTTCAGTTCTATCCATACTTTCAATTCATTCTCCCCTTCTGAAAGCTAACTCTCACAATTTTGAAGAAAGGCCCTGGATCTACAACCTGTTAACTGTTTCTCCCTCCACAGATGCTGCCCTACCTTCTGAGTGTTTCCAGATTCAATGTGTACTTATCAATTGCAGAGGCTATGCCTGGGATGTATCCCCTGTAAACATTAATGGAAAATCAGGTAAAAGTAATTATATTCATACTGGGAAGGATCGAGTGTAGGTCTAATAAAATAGGACATATAGTATGAATGGTTGGTCTCCAGATTGCTTTGAGTAACAAAGGTTCCATGGTGCATATGTTTAACAATACCTGAAGGTGGCAGTACAGGTAGATGGTAAAGAAAGCAAACAGGACACATGCCTTCATTAGCTGGTAAATAAAGTATAAGAGAGCAGAAAGGTTTAGGTACCAATTTATAAAACATTGGGTAGGCCACAGCATGAATATTTTGTGCATTTCTGGTCACCACGTTATCAGAAGGACTTGATCACACTAACTAGAGTGCAGAGGTGATTCTCCAAGATGGAATGTTTCATTTCTGAGGAGAAACTGGGTAGGTTGTGTGTGTTTTCCTTCAAGAACAGAAGACTGAGGGGGAGGGGAGAACCTGATAAAAATTTACGAACTTATGAGGAATATGGATTTGGTAATCAGTAATCAAGATTTCTCCATGAGCATGATACCTAGGACTAGAAGGCATGGGTTTAAAGTGAGGAGTACGAGGTTAAGAGCAATTTGGGAGAATATTTTTTTTTAATCACTTGGGGTCTTTTCAGTTTGGAACTCACAGCCTAAGAAGGTAGTGGAAACAGATGCTCAAAATTTTTAAGAAACATCTGGATAAGCAGTTGATTAACCAAGGCATACTAGGCAGTGGGCCAAGCAAATGGTGAAAAATGAATTATTATTGAAAGTTATTTAACGGTTGGGATTGATAAAGTGGGCTTAGAGACCTGTTTCGATGTGATATGACAAAGTGTCCCTGACTCCAGAACATTTGTAACAAATTACATCTAAAGGTAATCTGAGAAAAAGAGGAAGAGAGAATAAATAATGAAACTAGATGGAGAAAATTGAGATGGGCATGCTTGGAGCTTAACGTTGGCTATGATGGACGACATAATTTTATAAAAAATAATTTGGATGTAAACTGGAGAGTGAAATTAAAAATTGTTACATACACCGTATGATACGCCATTTGAAAGTATGTATAAACTGCCGAAGAAAAGCAAAAAGAAAATGTCAACGCTAGGCAAGTAGCAAATGCAATTAAAGGCAGTGAAATATGCAGTGGCAAGTTTTAAGAGACGCTACTGGACGCTAACTGTCGGAATCTAGGAAGCGGAAAGTGGAAATCTGGAGAGAAAAAAAATATACGGTATATGCTTAAGATGGTAATGTGGACGCTAAAGGCTTTACAAGGGAATGTTCGTTTCCCCATGAAAGTTTATAAAAAAGGACATTGACAGTGCTTTCTTTTAAAATCAAAATACCGTAGATGCTGGAAATCTAACCTGTCTCTTGCCCTTACTGCGAATCCCAAAAAGTCGATTCTGAAAATAAAAAAACTTCCCTTCCCTCCGTAGATGGTGGAACGATTTTGGACCGATACGAGTTATTTGGAATATTCCAAATATTGGAATGATTATATATATTTTTAATATTTTCACCAAATTATTGAAAAGTCGGGAAACGTCTATAAAGGAAATTCACTCGAGTAGCGTCTAGTGTAATGGATTAATCAGAAAAAAAAATACCGAAGCGAAAATGTGCCGAAACGATCGAGTTTTCGCTGCAGTGGTGAAGTTTAAGATCAGTTCTCAGAGCGCTTTTCGCGGCAACGAAAAGTTTTTAAATATAAAATTGGTAAATATTATTTTTTGTTTTTCAGACTAATAACGAAAATTTGAGTTTGAATGCTGATAACAGTCAAGGAGAATTAGAATTAATAGTTGTAGACCATCTGGTTGAAACCTGAACTTTTTACACTTGATAATTGCGACAGAATTAAAGCTTAGAGAAGGGGTTTTTTTATAGATATGTGGAGATATAAATGGTATAATGAGCCTATAAAATCAGGTACACAGACTGACGGCCTACTGTTATATAATAACTTCCCATTCCGTAAATCTTCCATCGGCCACGTTGGTTTTAAACTCGAGTTATGAAGCCAATTCCATTCGGGCATTGCTAACTTAATCACAGTAATTTTTTTAATCATTTCAGCTCCCCCAAAATGGACAATTCGGATTCGTCGAAACATTATTCACCCACCCTGCAGCAAAAGAATAAAGAATGTACCTCTAAGGTACTTACGAGGCGGGTGACATATGTACAAGACAGGCTTTAATGTAAAAATAAGTTTAATAGCATGTGAATTGTAAGTGTACCGTTACTGTTAAAAATTAAATGAATATCATGGCATTTTCTACAATTTTTTCAGTTTAAAATTTCACGTATACCCATATAATATTGTATTATCTCTATTTTTTCCCAATACAACATTTAAATTCAAATTCTGCAATAATATAAGCTGGAACAAAAATAAGTCAAGATCGAGCTTCCGGCAGCTAGCCATCGTTAATTTATTTCAATTCAACCATCCTTATATTTTCCTTCCCAACTCTCGGCCCCAGACCTTCCTTGCAACCAAGAAAAGGTCGCCCTAACACGGTTAACGAGCTTTTGTTTTAAAAATAATATTTAAAAGGTCGTTGTCTGATTTCAGCTGGGCTCTTAGATAGCCTCGGGGCAGTAGGATTTCCTTACATGGAAATAAACAAAGATTTGACATTTTACTGTTCACAATTGTGCAAAAAATGCTCTTGCAGTCCATTCCATAAGTGTAATCATATTGACAGTTCCGACTGACTGAAGAAGAAATCTCAGGAAACACAATTTATCACCACACAGCGCATCTGTAGACAGAACACATTGCAGAAGGAGCCTGAGGTACAGTATTATGCTCGTCTTCAAAGGTCACCAAAATCTTGTGATACAACTGCCCATAGCATAGTCCTCTATTCACTGTTCGAACATTCTGCAATATTTCACTGGGAATTCTTCCCCCATTTCCTGTGGTGCCCTTGACTTTTCAGAGATTATTTGCCGAAGAAGTGTTATCACCACCCCTCAGACCCCGCGAAAACAACTGAACTGTCAGTGAATTTCCGGCTACAAGGCACTAGCAACCTAATGGCTGGAAAGTTAAGCAGTAATAATCTGACCTTGTTTATTGTGCTTTGGAAAAAATGGGAATAGACCACGAATGTCAGCTTTCACCACGGGAATGTTATTGAGGTACGGAACAAAGGGGCCGGAATTTTCCTTTGATCTTCGTCTCCCTACTGGTCATAGCACCGATTCCAAGGTGTATTGGGTATCACCATTCACTTGGTGGGATGTTGCCTTCGTCTTATCGCTCCTGGTGCTAGACCAGCTGCTGCTAGAGTTCTCAGGGGGCTCCTCGACGCCGGGAGACGGCTGGGTGGATGGTGGCCTCCCAAGAGCGCACGGGCAGTAAGTGTTGCAATCTTGGAGCCCGGGGTATTCAGCTGTCCCGCGGAGACATAATATCTTCTTGAAGGCTCTTCTGAAGTCAGAGCTCCGGCAGTAAATAAAGGGGTTAAAGCCAGAGTTCACATACCCCAGCCAGTTAAAGAAGAGAAAGAGTGCCCTCGGAATTCCGTTCCTGGATACAACTTGCACGATGTTGGCCAGGAAAAAAGGCAACCAACAGAGTGTGAAGGTCCCCATGATGATCCCTAGCGTCTTAAGAGCTTTGTGATCTTTAAGAGCCAGCAGCTTAGAAGGTCTCCTCTTGCTGGCCTTGTTTTGCTGTTGACTGTCGCCTATTCTCGGTTTGTTCCTCTCCATCTTCTTCATCTGTTTCTTGGCCTCGCTGAAGACTTTGGAGTACAGTAAGATCATGACCAGCAGCGGGATGTAGAAAGAGATGGTGGAGGACAGGATGGCGTAAGGCCAGTTGGTCACAAAGTCACAGCAGGTGGGCTCTCTGTAACACTCCTGGGCTGCTGGATCGGAGTCCTCCCACCAGCGATTCATGATGGGCAGGAAGGAGATTAGAGCCGAAATAGCCCAGACCAGACACACAATAGCCCTGGCCCGGGCTTTGGTAAGCAGGCTCATGTACCTCAAGGGTGAGGTAATGGCGATGTACCTGTCGATGGCAATTACGCAAAGGGTCTCAATACTGGCCGTGACGCACAACACGTCCACAGAGGTCCACAATTCGCAGAAAGGAGAGTCCAAGAGCCACTTGTTAGTCACCACGATGGTGGCCCCCAGTGGAACCACGAAAATGCCCATGATCAGGTCCGCACATGCCAATGAGGTAATGAAGACATTAGTAAGGGTTTGAAGCCGCGGGTTCTTGGCGATGGCCAGAATGACCAGCAAGTTGCCCACCACGATGATAAGGATGATCACGGTGAAGACTGTGGCCAGAGCCCACTGCTTGGACCATGACAACTCTTCACTGGGGTTCTGCGCCGTGTCATTCAGAGCTGGGGACCCTTCCATGCCGTGGTTAAAAGATGCCGCTGAAATCCTTCACATTCTGGAGGCCGGCGCCAGGCTGAGATCATCTTCTTCTGTCGCTGTCTGTGTGTGCGTGTCTCTCTCTCTCTCTCTCTCTCTCTTGCTTCCTCTCGCTCTCACTCTCTCTCTCTCTTTCTTTCCGTCACTCAATCGATAGGTTTAAAGCCAGATTCTGAATATCCTTACGTCACCACACTAATAACAAATCATATTCGCCTCTCATCAGATGAGGGGCGGTGCTCTCCCTTAACGCTTTCGGCGTCTCTTAGTCGAACTGGTTGTATCTCGGACGTGCGGAAGTTTTATTTAAATGACAGTTCCCAAATTGTATCAGAGGCCATCGGGGAGCGCTGCAGCAATGTTTTCAGATGCGTGTGTGGCTGCCATGTACTTACTGTGTACACGTCTGTATATTCGTCAACAGCGTAACACTTCTATCATCACATTTCTCTGTCTCGGGACTTCTTCACGGCCAGCTTGGGATATTTGAAGTGACCTCAACCATTGTAGGAACTCGGTCTACGAACAGCAAACTTCCCCAAACAGCTTTTAACGGAGTCTGAGTGCTGATCAAATAGGGTCGTAACTTACCTCATCAAATCTACATCTTCAACAGTGATACATTCCCTCAGTACTGCGCTGCAGATCCAGTCAGGATTTTGTGCGTGACGGGACAGGGGTGCTGAGTCTCATCGGCTTCAGACTGAAGGAGTGTTACATAGTAGCGCACAGGTGTGCGTGTGTGTGTGTGTGTGTGTGTGTGTGTGTGTGTTATGTGTGTACAATATACTTGCCTTATTTTTCTGTACATTACATTTACGTGTAAAAGTCCTGCTTTATGAGGCAGTCGGTGTTTCTGTGTGCTCGCCATTGTTCTGGCGAACTGCGAAGATAAAAACAATCGAGGAGGATTGTCACTAAACCTCTCGGCCGCCCAGCCCTTTCTGCCGACCTTTTACTGTACTCAGGTATGCGTTGTCCCCGTGAAGAAAACTCTACCTAAGAGCGGAAATAATAACATGCACCAGGTCCAAATTTGAAGCCATGTCGCCAGTGTAAATTTTATTTAATAACGGGGCTGGTGGATCTCACGAAATATGAATCGCAGCATTATTAAACAAACCCAAACAAAGAAACGAAACTATTTTTAAAACTGCCGTCATCAAAACAAGTCAGTGATACTCTTGAGCCAAATTTAAAGTTAACTGCTTGTGATCAGAGATGCACAATAAACTGCTTTTCCCAGTGACTGCCTCGTCCCGTAACAGTCGGCTCCATAGGAAATGCTCATCCCTTTTTCTCACAAAGCCCGAAATCAGTGGGAGACGAGCTATTAACATAAAACAGAAAATCTACAGCACAATACAGGCCCTTCGTAACAAAAAGCTGTGCCGAGCATGTCTTTACCTTAGAACTACCTAGGCTTACCCATAGCCCTCTATTTTTCTAAACTCCTTGTATTAATCCAGGAGTCTCTTAAAAGACCCCATCGTTAGAGTGAACTGGGAAAATTAGTTTTGACCAAGGAATGCTGGGTTCTAGAACTCTCCGTGAAGTGCCAAAATTTTTCATCGAAAACCGATCGGCTGAGCACTTGCGGTATAACGAAAAATAAGTTCTGCCGAAGGATTTCGGACCGAAACGTCGACTGTAATTTGTTCCATAGATGCTGCCTGGCCTGCTGAGTTCCTCCAGCATTTTGTGTATGTTGCTCGGAGTTCCAGCATCTGCAGATTTTGTCTTGATAGCGAAATATAAATTTAAATATGTTGTGGGAAAATTCTAAGGGGCAGAGATTTTGTAGATTGGATGAATGTCCTTCCATGACAAAGGATTTAGAATATACAGTACATCCGTTCACCATCAGATTTCAGAACAGACAATGAATCAACCAATCACCACTAACTCGCTAGTTTGCCCTGTTTTTGCATTACTTATTTAATTAAACCTGACTGATTCCGATTCTGATAGAGTTAAGAAAAGTGTTAGGAGATGTAGAGGGTATCTGAGGAAGTTATTTTTTAACCCAAGAGGGCGGTGGAGACAGATGCGTTCACAGCATTGAAACAAAAATCGAGACCAGCACTTGAATAGCAAGTCCTGGTGAATGGGATGAGACTAGTACTTTGATGGCCGGCTAGCACATGATAGTCGAAAGGGCCTATTTCTTTGCTGTTTGATTCTAAATGGGATTTCTTTAAAGACATTTTTTTCACGTGTGTGATGAACTGATTGGTCACCTTTTATATTTCCAAAAATTCAATCAAAAGAATGGTAGGTGTTATAAACTATGAATGAGACCGGAAAAAAGTCAATTAATCTCTCAGTTAAATGATTTTATTGTAGTCTCCATAATTGTGAATGGGGGTGATTTACCTTAATCCCAATTCGTTTTAATGCGTGCATTATACTAGTTTTGATTTGGACTCTGGGCACCTGAGTACTGTGGCAGTTAGCTCAGGGCGTCGGAGTTCGGAGTTCAATTGCGGCGCCGTTTGCAAGGCATCTCTGTACCTTCTCCTCCAGGGATGTACGGGTTTTCCCCGGGCGCTCTGGTTTCCGCCCACAGTACAAAGAACTACTGTACTGGGTAGGTTAATTGGTCACTGATTACTGTCCCGTGATTAGATTAGGGTTAAATCGGGGTATCGGGGATCTCTGTGGCGGCGCGGCTCGAAGGGCCGCTGTTTCGCTAAAGAAGTAAGTGAATAGATAGACAGATAATACACAGGTTGGTGGCTCTATAGCTTTATGCTGCGTTTGATGTAATGTCTGCCACCGAATGAAATGGGGAATCAGTTACCCGAGAAATGCTATCCGGCCCTGCACAGCACATCTTCTGCAAGGAGAACCCCTCCACCAACTTCACTGAAATAGCTGACCCCCGTAGTCTGTGCGGACAATTCGGATTCAACACTTCTGACACGGCGCAAAGACCCAACTGACTGTTATGCAAATTATCGAATTGTACTATTAATGATCGTTGCACACGTCAGTCTGTAAGATGAAGCATTTTCGTCAGATCTGTATATTAACCGTTTCATAAAGGTGCATGTTATTTCTTTTCTAGACCTGTTCAAGGCCATATATTCTAATTAGTGTTGTAAATTCTCCTGTGCTTGAAACATCAATTCATTTTCTATACTCTACAGGAAGGCAAATGCAAATGCAATGAAAGGCCGAGAATATAAAAGTATGGATGTAATGCTAAGGCTTTATAAGACCACATTTGGAGTATGGTGAGCAATTTTGGACTCCTTATCTTTAAAAATATCAAAGTTCAATGTAAGTTTTATTATCAAAGTACATATACTGTACGTCACCATATACAACCCTGAGATTTGTTTTCTTGTGGGCATACTCAGCAAATCTATAGAATAACAGGATCAATTAAAGATCAACCAGCGTGCTGAAGGCAACAAAGTGTAAATACAAGTACAAAAGTAGCAATTAATAATGAAAACGTGAGATAATGAGATAAGGAGTCTTTAAAAGTGAGATCATTGGCTGTGGGGATATTTCACTGATGGAGCATGTGAATTATTCAGAGCCTGATGGTTGAGGGCTAGTAACTGTTCTTGAACTGTTGGTGCAGGTCCTCGGGCTCAAGCACCACTGATAGCAGCAGTGAGAAGACAGCATGACCTGGGAGGTGAAGATCTCTGATGATGGATGCTGCATTCCTACAACAGTGCTTCATGTAAATCTGATCAACGGTTAGGAAGGCTTTACCTGTGGTGTGCTGGGCTGAATCCGGGACCTCCTGTAGGATTTCCCATCGAGAGGCATTGGTGTTTTCATACCAGGCTGTGATGCCACGAGTCAATGCACTCTCCACCACACATCAACAGAAGTTTGTTAAAGTCTTACAAAGTGTAGACGTCATGCCGAGTCTGCAGACTGCTAAGTACGTAGAGGCACTGCTGTGTATTCTTCGCAATTGCACTTATGTGCTGGGTCCAGAACAGGTCCTCAGAAATAGTAACACCCAGGAATATAAAGTTGCTAACCCTCTCCACCTCTGATCCCCTGATGAGGACTGGCTCACAAACATTTGGCTCCCTTTTCCAGGTATCTATAATCAGTTCTTTGGTCTCACTGACACTGAGTGAGAGATTTTGTTCTGACACCACTCAGCCAGATTTTCAATTTCCCTCCTGCATGCTGTTCCATCACCAGCTTTGATTCAACCCATAACAGTGATGTCATCAGTGAACTTGAATATGACATCGGAGCTGTGCTTAGCCACATAATCATCCATATAAAGCAAGTAGAGCAGGGTGCTAAGCACACACCGCAGAGTTGCACCTGTGCTGATGGAGATCATGGAGGAGATGCTGTTGTCAATCCAACTAACTGGGATCTACAAGTGAAGAAATCCATTAGCTAATTGCACGAGGAGGTATTGAGACCAAAGTCTTGGAACTTATTGATTAGTTGCGCTGGCATTGGAGACAATCCAGAGGAGGTTCACAAGAATGATTCAAGCAATGAAAGGAATAGAGGAGCATCTATTTAGAACAGAGATGAGGAGCAATTTTCTTTAGATAGAGTTCATTGACACTGGTGGCTGTAGAAGCCAAGCCATTGGGTATATTGAAAGTAGAGCATGATTGGCTCTTGAGTAGTAGGGTTGTAAAAATTTACAGGGAAAAGGCAGTAGAATGGGGTTAAGTGGGTCAATAAATCAGCCATGATGGAATGGTAGAGTAGTCTCATTTGTCCGAAGGACCTAATTCTGTTCTATGTATTGTAGTCATATGGTCTCATCTCCACTTCTTTCATTTAAGCTGCTTCTTAAAGTGTACATTTGACCAAATATTTAGTCACTTATGCTTCTGAACTCCGTCCATGGTTTAGGATCAATTCTTGATCCTGGCATACCAATGAAGCAAACAGGAAGTTTTCACTGCCATGAAGCTACACAAATGGACATTAATATTGGTGAAACACTAACAAGTACCTTAGAAGGGAATGATAAATAAGTGAAAAAACAGCTAAATCTCTCAGTGAGTTTTTACAGGAATGAATGTAGGGACTTGGGATATATTTTAAAATGCAGTCATAGGGATAGAATTAAGAGATTATGCAGTCCAGCTATAAGTGAAACATCCAATGACAGCAAGCCCCATTCCACTGAAAAGTAAGTTATTTCCTCTCTTTCTCAATTGATGAAAGGCCTTGGACCTGAAACATTAACCATTTCTCTAGCCATAGATGCTGTCCGAACTGCTTATCATTCCCAGTATTTCCTATTTCTATTTCTGATTTTAGGCATCTGATATTTTATTGTGATTATCTTTTCTGGATTTGAGTGTGTGCAAGAATGGGACTCACTTCCTTGGAAATAGCAGAATTCATATGTGCTGGCCAGACATTTTAATTCAGAACATTATGTTCTTAAAGTCAAGTTCATTCCCTTATAGCAAACATTCATCAGCTTTAACTGACCATGGTCCTGTAATCATGAGGAATTCCACAGATGCTGGAAATTCAAGCAACACACATCAAAGTTGCTGGTGAACGCAGCAGGCCAGGCAGTATCACTAGGAACAGGTACAGTCGATGTTTTGGGCTGAGACCCTTCCTCAGGACTCATAATATTGTGTTCAGAAATACAGACTTTATGTTGCTATGACTTTGCTAGTGTTTTATACAGTTCAAGCATAACCACGTTGCACATTCAAATGCCTCCAGTCATAAAAGCAAATAATCCATATGGAATCATAACTAACCACCATATCCACCAGTCCTGATACCTTCAGAGATATATGGACATGCTCTCCAAGATTCATCTCTTCCTCCATCATATTCATCAATGAACTCGTCTCATTAGACCTTTTGTTGAATGACATCAAAATCTGTTCGGTTATGCTCTTGTGAAGTGTTTTGGGGATGTGTTTTTACAGGCATGAAGTATTTTATTTGTACAGTATTTTCTGATGAGTTAAAATGAACCTTTGTTTAAAATGTAGGATGAAGTGTCTTCTACTGTATGTTAGTGATTCACTCTCTTGATTAGTAACTTAAAAGACTGTTCTCCAGTGACATTGTTCTTCTTTCAGAACTTGTCACCACTGACATTGAATGTAATCCTGAAGTTTCAGCAGGCACCCATTCATTCATGGCATTATTCCTTATCTTTTTTAACAACATGGAAATAGACCATTCAGTCCTTCAAATCTAGCCATATTTCAATATAATTCTATTCTCTCAGTTAGTTCTCTGCTAAACATTCTTTATTAAATGCCTATTATCTCCCCTTATTACTCAGTGACACTACTGTTCATTTATAATAGCCAATTAACCCATCCAACCTGTGAGAAACCTACCTGGTCACAATCAATAAGCTTTACACAGGCAGGTCCAGATGTCAGGATTGAACCAGGACTGTTGGAGCCATGCAACAGCAGAGCTACACACTGCTCTGTTTATATCTGTGGTTTGGTAATAAGAAAGATAAGTTGGTTATTTTGTCTGGATACTAGTGTTTTGAGCACTCTATTTCAAGTAGACACTTTCTAATAAAATCAGTGGAGACCAGTGTATAAGCCAGTTCAGTAATATTCATGGTGAAATATAACATTAGGCAAGTTTGGTAAAAGGTATCAATTCTATTACACTTGAGATCGCTTCCTGATTTGAACCTCATCAGTCGCAATTTTATATAATTTTATTAGAGTGCAAAATAATCTATGTTCTGATGAATAGTCTTCATTTGGACACAGCATCTCCCTCTTGTACTGATGCTTTCTGTATGACATGCTGAGGACCTCCAGCATTTCCTTGCTTTATTTCAGATTTCCATTATCTGCATGTTTTTTTATTTCCAAAATGAATCTAGAGTCTGCAAAGAGTAAACATTTTTAAAGTCAGAAATTATCAATTAGTTCATGTGCTGTGACTGAAGTATTACATCATATGTAACTACTAACACTGAAATTACATTACAATCAACATTTCACACAGAACATGTTGCACATACAAAGTACCACATATATTGAAATGCACACATATGTCATAGTATGACAACTATTTCAGATACCCTGCAATTCTTTCTTCATAATCATTTGCAGATGGTATAAATCAGGATTACAGTCCCACAAGACAGGTAAACAACATCATTGGCATTATCATACTCACAGTCAAAGACTCAGACTTACTTTATTATAATTGCTCAGTGCATCCTATTCACCAGTAGGACAATCCAACAAAGGTGCACAGTAGTATTCAGTCAGGAGTGAGTAAACTTGGGTATCCTCAGCATTGACTCTAGATTCCATAAAATCCCATGAACTCTGTTCAAACATGGTGATTCCCTAGCCACTTCTATATCAAGGAGCAGCTGAGGACATTGGATGAAACCTAGGATTCTCCTGTGCAGCTACAACACTGATAATTAATGATAATATGGAAGATTGTCCATAGAAAGAGGACAATTCTAATTCCGTGAGTTTAGAGCTCAGCATTGTGATGTAAGCTGTTGTATACTGAATTTGCAAAGTACTTATCCACCTCTTCAATTATGTTCAGTTTATGTATTGTCAGGACCATTCAGAACCATACATTTCAATTCTGCATAAAATTCTACAGAAACTGAAGCAATCGTTGAAGCACCTAGCAGGGCAAAATTCAGAGATGGGCTGATATATGGGAAGTAACCTTCATACTGTTCAAGTGCTGGGCAATGTTCATCACTAACAACACAGTAATAAACCACCTGGCCTTTGCATGTAGTGAAATTCCTACAGCCAAATTTCCACTATCAACTCCACTGAGTACCAAATAACCAGAAATCTGCTCAATCAGCCACATAATAACTTTGTTACCAACTTTTTTATGGACTCCCATCCAAAACATACTCAATCCCAAAAATGTAGTGCTGTTTTCATTCATAGCCACCTCTTCATCCCTTTCGCGCCCCGGCAATCAATGCCGTGGAATTACTTTCAATGAAAATGGCTGATATCAATAAAATAGCTCACCCCCACCGTGTCAAGAGTAGTTGAGCATGGGACTTGGGGATAGTGCCAAATTCAATGAAATACAACTTTCTAAGTCACGTTTCTTCTACGGTTGTCCCCCGGTCAGTGATAACACACACACAATGACAACGCAACCAGTATAACACGCAGACACATATATGCAGGGACTGAGAAAGAAGCTTGCACACCCACACACAGTGCATACACATGCATAATGTGCACACACGCGCATAAGAGATGTTAAAATTCCGGCACACAATTTTAGTATGGAACGACCAATATCTGTTCGCACCATGATGTACGCCTGAGAAAATAATTGAATGCAATACCATAGTTCAGACAAAATATAAAGGATCAGGATACTGCAAACAAATAATAACCTTAAGAATAAATTATTCGTGAAAAATCAATTCTGGATAAAATCTTCAACGGTAGACAGAAGTTTCAACAAACCAGAGTCACGTTTCATCACAAGAGACTGTACCTCACGCCTCCCTTCTCTCACTTCTCGCTTGGTCCTAAATGTTTTACTCTCCTGACTCTTTGAGATAATGGATGGTTCACAGTGTTTTTTTTTAATCCTCCGAGTTAAATAACAACGGGGATTTGAGTTTGGACAACCTCTCCATTCGCCATTTCCCGCTGAGCTTCCTTGAGAGCGATGGAGCCTTGTCCAGTGTTGACTTTTCTACAAGGGTTGGGTTACATAGTCAGTAGAATAAATACACACACCTTACAATGCACAGAGTTGGTTATTCATTAAGCAGTTCATCGCAAGATTGAGGGAAAAAATTGGAAAGTTAGTGTGTTTACCTTTGGCAGTAGGTAAATTGGCTTTACTAAATGCTCTCTAAAGATTATTCACAAATATCACATCACAACCTGGCAAGAATCAAAGCACAAGACAGCACACTCAAAATAAGAACAAACACATGCTTGGAATGTAAGAGCAAAAAAGCGCACTCAGTCCCGCAAACCCGATCAGTATTAGCAATAACAATCTACGTTTATCTATTACAGTAATAATAATCTATCATTAAGTTATTGGTTTTCAAGGTGGGATGGGATGTGTAAAGCATCCCCGTGGCTTTAAATAATAGCGTTTCTGCAGACCTGTAGACTTCCTGGATCTCAAAAGTGAAAACGCATTGTCTGAAAAATAACTGAAAACCACTGCATTGGTGGGAATGGATTTACCCAATGATGAAAATGAAAAGAAGACAACAAATCGCAGCTGAAATAGCCAAGTGGGAATCAAGATCAGACTTGCTCTGCTATTGATTAGCCGGAGATCCTGGATCTCATATCCGCCTCCACTTACCTTGAGTCCTTCTCAGTTCATAAATCAATACAAATTGGAGGATTAAATGATGAGATTAAACTAGTGTAAGTAGATGTGGGACTGATTATTGATTTCCATCCTGCATCAGTCTAATCTCTGAAACTTATTCTTGCATGTGCTCGGTGACTAACCATTTATAACCTTCTTAGGCAAAGCATCCCAAAGACTCACAGCTATGAGTAAAGCATTTGCAAGCAGATTCAAATTATCAACAATTCACCTTCAAGCTACACCCTTCAATGTTTGATGTTACTATCAGGGAACAGCCTCTCAGTCAAAAATTAAGCATTTAAAGGCTTAAGTGTGATTAGATAAATCATTAAAGTAAAGCAAATTAAGAGCAGGTTTTTGGCTCACTGCTGAGCATATACAAAGTTAACAAATGTGCGTTTTGGAGCTTAGTTTCCTGCTTAATGACAGAAATGGCCCAAAAACAAGAGATTCTTCAAGTCTGAAGGATCTTGCAGTTCTTTAGCTACTTCCATCATCTCAGGATAGCTATAACATCCAGTGAGGTGGTTCCAAATTACAGACACCATTGAAATGCAGGAAATTCCAGGCAAACATTTTCTAAATCTCTGCTGTTCTCTTTTTCAAACTCACACTAATCCTGATCCTCCAGATGTCCATATATTTGCTAACCAACCAGTCATAGTTAAGTTATGGCTGTATTTTTAAAAATTAGCCTCAAATATTTCTATTTCTCCCCACTATTTCTTTCATCCCTCTAAATCTCTGGGATGTTCATTTTCCACTATTCTTGCCCAGTTGCTTTTCCCAGCCATTGCAGACATCTCCAAGATACAGTGCCTCATCTAGGTGGCATCCATCTCTAAGGACCCTCACCATTTGCGACATGCCATTTTGTCATTAAGCAGCATTAGGGAGAAGCTATTGGAGCTTGAAAACTCATACTCAATGATTGTAGAGCAGTTTCTTCCATTCCACCACAGATTATTGAATGGTTCATGAATCCATGAACACTATTTCCCAATTCATTTTTGTACTATTTAATCATTTTGAAATTTGCAGTATTTTTATGTCTTTGCACTGAACTGCTGTCTTAAAACAACAAATGTCAAGTCATATAAGCCAGAGATAATGAACCTGATTTGAATTCATTGTGATCATTCCATTATTGGAGGCTGCCAAAGTCAAAATTCAGGAAGCCTCTTTCTAAATCTCTGCTTCTCCTTTAAAATGCTCCTCAAAATGTACCCCGGAGAAAACTTTTGTTCATTTCTCTATATAAACTTTGTAGGTGCTCCAGTTTCAATTTTCACTTGAAGACGTCCTGTGAAGCACACAGGAGTATTTGCTGCATTAAGTTTGCTCAGTACATGGGAATTAATGTTGCTGAAGCATTACAAATGCATTGGAAGAGAAATATGAATAAGGGAAAGAAATATTGCAAAATCTATGAACTTTTATAGGAATGAATTTAGGAGCTTGTATAGTGTTTTTAAGGGGGGTCATGGGGAATCAAGATTATGCACAATTGCAAGATTAAATGCAAGTGATGAGAAGGATAGAAGTAATGGGCACTGGGTGAGGTCAGTAACAATGACATATTTGTGTCTTGGTTATATTGGTCTTTTTTTTGTTATTTTCACATGTACCAGGGTACAATGAAAAGCATTGTTTTACATGCCATTAATGCACATCATTTCACTACATCAGTGCAGTACACTGAGATATTTCAAGATGAAAACTACTGAATGCAGAATAAAGTGTTACTATTACAGAAAATGTGTGGGGCATTGCAGGTAGACAATAAAGTGCATGACCATAGCAAGTTGATTGTGAGGTCAAGTGTCCATCTTTTCATATTAGGAGACCATTCAAACATCTTAAGTCAGTGATATAGAAACTCTACTTGATCCTCATGTATGTTCGTTCAGGTTTTTATATATTCTGCCTGATGGGATGGAGGAGAAGGAAGTGGGTAGGCTCTTTGGTTCTGTTGATTGCTTTAGTGAGGCAGCAAAGAAAGACAAGTATAGACGAGATGGAATAATTGAGTAGTTTGTGTGCTGTAGGTTCTGTAATTATGTTGCTTCAAGGACAGTAGTCAACAATGTAAATACAAAACGTTATTACATTGCCAACAGCACCATGAAGGTTACAAAGCTGTTGCCCTGAAATGATCTGGAATCAGAAGTTCAATTCTTAACTCGAGAACTTAACTCCGTTGACAGAATATTGTTGAGGTAAAAGAATACTGATCAACAATGGTTAACGTTGGATTATTCTACAATTTCTTCTTGTTTATTATGATCCTTCACCGAAAGGAATTAGCTGTCCTATTCTATCCGATCCATATGTCATTCCAAACTCTTGGCAATGTGATTACTTTTTAACAGTCCTTGTAAGTGTCCTAGCAAGTCATTCTATTATTCGCAGGGAGCTTAGCCTTGTTCAAGAATGAGCGTCACCAATAGCCCTTTCAAAGCCAGTGATGAATAGGAAATAAATGTTGGACTTGAAAACAGTACAGCAAAAAGGAAAGTGAGGTTAATTCTGAATATCTGAGTTATACCAAAAGGTTAGAAAGATAATAATCTAATTAGTAGAGATCTTTAAGATTCAGGGTGAAGGCTTAGCCATGTTATTTTCTACAATTAAAACATAGTTGCAGGGTGGCAGGAACTAAATTAGGAAAGTTCAAGACTGATGAAGACTCCTTCACATCCAATAATAGAGACAAGAAACCTGAAATTGTTGAGAAGATGGTTTCTAAGACAGAAGTTTCTCAGAGAAGGAAGATTCCATTCCCTCAATGGTATAAAAAACAGGTAAAGGAACCAGATAAATCTTAGTCATCTTAACATGTTCTGGTGGATGATTTGAGGACTTATACAGCCAAACTTAACATGAAGCATAGCATTTTCCAAGGAGAACAGAGGATGGTTGATATCTTGAACGGACAATTTAGAAGGTGATGGAGACAGTAATCTCACAATGTTGAAGAATCTTCAGAGTGTGTATTTGAGTAAGTGGGTTACAAATCAAGTGCTTGTCAAAAGAATTAATATAGATATGTACTTGAGTGTTGATATAGACATGATAGGTCAAAGGACCTATTTGGGTCCTCGATGAATACGTGACTATAGGACTCCATCAGTTGTCACGACTTGAAGATTTTGGGTGTCCCAGCCAATATTCCTCCTTATCTAATATTAACCAACTGGAAGTACAATAATTCAATTTACTTATTTGATCTTTCTATAGTTCTGCTGATAGTTTGGCTGCTGCATTTGCTACTGAGCCATAGTCACCAACTCAAATGGATTTTATTAAGTGAAACCACCATGATGTAACACAATATGGCAAAATTTTGGCTGTATGATATTGGCAGGTGCCAACTATAATTTTCAGTAATATTGAACAACTCTCTTCAGCCTGCAAACTGCTGAAAGGAAAGCTTTTTGTTCCAGTGAATGTTTTGTAATCAATCCAGAGTCACAGAAATGAACAACAGTGAGATAAATCATTTAATCCAAAGGGCCTGAGATCCCCACCACTATCAGAACCTCCAACACAAAGAACTGGGAAAGCCCAATCCTAAATGTTACAGTGACATTCCCTGTACTGCTACTGCTATGGAATTGCCATCAGGAAATCTGCAACAATGGAAATTATTCCCACTATTAATTTTAACTACTATAACCCTGACAAGAAGTTCTTTTTTGCTGAACTCTACCCCAATACTAACACAGTTTTAAAATCCTAACTTGCAATACCCCATGTCCCTTGCCCACCCTTATAGCCCCTTCCGCTTGGTTTCTGGTTTTCCCTCTGACTTGGCAACAATCGTGCTGCAAGACAACAAGAGATATTTCAGGTGTTTCCATTTCTGAAATACATCCAGACCACTGCATCTGTTTTTCTTGAAATTGCTTCACAAATCTTCTGCCTTGTCCAAGTTATTTTCTTGTAGTGTTCTTCCTGGCAATCAACACCATTGACTGTCACAGTAGTCCTTCAAGTGGTCTGTCTTTGCTGTGGGTATGTTTTTGCTCTTCCACTAATGTTGTATTAGTCAAGTCAACATTATTGTTTAAAGAATATGAACATTTGATTGATCATTTTTACCGAAATATCTTTACGATTTGACAATCTCTCTAATTTTGGCTCATCTGCAAGTGCATCACTGAGCACTTCCAGTCATCACTTTTTTTACGCATGATCCCTGGCAACAAGAAACAGAGGGACAGCACGTGCATGGGACCACTACAAGCTCTGGGCACTCCCCCAGGACACAGATCAGTTTGCAAATATACTTACACTGTGAATGTATTTACACTGTGCCATATTTACTTGATCCTATGCAACAGAATTTGTATGATCACCTTCACATCAGTACACACATCATGGCATTTCAAGAATGCGGCTCACCACCCACTTCTCAGGGGCAATTACGAATAGGATGCTACCTTTGCAGGCAACTTAACAATTAAAGGACCTTATACATCTATTGATGTCCATCTCTCAATCTTCCATTTCTAAACTTTAGTTTCCAGACATATTCAAGCATTGCAATTCATTGACGCTGCCCAAGAATTACTATTTCTTTCTGTCAAAACGTTATTTTTTTTTAACTTTTTGTGTATATTCTCTTTTAGTCTGTGCAAATGCACGTCCTGTAAGTTCAGTGTCTAAACAGATATGAGATTGCTTCTCAAATGTCATTCCTAAGCTCACAATGATTTCCCCAATGACTGTGCGCATTCTTACTTCACATTAAATCCTGGTCAAAATGTCCTCATCACTTCTAAGACTGCTCTGATGTGTTTGCTCTGTATCTTTTCCAAAGTATCAAATCTCACAGGTATACTGAATTCCCATGGTTGCCAAAATATTCTTTAGCCTCGACACAGTTGAGAAGGATAATAAAGCAAGACATGATAGAATGGTGGAGCAGACTCAATGGCCCAAATGGCCTAATGTTTCTCCTATTTCATATGGCCTTTTCCTGTAACAACTGATGGGATAAGTTATTTGTTCTATTACCTCAAGTAACTTTTGAATCACAACTGGAGGGTGTGAAATATAAGGCGGGAATGAAATGTTTTCATTTCTCTATTCACTTACAAAAAAATTATTCAAAATGTATTTGTTACACTGTGGTTTGAATCCAATCATTTCCGAAACATCTTGGAATTTTATTACATTTCATTTTGGGACCTAATACTGATGATTCTTAGGAAATACAAAACTGCTTGGCAAGGGCAATCAATCCTAGAACCTCAGATGAAAATAGCAGTTTTCCAAATATTGTTGCATTGCACTTCAGCATACTTTTGGAGCATCAATGGAATGCTCAGTAGTGATTGCAATACAGTGATTTCCCCGTCGTGATTTGAGATTATTATTGCAAAGAATTCTGGCTACCTAAAGTGAATTATAGTTTGGAATCTAATCCAGGCTGGATTGAAGCATGAAAGACTGTATTCGCAGAATTTTATCATCAGTCGGCAATAGACTTGTGAATCCATTCTGTAGACTTGGGATACAACCTTCACCTGATCCTACCACAGAGCAGAAGCTCATAAATCACTGTCACATTGCTAATGTTCCTAATACGTAAATTATCATCGGGCTTTCTTCCAATGTTGGCTGAGCTTCATAGTGAATTGCCAGTCATCCTTCAACAGACTGAGTTCTTTGTGAACCAATACTTTAATGATTAACCCAGTTTAACTGTTAGCTCCTAATGGTAGCAAATTTTGGCCAAGGATTACAAATTCAAAGCAGAGAAGGAGGAAAACAACAAAGTATTTTGCACTGAGCTTGCATGTGGGTGAGATTTTGGACTATCTTTTGCCTACCGAACAACCAAAGAATGTTTGCCTGCCTGAGCAGGAATCTTGTGCATTTGAAGTGCTTGGCTCTGATGGAATTCTATTCTGTTTGCATTATCCAGAATGAAAATACAAGATGGCATCAAGTTGCAGCCTCTGTTGTGGTGGCTCAGATTTACTTGTATATTTAATTGTGTTTTAGGTTCATAAAGATGTTCTTGAGGAGAGAGAGGAGACAGGTTAGAGTTTAGGGACAGAGATGTGGGGGAATTAGAGGTCAGGCCGGAGTCCAAGTCTCCACTCTGCTTCAGAGGCACCCTCCCTCACCCCAAGTCAGCATGTTCCAGCGGTCTTTACCACTGGCCATTGAACGCTGAGCAGAGACTTGGACTCTGGCCTGACCTCTAATTCCCCCACATCTCTATCCCTGGGTTCACAAATCCGTGAGGCCGGAGTTTGACACCTATTATTAGGGATCCTGTCATCAGGGAGTCCAGGGTTTGTGGCATAGTGTTCAGTGATCAGCATGCCCTGCGATCAATTTAAGGATCGAGGCCCAAGGGTCAAATCAAGTCTGGAAGTTGAAGCCCATTGGCCGAAGCCAAGTTTGCATATCTCTGCAAGTCCGCTGGGGAAGCTGAAGCCCAAAGTCTGCAGACTCGAGTTCAAGTCCATTGGTGGCTGGAGCCTGTCCTAGGGTTAAAGGTCTGTATACTTGTGTGGGTGGGAGTGTAGAATAGGGTTTGTTTTGCTGTTGTTGTTTTGTTGCTTGTTTTGCTTTGTGTTGTTCTGCTGAACATTGCCGGCATGCTACGTTTGTGCAAAATGTGCGGCGGTACTTGATGGGCTGCCCTAACATACCCTCTGCTGTGTTGGTTGTCTATATCTTCATTGCATTTTTTGATGTGATAAGTAAATCTGTCTGGGAGTTTATCTGGAATTAGCTGCTACCAGTCTGTTGATGGGAAGTCTTGAGTAGTGTGATGTTCAAGATCGGCAGCCAATCTAAAGATTTTGTAAATCATACAAAACATGTCCTGGATTGCTCTGTGCTATGAAGATCTCAAGGGCAAAGGTTATGTCCAAATTTGAGATTTCTGGCAATGCCTTGGAAACAGGAGCACTAAATGAACCCTGTTTCCAATTTGATTTCTGAAGCAACTAATTAAGTTCTAAGGGTTCAACACTGTTATCATATATGTGCTGATGGTGGCTCAGGATACATCACTGTATCTAGAAGATTGTCTATTCTACTTACTGTGGAGCATGGTCCAGCGCATGGTCATCTAAACTGTAGTACTTAGATGATACTTGCATTTGCACCGTCTTGAAGTCTAAGCTCTTGGACATGGCGGCTAAAGGGCTGTTTTGGCGCAATATGACTATTGACTTTATGTTATTATCAACTTATTCATCAAAGCATATGAGAAGATGGAATTTACATTCAACAGCTACAGGACAAGATCCTCTACCAATATGCATCCACCACAACATACTGCCCTCTAAAAATAAAGGTCCATGACAAAAACCAAGACAATGTGGACCACTTTCCCTATGTCCAGAGACACCTCTCAGTGAAGGCAAACATCAATGATTAAATTCACCACTAACAGAGACAAGAAGAGATTTTGCAGATGCTGGAAATCCTGAGCAGTGCATATAAAATGCTGGAGGAACTCAACAGGTCAGGCAGCATCTACAGACAGGAATAAACAATTAATGTTTCAGATTGATGGTTTTGATTTGAACTGGAAAGGAAGGGTACAGAAATCAGAAGAAAAAGGTAAGTTGGAGGAACAGAACATGACCGGTGATTGGTTAGTCCAGGTGTGGGGGAAGGTGGATGGGGAAAGCATTATGAAAGGGAAAGATATGAGAGGCCAAGAGGCTGAGGAGGGAAAGGGTTCAAGAAGATGGAATTTGATAGGACAAGACAGTAGACCATGGAATAAGTAGAAGAAGTTGGGGAACCAGCTGGAGGTGATAAGCAGGTCATGAAGGTGAGGAAGGGCCAGAGGAGTCATAGGGCCACCAGAATAATGTAAAACAAAATGGGGAGGCAGGGTAGAGTGGTTACCAGAAATTAGAGAAATCAAGGTTGGGTCTATCCAAACGGAATAAGAGATGTTGTACCTCCAACCTGTGTTTCACCTCATTGTTGAGGAGGCTGTGAACAAACATGTCAATGTGGAAATTGGAAGTGGAAATGGAATGGGTGGCCACCACAAGATCTTGGCTGTTGCAGTCGGTGGAGAAAAGGTGCTGGATGAAGTGGTTCCCCAATATGTGCTAGATCCCACCAACGTAGAGGAAATGGCACCTTACCAGGAAGAACTGTTCAAGAGCCTGAATGGCAGTGAGAGAAGAGATGTAGGAGTAGGTGAGGAACTTATCACAGTTTCAAGGATAAGTGATTGGAGGGAGATCATTGGGGAGGCTGGGCAGGGAGGTGGAGAATGGCCCACACACCCCTTCTCTTCCTCTCACTTGCCCTGATTAGCTGCCCATCACTTCCCTCTGGTTCCCCTCTCCTTCCCTTTATATTATAGACTACCCTCCTCATCCATCAGATTCCTTCTTCTTCAGTCCTTTATCTCTTTCATCTATAACCTCCAGCTTCTCCCATCCTTCTCTTTCATACACCTTCCTCCAGTCACCCACCTATCCTCTCACCTGGGATCACTTCTCATATGCCAGATTATACTACCCCACATCCACCCCCACCTTGTTCCTTTCCAGTAGTGATGAAAGGACTCAGCCTGAAATGTCAGCTGTTCACTTCCCACCGTAGATGTGCCTTACCCGCTGACTTCCTCCAGCTTCTTGTTTGCATTACTCAAATTTACCACTACCTCTGATGCACCAGCACGTTCTTTGGTAAATTGATAAATGGATAACTGATGATCAAGATTTCAGGTCGGACTCAAAATTCATGGTCTACCAGGCAACAGTGATGCTTGCTGTCCTATATTCCCTGAAACCTGGACTGCTATTAGCAAGTATCTCAAGGCATGAGGAAACTAATATCAATTCTAACTGTGCAAAATCCTCCCAGGTCAATAGACTTGAGCCAATGTCAATACGTTCTTCCAGGTGAATGTCACCCACTGAAGTCTTGGTTATACTCAATTAGTTACACTAAGCGGTCCATGCCTTCCACCAGACTCATTAAGCAGGCACTCCACTCCATACTCTGTCATAGGAAGCAATTACTAGGCAGAAGAAAATGAAGGGATATATGCCGAGTTTCCTTGAAGTGCAGCATGCCCAATCACTTCTGAGAACTTGAACATTATGACCACTCAAAATTAGAGAAGGAACTGAAGATCATGCATAGGGAGCGCACCAAAGCCCTGGATAAGCAGTAGAAGCATCATACCTCCTCAGAAACTACCCTCCCTCCTGCCCCATCTGTGGAAGATCTAACATAGATCAGGGAACCTCTTCATCCAGCACCTTTTCTCCATCCACTGCAACAGCCAAGATCTGGTGGTGGCCAGTGGTGCAGTGCTAGCCAGAGCACACTGGAGCGTGTCCGGCACCTCTAAGAAAAAAGATGAAATAAACAAGCTAATTAATTAGGTGCCGCCCAGGGTGATTTGAGTATCTCAGAAAGTGCTGATCTCCTGGGATTTTTATGCACGACAGACTCTAGAGTTTACAAAGAATGGTGCCAAAAACAAAAAAAGAATTAACAAGATGTTTTCGCTCACAGAACAGCTACTAGCTGAATTTTTTTTTGTTTTTGGCACCATTCTTTGTAAACTCCAGAATCCGTTGTGAGTGAAAATCCCAGGAGATCAGTAGTTTCTGAGATACTCAAATCAACCTGTGTGGCACCTAATTAATTAGCTTGTTTCTTTGGGCTTTTTTCTTAAGGAGGTGCCCGACACGCTCCGATGTGTTTCGGCTAGCACTGCACCCCTGGTGCTGGCCACCCATTCCAATTCCACTTCCCATTTCCACATTGACATGTCTGTCCACGGCCTCCTCAACAATGAGGTGAAACACAGGTTGGAGATGCAAAATCTCCAGGCTGGTAGAGTCTGGCTTTACCAGCTACCTCAGAATCAACAAGCTGGAGTGGGGGCAAACCGTGTGGAGATAAGAAAGATAACAGGAAGCAGTGAAAGCTCTCCATTTGTTTCTGTTTAGCTGAATTTTAGAGGTAGAATTAATTGAAGCATGGTAGGCAGCTTGAGATGCACATATATCTTAGCTCAAACTAATGTGTATAATTTAGCACTTCTGTAATGTGATTACAAGAGAATTATTTTTTATTGATTCCTCATGGGATGCAAACCCTTTAGTTCCTCTCACCCAGGACCACTGCCAGGAACTTGAACTATTTATTTACCCTCAATGACAGATGTTGTGAATGTCTTAACAATTTCCTTTGGATTGAATGACAGTTTACTACAATGTTCCGGACTCCAATCTCCATTTGCTGACTGAAATCTGTTCACTCTGACTATTTGACCACTTTACGCAAACAACAGGAATTCTGCAGATGCTGGAAATTCAAGCAACACACATCAAAGTTGCTGGTGAACGCAGCAGGCCAGGCAGCATCTCTAGGAAGAGGTACAGTCGAAGTTTCAGACCGAGACCCTTCGTCAGGACTAACTGAAGGAAGAGTTAGTAAGAGATTTGGAAGTGGGAGGGGGAGGGGGAGATCTGAAATGATAGGAGAAGACAGGAGGGGGAGGGATGGAGCCAAGAGCTGGACAGGTGATTGGCAAAGGGGATATGAGAGGATCATGGGACCGGAGGTCCGGGGAGAAAGACAAGGGGGCGGGGGACCCAGAGGATGGGCAAGGGGTATAGTCAGAGGGACAGAGGGAGAAAAAGGAGAGTGAGAGAAAGAATGTGTATATAAAAATAAATAACGGATGGGGTACGAGGGGGAGGTGGGGCATTAGCGGAAGTTAGAGAAGTCGATGTTCATGCCATCAGGTTGGAGGCTACCCAGACGGAATATAAGGGGTTGTTCCTCCAACCTGAGTGCCATCCCCTTCTCGCAATTCCTCCGTCTCCGCCGTATCTGCTCTCAGGATGAGGCTTTTCATTCCAGGACGAGGGAGATGTCCTCCTTTTTTAAAGAAAGGGGCTTCCCTTCCCCCACTATCAACTCTGCTCTCAAACGCATCTCCCCCATTTCACATACATCTGCTCTCACTCCATCCTCCTGCCACCCCACTAGGAATAGGGTTCCCCTGGTCCTCACCTACCACCCCACCAGCCTCCGGGTCCAACATATTATTCTCCGTAACTTCCTCCACCTCCAACGGAATCCCACCACTAAGCACATCATTCCCTCCCCCCCCCCCCGCTTTCCGCAGGGATCACTCCCTACGCGACTCCCTTGTCAATTCGTCCCCCCCATCCCTCCCCACTGATCTCCCTCCTGGCACTTTTCCTTGTAAGCAGAACAAGTGCTACACATCCCCTTACACTTCCTCCCTTACCACCATTCAGGGCCCCAGACAGTCCTTCCAGGTGAGACGACACTTCACCTGTGAGTCGGCTGGGGTGATATGCTGCGTCCGGTGCTCCCGATGCAGCCTTCTATATATTGGTGACACCCGACGCAGACTGGGAGACCGCTTTGCTGAACACCTACGCTCTGTCCGCCAGAGAAAGCAGTATCTCCCAGTGGCCACACATTTTAATTCCACATCCCATTCCCATTCTGACATGTCTATCCACGGCCTCCTCCACTGTAAAGATGAAGCCACACTCAGGTTGGAGGATCAACACCTTATATTCCGTCTGGGTAGCCTCCAACCTGATGGCATGAACATTGACTTCTCTAACTTCCGCTACTGCCCCACCTCCCCCTCGTACCCCATCCGTTATTTATTTTTATACACACAGTCTTTCTCTCACTCTCCTTTTTCTCCCTCTGTCCCTCTGACTATACCCCTTGCCCATCCTCTGGGTCCCCCCCCCTTGTCTTTCTCCCCGGACCTCCTGTCCCATGATCCTCTCATATCCCCTTTTGCTAATCAGCTGTCCAGCTCTTGGCTCCATCCCTCCCCCTCCTGTCTTCTCCCATCATTTCAGACCTCCCCCTCCCCCTCCCCCTCCCACTTTCAAATCTCTTACTAACTCTTCCTTCAGTTAGTCCTGTCAAAGGGTCTCAGCCTGAAACGTCGACTGTACCTCTTCCTAGAGATGCTGCCTGGCTTGCTGCGTTCACCAGCAACTTTGATGTGTGTTATTTGATCACTTTAATCATTTTCAGCAGCACCTTAATCAGGTCACCATATTTTCCCTCAAGGAAAATAAAACAGATGCTGGAAAACTGATGAAAAACAGAAAAAGCTGGAGGTGAGCCACAAGATCACAAGATCACAAGACAAAGGAGCAGAAGTAGGCCATTCGGTCCATTGAGTCTGCTCCGCAGCTCCCCCATGAGCTAAACTATTCACCCATCTAGTTCTAATTTCCGGCTTTTTCCCCCTATCCCTTGGTACCCTGACTAATTAGATACCTGTCAATCTCCTCCTTAAACACCCTCAATGATCGGGCCTCCGTAGCTGTATGTAGCAACAAATTCCACAAATCCACGACCCTCTGGCTAAAAAAATTTTTCCTCATCTCTGTTTTATCTGGGTACCCCCTAATTCTAAGACTATGGCCTCTTGTCCTGGACTCACCCACCAAGGGAAACAACCTTTCCACATCTACTCTGTCCAACTCTTTCAACATTCGAAAAGTTTCTATGAGATCCCCTCTCATTCTTCTATACGCTAATGAATACAATCCAAGAGCTGACAAACGCTCCTCATATGTCAACCCCTGCATTCCAGGAATCATCCTCGTAAATCTTCTCTGAACTCTCTCCAACATCAGTATTTCCTTTCTACGATAGGGGGACCAAAACTGCACACAGTATTCCAAATGAGGTCTCATTAATGCCTCATAGAGCCTCATCAACACCTCCTTACTCTTATACACTATTCCTCTTGAAATGAATGCCAACATAGCATTCGCTTTCCTTACCGCTGATCCAACTTGGTGGTTAACCTTAAGGGTATCCTGCACGAGGACCCCCAAGTCCCTTTGCACTTCCGATTTTTGAATTTTCTCCCCATCTAAATAATAACCTGCCCGATTATTTCTTCTTCCGAAATGTACAACCGTACATTTGTCAACGTTGTATCTCATTTGCCATTTCTTTGCCCGCTCTCCTAAACTAAGTCTCTCTGCAACCTTTCCGTTTCTTCAACATTTCCTGCTCCTCCACCTATCTTGGTATCATCCGCAAACTTAGCCACAAAACCATTTAATCTATAATCCAAATCATCAATATACATGGTAAAAAGAAGCGGCCCCAACACCGACCCCTGCGGAACACCACTGGTAACCGGCAACCAATCAGAATAGGATCCCTTTATTCCCACCCTTTGCTTTCTGCCTATCAGCCAATGCTCCACCCATTTCAATATCTTTCCTATAATTCCATGGGCTCTCATCTTATTAAGCAGCCTCATATGCAGCACCTTATCAAAGGCCTTTTGAAAGTCCAAATACTCAACATGCACAGCCTCTCCCTTGTCAATCTTATTCGAGATTACCTCAAAAAATTCCAATAGGTTGGTGAGGCAAGATCTTCCCTTCATGAAACCATGCTGGCTTCAGCCTATCTATTCACGCACCTCGAGGTATTTCATAACCTCGTCCTTGAGGATTGACTCCAATATCTTTCCAACTACCGATGTCAGACTAATAGGTCTGCAATTTTCTTTTTGCTGCCTCCTTCCTTTCTTAAATAGTGGAACTACATTTGTGACCTTCCAGTCCTCCGGAACCATGCCAGAGTCTATTGATTCCTGGAAGATCATTTCCAATGCTTCCACAATCTCCAAAGCCACCTCCTTCAGAACCCACGTCAGAACTGGGAAAGCTTACAATAGGAACAAGATCTAAGATGATTGATAGAGAGGTGGGGAGAGGGAGGGGGTGGAAGGTCAGGATATTTTGATCCACAGCACAAGAAAATCTGCAGATGCTAGAAATCCAAACCAACATATGCAAAATGCTGGAGGAACTCCACAGGTCAGGCAGCCTCTGTGGAAAAGGGTAAACACTAAACGTTTCAGGCCGGGACCGTTCATCAGGACAGATATGATGAATGTGGTGAGGGAGTGCTAAGAGGAGATGTGATTAGGAGGAGACAAATAAAAGCTGAAACCATAAAAGTGGGCAGGAAAGACTGGAGCTGAAATACCCCTGACCGGAATGGTCAACAACTTGAAATTCTCAAGTTCACTGGTGACTCCTGGAAGCTGCACTGGTTCCCATTGCAAGTGAGCTCTGGTTCCTCAGTTGGGTTCAGATGCAAGGTCTCAATCCGAAACATCAACTGTCTACTTCCTGACCCATTAGATTCCTCAAGCATCTTCTGCGTTAGTCATAGTCATAGTCATAGTCATACCTTATTGATCCCAGGGGAAATTGGTTTTCGTTACAGTTGCACCATAAATAATTAAATAGCAATAAAACCATGAATAGTTAAATAGTAATATGTAAATTATGCCAGGAAATAAGTCCAGGACTAGCTTATTGCCTCAGGGTGTCTGACCCTCCAAGGAGGAGTTGTAAAGTTTGATGGCCACAGGCAGGAATGACTTCCTATGACGCTCTGTGTTGCATCTCAGTGGAATGAGCCTCTGGCTGAATGTAGTTATGTGCCCAGCCAGTACATAATGTAGTGGATGGGAGACATTGTCCAAGATGACATGAAACTTGGACAGCATCCTCTTTTCAGACACCAATGTCAGAGAGTCTAGTTCCATCCCCACAACATCACTGGCCTTACGAATGAGTTTGCTGATTCTGTTGGTGTCTGCTACCCTCAGCCTGCTGCCCCAGCACACAACAGCAAACATGATCGCACTGTTCCATGTTATTCATGTTACTCCATGTTCCAGCATCTTCAGTCTCTTGTGCATCTGTATTGACCTTTGTTGGAGCAGTGTGGGAGGCCAAAGACTGGGATCAGTGTGGGTGGAGAATTACAGGGACAGCCAAGGGGAACCTCAAGGTCATCCTCACAGGTAGAATGTAGTCTTAACAAAACTCTCACCCTATTTGTGTTTTGGTTTTGAAGTGTATTAAGGACACAATTGCAGGCATTAATTTGAAAGAAGTACTGTTAATTCACTTGTTGTGGTCAATGGGAAGATGAGCACTGAAGGACAGATGTTGTATGTTTTGCAGAGCATAAAAGATATTCTAGGAAGGGGGATGGGTATTGGTGATGGAAGACAAACTGAAAAGGGAGAGTAAAATTATTTGTGTTTGTGGAGATGTTGGAAATGACAAAATTCTGACCCTGCTACCTTTAAAATCCTACATTGTCCCAAAGAAACCCAAAGTTCAAAGTCTGAAGTATTTTTTTACACTGTATGTATACAGTATACAACCTTGAGATTCATTTTCTTGCAGGCAGCCACAAAACAAAGAAACACAATAGAACCCATTTAAAGAATCGAACACCCAATGTGTGAAAAAGGAACAAATGGTGCAAATAATAAAAAGTAAACAAGTACTATTAACTGCGGACTCCCCAAAATTGAGTCCTCAGCACTGAGCTGAGAGCTGTAGAGTTAATTAGGCACTGAAGTACCCCAATCAATGAGGACGAGACCACCCAGAAGACCAATTGTTACAGGCAACAGCTGCTCCCGAACCCGATTGTGGAGACCCAAGACTCCTGCACCTTCTGCCCACTGATATACTGGTCAAACGCAGGCAGACAGCGCTGAACATGAGTTCATTTTTTGCTCTCGCTCTCGACGATTTTAATCCTGCTCAATACTTCAATTGGCATGGAGTAATGAAGCCATCCATGGGTCCATGTTCCATCATCAGGAATCGACACAGAATATCACATACACTGAATCCCCCAGGAGGTCGCAGAAGCGTCCGAACATTCAGTCAGTTCAAAGATGCGTTAACAAAGGAGAAATTACAGGCTGCAATTGATCTCAGTTCAAAAGAAGAAGGGTATCCAATTGTGTTGGAAGACATCTACAATAAGTCGCCATTGGTCACTGGCAGCAGCTTGCGGGAAGACACAACATAAACTTGAGGAGCAGCTTCTTATTTGGAGCTATTAATCTGAATATTGAATTCAACAATTTTACAATTTCCAGGACATGTTTCTCTCTCATCTGGTCTTTGAAATTTAACTTATCTCCTTTTTACATCTCTTTCAGGAATACTTGGATCTCCTACTTTCAGCTGGCACAGCCAACACTTGAGCTGAGCTCTTCTAGACACTCCATTTGTTCTCCCTGCATCCCCTCCTTTTTCTGCAACTTGAAGCTTATTTCATTTTTATTTTTCCCTTATTCTTGATGAACAATAATTGAGCTGGCATTGTTAACCCCTCAGACACCATTTGATCTGTTGACCCTCTCAAGAATCTTCTGCTTTTATTCCATATAATACAAGTTTGGTAAATACTACTTACCCATTTAATTTAAACCTTTTGACCCAAAAGGTCAAAATGAAAACCATTATCAAAAGATTTGTTGTTAGAGTAATCTTTTTTTTATATAACTCGAGACAACTTCAAAGCTCAGTGGTTTGCCCTAATGAACATTTAGCGTTTAGGAGAATGAAGCATGTTCTTCCAGAAGTGCTTAAAATCATGAGGGGTGTAAATAGGGTGAATGCACACCCACCTGGATTACTTTCTTTCTTTCTCCAGTCCTACTGAGGGATCTCGGCCCGAAACACCAACTGTACTCTTTCCATAGATGCTGCCTGGCCTGCTGAGTTCCTCCAGCATTTTGTGTGTGTTGCTTCAATTTCCAACATCTGCAGACTTCCTCTTGTTTGTTAATTTATCACCTTCTAGTTTGTAATCCTTTACCCCTCCCATCTTATTCTGGCTTCTTTCCCCTTCCTTTCCAGTCCTTACAAAGGGTTTTGGGCTGAAACATCAACTGTTTATTCCTCTCTATGGATTTTGCCTGACCTGCTGAGTTTTTCCAGTACTTTGTATGTATTACAGATTTTGCCTCTAAATACCTCAACTAGGAGAAATAGATTCCACCTGTCTCCTCCATCTTCCCCCCCAACAATTGAATCAAATCATCCCTTAACTGTCTAAATTCCAGACAAAATGACAGCTGATCAGGCCTATGAGGTGTTATGTAGTTAAACCATTTTTCCCAGTATGAATCAAACTATTCCAACTTATGATTAACAGATGCTGTTATCTTCTCCATTTTGTAAATGTCCCTTGTAACTTCCATCCATACATTTAAAGTTGGGCTCTCCTGTGATAACCATCCACCAGCAGTACATTCATTAAATTTTTATCTCTTTTCAACCATTCTTGAGGTATATACCCAAAATATATGCTCTTACTCTCTAAGGGTATTTCACATTTAAAGATGTCTTGTAGGACATTGTGTATCCCACCCCAATAGTCTTTGATAACAGGGCATTCCCAGAAAATATGATAATGGTTTTCATTTTGATTTCCACAATCTCTCCAGCAAACAGGGAGGTTACTATCATAATGGGATTTCTGAGAGGGTGTAATAAATTATTTTATAAAGTTTCTCCACCCAAACTCCCTCCATTTCTGTGAACTGGTACACTTTCATTGATACCTCCATATTATTGTCCATTCTTCCTCAGATATTATTATCCCTCCTTACTTCTCCCCTTTTGTTTTAATGTATGAAGTTGAATGTGTTTTAAGATTTGACAAACCCTTATACACACTTGAAATGATTCTACTAATTATATGATATATATGTACAGTATCTGAAATACATCCTATGGAAATGTTTGATGATGAACTTCAATTTTAAAAATAAATAAATAAATTACAAAATGACAGCTTAACCCATGTCAACATCTCTTTTAGCTGGTGTTAAACCACAGTCAGAGGAGCAGTTCAAATATTTATGTTACTGAAAGTCAGGGTCTTCAATCTCTAATACACAAAACATTTATCAGTGTCACAGAGTAATCCCTTCAGTAGATATGTCTTTCCCATGCAGAGTCAGTCAATCAAGGCAGAAAAATCTGAAGGCCCATATGCTGCACATTATCCACCATTAGAGAATTCAAACCAACTAACACTGTGATTACCAATTTAAAAAGTAATTTAGCAGTGATAATCTAACTCATTCATTGGGTGAGCAATAGTTTTAAGTCATCCACTCTCGCAGCATAAAAGTTGATTACCAATTTGCAATAATGTCCCTAATGGTTTTCAATCCAAATTTTCTCTGTAGGCTATCCGAACTTCTCGACACTGCCTCCACATCAAGTGATTAAACTTCCTATCGCCCTGGCCCTGTCAAGTGCTATAAAGGAAAACAATAACCCTACCATTTCTCTTCAGAGTTTCAAAATATTTTCCTTAGTGTTTGTCAACCACATGTTTTCCTGCCTGTTATTTGACTGACTCTGTGTTTTAGTTTACATAATCATTTTCTGGAGTGTTACCACATGTGAGAATCTGGCACTGGAGCTCCAGCAAGCAATCCCAAGTGGTGTTTGTAAAGAGCTTTGTATGATTTTAATCATCAGAGGCCAAGCTAGGATTAATGCCTTTTTGGAATAGATGGAGCCACAATCAAATTATTAACTGTTGCTACAATGTCTGTGGACATCGTAGTTATATATAGTATTTCATTATATGAAACGCTGTATGAAATACTTTCATTGAAGCTTTCAACCATAGCTCAGGTAACTCTCTGGGTCACAAGCTTCTAGGTTTGAGTGCCACTCCAGAGAATTACAAATAAGTATCTAGCCTTATACTCTCTGCAGTACTATGTAAACGTGGCATTGTCAGAGGTATTTCCTTTCTGGTGAAACTTTAACCTGAGTTCCTGTCTACTTTTCTGAGGTGGTTCTAAGAATTCAGCATCCTCTTTTGAAGAAGAACCAGGGAGTTAGCCCTGATGTTGAGGCAATCATTAACATAAATTATCTCAGTTTCTGGCAGCTTCCTGTGCACAAGCTCATTATCGTATGTCCCCAAGTTACCACAGTAATTATGCTGCAAGTAGAGGAGCATTCGTTCCTACGGCAGTGTATATTAATATGGTTTGTGTTTGAACTTGAACTTGAAATGCAAATCCTCCGTGACACATGCACAACTCCGACATAAATTACTGAGATGTTCGCTAATGAAATACATGGCTGAATTGTTCTTAACATTTACATCTGCATTGCCCTTTCTTAACAATCGGCGTCTCATGTCACAGATCCAAACGTTGACTGTGGCTCAGTTATTTAGCACACACACGCCTTGGAATCAGAAGATTTAGGCCAGAGTTCGGACTTCAGCAGATAATAAGACTAGAAACCATAGGAGCAGATTTAGGCCATTCGGTGCATCATGTCTGCTCTGCCATTCCATCATGGCTGATTTATTAAAGCTCTCAGTCCCATTCTCCTGCCTTCTCCCCATATTCTTCAATGCACTTTCAAATCAAGAGCTTATCAACCTTCACCTTAAATATAGCCATTGACTTGGCTTCCATAGCCTCCTGGTGACGGCTGATTCAACAGCACTGAGGTTGTCAGAGCTGTCATTTTGCCACTAAGATGTAAATCTAAGGCCTATCTGCCCATGCAAATTGTTGTAGGAGGTCTTTGAGTACCGTTGGCGGTTGAGTGAAATTCCTCCCCAGTCTTCTGGCTGTTGTGCACTACTAGAAATAGTTCTCTGAATCCCACTCTTTAATGAAGTGTCACATAAAACGTGACAGATCTTTGCTTGTTAACCAATTTGTAAGAATTGTTTAGAGAATGCACAAGGAAATATTTCTTTATTTATTCTTAAGCTAACTAAGCGACGCAGCTCTTTAACTATCTCCTTACGGATCTAAGCACCCATGACTTGAATCTGAGTTATTTCATTTATTAATATTCCATTATTTTGGTGATGAGGTCTTTACAATAGCAGATGTTGTGCATTATATAGGTCCTTGAGTGGTGGCTATGTGCCTGCTTTTTAAATGCATCACTTGATATCAGTAGCACAGATTAACTGCATTAAATAGAAGTAGGAATTGATCATTTCCATTTGTGGCAATGAATGGATTACGAAGAAAATGAATGAGAAAATCCAGTGTTACACCATAACCTCAGAATCAGAGTCTGAATCAGGTTTATTATCATTCACAAATGTCATGAAATTTGTTGTTCTATAGCAGCAGCACAGTGCAAACAAAAAAAAACACTGCAAGTTACAGTAAATAAATAGATAGTGTAAAACAGGAAAAAAGCAAGATAGTGTCTATAGGTTCATGCAGCATTCAGAAATATGATGGCAGAGGGGAAGAAGCTGTTCCTAAACTGTTGAGTGTAAATCCTCAGGCTCCCTGATAGCAGGAATGAGCAGAAGGCACATCCCAGGTGGTGATGGAAGTCACCTTCTTGAATCAGCAACTTTTGAAGATGCTCTCAATATTGGGGGGGGGGGGAGGATGCTTGTGTTTGAAATGGAGCAGGATGTCCACCATCCTCTGCAGCCTTTTCTCGATCCTGTGCATTGGACCCTCCATAGCAAGCAATAATGCAACCAGTCAGAATGCTCTACAGGTGCATCGGTAGAAATTTGCTGAAGACTTTGGTGAAATGCCAAATCTCCTCAAACTCCTAACAAAGTATAAACATTGCGTGCCTTATTTGTGATTGCATCAATGTGTTGGACCCAGGGTAGTTCCCCTGAGAAGTTGAGACGGTGAGGAAAAACTTAAATGATGAGGTAGGCTTTAAAGGCATCTTAAGGTGAAAAGAGAGATTAGACAAAGCTGTCAACAAAATGAAAACAAAAAATTGTTACCAGGCTATTGAAAGACTTCTGACATCACAATAGTATTTAGGAAAATGCATGGGCAAACTCATTTGTGAAACTCACATAGCTATTGGATGGAGATTATCACTATGGAGCCAAGTAAGCACTGCAGCTGCCTGCAGAACACAGACATGATGGGTCATTTCAGAGACCCGGATTTAACTTGGACAGAGACAATGCCACAGCACTGAACAATGATGGCCATTATTAGTATAAAAATGCATTTTTTGTGATACCAAAATGTTATCTCTTCTCTTTATCTCTGATTCTGCACTAAATTTTAAGCAGCAGGTGTCTTCTTCTATTTTTCTGTTGCTGAAAATCTCAAACAGGTACATATGCATTCTAAGGCATAAATATAAGTTTAAATATGCAACTCAAGCATAAACTCAGATAGAAACTCAGAATTATGTTTCTGTAAATGAACATCAGATTTACCTGGACAAGCATAAGCAATCAAAATGCATAAAAATAGATTTACATTGATGTTGTACATTTGGGGTGTATGGGGAGTCCAGGGAGCGGTAGTAACTCCGGTGAAAGGACTTGTCATGCTCATTCTGGGCCATTTCACTCACCTTTGGTCCCCATTGGACACTCAGCTCTCAGCTGCGTCTCCACAGAGTTATTTGCATCGACAGTGGCCACACCCCAGTACACTGCTTTGACAAGCAGTGAGGGTAGCCAGTGACCTCATATCCCGGTAAGACAGGGGCTTGCCTGTCCTAGAATGCGAAGTCAACTGGGCAGATGTGAACTATGGTGAGTTGCAAAGGCCATGAGAATGGTTCTTCAACACTTCGTGGAGAGCGAAGGGCATGATAAGGCGCAGAAGATGTCATGGTTATCCACTGCAACCAAAAACGAACCCAGTTTGTGACTACTGAAGTGTGGAAATGTGCCTGTGCAACAGCTTTTTGACTTTAAAAACTCTCTTGTACAGGTTTCCTGTCTTCTTGGACATAATGAACTACCACCATCCTGTACCTTTCATACATCAGGGCATCATTGAAACAAGCTTCTACACATTGTCATATAATGATGACCTGATAGTGTTGCCTATTAATATTGATCAAACAATAACTATTGGGCAACATAAGGAGGAACACTTTCTTGATCTTTCAGATGTGCCGCAGAAAATGTGTCAATCATATATCACATCTCAACGACAGGTCCACTGACAGTGTAGCCCTTCTAGACCAGAACATTGGCCTGGATTCTTGTACACCTCTGGACCTTAAATACGCCTTGAAACATAAGCAGTAAAATATGTGAGCCCAAGCAGTCGTTCATGCACATGCACGCACACTTTCAAACAAATGTAGGCACAAGAGACTGAAGGTGTTGGAAACCAGAGAAGAATGCAAACTGCTAGACAAAGCAAGCAGGTCAAACAGCATCTGTGGAGGCAGACGGATAACAGACATCTTGGATCAAAAACTGGTGCAAGGTTTGGATATAAGTGTTAACAATCCCATTGCCTCCACAGATTCTACTTTGACTCACTGAGACCCTCCAGCAGTTTGCACTTTGTTTCAAACTAATTTATGCATACAAATCCAGAAGCCAAGCAAAACAAAACTGCCTATATCAAGCTAAAACTGGACAGCACTGGTGCCAATTAACTCTTTCTAATCTTGTCTCAACTAAATGATATATGGTTTTGCAATCTCATTTAAAAATGTTTTTATTTGGAAGTGTTGAGCACTGTTTCTGAAACAAATCAATGAGCCAGCTTTTAAGTTTTATGTGAGACTCAGATGGAGGACTTTAAATGCAAAGTTCTATTTAAATTGCGAAAGTGCTTTCTTCATTCCCACTAATAGAGCATCTTTCTTACCAGTATGTAATCTTTTTTTCTGCTTGTTTTATCAGCTATCTGGTTGCTCTGTTGTTTAAACATAAGTAATAGCTTTCCTGATATGGAATGGAGGTTTATAAATAGAGCAAAAACAGGGATAATTACCCTTCCAAATACTTTAAGGGAAATGATTAGATGTACTGTATAATTTAAGCAAATTTTAACCCATCAATTGTTGTACAGCTTGGTTTGCTTTGTCAAATATCAGCTGTAGCTTAGCAGAAAGCACTCTGTGGCTATTGAGTCAGAGGTCCCAGGTTTGAGTTCTACTCCAGAGAATTGAGCATGAAAATTCTGAAGCAGAATTTGAGAAATGCTGTCTTATTCATGAAATGCTAAACGGTGGTTCCAACTGTTTCCTCAGGCTGAAGTAAACCATATTGTGACACTTCCATAAGAAAGAAGACGAGAATTTCCTTTGCAAGTATTGAAAAATATGGCCTAACAATTGACCTATTTTTCTTTGGGATGCTCAGTGTGCATTTTGGATGTGATATTTTCTGCTCCACAATAGTGACTGCAAGATACTTTAATTGATTGTAAATTACTTAAAGATATCATGAAAGAGATGTGAAAGGTACAATAGAAATGCAAGCCTTTCATTACTGATGGTGATAGTTCATGTGAAAAAGATTTACTTTTCATCTGATATCTGGAAATCAAGTATTAGTTGGCATGTTCAGTGTTGCCTTAACCTATAATGTGAATTAATAAGATTATTGGCTTCGCTGCAATGGTTTGATGGTATGTCATGAGTAATTCTTACTACAAAGTGAGAGAAGATGAAATACCAAAATACTTAATTCACCATGTATTCAGTTTCTTTATTACCTTTTTGGGCTTTGTTATGCTTGGGGTATGTGTGTGTGTGTATGTGTGTGTGTGTCTCGACAGCAAGACTTAGATTTTTTGGCCTATTCCTTGTTTGTCTTGCAAAGCTGACAAAAAATCTTCTAATATCTCTTTCATATACATGGTACAAATGTCAATGAGTGCAATGTTCCTGGATTTACATATGTTGTAACGTATCTTTACATCTTTGAAAGAGGCTATTTGGCCCATCACATTTATGCCGGTTCACAAAGAAATCCCATCAATCCCATTCTCCGCTTCCTTGCTGCCGTGTAATCCACTTTTTCAGGTATTTCCACTATCATCCATTTGATTCTCCCATCACAGTCCTACATTACCAAATAGCCTAAGCCTAATGCTTGGAATGTGAGAGGAAACCAGAACACGCAAGGGAAGCCACGGGCTCACACGGAGAACATGCATCAAAGGTCAGGATTGAACAGGATCGACAGTGTACATGTATCTTCCTAGGCAGAGGTGGAGGTTGGGGTGTGCTGTTGAAGAGGATCTCACATGCTAAGACTGTGCCCATGATGACTGTGGTGTTCTGCTGGTGAAAGTAGTGCAATTTCTAAGGTAGTAGGTGGACTATTTTACCCTAAATTGTGTCGAACTTTAGGAGAACTGTTGAAGTATAATCAGAGACTAAATAAAAGGACTTGAAGAATAACCATAGGGGGTAAGAGTTAAGTAGACATTCACATGCATGCCCAAAAACAAAATGGCGAACACAGTCTGATCTCCAATAAAGCTTTTCGAACTTCAGCCATTATCTCAAAGATGGACCCAGAGTCCAGCAAGTTCAGCTTCAATTATGTAAAGCAATGGTTAACCCCATTGTGATCAAATCCAGGTGCCATACCTCAGGAAAGTTGTATTGATCTCAAAGGGAATGCAACACAGGTCAGAACTGTGGTTAAAAGAGTAAACTCTGGAGGAACACACATCAAAGTTTCTGGTGAACGCAGCAGGCCAGGCACCATCTCTAGGAAGAGGTACAGTTGACGTTTCAGACCGAGACCCTTCGTCAGGACTAACTGAAAGAAGAGCTAGTAAGAGATTTGAAAATGGGAGGGGGAAGGGGAGATCCAAAATGATAGGAGAAGACAGGAGGGGGAGGGATGGAGCCAAGAGCTGGACAGGTGATAGGCAAAAGGGATATGAGAGGATCATGGGTCAGGAGGTCCGGGGAGAAAGACAAGGGGGGGGGGGAACCAGAGGATGGGCAAGGGGTATAGTCAGAGGGACAGAGGGAGAAAAAGGAGAGTGAGAGAAAGAATGTGTGTATAAAAATAAATAACGGACGGGGTACGAGGGGGAGGTGGGGCATTAGCGGAAGTTAGAGAAGTCAGTGTTCATGCCATCAGCTTGGAGGCTACCCAGACGGAATATAAGGTGTTGTTCCTCCAACCTGAGTGTGGCTTCATCTTTACAGTAGAGGAGGCCGTGGATAGACATGTCAGAATGGGAATGGGATGTGGAATTAAAATGTGTGGCCACTGGGAGATCCTGCTTTCTCTGGCGGACAGAGCGTAGGTGTTCAGCAAAGCGGTCTCCCAGTCTGCGTCGGGTCTCGCCAATATATAGAAGGCCACATCGGGAGCACCTGTCGAAGTTTGCCAATCACCTGTCCAGCTCTTGGCTCCATCCCTCCCCCTCTTGTCTTCTCCTATCATTTTGGATCTCCCCCTCCCCCTCCCACTTTCAAATCTCTTACTAACTCTTCCTTCAGTTAGTCCTGACGAAGGGTCTCGGCCTGAAACGTCGACTGTACCTCTTCCTAGAGATGCTGCCTGGCCTGCTGCGTTCACGGGCAACTTTGATATGTGTTGCTTGAATTTCCAGCATCTGCAGAATTCCTGTTGTTTGCGTTTTTAAAACTCTGGAGGAACATTGTATCATTTCTTAATGCATGCATGCATTTCTAAATGACAATAAACGAGGACTGAGTGTCCTCATAATCTAATCTAATCTAAAAGTGTAATAGATAGACCAGATTTGTGCATTTAAATTTAAAAGATTAAGAAGTGATCAAACTGAGTTGCTGAAAATGATGTATCAATTTGATAGAGAAGATTTTTACTTCCAGTGGAGTAGAACAGCTCATCTTTACAACATTAAAGATGAGTTGTTCATGATGAAAATAATTCTTCACGCAACCAGTTGTCTATCAAAGTACCATCTGTTGAGTCAGTTAAAACTAGCACAAAATATAATAATGGATAGTAAAAGTTTTTATAATTATATAAAGTGGAAAAGGGTGGCCAAAGTGAACGTGGGTCCTTTGGAAGACAAGAAAGGGGAGTTGATATTGGGTAATGAGGAAATGGCTGAGGCTTTGAATGATTATTTTGTTTCAGTTTTCACAGAGGAGGACACATCTAACATGCCGAAGAGAGATGATATGGATGCAATAGGAGCTGAGGACCTCGATACAATAGCTATCACTAAAGAGGAAATGCTGAGCAAATGTTAGCTGAACTTCTGACAGGTCCCCTTATCCTGATGGAATGCATTCCAGGGCACTGAAAGAAATAGCAGAGGTTATAGTTGAGGATTTGGTGATAATTTACTAAAATTCTCTGTGCTCTGTGCAGGTCCCAATGGATTGGAAGAAGGCGAATGTCACGCCACTGTTCAAAAAAGGATGTAGGGAAAGGGCAGGTAACTACAGGCCAGTTAGTTTAATGCCTGTAGTTGGGAAAATGCTTGAAGCTATCATCAAAGAAAAAATAGTGAGGTATCTGGACAGAAATGGACCCATCAGGGAGACTCAACATGGATTCAGCAAAAGCAGGTCCTTTTTGACAAACTTACTGGAGTTCTTTGAGGATATAATGAGTGCAGTGGATAGAGGGGAACAGATGGACATTCTTTTCTTATTTTTCCAGAAGGTGTTTGATAAGGTGCAATATAAAATACTTATCCATAAGATATGGATGAATAGAATTGGGGGTAATATATTCGCATGGATAGAGAATTGGTTAACTAATAGAAAGCAGGGAGTTGAGATACGTTTGTTTCTCTGGTTGGCAATCAGTGGTGAGCGGTGTGCCACAGGGGTTGGCGCTGGGCCGCCAACTGTTCGCGAAATACATTAATGATCTGGAAGAGAGGACCAAGTGTAGTGTATCTAAGCTGATGACACTAAGTTGATTGGAAAAGCAGATTATGCAGAGGTAAGTGAGTGGTAGGTCATGTTTGACCAATCTGTTGGAGTTTTTCGAGGAGGTTACCAGGAAAGTGGATGAAGGGAAGGCAGTGGATGTTGTCTACATGGACTTCAGTAAGGCCTTTGACAAGGTTCCACATAGGAGGTTAGTTAGGAAAATTCAGTCGCTAGGTATACATGGAGAGGTGGTAAACTGGATTAGACATTGGCTCAATGGAAGAAGCCAAACAGTGGTAGGATTGCTTCTCAGAGTAGAGGCCTGTGACTAGTGGTGTGCCACAGGGATCAGTGCTGGGTCCATTGTTATTTGTCGTCTATATCAATGATCTGGGTGATAATGTGGTAAATTGGATCAGCAAATTTGCTGATGATACAAAGATTAGAGGTGTAGTAGACAGTGAGTAAGGTTTTCAGAGCCTGCAGAGGGACTTGGAGCAGCTGGAAAAATGGGCTGAAAAATGGCAGATGGAGTTTAATACAGACAAGTGTGAGGTATTGCACTTTGGAAGGACAAACCAAGGTAGAACATACAGGGTAAATAGTAAGGCACTGAGGAATGCCGTAGAACAGAGGGATCTGGGAATACAGATACAAAATTCCCTAAAACTGGCATCACAGATAGATTGGGTCGTAAAGAGAGCTTTTGGTACATTGGCCTTTATTAATCAAAGTATTGAGTATAAGAGCTAGAATGTTATGATGAGGCATATGTATATGCAATTGGTGAGGCCGAATCTGGAGTATTGTGTTCAGTTTTGGTCACCAAATTACAGGAAGGATATCAATAAGATTGAAAGAGTGCAGAGAAGGTTTACAAGGATATTGCTGGGACTTGAGAAACTCAGTTACAGAGAAAGGTTGAATAGGTTAGGACTTTATTCCCTGGAACTTAGAAGAATGAGGGGAGACTTGATCGAGGTATATAAAATTATGATGGGTATAGATAAAGTGAATGCAAGCAGACTTTTTCCACTGAGGCAAGGGGAGAAAAAAACCAGAGGACATTGGTTAAGGTTGAAGGGGGGAAAGTTTAAAGGGAACATTGGGGGGGCTTCTTCACACAGAGAGCGGTGGGAGTGTGGAATGAGTTGCCAGACAAGGTGGTAAATGTGGGTTCTTTTTTAACATTTAAGAATAAATTGGACAGATACATGGATGGGAGGTGTATGGAGGGATATGGCCCATGTGCAGGTCAGTGGGATGAGGCAGAAAATGGTTCGGCACAGCCAAGAAGGGCCAAAAGGCCTGTTTCTGTGCTGCAGTTTTTCTATGGTTTCTATGGTTCTATGATACAGAGTGTCTGCAGAGGGATTTAGATAGCTTAAGTGAGCGGGCAAGCGTCTGGCAGATGGAGTACAATGTTGGTAAATGCGAGGTCATCCACTTTGGAAGGAAAAATGGACAATCATATTATTATTTAAATGCTAAATGATTGCAGCACACTGCTGTGCAGAAGGACTTGGGAGTGCTTGTGCATGAATTGCAAAAGGTTGGTTTGCAGAAGTAGCAGGCTATCAGGAAGGCAAGGGGACTGTTGGCTTTCATTGATAGGGGGATTGAATTTAAAAGCAACGAGGTTATGCTGCAACTTTACAGGGCACTGGTGAGGCCATACCAGGAGTACTGCATGCAGTTCTAGTCTCCTTACTTGAGGAAGGATATACTGGGTGTAGAAGCAGTGCAGAGTAGGTTCACCAGGTTGATTCCAGAAATGAGGTGTTTAGACTATGAGGAGAGGTTGAGTTGCCTTGGGCTGTACTCACTGGAATTCAGAAAGATGAGAGGAGATCTTATAGAAACATATAAAATTATGAAAGGGATAGATAAGATACAGGCAGGAAGTTGTTTCCACTGGTGGGTGAGACCAGAACTAGGTGACATAGCCTCAAAATTTTGGGGAATAAGTTTAGGACGGAGATGAAGAGGAACTGTTTTTCCCAAAGAGTGGTGGATCTGTGGAGGCTACCTCATTAAATATACTTAAGACAAAGTTGGATAGATTTTTGTGTAGTAGGGGAATTAGGGGTTATGGGGTAAAGGCAGGTAGGTGGAGAAGAGTCCGTGGTCAGATCAGCCATGATCTTATTGAATGGCGGAGCAGGCTCAACGGGCCAGATGGCCTACTCCTACTCCTATTTCTTATGTTCTTATGTAAAACACACCTTTTAACAGTAACTGGTAGGTTTGATGAGTATTTATTTTCAAGACTTCCTCAAGACAGAAGCTTCTATGTTCTACTTAGATTTGCCTTGGAGTAAGTTCAAAAGTGTGCACAATATCATGGGCTGAATGCCCTATATTGTGGTATGCTTTCTATGTACCATTTACAGTCGATTGACCGTGGAGTAGGTTAAAAAGTCAGCACAATATTGGGGACCAAAGGGCATGTACTATGTTGTATGTTAATTGATACTTAAAGATTTCTCCAACTTTCTTAAGTTTCTCTGGATTTCTGTATGTCTGCCAGATATCCTGGACAGAACGAAGATGACTGGGCTCTAATGCACATGGCTGGAAGTGATGTATGCGTATAATTATGGCTGCATATTTATCCTGTATTGTTCTGGAGAAGTATTCATGCTTTCGTTGGAAGACTCTGCTGTGGCTCCATCTTGAGTTCTGTGCTTCGTGAAAGTGTTGGTTGAGTTGACTCGGGAGATGATATTGGCTAATTGAGGCACGCTGATGATGTTTTCTAAAACCGCATAAGGTTCTAAACTTAAACTTAAACTAAATTTAATAGAACTTTTTTCCGTGACTCCCAGAATTGCCAGCTTTATGTCAAGTAAAGTACCCTTGAAGGCTAGAGAACACTAGAGGCTACAGGGTCCAACACGCAGGATGTTTGCAGTAAATAGTCAGTGTTTTTGGCTGAGGGATTAATATCAGCTCAGTCTCCAGGGAGAAATTCCTTGCTCTTCCTCGGCCTGCCTACATGAGAGAGCAGACAGAATCTCAGTCAGAAATCTCATTTCATCAGTGCAGCTGTTCCCTTGATATTGTAGTGCGATGATCAGCTCAGAATACTAAGTGGGTGTTATACCCACAGTCTTTTGACTCACATGACAGAAAAGCACTACTTGCTGGTATCAAGAAGGAATACATGAACAACTTATGGGCTTGGAATCAGCAGTTGGTCCATTGGAGTGTGAAGTGAGTCAGACTACAATGACTGCAAGGTGCTAACATATTTTGTTTGCCAAAGAAATCAGTAGAATTACCACAAATAAGAAACTGCTAAACAAACATGAAAAGCCACACAGCCATACACACAAGGAAATGAAAGCATTCTGCACCAAATAGTGTTTAGTGCAACAGACACCCTGGAAAGATATTAAAACTTGTAAGCATTCACATTGAGGATAAGCAAATGCATCTGAAAACTTTCTGTTATTTATTTTCAAAGCCGCACTGCTGAATCCAACACTAGACAGTAATATCTTCTCTATATTTCCATAATTTTTTCCTGTTGTTTTCAGATATGTGTGAGGCATATATAAGGGGGGGTCTGCTGGAGGCTGTTGAATCCCAAGATGGATATGTGTTAAAAACTTTAATCATGTGCAGGCAAGACTAAGTTTTTCATCACACCACATGGTCCCAATTGCTTTCAGGGCTGCCGAATGAAATTATCATTTGTAAAAATCGATTGCTCACATAACAACTGCAGACAGTAGACACTGAGTGGATCAGTCTGAACTTCACCACTTCGCCACGTATTCACTCCAGCTTGCCTTCATTTCAGCAATGTGTACCACATTGCAAATGTTACCAAATTCTTTGTCTGTTAAAGGTGTTACTGAGGGAGGTGGAACAGACTGACACAGAGGAGCCGGTGCGCTCACCTTAAAGCAGAAAGGTGGATTTAAGTCCCTTCATAGTCTCTCATTAAAAACATTGTTAGACTAAATCTTGCACTTCTTGGTGGCTTTCCAAACTCTGTCTGCTTTGTGACCTTGGCTTTGTTTTCTAAGTGCTATGTGCTGTGGTGGTGGTAAATGCAAAATTTGTGGGCCAGAAAAAGAACTAATTTCTTCCAGCCATGGCTGGCCTCCTTCCATCTCTTGGAATGACAGAAGCTGGATCACAACAGAGGATGCTCACCCTATTGTCCCTTCTCTCAAACCTTTGCACATCTTCTCAGATATTGTCATCTTTGGCTTGGTATCCAATTCTGACCCTGATAATGCTCCTGTCATGCATACAGGGGTGTTAGAGATGTTAGAGGTGCTAAACAGGCATGAGTTGCTGATTTGATGATGCTGGAACAACACAGCCAGTCCTTTAGGTCCGGCAGCTTATCAACTTGAGAACTAAACTGACCTCCTGCAAAGCTGACTCCACTGTATGCCCTCCGTATTGTCCACCTTCATCTTCAGGGTTTCACATTCTTGTTTTCACTTTGCCTCCCCTTAGATGCCTTTTTGTTTTGAGAAGTATTGATATGGTTTGCTCAGCTTTGAGAAGGAATCATTCAGCTATTCAACAACCATCATTCAGCTATATATATTCACTGGCAGTTATCATCTGTACATCATTGCCCCTGAGTTGCAATCTGAGAATCAAGAATCCAGAGTCACACGTAAGCTAAAACTGACTTCATATCATCTCCTTAAGGAAATAAGTGAAGCCCACAGGCTTTTGTAACAGTTTCATTGCTAACATTGCTGAAATCAGCTTTTTTAAATTCCATATTTATTTAGTTACTTGAATTTATCTTTATAAATACATCACTCTCATTACTACAATGAGGTCCAAACTTATATCCCTAGTCAACAATTGAGCATACTGGATATTAGCTCAGTGATTAAAGTTTTTGCCACCATTCTAGATTGAAGCCAATCCAACATACTTGCGGGCAAGGCTAGCAATAATGACACTGGACTGGAATTGGAATTTGTTTATTATTATTGTCACATGTACTGAGATATAGTGGGAAACTTGGTCTGCATACAAATCAAATCATTGCACAGTACGCAGGTACAAACATCCTCTGTGACTCAAAGAAATAAACTGCTATCACTTAATCCTGTCCTGAAGCACGAACCATTTGCACACTTGCTTTTAGTGTAAGGGCCATCTGAATCCAAAAGCGTGGCTGATCCCAATTCCAGACCATTTCTAGAGAAATGGGGACCTGCATAACATTGACGGGTTGTACCTAAACCGGAACAGGATGAAAATCTTCATGGCAGGTGTTGTTGGGCAAGGTTTAAACTGAGTTGGCAATGGAAGACTTACATTAAATGCGGCTCAGCATAGGTGTTTAGGTGGGGAGGTAAAGCCTTCGGGGATGCCGAGAGACAATACAACTGAAACAGGTTCATGCTGGGTGCCATCTCTCTGCCCCTACGCTCATCCCTGGAGTGTCTGTACAGTAAAGACTGCTACATCGATTATTGATTATTGACTACAGCTCTTCATTCAATACTCTGATTCCAAGCAAACCTACCACAAAAATCCTTGACCTGGGATTCTCTTTCAATATTTTTATTAGTTTTATATAAATTGCATAAATACAAATACAAAATTCATAAGGATACAAGTAAGTAATACGAATTACATTACATTTAAATCACAGTTATATGATCACAGTATCCCATATTCCAAATCAATCATGTAGAAAAAAAGTCTGAATTATGAAATAAAATAATGGTATTTTATTAAAAAATCTATCCCCACTACCAAAATGAGCTGGTTGGTTAAAAAAAGAGAAAAAAAATACCTTACCATATAATATTAAAATAATAATGGCTCAGATCCATACTTTAATAACAGTTCAAAGATTATGAAAATAACTCGGAAATGGTCCCCATAACATTGGAAAATCATGTTTAAAATCAGAAATTGAACAACGAATCTTCTCTAGATCAAGGCACAACATAACATCAGAGTGGGCGGGGCGACCTCCTCCCACTTGAGCAAGATCACCCTCCAGGCTATAAGAGACATAAAGGCCAATACCCACAAATTAGATGGCTTCAGTTTTGTAGCAGTATCCTCAACAATACCAAACATGGTAGTCAAAGGATTGGGCTTAAAACTAACATTGCAAAGTACAGAAAAAGTTTGAAATACATCCTTCCAAAATTTTTCAAGGCTCGGACATGTCCAAAACAGATGAATTAGTGTGGCCATCCATTAGTACATCTATCACAGTAAGGGGAAATATCTGCGTAGAAACGAGAGAGCTTGTCTTTAGATATATGAGCTCTATGTACCACTTTGAATCGTAATAAAGAATGACGAGCACATAATAATGAAGAATTAATCAATTTTAAAATAATCTTCCAGCTCTCTTCAGATATGAAAATCTGTAAATCCTTTTCCCAGTCTCCTTTAATTTTATCTAAAGAGGCCTTTTTCAGTCCCAACAGCAGACTGTAATTGTAAGATATTGAACCGCTGTCAAAGGATTTCAGATTAAAAATTGTATCTATTATATTCTTACCTGGACTTGTAGGAAATGTATGTAATTGAGATCTTTTAAAATCTCTCATCTGTACGTATCGGAAAAAGTGGGTATTGGAAAGGTTAAATTTCATTGAGTTGCACAAAAGAAGAGAGAATCCCTCCATTGAACAAATCCTGAAATCGATTAATACTCAATCTATCCCATTCTTTAAAAGATAAGTCAATTAAAGATGGTTTAAAAAAACTATTAGAAAAGATGGGACTCGAGAGGGAGAATCTCAATAAACCAAAATGTTTTCTAAACGGTAACCAAATCCTCAAAGTATGTTTGACCACCACGTTGTCAGTTAGTTTATTTAAAGATAAGGGAAGCGAGGATCCAAGTAAAGAAATAATGGAAAATTTCATAACAGAGTTGACTTCCAAAGAAACCCATATAGGGCAATTGTCATAGTTAATGTAATATATCCAGAACATAATATTTCGTATATTAATTGCCCAATAATATAACCTAAAATTAAGTAAGGCAAAGCCTCCATTCTGTCTTGTTTTTTAAAGGTGAGCGTTATTTATACGGGGTTTTTATTCTTCCATATACAGGAGGAAAGAATTGAATCCAAAGAGTCAAAAAAAGATTTAGGAATAAAAACAGGCACAGCTTAAAAAAGGTATATCAATTTAGATAAGACATTCATTTTAATAGAATTAATTCGGCCAATCAGTGATAAAGAGGGAGGCGACCAATTAGAAAGTGTTTTTTAACATAATTCATTAAAGTTAAAAAATTTTCCTTAAATAAATCTTTATAATTCTTATTAATTGTTATTCCTAAATACATAAATTGTTTTCTTAAAATTTTAAAAGGAAGTTTAATATCAGTTGGTATTAAATTGTTTAAAGGAAACAGTTCACTCTTATGTAAATTTAATTTATATCCTGAGAACTGACTAAAATTAGTCTGTAAACTGAACACAAATGGTAGAGGTTGTAACATTAGATATAAAAAGCAATAAGTCATCAGCATAGAGCGACTCTTTATGGATAGTACCTCTCCTTAAAATACCAGTAATCTCTTTAGACTCTCGAAAAGCATTTGCTAAGGGTTCTAATACCAAATCAAAAAGCAGAGGGCTCAAAGGACAACCTTGTCTAGTTCCACGGTGGAATTTAAAGGGTTAAGAATTCTGAAGATTAGGAAGAACCCGAGCGGAGGGAGATAAATGAAGTAATTTAATCCAATAAATAAAATTAGGTCCAAAATTAATTTTTTCTAAGGATGTAAATAGATCCAACTCTGTCAAAGGCTTTCTCCGCATCCAAAGATATCACACATTCCGATATTTTCTTAGATGGAGAATGCATAACATTTAACAAACGCAGTATATTAACATGGGAATATCGATTTTTAATAAATCCTGTCTGATCATCCGAAACTATAGAAGATATAATATTTTCAAGTCTGCGAGCCAGCACTTTAGATAAAATTTTAGTATCAAATTTGAGTAAAGAGTTAGGTCTGTACGAAGAACATTCAGTAGGATTCTTATTCTTTTTGAGGATAAGCGAAATGAAAGCTTCGTAAAAAGACTGCAGTAATTTTCCTACCTTAAAGGAATCTGTAAGGGTAGAACATAAGTGTGGTATAAGTAAGGAGGAAAAAGCCTTATAAAACTCTCCAGAAAATCCATCAGGTCCTGGGGATTTCCCAGAATGCAATTCTCGAATAGCCTACGATCATCTATCGAAAGATTAGGAATATTTAATTGATCTAAAAATTTATTCATTGCAATATTATCATTAACAAAGTCAGAACTATACAATTTGGAATAAAATTCCCTAAAACTGTCATTAATTTCAAAGTGGTCAGTTGTCATGTCCCCATTCATTTTACATATTTCTTTAATTTGCCGCTTGGCTATAAATGGTTTCAGCTGATTAGCCAGTAGCTTACCAGTTTTATATCCGTGAATATAAAATTGACTTCTATCTTTTAAAAGCTGGCTTTCAATTGGATACATTAAAAGAAGATCATATTTAGTTTTGGTTTCAATACGTCTCTTATATGTTTCACCAAAGCATATTTATGGTCCAGTTGTTTTAACTGATTAGCTAGTTTGTTTCTCTCTTTGTTAACCTTTTTAGTGATGTTTGCAGTATAAGAAATAATTTGACCCCAGATATATGCTTTAAAAGTATCCCATATAATAGGACTAGACGACTCTTCCAACATATTTTCTTCAAAAAAAAGAGTAATTTGATTCTCCATATTTAAAAAGTCCTCATTGGATAACAGAGTTAAATTAAATCGCCAAAATCTACTTGTAGGGATAGGACCAGGAAGATTTAAAGTTAGAGTGGTCAGAAATAGCAATCTCTTTATAGTCAATTGATTGAACCAATGGAATCATTTGACAGTCAATAAAAAAATAATCAATCCTGGTATAAGAATGATGGACATGAGAGAAAAAAGAATACTCCCTGTCCATTGGATGAAGAAAATGCCAAGCATCAACTATACCACATTTAGTTAGAAAGGATTGACCTGGGATTCAATATTCCCCTTGAAACTGGATCCTCGACTTCTTGACTAAAAGGCCGCAATGAGTAAGAATAGGCTATAAAAGCTCTGCCACAATTATTCTAAACACTGGTGACCAATAAAGCTGTGTACTCAGCACCCTACCGTACCCCCTATACATGCATGATTGTGTGGCCAGATTCGTTTCTAACTTGATCTACAAGTTTGCATATGGCACTACCAGAGTATATTGACTCTCAAATAACAACGAGTACAGAAAAGGAGGTTGAGAACCAATTGACATGGTGTCATGGTAACAACCTTCCCCACAAAGTCAGCACAACTAAAATGCTTCTCAATGTCTTCACAAAGGGGGATGGTGTCCATGTTCCTTTCTTCATAAAAGGTGTAGAGGTTGAGAAGGTTGAATTCTTCAGCTTCCTAGGAGAGAATATCATCAAAAGCCTGTTGTGGTCATATTGCTTTGACACCTTGGCAGGAAAGCCCATCAGTGCTATCTCTACTCCCCCAGGGGGCTAAACAAATGTGGCATTCTTCTTTGACCCTCACCAATTTTTTCCATCCACCATAGAAAACACCATATCCAAAGTATTACAACTTTGTATGGCATTTGCTATGCCCATGACCTCAATAAACTGTGGAGAGTTGTGGACACAGCTCAGCACATCGTGGAAACCAGTCTTCCAGCCATGGATTCTGTCTACACCTCACACCCTCAGAAAAGCAACCAAAACAATCAAAGAACCCAGCTCTGCCTCACATTCTTTCTTCTCCCTACTCCCTTCAGGCAATGGATACAAAAGCATGAAAGCATATCACTGGGTTCAAGGACAGTTTCTATCCACCATTTGAAGACTGATAAACAGTTCTCTGTTATGCTAAGATGAACGTTTGACCTCATAATCCACCTTGATATGGCCTTGCACATAATTGCCTGCCTGCATTGCGCATTCTCTATGACTGTAACATTTTATTCTTCATTTTGTTATAGTTTTCTCTTGTGTTACCTCAAAGAACTATTGCAATTAAATTATCTGTATGGATGGCATGCAAGATAGATTTTCACTCTAAGTTGATAGATGTGACATTAACAAACTAACTTACTCATTTATCAATTCATATCGTTGGAAATTTAAAACAAAAAGAAGGGTCATTTCTTTGTTGGAGGTATATTACAAACCACCTGGTGTTTTTGTGGTATCCTGAAGGATCCGGTGAACTGGACTCTCAAGAATGCAGGCTTGGCCACGACAGCTATTGCTGAAGTGGACCGGACCAGAATGAAAGTTTGGGCTGGAATAAGGCAGCAGAGTCCAGGCCCAAGAGAGAAAACGAGCCAATGTTCAGCTGATTTAAGTACCGAGCCAAATTAGAGAGTTTGAGACATCAAGACCAAGGACGAAGGAAAGTCCACCTCATTTCTGCGTGAGGCTTTACCTGCCTCATCCCTGAGCAGATAGTGCAGCTGTAGACACTGGCACTTGCCCCAGTGCTAAACACACTCTGTGGCTGTGAACTCATTTTTGGGGACTCCAAAGTTCATGTTCTGCTCATGATTTTTTTTTAATTAATTGAACAATGTAAGGTTTTTCATGAATGCTACCGTTTCTTTGTTTTGTAGCTGCCTGCAAGAAAATGAATCTCAAGGTTGTCTAGGGTATTCATACCTTGATCTTTGAACTTTGAACTAACAGTCAATACAATGTCACAGACCGTATGCAGATGTGATAAAATAGTGTTATACTTTCAGTTTTCCAAGTATTAACTGGAATTGTCAAAGTGTAAAAGTCTCAGTGGACAGCCAAAATATTGAGGTGCATCCAGGAGAGTTGTTTTGACATAGTCTGCAGATAGACCAAAGAGGGAAGGGTACTTACTGAACTTTATCTTTAGGAAAGTAGCGGGGGAGCATTTTTGGAGATAATAGCCATTAATTCACATATTAAATGTGACTATGGAAACATGTATGGACCAGGAATGAACGAGTTAAATTGGACGAAAACATCTTTTCCCTTTTTGCCTATCACCTGTCCAGCTCTTGGCTCCATCCCTCCCCCTCCTGTCTTCTCCTATCAGTTTGGATCTCCCCCTCCCCCTCCAACTTTCAAATCCCTTACTCACTCTTCCTTCAGTTAGTCCTGGCGAAGGGTCTCAGCCTGAAACGTCGACTGCACATCTTCCTAGAGATGCTGCCTGGCCTGCTGCGTTCACCAGCAACTCTTATGTGTGTTGGTTGAGTTAAATTGGAGGAAGCCAATTACATTAAAATAAGACTAGATTTGGTGAAGGTAAACTGGGAGAATTTATTTGCAGGGAAAACAACATTTCCACAGGGGAAATGCAGAGAGCACAAGAGCAATAGGTTTCTGTAAGGGGAAGAGGAAAGGAGTGACGTTATAGAGGTTTAGGAAATCATGAGGGGGGTATATAAGGTAAATGGCCACAGGCTTTCTGCCAGACATGATCTGAAGGTGGGAGAGTAAAGAGTTAAAGAGGATTCAAATACAAGTTCTCCACATAGAGGGTGGTGGCTACATGGAATGAGCTGCCAGTAGAAGTGGTCGAGGTAGGTTAATGGATAGGAAAGGTTTGGAGAGATATGGGCCAATTACAGGGTTAGCCCAGTTCGGAAACATGGCTGGCATGGAAGGGTTACACCTGAACTTGAGGGGTACCAGTATTCCTGTGGTCAGGAATGCTAGAGCTATTCAGGAGGGCTTAAATTAATTTGGCAGGGGAGTGGGAACTGGGGTGATAGGGCAAAGGAGGGGGCATTTGGTATACAAGTAGATACAGTGTGTAGTGAGCATGTGAGGAAGGACAGGCAATTGATAGGGCAACATTGCAGTCAGTGGGATGGGTTGAAGTGGGTCTTTAAACTAGATAGTAGGTTCATTAGTTTGACAGTTTGTAAAAGTGAGGATAAAGTATAAGGGAAAGAAAGTGCAATTCTCCAAAATTAGTAAAATGACTAATTAAAAGGATAAGAATTTAACTTCTGGTATCATGGGGGAGCAATGGAAAAGGGTGATGAATTCAGGATTGAAGATGTTATATTTTGAATGCACAAGGTATATGGAACACGGAAGATGATCTTGCAGTGCAGCTAGCAATAGGTAGGTATGACATTGTGGACATCACTGAGTCGTGGTTGAAAAGAGATCGTAGTTGGGAGGTTAATGTCCAAGGATTGTATTGAAAGGACAAGCAGGTAGGCAAAGGGGGTGTGGTTACCCTGTTGGTAAAAAAAGTGAAACGAAATCCTAAGACAAAGAAGATATAGGATCAGAAGATGTAGAATCCTTGTGGACAGAGTTAAAAACTACATGTAAAAAGACCCTAATGTGAGTTATATACAGGACTCTGAATAATGGACAGGATGTGGGGTACAAATTACAGCAAGAGACAAAAAAGGTTTGTCAAAAGGGCAATGCAGGATGATGCAGCTGTGGCTAACAAGAGAAGTCAAACCCAACAGAGGACATATAATGAGCAAAAATTAGTGGAAAGTTAGAGGATTGGGAAACTTTAAAAAATCAATAGAAGGCAAATTCAAAAGCCATTAGGGGAGAAAAGCCATAAGGGGAGAAAAGATTAAGTAGGCTAGCCAATAATATCAAAGAGTGTACCAAAAGATTTCTCAGAGTAAAAGAGAGGTAAGAGTACATTGGACCACTGGAAAATGACACTGAAGAGGTAGTAATGGAGGACAAGGAAATGACAGACAAACTGAATAAGTATATTGCGTCATTCTTCAGCATGGAAGACACTATCAGAATGCCAGAAATTGGAGAGAGTCACCGGGCAGAAGTGAGAGCAGTTTCTATTACTAGAGAAAAGGTGCTTGGGACACTCAAAGGTCTAAAGCTAGATAAGTCACTACAGATGGACTACACCTCAGGGTTCTGAAAGGGGTAACTGAAGAGATTGTGGAGGCAGTAATAATAATCTTTCAAGAATTACTAGATCCTGGAATGGTTCCAGAGAACTGGAAAATTGCAACTGTCACGTCACTTTTCAATAAAGCAGGGAGACAGAAGAAAGAAAATGATTGCCCAGTTAGCCCGACCTCCGTGTTGTAGTTGATTGTTCAGGATGTGGTTTTGGAGTTTTTAGACCCTAAGACCATAAGACATTGGAGCAGAATTAGGCCATTCAGCCCATCAAGTCTGCTCTGCCATTTCATCATTGCTGATCCTAGATCCCACTCAACCCCATACACTGGCCTTCTCACCATAACATTCGATGCCCTGACCAATCAGGAAATTATCAATTTTCACTTTAAGTATACCCATGATCTTGGCCTCCACAGCTGTCTGTGGCAGAGCATTCCACAGATTCACTACTCTCTGGCTAAAAATAATTCCTCTTTATATCTGTTTTAAAGGGCCACCCCTCAATTTTGAGACTGTGCTCTGTACATCTGGACACCCCCACCATAGGAAACAACCTCTCCACATCCACCTTACCCAGTCCTTTCAACTTTCAGTAGGTTTCAATAAGATCCCCCCCTCATTTTTTGAAATTCCAGTGAGTCCAGGCCCAAATCCATCAAACGCTCCTCATTTGTTAACTCCTTCATTCCCAGAATCATCCTCATGAACCTCGTCAGGACTCTCTCCAATGAGATCACATCCTTTCTGAGTTATGGGGCGCAAAGCTGTTGACAATACTCTAAGTGAGACCTGACTAGTGTCTTATAAAGCCTCAGCATTATCTCCTTGTTTTTATACTCTATTCCCCTTGAAACGAATGCCAACATTGCATTTGCTTTCTTTACCACAGATTCAACTTGCAAATTAACCTTCTGGGAGTCTTGCTCAAGGACTCCTAAGTCCCTGTGCACCTCTGATGTTTGAATTTTCTCCCCATTTGGATAATGGTCTGCACTTTTGTTCCTTTTACCAAATGTTTATCATACATTTCCCAACACGGTATTCCATCTGCCATGTTTTTGCCCATTCTTCCAATTTGTCTAAGCTCTACTGCAATTGCATTGTTTCCTCAGCACCAGCTACCCCCTCCACCTATCTTAGTATCATCTGCAAACATTGCTACAAAGCCATCAATTCCATTATTTAAATCATTGACAAACAATCTGAAAAGTAGTGTTCCCAATACTGACCCCTGAGGAATACCACTAGTCACCGACAGCCAACCAGAAAATGTCCCCTTTATTCCCATTCGCTGCCTCCTGCCATTCCTCTATCCATGTCAGTATCTTTCCTGTAATGCCATGAGATTTTATCTTATTAAGCAGCCTCATAAGACCATAAGACCATAAGACAAAGGAGCAGAAGTAGGCCATTCGGCCCATCGAGTCTGCTCCGCCATTTTATCATGAGCTGATCCATTTTATCCTATTTAGTCCCACTGCCCCACCTTCTCACCATAACCTTTGATGCCCTGGCTACTCAGATACCTATCAATCTCTGCCTTAAATACGCCCAATGACTTGGCCTCCACTGCTGCCCGTGGCAACAAATTCCATAGATTCACCACCCTCTGACTAAAAAAATTTCTTCACATTTCTGTTCTGAAAGGGCGCCCTTCAATCCTGAAGTCATGCCCTCTCGTACTAGACTCCCCCATCATGGGAAACAACTTTGCCACATCCACTCTGTCCATGCCTCTTAACATTTGAAATGTTTCTATGAGGTCTCCCCTCATTCTTCTAAACTCCAAGGAATACAGTCCAAGAGCGGACAAACGTTCCTCATATGTTAACCCTCTCATTCCCGGAATCATTCTCAACGTCAGCACATCCTTTCTTAAATAAGGAGACCAAAACTGCCCACAGTACTCCAAGTGAGGTCTCACCAGCGCCTTATAGAGCCTCAACATCACATCCCTGCTCCTATACCCTATTCCTCTAGAAATGACTGCCAACATTGTATTCGCCTTCTTCACTACCGACTCAACCTGGAGGTTAACTTTAAGGGTATCCTGTACGAGGACTCCCAAGTCCCGTTGCATCTCAGAACTTTGAATTCTTTCCCCATTCATGTGTGGCATCTTAACAAATGCCTTCTGAAAATCCAAGCAAATGGTATCCATTGCCTCTTCTTCATCCACCCTGCTTGTTATTCCTCAAAGAGCTCTAACAGATGTGTCAGGCAAGATTTCTCTTTACAGAAAACATGCTGACTATGACTTATTTTATCATTATTTAACAAGTACCACAAAACCTTATCCTTAATAATGGACTCCAACATTTTCCCAACCACTAGGTTAGGCTAACTGGCCTATACTTTCGTAAATTTTGCCCTTCTCCCTTCTTAAAGAGTGGAGTGGCATTTGCAATTTTCCAGTCCTCTGGAAACATGCCAGACTCAAGAGATTCCTCATGGATCATAGCCAATGCATCTGTTATCTCTTCAGCAACCTCTTTCGGAACTCAGGGATGTAGTCCATCTGGTCCAGGTGACTTATCCATCTTGAGACCTTTCAATTTGCCTAGCACTTTTTCCTTTGTAAAAGCAATGGCACTCACTCCTGCTCCCTGATGCTCGTGACCTCTGGCACACTGCTGGTGAAGACTAATGCAAAGTGCTTGTTAAGTACATCCGCCATTTCTTTGTGCTCCACTACTACCTCACCGGCATCATTTTCCAGTGGTCCAATATCAGCTCTCACCTTCCTTTTACTCTTTACTTAACTGATAGAAAACTTTTAGTAACTTGCTTTACATTATTGGCTAGTTTCAAGTTACAGAACCTGGGCTTCTGTGCCTCCCTCTACAATTGGATCTTCAACTTCCTAACCAGAAGACCACAATCTGTGCAGATTGGTGATGCTATCTCCTCCTTGATGACGATCAACCTCAAGGGTGTGTGCTTAGTCCACTACTCTACTCTTTCTATACCCATGATATAGGCATAGCTCAAATACCATCTATAAATTTGCTGATGATAAAACCATTATTGGTAGAATCTCAGATGGAGACGAGAAGGCATACAGGAGTGAGATATGCCAACTAGTGGAATGGTGTCGCAGCAACAATTCAGGAAGGGTAAGACGAAGGAACACATACCAGTCCTCATAGAGGGATCAGAAGTGGAGAGTGTGAGCATTTTGAAGTTCCCAGGTGTCAAGATCTCTGAGGACCTAACCTGGTCCCAACATACTGATGCAGTTATAAAGAAGGCAAGACAGCAGCTATACTTCATTAAGAGTTTGAAGAGATTTGGTATGTCAACATATACACTCAAAAATTTCTATAGATGTACCGTGGAGAGCATTCTGACAGGCTGCATCACTGTCTGGTATGGGGAGGCTGTTGCACAGGATCAAAAGAAGCTGCAGAGTGTTGTAAATTTAGTCGGCTCCATCTTGGGTATTAGCGTACATAGTACCCAGGATATCTTCAAGGAGCAATGTCTCAGAAAGGCAGTGTCCATTATTAAGGACCCCCAGCACCCAGGGCATGCCCTTCTCTCACTGTTACCATCAGGTAGGAGGTACAGAAGCCTAAAGGCACACACTCAGCAATTCAGGAACAGCTTCTTTCCATCTGCCATCCGATTCTTAAATGGGCATTGAAACCTTGACCACTACCTCACATTTATATATATATATATATATATAATTTCTGCTTTTTGCACAATTTTTAATCCGTTCAATATATGTATACTGTAATTGAATGATTTATTTACTTATTAGTTTTATTATTCTTCTTCTATATTATGTATTGCATTGAACTACTGCTGCTAAGTTAACAAATTTCATGGCACATGCCGGTGATAATAAACCTGATCCTCATACTGATTCTGTTCCATCTTTTCCCTTCTTATAGCTTTTTTAGTTGCCTTTTGTTGGATTTTAAAAACTTCCCAATCATCCAACTTCCCACTCACTTTTGCTACATTATATGCTCTTTCCTTGGGTTTTATGCAGTCCTTAACTTCGCTTGTCAGCGACGGTTGCCTACCCCTGCCTTTTGAGAACTTCTTCTGTGGGACCAATCTATCCTGTGCCTTGTAAACCATTGCCAGAAAATTCAGCCACCTCTCCTCTGCCTTCATCCCTGCAAGTATACCCCACCAATCTACCTTTAACTCTTAACACTGTCTGCATTTGTACCCAGTCATTGGCTTGTCCTTCTTTACATTCATGTTACACCCATCATCTACTGGCTCATCCTCAGCTCCATCATACTGGTTCCCATCCCTCAGGCATATTAGTTTAAACCACTCCCAACAGCTCTAGCAAACCTGCCCACAGGGATATTTGTCTCTCTCGGATTCACGTGCAACCCGTCCCTTTACTACAGGTCACACCTGCCCCAGAGGAGCTCCTAGTGATCCAGAAATCTGAGTCCCTGCCCCCTGTCCTCACTGTCACATGGCATAGCAATCCCAAGATTACTACCTTGAGGTCCTGCGTCTCAACTTCCTTCCTAACTCTCTGTTTCTGTTTTCAGGACCTCCTGCCTTTTTCTACCTATGTCTTTGGTGCCATTGTGTACCATGACTTCTGGCTGCTCACCCTCCCTTTTCAGGATATTGTGGATGCTTTCAGAGACATCGCAGATGCTGGCACCTTGGAGGCAAACTACCATCCGTGTTTCTTTTTGGCATCCACAAAATCACCTAACTATAGAGTCCCCTATTACTGCTGCCATCCTCTTCAGTTCCCTACCTTTTTGAGCACCAGGTCTAGACTCAGTGCCAGAGGCACGGCCACTGTCGCTTCTGTCAGGTTGGTCCCCCACCCCAACAGTACGCAAAATGGAGTACTTGTTGACCACTGGGCTGTTCTCCACTATCTGACATTTTTCCTTCCTTCTCTTGACAGTCATCCATTTATCTGTCTCTTGTTGCCTGGGGGTGACTACCTCTCTGAAGCTCCTGTCCATCACCTCTTCACTTTCCCTAACAAGCTGAAGGCCATCAAGCTGCAACTCCAGATCCCTAATATAGTCCCTAAGGAGCTGTATCTCAATGCACCTGGTGCAGATGTGGCCATCGGGAAGGCTGAAAGTCTCCTGAAAATCCCACATCTAACACCCAGAACAGAACACTGGCCCTGCAGACATACCCCCTATTCTTTCAAGAGTTAAATAAGAAAAACATAAGAAATAAACCTACATACTTGCCTCGCTTCCAGGTGTTCTTGCCGAAGCCTTACCACTCTGACAATGGCCGCTCCACTAAATGGTACCTCTCTTTTACGGGAATACTTCTACTACATCTTCGCCACTGTCCAATCAAAGACTCCCACTGGAAACTGGCTGGTTTCTCAAGCTCTGCTCTGGACTTGCTCAGGAATGTTTCTACTATGTCTGCGCCACTGTCCAATCAAAGACCCCAGCTTGGAGGCACATAATACAATAGGCCAAGTCAGCATAGTTTCATAAAGGGAAAATCTTGCCTGACAAGTCTCTTAGAATTCTTTGAGGAAATAAGAAGTCAGATAGACAAAGGAGAGTCAGTGGATGTTCTGTATTTGGATTTTCAGAAGACGTTTAACAAGGTGCCGCACATGAATCTGCTAAACGAGCTAAGAGCCCATTGTATTACAAGAAAGATGGCAGGACTTTCATATGATGAAAGACTGGATACACTAGGCTTGTACTCTTTGGAATTTAGAAGATTGAGGGGGGATCTTATTGAAACGTATAAAATCCTAAAGGGATTGGACAGTCTAGATGCAGGAAGATTGTTCCCGATGTTGGGGAAGTCCAGAACAAGGGGTCACAGTTTGAGGATAAAGGGGAAGCCTTTTAGGACTGAGATTACGAAAAACTTCTTCACACAGAGAGTGGTGAATCTGTGGAATTCTCTGCCACAGGAAACAGTTGAGGCCAGTTCATTGGCTATATTTAAGAGGGAGTTAGATATGGCCCTTGTGGCTAAAGGGATCGGGGGTATGGAGGGAAGGCTGGTACAGGGTTCTGAGTTGGATGATCAGCCATGATCATACTGAATGGTGGTGCAGGCTCGAAGGGCCAAATGGCCTACTCCTGCACCTATTTTCTATGTTCTATGTTCTATATTCTAGCATGGATAGAATATTGGCTGATTGACAGGAAGCAAAGAGTGGAAATAAAGGGAGCTTTTTCTAATTGGCTGCCGGTGACTCGTGGTGTTGCACAGTGTTCAGTATTGGGAACATTTCTTCTTACGTTGCGCGTCAATGATTTGAATAATGTAATTGATGGATTTATGGCCAGGTTTGTGGATGATACAAAGATAGCTTGAAGGGCAGATTGTGTTGAGAAGGCAAAGAGGCTGCAGAGAAGGACTTAGACAGATTAGGAGAGTGGGCAAAGAAATGGCAGATGGAATATAGTGTTAGGAAGTGTATGGTTATGCACCTTGGTAGAAGAAGTAAAAGCATATAATATTTTCTAAACCAGGATAATATTCAAAAATCCAAGATGCAAAGTGACTTGAGAATCCTCATGCAGGATTTTCCAAAGGCCAGCTTGCAGGTTGAGTCAGTGGGAGGAAGGCAAGTGTAATGTTAGCATTCATTTCGAGAAGACTAGTATATAAAAGCAAAGATATAATGCTGAGACTCCATAAGGCACTGGTGAGGCCTTACTTGGAGTATTGTTAGCAGTTTTTGGCCCCTTATTTAAGAACGGATGTGATAACATTGGAGAAGGTTCAGAGGTGGTTCACCAGAACGATTCCGGGAATGAAAGGCTTATCATATGAGGAGTGATTGATGGGTCTGGGCTTTCCATCGCTGGAATTTCGAAGTATTAGGGTGGTTCCTTTTGAAACCTATTGAATGTTGAAAGGCCTTGATAGAATGGATGTGGATAGGATGTTTTCTATGGTGGGGGAGTCCAGGGCCAGAGTGCACAGTCTCAGAATAGAGGGATGTCCAGTTAAAATGGAGATGAGTAGGATTTTCTTCAGCTAGAAGGCAGTGAATCTATGAAATTTGTGGCCACAGGTGGCTGTGGAGGCCAGCTCATTGCATGAATTTAAGGCAGAGGTAGATAGGTTCTTAATTAGTCAGGGCATGAAAGGTTTTGGGGAGAAGGCAGGAGATTGGGCTTGAGAGGGAAATGGATCAGCCATGATCAAATGGTGGAGCAGACTTGACGGGCCAAATTCTGCTCCTATGTCTTATGGTCTTATAGTCAAAAAGTTTTTTCAGATGAATTAAGAGTTAAAAGAGGGGCAAGAGTGGATATCAAACCACTGGAAAATGACACTGAGAGGTAGTAATGTGGGACAAAAAATGACAGACAAACTTAATAAGTATTTTGTGTCATTTTACATTGTGTAAGACATCAGTAGTATACCAGAAATTCAAGAGTATCTGGGCACAGTAGTGAGTGTAGTTGTTATTACTAAGGAGAGATTTCTTGGGGAGATGTAAAGTCTGAGGAAGATAGGTCACTGGATTGGATGAACTACACTCCAGGTTCAAAAGAGGTAGCTGAAGAAACTGTATTGATATTCCATGAATCACTAGATTCTGGATTGGTCCCAGATGACTGGAAAATTGCAAATGTTACTCCACTCTTCAAGAAGGAAGGGAGGCAGGAGAAAGGAAGCTAGAGGCCAGTTATCCTGACTTCATGCTGGAGTCGATTGCAGAGAGGCTGCAGAGGACTTGGGCAGATTAGGAGAATGGACCAAGAAGTGGCAGATAGAATAGTTTTTTTTTGTTGCTTATTCATTTATGTGATGTGGGTGTCGCCAGCTAAGCCAGCATTTTCTGCCCACCCCTAGTTGCCCTTGAGAAGGTGGTGATAAGCTGCCTTCTTGAACCGCTGCAGTCCCTGAGGTGTAGGGAGGAAAGTCCATGATTTTGACCAAGCAACAATGAAGGAATGACGACATGTTTCCAAGTCAGCATGGTGAGTGAGTTGGAGGGGGATTTCCAAGTGGTGGTGTTCCCAAGTATCTGCTATTCTCATCTTTCCAGATGGCAGTGGTCGTGGGTCTGGAAGGTGCTGCCTTAGGAACTTTGACTTGTTGTTGGCAGTACATCTTGTAGATAGTACACACTGCTGCAACTGTTTGTCGATGGTGGAGGGATTGGATGCTTGTGGAAGGGGTATTAATCAAGCGAGTGGCCTTGTACTAGATGGGGACAAGCTTCTAGAGTGTTGAGTGTTGATGGAGCTGCACCCATCCAGGTGAGTGGCAAGTATTCCATTACACTCCTGACCTGAGCCTTGTAGATGGTGGACAGTCTTTGAGGAGTCAAGAGGTGAGTTACACGTCACAGAATTCCTAGCCTTTGACCTGCTTTGGTAGCCACAGTGTTTATATGACTAGACCAGTTCAGTTTCCTGTCAATGGTAACCCTCAGTATGTTGATAGCAGGGGATTTAGTGATGGTAATGCCCCTGAATGTCAAGTGACAATGGTTAGAGCCTCTCTTGCTGGAGATGGTCATTGCCTGGCACTTGCAGAGCACAAATGTTACTTGCCACTTGTCAGCCCAAGCCCGGATATTTCTCAGTTCCTGCTGCACTTGGGTATGAACTGCTTCACTATCTGAGAAGTCATGAATGGCACAGAACATTGTGCAGTCATCTGTGAACATCCCCACTTCTGATCTTATGGCAGAAGAAAGGTCAGTAATGAAGCAGCTGAAGATGGTTGGTCCTAGGACACTTCCCAGTGGAACTCCTGCAGTGATACCCTGAGGATGAGATGATTGACCTCCAACCACCACAACCATCTTCCTTTGTGACAGGTACAGTGTCAAGAAGTGTATAGTTATGCTCTTTGACAAAAGAAATAAAGAGGAAGAAGAAGAAGAAAGCCCTTAACTCTGAGTGGAGTCATCAGGACGCCATCATGATGGCATTTTTTTAGCAGACTTTCTTATTTTTACAAGAACGAGTTGCTAGCTCGATGCTCAACCCAGCACAGATGGAAAGCGTGCAAGGGGGCCGTCTGGATTCGAACTCAGAAGCCTTCGCTCCAAATTCCAGCGCTGATGCCACTACGCCACCAGCCAGCTAAAGAAATAAAAGCCTAGACTATTTTCTAAATGGGGATAATCTTCAAAAATTTGAGGTGCAAAGGGACTTGAGAGTCCTCATGCAGGATTCTGTAAAGGTTAGTTTCCAGGTTGAGTCAGTAGTAAGGAAGGCAAATGCAATGTTGGCATTCGTTTCAAAGGGACTAGGATATAAAAGCAAGGATATAATGCTGTGGTTTTGTAAGTTACAGGTGAGGCCTCACCTGGAGTATTGTTAGCAGTTTTCGGCTCCTTATTTAAGAAAGGATGTGATGACATTGGAGAAAGTTCAGAGGTGGTTCACAAGAACGATTCCGGGAATGAAAGGCTTATCATATGAGGAGCAATGGATAGCTCTGGGCCTTCCATCACTGGAATTTAGAAGAATGGGGGTGGGGGGTTTCCCATTGAAACCTATCAAATGTTGAAAGGCCTCAATAGAGTGGATGTGGAAAGGATATTTCCTATGTTGGGGAGTCCATGACCAGACATCATGGCCTCAGAGTAGAGGGATAATTCATTTACAGCGGAGATAATCATAGTCATAGTCATAATCATAATCATACTTTATTGATCCTGGGGGAAATTAGTTTTCGTTACAGTTGCACCATAAATAATAAATAGTAATAGAACCATAAATAGTTAAATAGTAATCTGTAAACTATGCCAGTAAATTATGAAATAAGTCCAGGACCAGCCTATCGGCTCAGGGTGTCTGACCCTCCAAGGGAGGATTTGTAAAGTTTGATGGCCACAGGCAGGAATGACTTCCTATGACGCTCTGTGCTTCATCTCGGAGGAATGAGTCTCTGGCTGAATGTACTCCTGTGCCCACCCAGTACATTATGTAGTGGATGGGAGACATTGACCAAGATGGCATGCAACTTAGACAGCATCCTCTTTTCAGCCACCACCGTGAGAGAGTCCAGTTCCATCCCTACAACATCACTGGCCTTACGAATGAATTTGTTGTTTCTGCTGGTGTCTGCTACCTTCAGCCTGCTGCCCCAGCACACAACAGCAAACATGATAGATGATGAGGAACTGTGGAATCTGTGGAATTCATTGTAATAGGTGGCTGTGGAGGTAAGGTCATTGAGTGTATTTAAGGCAGAGGTTGGTATGTTTTTAATTAGTCAGGACATGAAAGGTTATTAGGAGAAGGCAAGTGAATGGGCTTGAGAGGGAAATGGATCAGCCATGATCAAATGGCAGAGTAGATTCAGTGGGCTGAATTCTGCTCCTATGTCTTCAGATTTTTTGGTCTACAAAGAGTTAAAGAGAGACATGAGTGGATATCAGACCACTGGAAAATGACACTGGAGAGGTAGTAATGGAGGACAAAGAAATGGCAGACAATCTTAATAAGTATTTTGCATCATTTTTCAATGTGTGAGACATCAGTAGTATACGAGAAATTTGAGAGTAGCTGGGAGCAGTAGTGAGTGTCATTGTTGTTCCAAAAGGAAAAAGCGCCAGGAAAACTCAAAGGTATTAAGGTGGACTAGATGGACTACATCCCAGAGATCTGGAAGAGGTTGCTGAAGGGATAGCAGATGCATTGGCTATGATCTTTCAACAATCACTTGATTCTGGCATGGTCCTAGAGGACTGGAAAATTGCATATGTCACTCCACTCTTTAAGGAGGGAAAGAGGCAAAGGACAGGAAATTATACGTCAGTTGACTTTACTTCAATGGTTGGTAAGATGTTGGAGTCCATTATTAAAGATGAAGCTTTGGGGTCCTTGGAGGCACATTATAAAATATGCAATAGTCTGCATGATTTCCTTAGGGAGAAATCTTACCTAACAAATCTGTTAAAATTCTTTGTGGAAATAACAGGCAGGATAGACAAAGGTGGGTTAGTGAATGTTGTTTATCTGGGTTTTCAGAAAGCTTTTTTCAAGCTGCCACACATGAGGCTGTTAAACAAGATAAGAATTGATGGTATTACAAGAATGAAACTGGAAAAGATAGATTTGCTGACTGTCAGGAGGCAAAGAGTGGAAATAAAGAGGTAGGCTACCAGTGATTACTGTGTTCTGCAGGAGTTGTGTTGCAAACACTTTTTTCATGTTATATATCAATGATTTGGATGTTGGAATTGGGGTCCTTGTATCGATGTTTCCAGATTGTACAAAGATAGGTGGAGAGGCAGGTAGTGTTGAGGCAGCAGGAAGTCTGCAGAAGGACTTAGACAGCTTAGGAGAATGAGCAAAGAACTGGCAGATGAAATACAGTGTAAGGAAGTGTATAAGCATTCACTTTAGTAGAAAGAAAAGAGGCAAAGTTTATTTTCTAAATGGGAAGCAAATTCAGAAATCAGAGGTGCAAAGGGAATTGGGATTCCTTGTGCAGGATTCCCTAAAGGTTAACTTGCATGTTGAATCGACGCTAAGGAAGGCAAGTGCAATTTTAGCATTCATTTCAAGAGGACTAAAATATAAAAGCAAGCATATAATGCTAAAGGTTTATAAAGCATTGGGCAGACTGTATTTGGAATATTACGAGCAGTTTTGGGCCCCTTATCTAAGAAAGGACGTGTTGGTATTGGAAAAGGTCCAGAGGAGGTTCCTGGTAATGATGTCAGGAATAAAAGGGTTAATGTGTGAGGCACATTTGATGGCTCTGTGCCTGTACTTAATAGAGTTTAGAAGAATGATGAGGATCTCATTGAAACTTATTGAATTTTGAAAGGCCTAGATCAAATGGACATGCAGAGGAGGTTTCCTGTAGTGGAGTCTAGAACCAGAAGACATAGTATCTGAATCAGAAATATCTTTGCTATCACTGGCATAGGTCATGAAGTTTGTTCTTTTACAGCAGCAGTACATTGCAATACATAGTAATAAAAACTATAAATCACAATAATATATCTAAATAAGAAGTGCAAACTGATGGCAGAGGGGCAGAAGCTGTCCGTGAAACTTTGAGTGTGTGCCTTCAGGCTCCTATACCTCCATCCTGGTAGCGATGAGAAGAGGGCATGTCCTGGGTGTCGGATGTTGCCAATTTGAGGCATTGCCTCTTAAGCGTGTCCTGGATTCTAGGGTAGCTAGTGTCCATGATGGAGCCGGCTGAGTTGACAATTTTCTGCAGCTTTTTCTGATCCTCTGCACTGGTTCTTTCCATACCAGTCGGTGATGCAACCAGTTAGATTGCTTTCCACGGTACTTCTGTTGAAATTTGCTTGGGTCCTCGGTGACATACCAATTCTCCTCAAACTCCTCATGAAATATAGCTGCTGTTGTGACTTTATTCTAATTGCCTCAATATGTTGGACCCAAGATAGATCCTCAGAGATGTTGACAGCTAAGAACTTGAAACTTCTCACCCTTTCCACTTCTGATCCCTAGATGATGACTGGTCTGTGTTCTGTCAATTTACCCTTCCTAAAGTCCATAACCAATTCTTTGGTTTTACTGATGTTGAGCACAAGGTTGTTACTGCGACAACACTCAACAAGCTGATCTGCCTTGCTCCTGTACGCCTTCTTGTCACCATCTGAAATGCTGCCAACAATAGTTGTGTTATCAACCAATTTATAGATAGTGTTTGAGCTGCGTGCACTACAAAGTTATGGGTGTAAAGAGAGTAGAGCAGTCAATATAAAGACATCCATTTAGAACAGAGATGAGAAGGAATTTCTTTAGGCAGAAGGTGGTGAAGGTGGTGAAGTTCATTATCACAAACGGCTGTGGAGGCCAAGTCATTGGGCATACTTAGAAAGAAGTTTGATAGTATTTTGATTAGTAAGGGCAGCAAAGCTTACAAGGAGAAAGCAGGAGAATTTCACCTGCAAAAAACAAATCAATATGTGCACATCTTTTACCTGGGAATGGGAGAGGCAAGTGATATGTTCACTCTAAGCTTCAGCAGTCATTTTGAGAGGACTGGAATATAAAAGCAAGGATACCGAGGCTTTATAAGGCATTGGGCAGACCATATCTGCAGTATTGTAAAGAGTTGCGACCAACTGTGAACAGTTTTGGGCACCATTAGTAAAAAGGAATGTGCTGACATTGGAGAAGGTTTACGAAAATGATCACAGGAATGAAACAGTGAGCATTTGGTGGCTTAGGGCCTTTACTCGCTGGAGTTTAGAAGAATGGGGTGGGGGATACCTCTTTGAAACTTACATAATATTGAAAGGCCCAGATAGAGTGCGCAGGGAGAAGCTGTTTCGAATACTGGGAGAGCCCAGGACCAGAGAGCACAGCCTTAGAATACAAGAGCGTCCCTTTAGAACAGTGATGAGAAGGTATTTCTTTAGCTAGAGGGTGGTGAATCTGTGGAATTCATTGCCACAGATGGCTGGAGAGCCAAGACATTGGGTATTTTTAAAACAGAGATTCACAGGTTCTTGATTAGTAAGGGTGTCAAAGGCTATGGAGAAAAGGCAGTGGAATAAGGTTGAGAGGGAAAACAAATCAGGCAGTGTAGGCACAAGGGGCTAAATAGTCTATTTTTCCTCCTATATCTTATGGTTTTACAGTTTGTTTGGAATAGATCTATGTGGCATATTTTCAAGTTATTCATTACTGGTTCTTGACCCATTGAGTTTCTCGATTCTTTCCTGCTTTTACTTTGGATTTTGAGCATTTGCTATTTGCTTGCTTATCAATTCATGTAACCAGCTTCCTTGAGCTTTGCACTTAATGCTCCTAATTACTGCATGGAGCCAGCAAATTTGAAGCTAAACCAGAAAGTGAGCAAACTTGGTGTCATATTTAACCTCCAGTTGAGCATCATTCCCAAGCATTAGGGTTAGAGTTAGTGTTAGTCTAAAGGCATCTACTTCCACACCATCCATCTCTACATGCCCCCGTGCAGCTTGTCCTTTGTTTTGTTTCCTCACACGGTCTCTCATGTCTTGTGATGTTTTTGCTTTGATTAAGGTGCAATATAAATGGATATCATTGTTGGCCACCAGCTTCACAGATTACTAACCACTGCAGTTTATGACACTCTGTACACATGTCCCACTGCTCTTGCACCTCAGCTCTTCAAATTATTATTTGGATTATAATCTAAATAATTGGATGGAATGATATCCAAAAAGGAAGGATTAATGAATGAAAATTGCAAAAACCAAAATAGGAATCTATTAAGCAGTAAAGCATGAAAGTATTCTCTAGCGAGCTAACTGTGCCAGTTCTTGCACAGCCTTGATCTTCTGATAACTATGTAAAATTAGGTCCCGGTGCCTCAGAATGAGACTTCCTCTGGTATGAAGCTAATTGCAAGGCTTTCATCACTGACTATTGATGCATTTTTGCCTTCGTGCGTGCAATAAGTTTAGTTGCAGATTTGAAGGAAAACTGAAGACCAATCTGAGGTAATACTCTTGGATCTCGTCTGTTAAAAATTCTTCACATAATTCCGACAGGAATGTTGCTCTTCAACCTAATTATTGCAATGAAGTGAACTTGTACTGGCTCCTCCTGAATAATTAGCTGCAGGGCAAAAGTCGAGACCCTCCGACAATACCTTTCATTCCAATGTATTTCTGGTCCTCAACTATGCTCCCAGGAGGCCCAGAAAAATCATGTGTCATGACTTTGAATGTTTACTCCACTCTCCCTCTTTCTCAGAGATCTGTTCTTTACTCTCCTGGAATATTTCAGATCTTCAGAAATCGGTTAAATATGCCTGCTACTTAGAGAGGAGTTGTGGAAATATTAGGGATGGTTAGGCCCTTTAAGTAAGACTGGAACAGCCATCAAACGTTCACTTAATCCCTGCTTCAGTGACCTGTAATCTTTGTAAGCACAGGTTTAAGTTTTGCAGCATTGATATCACTAAGTATGCCCTGTCTTCAAGCACTGTAATGCAATGGGTCCGGAGGAGATTCACAAGAATGGTTTTAGGAATGAAACAGTTAACATATGAGGAGCTTTTGATAGCTTTGGGCCTGTGCTCACTGGAGTTTAGAAGAAGGGGGGGGGTCACCTCATTGAAACTTATTGAATATTGAAAGGCCAAGATAGAGTGAACATGGATAGGATGTTTCCTGTAGTGACGGAGTCTATGAAAAGAGGATGCAGCCTCAGAACAGAATGGCATCCTTTTAGAACAGAGATGAGGAGGAGTTTGTTTAGCCAGTGGGTGGTTAATCTATGGAATTCATGGTCACAGACAGCTGTGGAGGCCATGTCATTGGATACATTTAAAGCAGAGATTGGTGGGCTCTTGATTAATCAGGGCACCAAATGTTACGGGGAGAAGGCCAGAGAATTTGGTTGAGAGGGATAATAAACCAGCCATGATAGAATGGTAGAGCAGACTCGATGCGCTGAATAGCTTAACTCTACTCCCGTGTCTTATGATGTAATGGCCTTGTCATATGTGCAAACAATTTCATCCCACAGTGTTCCGATCCAAGATGAAACTACTCAAAAAAACAAAGGTCACCATAATCACTGCCTGTGGAATGAGTTCCATATTCTCTGCATTCTGAGAGCCAAAGAAGTTTACTATAGAATTCCCTATTGGATTTATTAATGGCTTCTGTGATATAGTAACTCAGTGGTAATGTTCCAGGGCAAATTACCAAGAAAGCTGGCATGGTAATTTGAAGACGTGTTTAGAACTTGCAAAGGCAACCAAGGAATTTAAATTCAGTGACTTAAATTGGATTTAAAAGCTAGAACCTGCAATTGTGACAAGAAAAATGCTTGAATTATTGTAAAAGCCCATCAGATTCATTTTCACAGCAGGAAATCTACCACCACACCAGTCAAAATAATCTGTCATGTCAGGCCCACTACAATGTGGTTGACACCCATCTGTCCTCTCAGTTGACCCAGTCAGCCACTTATGTCTTGTCAACATCACCCACATCCTATAAATGACTGACAAGAACTGCATTCATTTATTAAATAAACAGAATAGATAGTCGACATTTCAGAACAGTTTTAGCCCGAAACATCTATTGTTTATTCCTTTCAATAGAAGCTGCCTGACCTGTTAAGTTCCTCCAGCATTTTGTATGTGCTACTCTGGATTACCAGCATCTGCAGAACCTTCTGTGTCTATAATATATGAAAAGGCTGAGCCTTTAATTTTGGTTACTCACCTACTTGTCCATCCTAATATGGAAACGCCCAGAGACCATTTGTCCTTCACTATATCGTAATGCATCTTCCAGCTCTGTGCTCAAGTTTGCTAAGTTCTGTTATTTCACAAGTGATGTATCCAGGCATCCAAAATGCAGCAGAGCAACAAGAAATTAGTAGGATAAGAAGAATGGTAGCATGCAAACGAATGTACCGAGCTTAACCTTACAAGGAAAAATATTGTAACAGTATCAGTTCAACTGAAATACTGGTAGCATTATTCATTGTTAAATCTCTGTTTTCCTTGTTTGCATAACCTTCGACATCCACATATGGCCCACATTTATCGTTTTTTTTTCCAGGGCATTTCTGCGATCATCACTTCATCAATCTTGATTAATTTACTCAGTACCTGAACTTTGATTTGTGCTGAGCATGCACCGTTGAATCTAGTCCTAAAAGAGCACAAAGAAACTCGATAGCTGCAGAGGATAGAAAGAGGAGAGAACTTAGTTTTGAAGAACAATTTCATGCAGCCAACATTCATGGATTGGCTGATAGCACCCCAAAAGGGAAGATGTTACAAAATCTGTTCTTTGAAGATAACCAAAGTCGTGAATGTTTTTGAAGATTTATCAAGGAGCCTCCGAGCCATTAGTGAAGGAAGAAGCTGAGGGAGTGATGATATCGTCTCCACCTGCTTCCCCATTCCTGTAAGTGCTCTTTCAGTTGCCCTGGTACACCAGCTAGCAGGCCGAGACTTGCTGCTTTGATAAGCTCTCCCTCCTTGAAGCAATGTGTGGAGTCACGCAGGGGTCGAGCCTTCTCGGTATCTTAACTAGCATCAAGTTTATTTCTGTATCCCTGGTCAGGCTAATACATGTCGGGAATCCAAAATAAAACAACCATCTTATCTGCAGCACGCTTCAGTTTCACTGCAGCTGATTGGAATCGTGGAGAGGCACTTCTTTTATTCTTTGGCTCACAGGATGTGGGTTTTGCTGCCTAGGCTAACATTTATTGTCCATCATTAATTGTACGCAAATTTGGTGGCATGTTGGGTCATTGCAAAGAGCGGTTAAGAATTCATTGCCAGTGCTGAGTGTCTGGAATCAAATATATTCTCAGACCAGGGAAAGATTGCAAACTGTGTAATTGAAGTTGTGTTTTAATGTCAATCTTGTAGATTTGTAGTTACTATTACTATTACTAGTGATTATAAAATTCCAGAATTAACTGAATTTAAGTTCTACACTTGGAAGTTAAGTTCTTATCAGCTGACAGTTAGACAAAACTTTCAGTCTGAGTAACGTGTCCATTGTGTTATCGTGCATCTAGAATTCGACATGCAGCATTTTTTTCTGGTAAAAGAAATGGTTGAGTGATGACCTGATTGAATGAGGTTGGAGGTACAGAAAATGCTTTCAGTAGTAAAAGAAACTAGAACAAGGAATACATCAACATGTCACCGAAAAAATCATTTGTAGACTTGAGGGGAAATCTCTTGACACAGAGAGTGCTGAGAATGGGGAATATGCTCCCAGAGGAAGTAGCTGAGGCAAACTGCAGAGAGTCATTTAAGGGAAAGCTTTGTAAACACAAGGGAATTAAAAGACATAGGACACTGGAGTGGTGTAGGAAGGTGTTAGCGTGGATTATATCTGCACAGTCTACTGGGGAGGGTGGGGGAATGATACTTACCTGTATTGCTGATGTAATTGATGCAAATTAATCAAATAATTAAGATGAAATCAAGTTGCTGAAGATTGCACAATTTACCAGCTACCGGCTGGAGATGAGGGACAGTGGAAGACAAGCAAATATAGACGTTTCATCGCAACATAATTTTTCTCTAAGCAACCTGCCTAATCAAATTGGCTTTTCTCCCCTCTACATTATTTTAATAACTTTAAACTACAGTGCAAAAAATATAAAAATGCTTCATGGTCTTGTGATTATATATTGTGTGAACATCCTGTTGAATTATCGATGAGTCATGGAGTAGCGCATAATAGAAGCAGGCTCTTTGAGCCCACTTCATCTATACTGACTCTAATCTCACTTGATATCATTTCATAGCACTGGCTATGACTTGTCAATTCAAGTGCTCATAGCAGATATAATCTGGAGCTCGCTCCCCACAGGGGGCCATGTCGGGCTACAGGTTGGGAGACCGTGTGTCGGCAGATGAAGGCACCAAAGAAGGGTTGAGTTCGAGCTGTCACTCTCCTCATTGCTGATAGAGGATGTTTTTGAAATTCCGAGACATATGTGATAATCGGTGTGGGTTGTAGCTTATACTGGTCTCCTTCAGTTTCTCTGTGTTTTCTTTCTTGTTGTCGATTGGCCGGTGGGCAGTATGTTTCTTTTTTTTTGGGTGAGGGAGGGTTTGGGGACATGAGGTCTGATATTCTTGCTGGTGTTTTCTGTGTGAGCAATCTGTTAGATTTTTGTGTGCGACAGAGGGGCTGGAGGCTTGTTGTTATTGTCACTTTGCATGGGAAGGGCTTAGGGGCTCAGGGTTTGATGTTTTAGCTGCCGTGTCTGGGTGCACGATCTGTTAGTTTTTGTACAAGAGAGGGTTTGGGGTTTGTAAGATTTGTTGCTTTTTCTTTTTCATGTAGATGAGTAGACGGGGGGGTGTGGGCGGGGGGGGTGATGTTTTTACCTTCAATGATTTCCATGGTTTTTCTGTATTTCATGGCTATCTGGGTAGGACAGATCTCAGAGTTGTATTCTGCATACATTGATAATAAAACAAACCTTTGAACATTTGAACCTTTAAATGTTTCCACCACCTACTCAGGCACGTGTTCCAGATTCCAGCAGCCCACTGGGTGAGAAAGTTTTCCTCAGGTCCTCTTTAACCCTATTACTCCCAAATCTAAACCAATGTCCTCTGGCTTCAGACCCTTCTTTCATGGGAAAACTTTTCTCACTAAACACCTATCTAAGCCTCCAATAATTTTGTAGGTGCCTCCTCAGCTCCCTCCACTCCAGGGTAAACAAGCCCAGTCTATACTGTCTCTGAAGTGTGTGAAATGTGTAACGGCAGGATAGCAATCCATGTGTCTTGTCTTAAGTGTGACATTGCTTCCAATGAGTATATATGTATGTGTGTGTGTGTGTGTGTGTGTGTGTGTGTGTGTATTGACATTTGTGTGTATATGTTGTGTATGTATGTGAGCATGTGATTTATGCTTTTGTGCTTATCTGCGTGTGTGCACATGCATATGTGTGTGTGTGTGTGTGTGTGTGTGTGTGTGTGTGTGTGTGTGTGTGTGTGTGTGTGTACACATATGCAGGTGTTATTACTTCAAACAAGTGCCTTGGGACCATTAACATCCTCCCTAGAAAGCAGATGGTGCCTCAATTTGCCCTAATCATGAAGGGACTGCAGCCCTCCCTCAGTGCTACAACAGACAGTCTGATTAGGGTTTTGTGCTGAAGTCTCTGGAGTGGGATTTGTCAGACCAGAACCTCCTAATGTAGAGGTCATGGCCTCACTTCCTGCTCTGCACAGACAGATAGTTATTATTCATTATTATCTATACCAAGGCAATGGTCGAGATGATGTCTAGTAGTCACATATTTGCTGGTCTTTGGTCTTAAGTCTCAGGGAGGTATCAAATCAAGACTACCTGCAGATACAAAGTAAGGATCAACCAAAATTATTCCCCATGACTTTCAATTAACACGCTGATGCAAAATCTCAGTTCCTGCACTGCTTAGAGTCTTGCAGGAATTGGGCACAGTTCCATTCATGGCCCCTTCACCTGCATCGATCAGCTCCTCGAATATCTTGACACCAGCTGGAGGGGTCCATGGAACTGGTCATCACTGGTAACGTGGGTCCAGATCTAACAGCTTACAGGTCCCAGAAACACAAATAATGCTTCAGAAAGCCACCAAAGCATTGGGTTTTCCCTCAGTCCAGCAATAGAAGCACAAAGACAAACAATCCCATCATGATCCATCATCCATGCATCCTGCTCCAAAATTAGTAGCTGAGAGGAAACCATGGAAACACTTATTGCCTCCAGCTCAGTTAAGTCAACGTGAACCAAACAAAGCTTAAAGGTTTAGTTAAGTATCGCTTCATCATGCTCAGAGGAGCATTAACTAGAAAATTGTGATATAGAGCGTCTGACCCTCAAAAATCAATATTATAGGCATCACAATTGCTTTGTGAATTGGATCGCTTTGCAACAGGATTCTGCACAATGCTTCTCACTAAGGGAAAGACTGTCGCATTCTATCTGATTCCTAAGGTTTCCTCCTCCTCCTCGGTGCTAACCTAGCACTAAGATGTCCTCCTCACCAATGATCCCGCTGGAGTCGCTATGTTTGAAATTCAGCATAGAGTTATAGAGCACTGCAGCAGAGAAACAGGCCATTTGGCCCATCTGGTCCATGCCAAACTGTTCTTCTGCCTAGTTCCAATGACCCACACCCGGGGTATAAATTTTCATACCCCACCCATTCATGTAGCTATCCAAACTCCTCTGAAATTTTGCAATCGAGCCCACATCCACCGCTTACGCCTGTAGCTCACTCCACACTTGCATCACCCTCTGAGTGAAGCAGTTCCTCTCTTCAGGTTTCCCTGAAGTAATTCACCTATCACCCTTAACCTACGATCTCTGGTTCTAGTTTCACCCAACCTCAGTGGAAAAAGCGTGCTAGCATTTATCCTATATATACCCCACTTAATCTTGTATATCAAATCTCTCCTCATTCTTCTAATATCCAGGGACTAAAACCTTAACCTATTCCTAAATTCTTAACCCATCCGATTCCGGAATGGACATTGAAGCTTTGGACACTACTTCGCTTTTTAATATGCAGTATTTCTGTTGTTGCATGATTTTTTGAAACTACTTAATATATATAATTTATTTACTTGTTTATTTATTATTATTACGTTTTATTTTATTTATTTTTTTCTCTCTGCTAGATCATTTTGCATTGAACTGCTGCTGTTAAGTTAACAAATTTTACATCACATGCCGGTGATAATAAACCTGATTCTGATTCTGATTGAACCTTTCCCAAAGATGTTTTAAATACCCTGTGGTTTCTCCACTACCACAAGGTCCAAGGCAACACATTATCAGACCTTGGGCTCTTATCCACCCTAATTTGCCTCAAGACAGCAAACCACTCCTCTTCTGTAAACCAGATCCATGGCCTCACCACTGTTTTACCTCAGTTCTATAGACTCTGTGCCATCTCCCAAGTAAACAGAGATGCAAAAATCCATTTAAGATCTCCCCCATCTCGTTTGGCTCCTGCACAGATGACAACTTAATGACGTCTTTCCTATAGCTAGGGAAATCGAACCCCACATAATAGTCCAAGTGTGGTCCCACCAGTGTTTTGTACAGTTGTCCCAACCCTTGTATGCAGAATCCTGACTGATGAACATAAGTTGCTAAATAAATTCTTCACCACACTGTTTACCTGTGTCACTACATTTCTATAGCTGTGTACTTGTACTCCTAAGTTTCTCTGTTCTATAACGCGGCCCTGCTCTTTATTGTGCAAGTCCAGTCCAGGTTTTATCTACCAAAATACATCACTTCACACTTGTCTAAGTGGATTGGAGAACTCTTGCAAAAAACAAGCATAGACATGGTGAAAACAGTGGTTACCAATCGGCCTGCTTCTGTGCTGCGCAACTTCATGACTTTATCACTCGTAACCTGATGGAATGAATGGATTTGTCATGGTTCGTGGAATTTCAAGGCTCCAGTACACTTTGATGCAGCCTCAAATAACATTCCTGAGCATTCCTCATTGGAAAACTCATCAGAGATGCTGTAAATAGAACAGACTATGTCATTCCACTGTGGGAAAAGGTGGCAGACTGGACCGAGAAAGACGACATTGAAGAGTTGGAATAAAAACAGAAAATACTGGAAGCACAGCTTGTCAGACAGCATCTGTGAAAAGTAAAATTGAATTAATATTTCAACTCGATGCCTGTTCATCAGAAGTGAACAGAGACACAGACAGAGCCTTAAAGAGGGCTCAGAGCACAGTGAGGGAGGTAGAAAAACCTTCAGAAATGGGGAGATTATTACGCAGCCTGCTTGTATGGCAACAAGATATTCTACACGTTCCAACCATTTTTCAGTACAGTAAGCAATATTTGAAAAGTTTTTTTTTAAAGGAAACCAGTGATTATTCTAAGCAGAAAATAGAAATGTTTTTCTTTTTTTCCTTCTGGAAAAGCTTTCCTCTTATTGCAAATTCCTCTCGCGTTCTGGTCCTGAAGGAGTTCTGGAGAAATTCTTGGTGCAGGTGCTCCCGGTGCCTCGGACATTGCTACTCCTGGTGACGAGACTGAGGCTTGATTGACTTGGTCAGGGTTTTCTGCCAAGAGCACTCTGGTGGGGTGGCAAGCCTCTTACACTCATGATTAGGGCTGACCTGTGTGCTGCAGATGGACGATTAGGACTTCCCTTCCAACTCTGAAGGCAATGTCAGTTGTCCAACCACAGACAGGGGATTCCTGCTCCTGTTAATGCTCGGGCAGAAAGTGTAGCCAGTAATTTGACATGAGCGCGAATGAGATGGCAGGTTTCATACTCAGCATCTGCATTAAGGACTTACAACTTGAACCATTTACCGAACAAGGTGTGCAATAGAATTCCCTGTCATTGTTGCATTGATGCATTGCAGGTAGTTTTCACTGAATTAATTTTTCAGCCAGGAGGCTGCAGTTGTGTCAAGGTGACAGAGTGAAAATAGGCAGATTAATCACCCTTGTCACCGTCTGTAGCTGATAACAACCAATGCACAATTGACATGGGTCACACACATGGGAGACAACAAGTTAAGACCCATCAGTGACAGCAGAGATGCAGACAGGAGGGGTCAGGGCAAATGAAATTCCCTTCATGCCATCTGTTCAAACTGCCATCTATGTCTCAATAAAGATGCAGCATTCTTTGATTTGTTTTGACTTTAACAATCAGTAACAAATGAAATTCAGATCTCTAGAGGTTTTGGTAAACCACCACTCTCCCTATCAGGATGTTTCATTTCCTTCCTAGCTGGAGTCTGTGGACCCAAAGTTCCTGTGAGACTTAGTCAGAGAGTCATATTTTGTTGGTTTTGAAATTGTCAATAGACAATAGACAATAGGTGCAGGAGTAGGCCATTCAGCCCTTCGAGCCAGCACCGCCATTCGCTGTGATCATGGCTGATCATCCACAATCAGTATCCAGTTCCTGCCTTATCCCCATAACCTTTGATTCTGCTATCTTTAAGAGCTCTATCCATCTCTTTCTTGAAAGCATCCAGAGACCTGGTCTCCACAGCCTTCTGGGGCAGAGCATTCCATATATCCACCACTCTCTGGGTGAAAAAGTTTTTCCTCAACTCCGTTCTAAATGGCCTATCCCTTATTCTTAAACTGTGGCCTCTGGTTCTGGACTCACCCATCAGCGGGAACATGCTACCTGCCTCCAGCTTGTCCAATCCCTTAATAATCCTATATGTTTCAATAAGATCTCCTCTCAGCCTTCTAAATTCCAGAGTATACAAGCCCAGTCACTCCAATCTTTCGACATATGACAGTCCCGCCATCCCAGGAATTAACCTTGTGAACCTACGCTGCACTCCCTCAATAGCAAGAATGTCCTTCCTCAAATTTGGAGACCAAAACTGCACACAGTACTCCAGGTGTGGTCTCACCAGGGCCCTGTACAGCTGCAGAAGGACCTTTTTGCTCTTATACTCAATTCCCCTTGTTATTAAGGACAGCATGCCATTAGCTTTCTTCACTACCTGCTGTACTTGCATGCTTGCTTTCAGTGACTGATGTACAAGAACACCTAGATCTCGTTGTACTTCCCCTTTTCCTAACTTGACTCCATTTAGATAATAGTCTGCCTGATAATAACCTCATATTTATCCACATTAAACTGCATCTGCCATGCATCTGCCCACTCACCCCCCTGTCCAAGTTACCCTACATGCTCATAACATCCTCCTCACATTTCACACTGCCACCCAGCTTTGTGTCATCAGCAAATTTGCTAATGTTACTTTTAATTCCCTCATCTAAATCATAAATATATATTGTAAACAGCTGCGGTGCCTTACATGATCGCCTGCTCCGTTCTCTCCCTCATCGAAAGAAATTACTGTAGCTGGTCTCAATCATAGCCATAGAGAGATACAGCGCCCAGACAGACGCTTCAGTCCAACTGCTCCATATAATCAACAAAATCCAAACCTAAGCTCATCCCATTATCCCTCACTTGGGCCATTTCCCTTTAAACCTTTCCTATCTATGTACCTATTCAAGTGTCCTTTAAAAGCTGTTATTGTTCATCGTTAAAGACCCCACCCACCAAAGATGGTCCCTCTTCACCACCCTCGCACTGAGCAGAAGATACAAAATTCTAAAAGCACCAACCCCCAAGCCCAGGGATAGCTTCTATCCCACAATTATAAGTCTATTATGTTCCCTAATACGGTAAGATGGGCTCAACCTCACGAACTATGTTGTTATGACCTTGTTACCTACCTGCACTGCACTTGCTCTCCCTTCTCTTTTTCCCAACCATGATTCCCCTCTCCCTATCCCCTTTCTACTCTCAGTCCACAAAAGAGACTCGTATCAGAATTAGGTTTATCATCACTCACATATATCATGAAATTTCTTTTTGATTTTTGCAGTGGCAACAGCAGTACAGTGCGATACATAAAATTTGTACAGTACTGTGCAATAGTCTTCAGCACCATAGCTATATATATCTGCCTCAGAGGTTTGCAAAGTTGTTGCAATGAATTGATTTGTATGAACAGTAAGCAACCAAGATTTTCACTGTGAAAATATTGAAACAACTTTCCCTACCTGGCAGCTCATCCCAAATCACACTGCCTTCCCTGCAAGAGCATCAAGCATCAGCCGTCTACAGTTTCAGACCCAGGTAAGCAATACTCAGCATTACCAACAGAGGCTTCAAACATCACACAAGACTTTAGGTCTCATGCTGAGATCGCATAAGTGGAAAAGCAAAGGTCTTGGAATTTATCATCTCATTTGAGCCAGAGGCAAATCCAGTCAATGCCATCTGTTGGGTATGTCTCCCTTGAAATTAAGCAGGAAGGTGCCAATAGTTGGCTCAATGATTCAGAGTGGGAAGGGCCTGTTAAGTTGCTGCTCCACCAAAATACACCACATAGAGAGACCCAGTGTCAAACAGTACTGAGGCTTTCTGTGAATGAAGAAGAGTCCTCATGCCAGTTGGCTCTCAGCACAAGTGAGAGTCAGTACAGAAGGTCAACTGTTGGAGAAGCACACAAATGCTGAGGAAGGATTTCAGCCCAAAACGTTAACTGTTTGTTCCTCTCCGTAGACGCTGCCTGACCTGCTGAGTTTCTTCATCAATTAATGTGTGTTACACTGGATTTACAGCATCTTGTGTTTAAGTTGTTGGAGATTTCTCCAGTTGAACTCATTCGTTTGGGGACAGTTTCTATTTGAGCCTGAGCATCACACAAGAGAGTTCATGCTGAGATAGCAAAATTGGAAAAGCATCACCTCATCTGGGCCAGAGCTAAAGGCAGAGTTTAGATATCCTGAACTACTCCTAATCATCCAAGGACAAGGAATTTCCCAGATTTTTCATTCCTCCTCTCTGGCAGGAGATCTTAGAGTCTGGTATAGGAAGTTACCCACAATATTCTAGCAGTTGTCTGAATGTTTACCTCCCTGTCATAGGAGCCTTAGCGTCTGTTAGTTCAATAATTCAAGTGTGAGGATTTTAACACCTGGAAATGGAATTAGAATGGAGGTACACAACTTTCTGATGTGTCCACTGATCACAGCAAATAGGAATAAAAAAGATCAGTTTGTTGACGTGGAATTGTTCCAAGCTCAAGTCGTTCATCACACAAACACACGGGGCTAGATTTCCTCCTTTCACTCCCTCAAATTCCATTGGTTCAGATCCGTAATAGATGATTCCATAATCCTAGTAATTATATACTCCAGTTATATAGGATCAGAATCTGAATTTATCTCATTGATCCACAGAAGAACTAGCAAAGCTTTTAAAGTCACAGGGAAAGACCAGTAAAACCCCTCAAATTCCATACAAATCAGCACAAAGCAAAGCAGAAAATGCTGGAAATATTTCGTGGAATGATCATCAATCTTTACTGTTGATCTCCTTCTCTCTCCTCAGATGCTGCCTGGTCAACAGAACATTTCTAAGATTTTCTGTTATTTCACACTCCTACATCTGCAGCCTTTTTTTCCCGCTGGAACAAAACCTCCTTGGTTTATTTTTTGTGTTAAATAATGGACAGTTAATATGCTGATCTCCTTCGGTAGTTGAAGGCACCATATAATCAGCGTCACTTTCAACCATTGGAGAGAGCCTGCATTTAATACACTTTTGGCACTGACAAAATGAACATGATTTAACACAAAGACTAAATCCTGAAGATTACGGTAATCTGAAATGAAATCAGAGCCTGCTGAAGCAATTGACTGAATTATTAATTCAATTGTAAAAAAATGAAACTTGCCTGGAATTTACTTCTCTCCTCAGAGGTGCTCTCCACCAAAATTGAGTTGATGAACCTGTGGCAGGTGTAAGCAGGTACACCTTAAACACAAGCATTCCCAGAATAAGTCGGCGACATGCTACTTTTGATCTTCATGCTGAGTTCAATGACAGTGTTCAGTCAGGATCATAAAGGTGTGGGTTTCCGAGGAAACTTGGCACTTCCTACATTTAACCACATTTGAGAGGGAATCCCAAATCTCTTCATAGTAATGTGAAGAAGTTGCAGAAGTTACAGGCAAAACAGTTACAATGTCTTAGGGATACCAGTGAGTCGGATCTTGCAGAGCCAGCTGGAAGTTGCACACGAGATGCTAGCTTCTGCCACTTTGGTACGGTCACTCTGAAGGTATTAATCACCTGTTGACATATTGAGATTCACCGCTTCTGCTTGGATGAGTCTGCATGTACAAGGTAAAATGTTGATAAGGTAAAGCTGCAGCAGAAGTCATTTATGTGCAATCTCTGCTTTGGGAAATGAAACAAATTGTCCACACACACACACACACACACACATGGTAAAGTAGTGACGCTGCTGCCTCACAGATTCAGAGACCTGGTTTCATCCTGACTTCTGGTGCTGTCCATGCGGAGTTTCCATGCCCCGTCTGTGCCTGCACATTTGCACCTACCTCCTAAAGATACGCTGATCAGTAGGGTAATGGGCTGTTGTAGGTTTCCATGAATGGAGGTAGGTAAGTGGGCGGTGAGAGGGCTAGTGTTTGGTTGAGGACAGAAAGTAGGTTGTAAGGAAAGAAGTGAGCGAACATGAATGATGGGATTGCCCTAGGAGCTGGCATCAGAGAGATAGGCTGGATTTTCTCCCATGTTGTAAGAAACGTGAAAGATGAGAAATAAGTTTCAAGCCATGTGCTTGACAAATGAATCTGAGGGAGATTTTCAACATGCGGTGTCAAACTGGGAGCTTTTGTATTTAACTGAACATGCTGCATCCAAAACAACAGTTACATCATTCCTTTACCTGAGCACCCTTTATCAAGTCTGGAGGGTGCCCAGGTCTGCCTCCTCAGAATCAGAATCAGGTTTAATACCACTGGCAAATGTCGCGACATTTGTTAACTTTACGGGCATCAGTACAATGCAATACGTGATAAATATAGGGAAAAAACTGAATTGCAGTAAGTATATATATTTACATTAAATAGATAAATTAAATAAGTGGCACAAAAACAGAAACTAAAAAAATAAAAAGAAGTAGTGAGGTAGTGTTCACAGGTTCAATGTCCATTTAGAAATTGGATGGCAGAGGGGAAGAAGCTGTTCCTGAATCGCTGAGTGTGTGCCTTCAGGCTTCTGTATCTCCTTCCTTATGGTAGCAATGAAAAGAGGGCACATCCTGCATGTTGGGGGACCTTAATGATGGACGCCGTCTTTCTGAGGCACTACTCCTTGAAGATGTCTTGGATACCATGGGCGCTAGTAATTTACCACTCTCTGCAGTGTACTCCTACACTATGCAGTAGTTTCCCCACCACCACCAGACTGTGATGCCGGCAGTTAGTATGCTCTCCACAGTACATCTGTCAAAGTTTTATGGTGTTTTAGGTGATAAACTAAATCTCCTCAAACTCCTGATGAAATATAGCTACTGTCTTGTCTTTTTTATAGCTGCATTGATATGTTAGATTCTCAGAGATATTGACACCCAGGAACTTGAAATTGCTCACTCTCTCCACTTCTGATTCCTCTATGAGGATTGTCTTGAGTTCCCTCATCTTAGCCTTTCTGAAGTTCACAAGTAGCCCTTTGGTCTTACTGATGGCTAGTGCAAGACTGTTGGTGCGATGCCACTCAGCTAGCTGGTATATCTCACCCCCGTACGCCCCTTTTGTCACTATCTGAGATTCTGCCAACAATGGTTGCATCATCAGCAAATTTATAGATGTCATTTAGCTATGCCTAGCCGCACAGTCATGGTCATAGAGAGAGTAGAGCAGTGGGCCAAGCACATATCCCTGAGGTGCACCAGTGCTGATTGTCAGCAAGGTGGAGATGTTATGACTAATCCGCACAGGTTGTGGTCTTCTGGTTAAGAAGTCAAGGATCCAGTTGCAGAGGGAGGTACAGAGGCCAGGTTCTGTAGCTTTTCAATCAGAACTGTCGAAATAAATATGTTAAATGCTATGGTCAATGAACAGCATCCTGACATAGATATTTTGTGTTGTCCAGGTGATCCAAGGCCGCCTGTGAGCAATGTTATATGTGCTAGAACAATAACAAATACTGGGAAATTCCTGAGGCTGTGACCTCCCTTCATCATTAAGACAGCTGATCTCTACAGTTCCTTATAATATTGTAATGCACTGAAAAGTTTACAGTCAAGAGACACTGCGGTGATTACTGTGAAAATGTTAGTCCCAGTTTGAACTCAGCTGCACTTCATTTCCACTATTTTTAAATATTCAGTATTTTTCTGAATAGAATGTGTATCCCTCATTCATTGCAAAATGAATAGCTTTGAATTTAAGTGTAACCATGAGAAATGTTCATGAACTATAACAAAAAAAAACCTAAATGCATAGATTTAATGAATTTGGAGCAATATTGTGAATACGAATACACATCCTGCTCCCTATATGGCTCAGGATTCTCAATCAGCATTTAGTATGCTGCCTGTCTAGAATTAATCTGCACATCACTCATCACTTTAAAAATATCTCTTCCTGTGAAATAAAGTGAATTACAAGGCAGGAGGGCCCCAAGAAATTTAGGCAGATGTCCCTGGATCCAGAGATTTGAGATCAAATCAGGAGAGTTTCCAATTACGTCATCCTTAAACATGGAGATCTGTATTGAACTGTGCTTCATTCAGGCTAATCTAGCTGTTTGCTTTGCTCTCTTGTTGAAACTTTAAAAATTCTATCACATCGACCTTTGAGTGCTATGACTTCAGGACTCTACAAGACCATTTTAGAGACTAAGCAAAGAAATTTATACCAGCGGAATGCTGAACTGTAAGAGGTGTTGTCTTTCAGATGAGAAATTCAAGAGAATTTGACTCTCTGGCCATGGAAAAATAATTATAAGCAGGCATTGTCCAAAAAAATGGATCTTGTGTTTGTATTCTGAAGCTGTTGAGCTTTAGTAAAAGGGGCCACACTAGAAGCTGTGTGGTACTTGGCTAATGCTTTAGGGATGGGGGCAGAGATAAGCCAAGGCAGACCCACGGTTGTGAGTGATTGGCAGTTTTGAACGGTTGAAGCCTTGGGAATGGTGGTGTTTTCCTAAGTTGGTTGCAGTGAAATTGTCTTAATTAAAGACTCTCGAAAGGGCTATAAGAGCTGGCACTGCCAGCCGGATGAGCCGAAGGACCCTGCCCGGGGTTCTGTTCTCGTCCCGTGCGCAGTCACCAGGCTTCTACAGCACCGCTTATGGAAGCGGCCTGGCAATCCCAGCTACCGCACTATGTCAATATATAATTAGGACCATGTTGGAAAACAGGAACAATTTGCAGCCTGTGTTATGTTTGGATTTGCTACAAACCTTGATAGAAAACCATCAAAACAGGGCAACGTTTAGAAAAAAGGTCGCATTGTTGCATTGCTAAATAGCTGTGTCAATTGTTGATCTAAAGTCCCTGAATTCTCCCTCTCATTTAATTTTCAGCAGGGCTAATTAGGGACTGTTGGAATAGACCCATGACTGAGGTCATCCCAACCTATTTCAGCTTCCCATCTTGTATTATTAATGACTTCTAGGAATGAAAGAAAAGGCGGTTTGTTTCCCTCCTTTGCTGCCTAGATTCTGCAGTTCAAGTCTGCCACCCATTTCCCCTTGAATCGTTGGATACTGTGCCTGATTAGAAGGGCTGTCCGAAAGCAAAATGATTAATGGGATGATCCAATTATCCCATTAGACATGTGCATTAATCTACTGAGGTAAGTCCCACGAGTAACGCACGCGTTCATTCATGAAGTGTGGAATTGTCAAGATGGCTAGAATTGTCCTGGAATCTCTAGGGATTAAAAATTAATTTTCAGACACTGCTAAAAACCATCTGGTTGAGCGACCCAGTGCAAGTCAGTGGTTCAGAGAAAAAAAAGCACAGATACACTTAAGAGGAAATTGGATAAAACACACAAAGGAGTGATTAGAAGGGTGTTCGAACAGAGTAGATGCAGAGGGCTAACCAACAGAAGCGAACGGAAAGTGAATGTAAACCAGATGGGCCAGTGTTTGGCTTCAGTGCTCTGCAGTCCAATGTAAGATGATAGCAACGTCAACGCAAGCAGTGAGCTTACTCCTGCTTGTTTTTCATTTAGTAGTTGAATAAATTAAGGAACTGGGAAGGATGATATTGGAAGAAGGAGGTCACTTGACAAGAACTTCAGGAATGCAGTGAAATGCTCACCTAACATAAAATCCAAGCTCAAAATCACTTTTAGGAATTATGCTCTATTTCTCTCCACCCCCTACGCACACTTCTTCCCCTCGGTCTTCCTCCTTTTGCCTCTCTTTGCCCCACTCTAATTCTGTTCATTTCCTGTCAGTCTCCACATTCTTTCTTTATTTTATTCTCCATTCTACCCTCTCCACACTCCCCATCCCCATTCCACTTAGTCAGAGGGTCATACAGGCCAGTAAAGGCTCTTTGGCCCACCATAATCATACCGGCCTTCTACTCCTATCCATACTAATCCATTTAGTAGCATGTGGTCCATAAACTTCAATGCCTTGGTGTTTCAAATGCTTCTCTAGGAGACGATCAGTACATTCCAGTTACCTGGGGCCATTCTCCTACCAAATTCCTCTTGTATACATCCCCTTGACAAATGGACAAGGGCATGTCCAACACCTATTTCACTGTGGGAAGGTGTCTGCTTCTTACAGTGAATTCCAGATCCCAACCACACTCTGGCACATGCTTAGCAGTCATGTGATATCCTTGTGGCTGCTCTTTACATATGGAGTCCAGTAAGTATTTATCCCTGACCTGATGGGTGCTGCTCCAACAATGGGCAAGAAGCTTGACATCATCCAGGAAAAATGAAGCCCACTTGATTGGTACCCTGAGCATTCAATTCTTCCAATGCCAGCACTGCATGGGCAGCATCCACAAAATACAATGTGACACAACATCCCAACACCATGACCTCATCGCCGAGTGGGGCCAAGGGCAACGGACGGATGGGAACACTAGGTGCAGGCTTCCCTCCAAGCTCACACCATCCTAATATGGAAGTATATCGCTGTTTCTTGATCAGCACTAGATCTAAATCCTGCATAGTGAAAGTTGCACACTAAGTACCGTGAGGTAGCTCTCTGTCGCCAACTCTGGGGCAAGTAGGAACGGCAATAAATGTAGGCCATGCTAGTAATGCCCATATATTGAAATGCAAATTAAAACTTCATTGATGGTGAAATTGGTTTATTAGAAGTTCCACTATGAATTTCACAATTATAATATTCGTCGTGTTTAGCTCTGTTTTGGCTGATGATGAAATCATGGGTATTACATTGCAGTGTAGTTGAGGCTGAGATGAAAGATATGAAAAGATAATTAAGTGTTTGTTGATGCTTTGCCTGAAACCCAGGAATAAACCTCCCTTCTGATGAGAATAGTTTTAACATGGCTGTTACTTAATGTTCAGCTTCCATTGTCCAGAGTTGTTGCTCAGCCTCCTTAATGAATTCCTGGTAATGAACCACAGCTTTTGAAGATACTGTTGAGCTACTTTGGAGAGAATCTTCAACTTAAATCTCCTGGACGAAATAGGCAAGAGACGAAGTTCTAGTTCTAGAACTATATTAATGATCCTATAGCATTAGAGTTAACATTTCAAGTCAATGGCCACTTCTTTCAGATTTCCAGATTCTACAGTTTTCCACAGATCATATCATCCACATGCCTGAACCTAGACCCCAAAACACATTCTCTTGCAATCTCCGTCGTAAGAATCTAGGAAGAAATTACCAGGAAAAACCTTTAAGATCCTTGATAAAATATGGCATCCAGATGAACTTCTGATAATTCCTGGCCCAGGACTGCTGAAAATAGAGAAGGTACATCTGGAAAGCAATGATCTTGTCAATTTTTTTTCTCAAATCAATCAGAAGTAATTAAAGGAGCATAAAATATCCCAGACTACATTCCCACTCAGCCTGTCAATCTCTGCCCTCCCCTCCCATATCAGAGCCCACAGGTCATGCAGGGGATACCTTAGCCACAGTGCAATCCACAGAGCTGGGTGGAAGCACGTCATCCTTAATTTAAAAAGAGAATTCTGCAAGGAAGAGAGGAGGGCTTTTACTTGATTCAGATTCATAGACATTTTATTTATTATACGTACATCAAAACATACAGTGAAATGTTTCATTTGCGTTATCATCCGACACCCAGCGATGTGCTGGGGGCAGTCTGCAAGTGGCGCCACACTTGCTGGCACTAAATTATTCAGCAGAACAACTTAGAACATAATGATTTGCCCTCATTATCTGCTCCTGGGTTTGGGGTGGATAACGGCAGTGTGCGAGGCTAGTAAAAAAATGCGGATGGATAGACTGGAATAAAATGTGCGGAGATCGAGTCTTGAGTCGATTTGAAGTCTGGCTTCATGAGATCACCCACTCAGAATCTGAGTCCAAAACAAAATACATGGTGTCCCCTTTGGGAATCTCAGCTTCCCCCATTTTCTCTTCCTTGCTGTGATAAATGCACAAATCAGGAAACTCACTGTGATATTCCTTCACCTCCTGTGGACTTCCAGATGTTAAACTCACTTTTAAGTTACTGTAGCAACAAATAGTGGGAGGTTTGGGTGTTGTCAGAGGGACACCAATATGCCTGTGCATTAATGACTGGAAGTTAATGTGCTACTTCAGCCAGCAATTATAGTTTAAAGAACATTTATTATCAAAGTACATATAAATTATACTACCTTGCGATCCGTCTCCTTACAGGCAGCCACAAAACAAGAGCCTTAAAAAAAAGACCAACACGTAATGCGCAGAGAGAGAGAGAGAGAGAGAGAGAGAGGAAAAAAAACACAAATCATGCAAACAATAAAAGCAAACAACAGCATTCAGAACTAAAGTGAGTCCACAGACATGAAGCCCGGAGCAGGTCCACAACCTCCATCTCAGTTCATCACACAGTAGAGCAAAACCAAGCTCGCCAAGGGACTTGAAGCCCGGAGCAGCAGAAGCAGGTTCACAGGCTCAGACTCAGTGGCGCAGAGAGCAGAGTAAACATTGCAGAGCTGCGAGCAGAACCAGCCCAACCCTTGCCTCCAGTCCCAACACTTGGCATTTTCGATCCACCCAGCCCAGCGTTTAAACATTCCAGGCATCGGGTCATCCATTGTACTAGGAGCTGGGCCCTGTCACTTCAATACAGTCTAGGCTTGGACTCTACCACCACATTCTGGCCCGTACCAGACCTTTCCAAATTGACCTGGTGCTTAGATCGATTCAACCTGTTACGAGAATCACCCAAAGCACATGGGTTCACAAACTGTCTCTGTTGCACCATACTAGAATTCCCTGACAGTCCATGAACAGTCAATGAAGAGAAAAGGATATTACCCAGGACAGGAGTCTACGCTGGCCAGGCGTTCCTCGTGGTCCCGGTCTCCACGTGTCCATGGGGTCCTCCTTATCCGCGATGGTTTGTCTCTGGCTGCTGGAGAGTTACCGCCCCTGCATATTTGGAGCTCCTGAGTCTTATACAGTTCCTCATCAACTGAACCATTGGATCTCCGTCCCATTGGCTCAAGGTGACCTGACCCACCGGGTCACCTTCTAACTGGTCACTGTACAGGGCTACAGCCAACATTGTTCCATGGCTCTGCCCACCCCAGCCTTGTGTATTTGTGTCTTTTCACTCTGTCTGGTCCAAACCAGTTAAATGAGGCAACCCAGACAGGGTCTAACGAGATTACCGATTGCAGGTCTGGCATTTTACATAACAAGTAGCTACTCCTCTGAGAATGGTCTCAGATATATTGCCCTGATTAGATTGTCCCAGAGCTAGGATCAGTTCAGGGTCCATGTCCTTTACACAACAGATGGCTACTTGTTTGAGAATGGTCTCAGGTTTAGCAGATCATTACCTGAAGCGTCCTGTGTCCACATTCAGTTGCTCTGATTAGATTATTCAAGAGCAAGAAACTTTGCAGAGTCCACAAAATGGGGAAAAAAGGTAACTTGTCTGCTTCCCCTGTCCTTGATCAGATTGCAGTTTCTTCTGGCCAACAAACCTCACTCTTGACTTAGGTGGACAGGCTCTGAAACTCCTCCACTCTGACTTTCCTCACATTCGCACACCCGACTCCTTCTTGACCATACCTTGGCTCCTCTCTGACCACCTCTCCTTGAACTTGCCTCAGCCGCACTCCGACCACTATTGGTCATATGTGGAAAGGGATTTTAGTACAAGAGTAGAAAGTATAGGACCATGGAATATAGCATACAGTTCTTCTTTCCCTATTTGTGACAGAGGGTAAATAACAATGGCATGCTTAAGTGGACTGGGCATACTGTATACTCTCTTAGGGATTTAGAAGAACGAAAGGTGCTTATTGAAGTTTACAGGGTTGAAGTATTCCTATGGCTACAGTGCCCATCATCAGAGGTTACATTCTCTAAGTAAAAGGTCAGCCAATCAGAGATTAGAATTTCTCCACCAAAAACTGGTAAAGCTTTGGAAATCCCGACCTAAGAGGTTTTGGATGCTTAATTGCAATGAATATGCAAGACAGATATCAGCATAATTTAGACACTATAGGAATTGAGAGATATGGAATGGGAGAGCAAGAAAGTGAGACTGAAGTAAAAGATTACCCATGATCTTATTGAGTGCCATGGGAGAGCATGAGGGACTGGGGCTGAATGGCCTTCAGCTGATTCAACTTCTTATGTTTGTAAATTCTGAGAATATAAGTGATGTGAGTTTGAGGCTCTGTTCCATCCAACTGTAAAACTGCGTTGATCTCCACTTATCCAGAGACCATGTGATCTTGCAGAAAAAGAAAGAAATCAGACTGAAAAACAACAGTCAATTTGCAAAAACAAATTCCTCTCCCTTAGGCAATTAGGATTAGGCCACAATATTACTCTGACCCAGATGAGACAGTACATCTTAGAATAATTGCTTTTCTACCTACTTTGCTCCCTCTCTATATAAACATGGTGCTGGTTTCCAGTGACCTTCAGACAAACTTTGTGCTATCAGCCAGAACACCATCACTTGCCAGTGAAGACTTGAAACCAGTGGGCAGATCGGGATGACTGCTGTTACCTGATAAAGAGCTGATGCCATTTCTTCACTCACAGTTCTGCATAGCAGAGAGGAACTGTGTTTCTATGTGAATGGAGACAGAAGATTGCAGGTGCTATAATCTTGAGCAACACACAAAATGCTGGAAGAACTCAGCAGATATGGAGGGAAATGAACAATTGACATTTTGGGTTGAAGCTATTCAGCTAACAGTCCAGTTTTTTCTCCAGCATTTTGTGTGATTCACAGATGAAATTTCAGTTTTGCAAACATATAGAGATGGAAAAGAGGGTCAATATCAGTGATGTTATTGGCATGCCCAGGGAAAATTTCTAAAGGTATGGTTTCCTGCTTAAGATTTAATTATGATAGTGTTGAAGATCACAGGGCATGCTTCTTCTCTACACTCATCAGTTTCCACACTGTGGTAATTAATAGCATACATCAGGGTTCTCTTGTTCACACACAAAGACAACCCAGAATGGGGATCAGAAGCAGTCACTCACTCCCCACACTCCCCACAAAGTCTAGAATATAATCAGGTGGTCCTAAAACACTGCATCACATGAAGCAATAAGAGGAGTTTGCAAGGGAACAGTTACCAAAAGATTCTGCATACAATGGAGTTACCTTCTACTAGATATTCTCTACACTTTAGTGACAACTGGCCAAATGGCACTGAGGACACAGAGGGTACAGAATCATCTGGAGATTTAGTGATCAGAGGAAATATGATAAGGTGAATATTCCCTATGAATGCCACATGGCAATCTACTTCAAGAATGGAGCTTCAGTCAAAAGTTTAAATGGACGAAGACAAGATCCTGAGGCTTCAGCTTCTGTTTGGACTGGTCAAAGATGGCTCTGAGTAATGAGCATTATGATACATTCAAAGCCTTTCCGGTGGTACAGCATCCAAAATGTGCAGATTGTGAGAAATAAAAATATTACCCTTAGGTGAAAGGCAGAGAGATCTTTAATCTCCATAGCATGCGCTACAGATCTGCTGAATGTGTTAAGGAGCTTACTCTGACTAAATGTGGGCAAGGATTTTACTATGCCATTCATCCCTGTGAGAAGAAACACCGTGATCAGTACCTTCACTTCAGTGCTGCTGTGAAAGGAAATAATGGACCAGGAGTTGAACTGGAGAAATTTCCAATAGTGGAGACTTTTATACTGATTCTCATCTGTGCTCAGGGCCATCTGATTGAGGAGTCTTCTTCACTCAGAGAAATCCTCAGAATTGTCTGCCTCTGGGTTTCACTGGTGTCATCTGGAAGAGTAGCAACTTAACTCGATATTCCCATTCTAAACTGGCACAGCACCAACTGGAACTTCTCTGTCTTGTTCCAAGGTAGACATTCCCACCAGTTAACATTGACTGGAGTTGAAGGTCTGGACTGTGTCTCATCCGGAGCTGCTATGCATAATGCTTGGCATTGTTCGCCTCAGCCTGGAATTTCAGAGTGTTTCTGCTAGACTCTGATGCAGGGGCACTGAGACCAACTACAGAGAGCTCTTCCTATGAGGGGAAGAAAGTAAAAGGAAAGTGTGTGAGTGACAACTTCAATGCCCATTTAATCTGAACTTCTTGCTAAATCCCACAGGAGGTGTTGGGATGTTAGACGCCAGTTGAGAATGAAATGAAATATCCTGATAGAGATGTGGTTTACCAACATCTCAATCGATCAAGGGTTCAGTTGTTACTGAATGTTAAAATACAGAACAAATTAAAGCACTTTAGCTTTTCACTGATAATTCGATAGTAGGTGAACAGATGGTATGAAGAGAATTTTATTTGCCCTAATTCCTCCTGTCTCCCATGTCTGCTCTCACCAGATAGATCTCAATTTGCTGTTTCATGATCCATGTCTTTGTGAAGTGATTATTAGCAGCTAGAGTCTGAGACAGGAAGGATTAATCTTCTGAATTCCATTCAATCACTTTGTTACAACTCCCCCCTCTGCCCCCGCTTCTGGCTCAGAAATTATTGAAGAAGTCCATGCAATGTATAAAGCCCACTAGAGGAATGTCGTAGTTCTCTTTGTTCAGTAAAGAGTTCAAGCTACAAGTACATAATGAAGATGCAGGGTCTGAAATCCAGCACTTTGTTCCTGGTCATGTTAAATTACAGACTAGAGTTTGTATTGCTGTGTGAGCACTAACAGGACTATGATTAATCTGCCTATTACCACTTGATCACTTTGACACGGGCTGAGAATGTATCTCCGAATTCCCTGCAATGCAACAAGGCAAATACAGGAAATGCGAAAGCTCGACATGTGTATTAAATGGCTCAAGTTTTTAGTATTTGCTGATGCTAAGTGTGAACACTCTCATCTTCTTCCTGCTTATGTGTAATTACTGGCCACAGTTTGTGTTGCTGCCTGGTCACTAACGTGACTAGAATACATTATCATGTATTACATTGAACTGCTGCTGTTGCTAAGTTAACAAATTTCACAACCCATGCCGGTGATAATAAACCTGATTCTGATTCTGATACTCTCAGCATTTAGCAACTGATGCTGCTGTCAGAGTCAGGGCTGTGCCAGTCATTTTCAGCACCACATGTGAGTGCTGATCGTGAGTATTAGAGAGCTGTGGATCCCGCTGGAGTGCTCTTGGCAGAAAGAGTTGACCAGGTTGGAGGCCCCCAGTAATAACAAAGGGATTAACAAAGTCCATGGTAACAGGAACATCTGCAGCAAAAAATTATCTCCAATTTCTTTAGGACCAGGGCATGAACAGAATCCCTAGATATAGAATTTATTTTCCATCCTATAAAGGCTTTCATTCATCTATCTTTCTGCCTCTTCACTTCTCCAAATCTCCCTTCTCGGGTGTCTTCCTTTTCTCTGCAAAGTCCATCATTTCACACAATGTGCTGACACTGTCTGTCTCAGTTATTGCATTTAAATCTGGTTTTCCAATAAGGAGAACATAGAAATACTATTTGAGGTTGCACTAAAAGTCAGGTTGGAATCTTGAAATCTTAGAGTTCCTAATGATGCCATGCATCCATCGAAATTTTGCTGGTTCATTGCAATGACTCTGAAATGAGGCTGGTGCCACACTCAATCAGGTTCTGGGATCATTACTGAGGAGTAAAGTTCCAATTCTAGCTCATCACCTAGGACAGGAGGAAGCTGCAGTCACCACTGCAAGAACATCTGCAGCAAGAACATTTCTTTGCAGCTCCTTGAGGACCGGGGCATGAGAGGAAGTTATTTTTCCATCCTTTGAAGGCTCTCCCTCCTCAATCTATGACTTCTTCACTTCTCCAAATCTCCCTTCTCAATGCCTTCTTTTTCATTGCAGACTCCATCCTTTCACATAGTATGCTGGCACAGTCTGTCTCATTAACAGTACTTGGACCTGGTTTCCCAGAGGCTACAACTATGGATATTAAATATATAGACTGTGTGTCTATATACATATCGCAATGGGACTAGGCATCTCAGCTCCTTGAGCCTGTCCCTCAAATCATTTAGACCCTTGGATTTCCATCTTAAGACTTCACTGAAATAAAACACTCTACATGCCAATCCCTCCATGATTCTGCACCTTTTGTCTAATCTCATAGGATCTGAGAGGCATAGAGCATGAAAAAAGGTCTTTTAACCCTCAGAGAACATGCTGTCCTCTCATACCAGGAGAAATTAGTTCACTTTCTCATTTCCATCCATATTCAAAGGCCAGGGACATGAACATGGGAGATCCATGGTCAGATGTTGAACTGGCAGAAAGTTGACAAGTAACGTCCTGGTCAGTGAGTTATCGACAGTCTCTGGAGTCAGATTTCCTTGCGGCAGAAAGAATGAGCACCTGTGTTCACAAATCAGTGAGACCAGAATTCGAGCCCTAGAGTTCAGGAACCTGAAACTGGCGAGTGCAGAGTTTGAGACCTAATATTCGGTGATTGGTGTGTCCTAGGATTGAGGTCTAGTGGTCGAATCAGAAGTTTGGACAGAGCTAAGTCTGTAAATCTCTGCAAGACTGTTAGGGAAGTCGAAGCCCAGTGTCTGCAGGCCTAATTCTGAGTCCAAGTCCACTGGAGGCTGGAAGTTAGAGAAGATGGCCCGTCCTGGGTTAAAGTGACTGTGCCTGTGTGTGGGTAGGAGATTAGAATGGGTTTGTTTTGCTGCTGTTCTTTTGTTGCTTGTTGTTCTGCCAAGCATTGTGGACATGCTATGTTGGTGGCAGAATGAGTGCCGACATTCGCGGGCTGCCCTCAGCATATCCTCAGGTGTGTTGGTTGTTACCATAAACAGTGCATTTCACTGTATGTTCCTATATACACATAATAAATAAACTTGAAAATTGATCATTGAAAATTCCCTGCAATACAATAAGCATGGAAAATGTTCATGGCTGAGTTCCTCCCTCAACTGTCTACTGTGTCAGGTCACTCCTTGAGCAGCAAAGTGAGTGGATTTGGTCTTACGAACAATAAGATTGTTTCCAGAGGGTGAAAAGAATCCTAACTGAACAGTCTGTGCTGAAGTTTTATGATCCGGAAAGTGTATTAGAATCTTGGTTGATGTGTCCCAGTACGGCCTTGGAGCAGCACTACTGCAGCAGCATGATGACACATGGCACCCTGTGGCCTATGCATCCAGGGTTTTAACAGATGCAGAAGCCAACCATGCACAGATAGAGAAAGAGCTTCTTGCCAGCACATATGCATGTGAAAGGTTCCATCAGTATATCTATGGGCAAGCTTTTGAAGTGGAGACAGACCACAAACCACTGGTCTCAATTATGTCCAAACCACTGACTGACTCTCCCTTGAGGATGCAGTGCCTGTTAATAAGGCTGCAGAAATACGATGTGAAGATTACCTACACACCAGGAAAATGTATGTTTGTTGCTGATGCGTTGTCTCGAGCAGTCAACAAAAAAGAAAAGAGTGGCCAAGAGATGAACGCTGATATACAAGCTTATGTTGATATGATTGTCACCTCTATTCCAGTACCCCAGGAGTCCCCCGCTTTTCGAATGTTCGCTTTATGAAACCTCACTGTTACAAAAGACCTACATTAGTACCCCGTTCTCACTAACAGAGGGTGTTTTCACTGTTACGAAAAAAATCAGCGCGCAATAAAAGGCAGCACACCGCTCATCCCGAGCAGCCGCTCTCCCCCGGATTCGGAACGGCATTGCTTTAACATGTGTCTGTGAGCAGCCGTTTGCAAGATAAGTTCTGAAGTATTGGAAAAGCCTGAAAGAGCTTATAAGGGTGTTACACTTAGCGTAAAGCTAGACATAATTAAGCATTTTGATCGTGGTGAACGAAGTAAGAACAAAGTGAGTTTAGCTTGTGGAAGCTGACGAAAATGGTGTTGAAGAGGTTTTGGCATCCCATGACCAAGAACTGATAGATGAAGAGCTGATGCAATTGGAAGAGGAAAGGATAACAATCGAAACCAAATGCAGTAGCAAAATGAACGTGAAGCAACTGCATGAGATTTTCACTGCAATGATAAAGTACGACTTTAATTTTGAAAGGGTACGTAGGTTTAGGTGATATTTGCAGGATGGTTTGAGTGCTTACAAAGAACTGTATGATAGAAAAATGCACAAGGCTCAGCGGTCAAGCAAGCCTTCCACATCAGCAACAGCAGACGACGAACCCCAACCTTCGACATCGAGGCGGGCAGTAATAGGATAAGATGAACCGCCTGCTCTAATGGAAACAGACGATGAGGTGACACCCCAGTGTCCCACCACCCCAACCCCCGGGCCACAGACAGATACCGATTCGACAATATGCAGCGGTAGCCGGGAGGCACACAGCATATCTTTAAGAAGAAAGCTGAAATAAACATGCTAATTAATTAGGTGCCGCCCCACACGTAAATGTCGGCCTAGATCAGAGGCGATGCAATCGGCAATCAGCACTGATCTGGGCCAACAATTACATGTCGGGCAGCACCTAATTAATTAGCGTTTGTTTCGGCTGTTTTCTTAAAGATGTGCTGTGTGCCTCCCGGCTATCGCTGCACCTCTGCATGCTTCGTGAATCAGTATCAGTTGGCAGCCTGGAGGGTGGGGGCCACTGCACCACCCAACCTGCGACGACTCAGCCTAACACACCATCAACAGTGTGCTCGGCGCTGTCCCGATTCTGGTAAGTGATACTACATTGTACATACATTATTTTTACTTTATATCGGTTGTGTATTTTTATGTGTTATTTGGTATGATTTGGCAGCTTCATAGCTTAAAGGTTACTGGAGAGCGCTTGCGTCATGTTTTTGCCAACAGCGCTTGCGTGAGACTTTCACTTCGGCAAACAGTGCCGGCAATGATTGTGGAAAAGTATTTCTACTTTATATAGGCTGTGTATTTATCATATTATTCCTGCTTTTACTATATGTTACTGTTTTAGGTTTTATGTGTTATTTGGCATGATTTGGTAGGTTATTTTTGGGTTTGCGAATGCTCACAATATTTTTCCATATAAATAAATGGTAATTGCTTCTTCGCTTTATGACATTTCGGCTTACAAACTATTTCATAGGAACGCTCTACCTTCAGATGGCGCGGGAAACCTGTATGTCTCAATAAAACAGAGAAGATGGGGACAGCAGCAGGGACAGATGTAACAATAGAAGTACGTTATAGAGACAATATAGAAAGGATGGGCAGCAACTAAAAATTACTGTCCAGTTCAGCATTATTGGGCATGCAGAGCTGAACTGTCAATAGTAGAAGATCTGATCTTCAAAGCGAATAGTTTTGTGACTCCAGTGTCACTTTGCAAGGAAGTGCTCCAGAAGATAAATGAGGGGCATCATGGTGAGAAAAAATGTAAACAAAGAGCTCATGAAGTGATGCACAGGCCAAGAAAGAACCAAGGCATCGGCCAGACCACTGCTTCATGTGAAATATGCCTTACCTACAGACCAAAGCAGCAGGCAAAACTGCTTACATCACACCCTATATCAGATAGGTGATACTTCAAAGTTGGTGTGGATTTGTTTAAATGTAATGGGAAGAATAATATTATTGTAACAGACTACTTTTCAAATTACCCAGATGCAGCGGCAGTGCAATCAACAACCACCAAAGCAGTCATTGCCTTCCTGAAAGCTGTGTTTGCAAGGCATGGAGTTCCATGTGAAGTGGTATCAGACAATGGTCTGCAATTTTCATGCTGTGAATTCGAATCCTTTGCTAGTGATTGGGGGTTTCAATATATAACTTCAAGCCCTCATCACCCACAATCTAATGGCCCAGCAAAGAGTTCAGTTAAGGTAGTGAAGGGCCTCATGAAGAACAAGAAGACCTCTACAAAAGTCTGATGGTTTACAGAAGTGCACCACTGCAGATGGCCTTTCACCAGCCCAAATATTGATGGGTCGACGCATGTGCACCAACCTTCCAGTGCACGAAAACTTGTTGACACCTAAAGGAGCACCTAGGTCAAATTAGCTAAAGAGAAAAGCAGACACACTGTCTCAACAAGTCTGCAAAACACCTGCCAGTCCTGTAGCCCGGAGATCAAATGAAAATCTGAGATCATGATTCTGGCACATGGTCTCTGCAAGGATATATGCAAGAAAAACTTGCTCCACATTCCTAAAAGATCCAGACAGAGAGAGGATCGCCTCTGTGAAGGAACTGTGTGGATCTACAATCACAAGCTCCAACTCTTAGCTATGACACGTAACCTGTCAGTATACCAAAGGGGCCAACAAATGTGAAAAATAAACTTTTTGATCAGAGTTCTCAGAAAACACTAATATTAACACATCAAGTGAAAGCAATACATCTGTAGAAACAAACAGAAGACCAAAAAGGATCATCAAACCACCTCAAAGACTGATTGAGAGGTTGTGAGTGAATATGTGACTATATTTGCTTATTATAATTGAAGTTAATGTAAATACCTTTGTTGGAAAGCATTATTCTTTCTTATAGATTTATGAGGACATTGTATTGTATTATGATATGCACCCAAATGTGCCAGATTACGGAATTTCAATGCTTAAACTGTCCAGAGTATAGATCAATGGCATGGCACCTTTAAGGATTCAGGACCATCCCACTAATCAGCTGCCCTGTATTGCCACCAGGATTTCAGTGTTGAAGGAGCACATGAATGAAGGTTCAGTGCTCAATCAGAAGCTCAACTTGGGTTATCATCTAGCATCTTATTTAGCACTCATTTCTCATTTTGGTCTTGTACTGTGTCTTGATCCTGGCCTCAGATACTACAGCACTTGGGTCCTAACCATCCTCATCAAGGTCTCACATCACAGTATGAGTGAGTCAATGTTGACCCAGTGTGGTATCAGTCTTTGTTCCACTGTGGCCACCAACAGTGAGGGAACTTCTAGATGGAGATTGGTGATACACAACTTCCAGTTCACTGTGTGTCAGTTTTCACAAGGAGGAAGCCAGAGCCACTTGCATGAGGCTGTCAGCTGTTCTGTGGAACCCGGAGACCTTCAACGGTGACCCAGGCTCTTGCTGCAGCTTCCTCACACAATGCTCATTGGTGTTCGAACTCTAGCCACCCCGAATCCTTTCAGAGTGTGGAGAAGTGGCCTTCATAATCTCTCTTCTGGCTGGGAAAGCCCTCCCCTGGCCACCTTGCACTGGGAGCGAATGTAGGAGATTTGCGCAGCTTCAGAGGAATTCAAGGCCACCACAAGGAAGGTGTTTCATCATCCCACCAGAACAAGCCAAGCCTCGGACCATCTGATGAAGGTGCATTGGGGCTGTCAGACAGCAGCTGACTACATGATTGAGTTCCAGGTTTTGGTGCAAGAGAGTGGCTGGAATAGGGAAGACTTGGCTATCTGCACCACCACAGACTCCAGGACAAACTAAAGGATGCCCTCACCTTGGGAGAGCCAGCAGGAGACTTAGAGGTTCTCATCAACCAGACTATCTGCCTCAATAATCATCTAGGACTACATGAAGAGATCAAAGATGGCTAGCCCAAGTCTGGCCTCAACCCACCACAGATCGACCCCCTCAAACTCAGACCACGATCAGCCTGTGTCCTGCTCGGGACTCTGTAGAGCCCATGTAGATCGGTTACACAAGGTTCACCACTGTTGAGATGTCCAGGCGTCAGAGTCCAACCTGTTGCTATTACTGTGGGGAGACAGGTCAACTGCAGGCTGAATGCCCGAGGCTGCAGCCATCAGGAAAGCTGCTAAGATTGTCCAGTGTCCAGAGTAGCGTGGTGGTAGCTGCCACCAATTCCAACCCCAAGGGCTCAGACTGAAGGCAGAGATCTTCTGCGGTAAGAACTGGAGACTGGTGAAGGCTTTTGTGAACTCTGGGAAAAATGGGTAATTTCTTCGACTTGGGGAACACCCTCAGCTCACCATACCACTGTCAGCCAGTCCATGCCTGTAATTATCTTTGATGGCTGTCAGCTAGGGTCCAAGGAGATCCCGCAACAGTCTGTGCTCTTGCAGAGGGTGATTGAAGATCACGTGGAGGACATTCGTTTCTAAATCATTGATGCACCACTCTTGCCCCTGATCCTCAGAAATCTTTGGCTGTCCCAGCATAGCACTTCCGTGAACTGGAAGGAAGGGAGAATCATTGCTTGGTTCAATCATTGTAAGAGGGGATGTTTGCAGCATGGTGTTCTGAACCCCAGAATCTCCCGAGATCAACAACCAACAAGAGGGTGGACTTCAGTGGCCTTCTGAGCATCTAGTCCTGCCCTGAAGGCTAGACAAGCTGGTCCTCACCAATGGGACTGTGCAAGTCCTGACCCTGTCTAGTCAGAGGTGTGCTGAAACTAGGGAGAAGGAATCTGTAATCCAGGAGAAGTTCACGGGGTGCCCAAGCAGTCTAGAACTCTTGCAGCTAAATCTAATGGATCCAGCCACCAGTCCTGAAGAAAGGAAAGACTCCTATACACAGACTGTTGGATCGTATTCCTGAGGGTGCTAGGACCATTTGTAACACCTTGCTGCTGTTGTCTGGGGACACTGATGAGGATTTGGACTCTGATTTGGGCACTGTTTCATGAATGAGTCGAATGAACCTAGAGCGGAGACTCTGAGGTGTGTCGAATCACTCCTGCCAGCTAAGGAGCCTCAAGAATCATCCGCGAAGGAAGGTCTGGAGGAGATAGCAACACTCAAACTGAGCAAAATCCTTTCCATCTGCAAGGACTTAGAAGAGGACTTCAGCAAGGGAAAGGCCTTGACTCTGCCAGCACACCGACCCGATGACTGTACTATAGACCTACTGCATGATGCTTGCTCTGCATGGTATGATTATACATGCTCTCCGGCCCAGAGAGAACAGCAATGGAAGAGTATATAAAGGAGACTCTTGCCATGGGTTTCATTGCACTCTCCACTCCACCAGCCAGTGCAGGTTTCTGCTTCGTACAAGGAAGGGATGGGACCTTGTACCCATGCATTGTTTATAGAGGGTTGAACCACAACATGGCCAAGAATCATCACACCCGTCCACTCATGAAAACTGCCTTTAAGATTCTCCAAGGGGAAAAAGTATTCATGAAGCTAGACTTGTGGAGCGAGTACAATCTGGTCGTCATAATAGAGGTTATGAGTGGAAAAACTACATTCAACACACCGACAGGGCACTGTGAGTAACTGGTTATGCCTTTTGGTCTTGTGAATGCTCCAGTAGTTTTTCAGGCCTTTAAAATGACATGCTCTGGGATACTCTCCATATACCTGTAAATCTTTAGATGATATCCTTACCTTCTCAAAGTTCATGGAGGTGCATGTCACTCACATCAGGAACATTTTAAAGAGGCTTCTAAACCATGGACTTTACATTAAGCTGGAGAAGTCCAAATTTTATGTGACAACCATTTCATTTTTGCATTTCATCATCTCTAATGGCAATCTCAAGATGGACCCTTGTTGTTGTTGTTCGTCCTTCATAGTTGAAGATGACCATGGCTTCAAAGTCAAATGGGAGATTGGTGGCTGTGGGTCCGGAGGTGACTGATGAGGCCAATCCAGGCCCTGAAGGTTCGCCCACATGTGGGACACAAGGGGGTGGGTGCTGTCGTGGCAGTGGATGCTGCTCGGGCCTTGCGCACAGCACGCTTTCGTTGCGCCTTGATGATGCGCCTGACTTCAGCTGCACGGGCTCCTGTGATGATCTTGCTGCACCAAGCTGGACGGTCGAGGGCAAGCGTCTCCCACGTGTTGATGTCGACACCCAGGCCTTTGAGGGACGCCTTGAGGCAGTCTTTGTAATGTTTCTTCTGCCCCCCGACTGAGCGCTTACCCTGACACAGTTCTCCGTACAGTAGCTGCTTAGGCAATTGGCTGTCTGGCATCCTGACCACATGTCCAGCCCACCTGGCTTGAGCTTTCAGCAGGAGGGTGTAAACGCTGCACAACCCAGCTCGTTCCAGGATTTCCGTGTTGGGGACTTTGTCCTGCCACCTGATGTGGAGGAGTCTGCGGAGACAGCTCAGGTGAAAGTGGTTGAGCTGTTTGGCGTGTCTGCTGTAGACAGTCCAGGTCTCGCTGGCGTAAAGGAGAGTGGTAAGGACCACTGCACAGTAGACCTTCAGCTTGGTGGTAAGGCTGAGTTCTCTCCGCTCCCAGACGTTCTCATGGAGTCTCCCAAAGGCGGCGCTGGCTTTAGCAATCCTGTTGTTGACCTCAGCGTCTATATTCACTGCGCAAGAGAGTATGCTGCCCAGGTAGGTGAAGTTGTCAACTGCCTGCAGGTTCTGGCCTTTCACCGTGATGTGCGGCTCCTGGTATGGCTTTCCTGGGGCAGGCTGGTACATAACTTTGGACCCTACTAAGATGCAGGCAGTCAGAGATTGGCCACAACCATCCACTGTCAAACAAGTCCAATAGTTCCTGGGACTTGCTAACTTTTAGCAGAAATTCATCAGCTTAGTGGCAGCTCTGCAGGTAGCTCTAACTAAGAAATCCACGGGCTCATTTGTCTGGACTACCAAAGCGGAGGCAGCTTTTGCAGAGCTCAAGCAATGAATACATTAACTCCCATCTTGGTTTCACGTAACCCGGACCTTCCCTTCATCATGGAAGTGTACACCTCAGACATTAGAGTGGGTGTGTTGTTGTCTCAACAGTTACCTTCGGACAGTAAACTGCACCCATTTGCGTTCTTCTCCAGGTGGTTTTCCCCAGCAGAGAGAAACTATGACTTTGGGATTTGGGAGCTACTCACAGTTAAGTTGGCCTTGGAGGAATGGTATCACTGGCTTGAGGGGGCCAAGAACCCTCTTATTGTCTGGACAGACCTCAAGAACTTAGCTTATATTCAGGAGGCCAAGAAAATGAATTCCAGACCGGCCTAGTGATCTCTTTTCTTTAACCATTTTAATTTTGACCTGACCTACCAACCGGGGTCAACGAACCAGAAACCTGATTCCTTGTCTCATCAGTTCAACAAACCCAAAAGAGGGGAGCAGCTGACCACCATTTTGCTCCAAGCCAAGGTGATACCGTTACTTTGTTGAGAACTTTACGAACTTGTTTGCAAGGCTCAAGAGTAAGTTGAGGCTCCTAAGAACAGTCTCTGGGGTTGTCTGGTTGTCCCAGATTCTGTCAGGACACGGGTAGTCCAATGGGGACATGCATTGAGAATAACCACTCACCCAGGAATTGCCAGGTCCCTCAATTTCAGAGGAGTTATTGGAGGCCGGAATTCGACACGCAAGGTGTGCACGCGGAATCAGGAACCCCATACCTAACCTCAAGGGCTCCTCCACCCTCTGTCTATTCCAGATCGACCATGGGCACACATCTCCATGGACTTTGTCATGACATGGCATTCCCATTCCAATGTGACAGACCGTGGCCTCCTCTGTTGCCATGATGAGCTCACTCTCAGGTGGAACAACACCTCACATTTAAGAAACTCATTTACACCATTTCTTGGACCCAGAGTGACCTCTGTGATCAAGCATGCTGCACCTTACCTGGAGTATTGCACTGTCTGCAACAAGCAGGATTTCCAAGGGCCAATTCTAATGCCCATTCTCATTCTGCCATGACTGTCCATGGCCTGCTCTATTGCTATGATGAGGTCACACTTAGGTTAAACTCTGCTTTCCACAAAGATTGCTCTCTCCACGATTCCACTATCTACTTATTCCCCCGCCCCCCTCGCCAACTCCCTCCTGGCACTTTGCCCTGCAATAACAAAGCTTATGGAGTGTTCCCTTTCATAAGTCGAGGGATAGAGTTTAAGAGTCGCGGGGTAATGATGCAGCTCTATACAACTCTGGTTAGGCCACACTTGGAGTACTGTGTCCAGTTCTGGTCGCCTCACTATAGGAAGGATGTGGAAGCATTGGAAAGGGTACAGGGGAGATTTACCAGGATGCTGCCTGGTTCAGAGAGTATGCATTATGATCAGAGATTAAGGGAGCTAGGCCTTTACTCTCTGGAGAGAAGGAGAATGAGAGGAGACATGATAGAGGTATACAAGATATTAAGAGGAATAGATAGAGTGGACAGCCAGCGCCTCTTCCCCAGGGCACCGCTGCTCAATACAAGAGGACATTGCTTTAAGGTAAGGGGTGGGAAGTTCAAGGGGGATATTAGAGGAAGGTTTTTTACTCAGAGAATGGTTGGTGCGTGGAATGCACTGCCTGAGTCAGTGGTGGAGGCAGATACACTAGTGAGGTTTAAGAGACTACTAGACAGGTATATGGAGGAATTTAAGGTGGGGGCTTATATGGGAGGCAGGGTTTGAGGGTCAGCACAACATTGTGGGCCAAAGGGCCTGTACTGTGCTGTACTATTCTATGTTCTATGTATGTGTTACTCTGGATTTCTAGCATCTGACGAATCTCTTGTGTTTATCAATTTGCTGCCTTCTGTGTGTCACCCTTGTCTTTCATTGTGCATTGGTGGCTCACAGTTTCATAATTCTGACTGAGGAATTAGCTCAGTGCATGATCTGTGACCCTGTTTAGTCGTTTCTCATATTTAGTTGTTTTTGAAATTACTGTTTAGGTTCCTAGAATGCCGCAGATGAATTAGATTAGATTCAACTTTATTGTCATTGTGCCGAGTACACAGATACAAAGCCAATGAAATGCATTTAGTATCTGACCAGAAATGCAAAGAATAGTGTTATTTACAAAATAACTGCGAATTAAAAAGTGCTACAGTACACAAATATAAAAGTACAATACAGATGCAATACTGCTTAGCGCTGTGATGAGAGGTTCAGCAGTGTCACAGCCTCAGGAAAAAAGCTCTTCCTGTGCCTGCTGGTGCAGGAGCAGAGGCTCCTGTAGTGCCTACCGGGTGGGAGGAGAGTAAGAAGTCCATGGTTAGGATGAGATGCATCCCTGATAATGCTTTTCGCCCTGCCCAGGCAGCGTTGCTGCCCAACTTGTCTTCTACTGAGTGAACACAGGAGAGCAGCACAGGTGGGTGGGGCCAGATCGCAATCTGGCACGAATTCCAGTGCGTCCGCAAGTGTCTCTCCACTGGGCGACTGCAAAAGGTGACACTGTGGCATAAGGGCTTGGTACACACAAGCACTGAGGCAACACAGCACCCCAGCCGTCCATCTCGTCAAGGTACCAGTGAACCAGGCTTACAGTATTCTACATTATGGATGTCCAGCACAGTCTTACAATGACAATAAAAACATCTAAGAACATCAATTGTGCTGCTTGTTGAACCATGCATCGACTCTGCACAGCAATGCTATGCAACAAGTACAGATGATACACAACAATTCCAGCTCCAACAATATCCAGCAGCTTGCTAATGGACCTGAAGCACTTGATGTTCATAATATCCAGCAGTGTCTTGTGATTGTTCAAAAAGACATAAAGGACAAATAATTACACCTTTGGTTGGACCTGGAGAGGTTGCTGTGACCGTGCGCAGTGCCAATATACTGGAATTTACGGATCAGAATCAAAATCAGGTTTAATATCACCAGCATATTTGTGAAACTTGTTAACTTTATGGCAGCAGTACAATGAAATACATGACAAGTAAAGAGAAAAATAAATCTGAGCTACAGTAAGTGTATACAGTACTTGTCCTTAAATAGTTAAGTTGAAATAAATAGCTCAAAAAAACAGAAATAAAAAAGTAGTGGGGTAGTATTTATGGGTTCAATGTCCATTTAGAAATCAGATGTCAGTGGGGAAGAAGCTGTTCCTGAATCACTAAGTGTGTGCCTTCAGGCTTCTGTACCTCCTTCTCGATGGTAACAATGGCATGTCCTGGGCAGTGGGGTCCTTAATGATGGATACCACCTTCCTTAGGCTCCTGAAAGATGTCTTGGATACTTTGGAGTTTAGTACCCATTATGGAGCTGACTAATTTTACAAGTGTCTGAAATTTACTTTCATCTTGTGCTGAAGCAACCCCACCATGCCAGACAGTAATGCTGCCAGTCAGGATGCTCTCCACAGTACATTTGTAGAAGTTTTCAACTTTCAGACCAAATCTCCTCAAACTCCAAATGAAATATAGTTGCTGTCTTTCCTTCTTCATAGCTGCATCAGTATGTTGCATACAGGTTAAGTCCTCAGAGATATTGACACCCAGGAACCTGAAATTGCTCTCTCTCCACTTCTGATCCCTCTATGAGGATTGGTTTGTGTTCCTTTGTCTTACTTGTTCTGAACTCCACAATCAGCTCTTTGGTTTTGCTAACACTGAGTGCAAAGTTGTTGCTATGACACCGCTCAACTAAGTGGTGTATCTCGCTCCTGTACGCCCTTTCATCACCAACTGAGATTCTGCCAACCATGATTGTATCATCAGCAAATTTATAGATGGCATTTGAGCTATTCTTAGCCACACAGTCATAGGTGTAGAGAGAGTAGAGCAGTGGGCTAAGCACACATCCCTGTGGTGTACTAGTGTTGATTGTGAATGAGGTGGTGATGTTATTTCCGATCTGCACAGGTTGTGGTCTTCCGGTCAGGAAGTCAAGGACCCACTTGCAGAGGGAGGTGCAGAGGGAGGTACAGAGGCCCTGGCTCCGTAGCTTTTCGATCAGGACTGGACATCTTGACACAGCTGCATTCATCTGACTGAGAAATTTACACAGTGAAAATACCCTGCAAGACAGGAAATGTTAAAGCTCAATATGTGCATAAAATTGTTCAAGCGATGAGTACTTAGTGCAGATGCTGGGTGCGAAACTTTGCACTTTGTTCCTGTTCATGTCAAATTACCAACCACCATTTGTGTTGCTGCCTGGCTGCTAACAGTACTAGGATCCCATTCTGAGCTGTTGGACCACTGACTCTCACTTCAGAGTCAATCTGCAGCACCACTGGTAACAATAAGACCATTGAAATGGAGCACCATTAGGCCATTCAGGCCATTAAGCCTACTCCACCACTCCATCATGGCTGATTTATTATCCTGCTTGAATCTGTTATCTTGCCTCCTCTTTGTAACCATTGATGCCCTTACTATCAACCTCATCTTTAAACCTAAACAATGACTTGGCCTTCTCAGCTGTCTGTGGCAATGAATTCCATAGATTCACCACACACTGGCTAAACAAATTCCTCCTTATCTCTGTTCTAAGGGGACATCCCTCTATTCTGAGGCTGTGCCCTCTAGTGATGGACACCCCCACTATAGAAAACATCCTCTCTGCATCGAATCTATCTAGGCCTTTCAACATTCACGCAAAGTCCTGACGAAGGGTCTCAGCCTGAAACATCGACTGTGCTTCTTGCTATGGACGCTGCCTGGCCTGCTGCGTTCCACCAGCACTTTGTGTGTGTTGCTTTCAACAGTCAATTAGTTTCAAAGAGATCACACTCATTCTTCTAATTTCCAGTGAGCCATCAAACACTCCTCATACATGAACCCTTTCATTCCTGGAATCATTCTTGTGAACCTCCTCTGCACCCCTTCCAATGCCAAAACATCTTTTCTTAAATAAAGGGCCCAAAACTTTTCACAATACTCCAAATGCGGTCTGATCAATGCATTATAAAGCCTCAACATTACATCCTTGCTGTTATATTTTAATCCCCTAAAAATGAGTGCTAATGTTGCAGTAGCCTTCCTTACCACTAACTCAATTTGTAAGCTCTCTTTCCAATATTTTTATTAATTTATATATAAGAATACAGAGTAAAGGGAAAAAATATAGATGTCGATACATTAAACTAAATCGCATATAAAGACTCCTTACCCTATATTCGTACAAGTCAATTAGTTCGTAACATTGAAAAGTAATTATTCTATTATATTAAAAAAATCTAACTCACTACCAAGACCGAAGCTGATCAGTAGAAAACAAAAGAAAAAAGATTGTTAGTTATCATCTGTGCTTTAACAGCAAATCAAAGGTTTTGAAAATAATTCAGAAAATGTTTGAAAGTCTTCATTAGATTCAAAGGTTGAACATCGAATCTTCTCTAAATTTAAACATAACATCACGTCACGTAACCATTGGGCGTGAATAGGAGAGGCCACATCTTTCCATTTAAGCAAAAGCGTCCTTCTGGCCGTAAGAGACATAAAAGCCAAGATGCGCAAATCAGATGGCTCCAAAATAACACACGTCAAAGTTGCTGGTGAACGCCGCAGGCCAGGCAGCATCTCTAGGAAGACCCTTCGTCAGGAAGGGTCTCGGCCCGAAATGTCAACTGTACCTCTTCCTAGAGATGCTGCCTGGCCTGCTGCGTTCACCAGCAACTTTGATGTGTGTTGCTTGAATTTCCAGCATCTGCAGATTCCTCGTGTTTACGGCTCCAAAATAATATCCTTTCCTCCAACAATACCAAATAAAGCAGTCAAAGGATTAGGCTTGAAATTTACTTTAATAAGTATCGAAAAGGTATGAAATACATCTTTCCAATATTTTCCAAGACTCGGACATATCCAAAGCATATGAATGAGTGAAGCTTCTCCATTATTACATTTATCACATGTACGGGGTCTTTCTTTTCTGTTATGTTAAAATTAAAATGGCTTCTTTGTTATGTTATACTGGGAATGCTTCTTTGTTATGTTAAATGCTGAGAAAGTCTCTAGCTAAACAGTTGCTTGGGTTAATACAGACAGCAGGGTGCTATTAACCAATGGGTGTTCATGTATCACTTTGTTTTCGGATGACAATGCTGTATCATATGACTGGGAACGGGGTTTTTGGCGGGGAGTCGGAGGAGAGACGGGGAGGATGGCGGATATGCGGAAAGGCTCCGGTCGATCACTTCGGCTGGTCCTGAGCCGTGGGTCAACAGGATCCGGGTGGTCGTCCGAAATCGATTGAGCTCCAATGGTTGCACGCAAAGAACTTGGACTTTGATAAGTCTTGGCGCCTTTTTTTTCATTACTTCCTTTTCTGTATAAATTTATATTAATGTCATAGAATTAGTAATATCTATAAAGTACTTGGTAAAACGTGACGGGTGTGCTGGCTGATGATTGATGTTTGGGATTGATTCGGGTGGCCACCGACTCTGTGGGAAGCGTTGAGGCAGGTGCTGGGTGGGATTTCCCCTAGACATATACAAGCCAATATAACTGAGCGTTACAATGGGGGCTCGTCCGGGATCTGGATTTTTGGTAAAGCTGTATAGTCGTCGCGTTAAGTAGTGCGAAGATGGATCGAGATATGATTGTAAGTTGGTGTGAATTAGAGGATGTACTGGTGAATCATGCGTGCGTGCTAAGTGGGGTCAATTTCCGCATTTCAGCAGATGTACTGGTGCGAGGGTTGAGTTTGATTAAAGGTATCGGGCAGGTAGAACTCATAGCTAGAAGGTGTGGGAAAGAACTGGAGTCCAGCTGGATGTTGGTTCCGACGAGTGCCGACGTCATGATGTTGGAACTACCAGCGACAGTTCACGTCCAGGGGGAGGCGGGACCGTGGAGTCTCCACACCCTCCCGGAGGACAAAAATGAGGAGGTGCCAGAGGAGGAGCTAGATGAGGCCTCAGGGGTGGTGCCAGTATCCAGGGGTGGAGGCGCGGAGTGGGAAGGCTTGGCCAGGCCCCGTCCCCCAATTAGGGATGAGACCTCCGAGTTACCGGCTGCCATTACCTCCCTGGTGAGAAGGGTTGAGGGGCCCTGCCCGAAGCTGAGAATTTTCTCAGGAGCCAGGCCCACCCCGGCAGGGGAGGACAAATATGAGGCATGGATTGAGAATACGTCCCAGTTGTTAGAGGTGTGGTCAGTTTCGGATGAGGAAAAGAGACAGCGATTGGTGGAAAGCTTAAAGAGCGGGGCAACCAGTGTAGTCCGCGAGCTGAGAGCAGAACGCCTTTCGGCTTCCCTGTCGGAGTGTTTGGACACTTTGGAGGAAGTGTTTGGACCGTCAGGAGATCCCTGGCAACATTTAGCGGAGTTTCAACAAATGGGGCAGGGAAGAAGGAAAAAGCTCTCAGAATACATTTTCCGGCTGGAAGGGAAGCTTACAGGGCTGCAGCGCCGAGGGGTAGTGAAGGCGGACGAAGCGGCGAAGTTGAGGATGAGCCAGATTTGTAGAGGTTCCCTGGAGAATGACAGGGTGGCTTGGAGTATCCGGCAGTCATATGAGAGGAGCCCCCCTCCATCATTCGGGCTGCTGATTAGAGAGGTGCAGGTGGAGGAGAGTGCTTCGTGTTGAACAGGGGGCTCGGACCCATGGGGACGGTCTTCAGCGGTTCAGGAGGTGGTAGCCGGGGTGAGATCAGAGAAACCCAAGGGGTCCCCGGGGGGGCGTACCAGGAGGAGGGAGGCGGCGGGTAGTGGGTGCTATATCTGTGGGAGGGAGGGGCATTTCCAGCGGGAATGTGAGTGGCCGGGGGTGTGCTACAGCTGTGGGGAAGCGGGTCACTTGCGGAGGGATTTTGAGAGATGAGATGCTCCGAGGGGGGAGGGCCTCCAGGCCACTAAGAAGGGAGAGGTGTCGGGAAACTTAGGACAGGCTCAGTGAGGGTCCGACAGGTAGGCCTGGGGTGTCACCTGGGGTGTCTGAACAGGAAGAGTCAGCAGAGGAAGTACAGAGGTCTCAGAGGAGTAGGCAACCCCCCCCCCCCGGAGAGATTGACTTATACAGCGCCGGGAGAACAGGGTGTGATCTCTACTGCCCTGGAAAGTTATGTCACCTGTTTATGCACCTGGGTTGGGTTTTGTGTTTTACAAGGAGCACTGGTGGACCCTGTTAACGTCATGAGGACATGACTTTATTGGTGGGGGGAGAGTGTACAGGGTCTTTCTTTTTTGTTATGTTAAAATTAAAACGGCTTCTTTGTTATGTTATATTGGGGAATGCTCCTTTGTTATGTTAAATGCTGAGAAAGTCTCTCGCTAGACAGTTGCTTGGGTTAATACAGATAGCAGAGTACTATTAGCCAATGGGTGGTCATGTATCGTTTTGTTTTTGGATGATAATGCTGTCTCATATGACTGGGGACGGGGTTTTGGCGGGGAGTCGGAGGAGAGACAGGGAGGACGGCGGACGTGTGGAAAGGCTCCGGTCGATCACTTTAGGTGGTCCCGAGCCGTGAGTCGACAGGATCCGGGTGGTCGTCCGGAATCAATTGAGCTCCAACGGTTGCGCGCAAAGAACTTGGACTTTGATAAATCTTGGCGCCTTTTTTTCATTACTTCCTTTTCTGTATCGAATTTATATTAACGTCATAGAATTATTAATATCTATAATGTGTACTTGGTAAAACGTATTGGGTGTGCTGGCTGATGATTGATGTTTGGGATTGATTCAGGTGGACACCGACTCCGTGGGAAGTGTCGAGGCAGGTGCTGGGTGGGATTTCCCCTAGACATATACGAGCCAATATAACTGAGCGTTACACACAATGACAGAGATACATCTAAATAAAAACAAGACAACTTATCCTTAGTCCTATGGACCACTTTAAATGGAAGGAGAGAGTGACAGGCACATAATGATGAAGCGTTGACCAATTTAAAAATTTGATTGCAAGTTTCCTTAGAAATTGAAGTCTGTTCAATTTGTAAGCTAACATTCAGGGAATCCTGCATGAGGACTCACAAGTCCCTTTGCACTTCCGATTTCTGCATTTTCTCACTGTTTAGAAAATAATCCAAGATATTATTCCTTCCAGTAAAGTGCATGACCATACACTTCCCAACAATATATGCCATCTGCCACTTCTTTGCCTATTCTCCCAATATGTCTAAGTCCTACTGCAAATTCCCTGCTCTCTCAACACTACCTGACCCTTCAACTATCTTCATATTGTCTGTAAACCTGGCCACAAAGTAACCAACTCCATCGTCCAAACCTTTGACATATAGCATGAACAAAGGCATCCCAGTCCTGACCCCCTACTAAACACCACTAGTCACCGGCAGCCAAAGAAAAGGCCCCCTTACTTCCCTCTCCATGCATCCTGGCAATCAGCCAATCTTCTATCCATCTAGTATCTTTCCTTTGATACCATGAACACCTGTCTTGTTTGTTTCATACATTGGAGGAGTATAGGACCAGATGCCGCAGCCTCAAAATAAAAGGATGTGCCTTTACATCAGAGATGAGAGTATCTTTAGCCAATGGGTGGTAAATCTGTGGAATTCGTTACCACAGGCGGCTGTGGAGGACAAGTCATTGGATACATTTAAAGCAGAAGTTGATAGCTTCTTGATTAGTAAGGGTGTCAGAGGTTTTGGTGAGAAGCAGGAGAATAGGGTTGAGAGAAACAATGTATAAGCCATGACAGAATGACAGAGCAGACTCAATGGGCTGAATGGCCTAATTCTGCTCCTAAGTTTTATGGTATTTGTAGCCTCATGTGCGACAAAGGTCTTCTGGAAAATCAAGTAAACAACATCCACATATTCTCCTTTGTCAATCCTGCCTGTTATTTCTTCAAACGACTGCAACAGATTTGTCAGCTAGGAAACCATGTTGACTTTGGCCTGTTTTATCATGTGCCTCCAAGTATCCCGAAGACTCATCCTTAATCATCCGACATCTTCCCAACCACTGACGTCAGACTATCTGGCCTATAATTTCCTTTCTTCTGTCTCTTTCCCTTCGTAGAATATGGAGTGATATTGGCAATTTTCCAGTTCTCCAGAACCATTCCTGAATCTAGTGATTTTTTGAAGATCATTATTTATACCTCCATAATCTCTTCTTCTACCTCTTTCAGTGCCCTGGTGTGTAGTCCATCATGTCCAGGTGACCTATCTACCTTCAGACTTTCAGCTTCCCAGACACCTTCTCCTTAGTAAGAGCAACTACACTCACTTCTGCCCCCTGACACACACAAATATCTGGCATACTGCTGATGTCTTCCACAGAGAAGCTTGACGTAAAATACTTATTAAATTCATCTACCATTTCCTTGTTTCCCTATTTCTACCTCTCCAACCTAATTATAGAATGGTTTGATATCCAATCTCACTTCTCTTTTACTCTTTATATACCTGAAAAAAAGATTTTGGTGTACTATTTTACATTATTGGCAAGCTTACCTTCACATTTCATCGCTTCTCTCCTTATTGCTTTTCAGCTGCCTTCTGTTAGTTTTTAAAATTATTGATCTTCCCACTAAATTTTGCTATATTATATGCACACTCTTTTGCTTTTATGCTGTCTTTGACTTCCCTTGTCAGCCATAGTTGCCTCACTCTCCATAAGAATACAGATTCTTTGGGATATATCTATCCTGTGCTTTCCCAAATGCTCCCATAAACTCCAGCCATTGCTGTTTTGCCATCATCCCTGCTAGTGTCCCCTTCTAATCAACTTAGGCCATCTCCTCTCTCGTGTCTCTGTAATTCCTTTTACTCCACTTTAATACTGATTCATCTGATTTTACATTCTTCCTCTCAAAGTGCACTGTGAATTCTATTATATTACGATCACTGCCTCCTAATTGTTCCTTTACTTTAAATTCCCTGATCAAATTGGTTCATTACACAACACCACGTACAGAATTCTCTTTTCCTTAGTGGGCTCAACAAAAAGCTGCTCTAAAAAGCCATGTTGTAGGCATTCTACAGATTTCCCTATTGGGATCCAGCACCAACCTAATTTTCCCAATCTACCTGCATGTTGAAATCCCCCATTATTATTGTAACATGCTCTTTTCATATGTCTTTTCTATTTCCCCTTGTAATTTGTACTCCACATCCCAGCTACTGTTTAGAGGATATGCATAACTCCCATCAGGGTCTTTTTGCCCTTGCAGTTTACATGCAGTTGAAAGCCACTTCTGCCATGCCAGTCGTTGATTGGCCCATTCAAGGGTTGCAGCAGCTCTTTCCCATTGGTTGCCTTGTGTGCCACAGCACAGGTGTCCAGTTCCAGGTGCCTCAGGGGGATAAGATTAGCACATGCTAGAGCAGGGGTAGCCAACCTTTTACATTCCATGCGTCAATTTTTTCATGCACGAGTTCAGATGTGCTATACAACTCTTGTACTCCCATTCAATTCTTGTAAAAATATGTTATTGTAAACATATTTAGAATTTTTACATGATATATTGATTTAATATAAAAACAAGATAAACATTACTTACCTTAATGAGACTTTTGAGTCTGTTTTGATTTCACCAAGCTTTTAATGTTTGCAGTTAAATTAGTTACTGAGAGCAGCAGAGAATTCTTCAAATTCTTCAAAGTCTGATGTTGTGTTTTATAGTGTCTACTAAGATCATGCCTTCTATTATGTGAGAAAGTGTTTTCACAAACAATGCACAATGGTTTTCCTGACGGATCTGCTATAAATAAGAAATCATTTTCCTACTGTTCATTGGTTTCATGCTTACTATCACTTTCTGCTTTTCTTTTGCTCATTTTCTTTTTCCTCTGTGATGGGTAACTGAATGTAAAAACAAGGCTTAATTTTCGAAGAAGTACAAAACTGCAAATGTTCACAAAGGATGAACAAAGCACAACGCTGTAGCGCACGAGTGTCAATCGTAAACTGACTGGGAAAAACCTGCGACGCACTGCTGGTGCAGACGCCTGGCGCCTCAGGATCAAACAAGTATCAAACGTGTGTTGAACAGTTATGGAACGACTGCAGAACAAAAGTCCTCCTTTCCTAGTTTGACTCATTGAACATCTTTTTTAATTGAAAACAGATTAATGTGAAAGAAGATAACATTCGCCAAAAGATGTGCACGAAATACTAAAATCGCTAAAAATCATTGCTAAGTTTTAGGTTTATTCTCAGTAAAACCTATTTCTAGCTCTAAGCTACTTGAAGTCCTGTTATAGATTTTTTGTTCTACAAATCAGTTTTTGGTTAATACTTTTTGCATGAGTAAGCTTACTTTTTTATTATTACCACTGGGGTGCAATGCACCACTTCTAATTATCCAATGCACCACAGGTTGCCCATCCCTGTGCTAGAGACTGGTTGGCTTTCCTTAGTCTCTAGGGGCTCATCTTCATACTGAGGTTGCCACCAGCACTGAAGAACCATTTGGAAAGTATGCTGCAGACATAGAATGGTCCACACACACGTTTAGTTAAGTATCACTGTGTGTCCGATAGAGTGATCAGCAACACTGGGGTTCCACAGGGGACTGTCTTGTCTCCCTTTCTCTTCACCATTTACACCTCGGACTTCAACTACTGCACAGAGTCTTGTCATCTTCAGAAGTTTTCGGATGACTCTGCCATAGTTGGATGCATCAGCAAGGGAGATGAGGCTGAGTACAGGGGCTACGGTAGGAAACTTTGTCACATGGTGTGAGCAGAATTATCTGCAGCTTAATCTGAAAAAGACTAAGGAGTTGGTAGTAGACCTGAGGAGAGCTAAGGTACTGGTGACCCCTGTTTCCATCCAGGGGGTCAGTGTGGACATGGTGGAGGATTACAAATACCTGGGGATACGAATTGACAATAAACTGGAAAATAAACAGTGGTCAAAGAACACTGAGGCTGTCTACAAGAAGGGTCAGAGCCATCTCTATTTCCTGAGGAGACTGAGGTCCTTTAACATCTGCTGGACGATGCAGAGGATGTTCTACGAGTCTGTGGTGGCCAGTGCATCATGTTTGCTGTTGTGTGCTGGGGCAGCAGGCTGAGGGTGGCAGACACCAACAGAGTCAACAAACTCATTCGTAAAGCCAGTGACGTTGTGGGGATGGAACTGGACTCTCCCACGGTGGTATCTGAAAAGAGGATGCTGTCTAAGTTGCATGCCATCTTGGTCAATGTCTCCCATCCACTACGTAATGTACCGGTTGGGCACAGGAGTACATTCAGCCAGAGACTCATTCCACCGAGATGCAACACAGAGCGTCATAGGAAGTCATTCCTGCCTACAGCCATCAAACTTTACAACTCCTCCCTTGGAGGGTCAGACACACTGAGCCAAAAGGCTAGTCCTGGACTTATTTCATAATTTACGGGCATAATTTACATATTACTATTTAACTATTTATGGTTTTATTACTATTTATTATTTATAGTGCAACTGTAACAAAAACCAATTTCCCCCGGGATCATTAAAGTATGACTATGACTATCTGTGGAATGTTTAGTTTTGTCGTTGTGTAACTTGGGGAGTCTTAATGAGGTACTGTTGGGTTTGAAAGGTTACTGAATGTTTAGTATTGCAGTTTTTGTAAGTTAGGGTGACTTAGATGTTTGGTCGAACATTTTACTGTTTGTCTGTAAATAAGCGGTTAATGTACTTTTCGTAATCCGTATATATCACTCACCTGGCTGATCACATCTCGTCATCTCAGAAAGGATATGTTGTCATTAGAGACAGTCCAGAGGAGGTTCATGAGGATGATTCCGGGAATGAAAGCGATAACATATGATGAGCGTTTGGCAGCTTCGGAATTTAGAAGAATGTGGGGGGATCTCACTGAAACCTACCAAATGTTGAAAGGACTAGATAGGGTGGATATGGAGAGGATGTTTTCTATGGTAGGGTTATCTAGCACCAGATGGCACAGCCTCAGAATAGAAGGTGAATTTTCAGAACAGAGGAGGTAAGGAGGAGTTTCTTTAGCCAGAGGGTAGTGAATCCGTGGAATGCTCTACCACAGACTGCGGTGGAAGCCAAGTCCAGGAGTATATTTAAGGCGGAAGTAGATTGTTTCCAGATCGGTCGGGCGTCAGAGGATATGGTGAGAAGGCAAGTGTATGAGGTTGAGTGGGACCTGGGATCAGTCATGATGGACTGGTGGAGCAGACTCAATGGACTGAATGGCCAAGTTCAGCTCTTATTTCTTATGGTCTTATGGTGTCTTCTGACTCACTCACCAAACTATGGACGTGCTTCCTCATAACAGCTGTGGACCTAATCCATGACATTCCTGAGGCTGGCATCTGGGAGGCAACATGCCATTGGTATGTCTTGTTCAAGCCTGCTCCTCTAACTATGGGATCCCCTATCTGTACCTCTCTTCTCCTCCCTTCCCTTCTCAGCTGCAAAGCCAGACATAGTGTTAGAGACCTGGTTGCTGTTGCTTCTCCCGGCAGGTCGAAGATTCGTCAACAGTATCCAAAGCAGTATACTTGTTATTGAGGTGCATAGTGCATAGTCTGCACTGACTGACTATTCCCTTTCCCTTTCCTAACAGTCACCCAGCTACCTGCTTGCTGAAACTCGGGGATGATTACCTCTCTGTAGCTCCTGTCTATCACCTCCTCATTCTGGCATATGAGCCAAAGATAACCGGTAACCATGAGCATTAGCGGACTGTGGACCCCACCAAGGTGCTCTTGGCAGCAAAACCTGACCAAGTAGAAGACACTCGGCACCTGGGCAGGAAGAAGCCACAGGGGCCTCTGTCCATGCAATCTGCTTTCTTTCAGTGTAATTGGTTGTACAGGTTTCTACCACTGACTGATCCCATTTACAAACCTATTGTGATGCACATACTGGTCACTGTGAGGGTCAGGCTGGTTCTGTGATGTCACAAGCTGTCCAGTTAATGACTCCACATTTGGTCAAATTCACAGTGCTAGTTCAGGTTTCATTGATTTAACCAGTAGAAAGTGACAACCAGTGTCAAGCGTACTGCACCTACAGTCCTGACGAGTTGGGGAATATCACTCAACTGGCTGACCACATCTGAGAGTCAGTGGATAAGATTAAGTGGAGGAACCAGCTCTGTAGCTATTACTCACTAGGGGTGGGGGGGGGGGAGACTGGTGGCCTTTCTGGGTGCTATGAGGCTAGTGGGCTACTGTGCTACATGGGGAGTGGTGACTATTCAGTTTACAGTACTAGATATTGTACTTCTGTGGCTATATATATATATATATATAGTTTAGTCATGGGGCTCATACCAGTCTGAGGGGTGGAATATAATGTGAAGGGTTAGTTTCCTTGAGGTCGTAAATCACTTGCTCGTTGTTGATTGACCACTTTGAAGGATGCAACAGCTCTTTCCCATTGGTTGCCTTGTGTACCACGGCACAGGTGTCCAGTTCCAGGTGCCTTGGGGGATAAGATTAGCACATGCTAGAAACACACACAAAACGCTGGTGGAGCGCAGCAGGCCAGGCAGCATCTATATGATCCTGTCAGGTCGAAAGGAAAGGTTAAAAGTTTGAGAGAGCGATGGTTTTCAAGAGATATTAGAAACTTGGTTCAGAAAAAGAGAGAGATCTTCAATAAATATAGACAGCTTGGAGTTAATGAGGTACTCAAGGAATATAAAGAATGTAAAAAGAATCTTAAGAAAGAAATTAGAAAAGCTAAAAGAAGATGTGAGACTGCTTTGGCAAGTAAGGTGAAAATAAATCCAAAGGGTTTCTACAGTTATGTTAGTGGCAAAAGGATAGTGAGGGATAAAATTGGTCCCTTGGAGAATCAGAGTGGACGGCTATGTGCGGAGCCAAAAAAGATGGGGGAGATTTTGAACAATTTCTTTTCTTCGGTATTCACTAAGGAGAAAGATATTGAATTGTGTAAGGTAAAGGAAACAAGTAGGGTAGTTATGGAAAGTATGACAATTAAAGAAGAGGAAGTACTGACACTTTTAAGGAATATAAAAGTGGATAAGTCTCCAGGTCCGGACAAGATATTCCCTAGGACTTTGAGGGAAGTTAGTGTAGAAATAACGGGGGCTCTGACAGAAATATTTCAAATGTCATTAGAAACGGGAATGGTGCTGGAGGATTGGCGTATTGCTCATGTGGTTCCATTGTTTAAAAAGGGCTCTATGAGTAAACCTGGCAATTATCGGCCTGTGAGTTTGACGTCAGTGCTGGGTAAATTGATGGAAAGTATTCTTAGAGATAGTATATATAATTTTCTGGATAGACAGGGTCTGATTAGAAACAGTCAACGTGGATTTGTGCGTGGAAGGTCATGTTTGACAAATCTTATTGAATTTTTTCTGAGGTTATTAAGAAAGTTGACGAGGGTAAAGCGGTGGATGTTGTCTATATGGACTTCAGTAAGGCCTTTGACAAGGTTCCACACAGAAGGTTAGTTAGGAAGGCTCAGTCATTAGGCATTAATATGGAAGTAGTAAAATGGATTCAGCAGTGGTTAGATGGGAGACGCCAGAGAGTAGTGGTGGATAACTGTGTGTCAGATTGGAGGACGGTGTGTATCGGTGTGCCTCAGGGATCTGTACTGGGTCCAATGTTGTTTGTCATATATATTAATGATCTGGATGATGGGGTGGTAAATTGGATTAGTAAGTATGCAGATGATACTAAGGTAGGTGGTGCTGTGGATGATGAGGTAGGTTTTCAAAACTTGCAGAGAGATTTAGGACAGTTAGAAGAGTAGGCTGAAAGATGGCAGATGGAGTTTAATGCTGAAAAATGTGAGGTGCTACATTTTGGTAGACCTAATCAAAATAGGACATACATGATAAATGGTAGGGCATTGAAGAATGCAGTAGAACAGAGGGATCTAGGAATAATGGTGCATGGTTCCCTGAAGATGGAATCTCATGTGGATAGGGTGGTGAAGACAGCCTTTGGTTTGCTGGCCTTTATTCATCAGAGCATTGTGTGTAGGAATTGGGATGTAATGTTGAATTTGTATAAGGCATTGGTAAGGCCAAATCTGGAGTATTGTGTACAGTTCTCGTCACTGAATTATGGGAAGGATGTCAATAAAATTGTGAGGGTACAGAGGAGGTTTACTAAAATGTTGCCTGGGTTTCATCTCCTAAGTTACAGAGAAAGGTTGAACAAGTTAGGCCTTTATTCTTTGGAGAGTAGAAAGTTGAGGAGAGACTTGATAGAGGTGTTTAAAATTATGTGGGGGATTGATAAAGTTGACGTGGTTAGACTTTTTCCACTGAGAGTGGGGAAGATTCAAACGAGGTCATGGGTTGAGAATTAGAGGACAAAAGTTTAGGTGTAACATGAGGGGGAACTTCTTTACTCAGAGAGTGGTAGCTGTGTGGAATAAGCTTCCAGCAGAAGTGGTTGAGGCAGGTTCTATGTTGTCGTTTAAAGTTAAATTGGATAGATATATGGACAGGAAAGGAATGGAGGGTTATGGGCTGAGTGCAGGTCGGTGGGAATAGGATAGGGTAAGAGTTCAGCACGGACTAGAAGGGCCGAGATGGCCTGTTTCCTTGCTGTAATTGCTATATAGTTATATGGTTATAGGAAGGGTCTCGGCCCGAAACGTCAACTGTACCTCTTCCTATAGATGCTGCCTGGCCTGCTGCTTTCCACCGGCGTTTTGTGTGTGTGTTGCTTGAAATTCCAGCATCTGCAGATTTCCTCATGTTTGAGCACATGCTAGAGACTGGATGGCTTTCCTTTGTCTCCAGCCACTCATCTTCACACTGAAGTTATTGGCAGCAGTGAAGAGCCACCAGGAAAGTATGCCACACATATAGGAGGGCCCACATGTACATTTAGTTAAGTATATGTTGAAGGTTTAAATTTGTCGTGTAATTTGGGAGACTTAATGAAGTACCTGTTGCATTTGAAGTGTTACTAAGTGATTAGTGTCACAGTTTTTATAACTTAGGGTGGCCTAGATATTTGGTCAGATGTTTTACTGTTTGTCTGTAAATTAATGCGTTTATTCACAAACAGTGTCTTCTGCCTCACTTACCAAACTATGGACATGCATCCCTGTAACAGCTGTGGACCTGATCCAAGATACTCCTGAATCTGGCATCTGGGAGACAACGTGCCATCGGTGTGTCTTTTTCAGGTCCACGGAATCGCCTGTCTGTTCCTCTAAATGGGATCCCCTATCTCTGCTGTATTTCTCTTCTCCCCCATAAGGCCATAAGACATAGGAGTAGAATTAGGCCATTCGGCCCTTCACGTCTGCTCCGCCATTCCATCATGGCTGACCCTGGATCACACTCAACCCCATACACCTGCCTTCTCGCCATATCCTTTGATGCTCTGACCGATCAGGAAATGATCAACCTCCACCTTAAATAAACACACAGACTTGGCCTCCACCATAGTCTGTGGCAGAGCATTCCACAGATTTACTATTCTCTGGCTAAAAAAAAATTCCTTCTTACCTCTGTTCTAAAGGGTCGCCCCTCTATTTTGAGACTGTGCCCTCTAGTTCTAAGTACCCCAACCATAGGAAACATCCTCTGCACGTCCACCCATCTAGTCCTTTCAGCATTTGATATTTAATGAGATTCCCATGCGTTCTCTAAATTCCAGTGAGTACAGGCCCAAAGCTACCAAATGCTTCTCATTTGTTAACCCCTTCATTCCTGGAATCATCCTGGTGAACCTTCTGTGGACTCTCTCCAATGAAAACACACCCTTTCTGAGATATGGGGACCAAAACTGTTGACCATATGCCAAGTGCAGTCTGCCTAGAGTCTTATAGAGGCTCAGCATTATCTCTTTGCTTTTATATTATATTTCCCTTGAAATAAATGCCAACATTGCATTTGCCTTCTTTAAAGCAGACTCAACCTAAGTTTTAACCTTCTGGGAGTCTTGCATGATGACTCCTAAGTCTCTCTGCACCTCTGATGTTTGAACCTTCTCCCCATTTAGATAATAGTCTTCACTATTGTTCTTTTTACCAAAATGCATCATCACACTTTTCCCAACACTGTATACCATCTGCCACTTTTTTGCCCATTCTTCCAATTTGTCTAAATCCAGCTGCAGTCCCTTTGCTTCCTCAGCACTACCTACCCCTCCACCTATCTTTATATCATCCACAAACATTGCCACAAAGCTACCAATTTCATTATCTAAATCATTGACAAACAACGTGAAAAGCAGCGGTCCCAATACTGACCCTTGAGGAACACCACTAGTCACTGGCACCCAACCAGAAAAGCCCCTTTTATTCCTGCTCACTGCCTCCTGCCTGTCAGCCCCATCCCTTCTGAGCTACAAAGCCAGATTTATTGTTAGAGGCCTGGTCACTGTTGCTTCCTCCAATAGGTCATAGATCCCTCAACAGTACCCAAAGCAGTTACTTATTAATGAAGGGATGACCACATTCTGCACTGGCTGCCTATTCCCTTTCCCTTTCCTAATAGTCACCCAGCCACCTGCCTTCTTCCACTCAGGGGTGACTAGCTCCCTGTAGCTCCTACCTATCACCTCTTCACTCTCGCATATGAGCCGAAGATGACTGGTACTATCATCATTAGAGAGCTGTGGACCCTGCTCTTGGCAGCAAAACCTGACCTAGTAGACACAAAAATTAGCAAAGTCCATGGCACCAGGAACATCTGCATCAAACGTTTCTCCCCAACTCCTTCTGGACCAGTGCAAAAGAGGAAATCTCTGATTCAGAGACATTTTGTTTCATACTCTGAAGGCTTCCCATCATCTCTCTACTGTCTCACTTCTTCAAATATCCCCACTCAGTGTCTCCTTTTTGTCTTCAGACTCCACCGTTTCACACCATCTGCTGGCACAGTCTGTCCCAATCACATTACTTGGACCAGGTTTTCCAATAAGGAGAACATAGAAATACTGTTCAAGTCTGCAGCAAAATCCCATTTGGAAACTTGGAACTCTACAAGTTCCGATGAAGCCATTCATCGCATCCAGATTTTGCCGATTCAGTGAAATATCTCTTAAGTTATCTATGTGCCACACTCAGTCAGATTCTGGAGTCACTGTCAAAGAGTACAATCCCAATGCTGGGGTAGCACCTGGGACAGGAAGAAGCCACAGGGGTCTCTGTCAGTGCAGTCTGCTTTCCTTCAGTGTAATTGATTGTACAAGTTCCTACCACTAACTGATCCCATTTACAAAGCTACGATGATGTGCATAGTGGTCACTATGAGGGTCAGGCTGGTTCTGTGATGTCACCAGATGTCCAGTTAAAGGGCCCTCCCTGTAATGAATCCTCGTTTGGTCAAAATCTCAGCGTTGCTTCAGATTTCAGTGATTTAAACAGTAGGAATAGAATAACTGGTTCTTGTCTGTTCCTAAGCATGAGAGTTCTTCAGATTCTGGGAATCCAAAGCAACGTGCACCGAATGCTGCAGGATCTCATCAGGTCAGGCAGCAGCCATGGAAATGACGTCGAAGTTTCAGGCTGAGATCCTTCTTCAGGACTGCAAAGGAATGGGGAATATGCCCCATAAAAAACGTGGGAGGAGGAGAAGGAGGATCACTAGAAGGTGATAGGTCCTGAAGGAGTGTCTTGGCCTGAAACGTCGACCGTGTATTCATTTCCATAGATGCTGAGTTCCTCCACCGTTTTGTGTGTGTTGCTTAAGTGAAGCCAGTTGGGTAGGAAAGGCAAAGGGGAGGAGAGGAAGGATTCTGATAGCAGAGAGTGGACCATAGGAGAAAGGGAAGGAGGAGGAGGACCTAGGGGGAGATGAGAAGAGGTAAGAGCCCAGAATGAGGAGTAGAGCAAGAGGGGAAGGGATTATTTTTTATTAGAAGGAGAAATCACCATCATGATGGAGGCTACTCAAACAGAATGTAATGTGTTCCTCCTTCACCCTGAGAGTGGCCTTACTGTGGGACAAGAAAAGGCCGTGGAACAACATGTCAGAATGGGAATGGGAATAGGAATTTAAATACTTGGCAACTGGGAAGTTCCTCTTTTGACAGCTGGAGCAGAGCTGCCCAACAAAGCGGACCCCATTTTACGATGGGTCTCACCAGGTATAGGAGGCACCAGACACAATAGATGACCCCAGCAGATTTGCAGGTGAAATGTTGCCTCACCTGGGAGGATTGAAGTGTGGAGGGGTGGACATGTGGGTGGAGGTGTTGATCAGCCTTACCGCTTGGGGAAAAGTAGCTGTTTTTGAGTCTAGTGATCCTGGCATGGATGCTATGTAACCTCCTCCCTGATGGGAGTGGAACAAACAGTCCATGAGCAGGGTGGGTGGGATCTCTCATGATATTGCTGGCCCTTTCTGTATATATGTCCCTGATGGCAGGTAGGCTGGTGCCTGTAGGCTATCCTGTTGGAGGGATCTGTGTGTTTAATCTACATTAAAAACCTGGCTTTTTCATAGGACCCATTTACCTTCCTATTTATGGTTCTGGTTAGGATACGTAGAAAATCTTCCATTGAGTGGTGGTGAATTTATGAAAACGTCTGGCCCTGTTACAGTGTACACTAGAGAGAAATTCATTCAGACTTTATAATTTCATTATAATTCATCCATAACCCACTTCCCTTTGTAGTATTTAATCCTTGTTCTTGCTCTGCAGGAATTACCCCAATCTGGCTAGACAGGTAGGATTTTGCTTTCTGTTAGCATACAGTTATCTTCCCAAGTCTCTTTGACTTTGGGTGTTCTAATCTGTGGTTTGGTCCTTCTGTTATCACGGCTGATCTTATAATCAGCTCTCCTGAACTTGTCCTACATGTCAAACTCCAATTGATTGGAAACATAAGAGATTCTGCAGATGCTGGAAATTCTTCCAACGTAACACACATAAAAAGCTGGAGGAACTCAGCAGCTCAGGCAGCATCTACAGAAATGAATAAAGAATTGATGTTTCGGACTGAGACCCTCCTTCAGGCTTGGAAAGGAAGAAGAAAGGCACCAGAATAAAAAGGCAGGTGGAGGGTGGAGGGGGAGGAAGACGAGCTAGAAGATGACAAGTGAAGCCAGGTGGGTGGGAAAGGTATAGGGCTGGAGAAGAAGGAATCCGATAGGGGAGGAGAGTGGAACATGGAAGAAAAGCAAGGAAGGGCGTCGGGGGAGGTGATAGGTGAGTGAGGAGAAGAGATAAGAGGCCAGGGTGGGAAATAGAAGAAGAGGGAAGGGGGAGGGAACTTCTTTTAACCAGAAGGAGAAATTGATGTTCATGCCATCAGGTTGGAGGCTACACAGACAGAATATGAGGTGTTGCTCTTCCAATCTGAGTGTGGCCTCAACATGACAAAAGACAAGGTCATTGACCGACATGTTGGAATGGGAATGGGGATAGGATTAATATGGTTGGCCACCAGGAAATTCTGTTCATGGCAGATGTAGCAATTGACTATCTCTGTTCCAGCTAGCTATGCCTTGCAATATGAAAATTTACTCATCTTAGTTTTGCTCTCCTAACATGAAACTTAAAGCCACTTCCACTATGGACCTATTTTCTCATTGCCTCTCTCCAGTTTGTGCGACATTTAAATTGATCATATTACAAACTTTCCCAATATTCTTATGATACTTGGGGATTCCTTCTTCATTTCCCTCTGGCTGGCCCTTGGCCACAACCATGGGAGCTATATTAAATAACACCATCCATTACCACTTCTGCGAGTAATCACCTTCTCTCACCTTCTCCCTGCTGGAATGATATCAGGAGTTCTTTGCTTCTTATATTGTTTTACGTTAAAACAAAAGAAACTTAAGTTACAGCGTTATAACCCACAATTAGATTCAATCATATTATTAGTATCTCTGAACCAGCCCAGTGATACCCTCATTAATAACGTCTAATTTAATGCCTCATAACTTTTCATTAATTGCAATGAAAAGTCACAAAATAAATGTTGATTTTTAAAAAATTAAGAGATCAAAAGCATATCAAACTAATTTATTGTTACAATCCCCGATTACTTTGAAGTTATAGATATCATCCAAATTTAATGGCCAGTCCTCACAGGTTTCCAATGAAGTGTACATGATGCTATTGATTGAAGCTCTCATCTTCAGTCTCGGAGAGATTTTGGCCATTTATACAGTCAAACAGATGGGTGCAAAGAAGCAGACACGTCCAAGCTTGCTCACTTTCTTCCGATCTCTCCAACGAGCCCAAGTTTCACATATTTCATTACACCTCACGTACCACAAGTGCAATTAATGCAGGTATGCTATTCCTTTGTGCAATGTTGGATCTGTCCAGCCACCACCTGACAAGCCCAATCATTCTATACATTTGGACAGTGAACATGAAATGTGTGTTTCTCTCTTAGTCCCTTTATCCATGTCAGTGCCTCTGACTCTCATGTACAGTGACCATTATAACAGTTGTTGCAAGGGTCATTACAGAAAATCTTTCCGATCAAATGCAATAAGCACATACAACAGTTCATCTCTGTGTGACAGGAGAACACACATTATTTTGTACATTATCATTGCATGTTATTGCATACTGGTAAATTATTATTGTTATTCTGTACTTTATTATTAGTTATTATTTTTATATTCATTATTATTTACTATTATTATTGCTAAGTGTATTCTTAAATGCTGCTGTAATGAAATAATTTCCCACTCAGGATCAATTATTATTATAAAGTACTTAATATCCTGAAAATCTCTCACCAGCAATGTTTTCTTTAATTTGTAATGACCTGTGTGCACAAAGACCTTGTGCTGTGCAATTTTTTGCACATGTGAGCACTGAATAATTTCTTTTAAAAAGACAGTAAAAATAAACCACTTCTAAAATCTGCGGATAAATCATTACAAACTCCATGTGGTCAACACCGTCTGCATCAGAAACCAGAAAAGGAATGTGATTGTGTATGATCATGAAGTATATTTAACATGCTAACGAGGTAGAAGATGACAACCTTTTGAGCGCAGTTTAAATTCTCTTGTGCACTAGTAGCAAAAGATATGTGTGCGTATACACACACACGCACACACACACACACACACACACACACACACACACACACACACACAACTACCTTAGAGGGAACGTTGCCCACAACTGGTGGATCGTAAGATCTATCTCTACCTCAGTCATTTGCCATAATTCTCCTGATAATAAAACATTTTAACTTCCATCCTTTACAAATTTCATTCAATCTTTACTTATCTCAAGTGATATTTTCAGAAAATCTTCTAAACCAGTCCCCTTTACTTCCCAAAGCACTGTTTAATGGGTAAATGATAATGTTCTCATTTATTCATGATAATTTGGTGAATTGGTTTTTCTACTGTCCCGAGGTTTTCTTGTCTGTCATCCATACGAATAATTTCATTACAATAGTGCATTCAGGTAATACAAGAGAAAACAATAAATGAATGCAGAATAAAATGAAGTGTTACTGTGTATAACATTAAGTTAATTCCCGTTCCTGACAGTGATTACTGATACTGATGATGTTCATGATAAAGTGATATTGGTAAGCCCACTGTGTAATTCATGCAGATGTTATCTTGACTGGTTTCCACAGGTGGCTTGGTAAAATTTTCATCCTCCTACTGAACAACTTCCAGAGATATTACACATGCACACTGTTTTCCATTATTGAATACTCTAGTTTCAGTCCTATTATTTCAATATTTGAGCGGTTTACTGCACCCAGTCCTATTCCAGCACCTCCAATGCATAAAACTCAACCACCCTTTCTCATTTACTTCTTAAATCGAGAATATTTTGCCACAGCTGATGGGTAAATAGTGCACAGCTCCTATTATATTTACCTTGGAATAATTTGCTGTCTAATCTTGGCACTCTCATACCCAATTGTCTTTGTGGGTGAAATTGTCTTTGATGCAATTTTTGGAAAAAAACATATCATATTCCAGCAAGCTGATGTCAATGGCCTCAGTGGATTTCTTGCTTGTATTATCTTTCAATCAATTGCATTGCATAGCTGTAGAGTTTGGGGCCACTGGGTTTGAGCTCTAGGGGATAATCTGACAGTGAAGATCTCTTTAACTGCCTCATATCCATTTTGTTCATCTGTCAGCTCAAAGAGATCAAGAGCCCCAAAGAAGGGTCTCGGGTCAGAATGTCAACTGTTTCTTCATTTCCATAGATGGTACCCAATTTGCAGAGTTTCTCCAGCATTTTTTGTGTGCTGCTCAAAGAGCTTGATGGAATTCCTAGGAGAGAACCTTAAGATATTTTCAAATTGCTCCCATCTGGAACTTATTTCATATCTATACCCAATGTTACAGAGCCTTTTCAGGCATTATGGCACCCAGCTCAGAGCAAGCAAAAATCCATCTATTGCTACACAAAGCTTCTTCTGTTGTTCACCTCATGAGCAGAACTTCACTGGAAATGCAACCTTTGTGATCAGCCATTCACAGGCAAGAAATCACGAAGAGGATTTCTCATAATTGTCTTATGAGCCAGAAGAATGGAGAGTCTGACTCATGACTCTGTGTTGGTCAGAAGCTGCTGTGCTTTTTGTTAAGGGTTTATAAAGGGTGTTGGTTTGTGCACAATTTTTTAGTTTACAGAACATGGATCCTACATGAAAAATTGGTGTCCAATTAATGTTGTCTATGGAATTGGTCTATGCACAGTGCATTGGTATGTGGACAGAATATTCATTTGTGTATGGAAAGCTACTGTGTATTTAGATTATTCACCTGTATACAAATGTATACTCTTTGTACAGAGTGCTGGTCTGCGTATGGAACATTGGTCGCTGTGGTGAACATTAGTTAGCACATGGGACATTGGCCTTTACATAGATCATTGTTTTGTGAGATGAATGATCAGTGCAGTGGGTGTTGAACTGTGTGTACAGATTATTGATCTGTGTGTGGAGTGTTACCCTGCGAATAGATCACAGAGGAATATGCAAGGAAACAGGCCCTTCAGCCCAACTCAACTATGTTGACGATGGCGCCCACCAATCTAGTCCCATTGCGCACATTTGACCCAGATCCCTCTAAACCTTTCCTTTCCATGTTGTTACTTTACCTGCCTTAACCACTTTCTCTGGCAGCTCATTCCACGCACACCACCCTCTGCATGAAGGAGTTGCCTCTCAGGCCCCTTCTAAATCATTCCCCTCTCATCTTAAAGTTATGCCATCAAATTTTTAGTTCCCCTCCCCTAAATATTGTCTAAATGCTGATATTGGAGAAGGTTCAAATGAGGTTCAGGAAAATGATTTTGGGGTTGAAAGGCTTGTCATATGAGGAGTGTTTGATGGCTCTGGGCCTGCACTCACTGGAATTCAGAAGAATGAGGGGGGATCTTATTGAAACCTATCGAATGCTAAAAGACCTCAGAGTGGGTGTAGAGGGAACGTTTCCTATGGTAGGGGAGTCAGACACAGAGGACATAGCCTCAGAATGGAGGGACATCCATATGGAATGGAGATGATGAGGAATTTCCTTCGCCAGGGTGAATCTGTGGAATTCGTTGCCACAGGCAGCTGTGGAGGCCAATTCATTGGATATATTTAAGGCACAAGTTGATAGATTCTTGATTAGTCAGGGCATGAAGGGTTACAGGGAAAAGGCTGAGAGGGCCACGATGAAATAGCAGAGCAGACTCGATGGGCCGGATGGCCTAATTCTGCTCCCACATCTTGTGGTCTTAAATACGAGCTGCTCGTCTGTGTGCATATGAATATATGAACTATGAAGTGATGGCTGGTCTGTGTACAGAACTCTGGTTTGTATATAATCTCTAGCCTGTATACAAAGTGCTGCACTGAAGCTTACTTTACAATTTCTATACCTCCATTAATGCTTTACAGTCAATTTAGCAATTGTTAAATGAAGTTAATGTCTTAATATAGATTTTGGACAACACTAGAGGATAGAGCTTAGATTATAGCGGTAAAGATTATTTTAGATCTTTTACCAGTACTTGCTGAACCTGCTGGCAACAAATCATCAGCAAACTCAAGATTTATTTGATCAATGTGGTTAAAGATCAGATGTATCTTTTCTGTTTCTCTGAGTGGCCCAGTGATAGGTTGTATCTCCTTAAGAGGCAGGAGTAGAAGTTGAAGACACGTGCTAGTGAATCACTGATGGAGTGAGGAAAGGCCTAAAGCTTGGAGACAGATCTTCTGGTTTAAGATGGCACTGGTGAAGCCTAGTGACTACTTACTGGCAGTGAACTAAACAAAGAATACAACTAAATACTTTATTGATAATACTTTTTCTTGTAGAATTTATGGTAAGTGATGCAAAGTTAAGTTGAGGTCAAAGCATGTTCAAGGCAAAAGCGGAGCGAGCAGAGCAGAACAAAGTTGGAGCACAGGAGAGGCAGATCCGAGGCCCATCCACCCAAATCGAGAGCGAGGTTTGCTGGCTCTAAGTGCTAGGCCAATTTGGAAAGGTCGGGCCCAGGCCAATACATGGCAGCAGGGTCCAGGCCCAGAGCATATTGATGTATCAGGCCCTGGGTCCTAGTGTGAGGAACAACCCTATCTGGACAATTTAAGCTCCAGGCCAGATGGATTGAAAAGGAAGGGTGTCTGGACAAGGGGCAAGAGTTGGGCCGATTCTACTCATGGATCCACAATGTTTACTCGGCTCTGTGCTGACCTAAGAATGAGGCTATGACCTCCTCCGGCTACCCTGGGCTTCATGCCTATGATCTCACTTTCGTTCTGAATGCTATTTGCTTACTTCTATTGTTGGCACTTTGTTGTTTTGTTTTACTCTCTCCACATGTGGCTGTTGGACAGTCTTCTTTTTTTATTGATTCTTTTGGGTTTCTTTGTTTTGTGGCTGCCTCTAAGGAGTTGAACCTCATGGCTGTATAATGTATACATACTTTGATAATAAATGTGCTTTGAACTTTGAATTTTGATCTTTAACACCACTGATAAACCTGGATAACTAGTACAGTGAAAGATTATTAATTAATAAAACATAGAACATAGAAACATTACAGAACAGTGCAGGCCCTTTGGCCCACGATGTTGTGTTGATCTTTTAACTTACTCTGAGATCAATCTAACCTTTCCCTCCTACATATCCCTCCAGTTTTCTCACAAACAAGAGAAAACATGCAGATACTGGAAATCCAAGCAACACACATAAAATGCTGGCGGAACTCAGCAGGCCTGGCAGCATCTATGGAAAAGAGTACAGTCGATGTTTCGGGCCAAGACCCTTCCTCGGGACTATGATCTATGTGCCTATCTAAGGGTTTCTTAAGTGCCCCTGGAAGAGCAATCTGCACACCCACCATTTTCTGTGAATAGTGTGTAGAACTTACCTCTAACATCACCTTAAAATTTCCTCCGTTCATCTAAAAATTATGCTGTCTTGTACTAGTCAAATTCTACCCTGGGAAAATGTCTCTGGCTATCTCATATCCACTGCATATATATGGATATATGCCTTAAGAGGCATGAGATCTATGCCTGTTATCATCTTGTACATCTCTATCGACACCTCTCATCCTCCTTTACTCCAATCAGAAAATCCTTAGCTCACTCAACCTGTCTTCACAATCATGCCCTCTAGTCCAGGCTGCATCCTGGCAAATATTCTTTGCAGCATCTCTAAAGCTCCACATCCCTCCTATAACGAGGTGACCACAACTGAATACAACATACCAAGCGTGGTGTAAACAGAGTTTTATAGAGCTTCTTGTAGCTCTTGAACTCAATCCCCTGACTAATGAAGACCAATCTACTAGTTATGAAATTAGAAGCAGATAATTCAGCTCTGGCTTGCGCTGCAACATTCAACATAGTAGATCTTTTACCTCAGCACCACTTTCCTGCACTAATATACATTCCTGGATTCTTTTATCTGACATTTAATTATCTTAGACTATCACCTCTCCATCAAACTAATGACACAGAAAGACCAATTGTAAACATCTTCTACATGTCAGGAATAGTGTGGCTGGACAACATTATGACAAACAGATGAAGGTGGAACAACAGGAATTCTGCAGACTCTGGAAATTCAAGCAACACACATCAAAGTTGCTGGTGAGCACAGCATCTCTAGGAAGAGGTACAGTCGACGTTCCTGATCCTCTCATATCCCCTTTTGCCAATCACCAGTCCAGCTCTTGGCTCCATCCCTCCCCCTCTTGTCTTCTCCTATCGTTTTGGATCTCCCCCTCCCCCTCCCACTTTCAAATCTCTTACTAACTTATCCTTCAGTTAGTTCTGACGAAGGGTCTCAGCCTGAAACATCGACTGTAGCTCTTCCTAGAGATGCTGCCTAGCCTGCTGCGTTCACCAGCAAAGATGAGGGTGGAGAGAACCTCTGTGCAACTTACATCTGCCTCCATCAACTCAAAGGTGAGAGGGCGAGCTAGTGAACTGTGGCATACACCCTTACTTGTTTGACATGTTCTGATCTTGTTCCATCTTTCCATACAACATTGAAAGAGGCTAGTCTTGCCCATTGAGTCTATGCCTTCTCATGGAACGATGCCTTTCACCCACTAATATTTCCTACAAACTATTCTCTCCCCAGCTTCTACCTCTCACTTGCACACTAGAGTGACCAATCAAGAGCACATCAGTGAAAGTCCTTCCAATCACAGGGAGAATGTTCAAACTCCACTCAAGCAGCACTGCAGATCATGAATGAATTTGGTCTGCTGGTCTGCTAACTGTAAATCTGTGCCACCTCTTGTTTGATTGTAGAGTAACCTTAGCTTTCTCTTCTGTGTGTTGTGAGGGTATCCCTTTTTTGAGTGTACGTGACTGTAATGAAGATTTGTGCCTCCCGTACGCTTCATTCAAGACATGGCTGCTTAAGGATGTTACACTTGAAATATCTGCCAGTCTATTGAACTGAAAAGGTGATGCTCCATCAGCTGCATATTTTGCTAATAGCCAAGGTGGATGAGTTCAAATATTTGACTTTCAAATTTCTGATAACAGAGTGCATCAGAAGTGAACACACCCATCGGCTGGGAATTACCGAGGCGGTGTCCGAGTTTCCCAATCAAAGGTCATCAAGATTGCTGCTTCTGCTAATCCTGAGCTTCGGACGGAGTTCGTATTCAACCAAAGAGGAGGCAATTACAGCTGAAAATGAGAAGAGAAGAAACAGGAACAGGAGTAGGTGATTCCTTCCCTCAGACCTGTTCTCTTGCCCAATGTCACTGCAACTGACCCAATTTTGGACTCAATGCCACTTGCCTGCTCTCTCCCCACACCCCCAGACTCTCTTCTGGTCAAAATGCTTGTTGAATATCGTGAATGATTTTGCATCACTGCTCTCTGGCATGGAGAATTCTCAAGAATCACAATCCCCTGAGAGAAGAAATTCCTCCTCATCTCCATTTTAAATGGAAGACCACACTTAGCGAAACCAGAGCCCCAGGGTTGTAAGTTAAGCCACAAAGCAAATTATGTCGATAACATCATCCCTGGTATGAACCACTCAAAATCATTTGCTTCAATAATATCATCTGTAATTATTCTAACCTCCAACGAGTAAAGGCCAAACTTCATTTCTTGTTACGTAGCCCTTCCCTCTTAGGGAACGACCTGTCAACCTCCTCCAAACTGCTTCCAAGGCAAGTGTGTATTTCCTGAAGGAACAAATCCAAAGCTATGTGCAGCACTTCAAGTGAGGTCTTACCGACACCCTCTTCAGTTAAAGTTATGTATATCTACTGTAACACCAATCCACACCGCCTCCCCACACACCCTCTTCCCCACACCCCTCTAGCCTGGTGAGGAGGTATAAACTGTATAAGCAAGCATAAGAAGCAACAACACGTTGCTCCTGGAAGAGTATAATGCCTTTTATGCCCACATTTCTGGAAGAAGATGGTGCCAGCAAATAACACGACCAAGGGCAACATCCTCCAGCTGGTTCACAAAGCTACTTCCTTCACTTCTTTTACATCTTCTTCTTCTTTCAAATGTACTTCTGCTACTGTTGGAGCCTGTGATCTACATTTTGGCGGTGTGTTTTTGGGCCAGTCGAACAGTCTGGCACTTTGCCATCTCCGAGGGTGGTTGCTGAGGCTTCAAGAGAAGGGTGCGGCCTTGAAGCCAGGAATTGTGGCAACGGGGCACGAGCCCATGATCGACCCCATTTCTCACTGATCTTGCCAGTTAAAGCACTGAGGAAGATTCAAATCAAGGCAACAGCAGAAGGCAGGCAGGTATTCAATGTCATCTAGTAGCCTCTCACTCGCCGGAGAAGGGTGACTGCATGTGCTGGTCTTTCTCTCTCCCTCAATGCTGTCGCAGGATTGTGCTGGGTCTTGGCAAGGTTTAATCGACATGGCTTGTGGGTTGGTCTCTGTAGTTCACATTATGATGTGCTTTTGGTTTCTGGTTGCTCCATTTTTTGTTGCTGCTCTGGGCAGCCCGTAGATATTGAGCACTGAGCTAAACTGAATATGCCTGGACTTTCCAATTTTATGTTTTACGTTCTGTGTTTTTCACTCTTTTTTGGCTGCTGTTTATGCAATTAGGTTTTTTTGTGCATGCTGGTGGTTTGATGTTTATCTTTGAACAGGTTCCTCGGTTTTCTTTGTTTCCTGGTTTTCTGTGGGGAAGACAAATCTCAGGGTTGTATACTGCAAGCATACTTTGATAATAAATGTATTTCTGAATCTTTGAACTTTGATAGGGAGAAGCATGGCACATCCACACAAGCCCCACACCTCTGCATGACCTTCTAATGCTAGTCTCTAAGACCGATGTCTGAGTATCCATCAAAATAGATTTTGTTAAGGTCGTGGCTTTTGTAGATGCGCTTTTTTTGTTGTTTTTTTGTTTGTAATAAAGAAAAATAAAAAGAATACGAAAAATAAAATGATGAACCCATGAAAGGCATCTGGCCAAGAGGGCATATCTGACTGAGTACTAAATACAACCTGAGATTTTTACTCTCTGCAGACATCTTTGAAACAGAAGAAAAACCCCCAAGAACAAATGACATAAAAAACTTAAGAACCTCAAAGCCTCTTGTCCCGTTCCGTACACAAGCAGCATCAACCCTGCCCCCCTCCCTCCCCCCACTTATTCTTGCATAAAGCAGCAGCATTCCCACCACCCACCATGCAAGCAAAAGCAAGCCCCCAAAGAGGGATTGTGGTCTACAGTCCATCAAAAACTAGCTGTTCACTCCAACGTTACGATATCCCACAGGAGGCTCTCTCTCTGTCACTAACAAGGGAGAAACGGATATCGCTCCTTCCACAGTGACAGGGGAGATAGCAGTCGCTATTTCAATGTTACAGTCAGTCTGAAGCATTGCTTTCTTATTTTGAGTTTCCCAACTCGAGAATCGGCAGATCGATTACCGAGTGCAGAGCCCTCTGAGAGCCACTCTCACCATCTTCAATGTTCTGGCTCCCACTATACTTCAGTACGCAACACTGCTGAGAATTCGCGTCCATAGGGCCGTACACACCCTAAAGGTGCCCGACTTCAGGCCAAATGACATGCCGAAATGCGGCCGATTGGCGAGCTCCAAGAACGGCAACATGCCATTGTGCACACCCATAGCCTTCGAGTGCTGATAGGAGCTAGCAACCCTGAAAAGGAAACTAGGGACATTAGAATAGGAAGAATTTAACTGTTTCACGATAAGCTAAGAGAAATCACCCTCAGTTGCCATCTTTTGCTCCACCGACAAGATTTATTTGTTTCTTTTAGTAATTTTTGTTTCTTGGGAATGGTTTGAGGGATGGAGAGGGGAGTAGGGGTCAGTTTAGGGTTTAGGAACACAGATGTGGGAAACTTGGAGGAATTAGAAGACAGGCCTGACTCTAAGCCTCCATTCCACTTTTAGGGAACAGCATTGCAGACTGGGCCAGGATGTCCAGCTTGATGTTCAACTGGCAGACCAGCGCATACAAGAGCTGATGGCTCCCCTAGGGTCAGCAAGTTATCAGCGAGTTCCAGAGTTGGTGCTCCATGCAAGTAAGATGAACAAGTTCCGATGATCCCCAGGGTTTGCGAATCCATTAGACCATAAGTTAGAGGCCTAGTGTCCAGGGATGGACATGTCAAGGTCCAGGTCGATGTCCACGGCCAGAGTCGAGACTGTGAATTTCTGTGAGTCTGCTGGGGGTCAGGGTTGAAACCTGGTGTCTGCTGGAGGCCTGTCCTGAGATTTAAGGGCTGTGTATGTGCGTGGATGGGAAGGAGGAAAGGGCCTTGCTTTGCTGTCGTAGTTGCTCGTTGTGATCTCTTGTTCTGCTAAGCATGGTGGGTATGCTAAGTTGTCACTGAAATGTCTGGCGACACTTGCAGCTGCTCTCAGCACACCCTCAGCCATGTTGGTTATGAACACAAATGATGCATTTCACTATATGATTTGATGTACACATGGAAATAAACTCAAATGTTGAATCGTGAACCTTGGGGTCCACGTGTAGTTAAAAAAGGCACCTATTGTAGTACTGCTCATGAGGCTTTCCTTTAAGACTACCTATCTGAAGTGCTTACATCAACCATAATGAAGTGCTTCAGTCATAGCCATAGTCATAGTCATAGTCATACTTTATTGATCCCGGGGGAAATTGGTTAATTCAGGAGGTTGGTTGTAGTGCAATTCAAATTGTACTTCCACTTCCACACAATCGTTCCATCCATACTCATCCAAGCTTCCTGACCCGGGCATCTGTACTGTAATTTGATTAGCATTCTTTGTTCATTTACAGTAACAGGTTACCTGTAAGAAGTACATGAATGGCATACATCATTACATCACCACATCACATGTAGGTGCCTCAAGAAAGAAAAGAATATTAGAACTAAGTTACAAACAGTGGCAACAAGGAAGTTCTAAAACAAATCTAAGACAGCTATCTACCTGTTGAAGTACTGCATGTTTTTCCTTCAGAAGGAGAGAAAGACTTTCGAATTACAGGAAAGGCAGAAAATGGACGGAATTAACAAGCATCAAGAATGGCAATGGATTCATAAACTCCTGTGAGAATATCATTTGTAACAATAAAATACAAGAAGCAGCAAGCCAGATTTGCCTTGCATATATTAAATACAGGAGTGTCAGCATTCTGGGGCCATGACTGGTTGAGACAACTACAACTTAATTGGAGATCCATCCATAATTTGTATGCTACAGCCCCTGCGATAGAATCAACTGTAAGTGGATTAAGAAAGGTACTGGATGCTGCCACAGCAGTGCTCAAGGATGGCATTGGAAAACTCAAACATATCAAAGGTAAAATGGTGTTAACTGATAATGCCACACCCAAGCTTTACAAAGTCTGTGCAATTGCTTATACCATCCATGATAAAGTAGCCAGTGAGCTAGATCGCACGGAGGCTGGAGGAGTTCTTTCCAAGCTTGAGTGAAGCCCCTGGGCAATGCCAGAGGTACCAGTTGCCAAGAAGAATGGATCTTTCAGGATCTGTGGAGAATTTAAGGTCACGATCAGCCCAGTATTTAAAGTACATCAATACCCTTTGCCCAGGATACTTGCAAACCTTTCTGGAGGGAAGCACTTCAGAAAGTGGACCTTGCTGAAGGAGATGGAAGTAGTATCCAAAGTGTTTCTCACCATGAACACTCACAAAGAGTTTTATCGCTATAATAGGTTTATTTTTGGAGTAGCATCTGCATCTGCACTCTGGCAGAAAGCTGAGGACCAGGTGCGGCAAGGTTGCCCAGGCAATGTTACCAGGATGACATTATTGTTAATGGCAAGGATGACATTATTGTTAAAGGATGGAAAGGAGTATCTCCAAAATCTCAAGACAGTGTTACAAAGTTTATAAGATAATGGGCACAGAGCATGATGCAACAAGTGTGCATTATTTAAACCAAGCATCGCTTACTATGGACACACCATTGATGCATAACCATTACACAACTGTGCTGAGAAAATTCACACAGTGGTGGATGCCCCAAGGTAAAGGGCATATCACAGTAGTTGCACTTTTTAGAATCTGTCAGTTACTACAACAGGTTCCTGCCAAATCTGGCTACTGTTCTCCAGCCTTTGAACTCATTACTGCAGATCGGGGAGAAATGCCAATGGTCAAAGCAGTGTGAGGTGGCTTTCCAAAAGACAAAGGAAATGGTGATGTCAGACACTGTACGCACACATTATGATCCACATTCTCCAGTCAATCTGCCTGTGACACTTCGCCTTATGGTGTGGGTGCAGTTATATCACATGGTATCAGTGATGGAAGTGAATGCCCCACAACCTTTGCATCAAATTCCCTTACCACTGCTGAGAAAAATTACGCAGAGATTGACAGAGAGGCCCTGAGGCTGATTTAGGGTGTAAAACGTTTCAACCAGTACTTGTATGGTAGAGAGTTTCCCTCGTTACTGATTATCAACCCTTGGTGTCTACTTTCAATCCACAAAAGGGTGTTCCACTAACAGCAACAGCACGACTGCAGAGATGGGCTCTATTTCTTGGAGGACACAATTACAAGATCAAATTCAAGAGGGAACTAATCATGGAAATGCTGATGGATTGTTCCAATTACCCTTGGAAAAATTACATGAAAAATTTACAAAAGTGGACATACCTCTTGATGTTATTTCCCTGATGCAAATCGAAAGCCTCCCTATTGCGACAGAGATGATCCAAAGGCAAACCAGAAAGGACCCCCCACTGTCTCAGATCTACATGGCAACCCAAAGTAGCTGAAGTGTGCAGTCAAAATTCCAGTTTCCCAATATAGACACATAGAAACATAGAAAATAGGTGCAGGAGTAGGCCATTCGGCCCTTCGAGCCTGCATCGCCATTTATTATGATCATGGCTGATCATCCAACTCAGAACCCCGCCCCAGCCTTCCCTCCATACCCCCTGATCCCCGTAGCCACAAGGGCCATATCTAACTCCCTCTTAAATATAGCCAATGAACTGGCCTCAACTGTTTCCTGTGGCAGAGAATTCCACAGATTCACCACTCTCTGTGTGAAGAAGTTTTTCCTAATCTCGGTCCTAAAAGGCTTCCCCTCTATCCTCAAACTGTGGCCCCACGTTCTGGACTTCCCCAACATCGGGAACAATCTTCCTGCATCTAGCCTGTCCAATCCCTTTAGGATCTTATACGTTTCAATCAGATCCCCCCTCAATCTTCTAAATTCCAACGAGTACAAGCCCAGTTCATCCAGTCTTTCTTCATATGAAAGGCCTGCCATCCCAGGAATCAATCTGGTGAACCTTCTTTGTACTCCCTCTATGGTAAGTTGTCTTTCCTCAGATTAGGGGACCAAAACTGCACACAATACTCCAGGTGTGGTCTCACCAAGGCCTTGTACAACTGCAGTAGTACCTCCCTACTCCTGTACTCGAATCCTCTCGCTATAAATGCCAGCATACCATTCGCCTTTTTCACCGCCTGCTGTACCTGCATGCCCACTTTCAATGACTGGTGTATAATGACACCCAGGTCTCGTTGCACCTCCCCTTTTCCTAATCGGCCACCATTCAGATAATAATCTGTTTTCCTATTTTTTCCACCAAAGTGGATAACTTCACATTTATCCACATTAAATTGCATCTGCCATGAATTTGCCCACTCACCCAACCTATCCAAGTCACCCTGCATCCTCTTAGCATCCTCCTCACAGCTAACACTGCCACCCAGCTTCGTGTCATCCGCAAACTTGGAGATGCTGCATTTAATTCCCTCATCCAAGTCATTTATATATATTGTAAACAACTGGGGTCCCAGCACTGAGCCTTGCGGTACCCCACTAGTCACCGCCTGCCATTCTGAAAAGGTCCCATTAATTCCCACTCTTTGCTTCCTGTCTGCTAACCAATTCTGCACCCACACCAATACCTTACCCCCAATACCGTGTGCTTTAAGTTTGCACACTAATCTCCTGTGTGGGACCTTGTCAAAAGCCTTTTGAAAATCCAAATATACCACATCCACTGGTTCTCCCCTATCCACTCTACTAGTTACATCCTCAAAAAATTCTATGAGATTCGTCAGACATGATTTTCCTTTCACAAATCCATGCTGACTTTGTCCGATCATTTCACCGCTTTCCAAATGTGCTGTTATCACATCCTTGATAACTGACTCCAGCAGTTTCCCCACCACCGACGTTAGGCTAACCGGTCTATAATTCCCCGGTTTCTCTCTCCCTCCTTTTTTAAAAAGTGGAGTTACATTAGCCACCCTCCAATCCTCAGGAACTAGTCCAGAATCTAACGAGTTTTGAAAAATTATCACTAATGCATCCACTATTTCTTGGGCTACTTCCTTAAGCACTGTGGGATGCAGACCATCTGGCCCTGGGGATTTATCTGCCTTCAATCCCTTCAATTTACCTAACACCACTTCCCTACTAACATGTATTTCGCTCAGTTCCTCCATCTCACTGGACCCTCTGTCCCCTAGTATTTCTGGAAGATTATTTATGTCCTCCTTAGTGAAGACAGAACCAAAGTAATTATTCAATTGGTCTGCCATGTCCTTGCTCCCCATAATCAATTCACCTGTTTCTGTCTGCAGGGGACCTACATTTGTCAGCACCAGGAGTAACTTGTTCTTGATAGGGGTGGAGGGGGGTGTTGCCTTATGTGGGAATTGAGAGCTATTGTACCAACCAAGCCAATAGCTAAAGTGTTGGAGGATCTACACGCCAGTCATCTACTGTAGGTGTGGTGGAAATGAAAGCCTTGGCTTGAAGCTTTGTCTGGTGGCCTGGGACAGATCAGCAGATCGAGCAGCTTGCCATGCATGACCAGAAGATGTTGTGCATGCCCAGAAGACAAGTTCAGGATGCCAACATGTCCAGAAGATACCAGCAGCAGCATCTCTCCATCCCTGGTAATGGCCTGCATTGCCCTGGCAGAGGATTCATGGGGATTTTGTCAGACCATTCACTGGCACAAATTTCTTAGTAGTAGTGGAAGCAGCTACAAAATTCCCAATAACCTCCACTGCAAACTTGCACATTGTTGATGTGTTCAGAAGCCTCCTCTCAAGGACAGGTGTCCCAGAACATGCAGTCAGTGACAATGGACCACAGTTCGGTGCAGAACAATTTCAGTCACTCCTGAAAATAAATGGAATAAGACATATTCCAACTGCACCATACCACCCAGCTACAAATGGCTTGGCGGAAATGTTTGTCCATAGTTTAAAGAAAGCACTACGAGTAATGTCAGCAGAACATACTACATAGGCACTGAATCAGAAGCACATTTATTTCCTCCTTGCATATCGCAATGCAGCACACTCCACAACCAACAACTCATCAGATATGCTGTTCCTGGGTTGTCCATTGTACTCATGCTTGGATCTCCTCAAGCCCAATCGAGGAAGGAATATGCAGGAAAAACAGGCGAGACAAATTGAGGGCTCCTCAAACAAGGTCTGAATTTTGCTCCTGGTCAAGCAGTCCTGGCAAGGGACTACAGAGGAGATCAAAAGTGCATGCTTGGAAAGACTACAGACAAAAACTCTACCATTTTCCTATGGAGGGGAGAAAGCACCCAAAGTCATCTGGAGAGGACACATCGGTCAGATGAGAAGAGCAGAGTCAATTGTTAGAGAAGAAAGGTTTTGAGAGCTGTCAGAACCACTTCCTGTAGTCCAAAAGTCAACTCCTACAGCCACCATGGAGGAGGACCCAGAACCTGAGATCGTTTGACAGCCACACGTCTCACTTGCCAAACAGAGTGACCCCTTTTGTCAGAAAAGGGAGTATGGCACAAGTGTAAGAAATCCTCCACAGCGATTAAATCTTTAGGCATGAATGGGACAACTTAAAATTTACTTTGCTGTGGCTGTCTATATAGTAGTTGTATAATATAGAATATGTGGTGTGTGTGTATGTATGTATGTATATATATACACACACACACACGTGTGATGTCTCGAGAGAAATAATACATTGCATATTTGAGTTGAAATGCCTTCTATATTGAGTTGGAGTTCAAAGCTAAGCAGGGTGAAGTGTTGTGTATTTAATATTTGAGTAATATTGTAAACATACTGTTTGATTAAACATTCTTTGTTTACATAATTCATTATGGGTTATATATAAGAAGTCCATGAATGGCATATGTACATCATTATGCTACCAGATCATATATGCATGCCACACTAAAAAAAGTAAAACTTAGTGGACCTGTTTCTGGGCTCCCATGTCTTTCGTCTGATTAGTTTCTGGAGTTACAAAATATAACATATACCTCTCTCTGCACTTGTATTCTTGACGTCCCCTTTGGCAGATCTCAGTCAGTGAGGGCTGGTAACAGCATCTCACCTCACATTATTCAGACAGAACATGACAGTGAACCAAAGCAGAAACTCAGACAGGTGACTAAGAACTCGGTCAAAGTAATGCATTTTATAGTGCATCCTAAAGAGAGAGGAAGAGATTTAGAGTGGGAGCTACTAAGCATTGGGGCTAATACATCGTATGGTAGTGGTTAGAAAAACAATATTACAGCACCAGTAAACCTGAGTTCAATCCCCACTGCCATCTGTAAGATGTTATCCCTGTGATCAAGTGGGTTTCCTCCGGCTCTGGTTTCCTCCCACATTCCAATGGCATGTGACTTAGTAAGTCAATTGGTCACATAGGTATGATTGGGCAGGACAAGCTCATTGTGCCAAAGGGTCTGCTACCATGCTATGTTTCTCAATGACAAATGAAAGCTGTTGACAACCCCAGTGGTCAGAGAGATGCTTCGAGATGGCAGATTGGAAGGAGTGTTTAGATGGAGTTTGCAGAGGTAAAGGTAAGGACAGGAAAGTCATGGAGGGGCGACATTTGTATAGGGAGAATAAGATAGATAGATAGATAGATATACTTTATTGATACCGAGGGAAATTGGGTTTCGTTACAGCCGCACCAACCAAGAATAGAGCATAAATATAGCAATACAAAAACCACAAACAATCAAACAACAAAATGCAAACTATGCCAGATGGAAATAAGTCCAGGACCAGCCTATTGGCGCAGGGTGTCTGACCCTTCACGGGAGGAGCTGCAAAGTTCAATGGCCAGAGGCAGGAACAACCTCCAGTGATGCCCAGTGTTGTATCTCGGTGGAATATGGCCAGGGTCCAACAGTAAAAAGTTCAATATCCGGTCTACAAACACGTTCCTCGATCATGATATGACCCGGATTGCACCATCCGTTGTTAACCAGAACAGTAAGCACCCAACTCCTTTACGCTTACCGCTCTCAGTGCACTTTCGGTCAGCCTGAAGGGGCTGGAAGCCGTCCATGGAAAAGATTTGATCGGGTATGTCCTCGTTCAGCCCCGTTCCAGTAAAACACATAACACTGCACTCCCGAAATTTTCTCTGACGCCTGGCTAGCGCCGTGAACGCGTCCATTTTATTACCCACCGAACTCCTCTTCTCCATAAGTCTCAGTGTTGTCTGAAGGCAGAGGAAACACTTTTGCAGAAGCTCTAGAATGCAATGTGAAAGAACTCTAAGAAATATCCCTGAACTCTCCATGAACTGTAGATATTTTCTGCAGTCAGCATAACCAGTCATTAAGATGTTCTCCTCAAGCACAGCATGCAGCACAAGATGTGTCAGGAGACGGGGAGAATTTATTTAACGCAGCAAGTGGTTGCAATCTGGAGCACTCTTACTCAATAAAGCTGTCAAAGCAAATTCAAAGGAACTTTCAAAGGGAATTGGAAGGGTAAATATTTATGGAGAACCTCAGGTGAAAGCCATTTAGCCTTTCTATCTGCCATGCTATTTAATATGATCATGGCTGACCTCTTACCACAGAACAATTTTCCCTGCAGTAACTCCTGATAGTCAATAACTGATGAACAATTCTAAGGATTTACCATCTTCTCGGTGAACAAGTTCCTTTTAACTTAGTCTTTAATACTCAACCCTTATTCTGAGAGCTGACTCCCGTTTCTGGACTCCCCAGCTGAGAGAAAAATTAACCTTGAACCTACCCTGTCGAGTCCCAAAGGAATTCTGTTTGTAAGGGAGATGACCATTTGGAGACCTCACACATGATCCCCCTTATTCCCCAGTGACATAGAAGGAAGCCATTCGATCCATCTTGCCCATGCTGGCTCAGAGCAATCCCATTAATCCTGTTCACCTATTCATTTCCCTGTGACCTACTCCTTCCCACATTGCCCAATGAATATCCTGTAATCCATCAACATCACTGGCAATTTACAACTACCCTGAGCAAACAGCACATCTATAGGGTGTGGTGAAAAACCAAACTAGCTGGGGAATCCTGAGCAGTCACAGATTAATGTGTGAACTCAACCAAGGCAGCACTGATCAGGATCAAATCCGTCTTGTTTGAGCTGCAGAATTTCCTGGTACACAACTGTGTCTCTGTGCCACCAAATGGCCTCATTCTGTGCATGGATCAATCCTAACCTTGATTGTTCATCAGAACCTGACAGGATCGGATGAACTGTGACATCTACAACCCATTCTGTTCTAATCTCCATGAAATCCAATGCACAGGTTGTGTATGATGAGTAAAGCAGCCTCTTTGTGAGCTCTCTGATTACAAATCATAATCAACCACATGCTCCAGCTATCCATTTATTGTTATGCACTTCCTTATACTAAATATACCTTTCAACTTCAATTGCAAATGCTGTGGGTAGGTGGATAACAGGGCTGTCTGCCCCCCAGTATTATAAGAATGCAAATATATAACACGAAAGTGAATGTCAGAGCAAATGATGGCAAGAAATGCAAAGATAGCTCAATACCTTGATATGTCATTATATCAATGCTTTCTCGACCTTGTCTGTTGCACCTGCCCGTAAGCCTGAGTGTATCCAAGCCTCTGCTGACTCCATCTTGACCTGCTCCAAGCCCGGTCTCCTGCACTGCTTCCTGGTAAACACTGTGTCTGTTTCAAAAGTCTTATTCAGTTTTCTGAGTAGCTTGAGCCACCATGTTAGTAAACTGTTCTGTAACAATGACTGTCGCAACTCCTTCTGTCCACTTAGTCCAACCTAATTTATCTCTGGACTCCACAATCCCCACACTCCCAATACTGCCACCTAACATGCTGACATGACTGTTATAGTTGTTGTTTAACAGCCTAACCTCTGCTCAGTGAAGGCTGAATGCCAGTCCTTAGACACCTCCCAATATCTCTCGATCTTTGCCCCCAGCTCTGTTCTCTTATATTAAGGAAAATAAACTCTTTCCTTTAAGAGCCCTTTTGAGATGTCCCAATGCAGTCCCACGTGTTGCAAAGCAAAACAGCGGAACTGTGTGCACAGCAAGATCCCACAAACAGCAGTGTGCTGATAGTCAAAAGCCCTGTTCCTGTGATGCTGAGAGGGGGAAGTGTTGTCCAGAACACCAGGAAACACTCTCTCACTCTTCAAATTCAAGTCATGGAATTGCTTATACCCAGCTGAGAGTGCAGCTGAGGCCTCAGTCTAACGCCTCTGAGATTGCTGAACCCACCCTGCAACATACAGGAATGTCAGCCTAAACAATTGTGCTCAGCTCTCTGGAGTGGTCCTCAGGGAATAAGAGAGTCAAGGATATTGATCCTCCAGCATCCTTATGACTTGGAACACATTCCTGACAATTGGTACTCTGCCTGGTGTCGACTATTGGGGAGAAGTTGTTTTAACACAGGATTCTCGAGACAACAAAGACCAGACATTACGATGCAAAAGTCAGATACCTCAGTGGCTGGAAATTGAAATAAAAGCAGAAAATATTGGAAACACTCAGCATGTCTGGCAGCATCTGTGGAGAGAGAAACAGTGTTGATATTTCAGCACTATCGTTTCACTGACTGCAAATTTCAGCCCACACAGTGAACTCACCTTCAGAATTCCTGATCCTTCCTGACTTCTCCCCCTCATCCTCTCTAGATCTAGTGGTAAACTGTTGTGTAGCATTGACCATCACAACTTCTTCTCTCCACTTAAACCAACCTAATTTATCCCTGAACTCTACAGTCCCAGCACTGCCATCTGACATGCTGGCATGACTGTCATAGTTGTTGTTTAACAGCCTAACCTCTGCTCAATGAAGGCTGAATGCCAGCTCTTGGACACCTCCCAATATCTCTTGATCTTTGTCCCACTCAACATCAGGCCATTGGTTCTCAATCTCTGATCTTATTTCTTTCGAAGAACCTCCCTCCACAGACTAAGACCTCAGGGCACCACACAGAGCCACCATCTACCTCCCTTAAAACAATGGCACACCCATTGCTTCAGCCTGTTCCTGCCACACGGAACTTCTTTCTGCCCAGCTGGAATCAATTCTTTCACTTTCTATCTTGTTCTGAGGAAAGGTCATCAACCTGAAGTATTACTACCCCTCATCAGGCTCTTGAACCAAAGGGGATATCTTCATTCAGTTTCACTTGCTCCATCATTGAAATGTTCCCACAATCTATGGACTCACTTTCAAGCACCATCATCTCATGCTCTCGATATTTACTGCTTATTTACTTACTATTGTTAGTTCTTTCTTATTGTATTTGCACAATATGTTGTCTTTTGCACACTGGTTGAATGCCAAAGTTGGTGCAGTCTTACATTGATTCTGTTATGGTTATTAATCTATTGCGCATTTATTGAGTATAACTGCAAGGAAATGAATCTGAGTGTTGTATATGGTGTTGTATATACACTTTGATCTTTGAACTTTGAACTTTAACTTTGCTTCTCTCTCTCTCTTTCTCTGAGCATGCTGCTGGATCTACTGAGAACTTCCAGTCTATTTTGTAGAACTATAACTTCTCTGGAAATTTTATTGCTTTTTGGCAACTATGTCAGTTTGAAGCTATAGGGCAGAAAATTTGCATTGCTTCTCATGGTTTTATTGGAATTTATACTCAATTTGCTTGCGTTAAATTGTAAAACACAGATTTCTGAATTTAGAGCATGACATTCAAAGGCCTGGTCATTTTATCCAAAACCTCTATGAGCAGCTTGATGCTTTGACGCCGAACCTGTCATTTGATTTTAAAAGTGTATCATCATAAAAAAAATTGGCCCCATAAACAATATTATATTCTGGCTACTCCTCCCTTCATTTCCAGTCCTGAAGAATGGTCTTGGCCCAAAATGTCAACTGTTTATTCATTTCCATAGATGCTGTCTGACCTGCTGAGATCCTCTAGCAGTTGGTGTGTGTTGCATATAGGATATTAGCAACAAAATCAAAGTCAGTCTCCTCTACCAACTGTTGAACTTTTCTGATCAATGTTTGAATCTCAATCTCCACATGAACTTGTAAACATTACACAATTTCAATAGTCTGGTACAAATGCAAATGTAATTTAAAATAGTTTTTTTTGTTAAATTTGATTTAACACAGAACACATGTAAAGGTTGATACAATTGTTTCTTTGTATAAATAATTTTATGTGCATGCCAGACCTCTTGTCTTCCTCCTTTAATTATGTGCATCATCTGGCAGTGGAACAGAGACAGAAATGCATAAGCAAAACTGCACACCTACATCAGAATCAGATTTACTATAGCTGACATTTGTTAACTTTGCAACATCAATACAATGTAATACATGATAAATATAGAAAAAAAATCTGAATTACAGTAATTATATATGTATATTAAATGGTTAATTTAAAATAAGTTTTGCACAAACAGAAAGTTAGAAAGAAATATTGAGGTAGTGTTCATGGGTTCAATGTCCATTTAGGAATGGGATGGCGGAGGGGAAAAACCTGAATCGCTGGGCATGTGCCTTCAGGCTCCTGTATCTCCTTCCTGGTGGTAACAATGAGAAGAGGCATACCCAATGTATGTTCATAAGTAGATAGGCACACAAATACGTACATATACACACATTGTTGCATGTGCACGCACACAAGTATATGGATGTCTATACACATATGGGTGCATGCATTATGCACACAAGCGCATACACATCTGCCTGCACATCAAAATCAGGTCTATTACCACTGACATACAGTATGTCATGAAATTTGTTGTTCTACAGCAGTAATACAGTGCAATACAAAAATATATATTAGAAATTACAATTAGAAATATATATTTATTTATAAAAGCGAAAAGAGAACAAAGACAGTGAGGCATTGTTCATTGCTTCATTGTCTGTTATGCACATAAATTTGAGGATGATGTTCACACACACACAGACACACTCACACAGCATAGAATCTGGAATCTGGATTTCCTCAAGTGAAAAATTCCTCTAGTGTCATCTCCAGTCATGCCAGAATTTTCAGCTGGTGAAAATATGAACCTGTCTTAACTTGAGGACATTGTCAGTGTAAACTATGGAATGCAGATCAAGCCAAACATATAATGATGTACTGCTTCAATAATACAAAGACTTGAACCCCTTCACAAACAGCACTTGACTGCAAATCACACAGTAACGTGTGTGTAGACAGTACCTTCAATGCAGTAAAACTGCCCAAGACATATCTGCTGAGACCTATCACATAAAAAGATAGACAGAAGATTGTTATGTTTTTTCAAAGGAAAGAGAAGTTAAGGGACTGAGAGGTTCAGGAAGGGAGCTCCAGAGTTTAAGGCTCAAGCAACTAATGACCCACCCTCCAGTAACTGAGTGATTTATATAGGAAATTGTCAAGAGACCCCACTTGGTGTGTGCAGATACTGTAACCTGAAGCAACGGACAGAACGCTAAACAAACTCAGTCAGCTTCTGTCAGTCCTTCTGGTGAGGACTAAGGGGGAAACTTACAGCTATATAGCAGTATAAAGTGGAGGAGTGGGGGTGATGGCAGTGGGAAATAGAGGCTGGTAGGGGGTACTGGGAACAGATAGGAAGGGGATAACGGGCAGGTGGAACAAAGTGAATTGGAAAGGTGAACAAATGGAGAAGAAACCAAGTATAGTTGAATGTGTGGGGAGATCACTGGGAGCGTTGGATACCTGAAGTTGGAAAAGGCAGCGTTTATTTATATCGTTGGTTTGGAACCAGCCCAAACAAAATATAAGACATTGTCTTCCAACTTGCATTTGGCCTCTCTGCGCTATCAATAATCATGATTTTAAAGCAGCAGATAATGTATTTATGTATTGTAAAAATCCCTCTGGTTCATTGGAAGCACAAGGGACTGCAGTTACTGGAATCTGGAGCAACAATATTCTGAAGGAAGTGTCTGTCGGCAGAAAGAAATTGTCAATGTTTAGGGTCAAAACTCTGGATCACACCCAGCTCAGATCCCCAAGCAGATTCTTTGTTGCTTCTTCTGACTTACTGATGGCCTTCAGGGAAGGAGTTTTAGGCATAAGCGATCACAGAACCAACAATATGAATGACTCTTGGCTGACTCTGAAATTGCCCTTGGACATTTAGGGACATGCATTAAATGCTGGCATTGCCAGTGACCGCCCCCCCCCCCACACTCTGAATAAATAAATACAGGGTAAATGGATTACACAAAACCTCTGGATGAGTTGCACAGCCTCTTTGTTTGTTATGCAGAGATGTCTTAGGATGCATATAGAACTGCATCGATCTTCTGACAGTGTGCATTACACATACAGGACACCAGAATGAAATAGTACCCAAAAACTAGAAATTGGAAAGAAAACTTCAAAACTCAGGAGTTATCTGCAGCTGTTTCCTTTCCAGCTATGTAATGACAGGCCAGAAAAATCGGTCAGTCCTGAATAAATTAATTGAGATTGCCAGAAGATACAGATTCATGGAAGCTTCCCAGCTAATATGATTATGCATTGTTGACATTTGTACCAACATTGCATGGACAGGAATCCAGCCTCCAGACAGTGTGTGAATTGATGGAATGCAGAGTGAGCACGGAGCATTGTAGGAGGGTCTCTGGAGAAAACAGCAATCCAGGCAAAGGGTCCTCAAAATCAAAACAGGCTTCAGCCAGTCTGCAGGCCGAGTTTCTGGACTCTCAGTGAGAGCAGGGCAAATACTGAATGCTTTCTGAGCAGTATTTTTTATTCATGTCGAGATTGTGGTCACCTCTGACAAAGCCGATATTTATTTCACAGTCCCACTTCTCCAGAGAAAATGGTAGCCTGCCGCCTTCCTGAAATGCAGCCGTCGTTCTGGTCTGAATGTACCTCTATATTGCGATTGGAAGTTTGAAGAATTAGGCCCACTGAAAACAAAGGAACAGTGATGCTTTTTCAAATTGCGATGGGGTTACCCAGACGGGTCCTGTAGATGGTGTTAATCCCACCTGCCCACTGCTCTTGCCTTAACTGGTCACAGAGTCAAGGAGTTCAACAGATTCTGCCAGAGCTATCTACACAAGTAACATCAGTGCATTTTGTAGATGGCACACATTGCAATTTATTTACTTGTTTGAGAGTGGAGACATAACTGACAAGTTTTCTTGCTCTTTCCTAAATGCCCCTGCTCCATTTCAGAGACAGGTAAGACTCCATCACAAGTCACCGTGCACCAGTGGAGGGTGAGTGAATATTCTGGCTGATAGAAGGGGACTCATTAACAACAAGAGCACTTTGGGTCATCATTTGAACCCTTTGGTCAATTCACTGATCCTTTGAATCACTTCGTCCTGAGCCGTGGCCACTATCTTTATAAAACGCTGTTGAATGAAGTCTTGATTTACTGATGCTGATCAGTGACGGCCCTGATAAGCACAGCAAGAAATATTTGAGGCATTTCCAGCTCTGGCAGTCAGGCTCCTGATAACCCAGGTCAACGTGAAGAGGCAGATAACAGATCCCACTGCTGATCTCAGTAGGTCCAAAGTTCACCTGGATCTTGATCCATCTTTATCTGCAGGTGAGTAAATCCCTCCTCTCTCCCCCTGAGGAGCAGTGTCCATCCAGCTCATTTACAAGCACCGCGTTGCATTGTTGGCCAGTATAAATGTGGACAGATCACCACACCCCATACTCTGCTTTGTGCCTAGTAAATGTACTACTAAAAGGTTATTACTGTTAGTCTCCCAGTCACCAGCCTTGAACTCTGAGCCACGTTACTGGGTTCCATAAAATCTATCAGTTTATCCAGGATCTGCCACATGATTGTATGGGGGTGAGAGGCTGACAGAGTGAGAGGGGAGCAGGGCGCATGAAGACAGCGATGCAGTCAGTTTATGGAAGGGATCAAAGCAGGCGTAATTGTGTGCGTGTGTGTCTGCCTTGTGTAGTGTACGTAGGTGCTGGGGGAGAGAAAGGGAAGTTTTGAGAGGAGGAGGAAAAACATCTGCTTATTTTACAATAGAATATAGAACATACAACAATACAGCACGCTACAGGCCTTTCGACTCACAATGTTGTGTTGACCTTTTAACCTGCTCCAGGATCAATCTAACCCTTCCCTTAAAAATCGCCCTCCGTTTTCCCTCTATTCATGTGTCTAGCTTAAATGCCCCTAATGGATATGCCTCTACCACCACCCCTGGCAGCATGTTTCATGCAGTTACAATCTCTGCATAAAAAATCTACCTCTGACAACCCCCACGCCCCAATACTTCCCTTATAAATATGTCCTCTTGAATTAGACATTGCTGCCCTGGGAAAAGGTGCTGACCAACTATATCTATTTCCCTCCATCTTATACTACTCTGTCAAGAGATTGTTAATATTATGAATAATTTGATGGTATAAACCAATGTTCCCTCTAATTATTTTTGCAGCTGCACCGACCACCCATTGTTCTGAGCAAGAAATTTTTACACAGCCTGAAAAATGAGCAGCACTTCAAACGTCTTTTTTGTAATATGTATCTTGTGAATACCTAGAATGAAAATTTTAAAATCACATACATTTGAATATATTTATTAATCAAAGGGTGTAATGAAACACAGTACAACAAAGGAAAACTGTTTATTGTTACAATTTATAACAGTGTTGTAACTTGGAAAATGTAAATACATTGAAACGCTAAAATGTTTCAAAGTAAAATTTGGGGTATGTTTGTTATGTAGAGTATTTATGGATTATATTCATCAACACATAATTACAGGGTGAGTGGAGGTCCGTCATATCTGACGCTGACAGTTAGATTTGTGCATTTCTGTTGTGCGCTCATAGGTGGCCGTTGAGTCCAAGTTGTGAGAGACCTAGGTGTCCACAATAAGGACTTGAAAACTGTGCTGGATTTGGAAATGGAGCTTCTGCAATTGTTTTCCTTCTTTGTTGGGCACTAATTAGTACTACACTACATCTCTCCTGCAGGTTGTTGTGAGCAGTTCTAACCAAGGCTCACCAGCCACTCTGGTCTTGCACACCCTGTTCCAGCTGTTTTGGTATAAGCCCTGCGTAACACCTCAGAACCATTCAGTATTTCAAACTGAGTGAAGCAAGGGTGCATGCTGGCCTCTGTGCTGTTCAACCTCTTCTTCACATATGTGCTGAACCACGCAGTCAAAGACCTCGAAAGTGGTGTCTACCTGAAGTACAGACTTGATGGATCACTCTTTGACCTGCTTCATATGAGAGCCAGAAGAAAGATAGTCAAGAAACTCATCCTTGAAGCCCTTTACACCAATGACTGTGCTCCAATGGTTTACACTGACCTTCAGCTAATTGTCAATAAGTTTGCTGAAGCCTTACAATCTCTTTGGACTTAGCAGCAGCCTAAGCAAAACAGAAGTCCAATTTCAACCTGTTCCTAGATCGGCTGCTACCACCCTCTCCATCACTATCGATGGAACAAGACTGAGAATTGCAGAGTATTTCACAATGATATGAACATAGATTTCAAAATTATATCAACATTATGTAAAAGAAAATTCCAGCAGCATGACATCAAAAGCTACATGCGTGGGAGCATTTCAGTTATTGCGCTGGCATGCACCCACGCAGCTTAAAAGGAACCGTGGTACAAAATCAGGAAATAAGTCCACTTGTGTCCAAAAATATAACCAAACAGTCGTCAATGTAAGATGGCCATCGACATATTCAAATTGGAACTCAGAAGGTGCTTTTTTGTCAATAGAAGGGTGAAAACATGGAACTATCTACGGGTTGGAATCATTGCAATGAATAGTGTTGATGTATGTGTGTGTGTGTGCATGAGGCTTTTGCCCAGTACTGTAGATTGAGAGATCAAGAGTACAAAAGTTTCTGTTGGTACAGAAGGAGGAGTGAGTGAAGCCTAGGTACTGGCCAGTGCAGATCTGCCCTTGAAGCTAATAGTGTCCTTTCTTTGGTCACTGTAGATGACAAATTTAGATGAGGCTGAGTTTGCCCTCCCACGATACTGGGTGATGATCAAATTGCCTGGTTACATCACCAGTCATTTGCCTTCATTACTGCAGTCCACAGCTATGTGGAGATCAGTGAACTGCCAGTAACGCTGCAGCTCACAGAGTAACTTGCAGTCAGCTGAATCGTTGCTGAAAGTAAACTGGGCAACACAGCAGTTTCGCTGACACGTTTCGTCTCTGAACTGGTGTTTTGTTCCCACATCCACATGATGGAGAGATGTTGTCAGGCTATTGACACTGGTGAGCCAGAGTCATAAACACAAGGGATTCTGCAGATGCTGGAAATCGAGAATTATCCTGCTCCAAAGGCAGGAAGAACTCAGCAGGTCAGGCAGCATCTGTGGAGAGGGATAAACAGTCGATGTTTTGGGCCGAGTCTTCGAGAAATGTCAACAGTTCATTTCTCTCCATAGGTGCTGCCCAAATTGCTTAGATTCTCAAGTGTTTTGTGTGCATTACTCTTGTGAGCCAAGGGTCCAGTGTAAGCTATTACCTTCTATAGCACTGGGAGTCATAAAGGGAGATACAGCAGAGAAACAAGCCCCACAGCTCATCAGGTCTGGGTCAATCACCCATTTGACACTCATCCCTCTTTTAGTCCCTTTTTTTTATTCTCTCCACATCCCCACCAACTACACCCCTGATCCTACCATTCATCAACATACTGGGGCAATTTGCAGTGGCCAATTAACCTACCAACATGCATATCTTTGGGATTTGGGAGGCAAAGGGAGCATTGAGTTGAAACCTATACAGTCACTGGGAGAACATGCAAACTCCCCATGAAAAGCTCCTGAGATCAGGATCGAACCTATGTCTCTGGCCCTACTAGCTATGTTTCTGTACCACCCATAAGCAGGATATTCCTGTGAGAAACCTGAGGCTACTCTTTCATGAGAGATGTCCCTGATATGACAACAGTTAAACAAAAATACCAGAATTCCTCCAAAACTTCTTCATAGTACTCTGCCGAAAGTATTGTAGCATTTTGGAACAAATCCAGCAAAGTCCTATCTCAATGTGCCAGTACCTCCAGTTGAACTTTGTCTTTTTGTGTGCTTTCCCCCTAGCCGTCAGTCTGTGGTTTTGTATTGCCATGTGCTCTTGTTTGTTTTCATGCCCCATGTGCTCCAGTCCCTGCTCCTGCTCTACTCCGGCCCCTGTATTACTGAGTACTCCACCTCTCACCTGTTTCTCATTATTATCTGTTTTTCTGCCACTTGTGTCTCATTGTGCTCCACCTATCATCTGCCTCTCTGTTTATTGCTCAGTGAGTTTGAGTCCTGTGTTTTCACCTATTTGTTGCTAGATTGTGCCAGTGAATTCTCCTGAGCCTGTCCAGCACTTGTATCTGTACGCTGTCCGTCTGTCTGAATATTGACTCTGCTTATTTCCTGATTCTGGTTTTTGGATTTCTCTGGATGTTTTGATCGCTGCCTGAACTTTGACGCCGACTTTGTTTGCACCTCGGGATTTGTTACTCAATTAATATCCCTGTGTACACAGTACTGGGTCTGTGATTGGACCTCTGCTCCAGCACCCTGACGACATTGTTCTTTGTCATAGGGTGAATTTGGTTGCATGTAATCCCTGTGTGCACAGTACTGGGTCTGCGATTGGATCCATGCTCCAGTGCCCTGACACAACGTTCCATCCTTTCCTTGGTCAGAAATGAACTAGTTGCTTCATAGCATAGTTTGGTTTAATGCCACATCTTGTATCATCAAGGAGACAGTTGTTATTACTTGCTTGAAGGCACATGGGCATCTGTGGCAAGACCTTTTTTTTTTTTGCCCATGAACCATTGCAGTCCTTACGGGGAAAGAGTGTAGAGGCTTCCAATGAACAACGAAGGTGTAATTCTAGGCCACAGTAGAGCGTGTCTTGCAGAGGAGCCCGCAGGTGATTGTATGCTATGTACCTGCTCTCCTTTGTCCTAGCGGAAGCGATTGTAGCTGCTGCTAATGGAGTAATCCAGGATACAGTTTGTAGAATCAGAATCAGGTTTAATATCAGTGGCATATGTAAACTCTAAATTACATTATATATAAGCAAAAACAAGAAAAAAAGTAGTGAGATAGTGTATGTGGGTTCATTGTTCATTGTTCATTCAGGAATCTGATGGTGGAGTATGTGTCTTCAGGCTCCTGTACCACCTCCTTGATTGTAGAAATGAGGAGAGAGCAATGCCCTAAGTAATGGGGTCCTTAACAATGGTTGTCTCCTTTTTGTGGAATCGCCTTTTGAAGGTGTTCTTGATGCCGGGGAGATTAATGCCCATGTTGGAGCTGGCTGAGTTTGCAACTTTCTGCAGTTTTTTTTTTCCCAATCCTGTGCAGTGGCCCCTCCATACCAGATGGTGACACAACCAGTTTGAATTCTCCCATGGTACATCTGTAAAAATTTTGCAAGAGTCTTTGGTAACATACCATGTCTTCTCAAACTCTTAATAGAATCGAGCCACTGTTGTAATTCTTTGTAATTTCATCAATACGTTGGCCATAGGACAGCTCTTCAATGATGCTGACACCCATGAACTTGAAACTGCTCACATTTTCCACTACTGATCCCTCGATGAGGACTGGCGTGTGTTCCTTCGACTTCCCTGTTCTGAAGTCCACAGTCAATTCCTTGTTCTTATAATAGTAGGTGCAGGAGTAGGCCTTTTGGCCCTTCGCGCCAGCACCGCCATTCACTGTGATCATGGCTGATCATCCACAATCAGTACCCCGTTCCTGCCTTCTCCCCATATCCCTTGACTCCACTATCATTAAGAGCGCTATCTAACTCTTTCTTGAAAGCATCCAGAGAATTGGCCTCCACTGCCTTCTGAGGCAGAGCATTCCAAAGATCCACCACTCTCTGGGTGAAAAAGTTCTTCCTCAACTCCGTTCTAAATGGCCTACCCCTTATTCTCAAATTGTGGCCTCTGGTTCTGGACTCCCCCAACATCGGGAACATGTTTCCTGCCTCTAGCGTGTCCAATCCTTTAATAATCTTATACGTTTCAATCAGGTTCCCTCTCATTCTTCTAAATTCCAGTGTTTACAAGCCCAGTCGCTCCAATCTTTCAACATATGACAGCCCCGCCATCCCGGGAATTAACCTCGTGAACCTCCGCTGCACTCCCTCGATAGCAAGAATGTCCTTCCTCAAACTTGGAGACCAAAATTGTACACAATACTCCAGGTGTGGTCTCACCAGGGCCCTGTACAACTGCAGAAGGATCTCTTTGCTCCTATACTCAACTCCCCTTGTTATGAAGGCCAACATGCCATTAGCTTTCTTCACTGCCTGCTGTACCTGCATGCTTACTTTCAGTGACTGATGAACAAGGACATGATGTCGGGTACAAGGTTGAGGCTGCAACACCACTCAACCAGCTGATCCACCACCCTCTGTAAGGTTGCTCACCACCATCTGAAATTCTTCCAATAACTGAGTCATTGACAAATTTACATCGTTTGAGCGGTGCAGAGTGTAGAGCAGAGAGCTAAGCACGTTGATATCAGCGAGACGGAGATATTATTTCCAATCTGCACTAACTGTGGCCTCCCAATGAGGAAGTCAAGGAACCAGTTGCAGAGGGAGATACGGAGGCCCAGGTTTTAGGTCTTGTTGATCAGAACTAATGGTATGGTAGTATTGAACCCTGATCTCTAAGCAATAAACTGCAGCCTGACATACAGTAGGTATGGCTATTGTCCAGATGATCCAACACCGAGTAGGGAGATAGTGAGACTGCATCACCACTATTAAGCACCAGCTTTAAGAGGTGATGCCTCAAAAAGGTGGCATCCATCATTAAGGACCTCACTATCTGAGACATGCCCTCTTTTCATTACTACCATGCAGGAATCCGAGAGCCACTGTCAGTGTTTTAGGAATAGCTTCTTCCTCTTTGACATCAGATTTGTCCTGTGCACTACCTCACTATACCTCTTTTGCACTATTTATTTATTTACATTTCGACGTATACAGTCGTAGTTTGTTGTGAAGACACTGTACAGCTGCTATGAAACAACAAATTTTGCAACTAACATCAGTGATAAAAAAACTTGATTCTGACTCAGAATAATGGGTAAACAGGTTTAGAGTCAGTCATAGAATCATAGAGCCGTGGAGTTGCAGCCACGTATCTGTTCAATTGTCTTTTAAAAGTTGTTATTTTACCTGCCTCAACCATTTCCTCTGGTAACACATACATAACTGCGTAAAAATACTGCCCCTCAAGTTCCAAATAAATCTTTTCACTCTCATCTTAAACATGTACCCTATAGTTCTTGATATCCCCAACCCTGGGAAAAAGACTGAGTATACTCATCTTATTTATGCCCCTCATGAATTTATACATCTCCATAAAGATCATTTCAGGTCTCCTATGTTCCAAGGAAAAACATCCAGCCTCTCCCTATAACTCAGTCCCGCAAAATCCTTATGCATCTTTGCTCCACTCTTTCCAGCTCAATAATATCTTTCCTATAGCAAAGCAAACAAAACAGAACACAATGTTATAAGTGCAGCCTTACTAGCGTCTTGTACAAATGCAGCATAACTTCCCAACTTTCATACTCAGTTCCCTGACTGGTGAAGGTCGGCATGCCAGAAGCCTTCTTCACCACCCTGTCCACCCGTGGCTCCATTTTAAGGAACTATATACCTGAAGTCCACGATCCCGCTGTTCCACAACTCTCCCCAGGGCACTGTTGATCACTGTGAAAGTCTTCCCTTGATTTGACTTTCCAAAATAATGTTCCTCACACTTATCTGAAATAGACTCCATTTACCATTTATTAGCCCACTTGCTCAGCTGATCTCATTACTACCATGCAGGAACCTGAATACCTACACTGAATCTTTTAGAAACATTGTTAACCTTCTTCAATGTCCAGAATACCACCAATTTTAGTGTCATCAGCAAACTTATTGACCATGACATCCAAATCATTGACATAGATGACAAACAAAAATGGGCCCAGCACTGACCTCTAAGTCACTAGCCTTCAGCCTGAGAAACAAATTTCCACCATCTCTACTTCCAACCACCTAGCCAATTATGTATCTAGATATCCGGCTTTCCCTGGATTCCATGTAATCTAATTAAGTACCAGAATAAGCTCAAAGGTCTAAACTGCCTTCTTCTATTTCTAAGCTGGAGTAGTCAACTTGTTTTCATTGCCTTCCAAATTTCCTTCCATGTTCTGGTTAGCAATGATCTCCTCTCAAAGCCCTGAAACCAAACTTTCATTTCTGTTCTTCCTTCCGTACTTAATGACCCCCTCGCCTGAGTGGTAAACAACACTGAATTGAACCATGCTTGATCTTCATGACTAGAGCTGATCAATAAGGTCTGTAAGAGTTGTCCAGGATGAGATGACCCTTTCCCTGAAGGGTGGTGCATTACTCCCTTTGTATCCAAAGACACAGCGCTCAGATTTTTCAGGAAATCAGCCTTAATATCATCGGCATATGTCGACTGTCTGATATGAGTTTCTTTAGAAGCTAACTCTGTTAATAAATTTTCTATATTTCTCTTCTTGGATCCTCACTCCCTTTATTCTTTAGCAAGCTGACTGAAAATTTGGTAGTTAAACGTACTTTGAGAATCTGGGTACAAATTAGGAAATTCTTTGGTCTATTGAGATTTTTTTTGTCTAGTCCCATTTGTTCTAACTATTTTGTTAAACCTTCGATGACTGAATCAGTTTTTAAAGAATGGGGTAGATTGGATATTAAATGCTTCCAGGAGTTTTTTGATGGAGGAAGTCTTCTTTCATTTGAGCAAATGTCAGCTAAGTATAGTTTACCCAAAACTCACCTTTTTCGTTATTTACAAATTAGAGACTTTCTTTGTTCTCAACTATATACATTTCCTATAAGTTCCGATAAGGACTTATTAGATGTAATTTTTCATTTGAAACCTTTTTATAATGGTTCAATATCCAATATTTATGGTATGTTGCTAGGAATGAGAAATGTTCCTATAGACAAAATTAAGCATCTTTGGGAGTAAGATTTACAGACTTCAATCTCTGAAGAAACTTGGAATGAAATTTTTAAATTGGTGAACACTTCATTGTTATGTGCCCATCATTCCCTCTTACAATTTAAACTGGTTCATAGGGCTCACATGTCTAAAGATAAGCTATCTCATTTTTATTTGGATATATCTCTTTTCTGTGATAGATGTAATAATGGAGAAGCTTCATTAATTCACATGTTTTGGACATGACTGAGCCTTGAAAGATATTGGAAGGAAGTATTCCAAACTTCCTCGGTATTTTTCAAGGTAAATTTTAAGCCTAACCCGTTGACCGCATTATTTGGTATTGTTGGAGAAAAAGACTTTATTTTGGAGACACCTGATTTGCATATTTTGGCTTTTCTCTCTCTTTTAGCTAGAAGGGCGCTCTTGCTTAAATGGAAGGATGTTGTTCTGCCTACTCATGCTCAATGGTTACTTGATGTTATGTCATGTTTAAATTTAGAGAAGATCCGTTGTTCAGTTTTTGAATCTAGCCAAGGCTTTTATACATTGTGGGGACCATTTTTGAGTTATTTTCAAAACCTTTGATTTGTTGTAAAAGTACAGATGGTGGCTAATAATATATTTTACTATATGATAAGGGTTTTTCCCCCTTTTTCTTCCTTTGCCTAACAGCTCTGACTTTAGTAGTGGGTTTAGATTTTTTTTCTGTATGACAAAATTATTATATTTCAATATTACAATTTAACTTAATTTTTATGAATACAGGGTTTTCTGATTGTAAGTGTATTTTTAATGCAATGTATTTGGTACTATTTTACTATTTTCTTTTGACTTACTATATATATATATATTCTTGTGCTCTGTATTCTTCTATGCAGAAACTAATAAAAATATTGAAAGAAGCATATGTCATCAACAACAGAACAATGCGATACATGAAAAATACAGAAACAAAAGAAAATCAATTACAGTAAGTATATAGATGTATGTTAAATAGTTAAATTAAAAATAGTTCGAAAACAGAAATAACAAAAAAGAGAATCTGTGTTCATTGGTTCAATGTCCATTTGGAAATGTGTTCCTGAATTGCTGAGTGCGTACCTTTAGGCTTCTACACCCACTTCCTACAGGTAACAATGAGAAGAGGGCATGTCCTGAGTGATGGGGATCCTTAATAATGGACGCCTCCTTTCTGAGGCATTGCTCCTTGAAAATGTCCTGGAGGCCAGTACCCATGATGCAGCTGACTAGTTCTAAAACTTTCTGTAGTTTCTTTCAGTGCTAAAACATCTTTAATCTGAGCAGGTTTTTGCTGAGATATCTTAATTGATCTGAGCAGTTTGTTAACATCTACAAATTTCACCCTAGGAGGGTAGAAAGGCCTTGCATGCATCTCTCAGATGCATCTTTAGCTTAGTGAGTAAAGCCCTAGTCTGTGATTTGGAAGGCTGTGGCTTTCAACCCCATTGTCTCTGAACATAACCTTGACCATCACCTTCAGTGTAGGACTGGGCAAACACTTCACTGTTGGATGAAAGGTCTTGGCCCAAAACATCAAGCCTTTATTCCTCTAAATAGATGATGCCTGACCTGCTGAGTTTCTCCAGCCTTTTGTGCGTGTTACTGTTGGATCCCCTGTCCTCAGGTGAGACATCAAACTGAGACCATATCAAATTGACACTAAGAAACCAATCCACAATGTATTAATCATGGAATTGTAGAATCCTAGCTTTGTATGGAGAGAAACAGGCCTCTTGACCCACTTCATCTATGACAGCCATAATGTCTATTTACACTAATCCCATTTGCTTGCACTAAGACTGTATCTCCCTACCCCTTTCTATCAAATTATTTTTCCTTTTAAACATTGTTATTTTACCTGCTTCCACTACCTCCTCTGCAGCTCAATCCACCACTCCCTATGTGAAAAAGAGCCCTCAAATCTCCTTTAAATTTCTCCCCTCTCACCTTTAACCCCCTGCCCTGGGGGAAAAAAAAGATTCTGACTGCCTATCCTGTCAATGTCCCTGATAATTTTATAAACCTCCGCAAGGTCACCCCTCAACCTCCTTCTCTCCAGTGTGGATAAACCCAGCCTGTCCAATCCCAGTTTATGATCACAGCTAACAAGGTGCTCCACTACCTAATGGTGAAGTCAATGTCTGATTGTGGGAGTGATGTTCTTTAAGGAGAATACTGGACTTCTCAGTGTGCCCTGAGGGTGGTTGATTTGGCTCAAATGCTCACAAAGCTAGTCATCAACAATTTTCTCATAAGATTCTACAAATTTAGTATCAAGATTATTCCAGTAAAAAATGAAAGCAGATTCATAATGCTTTGTTTCTTTTTCTCTCGCTCTGTTGACCTGGGAACAGCTGAAAATAATATTGCAGAAGGGATCAACTATATATGGGTTTTATAAGTTAGATGAGTTAATTTATAATTGATGAGAGGTTTGAGCAGGCAGAGGTACACTTTCTGCACACAATGCCCTAGAAACAGTCTATGCTGGATAGAGTTTGTGAGAATTCACTGTCTCAATACCTGGGTCACATTGGAACTGGTATTGGCAGTCTTGCCTTTGAAACAACTCTTGGTATTTAAAGTCAAAAGGCAAAGTTAATTGTCATATGCACAAGCACATGCATGCATGGATACAAAGAAAAACTCGCTTGCGGCAGCATCACAGGAAAAGAGCATCACAAATAAGCAGCATTCATAGGGAAAACGTAAATTAATTACTTTAGTTGGAAGAGTTCGGCGTTGTCATGGCGTTGCTAAATTCTAGCGACCAAGGTTGTGCCAGTTGGTTCATGAACCAAACAGTTGAAGGGAAGTAGCTGTTCTTGAACCTGCTGGTGTAGAACTTTCAGTGTCTAGGTGGTTGCTGCAAGAAAACAACATAACTCTTAATGGTGAGGATCTTTAATGATGGATGTTCTCTTCCTGAGGAAGCACTTCTTTGTAGATATTGCCTACGGTGGGGAAGGATGTGCCTGTGACGCATTGTGCAGAATCTACTACTTTATGCAGCTTTTTACAGTATGCTCCTGTGGAGTTGAATGGCAGCATAACAGAGCTTGGTCAAAGGTGAAAAATCTAAACTTAGGGAACCCGGGTTCATGAGATAGGGTGGGGGCCGCTCCGAGGACTGGGAGGAGCAGCTGGGGCAGGGTTCCTAATGCTGAGCCTCACTCGGGTAACAAACACCTTGGAACCTCCATCTTGAATTGATCACAGCAGATGAGCCAACCGGACACCCACGAACTGCAAAAACCGTGCGCCATCTGAGCTTCTATTTCTTTGGCATCTGAGGGCACATGGGTTTGGAAAGACTTGTAAAGTGAACATAAGCGAGGCTTTGGGCCTGCTCCGAGCTGCTGCAGGGTTCGGATCTGAGGACTCATTTTCGGTTTGGAATGTTGTTCGCTTCAATTGTGTGCATCATGTGTGTTTCTTTTTCTTCCCCCTTCGCATCAGATGTTGGTCTTTATTTTCTTTAATTGAGTTCTTTCGGGTTTCTTGCCTTGTGATTCCCGGTGAGCAAGCAAATCTCAAGGATGTATAATTTCTACATACATTGTCATCTCGATGGTATGAAGACGGTTTCAAGTCCTACTCCAAACACTTGACTATCTAATCCATCAGAATCGGAATCGGGTTTATTATCAACAGCAGGTGTCGTGAAATATGTTAACTTAGCAGCAGCAGGTCAATGCAATACATAATACAGAAGAAGAAAAAATAAATAAATTTACAATATACGTATATTGAATAGGTTAAAATCGCAGAAATAATTGTATATTTAAAAAGTGAGGTAGTGTTCATGGTTTCAATGTCCATTTAGGAATCGGAAGGCAGAGGGGTAGAAACTGTTCCTGAATCACTGAGTGTGTGCCTTCAGGCTCCTGTACCTCCTAGCTGAACTGAGTTGACTTTATTTGTTACATCCTTCACATACATGAGGAGTAAAATTCTTTACGTTATGTCTCCATCTAAATGTGCAATGTGCATTTACAGTAATCTATAATAATTCATAATAAATAGAACAATGTAACATAGAATACACTCAAATCAGCATGAGCTAGTCAGTCTGATGACCTGGTGGGCGAAGCTGTCCCAGAGCCTGCTGGTCCTGGCTTTTATGCTGCAGTACCATTTCCCGGATGGTAGCAGCTGGAATAGATTGTGGTTGGGGTGACTCGGGTCCTGCAGAAAGTTCTTAGGATTTGAGGGCCCATACCAAATGTCCTGAACCGTCTGAGGTGAAAGAGGTGCTGTTGTGCCTTTTTCACCACACAGCTGATGTGTACAGACCACATGAGGTCTTTGGTGATGTGGATGCTGAAGAATTTAAAAACTGTTTACCCTCTCAACCCCAGATCCATTGATGTCAATAGGGGTTAGCCCATCTGCATTCCTCCTGTAGTCCACAACCAGCTCCTTTGTTTTTGCGACATTGAGGGAGAGGTTGTTTTCTTGACACCACTGTGTCAGAGAGATGACTTCTTCCCTGTAAGCCACCTCATTATTGTTTGAGATCAGGCCAATCAATGTAGTGAATTTAATTAGCAGATTAGAGCTGTGGGTGGCGACACAGGCATGGGTATACAGGGAGTAAAGGATGGGACTTAGTACAAAGCCCTGAGAGGCTCCTGATGGTATCAGTGAGAAAAGGGCATGCCCTGGGTGCTGGAGGTCCTTAATAATGGACGCTGCCTTTCTGAGACACTGTTCCTTGAAAATGTCCTAGTACTTTATAGGCTAGTACCCAAAATGGAGCCAACTAAATTTACAACCCTCTGCAGCTTCTTTCGGTCCTGTGCAGCCCTTCCCCCCATACCAGACAGTGATGCAGCCTGTCAGAATGCTCCCTGCGGTACATCTTTAGAAGTTCTTGAGTGTTTTTGTTAACATACCAAATCTCTTCAAACTCCATGCAGGAGCCAGTACTATTGGAATTGCTGCTTTTCAGATGTTATATTAAAGAATATCTTCCTTCTGTTCTGTCAGTGGAAGGTAAAATATACACTCAGTAGCCACTTTACTAGATAGCCTGTATACCTGCTCTTTAATGGAAATATCTAATCAAACTCAATGCATCAAAGCATGCAGACATGGTTAAGAGGTTCAGTTGTTGTTCAAACCAAACGTTAAAATGGGGAAGAAAAATGATCTAAGTGACTTTGATCATGGATCGATTGTTGGCGCCTGACGAGGTGGTTTGAGTATCTCAGAAACTGCTGATCATCTAGGGTTTTCACACACAACAGGCTCTAGAGTTTATAGAGAATGGTGTGAAAACAAACAAAAGCATCCTGCGAGCGACAGCTCTGTGGGCGAAAATGTCATGTTAATGAGAGAGGTCAGAGAAGAATTAGCCAGACTGGTTCAAACTGACAGGAAGTCACAGCAACTCAAATAGCCATGTATTACGATCCGGCGTGCAAAAGATCATCTCTGAATGCACAACATGTTGAACCTTGAAGTGGAAGCAAAAAACCCTGAACATACAGGGGCTACCTAATAAAGTGGCCACTGTGTTAACCACAGCACGATTTGAAAAAAAAAGGAGCTGGGCAAATTCTCCCAAAGATTCCAGGCCTAACATTTGTCCTTCCACTAACAGCTTTGAAGAAAGTGATCTGATTACGCTCACAGTTCTGTATGTGGAATCTTGCTGTGCAAACATAACCTGTCCTTTACTTCCGACATCACAACCACTTTAAAGGTACTTCATAGTCTGCAATGCTTGGTCAAACATTTATATATCGTGAAAGATGTCTTACAAATCCAAGGCTTCCTTTTCCATGTGCAAGTTAAAATAGCAACATACTGTATTGTCCTTAGGATCATAAGATATCCCAAAACACTTCCCAGGATCGTTTCCAAACAAAACTTGACTCGACTCCAGTTGAATAGAGTTAACTTTTGCGTCTTAAAGGACAAAAACAAGGAAAAGATGAAAGTTTACGAATTCCAGAGTTAAAGGCCTTCATAACTGAAGGCAGTTGCCAGTAGAGGAATGACGAGTTTTGGGAGCTGGATACGTGACGAGAGTTTAAAGATCACAGGGATCTTAGTGGGTTTAAGGCCAGATAAAGTTACGGAGGTAGAGAGGGGCATTAAGCTTGAGAAGGTAACAGAAAGCAAAAGGGACGTGGAATCTGAGTTTGAGGATGAAAATATGGAACAATGCAAATAAAAGCAATGGACTTGCTTATAAGTCTGAAGTGTCCGAATCTTCATACAGCTCTTGGCATTGTTAGAAGTGACAAATAAATCAACATGTGTTTTGAATTACCAGCTTTAATTATTATTGAGAACATAGGAATGTGGCTTGCCAATGTTAGCTGTTTCTTATTGTTAAGTAATTCCCAGTTCGTAACACCAAGATCCATCAGCTTCAGCTCATGGAACAGAGGAGGATTAATGGGAGCAGCAATTTGAAACGATGCTGAAAGAGAAGTTTTATTGTAAACATTCCAACAACTCAGAAGTATAAATCCAAAATTGGAAAACTGCAGGAAACGGATATAAAAACAGAAAGTGCTAATCGAATTTAGCAGGTCATGCGGCATTAATGGAAAGAGTCAATATTTCACACCAGTGCCTCTTCATCAGACTTGGGAAACATTATAAATAAAACAAATTGCAGAGAATATGCGGAAGGTCAGAGTAAATAAAATGGGATTGGGCACTGTGAAGGTCTGCATAGACTCAGAGGGCCGAGAGGCCTGTTACCATGCAGTAGGAACCTGTGACTGCATGAATGGGAAAGTCCGTCACAGGGTGGAAGACAGGAAAGATTGAGTAACATGTGGTGATAGTGTCAACTGAACAAAGGTGGTGAAGGAACATCTGTAGGAGGAGACAATTAAAATCTGAAACACAAGCAGAGAAGAGGGAGTAAAGAGGGGTTGCTAGAGCTGAAAGATTGCTGACTGGAAGTCAAGTCAAGTTTTTTGTTATTTAATTATACACACGCATACCGTCAAATAAGACAACCTTTCTCCGGACTGGGGTGTAAAAGCACAGTAGTACACATAGCACACAATAATTTAGGAAAGTAAGGATAAAATGTACAGATGAATTAGGCATAAGTAATAAAGTAAAGTGCATAAATATTGAAAGGTACAGAACAGATTAACCGATGACACTTTGAATGCCATGTGAGTTCAGAAACTAATGGCCTGAGGGAAGAAGCTGCTTCCCATTCTGACTGCTCTTGTTTTTATGCATCGGAGTCTCCTGCCTGATGGTGGAAGGTCAAAGAGGATGCTGGATGGATGGGTGGGATCCTTGACAATACTCAGGGCACTGCGTACTCAGCCCTCCTGATAAATGTCCCTGATGGATAGTAGGGAGACCCTGATGATCCTCTCAGTCATTCTCACAGTCCTTTGTAGGGACTTCAGGTCAGATGTTCGGCTGCTTCCATACCAGATGGAGATGCGACTTCTCAGGATGCTCTCAATGTGCTCCTGTAAAACAGAAGTTACCTGAAATTGTCAAATTCAGTGCTGAGTTTTTTTTTGATATAGACTCGCTTTCAAGGACTCCACAACTCATGTTCTTGATATTATTTATTTATTTTTATTTACTTTATTATGTATTTACACAGGTTGTCTTCTTTTGCATATTGATTGCTTGTTCATCTTCGTTTTGTATAATATTCCTTTGTTCTACTGTGAATGCCTGCAAGAAAATGAATCTCAAGGCAGTATATGGTGATATATATAATACTGACAGTAAACTTACTCTGAACTTCAAACTTTTGAACTTTGTCAGTCTTTGCTTGTGTGAAGTTTTTCAGTGATTCTCTGTCCTGCTATGAATGTCTGCAAGAAAATAAATCTCAAGGTAGTAGATGTAGACATTACACATACTTTGATAATAAATTTACTTTGAATTTGAATTTGAACTTTAAATGCGATTGCTGAATTGTGTCCGATTGTGAGATAAGCTGCTATCCCTCAGACTCGGGTCGAGCTTTGTTGAAACAGTGCAGGGACTGAGAGGTCGGGGTGGGTGTGGAGAATGAATGGGTCGGGCAACTGGAATAACAGGGTCACCTTTGTTGACTGAAGAGTGCTCCGAAAAGGGATCACGCAACCTGTTTTTCACTTCTGCAGCACAGATGAAATCGCACTGCAGTTTCAAATGGAAGAAGTGAAGCAAATCATTTGTTTCAATAATGCAACTCCTTGATTCCCTGTAAATCTTGATTAATGTCTCTATATCTCACTCCTCCCTATCTCTGTTGCCTTCTTCAGCTCTCCTACATGCTGAGATAACTGAGTTCTCTGAATTCCAGCATCCCAAATTTAATCAGTTTTGCCTTCGGCTGTGAGTCCTGGGCTCCCCAATACCCTTGCCTCTCCACCCCTTTAATTCCCTGAAGTCTATCTCTTTTTCTCCTGCTTTACCATCAGTTTTGTTGCCAGTTTTTACCTGGTCCGGTTACTCTGAAATGTCTGCGGTTAATTTTCTTTTTACTATAATTCCATGCTGTGGGAATAGATTTGTATCCTGATCCAGCGAGTTTAGCAGACTGCATCAGGATCTAACTTCCTGGGTGAAAGATAAAGCAGGCTTAGGTACAGATGTCCTGGCATGCAGGAAAAAGAGATAAGCCAGAGGGCACAAGAAAAAAAATAACAGAACACACATTTTAACAACTCAATGGTAAAATTAATACTCAATAGTTATATAAATATGGTGCACGTAATTTCCCAAAGCCCAGAGGGCTTTCTCTCAGATCATGGCCATTTGCCCAGGAGTTAGAGAGTGGGAGGATTTCAGGAAGGCAGTGATCCAGCACAAAGTACACTCCCTGATCGGCAATCTGTCCATTTTCCCGTATATTCCGGTTGCCACTACTAGTCACTATGGTTGTGTTGTAAAACAGCTAAAAATATGCTGCCTGGGCTACTTCATCACCAACTTCCAAACTCCCAACATGCCACCTATAGGCCTATCTTAGGCATTTCTGTTCAGGCCCTCTGACCTAATGGGTGAGAGATTCCCACTCTCATCATCATTGCCATGTAAGACCATAAGACTTAGGAGCAGGTTGAGGCCATTTGGCCCATCGAGCCTGCTCCACCATACAATCATGGCTGATGCTTTTTTCCCTCCTCATCCCCACTCCCTCGCCTTCTCCACATAACCTTCCAATCAAGAACCCATCAATTGCCACCTTAATTGCACGCAAAGTCCTGGCCTCTACTACTGCTTGCGGAAAAAATTCTACAAATTCACCACCCTCTGCCAAAAGAAACTTCTCTGTATCTCTGTTTTAACTGGACGCATCTGTATCCCGAGGCTGTGCCTTCTTGTCCTAGACTCCCCCACCATGGGAAACATTGTTTCCACATCTTCTCTGTCTAGGCCTTTCAACATTCAAAAGGTTTCAATGAGATTCCCCTTTACCCTTTAAATTCCAGTGAGTACAGACCCAGACCCATCAAACTTTCCTCATGTGATAACCCTTTCATTCCTAGGGTCATCTTTGTGAACCTCTCTAATGCCAGCACATCTTTTCTTAGATGAGGAGCCCAAAGCTGTTTGTAATACTCAAGGTGAGGCCTCACCAGTACCTTAGAAAGCCTCAAACCACATCCCTATTATTGTCCTCCATCACCAAGGCTCGGTGGAGCAAGGCAGAGGGTGACAGCAGAAGGTTGTTTCTCAGATTGGAGGATTATGAGCCCACTGTTGTTTGTCACCTATATGAATGCTTTGAATGAAAATGTTGTTAACAAGTTTACTAAGTTTGTGGTTGGCAGCAAAATTGGTGGTGTCACGGACTGTGAAGAAGGTTATCTAGTAGTAGTAGTAGCAGTAGTAGTAGTCATACTTTATTGATCCCGGGGGAAATTGATTTTCGTTACAGTTGCTCCATAAATAATAAATAGTAATAGAACCATAAATAGTTAAATAGTAATGTGTAAATTATGCCAGTAAATTATGAAATAAGTCCAAGACCAGCCTATTGGCTCAGGATGTCTGACCCTCCAAGGGAGGAGTTGTAAAGTTTGATGGCCACAGGCAGGAATGACTTCCTATGACGCTCTGTGTTGCATCTCGGTGGAATGAGTCTCTGGCTGAATGCACTCCTGTGCCCACCCAGTACATTATGTAGTGGATGGGAGACATTGACCAAGATGGCATACAACTTGGACAACATCCTCTTCTCAGTCACCACCGTCAGAGAGTCCAGTTCCATCCCCACAACATCACTGGCCTTACGAATGAGTTTGTTGATTCTGTTGGTGTCTGCTACCCTCAGCCTGCTGCCCCAGCACACAACAGCAAACATGATCGCACTGGCCACCACAGACTCGTAGAACATCCTCAGCATCGTCCGGCAGATGTTAAAGGACCTCAGTCTCCTCGGGAAATAGGGATGGCTCTGACCCTTCTTGTCGACAGCCTCAGTGTTCCTTGACCAGTCCAGTTTATTGTCAATTTGTATCCCCAGGTATTTGTAATCCTCCACCATGTACACACTGACCCCCTGGATGGAAACAGGGGTCACCGGTACCTTAGCTCTCCTCAGGTCTACCACCAGCTCCTTAGTCTTTTTCACATTAAGCTGCAGATAATTCTGCTCACACCATGTGACAAAGTTTCCTACCATAGCCTTGTACTCAGCCTCATCTCCCTTGCTGATGCATCCGACTGTGGAAGAGTCATCCGAAAACTTCTGAAGATGACAAGACTCTGTGCAGTAGTTGAAGTCCGAGGTGTAAATGGTGAAGAGAAAGGGAGACAAGGCAGTCTCCTGTGGGGCCCCAATGCTGCTGATCACTCTGCCGGACACACAGTATCTAATGTACTGAATTGAATTGAATTGACTTTAGTACTTACATCCTTCATATACATGAGTAAAAATCTTTACGTTATGTCTCCATCTAAATGTGCAATGTGCAATTTATAGTAATTTATAATGAATAGTATGTACAGAAATATAACATAGAAATACAATTGTGTCAGCCTGCATTAATCAGTCTGATGGCCTGGTGGAAGAAACTGCCCTGGAGCCTGTTGGTCCTGGCTTTAATGTTGTGGTACCACTTCCCAGATGCTAGCAGCCGGAACAGTTTGTGGTTGGGGTGACTCAGGTCTCCAATGATCCTTTGGGCCCCTTTTTCACACCTGTCTTTGTAAATGTCCTGAATCATGGGAAGTTCACATCTACAGATGCGCTGGGCTGTCTGCACCACACTCTGCAGGATCCTGCGATTGAGGGAAGTGCAGTTCCCATACCAGGCAGTGATGCAGCCAGTCGGGATGCTCTCAATTGTGCCCCTGTAGAAAGTTACAACAATATTGACGAATTGGGCCAAGGAACACCAGTTGGAATTGAACTCAGAACAAGTGTGAGGTGTTGCATTTTTGTCAGTAGAACCAGGACAAGACTTGCACAGTAAATTGTAGAGGCCAGAAGAGAGTTGTAGAATAGAGAGACCAAAGGGTACAGGTAAATAGTTCCTTGTACCCTTTCCCAGGACCAATGGCAAATTTTCCCACAGAGAGTTCGTGTGGATGTGGAGCAAGTTGTCAGAAGGTGTAGAGACAGATGCAATTACAATGTTTAAGAGACATTTGGTCAAGTAACACCACATATGTATTCCTGCATCCTATCATGAGAGGCTGGATAACGGGTTGTTTCCTCTGAAGCACCAAAGACTGAGGGGAGATCTGATAGGGGTTTACAAGATTATGAAGGGCATAGATAGAGTGGACAGAGAGTGTCTTTTTCCCAGGGTTGAATTGTCCAATATCAGAGGGCATGTATTGAAGGTGAGAGGTGGTAGGTTCAAGGGGGATTTGAGAGGTAAGTTTTTTACTCAGAGAATGGTGGATGCCTAGAATGCACTGCCTGGTGTGGTGGTAAAGGTAAATCTATTGTACCATATAGTCTACATTATAATAAGGGACTACTTTATGTTTTATTAACAAGTCGTTGCATGTGCGATCCGGTGCATATTGTTCTGTATGTGTGTGTCAAGTTTGGACTCTACCAGTAAAGAACCATGAAACTTAGGTCCCGTCTCCAGCGTTTTTATTAATAACATAGTTGTGTAAACAGGCTACATACACAACATATATTAATGGCTTTTAAGAGATGTTTGGATAGGCACATGGATGTAAGGAAGATGGAGGGATAGGGACATGGTGCAGGTAGGAGGGATTGGTGTTTGGGTGTTTTTGATTTGCTTTTCAGCTGGTTTGGTGCAACATTGTGGGCCAAAGGTCCTGTTCCTATGCTGTACTCTTCCATGTATAAGTACATGTATAGAAGAAGTTTTAAGGGATATGGGGCCAAACAATGGCAAATATATCTAGCTCAGATTAACATCTTGGTCAGTTTGGATGAGTTTGGCCAAGGAGGCCTGCTTCCATTCCGTATAACTCTATGGCTCTATGAGAACAAAGACAATGGAAAAATGGAAAAGCTACAATCTACAGGTTTCCCTCCAAGTCGAATAACAATCTAACTTGGAAATATATCTCTGTTGCTGGATCTATTTCCTGGAATTTCCTGTCCAATAACAGTGCGGGAGTAACTTTACCCGAATGGTTCACTGTGGTCAGGAGGATGGTTCTAAACCTGCCCAACCTCCAGCTTCCTCCTAAACAGCTCAGGGCTTAGAACTGATGGGACTGCCAACAACAAATGGCAAGCATCACTGAGGGAGTGCTGCACTGCTGAAATCAAATCTTACAGTTTATCTTTCAGGTGCTGACAGAATAGCTCTGTCACTTTTTTCAAGGTGGGGAGGGAAGAGTATTCTTCCCTTAGTAACCACCCCTGAAACTGAGCATCTAATCATTAACCACTGTTGTTAATGGGAATTGACAGTATAATTTAGCTGCAATGATACAATAGCAATGATATCTCAATATAGTCTTCATTTGGGATTTGTTTGATAGTGTAACAACATTATTATAGCACCAGTGACCAACGTTCCCTCAAACTTGTAATGACCAATGTGTGCAAAAATCTTGTGCAGTGCAATTTTTTGCCCCGTGACAACAACATACGCACACTGAATTTTATATATAGAGGTATTCATTTTAACAGATGGCGAAACACTGTCAATAAGCACTTTGATCTCCTTTGGGTTCGATTGCTTTTGCTCTCACAAAACATACAAAGCAGGTCTGTAGCAGGTAATGAAAGATTTTCTTGCTGGAGCTTTTGCACACTGTCCATCTGCGATTTGCTTGCTAAATGATGCTTTAAGAAGTTAAGTTTCCAAATATCACTCCACTTCGTCCCACTTGCACTTTTCCATCACGACAATACACACAGGAAACACCAGTTTCTGTATTGTACATAAATATTTCTCGTAGCTGCTTGTTCCTGACCTCATGAGGTTTCGGTGTAACACTTTCTACTGTTTCATTGAACCCTCCCACTTTAAATGAACTAGCAGTTCTTTTACACTTCAAGCCCTTTGCTCCTTTGGAATTCAACATAGTGAATCAATAATTTTTTCAATAAAAACAATATAAAGAAGCCAGTTCTAAAATCTGCAGACAAATCATCACAAACTCCATGTAGTCAGCATTATCTGCATCAGAAACTGGAAAAGGAAATGGAATTGTGCACGATTGCGAAATATACTTAACATGTGAACAATTTAGAGGGTGACAACCTGTTGTGCGCAGTTTAAATTCCTTTGCGCGCCAGTAGCAAAAGATGTGTGCACGCGCACGTGCACGCACACCTCAGAGGGAACATAGCCAGTGACCTGGGTTCAAGTCCCGCCACTCTCTGTAAGGCCTTTGTACATTCTCCCCTTGACCATGTGGGTTTCCTCTGGGTGCCCTGGTTTCCTCCAACAGTCCAAAGGCTTACAGGTTAGTAGGTTAGTTGGTCATGTGGGTGTAATTGTGTGCCGCAGGCTCATTGGGCCTGTTGCCATGCTGTATCTCTAAAATTTAAAAAAAAATCATTAAAAAACTATAATAAAATTTGCTGTGAAAAGCTTGGGATGTCTCAAGTTTTGGGAAAAGCTGATCAAAATGCAGCTCTTTCTTTGTACTTTCTTCCCATGCCCTTTTAGTAAAGCATTCAGGAAAGCACTGTTCATGCAGCATTCCAGTTAGCTGGAACGGAGGGACTTGTGAGTACAAGTCTATAGTTCCCCGAAAGTAGTGTCACCGGCAGAAAGGGTGATGAATAAGGTGCTTGGCAAGCTGACTTTGATTCAGCCTGGTCTTTTATAGTCGGAGATGGTATGTTATGTTGCAGTTGTAGGAAACATTGGAGAGGTCACATCTGGAGTATTGTGTACAGCTTTGATTCCTAAAACAGGGATGATGTCATCAAGCCAGAAAAAGTGCAAAGCAGATTTCCAAGAATTTTGCAAGTACTCAAAGACATGAATTGTAGGGAAAAGGTGAACAGTGAAGGTCTTCATTCGCTGAAGCATAGGAGGTGGAGAGATGAGCTTATGGAGGTGTATAAAATCATGAGTGGCATAGATAGGATGAATGCAGTCTTTTTCAAAGAGAATCAAATATTAGAAAACATGGGTTGAAGGTGAGAGGGGAAAGAATTAGAAATGACCAGAGAGGCAAATTATTCACACAGAAGTTGGTGGTGTATATGAAACAAGCTCCTAGAGGAAGTGCTTGAGACATGTACAGTAATATTGAAAAACACTTAGATATGTATATGTTTAGGAAACATTCGGAGGCATAAGGGCTAAATGCAGGTATAAGTGGTCTAGCATCTTAGTCTGCAGGAACAGGTTGGATCCATGGGCCTGTTTCTGTGCTGTATTGCACTATGGCTTTATGAGTCTATCACGCACAGGCACTGCCTAAGACAGTTGTTTACATATTTTGCCTCGAATGCACTCTGAGTGCTGTATACGGTTCCGATCACCACGTTAGAGACAAATGCGGAAAGAGAAGAGATTCTGTGACAACATAGCAACAACAATCATTTGTGTAGCACAAAGCAGGAAATACTGGAAAACCCTCAGCAACTCAGGCAGCATCTGTGAAAAGAGAAACGGCGTCAACATTTCAGGATGATGACCTTTCATCAGATGAGCCGAAATCTCTTTCCCCGTCTGCTGCCTGACCTGATAAATGTTTTCAGCAGGGTTTTGGCTTTTTGTGTGGTATTTGGTTTAGGGTCATGATAACTGACAGATTGTCAGCAGAAGGAAGTAGTCCCAGTGTCAGTGACCAAATCCCGACATTAGTCTAAAACTAAATCACATCAGGCTACACGAGAGTGAACATTTAGCAATGGACACATTGCCTGAGGTGAAGTCAGACACACTCACAGTATTTAAGAAGGATGTAAATGAGCATCAGAAACAACGTGGCATCAAAAACTATGCGCTGAGTGCTGGAAAATTGGTTTAAATGGAGATAAGTATCGGATGGCTAGCCTGGGCACAGTGGGCCAAATGGCCTGTTTCTGTGCTTTACGGCTCTAAAACTAAATGACTCTATAAGATCAAGTGTATGTTATACCACTGAGAAATTCAAGATTGCTAAATGCTTCTCAGCAAGTCTTCACAGATGGGATTTAATACTATTTACATTCACTACTTTAATTTTCCCTCTGGGAACTGTATGACCTATTGAGTTTGTAAATTTAGATTTATTGCTAATTTTATCAATCAGATGACAGCAGTTTTCACCACCCTATCTTTCTTTGCTGGGCTGGCTTTGATTCACAAGCCCACGCTCAGGGTTGAGCTGGAGAGGGGTTTGGAGCATGATCGTGGTTTGGCAAATAGTGGGGAAGATTAATGCACAGGGATCAGTGATGGGCCCGTGACTGCTCACAACCTGCACCAATTATACGAAGGGGAGGCTTTGCCGTTGACACCATTGGGCTGAATATAGTTAAAGCTAAGTACAGGAAAACATGAATGAAGTGAACAGAGTGAATTCCAACTTCTAGAATCTAGAAACAACTTGGGTCTCTAAGTGAAAGTGAATTTCAGCGCAGAGGGGTGTCAGTGGACAGAGGGAATCTTTGGTGGGAAGAAGTCAGGGCGTAACAGGCTCCTTGGAAGATCAACTGCATTGGGAAAGGGGACCAGAGGGAATGGTGAGGAAGCTACACATCTTTAGATACCTGCTTGATAAGGGCACTGGAAAAGCATTCATAGCAGTAAGGCTTATTTCCGACACCATTTGCCCAAAGCAGACTTTAGACCAGATGAGCAGAAATATGGTTTCGAGGGGACAAGTAAATCGTAAAGCCTAAGGGAAAGAAATCAAGAGTTTAGGATCCTGGCAGTACAAAGTCATTGAAATTAGTGGGCTCCACAAGGATACTGCAACAGCACCAAATACAGTGGCACTTAGTTGATAAAGTTGACAAGTTGTGCACGAGGCGATGGAAGCAACTCCAATATAGTCATCTAGTTGATAAAATTAATGAGTTCCACAAGGGTGCAGGAGATAGCACCAAGACATTCATCAATTCTTCACTGTTATCTTATCCTACTTCCAACTCCATTTTTGGAATCTTGGCTGATGTTTCATCGTCAAAGGAAAATGGTCTAAGTGACAAGGTCTGGGAACCCTGACAGTAATTGCACGCAGGCTAAATCCAATCTGAATGCTTTCTGACCTCTCAAGAAGCAAACAACAGGAATTCTGCAGACGCTGGAAATTCAAGCAACACACATCAAAGTTGCTGGTGAACGCAGCAGGCCAGGCAGCACCTCTAGGAAGAGGTGCAGTCGACGTTTCAGGCCGAGACCCTTCGTCAGGACTAACTGAAGGAAGAGTGAGTAAGGGATTTGAAAGTTGGAGGGGGAGGGGGAGATCCGAAATGATAGGAGAAGACAGGAGGGGGAGGGATAGAGCCAAGAGCTGGACAGGTGATTGGCAAAAGGGGATACGAGAGGATCATGGGACAGGAGGTCCGGGAAGAAAGATAAGGGGGGGGGGGGGACCCAGAGGATGGACAAGAGGTATATTCAGAGGGACAGAGGGAGAAAAAGGAGAGTGAGAGAAAGAATGTGTGCATAAAAATAAGTAACAGATGGGTTACGAGGGGGAGGTGGGGCCTAGTGGAAGTTAGAGAAGTCGATGTTCATGCCATCAGGTTGGAGGCTACCCAGACGGAATATAAGGTGTTGTTCCTCCAACCTGAGTGTGGCTTCACCTTTACAGTAGAGGAGGCCGTGGATAGACATGTCAGAATGGGAATGGGATGTGGAATTAAAATGTGTGGCTACTGGGAGATCCTGCTTTCTCTGGCGGACAGAGCGTAGATGTTCAGCAAAGCGGTCTCCCAGTCTGCGTCGGGTCTCGCCAATATATAAAAGGCCACATCAGGAGCACCGGACGCAGTATATCACCCCAGTCGACTCACAGGTGAAGTGTTGCCTCACCTGGAAGGACTGTTTGAGGCCCTGAATGGTGGTAAGGGAGGAAGTGTAAGGGCATGTGTAGCACTTGTTCCGCTTACACGGATAAGTGCCACGAGGGAGATCAGTGGGGAGGGATGGGGAGGACGAATGGACAAGGGAGTTGTGTAGGGAGCGATCCCTGCGGAATGCAGAGAGAAGGGGGGAGGGAAAGATGTGCTTAGTGGTGGGATCCCGTTGGAGGTGGCGGAAGTTATGGACAATAATATGTTGGACCCGGAGGCTGGTGGGGTGGTAGGTGAGGACCAGGGGAACCCTATTCCTAGTGGGGTGGCGGGAGGATGGAGTGAGAGCAGATGTACGTGAAATGGGGGAGATGCGTTTAAGAGCAGAGTTGATAGTGGAGGAAGGGAAGCCCCTTTCTTTAAAAAATGAAGACATCTCCCTCGTCCTAGAATGAAAAGCCTCATCCTGAGAGCAGATGCGACGGAGGAAATGCGAGAAGGGGATGGCGTTTTTGCAAGAGACAGGGTGAGAAGAGGAATAGTCCAGATAGCTGTGAGAGTCAGTAGGCTTATAGTAGACATCAGTGGTTATTAACTTTGCCTCCAACTTTCACCCTGCCCTCAAGTTTACCTGGTCCATTTCCGACACCTCCCTCCCTTTCTAGATCTTTCTGTCTCTGTCTCTGGAGACAGCTTATCCACTGATGAGCTCCAACCTGTGCATATTTGACTGTTTAATTAGAATGGGCACTTTTCTTTTTGTTTTTCTTTACTAACCCTTAAATTAAGATTCATAAATACAATCTTTTAATCATATGCGGTCTGTTATTTTGTGGCACTAACTTGTAACAAGGTAGCAAATTTCACAGCATCCACTCAAACCCAGGTTTGGGGCAGAAGAGCCATCTCAATCTCATGAGTTTGGCGGGACCGGAGAGTGTTTTCCCTAGACTTACGCAGCCAAGGAGACTAGGGGGTTTCATCTGTTTTTGGTAATGAGAGATTGGAACTGAGGAGAGGGCTAATGCATGAAATTGCCACCAACAGAAGGTCCAATGGAATTCAGGAAAAGCATCCTTGACTATGAGAGTGTGGAACTCAATCCCACAAGGAGTATTTTAGATAAATATCATGGATATGCAGTAGATATGGAGAAGCTGGATAAACACGTGAGACACAAAGAAATAGGGCTGGGGTGATGAACCTTTTTGTGAGCATATACCCAAGTTGAATATAATCTTCTAAAACTATCTCTTAAATGTCATGGTAATCTTGAGCAGAGATTATCATTGATTAGTGAATGAGTAGTAATAATTATATAGACCTTTCTTATGGAAAAAGGATGGGCCCTGTTCCTTATCTCCATGTATTCATTGTTTTAGTATTAATAAAAATATAACAGAGCCAGTCTGAAATAAATGAAACATTTTCGAAAACCTGTTCAAAATTTATTAATACTAATCTTTTAAAAGGAAAATCATAAACTAACTTCATTTCTAAATAATATTGTTATTATAACTGTTTGCCATCCAAATACCGATGTGTACACCAAGTCTGTGAAGACTTCACAACGTATTAACCAACGTCCTCATGTTCTTGAAATCATCTACCTGGCACCAAGCTGGCATAAAACGTCTCACTGCCCTTCGGCTATAAAAGCTCATACACTGCTTCATTTGGTCGTAAAGCTGATCATTTTGCATCTTTCTATTATGAGTGTGCTTTAAAGAATCGATGCAAACCACTTGCCAGCAAAACTTTTTTTGCATGTCATCTTGGGAATGTGGTGATAAAAAGATGCAGAAGAAGGTACACAGGGAGCAGAAATAGTAGAACATTCTGATGGACCAAATGGCCTGTTTCTTGATTGTAGATGCATTAAAGTATACTCTACAAACCATGGCCAAATACAATTGAGCCTCCATCCAATTGTGAATCAAGATCTAAATAATACTCCCTTTTACAAGCTTATGAAATCACTTTAAGACTGGGCTGTATTGGCTCTTCCTCGGGTACTATTCCCGAATTACATATCCCTGAAGGGTCTGAGAAAACTGATTTTGATCCCATTGGACAGAGGGTGAAGGGATTTCAAATACTGGGGGCTGGAGGGAGAGTTGATGCACAAAGAGAAACTATTTCCATTGGCAGCAGGCATAGGACGCATATTTATAGCATTTTGTCATTCAGTGAGTTGTGATATAAATGCAGCAGCTGACAGCAATGGGAGAACATTCAGTAATAGTTTCAAAAGAAAATAATAAATGTTAAAAAAGGAAACATTTTCAGAAATGAGGATTAAACTGCAATACATTCCCACTGGGCCTTTTCCAAAGCATTCATTATTCCCCACAGTATACAGTTTATGCTAGTATAATGTAGTCCCATCATTCCTATTCCCCACACACTTGTTACTTCACATGTCCATTACCTGAGTCTCCTATCACACACATTTACACAAGGATTAGAATCAGAATCAGCTTTATTACTACTGGCATGTCTTGAAATTTGTATTTTTTGCATCAGCAGTTCAATGCAACACATAAAATTGCTTTACGTTACAGTAAGAAATATACCAAAATAAATGAACAGTGCAAAAAGTGAGCAAAATAGCGGGACAGTGTTCATGGGTTCACAGACTGTTCAAAAATCTGATAGCAGAAGGGAAGAAGCTGCTCCTAAAGCTCCACAGGCTCCTGCACCTCCTCCCTGAGGGTACTTATGAGCAGAGGGCATGACCTGTGTGGTGAGGGTCTTTAATGATGGATGCCAGCTTCTTGAAGCACCACCTTTTGAAGATGTCCTCGATGGTGAAGAGGCTAGTGCCCATGATGGAGATAGGCGGGTCTACAACTCTCTGCGGTATCTTTTGTTCGATTCTATGCAGTGGATGCTCCATACCAGGTGTAAATGCAACCAGGGGTGTATTTGGGGTGTATGGGGTATCAGGGAGGGCTAACACCTCTGGTGGGGGAACATGTCGCGTCCTTTTCAAGGCGGTTAGTCCACCTTTGGTCCCCACCTGACACTCAGCTCTCACCTGTGGCTCCCCGTAGCTGTTCGCATGCGACAGCGGCCACACCCCGGGCAACGGCTTCAACAAGCCGGCTAAACCAGGCGAGGGTAGCCGACGGGTCTCGAACCCTCGGTGAGATAAGGAGTTGCCTATCCCAGCATGTGAAGACAGACTCCGGCGGATTGAGCGAACGAGACCAATGGAAGGTCCAACGATCAAGAAGGTGGTCTCTGCAAGCGTTGTGGAACGTGTAGAGCAGGACACGACACAGAAGACATCCTGATCATCCACTGCGCCTAGTCGCATCTGCAGTCGTCTCGACTCTTGTCTTGCCACTGGATCCAGATGGGAATTGGGAAGAGAGAGTGAGGCTGACGCTGCACAACTCTCCCTCACTTAAATCCAAATCGTGCGCTAGTCTCGACACCATCATCATCATAATGGTGTTGAGGTCTTCATCGACAACAACAATGGACGAACAACAAATGCAACCAGCCAGAATGCTCTCTACATCTTAGAAATTCGCCAGAGTCGTTGGTAACATACCAAACCTCCCAATAAAGTATGCAGAAGATAATTTACAATGGCCAATTAACATACCAGCCAGCATATCCCTGGAGTGCAGGAGGAAACCGGGCATCCAGAGGAAAAGTCAGACAGTCACAGATAGATTTCCACACATGGAGAACCAGGTGTCCCATTCATTGCAAAGGTGATGCCACCTATCAGGCGATTGTGGGACTTGGGAACCATTTTTCAGGGGCCATTGGTAGCAGGATCTTTAAAATTGTCAAAGCAAAGGTTGATACATATTTGATAAGGAAGAAAGTAAAAGGTTAATATGGGTAGAGGGGAATGCAGAGTTGGAGTTACTAAATGGTAGAGCAGACTCGATGGGCAGAGTGGCCTGGTCGTGTCCTAATTCACATGTGTATATGTTTGTAGCCACCAATGACAGCTGATGTGGTCACACACACACACACACACACACACACACACACACACACACACACACACATGCTCCTGCACCACATGTAGATTTCCACACATAGAGAACCAAATATGAGAATTACAGGTGTGAGAGAGAGAATCTCCAACAAGGAAGTAGCAATTTAAAAATAAGGGGGTGTCCCATTCAAGACGGAGGTGATTGTGGGACTTGGGAACCTTTTTTCAGGGATGATTGGTAGCAGGATCTTTACAACTGCACCAATTTAGGCTTGTGAGCAAGGAGGGAGCGTCTGTGATAATCACCAGCTATGTGCTCGACATCTGCACGAGACTGAAAAGCTCTAGTGCAAACTGATGCGGAAAATCTGATTGGACTTGAATGGATCAAGAGTAAGACAGATGCCGTTGAGATGATTGATGCACACGGACTGTGAGAAACATGAGGTGAATGGTGATAGCAAACACATTGTCAAACCAAAGCTCAGTCAACACTGCACAACCCCTTTGTGCCTGTGTGACAAGCTTATTATTTATAAAGCGAACAGAATTAGCCTGTTATGTACATAACACCTTTAACCTGCTGAAATGTTCCAATTGTCTCACAGGAGTATTATCACTCAAAATTTAGCCTGAAGCCACAAGAAGATGTTGGTCCAAATGATCAGAAGCTTAGACTTAAAAGATCTCTTAGGGAGATAGAGGGACAGAGACGTTTAGGGAGAGAATTCCAGACTTTAAGGCAGCTGGAAGCAAGGCTGGCAGTGGTGGAGCTGTTCAGTTTAGGGTTATCCAAAATGCCAAACCTGGAAGAGCATAAATGTTTGTAGGGCTGGAGAGGCAGGAAGCAACTCAAAGCAAATGGAATAAATTGGTAAAGAGAAATCTGAGGATGACAGGAAGTTAGCCCTATTGCATGATCATTCAAAGAGTTGACACAGACATAATGGGCCAAATAGCCTCCTATTATTTCCAGCGCCTGGTCTCTACGGCCACAATGGGGCCAAACACAGGTTGGAGGACTTGATATATTCCATTTTGGTAGTCTCCAAACTGACTGTATGAACATCAATTTCCTTAACTTCTGGTAAACACTCCCCTCTGTTTCTTTACTCCCTCCTTTGCTTTCCTCCACTTCAATCACCCTCTGACCCTTTCCCCACCCCCATGACCTGCCCATCACATCCTTCTGGTTACCCATATCCTTTCCTTTATTCCATGGTCCACTGTCCTCTCGTATCAGGTTCAAGTTTCTTCAGCCCTTTATCTCTTTCGCTTACCTCCTCCAAGTCTCCCTGATCATTCCCTTTCATCTCCCCCTCTCTCCATCCACCCTGCTTTCTCCTCACCTGGACTCCCATATCACCTGCGAGCTTGCACTCCTTTTAGAGACATTGAGCCTTTGAAAACTTCAGCACTGAAACAGGCCGTTTGGCCCATCTAGTTCATGCTAAAACATTTAAACTGCCTACTCCCATTGACCATAACTCTCAATACCCCTGCCATCCGTATACCCAGCCAAACTTCTCTTAAGTGTTGAACTTGAGCTTGTTTGCACCACTTGTGCTGGCAGCTCGTTCAACACTCTCATGACCCTCAGTGTGAAGAAGTTCCCACTCATGTTTGCCCATAACCTTTTCACTTTTCACCCTTAACCCATGACCTCTAGTTGTCATCCCAACCACCATCCCCGCACCTTCTTGTTTTGGGTTCTGCCGCCTTCCAAACCTGCTGAAGGGTCTTGGCCCAAAAAGTCAGCTGTTCAGTTTCTTTGATGGATGCTACCTGACGTGCCGCATTTTGTGTGCGTTGCTCAGACTTTGAGAACTACCTTAAGACCATCTGAGTGAGAAATAGCTGCACGCTGTTTGTGTTTGTGTACATAAAAGTATCTCTGTGGGTCTGCTAACTCTGTGGAAATCACAGAAAGAGAGATAACTCTAATGCAAGCTTCACAGAGCAATATCGAAACACAGAACAATGCAGAGGCTGGGATCACGAGCAAAAATCGTACTGCTGAGTAATCTCATCTGGTTGATCAACACCCATAGAGGCAAAGGATAGTCCATGTTCTCGGAAGAGCCACTGAAAATATGAAGGAGCAATAGATAGCCAGTTCAAAGGGGTAAAGAAAGAGCTGGCAAGCGATAGGTGAATCCAGGTAAGGAGGGGTGATAGGTAGATGGAGGAGGGAAATGGAGGTTGTGACAGAGCCTGGAAGGTGATAGATGGAGGCAATAAAAGGTTATGGAGTCTGATAGGAAAAGGTGATGAGTGGAACTATATAACGGTGGTATTGCGAGCAGATGGGAAGAGTGAGGGGATGGGGCTGAGTGGGTTGAGTGTGTGGGTGATAAACAGATACAATCAAATGGTGGACGTGCCTGCGAAATCAACCAATCAAGTCTATGTTGTCTCCCAGAGTAATCCCATTCTCCCTTTAATTTTCCCTGTTACCCTTTCCTCTCATATTCCCACCAGCTGCGTCCCGGATTCCACCAGGAACGATTTTCAGCAGTCAATTAGTCTGCATGCCTTGAAGATGTGGGAGGAAGCAGGAGCACCATGCGGTCACGTGCACCTCGTCCAGCCTTGTCCATCGCATTCGGCGCTCTCAGCGTGGCCTCCTCTACATTGCTGAGACCAAGCACAGCCTTTGCTGAGCACTCACATTCTGTCTGCAGTGGCCACCTTGCACTCCTAGTTGCAAGCTATTTCAGTTTCCACTCCCATTCCCACACCAGCTTGTCTGTGCTTAGCCTCCTCCACTGCCAGGATGAGGCCAAATGCTAATTAGATTAACTGCCCCTTCTCTTCCAACTACAGCGGAATGGCATGCAGTGAATTTTCCAATTTTAAGTAACTCACACTGCCTCCATTCCTTTCTATTCCTGATCCACCCAGCTCCTCTAAACCACCCTTTCTTTCCACCCCCTCTCCTCCACCCATTACCCATTTTCTCCCTCCCCTACCTGGCTCCGCCTGCCTGTCACCTGCCCATTCAATCTAATGGATATGCACCTTTCCCATCTCTCTCCATACTGTTTCCAAATGACTCCCTTATCTGACTTTATTCATCTCTTCCATTTCAGATCAGACTCCATAATCTATAGCCCTTTGTTGTCGCCACCCAGCCTCCGTCGCGACCTCCGCACTCCCTCCCCTACCTGGTTTAATCTGCCATCACTCCGTCTTCACAGAGATCCGGTCACTGCTCGCCAGCTGCTGCCTCCCCCTTCCTCTCTCCTCTTTATAGTCAGTCCTGATTCAAGTCTCCACCCAAAGCATCGACCATTCCTCCGCCTCCACAGATGTTCCCTGACCCGCTGGGTTCCTCCAGCAGAGTGTTCTCTGCTCACAGAGCAACAGAGCTTTCCCTGTGAAATAATAAACAACATTCCCCAATGATGTGTTGCAGACTCTCACAACTGTCTGCTTGCAGCCCGGCAGGTGCAATCATTGCTGCCAGCTCTTAAAGAGACATCATTAAACAAAAACACTCTTCCATCTAAAGACAAGTTCGATGCCTGAAGAAATAGATATAAGTGGCCTGTCATATGAGCGTTTGATGGCTCTGGGCCTGTATTCACTGGAATTCAGAAGAACGAAGGGTGAGTTCAATGAAACCTATTGAATGGTGAAAGGCCTTGATAGAATGGACGTGGAGAGGATGTTTCCTATGGTGGGAGAGTCTAAGACCAGAGGACACAGTCTCAGAACAGAGGTGGGGGGGTCCTTTTGGAACAGAGATGAGGAGGAATTTCTTTTGCCGGAGAGTAGGGAATCTGTGCAATTCATTGCCACATGCAACTGTGGAGGCCAGGTCTTTATGTATATTTAAGACAGATGTTGATAGAATCTTCTTTGGTCAAGGCATGAAGATATACGGGGGGTGGGGTGTGGGTGGGAAGGAAGGAGATTGGGGCTGAGAGGAAAATGGATCAGCCATGACAAAATGGTGGAGCAGACCTAATGGGCTAAGTGGCCTTTTTACTGCTCCTATATTTTATGGTCTTACATGGCAATGAATGCAAAGGTGCGAGTCTCTCCTCCATTAGGCTAGAAGGCCTAAGCAGGAATGCCTATAGTAGGCATGCACTTTTTGTCTGGTAACCATAGAGACCATCTACAGCCACAGCCAGGGAGGTCTTATAGGAAATAAGCACAGCCTATGAAAGCCTGGCAGGTTGCCTGCACTATTGTCTGGAGGAAAAGCAGATGAAGTCCTCTGCCTTTGAATATGGAGTATGAGTGACCTGTCTCAAGCTGTAATGAGCAGCAAATTGGGAGCTATGGCAGAGCTCAGTAGTAGCAGCCTGGAATGACTCTGAGGAAGCTGAGAGTGACCTACATGTCGATAAAGGAGCCCATGTGGCTTTGAAGTTGCAGAAGGTCACAGATCACAGAATGCAGTCTGAGCATTGACTCATTAAATGGCAGGCTTTCAAGGAAAACAGGGTTAGTAAGTCACGACTATCTGTGAGTAAATAGGCAATGTTATTTTTCGACCAATGATATCAAAAATATTACTTAGACAACTGTGTGTGTTGCAGGAAGTTGTATCAGTCGCGGGAATTCCACGAGGGATTTAGGTGCAAGAGAAAACAAAGACCGTACTGAAAACAATAGGTCTGATTTCATAACAGGCACTGAAACTCCTGGAAACATGTCCAAATTGGCTTTCCTCTGAGTTAAAACTGATTTTTCCAAAGAACTTCGTTTCGGAGTTGTACTTCGAATTTCCAGTCCCTTGGTTCACTTTAAGCGGTTGATTAGTTTGACGTTGAGAGGCATCCATGTAGATTTTTACAAGCAGTGACCTGGCTCCCTGCAGCTTGCGCGTATGAGGCTTCATATTGAATTCCTGCACAGTTTGTGATGAAACCGTTTCATGGAATTTGGTGAAATGTTTGATGTTGGAACCTAATTTCCAATTACCCTTCTGACTAAAGTTGTCAAAAGAGATTTAATATCTTGTACCTTAGAAGTTTCAGAACAGGAGGGGACCAATCAGCCCTTTGATCAATTCCTTTGCTTCCTAGTCCAACTTCACTTGCTCACCTATTAATCCTAAATCTTAATTAATTGACTGATTAAAATGATTAATTATAGATTTACAGTTATCAGAATCAGGTTTAATATCACCCACGTATGTCGTGAAGTTTGTTAACTTTATGGCGGCGGTACAGTGAAATGCATGATAAATAAGTATAGACAAAAAACTTAATTATGTCCATTAGAAAGTTAAATTAAGATAAGTAGAGCGAGAAAGACACAAATAAAAAAGTAGTGTTCATGGGTTCAACGTCCAGTTAGAAATCAGATGGCAGAGGGAAAGAAGATGTTCCTGAATCACAGAGTGTCTGCCTCCAGGCTTCCGTACCTCCTTCTCAATGCTAACAATGAGAAAAAGGCATGTCCTGGGTGATGGGGTTCCTTAATGATGGGTGCCTCTTTCGTAAGGCACTGTTTCTTGAAGACATCTCGGATACTACGGAGGCTGGTACCCATGATGGAGCTGAATAATCTTACAGATTACTGCAATTTACTTCGAACTTGTGCACAGTTGCTACTTGCAGCTTAGAGTTCAAAACCCCATCATCCAGTGTGGAGAAGAGCTTTATATTTTAACCTCTAAAAAGCCAGGCACAACTTATTTAAATATGGCGTTCTCATTTGAGATTTCTTGCCCAATGGAATGGTTTACCGCCACATTACTGACAGTTTACCATGTCATGGAGATTAAATAAATCAGTTCTTTGTCTTCTTGATTTCTGGATGAACAGTCTTAATTTGCCAAGGTTTACTATCATATGCACAAGTACATGTATGCCCAAGCATAATAGCTCACTTGCAGCAGCATCACAGGCATGTAGCATTGTATAAGCAGCATTCACAAGAAAAAACGTGGACTAAATATAAATTATGCACAATTTTGCAAGAAGCACCACAATTAAAACAAAACAACACAAAGTCTATTTCAGTTCAAAGCAATCAAACTGGCCATGGCTTTGCTGGACTACGGTGATTAGGATTGTGCATTCCCCTCTTCTTTGGTGGCACAGTAGTACAGCAGAGATGCTGCCTTACCGCACTGGTGACCTGGACTCAGTCTTGACATCAGTTGCTGTCTAATGAAGAGTTTGCATGTTCTCCCTGTCATTGTGTGGGATTTCTTCCCACATCCCACAGTGTGGTGGGCGGGGTGGTGGGTCAACAGATAAATTGGGCATTGTAAACAGATTACGATAGAAATTCAGAGGAATTGATGGGAATGTAAGAAGTTATAGATAAAATGAATGGGAAAATAAGAATCTCTTTGGGATAGAATAGGTGATGGGCTGAATGGTCTCCTATCTATGCTGTATGAAATACAGACAGTAACCTGTGGTCCAGGCATAATTCTATACAACCTAAGCCTCACACCAAAGACTAAGATGTTCTTGCAAAGGTGTGGTAATCTGACCTAGTGTGAATTAGAGTGAAATATTTAGGATATTCTGATTGTATAGATTGTGAGAAACCTGGTTTGGAAACCCTTCACTGTGTTGGGCTGATTGAGGTGAGTGTGTGGATGCCAGCAGTAGGCTTTTTTCTGAGGGGACCTGCCAGTGACCAGCTGCTGGATATTTGCTGCGTCTCATACTGCCACATGTGTGAAATGTAAATACCCTACATACCTTGCAAGCCACTGCTGAACTCCCCGATGCTGTCATGTGCACAGCTGATGTCCTTCACATCTGGCCAGGAGCTTCACCCCAGAGAGCGCTGGAGTACAGACAGTGACCTCATTCATTCAGAGAAGTCACTGATCCTATTTAAAAAGGTCAATGCAAGTTAACTCATTGAATTAATTTATTAAATTTTGATTGTTTTAATTATCTGTCAACACTTTAATTAAATACATGTTTTTTTTTAATTATTTAATCCCAGAGGAATAGTATCTTTTTAAAGAGTGAATTTGGAATTTGTTTGATGTCTACTTGAAATCTGTTTGAAAATTATCTCTGATTATCTGCAATATTTAAAAACGGTCCTTGACGACTAGAAGCCATCATAGGTTTATAGGATGCTCTGGAGGCAAGCCCTCAGGATTTCTGAGACTGTTAGTATGTACTCCACCTGCAATTAGTATTTAACTTTATTTTTAATTCAGCGTACAGTGAGAAAGCATTTTAAGACATGGATGATAATAATATTTCCTATTCTAAATAAAAGCCCCCTGCGACCATTGATTAGTTTTTAAACTGTTCTCAAACTGTGGAGGGATAATATGTTAAAATAAGCAGGTGTTAAAGGAAAGAATTGAATACCTAATTGTATAAGCACAGAGCAATGCATTTCAACACGAATGAAGCAAATCAGCGAGAGGGGATGAGCAGCAAGCTGCAAACATTGTGTACAGCAACAGGATGATATTTCATGTGGAATTGGTTGATTATGGTCGCATATACCAAGATGCAGTAAACGGCTTGTCATTTAGATCGAATCATTATACTGTGGGGAGATCACTATCACGACGAAGTCTAAAACCAGAGGGCACAGCATCAGAATACAAGGTTGCCCCCTTCCAACAGAGATGTCGAGTAATTTCTTTAGACAGAGGGTGGTGAATCTGTGAAATTCATCGCCAGAGATGGCTGTGGAGGCCGAGTCACTTAAGGCGGAAGTTCTTGATAAGTAAGGGTATCAAAGCTTACAGGGAGAAGGCAGGAGAACAGAACAAATCAGCCATGATGGAATGGCAGTGCCCGCTCGATGGGCCAAATGGCTTAATTCTGCTCCTACGTCTTGTGGTCTTGTTATCTTATACTTACACAAAAGAAAAATCTGGTCTGGTGAATACAGCAAAGGGCAAATGTGTCCAGGTTGATTCCAAGGTCAAAGCAACCTATCACAACTGCAAACCCCCATGCTTATTCAGTGAAACATTCTTTTTAATGGTGCATGACTCAGTGAGTATATCTCAGTAGGAAAATGGTAAGGAAGTCTGGATTGTTTAGTTAAGAAATGTGGACCACTGGATTCCTTTTAGCAAGATTGGTGCTTCGGTTCACTTGTAATTGCAAAACATCAGTTTTGTTATCAAGATTTTCTGTGAGATATTTGCCCCAGAGATATATATTGACAGTAACAGTAGAATTTCTATTATGGTGTACATTAATGCTTGAAGCTTGCTGCCCTGCTTTTTCACAAAGTTCATTAACAGGCAAACTATATCAACTAACATTTTTAAATCTCAGTGGAAATCCATTATCTGCATCGAATAAACAATTCTAAAATTGCTGAGTCCCTCTGCTCTGAGTTACAAAAAAAAAACATTAATGCTAATTGGAGGAGATAGTGCAAAGCATTCCATGTGAATTCTTGCACTCAGTTCAATCCCACAATGCCATTCTCCTCCCTTTAGACATTCCACTTGCATTGATGGTTAGATGGCAACACTCTTGCCTCTGATCCATTAGGCCACATGTTCCAGTCCAGCTCAGGAATCTGATCCAGGCTGAAACTCCGCTGCAGTACCAAGGAATAATTCTGTCTTCCTTAATTTTATCTTTGAAACAATTCCACCAGAGTGACTTATGACTATATTATCAGTGCATACTGGAAAATTGCGGCTAGGAGAAAAGTTTGAGTAGCCTGGTGTTGTTTTCTTTGGAACTAATGAGTGTATGGGAAGGTTTAAAATGACGTGTATGCAATTATGAGGGACTTAGATGGAATAAATAGAATGGCATATTTTCGTTAGCAGGGAGGTCAAAAACCAAAAGGAACAGATTTTAGTAAATTGGCAGAAGGATAAAGGAGATGAGGAGAAGTGGTCGGGATCAGAATCTTGCTGCCTGTTGAGGAGGATGATACAAAAACTTTCCTTACACTTAAGCAACTTGGCTGAATGAGTGAGGAGTCCTGACCTGCAAGCTACAGAGGTGGAAGGAGAGGGTAGGAAAGGGAGCTTATTTTTGAATGGGACAGAATTAGTAGGTCAAATAGCCTCCTAAGTTTTCCTTAAATTTTCTACATACATAGTCAAGCTTTTGGTCACTTGATCAAATGAGTGGATTAGTGCCAACTGTTGTTCAATTTCTCTTCTGTAAAAATGTGGATTGTGACAGTTTACCACCTGAAACAATATATAATCTTCAATTCTCTTAAGAGAATCAGCATGTTCTTACAGCAGGGGAGAAGGATGTTTGGCCCATCAAGCATGTGCTGGAATACCAATGTTTCAGTTCACACACTGTCCAAACGTCTCAACATTTATTTTTCCTTCAGGTATCTAACCAACATAATTTTGGGAAGCCAGGAATGGCTCAGCTTCCTGTACCTTATGGCCAGGAACCTCAGATCATCACAGACACTCTCCAGGAATTTGCAGCACACCATTCATTTCCCTCCACCACTGGTGCACACAAAACACACCACAATTAATCACCCAGGCTATTCTGACAGCTCCTCCAAGAACACAACTGTGCTACCAAGAAAAATAAGTGCAGTTGGCATTTGAGAAGACCACAATGTGTAGCCCTACCAAACCACACACCATATTCCTTCTCGTTTCTCCTTCATTGGGTCTAAGAGTCTGAAGCCTGTTAATTCTGCCCCAACAGAACTGTGGGAGCAACATCACTAGAGTATGTGCCACCTTGTCAGGAGAAATTTAGGATGAGCTATAAATGCTGGCCTTGCTGGTGATATCAAGATTCCGAAATTTTTAAAAATGGTTAAATATAGAAGGCCTCTTGTCCTGTAAAATCTGTCTCCACTCTTACCTTCATGGAGTGGTAGTCGTGTTTCCACTCAAGTTGAGTATGATGTCCTCACAAGGAGTTAACTACTGGTGGATCTTCAGATAGCTGTAGAGGCCGAACACAGATCCACATATTCTAGTGCAGTGTGGGCAAGAGTAAGTGTTTGTGTTTTTCCGTCTCTCCTCTTGCAGCTGCTGCCTGCTCTCTGTGGCACTGCGGAGGTGCACACTGAACGCTCTCTCATGGTTTTGAACAATTCCACCTAATCACCTCTCAGCCATTTCTGTGTAAAGGGGACTGACCTAAGTTTGTTTGCATTCCATATTACTAAGTCTAGCAGGGCCATGCAAAAGATATTTCCAAACTGCCAGGAATTAAATTATAACATTTAAAACAACAGAAGCACTTTAAAATGGTTATTTGAGGACATTCTGAAGTTGTTGATATTTCCAATCAATGCAAAGCTATGAACTGTACTCTAAGTATCCCACAGGAGGTTGGTTAAAGAAAATCTTTCAACAGCTTTCAGAACTCTGAATAATTTTTCAAGGGCAAATCATGTCCCACTTGGTGTGGGTTGGAGATATAAAGAGATTGTCCATCCATAGTCAAGATGAACAAGGGAATTGAAAACTGTTGTAGGGGTGGAGGGAATCTAGAAGCGTCATGGATGTCAATGAGAAAGAAATGGCTTATGCGAGAAAGAATGGGGTCAAATTAGAAAGAACAGAACTTAATGGGATAAGAGCAGGCTGAAACAATGGAGGAAGTGCACATTTGAAATTAGGATAGACTAGTTATTTGAACAGATTTTGAAATAACAATGATATAAAGCAATGCAAAGTAACTCCTTCTGAACAATAACACAGCGGCTCTGTTGATGCACTGTATTAAAAAAAATGTATTTTGTTGAAAATTATTTCACAGTAGAATCCACAACTCTATTTGGGCATTTTCCCAATAATTTCTCCCAGAGTTGTTCTTGGTATTTTCAGGGCAGCAAAGGTTATGGCGAGAAGGCAAGTGTATGGGGTTGAGTGGGATCCAGCATCAGTCATGATGGAATAGCGAAGCAGACTTGATGAGCTGAATGGCCTAATTCTGCTCCCAGTCTTATTTATTATTATTGATTCAACAACTTATGGATTCACTATCAAGGACTCTATAATTGATGTTCTCTATATTTAATACTCATTTTTTATCTTTTTGGTATTTGCAGAGTTTGTTGCCTTTTGCTCATTGACTGTTTGTCCATCTTTATTGTGTGCAATTTTCCATTAATTCCATGGTGATTCTTTGTAATGACAGTGAATGCCCGCAAGAAAATGAATTTCGGGGTAGTACAGTGAATGTATGCACTCTGATGATAAATTTGATTGAACTTTGAACTTTGATTAAGTTTGAACATGATAAACAGATCAAGGAATTTCAGCAACAGGGGCAACAGGGGAAATGGGAATTAGTGTTTTAACATGCAGGTTCCCTCATCATCATCATCGTCGTCATCATTGTGCGCCGTGTCATATGACGTAGGCGTTCACGGTCTTGACCATGATTGTTCTTGGCAAACCTTTCCACAGAAATGGTTTACCATTGCCTTCTCTTGGGCAGTGCATTTACAAAACGGGTGACCCGGCCATTAACAATACTCTTCAGAGATTGTCTGCCTGGCGTCAAAGGTCGCGTAACCAGGCCTTGTGATACGCACCAGCTGCTCGTATGACCATCCACCACCTGCTCCCGTGGCTTCACATGGCCCTGACTGGGGGTCTAGGCAGGTGTTACATCTTGCCCTAGGGTGACCTGTAGGCTAGCGGAGGGAAGGGGTGACTTACCCCTCCTTTAGTAGAGACATATCTCCACCCCACCACCCAAGCTAATGGATAATGCTGACGAGTCTGGGGTCTCGCTCTCTGTTCAGAGTCAATGGGAGAGGGGACGAGTTCTGCATTGAACTAGCACCATCGATCTGATCTCTGACATCTAGGCTTATGGAACAATATGGTAAAGTGATGCCATTTTATGGATGGGTCTCGACTGTACCTGACCCTTCAAACGCATTACAACTCCACAACTGAGAGCATCCTGACTGGCTGCACCACTGCCTGCTATGGGAACTGTACCTCCCTTAATTGCAGGACTCTGCAGAGAGTGGTGTGGCAGCCCAGTGCATCTGTAGTATGAACTTCCCATGATTCAGGACTTTTACAAAGGCAGGTGTGAAAAAAAGGGTCCGAAGGATCACTGCGGACCCAAATCGTCCCAACCACAATCTATTCCAGCTGCTACCATCCGGGAAACAGTACCGTGGCATAAAAGCCAGGACCAACAGGGTCTGGGACAGCTTCTTCCACCAGGCCATCAGACTGATTAACTCATGCTGATTTGAGTGTATTTCTATGTTACACTGACTGTTCTATTTATTATAAATTACTACGATTACACATTGCACATTTAGACGGAGATGTAACGTAAAGATTTTTACTCCTCATGTATGTGAAGGATGTAAGAAGTAAAGTCAATTCAATTCACATGGCACTGTTTTGAACATGATCAAATTGTTGACTGTGTTTCCAGTATCAAAGCAGTCACTGCACTTCACAAATACTCCAATGGCTGTGAAATACTTTAGGATGAGAAAATTCCCTGATATCTAAAGCTTTGAACTGAAATATCAATGGGGGGGGGGCGCAGAACGTATACCAACATTTCGAAAGGGATCCATTTTTGAAAGAAAGGATGAAAGGAATAAAAGAGAGAAAACTGATTAATGTGGTATCTCCACTAGAGGAGTTGGTGCTTGCACAGGACCCAACAGAGTATACAGACACACCTGATGGGGTTTAGCTCTGACAACCGACCCTTCAGTGCCTTATACACGAAGAGGTCACTTTGGTGCATAGTGTGAACCCTGTTGTCTGATATCCAGTTTAATAGATTCATGTAATTGTTATGACAAATAGGGGCTAATCATCCCATTAAGTCTATACTAGCTTTTGAAAAAAGTCCACTCACATTTTCTCTCACTATTTTCCCATAGCTCAGTAAATTATCTTTTCTCAAGTGCCTTTTCAATAGGCACTTACTCCCTCCCCTTTCTCAATCCTACTGTTACTACCTCTGGAGACAGCTTATCCACCAGTGTCTATTATAAGCCCACAGACTCTCACAGCTATCTGGACCATACCTCATCCCATTCTGTTACTTGTAAAATCGCCGTCCCCTTCCCTCAGTTCCTCTGTCTCCACTGCACCTGCTCTCAGGATGAGGCTTTTCATTCTAGAACGAAGGAGATGACCTCCTTTTTCAAATAAAGGGGCTTCCGTTTCTCCACCATCAACGCTGCCCTCAACCGCATCTCTTCCATTTCACGCACGTCTGCCCTTACTCCATTCTCCCACCACCCTACCAAGAATAGGGTTCCTCCTGTCCTCACCTAACACCCCAGCACCCCTCCGCATTCAGCACATAATTCTCTGAAACTTCCGCCACCTCCAACGGGATCGCACCACCAAGCGCATCTTTCCCTCCCCCACACTTTCTGCTTTCCTCAGGGATTGCTCCCTACGTGACTCCCTTATCCATTTGTCCCTCCCCACTGATCACCCTCTGGCACTTGTCGTTGCAAGTGGAACAAGTGTTACACCTCCTCCCTCACTACCATTCATGGTCCTAAACAGTTCTTCCAGGTGAGGCAAGGCTTCACCTGTGAGTCTGTTGGGGTCAGATACTGTGTTCGGTGCTCCCAGTGTGACCTCCTGTTTATCAGTGAGACCCAGTGGCCACCAATTTTAATCCCACTTCCCATTCCCATTCCAATATGTCCCTCCATGGCCTCCTCCACTGTCATGATGAGAACATACTTAGGTTGGAGAAACGACACCTTATATTCCGTTTGGGTAGCCTCCAACCTGATGACAAGAACAGCGATTTCTCTAACTTCCGGTAATGCCCTCCACCCTCCCCGCCTTCACCATTTCTCACCCCTTTTCCCTCTCTCACCTTATCTCCTTGTCCGCCTATTGGCTCCCTCTGGTGCTCCTATGCCCTTTTCTTTCTTCCATGGACTTCTGTCTCTTTCACCAATCAACTTCCCAGCTCTTCACTTTTCATCCTTCCCCCTCCAGGTTTCACCTATCACCTTGTGTTTCTCTCTCCCCTCCCCCCACGTCTTAAATCTACTCCTCAGCCTTTTTCTCCAGTCCTGCCAAAGGGTTTCGGCCCAAAACCTCGACTGTACTCTTTGACTAGAAGCTGCCTGGCCTGCTAAGTTCCTCCAGCATTTTGTGTGTGTTGTTTGGATTTCCAGCATCTGCAGATTTTCTCTTGTTTGTACTCCATTTCCTTTTGAGAGCCCTGGTTGACTGTTACTCCTACAGGCAGCCAGTACTAGTTCACCACTGATCTCTTTGCAAATTGATTGATGTCATTTATCCCTTCTTTTGACCATCAAGTTGAATCTCTATGTCCAGGTCTTTAGAGCACCAATTAATGTGAGTAGTTTCCACTAACAATGGTAAGACACTCAAATGAATGATAGAACAAAGAGACTAGGGAATACAAGAGCTTTGAAAGTATCAACAGGTATATAGGGTCATAGTTAGAGCTTTTGGAACAATAGTATTCATAGATCAGGACACTGAGGACAGGAGTTGGGATACCATGTTGAAGTTGGATGCGACATTGGTGAGGCAAATTTAGAGCATTCTAAACTGTTCTGGTCATCAAGCTACAGGAAAGGTATTAATAAGCTGAAAGAGTGCAGAGAAAAGTTCACAAGGATGTGGCCGGAACTTGATTTACAATATAGGGAATGGTTAATTAAGTGAGGACCTTATTCCCTGGAGCACAGAACGAACGGAGGTCTTATACAACTGCACAAAATTATAAGAAGTGTGGATAAGTTGAATGCATGTCGGCCTTTCTCCCTTATGTTGAGTGACACTAGAAATGAAGGTCAGAGGCTTAGGGTGAAAGGTGAAATATTTAATGCGAATCTGAACTGCGACATTTTTGCTCAGAAGGTGGAATGAGCTGCCAGCAGAAGTGGTAGATGCAGGCTCAATTGTGACACTTAAAAGATAGGTGCATAGATGAGAGAGATATGGAGGGCTATGATCCGAGTGTAGGTAAATGGGACTAGGCAGAAAGCTAGACTGGCATGGACTAGAACATAGAACACAACACAGTACAGTCCCTTTGTCCCGCAATGTTGTTCCTTCCTTTTAACCAGGTCTAAGATCAATCTAACCCTTTCCGCCAATATACTCCTCTATTTTTCTATCCATGTGTCTATCTAAGAGTTTTTAAAATGTCCATAATGTAGCTGCCTCTATCACATTTATGGCAGAGTGTTTCATGCACCCATCACTCTCTGACTTCTCCCCTATACTTTCCTCCAATCAGCTTTGTATTAGCCATTCCCACCTTGGGAAAATGTCTCTGGCTATCACCTGATCCATGCTTCTTATCAGTTTATACACCTCTATCAAGTCAGCTCTCATCCCCCTTCACTACAGAGAGGGAAGCCGTAGCCTGCTCAACCTATCCTCATAAGGCAAATCTCTAATCCAGACAGTATCTCCCCTGCACCCTCTCTAAAGCTTGCACAACCTTCCTATAATGAGGTGACCAGAAATGAATGCAATATTCCAGTCTGACCAGGGTTTTATAGAGCTGCAGCATTACCTTGGTGCTCTTGAACTCAGTCCCGCGATTAATGAAAGACATCACACCATATGCCTTCTTAACATCCCTAACAAATCGTGCAGCAACTTTGAGGGATCTATACATGTGGATCGCAAAATCCCTCTCTTCCTCCACACTGCTAGGAATCCTGCCATTTAACCTTGTATTCCGTCTTCAAATTCAATCTTCCAAAATGAATCGTTTCACGCAATTCTAAGTTGGACTCCATCTGCCACTTCTGAGCCCAGCTCTGCATCCTGTCAACATCCCGTTGTAACCTACACTATCTACAACTTCACCAACTTTTGTGTCATCTGCAAATTTACCAATTAACCTTTTACTTCCTTACCGATGTCATTTCTAGAAATCACAAAGAGCAGGGGTCCCACAACAAATTCCTGCAGAACACCAGTTGTCACCAACCTCCAGCCAAAAATGCTCTACTCACTACCACTCAACCTTCCATGGGCAAGAAAAATCTTTATCCAAAGAGCCCAAGTTTCCATGGATCCCATGCCTCCTGACTTTCCAAATATGTCTACCATGGGGAACCTTATCAAATGCCTTCCCTTATCAAATGCCTACACTCACAACATGCTGGAGGAACTCGGCAGGTCGGGCAGCATCTGTGGAAATGAACAGTCAATGTTTCAGGCCAGAACCCTTCGTCAGGACTGAAGAGGGAAGGAGCAGAGGCCCTATAAAGAAGTTGGGGGGATGGGGGAAAGGAGAAGGCTGGAAGGTTCCAGGTGAAAAATCAGTAAGGGGAAAGATAAAGGGGTGGGGGAGGGGAATCAGGGAGGGGATAGGCAGGAAAGGTGAAGAAGGAATAGGGGAAAGCACAATGGGTAGTAGAAGAAGGTGGAAGCATAAGGGAGGTAGTAGGCAGCTGGGGGAGGGGTGGAGTGAAACTGGGATAGGGGAAGGGGGGGGTGAGGGAATTACCAGAAGTTGGAGAATTCGACACTCATACCAAGGGGCTGGAGACTACCTAGACGGTATATGAGGTGTTGCTCCTCCAACCTGAGTTTAGCCTCATCATGGCAGTAGAGGAGGCCAGGTATGGACATATCCGAATGGAAATGGGAAGCAGAGTTGAAGTGGGTGGCAACGGGGAGATCCTATCTGTTGTGGCGGATGGAGCGGAGGTGCTCGATGAAGTGGTCCCCCAAAATCTGCGTTGGGTCTCACCGATGTGGAGGAGGCCACACCGGGAGCATCGGATGCAGTCGATGACCCCAACAGACTCACAAGTGAAGTGTGGCCTCACCTGGAGCGATTGTTTGGGGCCTTGAATGTTGGCAAGAGAGCAGGTGTAGGGACAGGTGTAGCACTTACACTTACAGGGATAAGTGTGGGGTGGGAGATCCGTGGAGAGGGACGTGTGGACCAGGGAATCACGGAGGGAACGATCCCTGTGGAATGCGGAGAGGGGTGGAGGGGGAAAGATGTGCTTAGTGGTGGGGTCCTGTTGAAGGTGTGGAAGCTGCGGAGGATAATGTGCTGGATCCGGAGGCTGGTGGGGTGATAGGTGAGGACAAGGGGAACTCTGAACCTGTTGTGGTGACAGGAGGATGGGGTGAGGGCCGAAGTGCGGGAAATGGAGGAGATGGGGGTGAGGGCATCAGTGATGACGGCAGAAGGGAAACCATGATCCTGAAAGAAAGAGAACTTTTGAAACCTCCTGGAACAGAAAGCCTCATCCTGGGAGCAGATGCGGCAGAGACAGAAGAAGTGGGAATAGGAAATGGCACTTTTGCATGTGGCAGGGTGGGAAGAGGTTTAGTCGAGTTAGTTATGAGAGTCAGTGGGCTTATAGAAGATGTCAGTGGACAGTCTGCCTCCGGAGATGGAGACCGAGAGATCGAGAAAGGGGAGAGAAGTGTCCAAGGTGGACCAAGTGAATTTGAGGGCTGGGTGGAAGTTTGAAGTAAAGTCGATGAAATTGATGAGCTCAGCATGGCTGCAGGAAACAGCATCAATGTAGTCATCAATGTAGCAAAGGAAAAGTTGGGGAGCAGTACGAGAATAGGTTTGGGGCATAGACTGTTCCACATAACCAACGAAGAGGCAGGCATAGCTGGGCCCATGTGAATGCCTATAGCTATACCCTTGGTCTGAAGAAAGTGGGAAGAGCCAGAAGTGAAGTTATTAGGTGTGAGTACCAGTTCCGCCAACCGGAGGAGGGTAGTGGTGGTGGAGAACTGGTGAGGTCTATTGTCCAGAAAGTAGTGGAGCTTTGAGGCCTTCTTGATGGGGAATGGAAGTGTATAAAGATTGGACATCCATAGTGAAAATGAAGCGGTCGGGACCGGAGAACTGGACTCCCTGGTCCACACGTCCCTCCCCGCAGATTGGGGGACCACTTCTTCGAGCACCTCTGCTCCGTTTGCCGCAACAGATAGGATCTCCCAGTTGCCACCCACTTCAACTCTGCTTTTCATTCCCATTTGGATATGTCCATACATGGCCTCCTCTACTGCCATGATGAGGCTAAACTCAGGTTGGAGGAGCAACCTGAGTGTTGCTTTGACCCCAGCATCTGCAGAGTATTTTGTGTTTACTTATCAAATGCCTTACTGAAAGCCATATAACCTACATCCTCTGCTCTATCTTTATCAATGTGCTTTGTCACATCCTTGAAGAATTCAATCAGGATTCGGAGGCATCACCTGCCCGCCACTTCCCCCCTCCCCCCACACCACAAAGCCATACTGAATATCCCTAGTAAATCATTTTTCTCCAAATGTTTGTAAATCCTGCCTCTAAGAATCTTCTCCAATAACTTTCCCAGTAAGTCTCACTGGTCTACAATTCCCTGGGTTGCCCCTGCTCCCTTTCTTAAACAAGGGAATAGAATTAGCCACTCTCTGATCATTTGATACTGCTCCAGTTGCCAAAGATGCAATAATCTCTTCCTATTGTAGCTGAGGTATTTCCCTACTGGCCCCGGGGCTTATCTATCCAGTTATTTTTCAACACATCCTCTTCCTTGACATCAACATGTTCTAGCAAATCAGCTTGTCTAATGCTGTCCTCATGAATGTCAATGTCGCTCTCACTCTCACTGGTGAATACGGAAGTAAAGTATTCATTAGGGACCTTTCCTACCTCCTCTGACTCCAGGCATACATTTCCAATTCCATCCCTGAACAGTTCTACCCTCACTCTAGTCATCCTCTTATTCTTCACATATATCTTGGGGTTTTCCTTCATCCTACTCACCAAGGACTTACCATGCCCCCTTCTAGCTCTCCTTAGTCCATTTCTCAGCTCCTTCCTGGTTAAATTGTAACACTCTAGAGTTCTGTCTGATCTTTCCTTCCAAAACCTTAAGTATGCTTCTTTATTCCTCTTGACTAGATGTTCCCCATCTCTTGTCAACTATGGTTCCTTCACCTTACCATCCTTTCTTTGCCTCAATGGGATTACCTATCCTAAACCCCATACAAGTGCTCCCTAAACAACCCCCACATTTCCGTGTGTATTTCCCTGAGTACATCTTTTCCCAACTTATACTCCCAAGTTCTTGCCTATCTCCCCCAGTGAAATATTTCCCATCCCCATTGCTTCTATCTTCAAGACTAGATGGGCCAAATGCCCTCTTTCTCTTTGAGCGTTCCTAATGCTCTGTCTGAATATTTGTAGATTAGCAACTGAAGTGAGATTTTAGAATCTGGTGGTTGTTAAAAAGAGTTCCTGATTGCTCTCTTTAAGGGAGGAGACATCAGGTAGGGCCAGGTCAAATGTAACCCTTACAAAGCCACACCTGTCAAATTGACAGCAGCCAAATCGATTCAATTTCTATTGTACCTTTCATGGTCTTATGTCATCCTAAAATATCTTACAGACAATGGAGTCCTGTTAGTCCTGTTTGCAGAGAAGCAAGCCGACGGAGTCCCTCAAACCACAGTGGCAAGCCCTGATCAACTGTTTGTAGATAGCTTGGTGGACAGAAATAAGCTCCTTTCATGCCATATTGAAATGTGAAAATGTGTTGATTGGGCAATATTGGACCATTTCTAGAAGACTCGATATATTACTAGCATGTTGTGTTTAAACTTTAGCGGAAGGATAAATCTTAAAATGTTGAAGTATGTGGATGAACAGGAAGATTGAAAGCCTAATTTATGGTACTATGAAAGTTCCAGTGCACAGGTCGACAAGACCAAAATATTAAATGGTTTGCCTTTTTTCCTCTTTATTGGTCAGTTGATTAATCACTTCCCTTTGGAATTCCATCCCTGAACAACTCTACCCATCTTTTCTCCTTCAAGGCATCACTGACAACCTATGAGCCTAAAACTAATTTTGGCAAGTGGTTCCAATGCCTCCTTAGACAGTTCAGCTTTTGCTGAGGTTTTGGATCACGCTGTTCCTACTGTACTTTTCGCCACAGCACTAAAGGCAAGATGTCATTGCTAAAACGGATCGTTCCGCTTTATTGTAAGAAGTCAGCCATTGCAGACGAAGGTAAGAAATGATTTCATCTTTGGCCAGGAGGCCTGTGGAGATTCCACAGCTGAATATATTCAAGAATTATGTTGATACATTTTGGATATTAAGGAAATCAAAGGGTCAGTGCAAAAAAAGTCCTTATGAAATATCGGAATGGAATGGTAGGGCATCTGTGAGTGGGCCAAAAGTCCTACTCAATTTTCTATATCTTACATGTGTATGATTTTTAAACCACATTACCACATTATACCTGCAGAAGAATTATAGAGGTTATAATCCAAAACTATTGTCTTCACTACTAGCTTGGAGTGAATTGAGCTCAAAAGCTGAAGACTAGCCAATCTGTCACCAAGTTCCAGAAGGAACCAGATCACAAAGACTTCTCCCAGTGCTTACAAAATAGTGAGCCAGCTGAGGCCAGAGCTGGACATAGAATGTCTTCCTGAACTGTCCAATCAATTAATAATCAGTGTGCTTTTACACATAGGAATGTAACTGAAGGCAAACAGCCATTGGAAAAATGTCATTTGGCTTGACAAAGCATTTAGCATTTCCAATCCAATCCATTGAAGGACCCAGCTAGCTGCCGATAGCGCACTGCTTGGCAAGCTGTCTTTAAGACATTTCGTAGAGTCAGTTTTCTTTCATTAAATGTTGGCAGGGATGGCGTGCAAGACCACTCCAACTAATTGCACGACTTTGATAATATGTCAGTGGCAGCTTAGCAGTTCGCCTCTCACACTCACCAAGGCAACAGTATGCTCGCGCTCTCCCATGCTCTCGAACCATGACCAGCTCATTGCACAGAGGACGAGCGGTGACTCCTGAGTTGTGCCTTAACATTAACAGACAAAAGACCACTCTGAAGGCAACTGTTTCCATTCACAGGCTAAAGAAGCCTATTGCTCAATGCAGGGGTTTGGCATGAGTTGGAAATGTGCCTCAAACTTGAGTCCTATCCAATATGTAGATCAGTTTGCAAAACCACATGTGAGAAAGCTTAGAGCTGAATAAATGCGAGCACCATGTGATGCATCTGTCTGTTGATGGGTTTAAAGGAAAGAAAGGAAGAATTTGTATTAAATTTACACCTTTGTAAGTGCCAGACTCTTGGATGCTCTGCCTTACAGATGAGATATTAAACTACCTCATTAGAGGTGCATATAAAATTTTCCATTGCATCATTTAAGTGTAGGTATGGAAGTTATCATTTCTTCTGGACTGGCCAATATTTATAGGCTCATAGAGCACTACAGATCAGAAGTAGGTCGTTCGGCCTTTATATTCTATGCCAAACTATTATTCTGCTTAGTCGCATCAACCTGCACCTGGACAATAGCCCTCCATTTCCCTCCCGTCCATGTACTTATCCAATTTTCTCTTAAATCGCTGAAGTTGAATCAACATCAAAATTGAGGGCTGGCAGCTCGTTTCATATTCTCATTACCTTTAGAGCAAAGAAGTTTCCCCTTATGTTCCTCTTGAATATTTCACCTCATATTGATCCCTGAATCAACATTTTTAATGAGATTATCTTCATAATCAGCACATTATCCTTAACGGGAGCTTGTTGTGCACAAATTAGCAGCCATATCTCTAACTCTGCAAAATATACCCTATTTCAAATGTTCTCCACTGGGTGCAGAGCATTTCAAAACATGCTGGAGATGAGAAAGGTGACATCAAAATGTAAGTCCTTTTGACTCTAACCGCCTCACCTCTTTGTGGCCTTCATGTCTATTCCTGTCCATTTTTACATATTGGAGTAATGTTTATCTCAGAGTCTTTTGTTTCAGAAGCTGTGCGAACGATAGAACAACAAAAGGTGGAAAGCCGAGGGGCAGATTTGCATCTCAGCCAATGAATTATGCTTCTGGAATTGTGCGTTGCTCGCATTTGCCACACGACAATGATGACGAATGAAGCCAGCATATTACTTGCCTATCGCCGGAGGCTGACTGATGACACTCGGTTACTCTGGGGGGCTGCTGAATGTATCTAGATTGCAGACCAGATGAAGTGTCGCAATCTCACAGTTCGACAGATGTTTTTAATCCAATCCATTACAGTGGTTCAAAATTGAGCAAACATTTCCATTAATCAGCTGCATTCGGATGTTGTGTTTCCTGGTGAAATTACATTCACACCAACTTTATTCATTTCAAAGGATGTTGACTTTTCAGGCTGAGCCAACATTTAATTACCCATATCCAGTTGCCCTTGAGAAAGTGATGATGAGTTGCTTTCTTGAACTACTGCCATCCTTGTGGTGTGGGTATGCACAATATCAACATATCGCGCAACCTCTCATAGGGCCAAAAGACATTCTACTCAATCAGGAAAGCTCACCAAAGCCTCTACTTTCTGAGGAGGCTGAAGAGCGCTGGACTATACACATCTGTACTCACATCATTCTACAGACACGCAGTGGAGAACATTCTCATATATTGCATCACTGCACGCTGCGGAAACCGTACTGCGGCTGACAGGAAGGCTCGGCAGCAGGTAGTCAAAATTATCAAATGCATCACTGGAACCAGCCCACCCACCATCAAGGACGTCCAGTATCTCCAGAAAAGTGCCGGAAAAGGGCCAGTAACATCATGAAGGATCCCACTCACCCTGCTTAGAAACCGCTTGGCCAACCTCCATCAGGAAGGAGACTATGTAGCATCCATGCCAGGACCGCCAGCCTCAAAAACAGTTACTTTCCCCGAGTAGTGAGGCTGATCAACACCTCCACAGACCAACTCACCACCAAAATTACTTTATCATTTCCTGGCAGTGTCAATTTATGTGCAGACACTCCTGTACCTAGCATCACTTTATGGACATAGAATCAATTTATGTAAATAAAATATTAATGTATTTATACAGGACTGTGCAAATATCTTAAGCACATATATATAACTAAGACTTTTGCACAGTACTGTATTTATCAAGATGGAGTGGAGAATGAGTGTGTGAATTGGGTGGGAGCAAAGGTTGGTGGGAATGGGAAGGGTGGAGTGAAGTGGGAGACGTGTGGGACAGGTGATGAAGAAGCGGAGGCAGGGTGGCCTGGCTGCATACGCATGCAGCCCTGAGACACCAGGCAAGGACAGTAGATTCCAAATAATTGGCTTATTCACATAAACTCTTCTCGGGCTTCCATCTGGCTACAGGTGTCGACTTTATTGTGTGCAGTTTTGGTCCCCTAATCTGAGGAAAGACATCCTTGCCATAGAGGGAGTACAAAGAAGGTTCACCAGATTGATTCCTGGGATGGCAGGACTTTCATATGAAGAAAGACTGGATGAACTGGGCTTGTACTCGTTGGAATTTAGAAGATTGAGGGGGGATCTGATTGAAACGTATAAAATCCTAAAGGGATTGGACAGGCTAGATGCAGGAAGATTGTTCCCGATGTTGGGGAAGTCCAGAACGAGGGGCCACAGTTTGAGGATAGAGGGGAAGCCTTTTAGGACCGAGATTAGGAAAAACTTCTTCACACAGAGAGTGGTGAATCTGTGGAATTCTCTGCCACAGGAACCAGTTGAGGCCAGTTCATTGGCTATATTTAAGAGGGAGTTAGATATGGCCCTTGTGGCTATGGGGGTCAGGGGGTATGGAGGGAAGGCTGGGGCAGGGTTCTGAGTTGGATGATCAGCCATGATCATAATAAATAGCGGTGCAGGCTCGAAGGGCCGAATGGCCTACTCCTGCACCTATTTTCTATGTTTCTATGTTTCTATAACCTACGCGATAATTCAAAGTGGTGTACATTCCGGTGAACTTCCTCCAGTAGAAAGTGAAAAAAGGATCGAGAGCTTTCCCGACATATATACGTATAAACTCTGGTTAAAAATGGCATAAAGTTGTTTTATTGATCTTTATAGAATGTCCCTCTGGCACATCCTGCTCTCTCCCCTCTACATTCTGGTTTTCCCAACCATGATTCCCCTCTGCCCGCCCCCATTCCCACTCTCAGTCCATGATAGAGACCCATATCAGAATCAGGTCTATCATCACTCAAATAGCTCATGAAATTTGTTCTATTTTCTTTTTGCAGTAGCAAAAAAAAATTGCATATGTAAAATTACTACAATACTGCGTAAAGTTCTTAGACGCCCCAGCTATATATACATATATATGTGTGTGTGTATGTGTGCCTATGACTTTTGCTCAGTATTTAGTGTGTTCTTTATGCTATTGTGTTTTTTTTTGAGCTGCATCAGATCCAGAGTAACAATTATTTCATTCTCCTTTACACTTGCTTACTGGAAATACCATTAAACAATCTTGAATGCTTTTTGGGAGGCCGAGCCAAGATCTTGACATGACAATGATGAAGAAATAACAATGTATTTCCAAGTCAGGACAGCGTGAGGCTTGGAGGGCAACTTGGTGGAGGTCCCATGGCTTTTCCTGTTGTTGTCCTTGGTAGAGCTGGGAGAGCTGGTAGGTTTGTAAGGGAGGTAAATTGGTGCCATGCAGCCTATAGACGGTACTAACCTGTTGCCACAGTATGCTGGTGGATGTGGTGCCCATCAAGTGGGCTGCTATGTCCTACATGGTGTCCAGCTTTTTGAGCAGTGTTGTAGCTGTACTCTTCTGAGAAAGTGGAGAGCATTCTACCACATTCCTGACTTGAGCTTTAGCAGGTGAATTACTCTCTTCAGGGTTCCTCATCTCTTTCGAGCCACATTGAGGATATAGCTACTCCAGTTCAGTTTCCCAGGACATTGACGTGGGTGTGGGGAGTTTCATTGAATGTCAGGGGGTGAGGGCTGGATTTCTCTTGTTGGATATCCTCATTGGGCAGTGCAAAGTAAGGGTTTCCTTAAAGAAAGGGCACATAAAACCTTTCATGAGCTCAGGAGACTACAACTCACTTTTCAACGAGCTTAGCACAGTAACACACAGCTCCAGCAACCCAGATCCAATCCTGACCTCCCATGCTCTCTGCCTGAAGTTTGCATCTTCTCCCTGTTGAGTTGTAGGTTTCTCTAGTATGCTCTCACATCAAGCATGTTCAGCACAGCACTGTGGGCCGAAAGGCCTGTATTATGCTGTAGTTTTATGTGTTTCTAAGTTTCTGTCTAAATTATATGCAGGTTAGTAGGTTAACTGGGTGCTGGAGGTTACCCTTTTTGTGTGATAGAGTCTGTGGAGAGTTGCAAAGAATATGGGGAGAATAAGATGGGTTTAGAGGAATTGGGCGCTCAAAGGTTGGCACTGATTTCATGGCTTTCAGTTAAACTACATGACATTAACTTGATGTGCTGCATTCATTGCACGGCAAGGAAATGCAAAGGTTCAACTTACACACAAGGACAAGAAATATCAGTCCTGTAGAATGACCTCAACCCGAAAAGTCAACAGTCCATCTCCCCCACAGACGCTGACTGTTCCTCCAACATTGCAAAATGGACATTCCTCCTTGCAGGTATTGAGACATTCCTGGTTTAATACAGATTCTGACCTCTGCTCCTGAAACAATGCACACATCCATCAGAAAAGCATACAGTTACTACTTATATCATTCACAGGAATGCTATTGTTTTCGTTAAAACTTTACACAACCTCCAAGTCTGTGACACTGTCAAAAGAGAAAGGAATTCAGAACTCGGTCAAACCCTGTTCATTCCATCCATTCTTGATCACCTGTAGGTTATCTGCAGAATTTTCATTTGTGTATCAGTAACAACATTCCATAAGGTCTTCAGTTCTGCTGCTTTGGTGAAGTAAATAGTTAGCAGAATCCCCAAAATACCCTTTATTAAAGGCAGTGATCTCTGAATTTCGAACATGGCTGATATAACCTTGTATCAAAAGCCACAAAACTCATTACTGAACCTACTGCTGGTATTCCTCTCTCAAAAGGTAGACTGTGTATGATACTATTGGAAAAAGTGGCTTCTCAAGAGAGAGCAGAAACATCCAGGTTTGTGGCACTGCAGCCCTGAGTCACCAGGCAAGGTTGTTTAATTCCAAACAATTGGTTTATTGATCAGTACAGAATGTCTCTCTGGTGCTTCCCCCTTTTCCCAACCATGATTCCCCTCTCCCTGCCAACTTTCCACTCTCAGTCCATATCAGCATCAGGTTTGTCATCACTCACATACGTCATGAAATTTGCTTTTTTTTGCAGCAGGAGTACAGTGCTGTACATAAAATTACCACAGTACTGTGAAAAAGTCTTACGCACTCTAGCTATATATATGTGCCTAAGATTTTTGCAGAGTACTGTATGGCCTATCATTAATAGACCATGAGGAGTATTGAGGAACAAAGACACATTAGAGTACACCTTAGCGTCCAAGTCCAATTGGCATCACAGATTGGTTGGTGAAGATTGTGTACTAGATGCTTCATTCATTATTTGTGGCATAGGGTATAAGAACTGGAAGGTCTTGGCACAACTTATGAGAACATTGGTAAGGTCACAGCTGGAATATTATGTGCAGTTCCAGTCACCACACAATAAAGGATGAAGGGGAGATTTATTGGGACGTTGCTGGGATAAGATTGAATAAGTTGGATTTTTTCTTCCCCATGGAGTGGAAGAGACTGGGGAGGAAGTTGGGAAGGGCTAAGATCAGAGGAAGAATCTTTTCACTCAGAGAGAAGTTGCAATCTGTAAGGCATTGCCTGAGAAGCTGGTGTTGACAGGTACTCTCACTATACTTAAGAAACATCTGGATGATAACTAGAATCACCAAGGACTAACATGCTATGGACCAAGTGTTCATAAGCTGGAAGAGTACAGATGCATATTTGATGTCTGGCATCGAAATAGTGGGCTGAAGCACCTGCTTCAATGTATGTGACTTTATGATCTCCTCTGTTATACTTAGCTACAGAACATTTCTCACTTCTTAAAATGTAATAAACTCATAAAGTACATCCACTATCTATGTATATTCAGATCCGAAATCCATCACTTAAATAATTATTTAAGGAGATGTGTACTCATAGTTACAGAATAAACAAAATATGAATAAGTTCAGTCTCAGTTTCCCCAATTACAAGACACTTCATTGCATACTGTCCATAACTTCCCTGAAATATCCACTCAGAGTACATCTCCGGGGGATTAGTTCTTCAAAGAGCCTTCATAGATGTGAGGTCATTTCAACCATTACAATTGTTGCAATTGTGCATTGCTTAGTATTATGAACTCAATCATAACTTCTGCTCAGATTACTTCTTAACGTGCTCCTTCTTCACGGCTCTGCTTTCATACTCACTTTGCTCTCTGACCACTCAGACTTTTCCTTTCTGATTAACCTCCAAATCTCTCATTTCTACCACAAAAACAGAAAATACTGGGTTAGGTAGAAAAAGAAAAACAGTTAATGTTTCATGTTATAAGCATTTCATCAGAAGAATTAAATTATTCTGGATTTCTAACACTTTTTTTAAAACTTTTCATTTTTGACATGCCTGTTTTTATCTGATCGTGCACCTTACTGCAGGTGTTTGGCTAATATTAGTAAATCCCAATCCACTGTAACTCATAGGATCTAGAGAGCTTTGGAACTGCCTTCACATTGCTATATGATCTTCTAAGTCATCCAACTCAGTCTGCACTTGATCCAATCCGTTCAGTGATTCTGTAGACAACAAAAGCCTGAACTCTTTCCAAGAATTGGCTCAGTTTCATCTCCAATCACATTTCTGCACGTGACTCAATTGAAATGACCTCCCTGCAGCATCCCATGCTGAGCCATTTGCCTTTCATGCTGTCGCCTTAAAGCCCCTGCAAACCAGCTTTCTCATACTGTCCAAAAAGTTTGCAGATCCTCCCTCTAAACCACTTGAACTGAGGTACATGAATAGTCCCAGTGCTCCGAACTTGCCAAATGACTGTCTGGAAGACGTCAGTGTCGTACTGGGCTGTCCTTTCTTCTGGCCACCTCATCCTGTCCGATGCCCTCTGCCTAGTTTGTTACCTTGTTCTGCAGGTCTGTTTTGCAACTTCACGGCAGCCACTGCAGAGTTTCTGTTTTCAGCATCACTTGCCACAGGATGCCCCTGCCTTCAGCTGCTGCCCACAGAGAAATGGACCACTGTTTGACCTGATCCCGACCATCTAATATTCAAGCTCCAGATCCTACAATTCTAAAACACTAAATTATGCAAATGTTGGTAAAACTTTGAGTGTTTCTGTTGTAGTAACGTAGGTAGAACAGAGAACAGCAAGGCTTCACAGACACACAATCTGTTTTTGTATGGAATAAATATTGGTCCTTAGGGAGAACTAGAACATAGAAGAGTTCAGTACAGAACAGGCCATTCAGCCCACAATGTTGTGCTGAACCAGCTAAAAAGCAAATCAAAGCACCCAAATACTAATTCCTCCTACCCACACCATGTCCATATCCCTCCGTTTTCCTTACATCCATGTACCCATACAAATGTCTCTTAACAGCCTCTAATGCATTTGCCTCTACCACCATACCAAGCAGAGCATTCCAGGCATCCACGACTCTCTGAGTAAAAAGCTTACCCCTCACATCCCCCTTGAATCTACCACCTCTGACCTTCAATGCATGCCCTCTGGTATTAGACATTTCAACTCCGTCCACTCTATCTATGCCTCTCAGAATCTTGTAAACCTATATCAGGTCTCCCCTCAGCCTCCAACGCTCCGGAGAAAACATCCCAAATTTATCAAGCTTCTCATGATAGACATGCCCTGTAAACCAGGCAGCATCTTGGTGAACCTATTCTACAGCTCTCCAGACCCTCAAAATCAAGTCCAGTCAAAATATAGAGGAGCGACAAGAACTGTACATAATACTCCAGGTGTGACCTAGCCAAAGTTTTATAAATTTGCAGCATGGCCTCCTGACTTTTGAAATCAATGCCCCAACTAATAAAAGCAAATCTGTGTTTAGAAACTTCCCACATCAATGTTGTGTGATATTTTATGTCAAAATACGATGGAAGAGCGGTTTCTTTTTAATCCTATATTGAGCTCCGGTGTCTGAGGAACACCCAGGGGAGAAGTCTAACAGTTGAAAACCAAGTGCTGCCACTGACCTGATTTGTGCTCAACTGAAACACATTCTATATTTTCCATTTTTTGATTCACATTACCCTGGTTAATTCACTCCTATTGTCCGAATCTACAGAATCTCAATCAAGTGGAAACTCACACTATGCCGGCCAGTGTTTACATGGCACACATTTTCCGATCTCAACATCCACTAACTTCCAAGACCAGCTCTCAATAGGGATAATTTTCCACAACACTTTAACGCTCTGCAATTTTCAATGATCTGTAATCAGCGACAATTACAGTTTGCAAAATATTTTATGCACTTGGGGTTCGTCATAGCCCGGAAGAGGCATTATACAGAGAGAACCAGTTTTGGTCTCAGTCATTGCTTTAGATGATAGGAGTGAGGATCACTGGTAATGGAAAGCATTGCAACATAACAAATAATCTAGCTGTGTGCCTCTCCATCCTTCCTTTCTTCTCCACCAAGGCCGACGTTGAATCTCATTCCCACTTTCCTGCAACTCCATATTCCTGGATACCCTTAATATCCCAAAATCTACCATTTCCATCTTGAATACATTCAGCAACTGAGTCTCTATAGCTCTCTTGAATGGACAATTCCAAAGTTTACCCTGATCTGCGTACAGAATTTCTAAAAGGTGGGGAGAAGGGAAAGAGGCTAACTACAGGGTCTCTATCTTGAGACTGTGACCCCTGGTTCAGGACACCCCAGTCAGGAAAGTCGTTAACAATCCATCTTCTCTGTGAAACCTCATAAGGATTTTCTGTGTTTTATTGAAGTCTCCTCTCATTCTTCTTTAGTCGGTATTGTCCAGTCTACTTAATATCTCCTCATATAACAAGCTTCTTCATTGCACTCTTCCTGTTAAAGATATCTACTTCCTTGGGTGGAGAGACCAGAGTTCCAGATATTATCTTACCTGTTTTTTTTTCTAATTGCAGTAGGGTGTCTTTCTTCTTGCAGTTATTGTATCAGAGATACACCTGCCTAGAACACATCAGCAATTTTTGGAAGGCTGACATACACTTGATCTGTTTTGTGCCTACAATGAATGTACAGGAATATTCAGCGTTTGTGCAGAAGAAAATGCAGGTCCCTATTAATGTCAACATCTCTTAATCTACTTTATCTACCACAGTGAATGACTTCCATAACTTTCTATCTGCTATTTCCTCAGTGGTTCACTTCTATTTTATGTATCCCTGGAAAACTCTTACATCCTCCTCACTACCTACACAACCAAACTTGTATTTTATTAGTAAATATAGATATGTTACTCTCGGCCCAGTCTTTCCAATTAATATAGATTGTGCAAAAAACTAGCACCAAATTCTGGGGCAAAAGGTATCCCTGTGATGAAAATATCCTGACTGGTTACAACATGATCAGCAATTCAAATGTGCAGGAACATAAAAGCTACAGAATTTAAGGCATTGAGCCCAATATATCATTGACATATCCCTTCCTATTATCAGAAGTATCTACAAAAAACACCACCTACAATTTTCAAGAAGGAAATTAAAAAGAAAAATATCCTAGAGATATGGAGGCAAAGTTGTTCAATGGGCTATCATGAGCTGAAGTGGTTGAATGGCCTCCTCCAAGCAGTGTGAATTCAATCTTCATGGGGGAATAAGCCGCTAAGCACTGCTCAAAAGTCAGAGATATGGCTGTTCAGAGCAGACATCAGAGCAGAGCAGGACTCTGACAGGAATTACGAAGATTGTTAAGCTACTTTGAGCGATTTTAAAGATTCAAAATGTGTGAACAATTCATTCCTATGCAGCCAGTATTTTGCTCTGCTCCTCTGTAATACAAGCCTATGCTGTTTCTGTAACCTACCTTGATCATATACAACATTTCACTGACTGGAAGCACTGCAAAACCGCTCAGCATTTGGCAGATTGAACAAAGGGATTTATCAATCCTGAAAATCATACTTAACCAGTCAGGACTTGCTGTACTGTTGAGTACATTTTCCAACAAAACTTCTATTCAGAAATTAAATCCAAACTTTGGACTGCAAGGACAATATGATTTAGATGAGAGAGCTGGAGAGAATTACAGAGGGAATTCCAGAATTCAGGGCCTTGGTGCCTGACATATGGCTACCAGTGACGGGCTGATTAAAATCAGGAAGTCAGATGAAGCCAAGGTTCAAGGTGTGCAGAAATCTCTGAGGGTTTGTGGAGCTGGAGGACATGGCAGGAGAGCAGAAAGACAGATAGCAGCAGAAACAGAGGCTATTAAAGCAGAAAAATGGAGTCAGGGAGCACAAGGATAATGGATGAACAGTGGTTGATGTGGTTTAGTGAGGGAATGCCAAATTATGGCCCAAATGAAGTCGACTGATTATATCTTGAACTGCCCAGATTTATTTGCTTATGTAACAGAGTCACTGAAATACCACCTTGCAAAATTTAGCAGGAATAAAAATATTGATAATTGATGAGCAATTTGAGTTTTGATTAAAATAAAACTAGTTCGAAATGCATCAAGAAGTTTCCCTGGCAAGTAACAGCTTTAAAGGGAAAAATAAACACATGGAAAAAAAATGGAGCCATTAATCCTTGTGTTTGAAGAGCAAAACTGGAGCGATTTATGATTCTAAGATTAGACATTTCTTAGCACCATTCATTGAATCTGCTTTGCTTTAACCTACGTTGTTTACTTTATGTGAGGGCTTAAGTTTATTGTCAACTTACAAGGACCTTTACAGCAAAGGAATTAACTTAGCAGCAAGTTTGTTAGGGAGTAATTGGAAGCCAAGTACAGGGAAATCTCAGGCCTGAGAATCTGCAATTGTTTCATCTCCATCCAGCTGGGTTAAGAAAAGAGTCGCAATTTATATTTTGCTAGTTCTCCTAAAATCAATCACATCTCTTTGATATAAACTGAAACCTTTTCAAGCTTCCTTATCCAAAGTGATTAACTTTTTTTCTCCATGTCAGGGGAAATAAAAAAAGCCACCACAGATAGAGCTCTATTACATCCATATTTTATTGCTTCCATTATTTCCATGCACACCTGCCTCTTTCTTCTGTCTCCTACATTCTCGAAGTCACTCAAAGTTCTTTGCCTCAAAACTCATCAAGTTTCATACAACTTCAACCCTGCTGATACCAATATCTCTGTTTCTTGAATCCAAAACTATAATTGTCCTGAAATGTAATCACTCAACTACATCTTAGACCCCTAAGAGCTGCTGTACTCTCTTTTACCCTTGCCACCTCCATTTTCAAGACCCTCTTTGGAAGCCCGCTCCTTGACCATGCTTTTTAGTCAAAGTCTAACACCTTTCTCATGCAAGAGACCAATTTATTTAATAATGCTCCTTCATAGTTCCTGATAAAAGGAAGGAGGATTTGAATGCTTTTCTCTCGATCTCTGCGCCACCAATGCTGATGGATTTGTGCTTCAGTAATGTGACCACTATGCCAGACATCCCACCTCTCCCGGAAGTTCCGGCAGTCTCCCACATATTAATAGTGGCTCCTGATGCCCGCAAATTATATACAATATCACGGAAATCAATTTTTTTGAGAGCGAGCGAGAGAGAAAAAGCAAGAGAGAACGTGAGAGCGACCATGAGAGAGAGAGAGCGCGCGAGAGAGTGAGAGCGCGCGAGCAAGAGAGCATGAGAGAGCGAGCGCGAGAGCAACCACGAGAGAGAGAGAGCGGGAGCACGCCATGGCAAAGTGTTCCAAAAAAGAAAATATAAAACATACATCACCCCAGATTACCCTAAAGTGCACCCCTGCCTAATAGGGGTCAAAATAATGACAGTGTTGCTCGCTGCACTGTTTGCAACAGTGACTTTTCTATTGCCCATGGTGGGTTAAGACTGTAAAAGACATGTCGAGGTGACTTTAACAGGTGTCATTCGTTCATTAGCATAGCTAATGTTATTTAAACTAGCTGGCTAGCTGCTAAGGACCTACTCTATTACAGGCATCCCAACTTCTCCCAGAAGTTCCGGGAGTCTCCCGCAAATTGATGGTGCTACCTCCCTGAAATGAGTTTTTGCAGGGTAGGATGTCTGCTGTGCAGTTGTGTAAATATAACAATTCAACTCAAATTGGTGCTTTACACTGAAGGTTCAACCACAATAAACGTGATGGAGTCCAGAAAAAATAGAATAGAAACAGGCCCTTTGGCCCATCAGGTTCATGCACATCCTACACTAATTCTACATTAATCCTATTTTTTATTCAACCCACATTCTCTTCAATTAACTTCCACCCAGATTCTACCCTTCATCTTCACTTAGGGCCAATTTTTTGTTGTCATTCAGTCGTTAAGTCGAGTCCAACTCTTCATGACTATCATAGAGTCCGCAGGGTTTTGATGGCAAGATACGGAAGTAGATTGCCAGGCCTTTCTTCTGCGTGGATATTGCTGCCCAGGATGGAACCCGGCTGGGTTTGAACTCAGGACCATCTGCCTTGAAGTCCAGTGCTGAAGCCATGACACCACCAGCCGGCAGGGCCAATTTACAAAGGCCAAATAGCCTGCCAACCTGCATGACTTTGGGATGTGAGAAGAAATTGGAGCCCCCCCCTCAAAGAAACTCATGCGATCAAAGAGAGAACCTGCAATTCCAGGTGAGGATCAAACCCCTGTCTCTAGCACTGTGAGGTAACACCTCTATGGGCTGGCCACTGTGGCTGCCCAAGAGTGAGTATCACTTTCATGTTCCAATATGATTAGGTACATCTGTACCCCTGCTCAAGATTGCAAATATTTAATTGGGCAATCATACAACAGCGACTCAATGCAGAAAAGCATGCAGACATGGTCAAGAGGTTCAGTTGTTGTCCAAATCAAATATCAGAATGGGGAGGAAATATGTCGAAGTGACTTGGACCATTGTTAGTGCCAGATGTTAGTGCATGCATGGACTGAATGGGCCAAATGTCTTAATCTGATGCTGTGAGAATGTGGTGGTGTCTGCTGCCTTGTACTAGTTAATCAGCTAAACTTTATGTGGACGAATCGGTGCCTTTCCTCCTGTCCTCCAACTCAACATTTCTGTCCAGAATCAGGTTTGTTGTCACTGACATTAGTCATGAAATTTGTTGTTTTTTTTTTAGCAGCACTACAGCGCAGGCACAGCAGATTACTATAAATTACAAATATAGAAAATAGTACAAGAGAGTTCATGAACGATTCAGAACTCCAGTGGAGGAGGGGGGAAGCTGTTCCTGAAACGTTGAGTATTGGCTTTCAGGCTCCTGTACCTCCTCCCTGATGGTAGCAATGCGAAGCAGACATGCACCTTATGGAGAGGGTTCTTAATGACGGATGCTGCCTTTTGAAGATGCACTCAATGGTATAGACGTTAGTGCTCAGGATGCCATAAACACTCAGTCACATTACTGGAAGAAGGCTTTATTACCTGCAAGATCAACCCCAATCAGGAGTGTGAAATACCTAATGGAATAAGTATTACAGCTGGAAGACGGAGAGCTGTTGCTACCATAGAAGACAATTAATGTTACTGACCATTGGTAAATTTCAAGGCCCATCTTTTGGCCTGCTCCATGCACAGACTGGGAGTTGGGTCTGTACAAATGCAAGTTTCTTTAATTGTGGATTAAAGCAAGTTGGTTTAAAGCTTCAATTACCTGCCTGACTATGAGTCACAGTCTAATCAGATTGGATAAGTGCGAGGGGTTTCTTTCCCACAAGTAGAGTGGAGTGGGTGTATTTTATTGGCGATCAAAATAAATCAGAATCAAGATGAGGTTTAATATCACTGTATGTCATGGTTAGATTAGATTAGATTATGAGGACACGCAGTCCTCTTTTATTGTCACTTAGTAATGCATGCATTAAGAAATGATGCAATTTGTTCCTCCAGAATGATATCACAGAAACACAAGACAAACCAAGCCTAAAAAATATTGACAAAAACCACATAATTATAACATATAGTTACAACAGTGCAAAGCAATACCGTAATTTGATGAAGAACAGACCATGGGCACCGTAAAAAAAAATCTCAAAGTCTCTCAAAAGTCCCATCATCTCACGCAGACGGTTGAAGGGAGAAACTCGCCCTGCCATAAGCTTCCAGCGCCGCAAACTTGCCAATGCAGCATTCTGGAAGCACTCGACCCCAGTCCTACTCTGAGACTGTCCGAAACCTTCGAGCTTCCGACCAGTCCTCCGACATCGAGCACCGGGCACCATCTCTGCCGAGCGCTTCGGCCCCGGCCCTGGCAACAGACAATAGGCAAAGCTGAGGATTTGGGGCCTTCCCCTCTGGAGATTCTCGATCACACAGTAGCAGCGGCAGCGAAGCAGGCATTTCAGAAGTTTCTCCAGGTGTTCCTCTGTGCTTCTCACGTCCATCTCCATCAAATCAGGATCGTGCACGGCCCCTATTTAACAAATACGATATCAATTCGGAGCGGCAGTGCACACTGTGTCGCGTCGCCATCTTCTCCTCCCCTCGATGACATTTATGGTTTTGCAGTAACAGTACAGGGTAATGCATAACATACATAAATTACAAGATATATATTGGAAAAATTAAATTAAATTAGTGTGAAAAGAGAGCAAACATGGTGAGGTAATGTTCATGGGTTAGTTCATTGTCCATTCAGAAATCTGATGGTGGAAAGGAAGAAGCTGTTCCTAAAACATTGAATGTGTGTCTTCAGGCTCCCGTGCCTCATCTCTGATGGTAGCAATGAGAGGAAGCATGTCGTGGGTGATGGCGGTCCTGAATGATAGATGTGACCTTTCTGAGGCATTTTCTTTTGAAGATGTCCTCAATACTGGGAGGGCTAGTGCCCATGATGGAGCTGGCTGTGTTTGCAACCCCCTGTAGCATTCTCCAATCCTGTGAAGTGCCCCCAACCCCATACCAGATGGTGATGCAACCAATTATAATGTTCTCCATGGTACCTCTGGAAATTTGCTAGAGTTTTTGGTAAGATACAAAAATCTCTTGAAAATTCAAATCAAATATAACAGCTGGTGTGTCTCCTTCATATTTGCATCTTTATGTTGGGACCACGATAGATCTCCAGAGATGTTGACCCACAAGAACTTGAAACAGCTCACCCTTTCCACAAAACAAAAACTGTGACTACTGGACATCCAAAGTACAAACAGAAAGTGCAGATCAGGCAGAGAGAGCAGAACAGTTCACCCTGTTGGTCAGGGTGCTGACCACAGTCTGATAATTTCATGGTCATCGCTGCCAACATTTTATTAATTGAATTTAAATCCCAAATACACTGCAGATCAATGGTTATAAATGTGGGCGATATCGCTCCCCCTGTGGGTGGTGGGAGTTTCCAAGGGGCAGGTGATATAGATAAAGTAGGCAAAAAGGCAGATAAGGGATTATAGGCTTAAGTTAAGAAATGAATTACTTATTATAAGCATTTGATCCTTAGAGTCTCATAGTTGATTACAATGATCACGTAATCATCTCATCTCTTGAAAACCCACCATTCTCTTAGACATTGCTCAAACCAGCTTCCCCTGGGATCAATAAAGTATGACTATGACTATGAAGTAAGTTATTGTTGTTGAAAAGCAATGTAATGCTTCTGTGTTTGGAATGCCATGAGTAATCGGGAATGAGGAAGTTGTGTTATTTTTGGGTCCAGCCTATGCATTATGGCCATTCACGACTGTATTACAGCATTAGTACAATTTCCATACTCTAATCACGCTGTGAAGCAATTCCTGGGAATTAGGGTAAAGTTCAGAATTTACCCTTTCGAATGATCTTGACTGCATTTCTCTAGCCCACAACCCAAACGAGATATCACTGCCCCACTTTATGTACCTTCAGGCAGACCGGTCCACAAAGCCATAATAAAAATGTCCAAAGCAGACCAAAAGAAAAGAAATGTATACAGTATAGTGCGGAATATCTGAAATATGGATTTATACCTGAACCAAGCAACCAACAGCAGCCAATATATCTGTTGTGTGAAAAAGATTTTTTTTCAAATGAGGCAATGAAACCATCCAGGCTCCTTGAACATTTGAAGAGAATACACTCTGATAAAGCAAACTTGGCTTATTTTCAGTCATTTCATGAAAACTTTCAGTAATGGAAAACACTTCAAAACATGTTTACCTGCCCTTCACAACAAAACAGTGCGCAGCCCTCCAATGAAAAATGATATTGCATCGGTTAAGTAGGGGCCTTGGACATTTCTGATTTGATGAAGATGGACATGAAAGCACAGAGGAACATCTGAAAAATTTCTGAAATGCCCGTTCGCTGCTGTCATTACTGCACAGTTGGGAATCTTTCAGAGAGTAGGCCTCAAAATCCTCGGCTTTGCCTGCTGTTGGCGACCGAGAAGGAGGTCGAATCGTTCGGACAGAGATGGTGCTCAGTACTCGGTGTCGGAGAGCTGATCAGAGCTCGAAGTTTTTGGATGACTCAGAGTCAGACCGTGGTCGGGTATGGCAGGGAGAGTTTTTCTTCCTTCTCTCCGTCTGCGTGAGATGTGGGACATTTGAGTGACTTCAAACTTTTACTGTGCTCATGGACTTCTTCGTCAAGTTATAGTATTGTTGCACTATTGTAACTGTATGTTATGATTATGTGGTTCTGTTAGTATTTTTCAGTCTTGGTCTGTCCTGTGTTTTGTGATATCACACCGGAGGAAATATTGTATCATTTCTTAATGCATGCATTACTAAATGACAATAAAAGAGGACTGCATGTCTTCATAATCTAACACTGTTGGTTTGCATGTTTCATATAACATTTCAGTGCTCATTGCTAAATCTGAAAAGCCCTATACAATCGGAGAAGGACTGATTCTGCCAGGAGCAAAGGAGGTTCTGAGTACAGTTTTGCATACATAAATCATCAGGCCAAATAATTAAAGTGATTCCACTCAGCAACGACTCTGTTCAAAGACAAATAGATGAAATATCTGAGATGGTGGAAGACACCTTTTGTGTCATACCTAGGATGACAGTATTTACTCTGCAGTGGGTTTGAGACAATTTTGCTAGGCAACAAACCTTTACTTCTTGGTGATGTTTGTTTCATAAAAGATGAAAGCATGGTTCAAGAGTTGTTATTTACAAGGGGACTAGAAACAGGTACGAAGGGAGAGTCAATATTTTGAGTTGCTGAGCAACTTTTCAAACAGAAGAACATTCTTTTCACTAATATTCTTGCTTGTGCAGGATGCCACTGTGCTGTTATTACTTCTGAGTAAAGCTGAATCTAACATATTACACCACTCGCTGTGTAATTCACAGACAGCATCTTGTCACAAAAAAAACCTATGTGATCAGCTGCACAAATCATTAAGTACTGTTAACATTGCAGTAAATAAAATCAAGTCCCATGCTGTCAACTCGCAACTATCTTGAGAGCTTTGTATTGAGAATGATGAACAGATTGAACACTTGCTGTTCCACACAGAAATCAACTGGCTCGCAAAAGGAAAATGTATGAGATGCTTTTATGAACTTATTGAAACTATAATAAGATTCTTTAAAGAATCAAATGCTTCAATCAGTTATCAACTCAAGAATATTAGGCATGTTATTGCTTATTTGTCAGAATTATTCACAAAGTGTAATGAAATCAATCTTCAATTGCAAGGAAATGAAATGAATCTTAACAAGTCAAATCAGTCATCTCCACATTTCTGTTCAAGTTAACCCTATTTAAGTACAACATTGGCCGTCACAATCTTTCCCAATTTCCAAGCTTCTCTGAGTTGGAAGAGTCAGAATGAATATCAGATGATGATCTTTAAGTATACTGAGTCGACGAGCTTGAGCTGGCCAAAGACACGTCAGAAAGATTTCAGGATCTTCTCTAAATCCACATTCCAGACTGGGTAATAAATCTATTCTTGAACACTTGTAATGAGAAATTAACAGGAAGGATGGAGAAAGTAACAAATCATAAACACTAGAAAGTCTGAAAATGCTGAATATCCAAAGAACTCAACAAGTCAGAGAGCCCTATGAAGATGAATAACAGTCGACGTTTCAAGCTGAGATCCTTTCTCAGGACTCATGTAGAACTGATTTCACTGCAAAGTGACTATGAGCTGAAGCCAGGGTTCAAAAAAAACATATGAAGACTTTTGGTCACAGAAATGAATCTATGAATGCTACCTTCCACTGTGAAAAAGGGTCAAGATGGTCTTTATTGCCTTTCCAATATCATATTTAGTGCAGCATAGTTTCAGTGCAGACACCCAGCTTCTTTCAAAGCAACGAACTAGACTGCAAATCACTAAACATGGGGATCTGAGACTCCTTCTGAATGATATTCTGCCTAATGTTAAGAAGCTGATGCACCAAGCCCATCCATCTCATTAAAAGGTGAAAAAGCACTGAAGTAGTGAACAGTTGGTCTACTAATGTACACTCTAAAATTGTTGATGAAAATTGTATTTACAGTAACTAAATAAGGGAATGATCTTATTTGTAGATTTAAATAATTTTTGCTAATTTTTGCTTTGAATTTGTAGTTCCTACTTTCCTTCACTGTGCTTCACAAACCAAAATTCTTTATAATTCTTACATAATGGCTGGAAAGGGAGAGGGATTTCTGGGGAAGTGGTGGGACAGCCAAGGGCGATAACCCAAAAGAAGTTCGGGAACCACTGCTGCAGAAGGATCCAAATATCTCTCTCTGATTCGCTGTATTTTCAAATCTGTGAATCGCTGTGAATGAGCATCATGTGAGTGTGTATGTGTAACAGTTCTTATTTGGAAAACATCTAGCTGGAATGTTGTTGTGAATCGCCAAACCTGGCAGAAGGTGATCAAGGGCCTAATTGGGTGATCAAAGTAGTTGGATCAGTTTGTAGTTTCGGAGCTTCCGATCAGTCCTCCAGCTGCATGTTTCCATTCACTTGAAGGAACTTGGTCTTTGGTTCTTTTCAAACTGATTTTCCATTGTTTGTCTTATAGCCATGACATGAACCCAAATTGAAGTCTGTAGAGTGTACATCTAAATATATTAAACAAAGGAGATTTGTTTAACTGCAGTCCAGCTCTGCAAACTGTATGAATGTTATATTGATTCTGAGTGGATTATAATGAGAACAGATTGATGAGGCATTAAACCAATTTGCCTTGGTCAACAATTACTGCAGTTACATTTCACACAACCAATAATTACAGCCAAGCTATGAACAAAATACTGTACATGCCTCAAAATTCATCCATACCTAGTAGATGTATACATAGTACATGTGTTTGACTGTAGACTGCCCTCTGAAATGGTCTTTCATCACCTCTTTCAGATGATCAGACAAAACTACACATTGTGTGAAACCTTCATGGCAAATACTCCAGGGGGGAGCTTTGCCAGTACTCCCTGCATCATCCCGAAAGAATAAATGTTCATAAGCTTCAAACAGTATCTGAGTTAGACCTGAGATGAGGCCATTCTCCCATGCCACATACTCTCACTTTGTCCTACATCAACGGTCAAGGGAACATCTCCCACATTTTCTCAGTGGACAGCACTCACTGCTCTGAGTTAAAGGTTGTGGGTTTGCTCACTCTACAGGCTTGTGCACGGAAAGCTGATTTCTCTTGGAGAGTATAACTGCAGCCTGAATGCAGTCCACCCAGACACTAAAACCCCATCAAATGAGACTCAATCGTGTGATCCGTAAGACCACAAGACATAGAAGCAGAGCTAGGCCGTGTGGCTCATCAAGTCTTTTCCGTCATTCCAGCATGTCTGATTTATCATCTGTCTCAACCCCATTCTCCTGCCTTTTTCCCATAACCTTTGATGCCCCTACTAATTCTAATGCCCTGGTTAAGATTTTTACTATTATGCTGTAGGTATTTCATTCTAGCAGTTCTGTAAGAGCAGTCTGTTCTACGTTCAGCTTGTTTGGGTTTGTGCTAAAGATAAGGATCTTTATTGTTCAACAAAAATGTTGTGCCAGCCAATCAGGATGGTGGAATTGGGAGAAGGTTCTAGAGAATGCTGGGTGGAGAGGTTTTTGTGACAGACACCGCTGTGGGTCAAGGTCAATTTGGCGGGAGCTTGGAGAAGACAGGAGGGAAGATGGCTGAGGATGCCATCCCTGTCGCACAAGGTGCTTTGTGCAGATGCAAAGCTTCAACGAGGAAGGACCAATATTCCCATGGGGGAGCCTATTTGTTCAAGATGGATTTCACGTGACATTCAGAAGGCGGTGTGTGTGCTTTCACGAAGACCAACGGTCCAGCGCGTGAGTTAAAGACAAGTTCTATTTTAACTTCATCAGTCCACAGGACTTGTTTCCAAAATGCATCAGGCTTGTTTAGGTGTTCCTTTGAACCTTTTGAATAGAGTTTTTTGGCCGCAATGAGGAAAGGTATGTTTGGAGAAAAAAGGGTGCAGAATTTCATGAAAAGAACCCCTCTCCAACTGTTAAGCACGGGGGTGAATCGATCATGCTTTGAGCTTGTGTTGCAGCCAGTGGCACGGGGAACATTTACTGTTAGAGGGAAGAATGAATTCAATTAAAAACCAGCAAATTCTGGAAGTAAACATCACACCATCCGTAAAAAAGCCCAAGGTGAAAAGAGGATGGCTTCTACAACAGGATAATGATCCTAAACACACCTCAAAGTCCACAATGGATTACTTCAAGAGGTGCAATCTGAAGGTTTTGCCATGGTCCTCACAGTCCCCTGACCTAAACATCATCAAGAATCTGTGGATAGACCTCAAAACAGCAGTGCATGCAATATGGCCCAAGAATCTCACAGAACTAGAAGCCTTTTGCAAGAAAGAATGGGCGGAAATCCCCCAAACAAGAATTGAAAGACTCTTAGCTGGCTACAGAAAGCGTTTACAAGCTGTGATGCTTGCCAAAGGGGGTGTTACTAAGTACTGACCATGCAGGGTGCCCAAACTTTTGCTTTGGTCCCTTTTCCTTTTTTATTATTTTGAAACTGTAAAAGATGGAAATAAAAAAGGTTTTCTTGCTTAAAATATTAAAGAACTGTGTCATCTATAACTTCATGCCTTTTGGAAATCAATTCATCTCTTACTCACTTAGCTATCCACAGTAACAGAAATTTTGACTAGGGGTGCCCAAACTTTTGCATGCCACTGTATTCTAGTCCTCTTGTAAAGAATGCTAACATTGCACTTGTCTTCCTTAACCACTGATTCAACCTACAAGGTAACCTTTAGAGATCCTGCACAAGGACTGGCAAGTCTATTTGTACCTCTGATATCTTAATTTGCTCCCCATTTAGAAAGTAGTTCACACCTTTATTCCTTCCACCCAGAGTGCATGACCGTACACTCCTACACTTCTTTGCCCGTTTTCCTTATCTGACAAAGTCTCTCTGCAGACTCTGTGCTTCCTCAACACTACCTGGCCTTCCATCTATCTTTGTGTCATCAGCTAACTTGGCTACATAGCCATCAATTCTGTCATTTCAGATCATTGACATAAAACATAAAAAGAAGTGTTCCCAACACTGACCCTTACAGAACACTACTAATCACTGGCAGTCAACCAGAAAACTTCCTCTTTATTCCCATTCTTTGCCTTCTGCCAGTCAGCCAACCTTCAATCAATGTTTGTACTTTTTCTGTCATACCATGAGCTCGTATCTTGTTGAGCAGCTTCATGTGCGTACCTTGTCAAAGAGCTTCTGAAATTCCAAGTAAACAATATCCACTAATTCTCCATTGTCTATCCAGTCTATTATTTCCTCAAAGAATTCCATCTGATTTGTTCAACAAGGTTTCCCCTTAAGGAAACCATGCTGATTTCAGCCTATTTTACCTTGAAACCTCAACCGTAATAATGGACTCCAACATCTCCTCAACCAATGAAGTCAGGTTAACTGGCCTAAAATGTCCTGTCTTTTGCCTCCCTCCCTTCTTAAAGAGTGGAGTGATATTTGCAATTTTCCAGTCCTCCAGAACCATTCCAGAATCGAGTGATTCTTGAAAGATCACCACTAATACCACCGCAATCGCTTTAGCTACCTCTTTCAGATGCTGGGGTGTAGTCTATCTGGTCCAAATGACTTATCAACCTTCAGACCTTTCAGGTCCCCAAGCATCTTCTTCATAGTAATAAAACCCACACACATTTCTGCCCTTTGACACTTTCAAATTTCTGGCACACTTTAAAGCAAGGCATGAGGAAGTCTTCTTTTGTTTGAGCAAATGTCAGCTAAATATAGTTTACCCAAAACTCACTTTTTTCATTATTTACAAATTAGAGACTTTCTGCATTCTCAACTATATACATTTCCTATAAGTTCCGATAAGGACTTATTAGATGTAATTTTTCATTTGAAACCTTTTTATAATGGTTCAATATCCAATATTTATGGTATGTTGCTAGGAATGAGAAATGTTCCTATAGACAAAATTAAAAATCTTTGGGAACAAATTTACAGATTTCCAGCTCTAAGGAAACTTGAAATGAAATTTTTTAATTGGTTAACACTTCATCGTTATGTGCCCGTCATTCCCTCTTACAATTTAAACTGGTTCATAGGGCTCACATGTCTAAAGATAAGCTATCTCGTTTTTATTTGAATATATTTCCTTTCTGTGATAGATGTACTAATGGAGAACATTCATTAATTCACGTGTTTTGGACATGTCCGAGCCTTGCAAGATACTGGAAGGAAGTATTCCAAACTTTCTTGGTACTTTTCAAGGTAAATTTTAAGCCTAACCCTTTGACCGCATTATTTGGTATTGTTAGAGGAAAAGACTTTATTTTGGAGACACCTGATTTGCATATTTTGGCTTTTATCTCTCTTATAGCTAGGAGGGCGCTCTTGCTTAAATGGAAGGATGTTGTTCTGCCTACTCATGCTGAATGGTTACTTGATGTTATGTCATGTTTAAATTTAGAGAAGAACCATTGTTCAGTTTTTGAATCTAGCCAAGACTTTTATACATTGTGGGGACCATTTTTGAGATATTTTCAAAACCTTTGATTTGTTGTAAAAGTACAGATGGTGGCTAATAATATATTTTACTATATGATAAGGGTTTCCCCCCCTTTTTTCTTGCTTTTCCTAACAGCTCTGACTTTGGTACTGGGTTTAGATTTTTTTCTGTATAACAAAATTATTATATTTCAATACAGGGTTTTGTCATTGTAATTGTATTTTTTATACAATGTATTTGGTACTACACACACACACATATATATATATCTTCTTGTACTCTGTATTCTTCTATGCAGAAACTAATAAAAACGTTGAAAGAGAAAGCAAGGCATTTGCTTATCACCTGGTGGTGTGATGACGTACGCCATTTATGTACTCTTACATATAACCTGCAATGCATTATGTAAGCAACAAAGAATGCCTAATCAGGCAATATACTTACAATATTACTCAAGTATTACTGAAATATTACTCTTGTGGGATACTCTCTTTCCTGACAAGGGCGGGTCACTCTGCTTGGCAGGTGAGACATGCAGCTGTGAAATAATCAGTTTCAGGGGCCTCCTCCAGGGTAGTTATAGGAGCTTACTCTGAAATGGCAGGTAGTGGTTCTAACATCACTGAAGAACTTCCTTCTCATTTTCTCAACTTCTCTAGATTGCCCTTCTTTTCAACTTCTTGTCTTTCTTTTTCTCTCCTTCCTTTTTATTCTTCTAGTTTTTTATAAGTATCTCTGAATTTGCTAATTTTTGAGAAATTAGATCTCATTTACCCTCTGCTATTTCCATAGCACTTATGTCATCCTCCCATTTCTTATTCTTTTTCTTCTTTCTAGGATGTGCATCTTGATCTTGGGAAGGTGCATTTAGTTCACTGGAGTATTCTCTTATTAATCTTTCTGATGCCTCCTTTACAATCTGATCTCTCCTCTTGGTTTCCTCATCCACAACATCATACAACAAATCCTCTGTTTTCCTATCTCCATTGATTCCTTTCTTTTTGGCCATCCATTCATCCATCTGGGCATTGGTCTTTGCATCAACTTTTACGAACAACTTTTTGTCTCGCACTTGAGCTTCATGCAATAACCTTAATACATGCAGAGTAGATTCTGGTTCTTTATATTCACAAAAGCCAAATGCTTGCAACTTTCCTGAAACTTTTTGAACTCTCCTGCAGCTTAAATTCAAGAAACATTTCACAAGTCACTGCCCAATTAATATATCAGAAGCTTTCTTAGACATTTTGCCGACAAAAACTGCTGTAGTTGGACCACATGTACTTTCATTCCTAACTGCAAATCAATAGTATTTCTGTCTGCGTTTTCCATTGATACAGCAATTTCAACTGTTCATTTAAATGTGAGTAGTTCTTCAGCTGGGAGCCATTTTTGAATGCTTTCTTGTACGATTCTACAAACTAAATGATCCTTCAGTGCACCTTTGAGCTGATAATGCTCAGACAATCTCTTCAATTCAGCTACATACGCTGAAATAGACTTCTCTTCCTTTTGATTCCACTAATTCAACCTAAAGTGTTCTGCAACAACAATAGTTTTGGTTCTAAATGTTCCTGCATTGCTTTCGCAATAACAGCAAAGCTTGTTTCGGCTGGTTTGGTTGGAGCTGTCAAACTCATATGCAAACTGTATGCTTTTCCACCCAATGCACTCAGCAAAATGGTATTAGTTTCTCGTTGCCTGTTCCATTTGCTTTAATATATTGCTCAATTAGTTCAGTATACATATCCCAGTTATCTATTGTGTAATCAAACATAGCAGATGTAATCAGCTATTTCTGCTCTTTTTTATTATTATTATCACCTAGTGCTCACTGTTAAGAACCAGTGAATTCATCCATTTTCTGCTTTTTTTAACTTGACAGTCTCTGCCACCTTTTCTGAAGAAACATATGTTGTGCTGCTTTTTCACTCAATTGATTTTAGCTGTGTTTTCCTTTTAACTTGAACATCTCGCTGCAGTTTAACGGGTAGGTAGTCAACTCAGGTTTGTTTAAAACTTCCTTGTCACCACCGTTTTGTTTTATAACTTCAAAACATGAAATTAATTTAAAGGAAAAGAGGGAGCATCCAAAACGCAAGTCTAACCTAATTTTTACTTTCAACGAGGCACGCACATATCATGCGGTAGCATGATGACATATACCATTTGCATATTTTTACGTATAATCCACAATGCATTATGTAAACAACAAAGAATGACGAATGGATCAACATATTTACAATGTTACTCAAATATTACTGACAAGATCTAACGCAAACCCGATTTATACGAGGGGTGATTGATAAGTTCATGGCCTAAGGTCGAAGGAGTCAATTTTAGAAAACCTAGCACATTTATTTTTTAACATAGTCCCCTCCCACATTTACACACTTAGTCCAGCGGTCGTGGAGCATATGGATCTTGGACTTCCATAAAGTGTCCACAGATAGGTGATTGATAAGTTTGTGACCTAAGGTAGAAGGAGATGAGTTATACAGCTCTTGTTACATGCACATGTAGGTCAACTCTTTGAGTGAGTATGCAGAAAGTTTGAAGTTAATAACTCACCTCCTTCTAACTTAGGCCACAAACTTATCAATCACCCCTGCTGTGGACACTTTCTGAAGGTCCAAGATCCGTATGCTCCATGATCACTGGACTAAGTGTGTACAAGTAGGAGGGGACTATGTTGAAAAATAAATGTGCTAGGTTTCCTTAAATTGACTCCTTCTACCTTAGGCCACGGACTTATCAATCACCCCTCCTATTTACCTGTATATTGAAATCCCACAGTACTAATGAAACATTGCCCTTTTTACATGCCTTTTATATGTCCTATTGTAAATTGTACCCCACATCCTGGCTACTATTTGGAGGCCTTCATATATCTCCCATCTGGAGTTTTTTTTTATCTTTGCAATTGCCTTACTCTATCCGCAAGGATCTTACATCTTCTGAACGTATGGCACCTCTTTCTAAGGTTATGATTTCATTTTTTACCACCAGACCCACCCAACCACATCTGCCTAGCTGCCTATCCTTTTAACACCATGTGTATCCTTCAACATTAACCTCCCAGCTGTAATCTTCTTTCAGCCAGGTCTCAGTGCTGGCCACAACATCATAGCTGACAAATTCTAACTGCGCTACAAAATGATCTACCTTATTTCATATACTGTGCACACTCAAATATTCACCCCTCCCCCTCTATCACTTATCACCCACTGCTTGTATTTCTTCCTCACCTTCACCCACCCTCTTGCACTGACTTATCATCTTTTCTCTCCAGTCCTGACGAAGGGTCTCGGCCCAAAATGTCGACAGTTTACTCTTCTCCATAGATGCTGCCCGGCCTGCTGAGCTCCTCCAGCACTTTGTGTGTGTTGCTTGGATTTCCAGCATCTGCAGATTTTCTCTTGTTTATGTCAGGTGTTGAGCATTGGGGTTGGGGAGGAGATATTTCACAGCACATAATTGCCATTACAAAGAAGGCACAGCAGCACCTCTACTTCCTTAGAACTCTAGATACAGCATGCCATCTACAACGCCTATAAACGCACAGTGGAGCATATCCTAACTGGTTACACCACAGTCTAGTATGAAATCACCAATCTCCAAAACTTGAAGTAGCTGATACAACTGAATCCATCACAGGAAATGCCCTCCCCACCACTGAGTACATCTACAAGGAGGCTGCCACAAAAAAGCAACATTCATCATCAAGGCCCCTCCCATCCAGGCCATGTTCCCTCCTCGATACTTCTATCAGGAAGGATGTATAGGAGTTTTAGGTTCCACAGCACCAAGTTCAGGAGCCATTATTACCCTTCAACTATCAGGCTACTGAGCCATTATGGATAGATAGATTCATTCACTTCAAGACTGAACTTATTTTACAACCAATGGACTCACTTTCAAGAGCTCTACGTCTCACGTTCTCAGTATTATTTATTTATTATTTTTATAATTTGTGTTCTTGTATTTGCACCGTTTGTCTTCTTTTGGACATTGGTTGTTAGTCAGTTTGTGTGTAGTTTTTCATTGATTCTATTGTATTTCTTTGATCTATTATGAATGCCTGAAAGAAAATAAATCTCAAATTAGTATACGGTGACATATACAGACTTTGATAATAAATTTACTTTGAATTTAATACAGAATGTTCCATGTAAGAGATATTTGGAACCTGATACCAGGACTTAAAAGGTTAAGCAGGTCGAAACGTGAAATGTTTAAGACTAAGATCTTTGAAATGATGAAAGGTTCAGAGAGAATAGTCACAGGGAAGTTTGTTCCTCTGGTGTGGGAATCAAGGATTAAGCAGCATTTTTGAGGATGAGCCAGGTGAATCAGGAGCACAACTGGGAAACACCCCCAGACAGTGGAGAGATGTTGTTCTCTCCCATGTACAAGTGCTTTCAGTAAAGAGGTTGCTATGTTTAGTTTGATGAAGGTAATGAGGGACAAGGAGCAAAAATGATGAAGTGCAGATTAACTGTGGTCTGGTCGCAAGAAGAGGCAACAATAAGCATGAGTGAAAAATCTCATAATAGTGAGAAGCACGGTTTTTGTCAAAGTGACAAGAGTCTGCTGGGAAATTAACAAGGAGCTTGTGATGGCATAGGACAAGGTTTGAGAAAAGGCAGTTCAATGGCTCAGCTTTAAGGAATTCCTGTTACTGTGTATTGTATCATAAAAGCATTACTTAAAAATCTTTTTTCTCACAGACTCCCAATCTTCAAAACTTCACTTTGTTTCCCTTTCTGCACCCCTATCAGCTCTGCTTCACGCTCCCTCGTTCTGATGCTGTGTTAAAATTTGAGACTGCACTGACTAATCTCTCAGTGCCTCTGCTCACCAACAACCACTTGGACATCAGCAGCAGGATATTCAAGCTGTAGCACAAATTGCACAGGAAAACTCCACTGGCACAGCTTCCCTGCACTGCATGGTCAAGTTCAAATTCAAGATCATTGTGGTAGCCATACGTGAAACTTGCAGCAGCAGCACCACCACAGTACAGTACAAACATTATTTACCATAAACTTACAATAGCATTAATTATACATAACTTACATGGCAAAAGACACAAAACAAATGTCAGCACAATAGTAAGAGACAGGAAAAAGTATTATTGTCTGAGCTAGTTTCAGCTTCATTCAAGAACCCGATTGCAGTGAGGAAGACGCTGTTGCATACCCTTGAGGTGTGGGTCTTCAGAGTCCTGTTCAAAGACAATGCAATCTGCGCCCATCAGACTTTTTTTCCCTGTCTCTCATCCCCTGCCCATCAATTATTGTCAGGAATGAAAGCATTCTCAAGACTCTCCATTTCCTGTTTTCTTTCTCAGGAGCTGGTAATCAGCAGCCTGATTAGAGGCAGTGCTGAGGGCACATGTCCATTGCTGTTCAGCAAGCCACATATTCAGCAGGAACCATCCATTCCACAGCCCTTCCCTTGAAAATAGATCCTCCCCATATCCCGAAGAGGCTCCTCACTTCAGGAGAGGAAAAGACAACGGGTTGGAGGGGCCCTCAAAGTTGCAATGGAGTTTGCTAGGTTAGTAGTGTTGGCTTCTGGGGTGCAGAGCCCAGTCTCAGAGGCAATGAAAGTCAAGTCAAGTTGATTGTCATATACGGTAGGGCAGAGCCACAATGAAAAACTTACTTGCAGCGGCATCACAGACAAGTAAGTTCAGACAACACATAAAAGTTAAATTGTATATGAATTATACAAGGCAGTGAAGAGAAAAGGAATGCAAACCCAGGAATTCAGGAGAAGTGTTTTTAAGTATTGTCAGGTCACTCGTCTGAGTGCTACTGGTACCATGTAACCCAGTACTACCTGTCACATGGTCGGTGGTCGGCGACTAAACCGACTCCCCAACCAGGCTTGCCTGCTGAGGAGGGTGGCTAGACACCCCGCAGGGCGAGAAACAAGACCTGTCAAAGGGTGGATGAACCCTCTCGTAGCGTCAACGGCCATCTAGCAAACACTTGCCGTGAAGTATGGAAAGGGCATCCCTTGCATCGAAGCTTGGTCTGGCCATTCACTGCAACAGAAATTCTCCCAGCTGTCTTGGACCCCACCGTGCTGCTGGATCCGGAAGGGGATGTCGAGAGGGTGGGCCTGGACCTGTGCAACCCCCTACTCACCTAAAATCTATTCACGCACACACTGTTCCTTTCTCTGAAAGGAACCAACATCATCCTATGGGATGGATAGCCTGAGAGAGAGAGAGAGAGAGATTTAAGCAGAGAGTACTGAAAGTGTGGTCCCTGCTCCCATGGAAGATCACACAACTGAAAATTACTGAGGTGCTTAAGGAAGTGCAGGAGACCACTGCAGTGTCGTGGTTAGCGTAATGTTATTACTGCTTGGCATGTTGGAATTCAAAGCAATTCTGGGCCATCTATAAGGAGTTTGTACCTTTGCCCCGTGACCGCTTTGGTTTCCTCCAGGTGCTGCACTTTCCTCCCACAGTCCACAAACGTACCGGTTAGTAAGTTAATTCGTAATTATAAATTGTCCTGTAAGGGTTAAATAGGACTGTTGCTGGCGGAGCAGCAAACAAACTCAAAGGGACAAGGTGTTAGAGAGAGCTGAGCAAAGGGTGATTGGGAAGACAAATACCAGCATGGGCTGGTGGGGCCAAATGGCCCATTTCTACTATAGGCAAGAGGGGGAAACGCTCTGTTTTACAGGTTGCTCACTCCACGTGGGTGTTAAGTGCTCTGCACCTTTCGTTATATGAAGGATCACTGCTCTTCAGCATAAGACAGTGCAGTGATGGTATGAGGGCAGTGCCTGTGGGTGCACTGAGGTATTTTTATCTCAAGTAGAAGAAATTGAGAGAAATGTATAGAATCTGACCTGCTCCTGTCTCTCTCCTGAAAAACTACCAAGATATTGATTAAAACTACTTGAGTTTGCAAGAGCCGCAACATCTTGCTATCACACACTTAATTCAAGAGAGCAGTGTTTTGATGGATGTTCGTGAGCTGACGACCTTTGGAGCATTGTCATTTGTTCCATTTGATGGGGGTTTAGTCTGAAACATCTTTCAGCAAGCTGTCAGAGGCCGTGCAATCTGCAATTGGAGATAAGGTACGGCAAAGTCTTATTTGGAACGCAAACCAATCTCCAATTAGCCTGTTTGTAACTTGGCAAGTTCCTGGAATTCTCGCCCGGATCCATTTCCAGGAGGAATTTGAGCTGTTTGTGAAGACAGTACATGGCACCATGACACTTCCCCTTGCCTGTCCTCCCCTCCTCTCCGAGCATCAAAGGCACCGCCCAGCCAAACATTCCTGGCCTTCTTGATGAGAACACACCCGGCTGTTTACTCCATCCATTCCCTGGTGGCTTCAGACAGAACAGACACGTTCTCTGCCAGCCTCAAATCTGCTTATCAGGGCATGATCTCAAAACCTGCCTGGGTAATAACTTTGTTCATGAAAGGAGAAGACCCCTCTGCTCCAGATTTACAGATTACCAAGGATTTTTGGGTCCAATGGGAACAGTCAATTTGTTTCCTTTCTGTATACTTCCTTGATGGGTATTGAACTGTTGCTGTTTCTTGAGACCAACAGTGGGGAGCATGTTGTAGTGCGTATGGGTGGAAAATTGGGGTAGAGACTTGTCTTTGGCTTCACAATGCAGTTTATAACTGCATATTATCTGTTATTCCATAATTCAGTCTCACTAACTTCAATGGAAGCAACTTCCAATGGGGCAGATACCCAAGACAGGACCTGAAAGGGAACACGAGGTGATGGTACTCCCGTTCACTCTCTGCATTTGCTCTTTATGGTGGTAGAGGTCATAGGGTTAATACAGGAACACAGAACATAGAAATGGAACAAGCCCTTTGACCATTGTTGTCTGTGCTAAACATGATGCTAAATTAAACTAAATCTTCTGCCTGCACATAATCCAGATCCTTCCATTCTCTGCACATTTAGAGCAACACACACAAAACTCAGCAAGTCAAGCAGCATCTATGAAGAGGAATAAAGAGTTGACATTTTAGACCAAGACTCTTCATCAGGACTACATATCAAAAAGCCTTTTAAACAATAATATTGTTTCTGTTCCCAACACTACCCTGGTGTCCCATTCCAGGAACCGAGACCATTCTGTGTGCATAATACTTTCTCCCCACATCTCCCTTAAATTTCCCTCTTTGCACATTAAATCCATGTTCTACAGTACGTCACAGTATAAAGCTTCTGACTGGCTACGTTATCATTCGTCTCATAATCTTATAACACTCTATTAGGTCTCCCACAGATTCTAACAGAGATACTGTCAGGATAGCCTGGGTGAGTATCTGCAGTGCGTGTTGTAGGTGACGTACACTCAGTGGCCACTTTATTTGGTATCTTCTGTACCTAATAAGGTTACCACTGAGTGTACATTCATGGTCTGCTGCTGGAGCCCATCCACTTCAAGGTTGGACGGGTTGTGCATCCAGAGATGCTCTTCTGCACATCACTGTTGTAACACATGGTTACTTGAGTTACTGTCACCTTCCTATCTGCTTGTACTAGTCTGACCATTCTCCTCTGACTTCTTTGTTAACAAGGCATTTTTGCCCACAGAACTGCTGTGCACTGGATGTTTTTTCATTTTTGTGTGAGAACTTTTAGAGAACTCTCTGAAGTTTTCTAAGGTTTCCTCTGTAAACCCTAGAGACTGTCGTGCGTGAAATCCCAGCAGTTTCTGAAATATTCAAACCACCCCATCTGGCACCAACGATCATTCCACAATCAAAGTCACTTAGATCACATTTCTTCCCCATTCTGATGTTTGGTCTGAATAACAACTGAACCTCATGACCATATCTGTATGCTTTATGTGCTGAGTTGCTGCCACATGATTGGCTGATTAGATATTTACATTAGCAAGCAGGTGCACCTAATAAAGTGGCCAAATGTTGATAATGTGCAGTACTGTGCCAAAGTCTTAGGCAAAAGCATATAGCTAGGGCGTCTAAGACCTTTGCACAGTCCTGCATTTGTCAATATGGAGTGGAGAGCAAATTTGTAAATCTGGTGGGAGCAAAGGATGCTGGGAATGGTGGAGTGCCACAGGAGGAGTGTGGGACAGGTGGCAGGGAAAGAGTTTCTGGGGCAGGGGATGACAAGGGTGCAGATGGACAGAGCCCTGAGACATCAGGAAAGATCATTTGATTCTAAACAATTGACTTATTGATCATTACAGAATGTCTCACTATTTTTTCCCACTCCCTCTCCTTTTCCTTTCCCTTTGCCCAACCATGATTCCCCTCTCCCTGGCCCCTTCCCACTCTCAGTCCACAATAGAGACCCATATCAGAATCAAATTTATTATCACTCAGGTACATCAAGAGCTTTAATCACAAACATCTGCAGATGCTGGAAATCCAAACAACACACACAAATTGCTGGAGGAACTCAGCAGGCCAAGCGGCATCTATGGAAAAGAGTACAGTCGACTTTTCAGGCCGAGTCCCTTCGGCAGTCCTTACAAAAGTCTTAGGCACGTCGGCAACATATGTGCCTAAGACTTTTCACAGCACTGTACCTACCTCAGCCACTTCGCCTAGCAACTTGTTCCATATACCGACCTCTCCCTGGGTATAAAATTTGCCTCTTTTAAATCTCTCCCCCATCGTCTTAAAACTATGCCCTCTAGAACTTTGGGGTGTAGGGGAAATAGGAGCTCAGGTGGGGTTAGGAACATAGGCAGTCACAGGATGTAAAATCCATGCAGACAGATCTTTGGGTCAATGGAACCTGGGTCACTGGAGCTGTGAGGGGGCACCCCTATTAACCATGTTACTGAACCACAGTGTGGGCACATGGCCAAGTGGTTAAGGAATTGGACTAGCAACCTGAAGGTCGTGAGTTTGAGCCCCAGCCAAGGGAACGTGTTGTGTCCTTGAGCAAGGCACTTAATCACACATTGCTCTGCGACGACACTGGTGCCAAGCTGTATGGATCCTAATGCCCTTCCCTTGGACAACATTGGTGGCGTGGAGAGGGGAGACTTGCAGCACGGGCAACTGCCAGTCTTCCATACAACCTTGCCCAGGCCTATGTCCTGGAGAGTGAAGACTTTCCAGGCGCAGATCCATGGTCTCGCAAGACTAACGGACCACAGTACAAATTTGCTCCTGATTTTGCTCTTCTCGACATATGATCGGACCTAATAACATTGAATTTGATTAAATGTATTTGCTATGTCTTTGCTGAGCTGGTGGTGGTAGACTTATAGGGAAGTGTACGGCACTAACTTGGTTCAATGTGGGAAGAGTCCTGTGGCCTTTGAGGAGCGTTTTGGGGGGCTCCTGTGGTGAGTTTAGCATTGAGCGGAGCAGTGATACCTGCTGAAAGATGCCAAGACAGTGAGCTAGACCTAGCAGACTCTAGGCTTGACCGAAGATACAGTTTTCTGCAATCTGTCCACCAACAGTGCCGCAGTATCTTGGCAGGAAACTCAGTGAACACACAGTCTGGAAGAGTTGAGGCCCCTTCTTCCAGAAAAGCAACCCCCATTCCCATTTGAGCAGTACGTCCCAACCATCTTTCTCTTCCGTAAATAATTACATTAATATATAAACTACATAAAACATTTTTGTGCATCTCAATAAAACAGTCTCTAATATAGCTCAGTTGAGAAAAAATAATTTACCCACCTCTCTCTGTCAGAAAGCAAAAAGGCTTACCTTTCTACAGCACCTTCCACATCCCTCACATACCATAGCAAAGCACATTAGAGCCAATGAAATACTTTTGAAGTGCAATTTACATAATATGAAAATGAGGCAGCCAACTTAAGCACAGGATTTCCTAATCATCTGTGGTAATAGTTAAACCATCTATCATAGAAATATTGTCTGAGGGCTAAATATTGACATGGGGCATAAAGAATAGATCCTCATTAAACACTGAGGTGCGATGAGGTGCGATTTGATTCCCCATCTGAGAAGGTAGCTGGCATATTAGTTCAAGGTCTCATTGGAGAGATTGTATCAGAACGTAAGGCAAATCCTTGGAAATTCCCCTGCAGCGCTAACCCAGCAGCTGTCACTCCTTGTGACTGTCCCTGCAGGTAGAGTACTGTCCCTACAGCATTAGGGTGCTCCTTCATTACTGATGTCCCTGATGATAGAGTGCTTCCACAGTACTCTACTTACGTACAGTATCTTCCCACAGTACATCACTCCTCAGTACTGTCTCTCCAGCAGTAGTGCACTCCCTCAGCACTGACCCTCCAACAGTAGGTTACTCCCTCAGTACTGACGCTCTAATGTAGGGTGCTCCCACATTACAGTCCTTCTAACAGTAGGGTGCTCCCTCAGTACTGTCCCTCCAAAAGTAGTGTGCTCGCTCTGTGCTGTCTCGATGACACTCCTTTCCCTCAGTACCACCTCCATGACAGGATAGTACTCCCCCAGGACTGTCCCTCTGACAATGCACTGCTCATTCAGAAACCATTCAATGTTCTTGTGCTCACCGCAACTGCTGGCAATTAACTTTACATTCTTGCATTCCCTCTTCTGACCATCGACTATGTGGTATTCCCTCAGTACTGACTATCAACAGTGTTATGTTCATTCTGACCATCGACAGTGTGACAGTCCTTCGGTACTGATAACCAACAGTGTGACACTCATCCAGTACTGACCTCTGACAGTGAGGCACTCACTCAGTCCTGACCACCAACCGTGTGGCACCCTCAGTGCTCCCTCAGAACTGCCCTCTCTGCAAAAAGCCATGCCTCAGCAGTGAGGCTTGAATCCTAACCCTAATGCATCAGCCACTTGCCCCTTACAAGGACTACGCTATCGGGATGAGTAGTTGTGTTCCAGTGGCCCAGGGCTGTCTCGTGTTTACTCATCTTGCCTGGTACTATGTGGACTTGCCCTTGGAATTCTCATTTCCTCCCCCATCCCGAAGTCAAGCTGGTTGGTAGGCTCGCTGGCCAGTGTGCAAATCATCTCATTGGATGGCAGGGTAAGCAGGCCGGAGATGACGAACATGTCAGAGAGAAGGAATTGCAGGGAAATACTGTAAGTGGGGGGGGGGGGGAGGGTGAGGTGGTGGGATTGATCTGAGGAACAGCAGAGATTCAATGGGCCAAACTACAGGTTTTGATGTGAAAAGGAAATATAAGCACTGTGCACCCTACGATTGTACAGCACTGAGGAAGCACACTACTGTTGGAGAAAACGTACTGAGAAAACACCTTATTGTTGGATAGACAATATTAAAGGAGAATCTTATTGTTGGAGAGGCTGCACTGAAGGAGCACCCTACTGTTGGAGAGATGGTACTGAAGGAGCACTCTCTGTTGGAGGGGCAATACTGAGGGAGCACCCTACTGTTGGAGAGATGGTACTGAAGGAGCACTCTCTGTTGGAGGGACAATACTCAGGGAGCACCCTACTGTTGGAGGGTTAGTACTGAAGGAGCACCCTATGTTGGAGGGACAGTACTGAAGGAGCACCCTACTGCTGGAGAGATGGTACTGAGGGAGCACCCTACTGCTGGAGAGATGGTACTGAGGGAGCACTCTACTGTTGGAGGGTTAGTACTGAGGAAGCACCCTAAATTGAGGGTCAGTACCAAGGGAGCACCCCAGTGTGGGAGGGACAGTACTGAGGAAGCACACCACTGTTGTATACTACAGAGGGGGCACTCTCCTGTTGGAGAAACAGCACTGTGAGAGTACCCTACTGTTTGACGGTCAGTACTAAGGGAGCACCCTATGTTCAAGGGTCAATTCTGAGGGAGCACCCTGTACTCAAGGGCCAATACTGAGGGAGCACCCTATGTTCAAGGGTCAATACTGAGGGAGCACCCTACTGTTGGAGAGTTAGACCAAGGGTGCTCCTTACTGTTGTACAGTACTGAGGGAGCACAGGGATAGTAATGAGGAAGCACCATACTATTGGAGAGTCAGTACTAAGGGAGCACTCTACTGTTTGAGGGTCGGTACTGAGGGAGCGCCCTGCTGTTGGACAGACAGTACTGAGGGAGCACCCTACAGCTAGCTGTACTGAGTTCTATCTGTCTGATATAGCAGCAGGCAGGGTGAACACACAAGTTCTCCATCTCCTCTTTATATTTTCTTTTCTTCTCTTATTCCAGACATGGAGCAGCCTGTCTACAGCTGTGTTACACGTTTACTCAGCCGCACTCCGTCTGTCTTTTACAGGGCTGCTCCTAAACATGAGAGAATTTCTGGATTTACTTTGAAGCCTCCATCCCACAAAATGCCTATTTTCCCAGCACGCTGTTGAATGCAGTAAAGCAACTTCAAAGTCATGAAGCGAGGAAGCATTAATTGTAATTTAATTGAAGGATTAAAACGAAGTGTTCTGTTCACCATTCTCTGAGATCACAGCTCATCTCACACGTGTCCGTCTCCCACATTCACGGCGGTACCTTGGGTTAGGAAAAACCTCTATGGAACTTAGCTAACTTGAGGAGTCGTGACTTCGGAGGGAAATACAGTGGTAGATTTTTTATAGTTTTTTACAGGTAGGTGAGTGGAATGTGCTGCCGGAGGTGTTGGTAGTGGCAGACACACTAAGGACATTTAAGAGATTCTTAGATAGGCACATGTGTGAAATAAAACAAAAGGGTAAATGAGAGGCAGGGGTTAGGTTGACCTTAGAATATGTTAAAGGGTCAGCATAGCATCTTGGGCCAAAGGGTCTGTGTAGTGCTATACTGTTCTATGTTCTGTGTTCTATGAAAATTCACAATTAACCTGGCATCAGCTACTTTTGTAGAAGCAGGTTCAATACTTCCAGCACTACTGACTTCACCCGCGAAGGGACTGGCATCTCTGTTGGTCAGTGGACCCAATCCCAGCTCTCTAATGCAGTGCTAAACAGCAGGGGCAGAAGTGAGGGGAATAGTGCAGGTGGGGTGAATGAATCCAGGCGTTTTCCCCTCAGGCTGGGCGAGATTCAAACCAGAGGTCATAGGTTTAGGGTGAAAGGTGAAATATGTAAGGGAAATCTGTTACGATGCGCACCCGACAGCTCCAGCTTCCGGAATTTAGATATTCTGACTCTCTGGAATATGGATAGCAGGCACAGCCCCCTTAAAGACACAGACCCATCCGCTAATTGGCAGCCAGGTTTTGGTGCCAAAAATTACCTGAACTGAGGTTCAGTGCCCAATCATCAGTTTTACTTTGGATTCTCATCTAGCATCTAGTTCAGAACCCTGTCCTCATTTCATGTCTCACTTCTAGTCTCAGATACTCCAACAGTTGGGTCCTAAACTTCCTCACTAGGTCTCTCAACACAGAATGAGAGGGTAATGGAAGGCTATGGTCCGGGTGCAGGTAAATGGGATGAAACAGAAGACCAGACCAGCACAAGCTAGAAGGGCCAAAGGGTCTGTTTCTGTGCTGAGGTGTTCTATGACTCTATCTACAAACCAGACTGTGTCTGAGGGTCACTCACGGGCAATAGGCTTCGTGTTCACTGCTCCTGACTCCATGCTGTAATCCTCAGTCATGCTAATGGGCACAAATGTTTCACTGTCTCATGCCTGGCCCACTAACATCAACTCACTCCCTCTTCTCGGCCCTCTCACTGCCCCACTCATTTTCCCTTCACTTGCCTCCTCACCCCTGCCTTACTTTGAGTCACTGCTCCCTAAATCCTACCTCAATCCATCAGCCCACTCAGTGTGCCCTCCACTGACTCCTCACCTCCCCACTACCCTCGTTCCCCACTCAAGCCCCAGCTCCCTCTCCCTGCTCCCTGACTCCCCCTCACCATTTCTTCCCCAGCTCCTCCATCCCACCTGACCTACCCTTAACTCCTTCTCATTGTACCGCCCACACAATCCTGTCACTTGGACTCACCTCCCCCTCACTCCTGTCTCACTCTTCTTTATTCCCATCAGACCACCCCCCTCTCCTCACTGTCCCACTCGCTCCTCCACTGCTTCATTGACCTGAATCTGGACTCCGACCCAGAAGATCAAACTCCCTGCCCCAGTCTCTGTTTTAGATGGATCCATCTCGCAGGTTTTCCACCATACTCTACCAGTACTGTTGAGGGCTGCTTCATGTTGGCTGTTAATTTTCCAGGTTTTAAAGAAGTTCACACTAATCTGTTAGATTGCTTCTCTACGCTGGACATTGGTGCAGCAGTCTTTGCTGCTAGCCAGGTTCGATCCTCACCTTGATGCTGTCTATATGGTGTTTGCACCTTCTATTTACAAATGAACACGAGTTCTCCTGTGTTCTCTGGTAAGAGGTCGACGTACTCGATCACAACTGCTTCTTAAGGGTCAACCAAAGATGTTATTGTCATTTCTAAACATTTTTTTTATAACCGCAGGACCCTGAAGAACTTAAAGTACTGCAGGTCTGTCTCATCAGTGAGTTGCGCATTGGCGTAGAAACTGAAGGAGCCGGATTTGGTGCGGACCGTGCTGCTTCCTGTGCCAGAGAGGCACCGGGGGAGTGGGTGCGCAAAGGCAGCGTGCAGTCTAACAGCAAGTAGTCACCTTAGTCACTTTTCTTGTGATCATAAGAACGTTGGACATTGTTAATGTGGAATACTTCAAGTCCGATTCACTGATTTATTGGCGGACGGCGGGAGATCTGCATGACCTTGATCGTAGCAAAGACCAGGTCTCAAGCTGCTGTGTCACCTGTTTACAGCAGCTCAAGAGAGAGTCATCGGAGTCAGTGGCTCCACTGGAGTTGGTGTGTCATGGCGTCCAAGCTGGAGCCAGCACTACTCCCAGTAGTCGCTCAGCAGACGACAAGCCTACTGTGTTCGATTGCAGACTGCTGCAACATTCATGGACTCAGGGACTTTTTTTTGTAAGACTATATTTCACTGATGTCTCATACGTGCTATATGTGCCTTGAGCTGTGTGTGCCTGTTGGTACTGTGTTTTGCACCTTGGTCGCAGAGAAACACTGTTTCATTTAGCTGTATTCATGGGTATTCATGTGTGGGCACGTGGCCAAATGGTTAAGGCATTCGACTAGCGATCTGAAGGTCGTGAGTTCGAGCCCCAGCCGAGGCAGCGTGTTGTGTCCTTGAGCAAGGCACTTAACCACACAGTGCTCTGCGATGACACTGGTGCCAAGCTGTATCGACCCTTGCCCTTCCCTCGGACAACATCGGTGTCATGGAGAGGGGAGACTTCCAGCATGGGCCACTGCCAGTCTTCCATACAACCTTGCCCAGGCCTGCGCCCTGGAGAGTGAAGACTTTCCAGGCACAGATCCATAGTCTCGCAAGACTAACGGATGCCTTTTTCATGTGTGGTTGAATGACAATTAAACTTGAACTTGATCTTCCACCCACTCCACAATGACACAGGAGCTGGTCGGTTAATTATCTACTGTAACTTACCATGTGGTGTGAGTAGACGGCAAAAGAATAAAGGTGGAGTTGATAGGCAGTGAGAGAGAGTCTATCAGGGGAAAGGGAACAGGACAGACCAAATTGCTCAGCATGAACCTGACAGGCTGAATAGCCTCCCTCCCTCTCTCTCTCTCTCTCTCTCTCTCTCTCTCTCTCTCTCTCTCTCTCTCTCTCTCTCTCTCTCTCTCTCTCTCTCTCTCTCCTCCCATAATAAGTAGATGTCAGTCCATGTGCCTGTGATGCTGTGATGTGAGGGTTTTGGATTCAAGTGGGCACTAGTTCTGAAGTGGAAAGAGATTAGATTAAAACTGTCTAGCAGGAATATTCCTGGGACTGAGCTATGAGCAGAGAAGTGGGACGAGGCGCAAGATGTAGCACTGAACCACAGTGGGCTTTCTGGCCTGCCACTGGCTGCCGGCAGTCAGCTACCAACCCCCATCCCGAGCAGTTGGTATTGACACCACTTCAGGTCTGGCTCTGCTTCCTGCTATCAGTGCAGGCATCAACCCTCCTCCATGGACAAATAATGTTCAACGGTACAAGAGGGACACCCTCATCATCAGTAAGTGCTTTATATTTTTGGAAAAATTAAATTGCACTATTGATGCTAATGAGTGTTTGTTGTGGCAACAGGCAAGCTATTTCAACACTTGCCATTTGCTCGACATTCTGTGCAGAGCACGCAATGGACGCCAGCTTTAAAGCCTTTCAGAAATGCAAATGATTCAGATCCCTCAGTCAGATAGATTGCTTTGTTATTCACAATTGTCCAGATGTTGACCACATAGAGGTTCCCTTTTAAAGGGGGTATTCCTCTGATCCTAATATCTGATTGAGGAAGGCAGCCTGTCTGCAGAGAAAAATAATGTTACCATGAAAAGGGTTTAAAGAGCAGGGAACAGGAGGCTGCAATAAGGTTACTTAATTGCTCCAACCCTGCACTTTCCTAACAAAGCAACACTCACAAAATGCTGGAGGAACTCAGCAGACCAGGCAGCATCGATGGAAAAGAGTAAACAGTCAACGTTTTGGGCCGAGACCCTTCATCAGGACTTTCATACCCCCACTAAATATGCGTCCCTCTTGCCACGGCGGCATTGTGCAATGTCCACAGACTGTGCTGCAATTCCCACCTAAGCTGCATTGGCAGCGCTTCCCAAAAAGGAGAAGGGCTTCGGGAGCACAGGAGCACCCCCTCTGCAAATCCTGCACCATTCACAAAAATGCAGATATATCACGGTCCTTCATCTGCAGGACCCTGCTCAGTATGGTGGGAGCCCCTTCACCTGGTGGACTGCAACGGTTCAAGGTTTATTTTCCTTTATTTAGAGATATAGCAGGGCAACAGGCCATTCAAACCTGTTGAGTCCATGGTGCCCAAATTACCTGGTAACCCGTACATCTTTAGAATGTGAGGAGAAACTGGGACACTGGGACGAAACCCACATGGTCACAGGGAGAACGTACGAATTTCATACAGACAGCGGCAGAAATTGAACTGATGTCGCTGATGTTGTAATAGCATTATGTTAAACACTATGCTACCATGCCATTCCAAATTAGAAATGGGTAATAAAATGGTGGGGGGGTGGAGATATGTCACTACCAAAGAGGGGGTAAGGCACTCCTTCCCTTAGCTAGCCTCAGGCAACCCTTAGGTAAGGAAGAGTACCTGCTTAAACCCCCCACCCCGGATCAGGGTCACTAAAAGTCATGGGAGCAGGTGGTGGATGGTCTTATGAGCAGCCAGTGCATACCTCTAGTCCTGGTTATGTGACCACTGCTGCCAAGCAGACAAACTCTGAAGAGCATTGACAGTGGGTTGGGTCACCTGTCTTGTAAAGAGACCGTCCAGAAGAAGGCAATGGCAAGCCACTTCTGTGGAAAAAGTTGCCAAGAACAATCATGGCCATGGAGACTATGATTGGCCACGTCTAACAACACATCACATAATGATGAATAAGTGCTGGTTCTGCCAACGATGCAGTCATACCAAGAATTTTTTTTCTGAAAAGCTACAAGTATAAACCACGATTAAAATGCAAGACCCACTGACTGTAAGCTCAATGGTAGGGACAAGTATGGAACTGGCATTTACATAGCAACTGTCACATCCCTAGAACTTCTAAAGGGGGGAGGTGAATACTTTTTATAGGCACTGCAGGATTAAAGGCATTAATTTGAACATAAGTAGCACAAATACATTAAAATGGACATTGCATTATAAAACAGTATTCTATATATATATATATATAGTATATAAAAATATGTACCAAGACATTTATAATACTTACCCTTAGAACACACTACTTCTTCCCCTTCTTCTTATGCAATCCCTCGGAATTGAGAATGACATCTTCACAAGGGTTCTGAAGTAACTACTGAACCTAATATGGTAAGCACTGACTCGTCCAGCAGGTGGACAAGACGGTGAGAAGATAGGTAGTTTATCAGTGGTTTAATGCCTCCACCATGTCGGCAGGGCTTTTGTATAGTCTCAAAGTTCTTGATTGCATCCCATGAGCTCCTTTGCCACTTCCTTGAAACTTTTCCTTTACCTACCTGCAATTCCCTTCCCATTACAGAGATTAGAACAGAGTCTCATGCTGGGTATGTAAATTACAGACATAATGGGATGTACCAAGGTCCCATTGTGTGCTTTTCAACCTGGGAAGCATATAGGAGAGCAGGAATTACTGTAGACCATGAGTGTTATTCCAGATCTAAGGTCTTGATCTTCCAATATCCCTCTACTTTATTGATCAAGGACAGTGCTGTTAATCAGAAATTATTGTGGACTTTATCAATGTCAAAAGAAAGGGAAGTGATCCACATTTTCCAGAGTCTCCCAGTTGTCAGAGGGGTGTGTGGGTGCAGTGGGAGCAGGGTAGTCAAAGACCTTTGCCTTGCAGATGTTGACCCTTCAGTGTGCTTCAGTTAAGGACCCAACAGATCAGCCTCTGAGTTCAAGCAACTGCCAGGGTTGCCTGCAATCTGATGTACTTACAGACCCTCCATACAAAATTTATAAAATCACAAATAAAGTCACAGGTGATAAACATAGGTTCAATCACAAACAAGAGAAAATCTGCAGATGCTGGAAATCCAAGCAACACACACAAAATGCTGGAGGAGCTCAGCATCAATGGAAAGGAGTATTGTTGACATTTTGAGTTATTACTTTAGAAGTGTCCTATTTCAGATTTTACTAGCAACATTTGTTCCCATGTTGTGCATTGGCCAATATTTTAATCCCAAGATATCAAAAGGTTTATTATGTTGACTGAGAGTTCATACAAAATGTAGCTACCTTACATGGGAAATATGACAAACTTAACTTCCATCAGACAGAAGAAGATTTAGATTTTGAAAAAAAAAATGCCCAAGCCCATAATCGATATTTACAGTACATCCTTAACTGGGTGAAATGATATTGGGAGGATTAATTTCTCACTCTGAAATTTGCAGTCCACTTCCTCTAAATTATACTTCCTGATAAGTGGGTACTGAAGACAGAGATGAATGAAGTGGGAGAAATTCTTAACTTCTAACCTTTAATTTTCTCTCACCCAACCTCCCATCTTCCCATCCTGAACACTTACCCTCAAAGCCCCATGCTACTAACCTCTATTTGTGTTTGTCTTTTAGTCCCTAGGATTTTGGTGAATTACCCCGGAATGGGTAGTTTTGAATAAATAAATCTTCTCATGACTAATGTGGAGTAAATTTCACAGAGTCATAGACACATAGACTCATCTTCAAGATGTTGGGCATCATAGACATCTTCAAGGTGGCGCCAGTAAACAACACAACCAATAGTGACGTCTTGCAGACAGTTCATGAAACTACTTTTTCTTCTTTTGATATGATTCTGCTACTATGCTGTGTGCAATTGGAAACTGTGATTTACATTTTGATGGTGTGTTTTTGGGCTGATTGAGTGATCTGGCGCTTTGCTGTCTCGAAGGGAGTTTGGTGAGCATTAGAGCCTGGAAATGGGGGCACAAGCTCATGATTAACTCCATTGCTTCCTTCCAGTGGAGGCACTGAGCAATATTCTATATGCTGTTCACTTGCTTTTTGCTGTTTGTGCAATTAGTTCTTTTTTCACACATTGGGCGGTTGATGGTTTCTTGATCGGGTTCCTTGGTGTTTCTTTGTTTTGTGACTGCCTGTGGCAGGACAAATCTCAGAGTTGTATTCTGCTCTCAGGACGAGGCTTTTCTTTCTAGAATGGAGGAGATGCCCTCCTTTTTCAAAGAAAAAGTCTCCCCTCCTCCACCATCAACAGTGCCCTCATCTCTTCCATTTCACTCACATCTGCTCTTACCCCATTCTCACGCCACCCTACCAGGGATAGGGTTCCTCTTGTCTTCACCTACCAGCCCACCAACCTCCGCGTCCGGCACACAACTCTCTGAAACTTCTGCCACCTCCAACGGGATTCCACCACCAAGGACATCTTTCCCTCTCCCCCCTCCAACTTTCTGCTTTCTGCAGGGATCGTTTCATCCGCAAGTCCCTTGTCCATTTGTCCCTCACTCTTGGCACTCTTTCTTGCAAGCAGAACAAGTGCTACACCTGCCCTACACCTCCTCCCTCACTACCATTCAGGGCCCTAAATAGTCCTTCCAGGAGAGGCAGCACTTCACCTATGAGTCTGTTGGGGTCATTTGCTGCTCCCAGAGTGGCCTCTTGCACATCGGTGAGACTCGACGTAGACTGGAGGACTACTTCGCCAAGCATCTATGCTCCGTCTGCCAGGACAAGCGGAATCTACCAGTGGCCACCCATTTAAATTCCACTTCCCATTCCCATTCCGGTATGTCCATCCATGGCCTCCTCCACTGTCGTAATAAGGTCACCCTTAGGTTGGGGGAACAACACCTTATATTCTGTTTGGATAGCCTCCAATATGATGGCGTCAACATCAATTTCTTAAACTTCTGGTAATGCCCCCGCCACCCCCCCATCACATTTCCCATCCCCTATCCCCTCTCTCACCTTATCTCCTTGCCCACCCATTGGCCCCCCTTTTTTTCTTTCTTCCATGGCCTTCTGTTTCTTTCACCATTCAACTTCCCAGCTCTTTTCTTCATCCGTCCCCTCTCCAGGTTTCACCTATCACCGAGCGTTTTTCTCTCTCCCCTCCCCACACCTTTTAAATCCACTCTTCATCTTTTTTTCTCAAGTCCAGCCAAAGGGATTCGGCCCGAAACGTCAACTGTACTTTTTTCCATGGATGCTGCCTGGCCTGTTGAGTTCCTCCAGCATTTTGTGTGTGCTGCTTGGATTTCCAGCATCTGCAGATTATCTCTTGCTTGTGATTTTTTTCCCCCATGGATGCTGCCTGGCCTGTTGAGTTCCTCCAGCATTTTGTGTGTGCTGCTTGGATTTCCAGCATCTGCAGATTATCTCTTGCTTGTGATTTTTTTCCCCCATGGATGCTGCCTGGCCTGCTGTGCTCCTCCAGCGTTTTGTGTGTGTTGCTTGGACAGCATCTGCAGATTTTCTTTTGTTTGGGACCAAGCTCCAAACTGATCTTCTGCCTCAATCTTGAAATCCTTATTCACTGTCCATTCCAGCCCAGCTCCTCCTGACCCCTGTGGATTACACCAGCCCTTCTCCTCTCTCTGCTCCCCTAAATTTCTGAAATCATGTCCATCCTCAGATTTAACACTCCAACAATGATACAGATTTACTCATCACATGTATTTCAAAATACACAGTGAACTACAGTGTTTGCACTAACAACCAACACAGCCTAGGGTGTGCTGGGCACAACCTGCAAGCGTCACCACACCTTCTGGTGCCAACATGCTATGCCCACTATATTCTACAGAACAACACGAGCAGCAACAACAAAAACAACAACAAAGCAAGAGAACAACATTACCTCACCAGGGTGGTGCAGCATTACTACTCCGGAGTGTCAGAGTCAGAGCTCAATTCCAGCATCTTCCGTAAGCAAGTTTTGTTCATTCCAATATATGTGTTTCCTCAGATTGCTCCAGTTTCCTCCCAGTGTCCAATAACACACCGATCAGTAGGTTAATTCATCATTGTAAGTTGGCCACAATTAGGCCGGGGTTCCTGAGGTTGTTGGCCACTGCTGCTCTAAGAGCATGTTCCATGTTGCACCTCTAAATAAAATTTTAAAAAGCCGCTTTCCCTTAAGTGACCACTTTAAGCTCTAGAGTTCCTGGCATTCAGAGAAGTTTGGCCACCAGTCTCAACTCCTTCCGATTATATAACAGTGTTCTGTAATGCAACTTGATTCATTTTGCTGGATGTTCAAAGTTCAAGGGAAATTTATTATCAACGTCCGTATATGTCACCATATTCTATTCTGAGATTCATTTACTTGCAGGTATTTACAGTAGAACAAAGAGACAAAGACAAATCAATGAAAAACTGCACACAAATCAAGACTGTCGAGCCACCAGTGCAAATGCTAAATAAATATTTATTCACATTTACTCATTACCATTGCCGATGTTCATAGAATTTCTTGTATCAGCAGTTCGCTAAACTGAAACATAAAGCAAATACTGCGGCCTGGGAATCTCTCCCAACTTTCTGTTCTACTTGGCACTTGCAACTGCCTGGCAACATGTGTTCTACCCTGAGAACTTGAGTAGACCAAAGTCTTGCTGGCCCATAATATTTGCCTTTAACCCTTCCAGCTCAGGGGCCGAGATGGAAAACTGATTACCTCATTGACACTTTTGAACTTGGTCTGGGGTTGCGGGAGGTGAATTGACCCATGCTCTGCATTGGCATCTGGAAATTTTTTTTAAAAATTAATAGGGTCTAGCCACACTACTGCAGGTGATTCTTTGGAAATCCAAAGCTTGCCAAAGTCTGTCAAGCTGAGCAGAGCTATATAGATGGCAGTGTCGCAGTTAGTGCTGCTTCTTCACAGCTCTGGTGACCTGGGTTCCAACCTGACCTCCAGTTCTGTTTACGTGGAGTTTACATGTTCTCACTGTGACTGTGTGTGATTATAATGGTGAGGGGGCTCCAATTTCCTCCTGCATCCCAGAGAGGTTAAGCACCCCTTATCTGAATCTCCAAAATCTGAAAATGTCCAATATCATGAGGTCACAAATGGAAAATTCCATAGGGTGCTGGAAAGGTTCCCAGGCGATGGGCAGGAATCTGCACACCACACTGTTCATTTGTAATGAATAGAAGTTAATGAAAAATAGCAGAACACTGCATAAAGCAAAAAATGAAGATCTGGATCGTGTATTGAAAGAGTGGATTCCTCATCACTGGTGTGAATATATGCCGTTTGACAGTATGCTGATCATGAAACAAGCAAAGATCTATCATGCCAAACTGAAAACTGAAGGTAATTCTAAATATTCAGCAGGCTGGCTACAGACATTTAAAAAAAGGCACGACATTCAATTTTTAAAGATTTGTGGTGATAAACCATCCACTGAGCACAAAGCAGCAGAGAAATTCATTGATGAGTTTGCCAGGATCATCACTGATGAAAATCCATACACTGAACAGATGCATCAGTATAAATGTGTGACGAACAAGTGTAAAGATAAAGACTGCTTACCAGTAGCACATTAAATTCGGAGTCGGGGATGATGGTGATGCCAAACAGCCACTGACTGTCCACCTGGGTGAACAAGGTAGTAGTTCAATGTACACATTTTGCTTCACACACAAGATTATTTAAAATATTATAATAGAACTACATGCAGGGTATATGTATAAGCTGTGCAGTATATGTAATATACATGGTTTTCATGTTTACACTTGGGTCCCATCCCCAAGCAATCTCAATATATGAATGCAAATATTCCAAAATCTGAAAGGTTTCCTGCCCCAAGCATTTCAGATAAGAGGCGCTCTACCTCTATTGGTATTGATATTGCTTTATTATTTTCACATGCACTGAGACACAGTGAAACGTTTGTCTTGCATACTGTTTATAGGGATCAAATCATTACTCAGTGCATTGAGGTAAGACAACAACAATGCAAAATAAAGTGTTGCAGCTGCACAGAAGGTGCAGAGCAGGTAAACAGAAAGGTGCAATGAGATCAAGGTTCCATCTTATCATACTAGGGAACCATTTAATAATCTTATCACAGCGGGTTAGAAACTGTCCTTGAATTGTTGTATATGCCGTCAGGGTTTTGTGTCCTCTGCTCATTCGGAGAGGGTAGAAGAGAGATGTCCAGGGTGCGTGGGGTCTTTGATTATGCTAACTGCGTTACTAGGGTAGAAAGAAGTGCAAGCTGGCAGGTTAATTTGCCACTGTAAAATGCCGCCACTGTAGGTGAGTGGTAGAATCTGGGGATGGAAATGCGAGGAGAATAAAATGTGTTCAGTACGGGGTCTGGTTGGTGTGGGCATCATAGATCAGCACTCTGTGTTGTTTGACTTAACGTGGAAACAAAAGTACTAGAACCACACAGCACAGAAACGGGTTCTTATTCCCACCGCTGTCAATAAGGAGGTTGTACGTTTTCCCCATGACCACATGGATTTCCTCCAGGTGCTCCAGTTTCCACCCAGACGTACCAGTTGAGACATTCATTGGTCATTGTAAATTGGCCCATAATTAGGTTAGAATTAAGTTGGGGCTTGCTGGGCAGTGCGGCTCAGAGGGCTGCAAGGACCTGTTGCCCACTGTATCTCAAAAAATAAAAATAAGTAAAAGGTCCTGTTCATGATGTACTGATCTACGTCAATCCCACTCATCTGCATTAGGTCAGTGGTTTCTATGCCTTGTTGATTCAAATACTGTCTAGACTCTTTTTATATGCTGTGACAGTGCCTGCCTCAAAGTGTGAAATGGAAACCAGCGCATTACATTTTAACATCTGCAACCTTGTTTCCAATTCATTCCACTGGCTTCATCCCCTCCCTGCCTCTGTAAACTCATCCAGTTCTATAATACCATAACCACCAAGGTTACTACTCTCCTGAATTTAAACACACCAGTACAGAAGGCCAGACTATCAACTGCCCCAAGCTCTGGAATTCCTCAAATCTTATGTCTCTCCGTCTTCATGAATATTCTCCTTGACCCTTCCTCTTTGACCAGTCTTTCAGTCAGCTACATCAACATCACTTGATGTAGCCTGGTGTAGCATATTGCTTGTTAATAAAACAGATGGGACGGGGTCATAGAGAGATACAGCACAGAGCAAGGCCCTTTCGTCCATCGAATCCATGCCAACCATCAACCACCCATTCTACTTCAATCCTGTTTTATATTCTACCCGCGTTCCCGTCAACTAGCCTCCACATTCAATCAGTCACATGCTGAACATGGGAATGTTTACAGTGATCCAATCCACCAAACAACTCACATGTCATTGTGAAGTGGGAGAAAACCAGAGCACTTGGAGGCAACACACACAGTAACAGGGAGAATGTGCAAACTCCACACAGAGAGTGCCCAAGGTCAGGACTGAACCTAAATCCACTAGCTGTGGGACTGTGCAGCCCATGTTTTTGGACCATAAAGGTGCTGGATAAATAAAAGTTGTTATTGTGATTTGCAAGGAAACTCAGAAGAACATTGCACACAAGCGTGGAGATAGTCCCTTCTGGGAAGGGTGGATGTTGCAAGCTCTCTCTCTCTCTCTCACACTCTCTGAGGTCTGAAGGGAATATCAGAGCTGTTCTCCTTTCTCTGTCAATAAGATTCTGCATTTTTCCACCTAGTCCTCAAGATTTCCCATGGCAACGTTGCACGATTTCTGTACACAACCAGCTTGTAGCTTTATTAAAGCTGACTGCAGAGGGCATAACTGGATATATGAGAGTGGAGTGTGTATGTCATTCACTCAAGGATTCTTCACCAATATACAGTGTTGTGCCTCTGCAACTACATCTCAATTAAATAAAGGCACACACACACGGTACATGGCTTTAACAGTGTATTCACATTGCAGGGAGAGCAAGAGAGAGAGAGAGAGAGCAATGCGCATGTGTAGACAACAGATGAATACGCATGCATAGACAACAGATCAATATGCACGAATAGAAAACAGATCAGTAGGCATGCGTAGAAAACAGAGCAATATGTAGTGCTAAGGGAGCGGGGGTCATTGCTCTAAAAGAAATAGATCCATACATTGCACTTCCTCTCCCTTTAGATTAATGCTACATAAAACTGTACATGTACAAACTGTTCAATTTTCCTTTCATAAACCCATGTTCTAAATAAATATGCTTTCACAATAACAGTCTGTAACTAACTTCACTATACCAAGTCCTTTGGATGGCGCTGTGTTTCTTTCGGGATAGCACCTCAGGGCCTGTGGAATGGCATCAGGAGCATCTTGTGTGTGTTGCTTGGATTTCCAGCATCTGCAGGTTTTCTCTTGCTTGTGATTACAAACACTTGATGTGTGACATGTCAAAAATAGCCTTATGTGTTACGTGTGCGATAACAATCAGAGTAATGATTGTTGTGATGTTGGAAACACAGCAGCCCATCAAGCTCTCACAAAATGGCAAACACAGTAGTAACGGCTTGATTGGCGCAAATCAGATGCCAGGGTAGAGGAGCGGTTAGCGCGACACTATCGCAGGCTGGAGTATCGGAGTTCAAACTCACCGTCCTCTGTACGTCCTCCCTGCGGAACGCGTGGGTCTTCTCCGGGTCCTCCGGTTTCCTCCCACAGTCCAAAGACGTACCAGGTAGGATAATTGGTCTTTGTAAATTGCCCAGTGATTAGGTTATGATTAAATCAGGGTTGTCAAGGTTTGTAGGGCAGTGCAACTCAAGGGCCACAATAGCCTATACCACACTGTATCTCGAAGTAATAATAAATAAAATGAAAAACAACAATTGCAGATGATGAAGAGCATTTGTCACCTGCAGGAAGAGTAATAGAGATAGACAGCACTGTACAAAAGTCTTACGCACTTAAAAAATGGGTAAAGCAAAGATACTTCCAAAAATAATGAAATGAAAAGTTTCTAAATTTCAAAAGAATTACTATAAAGAGCAATAAACAGTAAAAAAAAATAAATCAAATCAGTATTTGGAGCAACTACCCTTTGCCTTTAAAACTGCATTGATTCTCTTAGATACGCTGTTGAGCAGTTTTATAAGAAAATTGGTTCTTTAGTTGTTCTAAACATCCTGGAGAACTTGTCATAGTTCTTCTGCAGACTTTGACTGTCTTTCCAGTGTAACGCGCTGTAAGGTTTCACTGCTAATATAATAGTTTTTTTGTAATGTTCATTTCTGAAGTAACAGTTTCTCTGTAGCAGCAATGTTTGGGTTATGGCTGGAGATAACAGGAAATGTTAGCCAATCAGGATTTTGTTACCCTGTCTTGTGATTCTGGAAGCAGTTGATTTTGCAGGCTTTTGCCAGAGGGAGAGAGAGAGAGATGAAGAGAGAAGACACGAATGGAGAGATTTGGTAGACCACTGGACAGGGTGGACTCGGAGCGAGGGTCCGAAGGGCAGCGACGATCGGAGGAGGTGAATGGGGATTTATCGGCCTATGAGTGAGCTCCAACTTTGTGCACAGACTGTTTAATAAGATTTGGGCCCATTTTCTTTTATATTTCATTTCTCTACTAACCATATAGTCAAAGTAAGACTTACAAGGCTTAATCATTTAATCACATATTGTGTACTGTTTGTTATTTCCGGGTGCTGATTTGTAACAGGGCATACATCACGCAGCATCCACCCAAACGAGATTTCTTAAGTTTGGCCGGGCAGGGGGTTATCACCCCCTACATTAAGCCACTAGGCGAAGTGAGTGTTACACCAGTAATCCCAATTCTGACATGACTTCTCAAGACGGTGGAGGGGTGTATTTGCTTCCTAAGCTTCCTGTGAGTTCAGAGCTGATAGCAGTGCTAGACTTGTTCTGATTTCAAAGTAGCTTCCGTTTGATGTATCTCTGAACTGCAGCACTCAGTTTCCGTGGCCAGCCACTGCGTTTTGATCCCCAACCTTGTCCGTCACCTTGTGCTTCTTCAGAAGAGCTTCGACTGCACACCTTGAAACTCCTGTCTGCCACAAAATATCTGCTTGAGAGAGACCTTGCTGATGCAGGATGAACACCTTGTGTCTTGTTGCTATGCTCACTCTTGCCATGGTGTAAGAATTGATGATTTGAAGGTTAAATTGTCACATCTGCCCCACCTTCGCCTTTTGGTTGGTTGTCCTTCGTCCAGTTTGATTCCTTCCACACCCGCTTCTGTTTCTGTTAATCAGTTTAATTTATTCAATTCTTTATGCCATTGGATTATTAGCACCTGTTTGCTATCTTAGTTTAATCATGCACTGGGCTATATACCTACAAAGTAATCAAGTTTGTATTTGAAAAGTGGCCTATTACTTACTATGTTACTTTCTTTAATGAAATACAAAAATGCTTCTGTACTATTTAATTTTTTTGGAAAATGTGTGTTTGGAAATCTAAAATTTGTTTTCTTCGACTGACACACTAATGCAGAAGGCAGAAAATAAACATCTCAAACTAAATGTATATAAAAAATCTCGCATCTTAGATTTTTGCACAGTATTGTAGATTAGAAGCTGAGGAGTTGAAAAAGACAAACAAATTTTAAATTGCAGAGGAAGTGCGGGTGGAATGGATAAGACAAAGTGGATATCTCTGACTGGGTGAGACAAGGGTTGTTGTGGGCATAAGATGGCAAGATCATCTGATTAATAGGTTAATGTTGACATAGAAGAGGGAGAGAGAGAGAGAGAGAGAAATGCTGAACAAAAGCTGTGGGAAGAGGGCAGATGGAGAATGAGAATAAAAACAAACGAACGCAAAAGTTGTGAAATGTGTGGTGGGTCAGTTATGCTAATGGAGAAAAAGAAGCTGAGCCAAAATCAAGATGGATGACACACAATCAATGTTTTTAGCACAGTTAATTGAAAGATACTTGCAGACCAGATCACCAGAGAGAGCATGAAAGAGTGGCATGGCATCTTGTACAGGGACATTTAGGGCCTGTTGTTTAACATCCAGTCTAAGAGCTAGGTGGGGGCCATTTGGCCTCTCTAGTCTATGGTAGTCTTGACTTACCCTCAGTGGCCACTTTATTGTGTGTATCTGTTCACCTGCTCGTTAATGCAAATATCTAATCAACCAATCATGTGGCAGCAACTCAATGACTAAAAGCATGCAGACATGGTCAAGAGGTTGTTGTTATTCAGTCCAAACATCAGAATGGGGAAGAAATGTGATCTAAGTGGCTTTGACCATGGAACGATTATTGGTGCCGGATGGGATGATTGAGTATCTCAGAAACTGCTGACCTTTTATGCACAGCAGTCTCTATAGTTTACAGAGAATGGTGTGAAAAATAAAAACCATGCAATGAGTGGCAGTTCAGTGGGTGACAACAACTTATCCATAAGAGAGCTCAGGGGGGAATGGCCAGACTGGTTCAAGATGACAGGAAGGTGAAAGAAACTCAAATAACTGTGCGTCACAACGGTGGTATCTCTGAATGCACAACGCATTGAACCTTGAAGTGGATGGGCTACTTCACAGCAACAGAAGGCCAAAATATAGAGAAATACACCCAGTGGCCAATTTGCTAGGTATACCTTGGAACCTGGTGCGGTCTTGAGCTGCTCTAGCCCATCTACTTCAATAACTGACGTGTTGTGTGGTTAGAGATGTGGCCTCTCGTTATCTGGATCTTAACTTGCAGGCATCTTCAGAACTTGAGTTGACAGTCTGTGACCAGTCATGCAAACCCTAGACTAAATGGGGTTGTGGGGCCGTATTTCATTAAAAGAAGAGTATCCCATCAAAACCTGTTGCCAAGATGTGTGCTGCCTTTAAGGGAGCCACACAGTTAACTGTGGTGGCAATGTTCCTTTAAGTAGAGAAGCTGACATCATCCCACTTCATGAAACAATTGCTCTCTGATATATTACCAAGGTGCTTGTGCCAGCCTTTGAAAAATTAGCTTGAGCCTGGACACATTTGAACTTTTCCATTCATTACTCCTGCAGTTGCAAAAAAAAGGACCACAAGCAACATCTGGTGACCAGCAGTATGCCCGAGGAATTATTTACCTGTGTGTTATGCTGCCTGCATCTGGCCAAGTCATTTTGGGTGCAATTATGAAATTGCACAATGCACATCTTGGAATGAGAAAGTCCAACACCAAGGAGCAAAGTGGATTTAAGGTTCTGTCAGTGTGCCGGAGCAGTCTAGGGGTCAGTGCTGATGAAAGGGCAGGTCTCTTTCTCTACAAATCCTGAGGCACAAATCCCATTTGGCTACTTTACCATAAAAGTGTAGCATCAACATATACCCTAAGGGGGAGGGGAGGGAAGCTGCCTTTCAAACAAGACCATAAAATCAGGCTTCTTTTGCTCCGACAGCTGTCCGCAATGATTGCAGAACATGAGAGGAATGAGCTGAACCCATGGTTACAGATATAACCTCCAATGAATATCACTAACAGATTAAAGTTCAAAGTAAATTTATTATCATGTACATATATTCATCTACATTGTACTCTGCAAATCCATTGAATAGTAACTATAACAGGACCAATGAAAGATCAACCAGAGTGCAGAAGACAACAAACTGTGCAAATGTAAATATAAATAAATAGCAATAAACAATGAGAACATGAGATAATGAGATAAACAGTCCTTAAAGTGAGATCGTCGGTTGTGGGAACATTTCAATGATAGGGCAAGTGAGTGTAGTTATTTAAGTTATTCCCTTTTATTCAAGAACCTGATGGTTGAGAGGTAGAAACTGTTCTTGAAACTGGTGGTGCGAGTCCTGGGGCTCTTGTACCTGCTACCTGATGGCATCAGCGAGAAGAGAGCATGACCTGGGTGGTGGGGATCTCCAATGATGGCTGCTATTTCCCTATGACAAAGTTTCATATAGATGCACTCAATGGTCAGGAATGCTTTACCATGCTGTTCAGGGGTTGAATCCACTACCTTTTGTAGGATTTTCCATTCAAAAGCACTGATGCTTCCATACCAGGCCGTGATGCAACCAGTCAATACACTCTCCACGGCACATTTATGGAAATTAGTCCAAGTTATAAATGTCATGCCGAATCTCTGCAGATTCTTGAGGAAGTAGAGGTGTTGCCCTTCATTCTTTGCGATTGCATTTACATGCTGGTTCCAGGACAGGTCTTCAGAAATAATAACAACCAGAATTTGAAGTTGCTAATCCTCTCCTCCTCTGATCCTCCGATGAGGACTGGCTCATGGGCCACTGGTTTCCTTCTCCTGAAGTCTATAAGCAGTTCCTTGGTCTTGTTGACATTGAGCAAGAGGTTGTTATGATACTGCTCAGCCAAATTTGAAATCTCCCTCCTGTATGCGGATTCATTGGGGGTATTGAGGTGATCTGGAAATAAAGCCCTGCTGTCTCCCTTGTTGCCTGATTTGACTTTGTTGGAGGTGATAGCACTCAAGCCCTGCCACAACTGTCGAGCATCATTCCTTGATTCAACTTTGGTCCAGAATTTCCATTTTGCCCATGAGGTGGCTTTCCAGAGATCATACCTGCATCTCTTGTGGCTCTCTTGGTCTCCAGACTTTAATGCCTCTGATGTGGCCCTCAGCAGGTTTTGTATCTCATGTTTCATCCAGGGCTTCTGATTGGAGAAGACTCTGAATGACTTAGTGGGAACACACTCATCTACAACTGTTTTTATAAAGCCTGTTACGACCATGGTGTATACATTCAGATCTATAGATGAGTGCTCGAACACAGCCCAGTCTACTGACTCAAAGCAATCCCGTAATCGCTCCTCTGCGTCCCGCAACCACCTCTTAGTTGCGTTAATCTCTGGAGCCTTGCTCTGTTCATCTGCAGGTAGGAGGAGGACAGCCAAGTTCCTTGTGGTCTGAACAAGGAACAGTAGGTATTTATCCCTGTAAGCGGAACAAGTGCTACACATGCCCTTACACTTCCTCCCTTACCACCATTCAGGGCCCCAAACAGTCCTTCCAGGTGAGGCGACGCTTCACCTGTGAGTCGGCTGGGGTGATATACTGCGTCCGGTGCTCCCGACGTGGCCTTCTATATATTGACGAGACCCGACACAGACTGGGAGACTGCTTTACTGAACACCTACGCTCTGTCCGCCAGAGAAAGCAGGATCTCCCAGTGGCCGCACATTTTAATTCCACATCCTGTTCCCATTCTGACATGTCTATCCACAGCCTCCTCTACTGTAAAGATGAAGCCACACTCAGGTTGGAGGAATAACACCTTATATTCCGTCTGGGTAGCCTCCAACCTGATGGCATGAACATCGACTTCTCTAACTTCTGCTAATGCCCCACCTCTTCCTCGTACCCCATCTGTTATTTATTTTTATACACACATTCTTTCTCTCACACTCCTTTTTCTCCCTTTGTCCCTCTGACTATACCCCTTGCCCATCCTCTGGGTTCCCCCCCCCCTTGTCTTTCTCCCCAGGCCTCCTGTCCCATGATCCTCTCATATCCCCTTTGCCAATCACCTGCCCAGCTCTTGGCTCCATCCCTCCCCCTCCTGTCTTCTCCTATCATTTTGGATCTCCCCCTCCCCCTCCAACTTTCAAATCGCTTACTAGCTCTTCTTTCAGTTAGTCCTGACGAAGGGTTTCGGCCTGAAACGTCGACTGTACCTCTTCCTAGAAATGCTGCCTGGCCTGCTGCGTTCACCAGCAACTTTGACGTGTGTTGCTTGAATTTCCAGCATCTGCAGAATTCCTGTTGTTTACAGTAGGTATTACTTGACCAACGTTGCTTGTCAATATTACCTTGCTGTTGTGCAATCTTGCTGTGCTTTTTTTTTGACAAAAAAGGGAAGTCTACTAAATAAGAGTAAATCATAAACACAAGAGATTTTGCTGATGCTGAAAATCCAGAGTAACATAGACAAACTGCTGGAGGAACTCAGCAGGTCAGGCAGCGTCAATGGGGAGGAATAAAGAGTTGACGATTCCGGCCGAAACCCTTTTATCAGGACTGGAAAGGAAGGGGAAGAAGCTGGGATAAGAAGGTGAAGGGGGAGGCGAAGGAGTACAAGCTAGAAGGTGATAGGTGAAGCCAATTAATGGTAAAGGTAGGTGGGTGGGCGAGGGGTGAATGAAGTAGGAAGCTAGGAGGTGATAAGTTGAAAAGGTAAAGGGTTAAGAAGAAGGAATCTGATAGGAGTGGAGAGTGGACCATGAGAGAAAGGCAAAGTGATTACAATGGTATAATGTTCTGGAAGTGTTCAGAAATCCATGGGTGGCATTCCAGTCTCTGTGTTCCTCTTGTTGTCCTCACACTTGCCGTTATCTTCCTTCCATTACAACGGCAGCAGAACACTTCAGATGTGACAGGTGCAACAGAAATGCAAGTTTTTTTTTCCTTGCCTTTAGCTCCACATCCCTATCATTGGAGCCGGCTATTCCCAAGAGAACCATTTCCTTTCCACAGTATCACTGATTTATTTAATATGCCCAGCACCTTGACCATAATTCTGTCCATGTTCCCAGCTCTTCACTCAAAGAGGACCACAACCTAGTTGTGGAGTTTTCGGGCCTGTGTACCTCAATGACCCAGAGGGCTATGTCGGCTGGAGTCAGGGCGTTGTGCTTTGACTCCTGGTAGGGTCACCCATACCAAACAAGTCAAAGGGTAGAGGCCGGACTAAGAGTGGTCCACCAGGTTCAACTCAGGGCTATCAACTCAAGGTGTCAAAAGAAATTGTTACGGAAACAGTAATGAAGAATCCCTTATCTGTGTGGAACAGTATTCCTGAGTCCTCACCCAGTACTTTCATGACTAACAGTAGTGAAAACTAAAAGGAAGCATCTGGCTTGATGAAGGAAGCCCTGAACACTGCCCAAGATCAAGACCAGAGCTGGTTTTGGCGAAGCACAGATAGAGGTGGAGGACCTTCATTGCTGTTCCAAAAGCCAGTGGCGTAACAGGCAGTGACTGCTCCCAGCCCTCCATAAGCTGATGCTAGTGAAGCTGTCATTGTGCTGCCCTTCACCCTCACAGATGCAGAGTAGAACTGGTATCACTCAGCAAGTCGGGAATGGGGGTGGAAGTGTGGGAGTGATCTCCCGAAATGCCACTTTTGTTGCCGTTGGGAAATTCAAACAGGGCCTCAATACTGATAAAAATCTTGTGGACGGAAAGGGAAGTCTACTAAATTACGGTGCATTTTTGTGAAGTGATTACAATGGTGTGATAAAGTCTGCTGCTTTCTGGACGTGGTCAAATCCCTGCAGGTTGCATCCACGATAACTAAACTAAACAGGAATTATTCTGCTTTTCAGTCATTACCGCACCGCTGGGAAAATAGACATAAAAAGAGGTTTATTAACATATTTACTTCATTCCCTGTTGAGTACTTTCAAAATGTAAATGATTGGAGGAAACTATGGGGAGTGTCAGAGGTGGTTCTTTTACACAGAGGACACTGAGTATGTGGAATGTACTGCAAGTGGTGGTGCCAAGCGCGGATATATTACGGACATTTAAGCGACTCAGATAAGAAGACGGATGAATGAGAAATAGAGGGCTATGTGGGAGAAAGGGAATCCACCTATCTTCCCACTCACCCAGTTTCACCTATCACTTGCCTGCTTGTACTCCTTCCCCTCCCCCCCACTTCTTATTCTGGCTTCTTCCCCCTTCATTTCCAGCCCCGATGAAAGGTCTCAGCCCGAAATGTCAACTGTCAATTCCCTCCCGCAGCTGTTGACTGAGCTGCTAAATTCCTCCAGTTTTTTGTGTTTGTTACTCAGGGTTAGGTTAGTAGGTTTGACATAACACTGTGGGCCGAAGGGCCTGTACAGTGCTATGTTCTACTTCTATGTACGTCAAATGCAAACACTGCCATCCTTATCCAGGAGGCACTCCAGGCCCTGCCACATCTATCACTCCTCCAAGGTATCCACTGAGCTGGTGGGCACCGTGTTCTCTCTCCAGGAACACCAGAGCATGGATGTATCTTCAGCAGAGAGCACAAACATTCAGCTCAAGCAGAACCCTGACATCCCAGCAGCATGGAGCTGAGAATGATCCTTCAGTGCAGTGTACACAGTGCAAAAGCTGTTTCCCTGATCTACATGTTTAGGCCCTCCATGGCCAGGGTCAACCAGGAATGCTGTCTACCTGATACGCGAACCAGTATGCAAGCTCAGGCAGTACAATATGGAGAGCAAGCTGTTGCCCATGTAGCAAGCTCCCCCTCTCCACAAAAATACTCTGCAGATGCTGGGGTCAAAGCAACACTCACAACATGCTGAAGGAACTCAGCAGGTCGGGCAGCATCCGTGGAAACGATCGGTCGACGTTTCGGGCCGGAACCCTTCGTCAGGACTGAATAGGGAAGGGGCAGAGGCCCTGTAAAGAAGGTGGGTGGAGGGTGGGAAGGAGAAGGTTGGTAGGTTCCAGGTGAAAAAGCAGTAAGGGGAAAGATAAAGGAGAGGGGGAGGGGAAGCAGGGAGGTGATAGGCAGGAAAGGTGAAGAAGGAATAGGGGAAAACGCAAAGGGTAGTAGAAGGAGGCGGAACCATAAGGGGGGTGATAGGCAGCTGGGGGAGGGGACTGAGTGAAATAGGGATAGGAGAATGGAGGGGAAGGGAGAATTCTATGTTCATACCAAGGGGCTGGAGACTACCTAGACAGTATATGAGGTGTTGGGGTCATCTATTGCATCCGGTGCTCCCAGTGTGGCCTCCTCTACATCGGTGAAACCCGACGCAGATTGGGGGACCGCTTCGTCGAGCGCCTCCGCTCCGTCCGCCACAACAGACAGGATCTCCCAGTTGCCACCCACTTCAACTCTGCTTCCCATTCTCATTCGGATATATCCATACATGGCCTCCTCTACTGCCATGATGAGGCTAAACTCAGGTTGGAGGAGCAACACCTCATATACCATCGAGGTAATCTCCAGCCCCTTGGTATGAACATTGAATTCTCCAGCTTCCAGTAATTCCCTCCCCCTCCCTTCCCCTGACCCTATTTCACTCTGCCCCTCCCCCAGCTGCCTACCACCTCCCTCATGGTTCCGCCTCCTTCTACTACCCTTTGTGTTTTCCCCTATTCTTTCTTCATCTTTCCTGCCTATCACCTCCCTGCTTCCCCTCCCCCACCCCTTTATCTTTCCCCTTACTGGTTTTTCACCTGGAACCTACCAGCCTTCTCCTTCCCACCCTCCCCCCACCTTCTTTATAGGGCCTCTGCCCCTTCCCTATTCAGTCCTGACGAAGGGTTCCGGCCCGAAACGTTGACTGATCGTTTCCACGGATGCTGCCTGACCTGCTGAGTTCCTCCAGCGTGTTGGGAGTCGCCCTCTCCACACCTTGAAGTGGCAAAGGCTGATACAGTTTGGCACCAGTGGCGTTGCAAGAATTGCCAGTCAATGTTAAACTCAACGTAGGACTGCCTTGGGGACTCCAGCTCCGAATTTTTCCTCAGGGTTTAATCTTGAGTGGGTAAAGCTGCAAGGCAGTGTAAGTTTGAGATCAGAGTGTTCCTTCTCCTTGATCAGCGGCCAATCACACCTTATGAGCTCCACCTGCCCGAAGCGACTGGTTTTAAGGTGCCAATAACTTGCCTTTACCCCTTCTCCTGTCAGTAGAAATGTTCTGTCATGCTAGGTAGCTAAGCCACACGTGAGGGCTGGACTTGGTTGTCATAGGCTAATTGAGATGCCTGCCATTTGGAGCATTTAATAGATCGTGGGAATTTATCCCCACTACCCCTTCCCTCAGCTATAACAACCTTAAGGAATCTTATACCCATCATACACATGCCATATGTGCTGTGTTTTCTGACTGTGTTTGAATATGCAGAAGATTAGTGAGACTAACACCTTTATGTCAAAATAAATACTGAGCATAGCACTGGCAATCTCTTTTACCCAAGACAGATCATAGAGAGACATTCTGGAATTAATAATCCAGAGGAGGCAAATTCAGTTCCCAGCGCTGGAATCGTAAGAGTTAAATTCCATTTTAATGTACACAGACTCAGTCAAAGTCACCAGGGAAGTGGTGAAATCATCTTGAAACAAATAAACTGCTTTCACATTTTGGAATGGGCAATAAATGATATATTTTCATAGAAAATTGTAGAAACAAACACCTGCGTCACATCTGGCTGGTAGTTGTGTCAGTGACAGCTGGAAGTTGCTGCGTCACTCTGCTTCCTGAGGTAGCCTTTACCACTAAGGAGAGACCAGACCCTATTTTGTGTGTAGCTGAGTGCCTGTGTGTGTCCAGGACCAGAGCCACGGTGCGCGCATTGTCCTATGTGCTGTGAGTATCTACACCCTCAGCCATGTGTTTTCATTGGGAACTCCAGGCTTTTGAATTAGGTAATAGAATCACAAGCACAGAAACAGGCTCTTTGGCCCATCGCTCTGTGCTGATCTTCAACCACACGTTTGAACTAATCCAGAGGTTCTAACCTGGGGTCCACGAACTCCTTGCTTAATAGTATTGGTCCATGACATTAAGAAGGTTTCAAAGGTACATTTAATGCCAGAGAAATGTAAATATACATCCTGAAATGCTTTTTCTTCGCAACCATCCACAAAGAAACAGAGGAGTGCCCCCAAAGAATGAATATTAAATGTTAGAACCCCAAAGCACCCCCCCAGTTCCCCTCCCGCCCATACGTAAGCAGCAGCAAGCAATCATCCCCCCTCCCCCCACCAGCAGAAAAAAGGCATCAGTACCCACCACTGAGCACTCAAGCCTACAGCAAAGACTTATAGTACTCCAAAGACTATTCGTTCGCCCGGTATTCAATATGCCACAGGCTCTCTCTCTCTCCCTAATAAGGGAGAAAGAGGTATTTCCGTTTCACAGTGAGAGGGGAGACATAACAAACAATTCATTGGTTTACAATGTTAAAAGTCCATTGCGTCGCTTTTTTCAAGCTCTGTGCCTGAAGATCTCAGGTCTCCAGGCACACAGCCTTAGATCTTCCGACTCCCACTGCCTGGACACCGACCTTCGATCCCCCCATCTCCAGAGCCACGAAATCTCGGCCCTCCGAAGGCAAGTGAAGCTCTTAGGCCGCGCCCTTAGTGTGCCGAATAACGGAGGGTCATGAAACCCCGAGAGCAGGTCTCATTCCCGCAAAGAACCGTAGTCAGCATGTAACTCCAGATCAGGGTCTTCAAAGGAACCCTGAAAGGGAAAAATAGAGATATTAAGATGGAAATAGAACTGTTTCCAAAGATGCAAGCAAAGAAGCCGCCATTGATTCTCCTAAGGTTGGGAACACCTGCACTAATCTGTTTCTATCCTTCCCCACATTCCCATCAGATTTTAACCCCTACCCACAATTTACTGTAGCCACTTATCCTACCAACCCGCTCATCCGTGAGATGTGGGAGGAAATTGAGACTTAGAGAAAACTTGTACAGCCAAAGGAAGAAGGTGCAAACTCCACAACCACAGCACAGGAGACTAGGATTGACACCTGGATCACTGGAGTTGTGACCTCTAGCTGGTCCTCCGCCAGCAAATTCAGGCACCACTTTGGACTCTTTGAGCAAGATGATCTAATGCTGAAGGTCTGCGCTGCATGGTATGAGGAGACGCTTTAAGGCTGAGACATTAAACTGACATTCTCTCTCCTGCCTCAGGAAGGTCTAAGATGGAAGTTGAGGGATCTCCTTGCTCTCCCACCTACCTTGAGGCCTCGGCCACTGACACTGTGCTAGGCCTCCTGGCTCTTACACTGCCACCAATCTCATTGTTCTCATCACCCACTTCGACCTCACATCCCACCCCAAGCCCAAACACCACTCTCAATACTTCTCTTCCCCCCCCCCGCTACCCTGCCTTCTCTTCCTATCATGTTACACCTCTCCCAGACCTTCTCTCCTTTCACCCTCTTCTGACCCAGTGACCTGCCCCAGCTCCAGCCTCCTGTCAGGTCATCATGATCCCCCATGATCTTTGGGCCTTTCATCCTTTGGACCTTTCACCCTTTCTTGACCTTTTCATTTTCAGATTGCTGACGTCAATGCCTCTGCTTCTCCACTTCCTTAGGTCACCTCCCATCTTGTAGATTACCACTCACTTCCCACCGATCCCAGCTTCATCGATAAACCTGCAGACAAGGGTGGTCCCATTGTAGTCTGGCCAACTGACATCCACCTTGCAGTGGCTGAAACCACCAGTGAGCACCAGGCCACTGTCTCCCAGATCATCGTATCAGGAGTCTCCAACCTGATGATGCCCCATCCCCACACGGCCCCCTTATCCAAGATTCACACGCGGGACTGTGGTAGGCCCATCGTCTCCTCCTCCTCCTGCCACACTGAGACTATCTCTTTCCTATCTCCCCTTTTCCTGTCCCTTCCCAGTTGCATTCTGGACACCTCATGCACCCTCCACCAGCTTGAGAAGCCCAATTCCCTAGCCCCGCAACTCATCTTTGTCATGGGCATCCAATATTTGAATATCTCTATCACACATCAGGGCAATCTTTAAACCTTCTTTCTGTAACAATATACACTGGGTCTCCTACACCCTCCCTCAAATGGTTCCATCTGCCCTTCATACTTCCATCATTTGGATCCACTTATCACCTACTTTCCTTAACATATTTCAGCATCTGCAGGCTCTTATATTTCCCTTAATCAGCCTCCAGCCTCCTCTCCCCCTACCCGTCTCTACTTCATTCATCTCCCTCCTTATTCTACATTCCAGCCCGTTTCCCATCTCCACCCTTCTCCCTGACTCACCCGACCCACTCACCTCTTTGTGTTGCCTATCTGCCCTTTACACTCTCAGCCCTGCTGCAGAGTGTTGATCCAAAACATTAACCAACTCTTTGCCTCCACCAGCTGTTGGGTTCCTCCAGCAGTTTGTCTATTGCTTCAGGTACGGTGTAAGTTATGCTACAGAGCCAGTTTGCAAACTTCTACTCAAATAACGTCACCAACTCAGATCTTCTGACTGCTGCTGTTGGTTTGAGCTAGAGTTTGTGCATTACAACAGCAGATGTGCTTACTTCTTTGCAGTGGGTTTGGGACATCCTCAAGTTGTGAAAGAGATTATCCAAAAGCAAACCTTCTTCCCAGGATGGGAGCTCGCACCAGAAACTTGTCGAGAAACTGGTGGTTGCTCAGTTATTGAGAAATCAGTGGCTGCAGAGCAATGAACCAACTCATGAACACTACCTCACTATTTTTTTTAACTCTTTTCACACTACTTTGGTATTATATATAATATATATGAGCCCTTTCAGCCCTTCGTGCCATGCAACCCCCACAATCTCAACAAACCCTATTAACCCCAACATAATCATGGGACAATTTACAATAACCAATTAAACTATTTGGTATGTCTTTGGACTGTGGGAGGAAACCAGAGCACTCGGAGAAAACCCACACAGTCAGAGGGAGAGTGTACAGACACCTCACAGATGATGCCAGAATTGAACTCCGAACTCCAGAGCACAATGAGTTGTAATAGTGCTGTGTTAACTCCTACGCGACCATGGCATGTGTTGCAATGTAGTCCGGCCACAAGGCAACAAATTTCATGCCTTTTGCCAGTGATATTAAACCTGATTCTGAGTCTGCTGCTGTCACTTTATTAACCCCTTCTGTACCAATCTACAACTAAAGCAGCTGCGCTTCTTGAAGGGTTAACACAGCACGACCAGTGAGAGTTCCTCTTTGCTGGTAGCTCCACAAATGCAAAGAATTTGCAAACTGCTTAGAGAGCTGTGAATCAGCCTTCCCTCCCACGGATTAACATGATACATCTGACAGTTGCAAGACTGTTCAACGTCTGATGCACAAACCACATCATTAATATGATGACCAATGTGAAGATGGAGCTCCATCTGCTGGCCTTGCCTCTTCCACAAGCCTACGGTGGAGTTACACACACAAAATGCTGGAGGAACTCAGCAGATCAGGCAGCATCTAGGGAGAGGAACAAACAGTCAACATTTCACTGAGACTCTTCATAGGGACTGGAAAGGAAGGAGGAAGAAGCCAGAATATTTTTCCCCCTTCCTTTCCTTCTAGTACTGATGAAGGATCTTGGCCCGAAATTTCCACTGAATTGATGCTGCCTGATATGCCGAGTTCCTCCAGCATCTTGTGTGTGTTACTCTGGATTTCCAGCATCTGCAGAATCTAATGTGTTTATTAAACATGGTTATGATGGATTCATTTGGATGTTTCCATATTCTGGAATTGATCAGAGAGTTTAAGGTAACAGAACCCTTAGGGGAAAATTATCATAATATGTTTGAATTCTCCCTGAAATTTGAGGAGAAGCTAAATTCAGATATATCAATATTACGGTGGAGTAAAGGGAATTACAGAGGCGTGAGAGAGGAAGTGATCAGAATTAATTGGAAAAGAACACTGGCAGGGATGACGACAGAGCAGCAATGACTGGAATTTCCGGAAGCAATTCGGAAGGCACAGGATATAAACATCCCAAAGAGGAAGAAGTATTCTAAAGGAAAGATGACACAACCATGGCTAACAGGAAACATAGAAACATAGAAAATAGGTGCAGGAGTAGGCCATTCGGCCCTTCGAGCCTGCACCGCCATTTATTATGATCATGGCTGATCATCCAACTCAGAACCCTGCACCAGCCTTCCCTCCATACCCCCTGATCCCCGTAGCCACAAGGGCCATATCTAACTCCCTCTTAAATATAGCCAATGAACTGGCCTCAATTGTTTCCTGTGGCAGAGAATTCCACAGATTCACCACTCTCTGTGTGAACAAGTTTTTCCTAATCTCGGTCCTAAAAGGCTTCCCCTTTATCCTCAAACTGTGACCCCTAGTTCTGGACTTCCCCAACATCGGGAACAATCTTCCTGCATCTAGCCTGTCCAATCCCTTTAGGATTTTATACGTTTCAATCAGATTCCCCCTCAATCTTCTAAATTCCAACGAGTACAAGCCCAGTTCATCCAGTCTTTCTTCATATGAAAGTCCTGCCATCCCAGGAATCAATCTGGTGAACCTTCTTTGTACTCCCTCTATGGCAAGGATGTCTTTCCTCAGATTAGGGGACCAAAACTGCACACAATACTCCAGGTGTGGTCTCACCAAGGCCTTGTACAACTGCAGTAGTACCTCCCTGCTCCTGTACTCGAATCCTCTCGCTATAAATGCCAGCATACCATTCGCCTTTTTCACCGCCTGCTGTACCTGCATGCCCACTTTCAATGACTGGTGTATAATGACACCCAGGTCTCGTTGCATCTCCCCTTTTCCTAATCGGCCACCATTCAGATAATAATCTGTTTTCCTATTTTTTCCACCAAAGTGGATAACTTCACACTTATCCACATTAAATTGCATCTGCCATGAATTTGCCCACTCACCCAACCTATCCAAGTCACCCTGCATCCTCTTAGCATCTTCCTCACAGCTAACACTGCCATCCAGCTTCGTGTCATCTGCAAACTTGGAGATGCTGCATTTAATTCCCCCATCCAAGTTATTAATATATATTGTAAACAACTGGGGTCCCAGCACTGAGCCTTGCGGTACCCCACTAGTCACCGCCTGCCATTCTGAAAAGGTCCCGTTTATTCCCACTCTTTGCTTCCTGTCTGCTAACCAATTCTCTATCCACATCAATACCTTACCCCCAATACCGTGTGCTTTAAGTTTGCACACCAATCTCCTGTGTGGGACCTTGTCAAAAGCCTTTTGAAAATCCAAATATACCACATCCACTGGTTCTCCCCTATCCACTCTACTAGTTACATCCTCAAAAAATTCTATGAGATTCGTCAGACATGATTTTCCTTTCACAAATCCATGCTGACTTTGTCCGATGATTTCACTGCTTTCCAAATGTGCTGTTATCACATCTTTGATAACTGACTCCAGCAGTTTCCCCACCACCGACGTTAGGCTAACTGGTCTATAATTCCCTGGTTTCTCTCTCCCTCCTTTTTTAAAAAGTGGGGTTACATTAGCCACCCTCCAATCCTCAGGAACTAGTCCAGAATCTAACGAGTGTTGAAAAATTATCACTAATGCATCCACTATTTCTTGGGCTACTTCCTTAAGCACTCTGGGATGCAGATCATCTGGCCCTGGGGATTTATCTGCCTTCAATCCCTTCAATTTACCTAACACCACTTCCCTACTAACATGTATTTCGCTCAGTTCCTCCATCTCACTGGACTCTCTGTCCCCTACTATTTCTGGAAGATTATTTATGTCCTCCTTAGTGAAGACAGAATCAAAGTAATTATTCAATTGGTCTGCCATGTCCTTGCTCCCCATAATCAATTCACCTGTTTCTGTCTGTAGGGGACCTACATTTGTCTTTACCAGTCTTTTCCTTTTTACATATCTATAAAAGCTTTTACAGTCAGTTTTTATGTTCCCTGCTAGTTTTCTCTCATAATCTTTTTTCCCCTTCCTAATTAAGCCCTTTGTCCTCCTCTGCTGAACTCTGAATTTCTCCCAGTCCTCAGGTGAGCTACTTTTTCTGGCTAATTTGTATGCTTCTTCTTTGGAATTGATACTATCCCTAATTTCTCTTGGGTGCACTACCTTCCTTGATTTATTCTTTGGCCAAACTGGGATGAACAATTGTTGTATTTCATCCATGCAACCTTTAAATGCTTGCCATTGCATATCCAGCGTCAATCCTTTAAGTGTCATTTGCCAGTCTATCTTAGCTAATTCACGTCTCATACCTTCAAAGTTACCCCTCTTTAAGTTCAGAACCTTTGTCGAGGAGAAAGATAAAGAGGAAGAAAGATTCTAAGGGGAGTAAGGGGCGACCGTGGATGACAAGGGAAATCAAGGACAGCATGAAAATAAAAGAGAGGAAGTATAACATAGCAAGGATGAACGGGAAGCCAGAGGATTGGAAGACTTTTAAGGAGCAACAGAAGATAACTAAAAAGGCAATACGGGGGGGAAAAGATGAGGTATGAAGGTAAGCTAGCCAAGAATATAAAGGAGGATAGTAAAAGCTTCTTTAGGTATGTGAAGAGGAAAAAATTAGTTAAGACCAAAGTTGAGCCCTTGAAGACAGAAACAGGTGAAATTATTATGGGGAACAAGGAAATGGCAGACGAGCTGAACAGGTACTTTGGATCTGTCTTCATAGGGAAGACACAAACAATCTCCCAGATGTAATAGCGGTCAGAGGACCTAGGGTAACGGAGCAACTGAAGGCAATTCGCATCAGGCAGAAAATGCTGTTGGGTAAACTGATGGGATTGAAGGCTGATAAACCCCCAGGGCCTGATGGTCTGCATCCCAGGGTACTTAAGGAGGTGGCTCTAGAAATTGTGGATGCATTGGTAATCATTTTCCAATGTTCTATAGATTCAGGGTCAGTTCCTGTGGATTGGAGGGTAGCTAATGTTATCCCACTTTTTAAGAAAGGAGGGAGAGAGAAAACAGTTAGTCTGACATCAGTGGTGGGGAAGATGCTGGAATCAATTATAAAAGATAAAATAGCGGCATATTTGGATAGCAGTAGCAGGATAGGTCCGAGTCAGCATGGAGTTACGAAGGGGAAATTATGCTTGACTAATCTTCTGGAATTTTTTGAGAATGTAACTATGAAAATGGACATGGGAAAGCCAGTAGATGTAGCGTACCTGGACTTCCAGAAAACCTTTGATAAGGTCCCACATAGGAGGTTAGTGTGCAAAATTAGAGCAAATGGTATTGGGGGTAGGGTACTGACATGGATAGAAAATTGGTTGGAAGACAGGAAACAAAGAGTAGGGATTAATGGGTCCTTTTCAGAATGGCAGGCAGCGACTAGTGGGGTACCACAAGGCTCGGTGCTGGGACCGCAGCTATTTACAATATACATTAATGATTTAGATGAAGGGATTAAAAGTAACATTAGCAAATTTGCAGATGACACAAAGCTGGGTGACAGTGTGAAATGTGAGGAGGATGTTATGAGGATGCAGGGTGACTTGGACAGGTTGGGTGAGTGGGCAGATGCATGGCAGATGCAGTTTAATGTGGATAAATGTGAGGTTATCCACTTTGGTGGCAAGAACAGGAAGGCAGATTACTATCTGAATGGTGTCAAGTTAGGAAAAGGGGAAGTACAACGAGATCTAGGTGACACACATCAAAGTTGCTGGTGAACGCAGCAGGCCAGGCAGCATCTGTAGGAAGAGGTGCAGTCGATGTTTCAGGCCGAGACCCTTCGTCAGGACTAACTGAAGGAAGAGTGAGTAAGGGATTTGAAAGTTGGAGGGGGAGGGGGAGATCCAAAATGATAGGAGAAGACAGGAGGGGGAGGGATGGAGCCAAGAGCTGGACAGGTGATTGGCAAAAGGGGATACGAGAGGATCATGGGACAGGAGGTCCGGGAAGAAAGACAAGGGGTGGGGGGAACCCAGAGGATGGGCAAGAGGTATATTCAGAGGGACAGAGGGAGAAAAAGGAGAGTGAGAGAAAGAATGTGTGTATAAAAATAAGTAACAGATGGGGTACGAGGGGGAGGTGGGGCCTAGCGGAAGTTAGAGAAGTCGATGTTCATGCCATCAGGTTGGAGGCTACCCAGACGGAATATAAGGTGTTGTTCCTCCAACCTGAGTGTGGCTTCATCTTTACAGTAGAGGAGGCCGTGGATAGACATGTCAGATGTGGAATTAAAATGTGTGGCCACTGGGAGATCCTGCTTTCTCTGGCGGACAGAGCGTAGATGTTCAGCAAAGCGGTCTCCCAGTCTGCGTCGGGTCTCGCCAATATATAAAAGTCCACATCGGGAGCGCCGGACGCAGTATATCACCCCAGTCGACTCACAGGTGAAGTGTTGTCTCACCTGGAAGGACTGTTTGGGGCCTTGAATGGTGGTAAGGTGTCTCTGGAGACAGCTTATCCACTGATGTCTATTATAAGCCTACTGACTCTCACAGCTATCTGGACTACTCCTCTTCTCACCCTGTCTCTTGCAAAAATGCCATCCCCTTCTCGGAATTCCTCCGTCTCCGCCACATCTGCTCTCAGGATGAGGCTTTTCATTCTAGGACGAGGGAGATGTCTTCATTTTTTAAAGAAAGGGGCTTCCCTTCCTCCACTATCAACTCTGCTCTTAAACGCATCTCCCCCATTTCATGTACATCTGCTCTCACTCCATCCTCCCGCCACCCCACTAGGAATAGGGTTCCCCTGGTCCTCACCTACCACCCCACCAGCCTCCGGATCCAACATGTTATTCTCCGTAACTTCCGCCACATCCAACGGGATCCCACCACTAAGCACATCTTTCCCTCCCCCCCTCTCTCTGCATTCCGCAGGGATTGCTCCCTACACAACTTCCTTGTCCATTCATCCCCCCCATCCCTCACCACTGATCTCCCTCCTGGCACTTATCCGTGTAAGCGGAACAAGTGTTACACATGCCCTTACTCTTCCTCCCTTACCACCATTCAGGGCCCCAAACAGTCCTTCCAGGTGAGGCAACACTTCACCTGTGAGTCGACTGGGGTGATATACTGCGTCCGGTGCTCCCGATGTGGCCTTTTATATATTGGCGAGACCCGACGCAGACTGGGAGACCGCTTTGCTGAACATCTACGCTCTGTCCGCCAGAGAAAGCAGAATCTCCCAGTGGCCACACATTTTAATTCCACATCCCATTCCCATTCTGACATGTCTATCCACGGCCTCCTCTACTGTAAAGATGAAGCCACACTCAGGTTGGAGGAACAACACCTTATATTCCGTCTGGGTAGCCTCCAACCTGATGGCATGAACATCGACTTCTCTAACTTCCGCAAATGCCCCACCTCCCCCTCGTACCCCATCTGTTACTTATTTTATGCACACATTCTTTCTCTCACTCTCCTTTTTCTCCCTCTGTCCCTCTGAATATACCTCTTGCCCATCTTCTGGGTCCCCCCCCCCTTGTCTTTCTTCCCGGACCTCCTGTCCCATGATCCTCTCGTATCCCCTTTTGCCAATCACCTGTCCAGCTCTTGGCTCCATCCCTCCCCCTCCTGTCTTCTCCTATCATTTCGGATCTCCCCCTCCCCCTCCAACTTTCAAATCCCTTACTCACTCTTCCTTCAGTTAGTCCTGACGAAAGGTCTCGGCCTGAAACGTCGACTGCACCTCTTCCTACAGATGCTGCCTGGCCTGCTGCGTTCACCAGCAACTTTGATGTGTGTTGCTTGAATTTCCAGCATCTGAAGAATTCCTGTTGTTTGAGATCTAGGTGTCCTTGTTCATCAGTCACTGAAAGTAAGCATGCAGGTACAGCAGGCAGTGAAGAAAGCTAATGGTATGTTGGCCTTCATAACAAAGGGAGTTGAGTATAGGAACAAAGAGGTCCTTCTGCAGTTGTACAGGGCCCTGGTGAGACCACACCTGGAGTATTGTGTACAGTTTTGGTCTCCAAATTTGAGAAGGACATTCTAGCTATTGAGGGAGTGCAGCGTAGGTTCACAAGGTTAATTCCCGGGATGGCGGGACTGTCATATGTTGAAATATTGGAGCGACTGGGGTTGTATACACTGGAATTTAGAAGGATGAGAGGAGATCTGAATGAAACATATAAGATTATTAAGGGATTGGACACGCTAGAGGCAGGAAACATGTTCCTGAAATTGGGGGAGTCCAGAACCAGAGGCCACAGTTTAAGAATAAGGGGTAGACAATTTAGAACGGAGTTGAGAAAAAACTTTTTCACACAGAGGGTTGTGGTTCTGTGGAATGCTCTGCTTCAGAAGGCAGTGGAGGCCAATTCTCTGGATTCTTTCAAGAAAGAGTTAGATAGAGCTCTCAATGATAGCGGAGTGAAGGGATATGGGGAGAAGGCAAGAAAAGGGTACTGATTGTGGATGATCAGCCATGATCACAGTGAATGGTGGTGCTGACTCGAAGGGCTGAATGGCCTGCTCCTGCACCTAATGTCTATTGTCTATTGAGAAGCCAAAGCCAACATAAAAGCCAAAGAGAGGGCATATAACAAAGCAAAGATTAATGGGAAGTTAGAGGATTGGGGAGCTTTAAAGAATCAATTAGAGGCAACTAAAAAAGTCATTAAGAAGGTGAAGATGGAATACAAAAGTAAACGAACCAATAATATTAAAGAGGATATCAAAACCTTCTTCAGATGCATGAAGTGTGAAAGAGAGGTAAGAGTAGATATTGGGCTGCGAGAAAATGATGCTGAAGAGGTAGAGATGGGGGACAGCGAAAGAGTAGAAAAAAGTGAATAAGTATTTTATATCAGTCTTTGCTGTGAAAGACATGAGCAGAATGATGGAAGATCCAGGTTTCAGGTGCATGAAGTGTATGAAGTTACCATAAATAGAGAGAAGATTCTAGGGAAACTGAAAGATCTGAAAGTAGATAAGTCACCTGGACCAGATGGTATACACCCCAGGGTTCTGGAAGAGGTGGCTGAAGAGATCATGGAGGATCTTTCAGGAATCACTAGATTCTGGAATAGTACTGGAAGACTAGAAAATTGCAAATATCACTCCACTCTTCAAGAAGGGAGAGAGGCAGAAGAAAGGAAACTATAGGCCAGTTAGTCTGACCTCAGTGGTTGGGAAGATGTTGGAGTTGATTACTAAGGATAAGGTCTCAGGGTACTTGGAGGCTCATGATAAAATATACTGTAGTCAGTATGGTTCCTCAAGAGAAAATCTTGCCTGACAATTTTGTTGGAAGTCTTTGAAGAAATAACAAGCAGGATAGACAAAGGAGAATCAGTTGATGTTGTATACTTGGATTCTCAGAAGGCCTTTGACAAGATGCCACACATGAGGCTGCTTAACAAACCACGAGCCCATAGTATTAATGGGAAGATTCTAGCATGGATAAAGCAGTGGCTGATTGCCAGGAAGGAAAGAGTGGGAATGAAGGGAGCCTCTTCTGATTGGCTGCGGTGACTAGTAGCACAAGTGTCTGTGCTAGGACCAAATCTTTTTACGTTATACAGTATATCAATGATTTGGATGATGCAATTGATGGCTTTGTTGCAAAGTTTTCAGATGATATGAAGATAGGTGGAGGGGCAGATAGTCTTGAGGAAGTAGAGAGGCTACAGAAGGACTTAGACTTGGAGAATAGGAGATCAGCCATGATCTTATTGAATGGCGGGGCAGGCTTGATGGGCCGGATGGCCTACTCCTGCTCCTATTTCTTATGTTCTTATGTGCTCATGAGAATAGGGAAAGAAGTGGCAGATTGAAAGCAGTGTAAGAAAGTGTATAGTAATGCACTTTGGTAGAAGAAATAAAAGGGTACACTATTTTCGAAATAGAGAGAAAATACAAAAATCAGAGACAGAACGGAATTTGGGAGTCCTTGTGCAGGATTCCCTAAGGGTTCATTTGTACGTTGAGTTTGTGGTGAGGAAGGCAAATACAATGTTCACTATTCATTTCATGGGAACTAGAATATAAAAGCAATGATATAGTGATGAGACTTTAAAAATCACTGGTGAGGCCTCACTTGGTGTATTGTGAGCAGGCTTGGGACACTTATCTTAGAAAGGCTGTGCTGAAACTGGAGAAGGTTCAAAGGAGGTTCACGAATATGATCCCAGGTTTGAATGGCTTGTCAGATGAAGAGTATTTGAATGCTTTTGGCCAATATTCACTAGAATTCAGAAGAATGAGCGGAGACCTCATTGAAACCTATCAAATGGTGGATGTGGAGAGGATATTTCTCCACATGGTGGGAGAGTCTAAGACCAGAGGACACAGCTTCAGAATAGAGGGGCATCTTTTTAGAACAGAGAAGAGGAGGAACTTCTATCGTCAGAGGGTGGTGAATCTGTGGAATTCTTTGCCACAGGCAGCTGTGGAGGCCAAGCCTTTATGTATATGTAAGGCAGAGGTTGATAGATCCTTGATTAGTCAGAGCATGAAGGGATACGGGGAGAAGGCAGGAGATTGGGGCAGTGAGGAGAAATGGATCAGCCATGATGATATGGTGGAGCAGACTCCATAGGCTGAATAGCCTAATTTTACTCTTATGTCTTATGGTTTTACGGTCTTATTACCTGTGCTTCAGAGAGAAGTTTCTGTAGGAATACAAGTCCACCTAACTCTAGTCAGCACAGAATGTCCCGCACATCCTGCGATGGATCCTGTGGGATGGTTCCACAAGCCATTTGGCAGAATGTCTTATTGCAAAAACTCACTTGCTTGGCTGGCACTGAGAGGGGCCTTCCCCTTCAGATTCCTCCTGCATGGTTAGAGCCTCACACCCAACACACACTGTCCTCCAAACAGCTGGGATGAGAATAAGATGATTGCCCGCCTCTTTGTAGTCTGTGCGTTTGCCAAGAAGATACGGGAAATGATCCTGGTTGGGATTTATCCTGAGCATATGTGTAATAGTGGACTCTCTGATCTACGGGCTGTTCCCAGTGAAGTATAGTGATACAAACATCTACAACTGCTGAATGACAATCAACTCGGTGAAAGATTCTGTGTCGTCTGCCTGAAGTTTGTCAGACTTCGACTGCAAATGCTGCTGACCAGCACGTTCCAGGGTGCAGGAGTATCTGTGGAGGGACATGCTAAGCTCAGTGCGGGCAATGCAAAGGCTCTGAGAGAACGAGGTTCTACAGTCGCTGGACAGTGAGAGTCTGGGTGCTGCGAAGCAAACCTATAAAATTTAAAGGATGCATTGTTCAAAGAGGCCATATGAATAGCTTTGATATATATAACATTAGGTAGTTCAACAAATATATTGATTTGATGATGCAATTATTGTACTTTCTGTATGTATTTTTATGAATAAAGTCCGTTTTCAAAATAAAAGAATTCAACACTGTCCAGAATGAAACAACCCCTTTAATGGCAACCAATCTACCCTCTTGAAATATTCATACCGTTCATTATTGGCATCCAAGGGATGTTGCACCTGATAGTCCATGGTTGCTTGCCTAGGCTTTTTCAACTGCATCTCCCAGATCTGTGACCACAGGAAAACCAGGGCAGTGAGAGCATACAAACTCTACATAGATTCTCCAAATCATATCTCATCCTGACTTCAATAATCAAGATTCAAGATTGCTGAATATCATTTCCAGTACACTAGTGTAAATGAGAACAAAATAATTGTTACTCCAAATTGAATGCAGCATAAAAAACACACAAGAGAAAGAACACAATAATAACTTAAAAAACACAATAAACATAAATACATAAGATAGCTTAGATACATAGATTGATTGTATGTCAATGAAGTGACTGTACATGAGGTGACTGACAGGAAATAACATATTAGTGGCGGTTGGTTGTACAGAGGGGTGGGTTAGTGGGTGTTACTTCTTGGAGTTGAGTCTGGTGGTCCTGCCGTGGAAACTACATAGCCTCCTCCCTAATGGGAGTGGAACAAACCTCCATGAGCAGAGTGGATGGGATCTTTCATGATTTGGGAATATATTGCCATTCCATCACTCCCACTAGATTTAAATCCTGGAATTCTCTACTTAACAACCTCTTCACCACTTGGGCTGTAGAGCCAAGAAGAGATCCGGCACCTCCTTCCCAATTGTAATTACTGATGTGCAAAAATGCTGGCTTTGCCAGTTTATATACCACAGGTTAGGAAGAGATACAGGATCTTCACGGGATTTACGTTTAAACTTGAGGGATATTGCAAAGAGCGTACAGAAGGAGAGTGGATTAGAACAGATATCCAGTGGTTGAGTCACAAACAGGAGAAAATACCGAGGTCGAACCCATATCTGCAAAATGATGTGAAGCCAACCCTGTACCACCAGTGATTAGCCATCGGAAAATGGGATCTTGCCCTGTCATGTGCCAACATCACCTCATCCGGAGCTAATTTGGACCTGGTCTGCAGGGACTCCTATGGGATTTTGATGAAAATTGCAAAAACTAATGATCAAAGAGAGAGAAAAATGTCGCTAAGTATAATTTATCTGATGTCTCACTGATACTCTTTTATACAAGAATAATTTTAAACTCAGGAATAGGAATAGGAGTTCACTTCACAAACTGATCTGCCATCCTATAAGTTTACAGTTGAACCCCTCTGATCCCCTCAGAACTAACAACAACAGCACACCCCTTTCTGATGAGCTCAGCATATTCTCTGTGCAATCTGAACGGAAGCGGAATGAATTGTCACCGCTGGCCCCAACATCCTCCAGTGCAACTGTACCCATGTCCACCATTGAAGACGTTCAATGAGTCTTCTAGAAAGTGAACTTGTGGGTAGCATCTAGCCCGGATAGTATTCCTGGCCATGCCCCTGGACACTGTGCAGATCTCACTGTCCAAGACTGTTTGCAAAAATTTTACACTCTCTCTACTTCAACCTGAGGTGCCCATCTGCTTTATGAAGACCACTATCATTCTGGTACCTAAGAAAGTCAAAGTAACATGCTTTAATTACTACCACCTAATGACTCTAACATCCACCATCAGGAGTGCTTCAAGGCTCACACCATCTCCAGCCTCCCAGACAACCTCAACCTACTGCAATTTGCCTACTGCCAAAACAGTAGGTGCTATCTTCCTGGCCCTACACTCATCTCAGGAGCACCTGAACAGTAAAGGCATCTACATTTGACTATTGTTCATACAGCTCTGCTTTCAGCATTATAATTCCTTGCAAACTTACCTCCTTACTCCTAGAGATTAGACTCAATGCCTCCTTTTGCAAAGGGAGTTTTGATTTCAGATCAACAGAGCAGTCTGTAAGGATAGTCAACAATAGTCCACTGTGATTATCCTCAATACTAGTGTCCCACAAGGCTGCATATTTAGACCCTTACATTTCTCCCTCTGCACACATGACTGCATAGACGGATTGTGCTCTAACCCTGTATACAGGTTTGCAATGTAGTGGGGCGAATCCCAAATAATGATGTCAGAATATACGAAGGGGATAAAGACCCTAGTGGCATGGTGTCATGACAACCATGTCAGCAAACCAAGAGGGCTAGGCATTGACTAAAGGAAAGGAAAGGAGGTGGTGTTCATGCTCCTGTTTTTATTACAGTGCTGAGGTCAAGCAGGTTGACGGTTTCAGGTTCCTCGGATTGAGCATCACCAATAGTCTCCCATTTCACATCTCGCATCTCCCCCATTTCACATACATCTGCTCTCACTCCATCCTCCCGCCACCCCACTAGGAATAGGGTTCCCCTGGTCCTCACCTACCACCCCACCAGCCTCCGGGTCCAACATATTACTCTCCGTAACTTCCGCCACCTCCAATGGGATCCCATCACTAAGCACATCTTTCCCTCCCCCACCCTCTGCATTCCGCAAGGATCGCTCCCTACACAACTCCCTTGTCCATTCGTTTCCCCCCCCCATCCCTCCCCACTGATCTCCCTCCTGGCACTTATCCGTATAAGCCGAACAAGTGCTTCACATGCCCTTACACTTTCTCCCTTACCACCATTCAGGGCCCCAAAGAGTCCTTCCAGGTGAGGCAACACTTCACCTGTGAGTCGACTGGGGTGATATACTGCGTCCGGTGCTCCCGATGTGGCCTTTTATATATTGGCGAGACCCGACGCAGACTGGGAGACCGCTTTGCTGAACATCCACGCTCTGTCCGCCAGAGAAAGCAGGATCTCCCAGTGGCCACACATTTTAATTCCACATCCCATTCCCATTCTGACATGTCTATCCACGGCCTCCTCTACTGTAAAGATGAAGCCACACTCAGGTTGGAGGAACAACACCTTATATTCCGTCTGGGTGGCCTCCAACCTGATGGCATGAACATCGACTTCTCTAACTTCCGCTAAGGCCCTACCACCCCCTCGTACCCCATCTGTTACTTATTTTTATGCACACATTCTTTCTCTCACTCTCCTTTTTCTCCCTCTGTCCCTCTGAATATACCTCTTGCCCATCCTCTGGGTCCCCCCCGCCTCCTTGTCTTTCTTCCTGGACCTCCTGTCCCATGATCCTCTCGTATCCCCTTTTGCCTATCACCTGTCCAGCTCTTGGCTCTATCCCTCCCCCTCCTGTCTTCTCCTATCATTTTGGATCTCCCCCTCCCCCTCCAACTTTCAAATCCCTTACTCACTCTTCCTTCAGTTAGTCCTGACGAAGGGTCTCGGCCTGAAACGTCGACTGCACCTCTTCCTACAGATGCTGCCTGGCCTGCTGCGTTCACCAGCAACTTTGATGTGGATCACCAATAGTCTGTCCTGATCCAACCACATCGATGCTACGGCCGAGAAAGTTCTTCGGCACCTCTACTTCCGCGGGAAGCTAAGGAAACTTGGTACGTCCCCTTTGACCCTCACCAAGTTTTACAGAGGCACTGTAGAAAACCTATGCAGATGCATTGTGGCTTGGTACAGTAACTGTTCGGCCTGAGATGACAAGAAAATGCAGAGTTGTGAACAAGCTCAACACATCGCAGACAGCAGCCTCCCCTCAAGGACCCCAACTACGTTCTTTCTGCTTCAGTAAAGCAAACCAAATGCAAAATCAAATCAAATTAAGCATAATTAAAGACTGCACACACCCCAAACATTCTCTGTACTCCCCCACCCACACCCCTATTGGGCAGAAAATACAAAAGCCTCAAAATACATAGCACAAGGCTCAAGGATCGCTTCCATCCTGGTGTTATAACAGCCCCCAATACAATACCTTACAGTTCCCAGAACAGACACCACAATCTGTCTTACTATGGACTTGCACCTTGCCGTCTGCCCACACTTATGTAAGTGTAACATTTTATTCTGCATTGTTATTATATTCCTTTGCACTACTTCAATGTACCAATGTGATTAAACAACCAATTCATTATGGGATGCAAAACAAAGTTTTTTGATGTACTCCAATACTTGTGACAATGATAAAGAAATTTACTAATTTCTATCATTCCCATTCTGCTCACTGACCGGGAGAGAGTCTACCAAACTTTCTCAACCCTCTCCGAATAAATTTCCAAACAATGTGAATCAGCATTTTATTACAGAATGATCTGTAATTGACTGATTGAATATCACCATTCTAGCCAGTGAGACTGCCAGGTAATTGAGGACACATCTGCGTCCACTCCTCACTCTTTCTCCTTAATCCTGCTCCAATCCCCCTCAAGTTTTGATTATCTAACCTCTTGTTGCTTGGCTGAGGACCATTGGGAACCGATATTCACTGTTGTTTAATGCTCCAGGACATCCCAAACTACTTTATAGTGTATTTTTTTGGAGAGGCATGGTGATTCACGGGACTGTGTTGCTGCTTCACAGACATAGGGACACGGGTCTGCGTGGAATTTACATGTGATCATCCCCAACTGGCTCCCATTTTCTCTGCCACAACCCATGAAACAACCCACAGAACTTCAATTCTGAATGCTATTGCTAGCGAGCTGTTTGCATATTTTTCTTGTTTGCACATTGGGTATTTGATGGTCTTTTTTTAATGGTTCTTTGTAGGACCCTATAAGGAGACAAATCTCTAGATTATTTAATGTAAGCATACTTCGATAATAAATCTACTTTGAACATATTGGCGGGTTAATTAGCTGCTCTAAATTGGCCCTTAGTGGATGTTGGCAGAACTGGGCACAAGGGAGAGAACAGGTCGCAGGGAAACAAGTGGGGTAATGGTTTTGAAGAGATTGCTCTAAGAGCCACCATGAACTCGATGGGCTCTCCTACTTGTAAAGAGATATGAGTGTATTGGATTTTGCAATGCAGGGAACGCCGCGGGCGTTCAGCAAGATCCCACAACCGAACGGTCGCGTGATTTGATCCCACCGGTAGACAGATGTTTGACAGGAAATAATGCAACATGGTACAACATTAAAGTTATGTGCGTTTGTGTGTGGTAGGGCGACTCAGTCAAGGCTCAGTGACCTTAAGGAAGTACCTTACAATTAACAAACGGCGCGGTAGCGACTGCGACGAGGGGTCCTAGCGCTCATAGACTCATTGCCCTGGAAAAGTTTCCAGTCTGTCAAACGTTTGAACAGAGTTCGACCGAAATACTCGGGACGCCTGCGGGAAGAGATCAGTCAACGCCCCTAGCTCGTTCAGTCTCTCATTGACATTCTGTCCAGGAGGCCTACAGCTTTAAGAACCGCAGGGGCGACACCCTGTGGGTTGGACTTGGTACCATTCAACACACAGGAAGTTAACAATGGTGAAGTTTGAAGAGCTGAATCTGTTTTTTCTCGTCGTTTGGCTGGGCAGAGCCGTCACAGAGACCTCCAACTCAGACACACCACCTCCAGAGAAAATAGGTAAAGGCCTATCAATTACTGCAAGGGTAAAGCGCGCTGCCGAATCATTTGTCCAGCACAATCTGCTCTTTGAACTGATCACAGCGCAAGGACGTGAGCAGACTGGGACGTTGAATCTCTCTCTGTCTCTCATTCCTATTTACACTGGAATTGCATTGGAAACTAAAAATAGCGCTGGGATCTGTCGGCTGGTCGAGGCCCGTGTGGAGAGATGGACAAGTTCTTTAGTTGTTCAGATTTTATTGTCTCTGACAGGACGCATATTGCAGACAGGGCACAGATGAAGTAGTGAGAAGGGGCAATCAGAACCGCGAAGGAAATCACTGTACCAAACACTGACCTCTTAACTAGAGGTCAAAGCTGGATGGTTTTGTTAAAACTCTATACGGCAGTTGCCCTGCAGCCGGATTATCGTTGAAAAGAAATGTAAAAACATTAGATACAGGGGAATTTCACCACAAAAGACCCCAGGAGGAAGGATTTTGGACAAACCACCACCATTAGAAACCCAGCAGTTTTGTCTGAAGTATTGTTGCTGGGCTCGATCATTTTTGTCTAACCACGGCCACTTTCCTTGTCAGTACGCACGTTTGTTTAGTCGCCGGCGTGGCGCCTCATTCTCTGGTATATCTGGTTTTGCTAACAGACTTCCCTTCCGTTTATTAAACCAGGTTCAACCCTGGCTTGATGCAAACGGCAGAGACTAACCAACTGGGCTGTGAGCTTGCTGGCTGTGGCCGAAGCCACCGTTCAGTGCGGTTGTAGTGGCAAACAGCGGGAGAGAATGTGCTCTCGGTGTGAGAGTGGGGCTTTGCCCCTTCATGGATGATGTGGTGCTGGCTTTCTTCAAGGGGAATCCGGGTGGGTGAGGGGTGCAGTTTAAAATCTAGCCTTTTATTTCTACTCGGAATCGGGTTTAAAATCACTGACATACTGTATGTTGTGAAATGTGGCAGCATTACAGTGCAATATATTTTTTAAAACTATACTTTACAATAAAGATATGTAAAGTTTTAAATTAAACAGTCAGGTAGTTTCCATGAGTTGGTTCATCATGCATTTAGAAATCTGATGGTGGAGGACTAGAAGCAATCCATCAAATGTTGAGAGTGTCTGTGTGTCTTCAGGCTCCTGTACCCTCCCTAATGGCTGTAATAAGAGAACATGGGATGCCCCCATGTCTGCTACCCTGCAGAGTGTTATACGGCCAGCTACATCATGGTCGATGCTCAGCTGGAGGGCCGAAGAAGCGCTATAAGGATCAGATGAAGAATGCTTTAAAGAAGTGCAAGATCAGACCCGAGGACCTGGAGGATGTTGCTGCTGACTGTACCACTTGGCAACAGCTGTGTAGGGAGGGGGTTCGTATTCTGGAGATGGAAAGAACAACCAAAAGACAGCAGAAGAGAGCCAGGAGGAATGCAGTCACGGTTGCCACCACTACCACATATACATGTCCTACCTGCAACAGAGCTTGTGGGTCCAGGATAGGGCGGTATAGTCATCAAAGATCTCACCGTTAAAGGAGTGGACATTGTCATCGGATTTCGATGGACAACCGAAGAATAAAAGAACATGTCCTGAGATTGGTTGGGAAATAGTGCACTATGCCCACTATTATACTGGAATCCTTTGTGCTCCAGACAAAAGGACTCTGCTCCCAGTGCTGAGACAGATCCTGCTTTTCCATCATGAGTGGCCAAAGATTTCCACAAGTCGATGGAGATGTTACACTTACAGGAGGACACACAGAACGTCCTTGAATGGTGTTCTCTGTCCACCTGGTAACTTCTGACGTGTCTGCCCTAGGCTTCAGGCCTGGGATGTTGACCAGGGCGATGACAAGTGGGCTTTGTGAAGATGATGGTGGCCATATCTGTCCGGTGCTTTGAGGTGTCTGCAGTGGGTTTCTGTATCTGTTTCATGAAGCCCGTGACTCAGAAGTGTACAGGAACACCTGGATCACTGCTGTGCAGTAGACCCTAAGCTTTGTGGGAAGGCTGAGGTATTTTTCTCAGATGGCCAAGGTGAAAGTAAATTTTATCAGCGATGTCCACTTTTCTCAAGGTGGTTCTAAAATATAGGTAGATGCACCTTCCACTGGTTCTCATTGTAGGCCTTTATCGTAAGGGATTGTGTCGTGTTGCTGGGATGTTAATCCTAATGCCCCTTCGGTCATTTGCTTCGGTGAGCAAGTCAGAAATGACTTGAGGCTCGGCTTTCTTAGATAATCCATAGATAAGTGTTGTACTGCAGCTCGATGACTAAAGTAGGATTGGATTTAGTCCTGGAGTGGAGGAGATGTAGGCTGAAGCATTTCCCACTTGAACTGTCAATGGGCTCCACTCCAGTAGGGGGAGAGATGGAGCAGAAAGACAGCAAGTGGAACAAGCAAAGTTCAGCAAGAAGACTGAGAACACGATGTTTGACACCGGCTGCACTGAGATTGGGACTGTTGTATGGTAATACAGCAAAGACTGTTTCATTCTCTGTGACGATCACTGGAGTGTAAGATGGAAATCCTGTTTGCTGGATGCACCTTTTCGCTTCTAGAAGGATGGCATTGGTCTGTTAAAACATGCCATTTGGATTGGTGTAGTGTATTTAATATTTCAATAATATTTCAGTAATATTGTAAATACATTGTTTGATTAAGCATTCTTTGTTTACATAACTACAGAAGTATGTGAATGGCATATGTTATTATGCCACCACATCATGTGTGCACACCTCACTAAAGTAAAACTAAGTGGACACGTATTGCTGACTCCTGTATCTTGCGTTCATTTTGTTTTTCAAGTTATTAAACATAAGTTGTTGTGCTGATTATGGACTTTGCAAGGATGTGCAGAAGGAGTTGAGCTGGTACAGCTGACAGAACATGCAGGCCATCAATGATCCAAAGCCTCATTGCATCAAAATAAAGCTGCTTGTTCCACAAAATTTCAAGTGAGAATTGAAACAACACACACAAAATGCTGGTGGAATATTCTGTGTGTGTTGCTTGAATTTCCAGCATCTGCAGATTTTCTCATGTTAGTGAAAATTAAAGTCAGTTGCAAAAGGGCAAGATTTTAGTTTCTGTGATGTCATGGTATTGAATGGTCGGATAGCAGAGTGGACTAACATTCAAAAATCTGAACTAATAACGCAAAGGTGCAAGTTCAAATCCCACAACAGCTGATGGGGAATTGAAATTTATTTAATTAAGAAATTCTGCCAACAGGTCAGAAATGTGACAACGATTTGTTATGGAAAAACCAGGTTGTTCACTAATGACTTATTGAAGAAGAAATCTGCCTTCCCTACAATATCTTGCTTGTATGTGACACCAGACCCACAGCAATGTAAGTAGCTGTTAAATAATAAGTGGCTCATTTCAACAATAGACAATAGGTGCAGGAGTAGGCCATTTGGCCCTTCGAGCCAGCACTGCCATTCACTGTGATCATGGCTGATCATCTACTATCAGTATCCAGTTCCTGCCTTATCCCCATAACCTTTGATTCTGCTATCTTTAAGAGCTCTTTATTATCTTTAATAATTAGGGACAGTCAGGAAGCAGGACCGCGCGGAGAGTTTAAAAAGGAGACCACCCTATACAGCGGGCAGCGGAGTGAGCGGTAGCAGAGTGTAGGGCTTTGGCTTCAATGGGCTTAGGCAGTAAACGGGAAGAGGCTAGAGCGAAGCGCCAACTCTTTTTTCTCTCTTCCCCCCCCCCCACCCCTTTCGCGAATCGGCCCGGACAGACAGGAACAGCAGGGCTCTCACAGCTAACGGTTTAAAAAGTTTGTCTGTTTGGCAAGGTAAGTGGGTGAGTAGACTTATTTTTCCTGTTTCATTCCTGTAGAATTAGATAGCATGCCTGCAGGGTTAGTGCTTTGTTCAGGGTGTCAGATGTGGGAATCCTGGGAGACTTCCAGCCTCCCTGATGGCCACATCTGCGCCAGGTGCACCGAGTTGCAGCTCCTCAGAGACCATGTTAGGGATCTGCAGCTGCAGCTTGATGACCTAGAGCTTATCAGGGAAAGTGAAGAGGTGATAGACAGGAGCTACAGGGAGGTAGTCATCCCTAGGCTACAGGAGTCAGTAGTCATCCCTAGGCTACCGGAGTTAGAACACTGGGTCACTGTCAAGAGAGGGAAGGGAAATGCCCGGATAGTGGAGAGCACACCTGTGGCTGTCCCCCTCAGCAACAAATATCTTGTTCTGGATGCTGTTGAGGGGGATGACCTGACGGGGGATGCCCACGGTGACCGGGTCTCTGGCACTGAGCCTGGCGCTGTTGTGCAGGAGAGAAGGAGGGAGAAGAGAAATGCGGTAGTCGTGGGGGATCCCATAGTCAGGGGAACAGACAGGAGATTCTGTGAGCCTGACAGAGATACCCGCATGGTGTGTTGCCTCCCAGGTGCCAGGGTACGGGATGTCTCGGATCGGGTCCTGAATATTCTAAAGGGGAGGGTGAGCAGCCAGTTGTCTTGGTACATGTTGGTACCAATGACATAGATAGGACAAAAGAGGAGGTCCTGAAGAGAGATTTCCAGGAGTTAGGAGGGAAGCTGAGAAGCAGGACCTCCAGGGTAGTTATCTCGGGATTGCTACCTGTGCCACGTGCTAGCGAGGGCAAGGGTCATCGGATCAGGCAGATGAATGCCTGGCTGAGAGACTGGTGTAGGGGGCAGGGCTTCAGATTCTTGGATAATTAGGATCTCTTCTGGGGGAAGTATGACCTGTTCAAAAAGGACAGGTTACACCTGAACCCGAAGGGGACCAATATCCTGGTGGGAAAGTTTAATAGAGCTGTTAGGGAGGGTTTAAACTAATTTGGCGGGGGGATGGGACCCGGAATGATAGAGCGGAGGAAGGGGAAAACAGAAATAAATCTAAGATAGTGAGAGGTAAAAATGTCAGGAAAGACAGGCAGGTGATAGGGCAAATGTGTAGCCATTGGGATGAGTTGAAGTGCAATAAAGTTGCAGTGAAATCAAAGCAAAAAGTATCAAATACTGGTCTTAAGGTGTTGTATTTAAATGCATGCAGCATAAGGAATAAGGTGGATGATCTTGTTGTACAGCTACAGATTGGCAGGTATGATATTGTGGCCATCATTGACACCTGACTAAAGGATGCATGTCTCTGGGAGCTGAACGTCCAAGGATACATGGTGTATCGGAAGGATAGGAAGATAGGCAGAGGGGGAGGCGTGGCTTTATTGGTAAGAAATGATATTAAATCATTAGAAAGAGGTGATATAGGATTGGAAGGTGCAGAATCTTTATGGGTTCAGCTAAGAAATATCAGGGGTAAAAGGACCGTGATGGCGGTTATTTATAGGCCTCCAAACAGCTGCAGGGATGTGGACTACAAATTACATCTGGAAATAGAAAAGGCTTGTCAGAAGGGCAGTGTTATGATAATTGTGGGGGATTTTAACATGCGAGTAGATTGGAAAAATCAGGTCGGCACTGGATCTCAAGAGAGAGAATTTGTAGAATGTCTGCGAGATGGCTTTTTAGAACAGCTTGTTGTTGAGCTCACTAGGGGATCGGCTGTACTGGATTGGGTATTATGTAATGAACCGGAGGTGATTGGAGAGATTGAGGTGAAGGAACCCTTAGGAGGCAGTGATCATACCATGATTGAATTCACTGTGAAATTAGAAAAAGAGAAGCCAAAATCTGATGTGTCGGTGTTTCAGTGGAGTAAAGGAAATTACAGTTGCATGAGAGAGGAACTGGCCAAAGTTGACTGGAAAGAGACACTGGCGGGAAAGACAGCAGAGCAGCAGTGGCTGGAGTTTATGCGAGAAATGAGGAATGTGCAAGACAGGTATATTCCAAAAAAGAAGAAATTTTCGAGTGGAAAAAGGATGCAACCGTGGTTGACAAGAGAAGTCAAAGCCAAAGTTAAAGCAAAGGAGAGGGCATACAAGGAAGCAAAAATTAGTGGGAAGACAGAGGATTGGGAAGTTTTTAAAACCTTACAAAAGGAAACCAAGAAGGTCATTAAGAGAGAAAAGATTAGCTATGAAAGGAAACTAGCAAATAATATCAAAGAGAATGCTAAAAGCTTTTTCAAGTATATAAAGAGTAAAAGACAGGTGAGAGTAGATATAGGACTGATAGAAAATGATACTGGAGAAATTGTAATGGGAGATGAGGAGATGGCAGAGAAACTGAACAAGTATTTTACATCAGTCTTCACTGAGGAAGACAGCAGGATACCGGACACTCAAGGGTGGCAGGGAAGAGAAGTGTGCGCAGTCACAATTACGACAGAGAAAGTACTCAGGAAGCTGAATAGGCTAAAGGTCGATAAATCTCCTGGACCGGATGGAATGCACCCTCGTGTTCTGAAGAAAGTAGCTGTGGAGATTGCGGAGGCATTAGCGATGATCTTTCAAAAGTCGATAGATTCTGGCATGGTTCCGGAAGACTGGAAGATTGCAAATGTCACTCCGCTATTTAAGAAGGGGGCAAGGAAGCAAAAAGGAAATTATAGACCTGTTAGCTTGACATCGGTGGTTGGGAAGTTGTTGGAGTCGATTGTCAAGGATGAGGTTACAGAGTACCTGGAGGCATATGACAAGATAGGCAGAACTCAGCATGGATTCCTTAAAGGAAAATCCTGCCTGACAAACCTATTACAATTTTTTGAGGAAATTACCAGTAGCCTAGACAAGGGAGATGCAGTGGATGTTGTATATTTGGATTTTTAGAGGCCTTTGACAAGGTGCCACACGTGAGGCTACTTAACAAGATAAGAGCCCATGGAATTACAGGAAAGTTACATACGTGGATAGAGCGTTGGCTGATTGGCAGCAAACAGAGAGTGGGAATAAAGGGATCCTATTCTGGTTGGCTGCCGGTTACCAGTGGTGTTCCACAGGGATCAGTGTTGGGGCTGCTTCTTTTTACATTGTACATTAACGATTTGGATTATGGAATAGATGGCTTTGTGGCTAAGTTTGCTGACGATACGAAGATAGGTGGAGGGGCCGGTAGTGCTGAGGAAACGGAGAGTCTGCAGAGAGACTTGGATAGATTGGAAGACTGGGCAGAGAAGTGGCAAATGAAGTACAATGTTGGAAAGTGTATGGTTATGCACTTCGGCAGAAAAAATAAACGGGCAGACTATTATTTAAATGGGGAAAGAATTCAAAGTTCTGAGATGCAACGGGACTTGGGAGTCCTCGTACAGGATACCCTTAAAGTTAACCTCCAGGTTGAGTCAGTAGTGAAGAAGGGGAATGCAATGTTGGCATTCAATTCTAGAGGAATATAGTATAGGAGCAGGGATGTGATGTTGAGGCTCTATAAGGCACTGGTGAGACCTCACTTGGAGTACTGTAGGCAGTTTTGGTCTCCTTATTTAAGAAAGGATGTGCTGACGTTGGAGAGGGTACAGAGAAGATTCACGAGAATGATTCCGGGAATGAGAGGGTTAACATATGAGGAACGTTTGTCCGCTCTTGGACTGTATTCCTTGGAGTTTAGAAGAATGAGGGGAGACCTCATAGAAACATTTCGAATGTTAAAAGCATGGACAGAGTGGATGTGGCAAAGTTGTTTCCCGTGATGGGGGAGTCTAGTACGAGAGGGCATGACTTCAGGATTGAAGGGCGCCCTTTCAGAACAGAAATGTGAAGAAATTTTTTTAGTTCGAGGGTGGTGAATCTATGGAATTTGTTGCCACGGGCAGCAGTGGAGGCCAAGTCATTGGGCGTATTTAAGGCAGAGATTGATAGGTATCTGAGTAGCCAGGGCATCAAAGGTTATGGTGAGAAGGTGGGGCAGTGGGACTAAATAGGATAAAATGGATCAGCTCATGATAAAATGGTGAAGCAGACTCGATGGGCCTAATGGCCTACTTCTGCTCCTTTGTCTTATGGTCTTATGGAAACAAAGTCCAGATCCTGTGATTTCTGGGAAAAAAAATATATCGGTTGTAGAAAACAGTGAACAGAAATGGATTTTGTTGCTAGCACCAAATAATTTTTTTTGGTGGAGTAAACAGATGCTATTTCCATTGGCAACAAGGCCAGCATTCGGAGGGGATCAGTATTTTTAATGCAGCAAGTTACTGTAATGGAGAAGGGAGGTGGAGGCAGAGTCAGTGGAACTATCTAAAGAAAATAAAGAAGAAAAGTTTTCCAGGCTGAAAGGAAACAGGAGGTAGAGGGAACCTGTAATTCTCCCCACAGTAAAGAAGGGGAATTGTGAAGGATCTTGAAGAGGAAATGAATAAATAGCAGAAGGGAAATAATTTTCAGGACTGTGTGGAAGTGAGATTAACAGAAGAGATTTTGTATAGACATTATATACAAAATGGACTGAATAGCCTCTCCGAGATTTTAAGGTTCATATTTCCTTATGCTATGGAAGGTCATTTGGTCCCTTGAGTTAATGCAATCCCATTAACCCCCTTCCACATTTTCCCACAATTGATGTTCTCTCTCATATCCAACGCCCCCTTCTTTCTCCTGCCACACACCTACACCAGTGGTAATTTACGACAGCCAATTGACCTACTGACCGACATGTCTTTGGGATGTGGGAACAAAATGGATCACCCTGGAAAAACGCAGGCAGTTACCGGGAGAACAGGCAAACTCCACGCAGCACCGGAGGTCAGGGTTGAACCCAGAACGCTGGAGCTGTGAGGTAGCAAGGCTAGTTGTTCGATAATCTTACAGCTGTACCATTTCTATCACAGAACTAGCTGTGTAAAGTAGATTAGTTTGGTCTGTTCCTGTGATCTAAAATCCTCCTGTTCACGCTGTTGAAGTGCACCTGTCGAACGGGTCTAGTCTGGTCTTTAATCCACTAGACATTTCTCTCCTGGAGTGGCCAGACTCTCAAGTTTTCTTTTTCTTTCCTGCCTCCTTCAGCTGTGATCGGGGCTGGGATCAGTGGAGCGTCAGCTGCCCACTTCCTAAGGCAGTATTTTGGACGGAGCGTACAGATCGATGTTTATGAGAGCGGGACAGTGGGAGGGCGGTTGGCCAAGACTTCTATCAGTGGCCAGGAACACGAGATAGGAGGGGCAACCATTCACCCTCTCAGCCTGCACATCAAGGAGTTTGTTCAGCTGCTGGGTAAGTTGCAGTGACTTCTGCTGGAACTCTCACCCATAAAACAATTCTGAACTCAACAGCTTTCAAGAGTCACGCAGCACAGAAATAGGTCTGTTGGCTGTCAGATATCTTTGCACTAAATCTATCTGACTGCCTTTACTCCATTCCCTTCTATGCCTTGTCTATTTAATAGTCTGTGTAGGTGCCTCTTAAACAATAATTATATCTTATTATTACCATTATCTCCTCTGGAAGCACATTTCAGATAACGACCATTCTCTGTGTAAAAACGTATCCCTCAGATCTCTTTTAAAACTCCTTCTTTTCTACAATGAGAAACAAAATTTTGTCTGCCCCTTCTATGGCTCCATTAATCTTATACACTTCTATCAAGTGATACCATTGCCTCCTTCACTCTAAGGATTGCAAGTCTTATCTAATGTCCCTCCAGAACTAAAGTCCTCCAATCCAGGCAAAATCCTGATTAACCTCCTCCTCCTCGAGTCCAGATTTGTGTTTCCCTTATAATGCTGCTATTTTTTTTTCAGCCACAGTGCTGTTCAGCTATCTTTGATCTTTACATTACAAGACAGCCGAACCTTGTCTTGTCAGACTAAAGAAAATCTTCCATTAATCCTGACACCTCTGCTCTTTCCCTGTAGCCCTGAAAATTATTTCCACTTTTAAAGTGGTTCTCCAAACATCTTTTAGCTTTCTCCCCAGCCATAAGAAGAACAAACCTGGCCTTTAACAAATGATTTAAAACAAGTTCCGTGTATTTATTTTGATGTAGGAGGCGTTTGACCTCTCGAGTCTATACCGGCTTACAGGCAACTTTCTACCATTCTTTCTTTCTCCAAACTGAGAAATTGCACATTTCCACATTATTGCCCACTCGCTTATCATGCCCAAACCTCACTATAGACACCTTGGCAGCCCTGTGAAGTCCCATCATCTGCCTGACCCTTCCTGAGTGTTTGACTGCACGCTATCTTTATTTTTTTACCATCTGTCCTATCCTGAGTCCCATCACTCCGGTTCCCACCCCCCGCCAAATTAGTTTAAGGCCTCCCCAACAGCTCTAACAAACCTGTCCGCGAGAACATTGGTCCCCCTCGGGTTCAGGTACAACTCATCACTTTTGAACAGGTCATACCTCCTCCAGAAGAGATCGCAATGGTCCAAGAATCTGAAGCCTTGTTCCCTGCACCAGCTTCTCAGCCACGCATTTATCTGCCAAATCATCCTGTTTCTACCCTCACTGGCTCATGACACAGGCAGCAATCCAGAAATTACTATTCTGGAAATCCAGCTTCTCAGCTTTCTACCTAGCTCTCTAAAATCTCTTTTCAGGACCTCTTTGCTTTTCCTTCCTATGTCATTGGTACCAATATGTACAAAGACATCTAGCTGCTCTCCCTCCCTCTCCAAAATGTTGTGGACATAATTTGAGACATCCCTGACCCTGGCACCTGGGAGGCAACGTACCATCCGGGTGTCATGTTCACGTCCACAGAATCTCCTGTCTGTTCCCCTCACTATTGAGTCCCCTAGCACTACCGCTCCCTTCTTCTCTCTCTTCCCTTCTGCACCACGTTTTTTACCCCATGTTCTGACACTAATGACTCTTCACCGTGAAGACTGCATGTTGTTACCTCCAGAACATCGCCTCTCCAGTTGCTGTTGAATCCTTTGTTCCTAATTTTGCAGCTTCTGCACCAGACTCCAAGCTTCCATCTTCGGTAAAAATGAGGCAACCAGATCTCCTGTGTTTATCCCAACTGTTAACACACGCTGAAACCCACAAAACTATCAACAAACTGAACTCTCTGGCTCCTGGTCTGAATTTAAAATTCTTCCTCACATGTTCAAATCTTCCTGGACACTAGATCCCAACCTGGACTCCGATCTGTTAATTGTGTGATTTACCTCCATTTCTACTCGGTATTCTTCCAATTCTGACTGCTTGTCAAGAGATGGATTAAAGTAGACTTAGTAGTTTTAGGGAACAGTACAGTATGGCAGCGAGAGAATAACTTTCTACCATCCTTTCTGCCAACTGGACAATTGCACATCCCCACTTACAATTGCCCATTCACAATTCCTGCCCAAACACCACCTCACTCACTCTGTATACCCCTTACCTCTTCACCTCGCTTTATTATGCCAACAAACGTGGATATTGTAAGCACACACAAAATGTTAGCAGGGGTTCCCAAACTTTTTTTTAAATGCCATGGAGCCTTACTGAGGGGCCCATAGACCGCAGGTTGGGAACCTCAGCAGCGAGAGGAACTCAGCAGGTCAGGCAACATCCATGGAGATGAATAAACAGTCGACATTTTGTGCCGGGGTACTTCATCAGGGTCCTAAGTAGCAAAGGAAGCTGGATAAACAACAGGAAGGAAAGAGGAGTAAATTTAAAGTTATAGAGAGAAACAGCATGGAAATAGGCTTTTCGGCGATCTCATTAAAGGTGCCCATTTAGACCTATTTGTCCATGTTCTGCCCATACCCTTTTAAACCTTGCCTATCCATATATTTACCCAAATGCCTTTTAAATATATTGTACCTGCTTTGACTAACTCCTTTGGCAGTTTTTTTAAATATGTGCCACTCTCTGGGTGAAAAAGCCTCTCCAGTCCCTTTTTAAATCTTTCCCTTCTCACCTTAAACTTACGACCTTTTTTTTGGTTTCCTTTCCCTGGGGAGAAAGACTTAGTGCATTCACCCTATAAGTGCCCCTCGTGGTTTTGTACACCTCTATATGATCACCCCTCAGCCTCCAGTGCTTCGAGGAATGAAGTCCCCAGTCTGCCAAATCTCTCACTGAAACTCGGGCGCTCAAGGCTTGGCAACGTTATAGAATAGAAGGCTGTGGTGATGGGGTGGGAGGGGAAGAAGACAGGACAGCAGGAACGTGGGGGCCAAATGGCCTGTTTCTGCACAGTGTATTCATTTCAATCCCAGAATCTTAATGTTCCCTGTGTTTGTTCACACACAAGGTCTTACGGAGCGCAAGCACCCTAACAACCTGCTGGCGGTGTACGATGGGGAGCAGTTGGTGTTCGAAGAGAGTGAGTGGTTCATCGTTAACTTCATCAAGCTGCTCTGGCGGTACGGCTTTGACTTCCTGCGGGTGAAGATGTGGCTGGAAAACTATCAACACAGTTTCATGAGGTAAGGATCATCAGTACCAACAGCACAGAGCTATGCGTAGACAACTGCCACCTCACCCACGTCTGCTTTGGCTCCTTTGCCAACGCTAGATCTCTTCCCCTTTCTCCCAGTCTACAGAATTTGGAAGGGCTGCTCTTAACTCTGTCAGAATAGAACTGCTGAAAGGGTTAAATTATGAAACTTGGATGCACAGAATGGCCTTGAGCGGACTGATTAAAGACGTTAATTAGCACAGAACAGAAAGAAATGGTCTGGGTACATGTGGTGGGGGAATGGACCAAAGGTTCTAGCCCTACACTGGGCACTTGGTCACTGAGAGAGCACAAAGTACACAGAGGGTGTGGGAGCTGGAATCTGTCATCAGGGGATCAGCTGTACACTTTAAAACTGGCATTGGGAGAGATTTGTATGGAGCCAAAGATAGTTGTAGAACAGAGGATCCAATTCAGCCATGATCCAAGTTCGTTACAATAAAGACCCAGGGGACCAAATAGTCTCCTCCTATTCTCATGCCTCTTGGAGCAGGGTTGGCTTGGCAATGTTTAGTTGATTACCGTGCAAGAGATTGTGGTCTTAAACACAAACTGTAACCTGGCTGTTTGGAGTAGGAGTGTGAGAGGGACAAGGCATGTTCTCGTAATGAGTGGGGTTTCGCCGTAGAGTTGTGACTGAGACCTTTTGGCCGTCACCTCAGCACCCTGAAGAAGCTCTGGTCTGCTACCTTAATTCATGGCAGCCCACGTGGCAAAGGCACCCCAGCAATAAGAACACAGCATGATCCCAGCACCGCATAGAAGAATAAAAGGCCAGGATTTCCATGCCTGGTACTACCAGTTCTGAGAGGGACGTCCTTCCTCGGAAGCTACACTGGTTGTCATTGCTGCCTCCCAGGATCAGTTCCAGCCAGTCTACAGATGGCTCAAGGAGCAGGAGGGCAGACAGAAGCCTACACTGGGGTCACCAGGAGCAGTATTATACCCCCATCTGGGTAAATCCAGCAGGTGGAAAGGAAACACTCAGCATACCAGGCAGCGTCTGTGGAGAGAGAAACGGAGTTAGTGCTTCAGGACGTTCATCAGAACTGGGGAATGTTTGTGTCCAGTCTTGGAGCGAGTGCAGGAGCTGAGAAGGAAGGGCATATCTGGCGCCGGGCCAGATTGAAATGTTCATTTGCATTGGGACTGGAGGCAAGAGATGGACTGGTTCAGCTTGCTGCTTGGCTCTATGCTGAGCTAGACTAAGTTGTCTTAGTCTCTGTACACTTAGTCTCAGAACGCTATTTGCTTGTGTTCATTGTATGCATGATTTATTTCTCCACACATCAGCTGTTTGAAGGTCTTTTTTTAATGAGTTCTGTTAGTATTCTTTGTTTTGTGGCTGCCTGTTAGGAGATGAATCTCAAGTATATATATTTTGATAATAAATGTACTTTGAACTTTGAAGGGCAGAAAAGTGAGAGAGATTAGTGATTATGGTCCATGATGTAAAAGGGTAATAATAGGCCAAAGAAAGTTGGGTCTAGAGGAAATATAAGCAGGAACTGGATCAAAATCAGGAGTTGCTGAAATTGTGCGCTCTAATAGGGTGGATAGTCCTTTTCCGAAGTGAAGAAGGTTTGAAACAAGAGGCCTCAGTTTACTGAGAGGGGAGAAGTTCAAAGGAGATCTGAGGGTCAAGCTTTTTACACAGAGGGTGGTGAGTATATAGATGTGGTGTAAGCAGGTAAAATTACAGCATTTAAAAGGTGTTTGGACAGGAAGGGAGTTGAGTGATACGGACCTTGTATGGACAGATGGGATTACTAGAGATTGACTACATGGTTGGCATGGATGAATTGGGCTGAAGGGCCTATTTCTCTCTGTACAGTTTTGTGACACTGTTGTCCAGAAAGCTGCCATGTGTCTAATCAGGTGAGGCATCAATCCTCAAATTTGCATCAGGCTTCCTGGGAGGAACGCAAGAAACTGAGCACAAAGTGATCAGAGAGGGATGGAGCAGTAATAGATCACCTGATCAGATGAAGGTCTTAAAATATTCACCCAAACTAGAGGGGATCACATCAAGAGGTAAAGAGATTAGTCTTATTTGTCACATGTGCATTAATCAAAACATATGGCAAAATGCATCAAAGTTGCTGGTGAATGCAGCAGGCCAGGCAGCATCTCTAGGAAGAGGTACAGTCGACGTTTCAGGCCGAGACCCTTCGTCAGGACTCGGCCCAAAACGTCGACTGTACCTCTTCCTAGAGATGCTGCCTGGCCTGCTGCGTTCACCAGCAACTTTGATGTGTGTTGCCTGAATTTCCAGCACCTGCAGGATTCCTCATGTGGCAAAATGCATTGTTTGCGATGTGCTGGGGGCGGCTCACACCTGTGGCCGGGCTTCAGGCATCAGCATAGCATGCCTCCCCCCCAACTCACCCTAACTGTATGTCTCTGAAATGTGGAAAGAATCCGGTTTCCTGGAAGAAACCCACACGGACACAGGGAGGATGTTCAAACCTCTTAAAGACAGAGTGGGAATTGGTCCCTGATCAGTGACTGCTGGTGTTGTAAAACGATTGCTGTAACCACTATGCTGCCTAAATTTAAGAGCTACAAATGAAGGAAGTAAACTGAAAGAAGCAAAAGCAAGTTGCTGCTGTTTCGGCAAGAGAGATTTAACTCTCATGATTTTGCTATCCTCTTAAAAATTGATGCTTGCTTGGAGACTGAAACATCTGTATTTGTCGCCTGCAGAATCTATCAGTACCAGGCTATGGGCTACTCCTTCTCGACCATGGAGAAGATGCTGCAGGTGCTTGGCGGTGACAAGTTTGTACAGCTGACCAAGCGTTCCATTGACGAAGCCTTGCAGGAGGCCGGCATCAGCCAGAGGTTCATTGACGAGATGGTCGGCCCCATCATCAGGCTCACCTATGGAGAGGGTGTCCATGTCAATGCATTCATAGGTACAGCAGCACTTCATGGTGTTTGTATGTTGTTCCTGAGATACAGGTAGAGATATATTGTGAATGAGAGGTTGCCGATGTGCTGCCATTTGACCACATCCTGTAGGTTGATGCTGTGGCTCGGCCAGCTGTCCTAACCACGGCTATTTAACTAAGAAGGTTGCCCAACCCTTACTCTCCCTCCCTGCCACAGTTCCTGAAGTTCCCATGGGAGGATTCTATCCAAAGTTAGCATGAAAATGGGGCAACAGATCACCATGGGTTGGTCATAATGCGGGACTTGGAAATATTTGAAACCCCAGGTACAGGCAGTTTTGGCCAGGGCGTATTTATTGTCCTTCTGCAGCAGTCCTGCGGAAATGGTTAATGGGGAGACATCTTCTCAAAAAGCCCCTGCCCTCATGCAGAGCCGGTGCAGTGAAAGCCTTGGCTCGCCCTATCCCCGGCCATATCAGAGCTTGTTGCTTATAATGTAGCACAGGGGTCCCCAACCTTTTTTGCACTGCGGGCCGGTTTAATATTGACAATATTCTTGTGGACTGGCCGACTGGGTGGGGGGGTGGGGGGAGGTGTTCAACATAGGGTTAAACTCACCATACATTTAGGGTTGCCAACTTTCTCACTCCCAAATAAGGGACAAAGGTAGCAGTCAAATACGGAACACGTGTTTACCCCGAGAAACACTACCATGACCATGAAGCCTTGCGCGGGCACCTGTGTGCGCATACGTGACGTGCGCATGCATGTGTGTTCCGATTTTTTTTTCCACAAATTGGTTTTGTGCAATTCTGTTCAGTGAAACTATACTGTACATACATTATTTCTACTTTATATAGGCTGTGTATTTATCATAGTATTCCTGCTTTTACTATATGTTAGTGTTATTTTCAGTTTTGTGTGTTATTTGGTATGATTTGGTAGGTTATTTTTGGGTCTGGGAACGCTCAAAAAATTTTTCCCATATAAATTAATGGTAATTGCTTCTTCGCTTCACGCCATTTCAGCAGGAAAGGTTTCATAGGAACGCTCTATCTTAGCGGGGGAAATACGGGACAAGGGCGGTCCCGTATGGGACAAACCAATTTAGCCCAACATACAGAATGTCCCGGCAAATACAGGACAGTTGGCAATCCTATGTTCAAGTTCAACAGTGCGTGGCAGAGAATGAGGAAAGGTGCAGCTGACTCATATCGTTTCCTCGCGGCCCAGTAGCACATGCTTTGCTTTGCATGGCCCGGTGGTTGGGGACTGCTGCTGTAGCGTGAAGGTTGGAGCCAGAGTGATCTGTAGCCCACTCAACCAATCCTGAATTAAAACCAGAAGATGTGGGAGAAGCACTCGGACAGTAACTGTGGAAAGGGAAGCAGAGTTTATGTATTGGGTTGAAGGCCTCACAGATTATGTCAAGGGACCTCTCACCTGAAAAATGAACTCTGTTTCTCCCCACTCAACCTCTGAAGCTCTGGACAAAACAATCCATGTGCATCCAACCACCTTGCTTTGAAGAACAGGGAAGTTCTTCCTAATTGGAAGATTGATTGTAAAGTCATAGAGTAGATTTATATGGGACAGCAAAACTTTGTGAGCCAAAGAACCCATGCTGTGCTGCTTTCTTTTTCCTACATTCTTCGATGTCCTAGCCAATATTAACTGCAGGAGTGGCTAGATTACACGTAGATTATCGACTCAAGCTGTGTTGTGGGATCCACTAAGTCCAAACTGCCTGCTAAGTTACACTTCTAATTAACAGTAAAGCTCTGCGGGGTGTCAGTCAATGATGCAAGCTGTTTTTGGAGTACAAAACTTTCCTTCCTGTACAGGTAGCATGGTGGAGCATGGCACAGCTCCAGTGTCCCAGGTTCAGCCCTCAGTTTGCGGGCTGTCTGTGTACACATTTACCAAGGAGCTCCTGTCATATCCCAAAGATGTGTAGATTTGTATGTTAATTGGCCACTGTTAATTTTGTGTGTGCGTAGATGGGTGGTAGGAACTAGGGGGTGTAAAAGGGATGGTGGAGAGTAGATTAAAGAAAAAATTAGTTAAGAATTAGGATAGCCCTATAAACAGGTGAAGCAATGCATTGAAACAGCCTGTCTATCTTATAAGGAAAGTCTGAAAATATAATCTTCCTGAATATTAAATAGAATAAGCTGTGGAAAGGCAGAAACAGCTCTATATTAGGTAGCATATAACTAACCAGCATTACAGAATCTTTCTCTCCCTTTTAAGCAACAAGGAAAGGGAAGTTTAATCAAACAGGATACTTTGCACACCTTGGGATTTCCTGAAGCACATTGCAATCAATACCTGATTCCACAATGTTGTGTTGGAGGAAATGGACAGGCTGTCTGCGCACAGTGTGGTACTGGTGATGACCAGATAACCTGTTCATTAACACCTTTGACTGAGAGGAAAATATTGGCCCAAACATCGGTGGAATCCTTATGAACTTTTTCTCTTCCAGTGAAGAGAGCAGACAGGGATTTGGTTAGCTGTTTGTTCATTATGTGCTGAGTTGTATGAGCTGAGGCGTTCGTGGTCTTTTAGATGACCATGATTGTTCTTGGAAACTTTTTCTGCCAAAGTAATTTGCCATTGCCGCTTTCTGGTCAGTGTCTTTACAGGACAGGTCACCCCAGTCATTATCAATACTCTGTGGAGATCGTCTGCCTGGCGTTGGTGGTCGCATAACCAGTAATTGTGATATGCACCAGCTGCTCATGTGACTGTCCACCAGCTGTTCCTATGGGCTTCACATGGCCCTGATCAGCATCTAACCATCTTGCCCAAGGGTGAGCTGCAGGCTGGCAGAGGGAAGGAGCGCCTTACACCCCCTTTTGTAGAGATGTATCTCCACCCCACCACCTGAGGTGTAAAAGTTAGCTGTACAGGCATAGAATGCTTTAAATATTCAGCCTGTCAGGCAGCATGTGAAAAGAGAAAGAAAATTCATGATTCAGGTTGATGACTTTTTATAGACTCTACTTGACCTACTAAATGTTTCCAACATTTTAGTTTTTATTTCAGTTCTCTTCAAAATTTTTCCTTGGTTTAACATCCTGTCTGACAGTGCACCATGAACTCAGTACTGTACCCACAATATTAGGCTAAATATGTACGCTGACATCTCAGTAGTGAGGCTTGAACCCACAGCCTGTGTATCGGAGGTATAAAGATGATAAAGGGTGCCGAGCTATAAGCCGTTGTCTTTGCCGCACCTGCAGGCATGACCTCGCTGTCAGAGACAGAGTCCGATCTGTGGTCTGTGGAAGACGGGAACCAGCTCATCTGCTCAGGCCTGCTTTACTCTGCGAAAGTCAACCTCATCAAAGGCAAGGTCACCTCCGTCGAAGCCAAGAAGAGGCCTCGTCGCAATGGTGAGTCCTCTTGTTCCAACAGCTGGTCAGTGACGTGTGCGGCTGAGGAAAGTTATTGGGAGCTGAGCAAGGCGTTCTTGGGCAGTTACCATTCAGAGGATAGATTATCGTTATGCTGTCGAAACTCCTTGCCGCCTCAAATCCAGGTTTGTGCTTTTTGATATATGAGCATAGAATTGTCAAGGCATTTGAGCTCCCCGAGATCATGCAGCATCCAATTAGAACAACTTTATCACTTCCTTTCCTTTCTTTCTTTCCCCACAGATTAACCTCTATCAAACCTGTTTGGGAAGGCAAGGTAGCGTAGCAGTTAACGTAACCCTAATGTAGCACTAGCGACCTGGCTTCTATTCCATCACTGTCTGTAAGGAGTTTATACATTCGTCATGACCATGTGGATGTCCTCCACGTGCTGCTCTTCCCTCCCACATTCCAAAGACATATTGTATGGGGTGGTAGATTAACCGGTCATTAATTGGTAGTCGATTAATTGGGCTCATTGGGCTGGAAGGGCAACCCTTACTCTCCCTCCCTGCCACGGTTCCTGGGAGATTCAAACAAATGTCAGCATGAAAATGGGGCAACAATATCACCGAGAGTTGGTCACCATGCAGGACTTGGAATATTTGAAACCCAGGTACAGGCGGTGTTGACCAGAGCATGTCTATTGTCCTTCTGCAGAATTGCTAAATCAGAAGACATCTTCTCATTGGGCTGGAAGGGCCTGTTACCATGCTGTATCGCTAAATAAAATTTTAAAAATAAATGCCTAACCATTTCCCTTTGCATTCACTGAATCCATTTCAAAATATCGATGTTACCTTGTGTCCAATTTATTAAAAAAAAGTTCATCCTGTCATCACTTTGTACCTTTGCTCAGTGCATGCTGAACTGTTGGTCATACAGGCTTGTGAAAGAGATGTTAAATTGCCCTCTCAACTGGCTGAGAGGAATTCCAGGGAAGTTGCCCTCTGTGTTAGTCATTAGGTTCCTTCAACAAATGATTTCGAATGCAGATCATTTGAGAAATTCTGAGAGAGTCTGGGAGGTGATGGGTGGAAGAGATAAAAGGCCAGAGAAGAAGGAATCAAATAGGAGGTGACAGTGGACCATGAAATAAAGGGGAGGAGGAGAGGACCCAGAGGGAGGTGATGGGCAGAAGATGAGAGCAAGGAAGGAGAGGAGAAGAAGTGAGAAGGTAAGCAGAGTGGGGAATGGAAAAAGAGCAAAGGGACGGCGGTGGACAAAACAGTGTGTTCTATTGTGATTCAGTGTTTTCTCCTTAAATTTCAGGTGATGAGGTTACTATTTATGAAGTGAACTACGTGGATGGCCCCGGCACTGGCTATGGGGCATACGATATCGTCATTGTTGCAGTCCCCTTGCACAGCTCCGATCCAGAAATCCATTTCCGGGCTTTCTCCCAGCCGATCGATGTAGCTCAGGGTCGCTACCAAGAGAAGTTTGTCACGCTGGTGGAGGGCCATTTAAACGCTTCTTTCTTCAGCTACCACGGGGCTGGGCCTTTCCGTCCCACCACCATCGGCACCACCGTACACTCGGGCAACTTCATCCTGGGCGCCAGTGTCTCGACACCCATCACAGGCGTGGCATCCCCCACCCGGGTCTGGAAGGTGCTGTCGCCCGAGCCCCTGGGCGAGAAGCGGTTAAGGCAGCTCTTCCCATCCTGGGCTGCCGTGCGCCAGGCCCAGTGGCTTGCCCACCCACGCTACAGCCCAGACGATCGGGTGCCGCCCTTCGTCCTCCACGACCAGCTTTACCACCTCAATGCCATTGAGTGGGCAGCCAGCACCCTTGAGATGATGGCCATTGCTGCCAAGAATGGTGCCCTCCTCGCCCACCACCGCTGGTTCGGGCAGCTGGACAAGGTTGACCAAAATGTGCCACAACAAGTTAAGGTTGAACTCTGACCAGAGCTAACTGGAAAAGCTGCTTGGCTCTGAGGCATTTTCCGTACTGGATGTTTACTTTCATCTAAAGAAATGGTTTACGTTTGCACTGAATTACATTGAAAGTCACAGCACTGGAAAAGTCTGTACTGCCCTTTGGCCTGTGCAGGTGTTGGCACTCCAAACAAACCTCTCACCCTCATTAGTGCTGCTCAGTCACTGCGGAGATCATAAGACATAAGAGCAGAGTAAGTCAATACAGTCCATCGAGTCCATTCTGCCATTTGATCATAGCTGATTTATTTTCCCACCAAACTCCATTCCCCTGCCTTTGCCCCGTAAATCTTGACGTCTTTACTAATCAAGAGCCTATCACTCTCCAATTTAAATATACCCAATGACTTGGCCTCCACAACCGTCTACGGCATTAAATTCCACAGATTAACTACCATCTGGCTAAAGAAATTCCTCATCTTTTCTAAAGCGGCCCTTTTTTTCTGAGGCTGTGCTCTCCAGTACTAGACTCACCTGTGGGATGAACTTCTGCCTTATCAACACCATCTAGACAGAGTTTCTCCAGAAATCCCTACTGGATAGATTATTGAATTCCTGTCTAGTTTCGAACTTCCCTCATGAAAGAAATATTTTTCTCCTCGTCAATTCTTCTTAATCATGAGCCTCTAAAAATTTTTCCTGTAAGCCTCCCTGTCAAAAAAGACTCAGCCTGTCCAGAATTTCCTGCTGCTTAGAACTTCTGCCGTCATCCTTGGTGTCATCCCTAGAATCCTGACCCTCTAGATTCCTCTGTAATATTGAGTGTGGAACTGGGTTTGTTGTTCTTGGAGCAGGAGTGGCACCTGACGGAGATGGGCAAACTTAGGAGAGCAAAAACGTGGATAATGAGAAATACTGTCTCTCCCCATAACAGAGACTTTTATAGCCGGAGGACATGGGTATAAAGCGAGGTGATCTGAAGGAGAATTTCTTTCAGCCAGATGTTGGTTGCAATCTGGAATCTGGTGGTGCAGGCAGGTACTCTAACAACATTTTAAAAAGTACCTCGTTAAACACCTGAATTATCAAGGCCTAGAAGGTCACAGGCCGAGTACTGGCAAATAGGATTAATTTGGATGGGTGCTTGTTAGTTTGCACATGATGGGCTGAAGGGGTGTATGACTCTGATTCTGTAATTGATCCAAGTGATTATGTCAGTAATGGTGTCTCTGCTGGTCCACATTAATTTTTTTGCTCTTTTCCATGGTATTTTGAACAGTTTTGAAATATTGGAAGAAATATTCACTCTGTTAAAGTTAATGTATTTAGATGTCTGTGCTTATTTCTTCTCCACAACTTTAGCCTACCCTACTGTCCAACTTGTTCAGAGGAAAGCACATTACTACTCAGAGCTGGATGCATGGGTTTTGCTAATGGAGGAAATTAAGATAATTTGCAACAGCGTATCATCAACTTGTGGGCACTCCTGCATGCAATGTACCAGATTCAACAGAAAACCTCTTTCCCCACACAGGCCACAACCATGGTTTGATCTTGTTGCTTCATGTGAAGAATATAATGAGGGGACTGCTGACAATGAACTGGAATGAAGTCATGGGAGGCAGTCAAGGAGGATCTTGAAGAGACTGATAGCAGGGCAGGAAATTTAGGAAGAGCTTGTAGAGGGACTATAGTGTTAAGAGACAACAATGTGGGAGTTTGTGTTTTTGTTTGACTTATCAAGTAAAGAGAAGATTAGTTTTATTTGCCAAATATATTACAAAACATCAAAGCATACAGTGAAATGGGTTGATGGGCCAAATGGCCTAATTTTGCACCTGTGTCTTATGATTTGCATCAAATCCAATCAGTAAGGGTTGTGCCCACAAGTGTCACCATGCTTCCAACACCATCGTAGCATGCCCACAACTCTCTACCCCTAACCATGTCCAGAGAATGTACAAGCTCCTTATAGGCAACAGCAGGAATTGAACCTGATCAGTGTTTGCTGGTGCTGTTGATCGTTACACTAACAGCTGTGCTACCGTACTGCTGGCTACATTACCGTGTGGGTAAAGCAACTGATGTGCGGCTGGATTATAAAAGGCGAGAAAGTGAGATGGGCGAAGAGCACCAATAGGAGAGACATTTCATCCATAATGCTCTCCCATTTTACTAATTTGTTGTTCTTTCTCCTGTCATTTGTAGATGGTTGGGTAGAATTGTATTACACCTTTGAGTATCTGGATCTTGTCAACATAATGAATTTCGGGCCAAGACCCTTCGTCAGGACCCTTCACTAGGTCCTGACGAAGGGTCTCGGCCCGAAACGTCGACTATACCTCTTCCTAGAGATGCCGCCTGGCCTGCTGCATTCACCAGCAACTTTGTGTGTTGCTTGAATTTCCAGCATCTGCAGAATTCCTCGTGCTAACATAATGAATTTGAAGTTTTTGCCTGCACTGAGATTGAGTCATTCTTGGGCATGATATAAAACTGGGACTAACTCTGTTCGTTTGGAGGGGAATAATTCTGTTTTTTAAAAAAAAAACACAAAAAGGAGTGTCTTCCCATCGTCAATATTCACCCTCATTCAACATCAATGAAACAGATTTGCATAAATTGGCTGCTGCTGTTTCAACATGACAAAAGGCAATAGTCACTTCACTAATGATGAATGCTTGGAGTTTGTGAATGGGTCTATAGAAATCAGGATTGTATTTACATCAGGATGTATTTCTTTCTACCGTCTCCAACTCCTTGGGATATTAGCAGCTACACGTGCCTTTGTATAGAAACGAGTACTGGAAATACTCAGCAGTTCAGGCAGCATCTGGTGTGAGAAACAGAAGATAATACTTCAAGGAGTTGGCTTTTCCACACTATCTTGAGGAAAGGCTATCAAAATAAATGATTAATTGTTTTCACTTCACAGATGCTGCCTGAATGGCAGAGTATTTCCAGCATTTTAGTTTTTTATTTTTTTTATTGTTTTCATGACTTCAGTGCTATTTTATTTGTGCCTTAGTGCTTTTTTTAAATAACAAAAATATGTGCCCGTTCTGTAGATTCCTGATGTTTACATGCAAGCCTGCCTTCAGGATTATTTTATTAAAGTAGTCAGATAATTGCCGAATTATGCCTGTTGGTGTACCTTTTAATCATCCAAGGGAGAATCTCTCACTTGTGTCATGAAATTTGTTGATTTGCAGCAGCAGTATAGTGCAAAGACATAAAAATTACTATTAATGACAAAATAAATATATTGTGCAAAGTAAAGGTGGACCATTCAGAAATCTGATGGTGGGGAAAGAAGGTGTTCCCAAATTCAGTCATTTATTGAGATACAGCACGGAATTCGAGCTATGCCACAGGGCAACCCCCGATTTAATCCTAGCCTAATCACGGGACAATTAACCTGTCAACAGGTACGTCTTTGGACTGTGGGAGGAAACCAGAACACCTGGAGCAAACCCATATACAAACTCCTTGCTGGCAGTGGCGGGAATTGAACCCTGGTCACTGGTACTCTAATGCCTTGTGCTAACCACTACACTACCGTGCCACCCTATTCCTTGTGCAGGTCTTCAGGCTCCTGTACCTCCTCCCCAACTGTCGTAATTAGAAGCTCATTAACAGAAAGATGAAATGCTGTAAGCAGTCACCAGGTCAAACGATTTTTGCAGATAGTGATAAATGGATCAATATTTCAGGCTGATGAATGCCAGCAACTGGGAGATCGGGGTTCAATTCCCATCACTGTCTGCAAAGAGTTTGCAAGCTCTTGCTGTGACCATCTGGGTTTCCTTCAGGTGCTTCAGTTTCCTCCCAATTTCCAAGAGCCGTACTAGTTAGGGGTACTAGTACCAGGTAGGGGTGGTCAGTTGTTAGCAATGCTCCATTGGTGCTAAAAATATGGCAACACTTGCGGGCTGCTCCAGCACCTTGAACTGTGTTGGTTGTTGATGCAAATGACACATTTCACTGTAAGTTCCGATGTTTCAAAATACTTGTGACAAATAGAGCTAATCTTTACCCTTTAAAGATTTCAATGTCTTTTGCTTGCCTTATGTAAGATGAGTGGGTGGATGCACTTAAAGTGGCAGCTGACTTCTGATTACATTGGGCAATAGAAGGGAATGCATCCATGATTAATGCAGGACACATTGAAAAGCCTCAGGAGTATTAGTTTTAATTCTTGTTGTTAAAAGTTTATTAAAACACATACGGACCACTGTTGCATCACCATCGAAAGGGCAGATAGCAAGCTCGCCCATGCTTGTATCTGGATGAAATATTCCCCCAGCATATTAGTTTGGGGCAGCACGACAACCTGGGTTCAATTCCCACCGCTGCCTGCAAGGAGTTTGTACGTTCTCCCTGTGACCGCGTGGGTGCTCTGGGTCCAAAGACATACCGGTCAGTAGATTAATTTTGTCATTGTAAATTGTGCTGTGATTAGGCTAGGATTAAATCAGGATTGCTGGGTGGTCTGGCTTGAAGGACTGTATCTCAATAAAAAAAATTAAATAATACTTTCAGTTCCTTTCAACGAGCACTTGTAACTTGCACAGTGTTTGAGTTCTTGAGAATCATTTGCACTTGTGTTCTCCTCCCTTTCGCCAAGTCATTTGGCCTGGATTGCGAAAGTCCTTGTCAGTAAACATGTCAAGTTTCATGCACATCGTAAATCTGCTCTGGTTCCAATTCTTTTGCAATAAATTTCTTTCAGAAGCTGTCAGTAGCCATAACCCTCATCACTTCCCCTGGAAACACTTTGCATCACTTTGCTTTTGATAAATTGAGTCAGCTGTCAAGATGAACCATACTTCCTAATATTCCCAAAATAAATTCTTGGCTTGTTTCGGGTGAGTAACTACAAACACTGACGTAGCTTCATCCCTTTGAATACAGAGCCATTTCAGACTCTGATAAAGAAGAGTGGAAAAAATAACACACAGGCTCTGTTACAGATGATGGATAATTTCTGATGCAGTGGGTAAACTGAGTAGCCTGAGTTGTAGAATTTGACGTTGAGTTCAGAAGACTGCAGTTTGTCGAGGAAAAAGATGAGGTGCTGTTCCTTTAGCTTTCGTTGGGCCTTTTTATAACAGTGCAGTAAGCTGCAGTCACACACTCAGTGGCCATTTTGTTAGGTACAGATGTGGAACCCAGCGTGGTCTTCTGCTGGTTCGACGTGCTGTCCATTCAGAAATGTGCTTCTGCACACTACTGTTATAGCACATGGCTACTTGAGTTACTGTCACCTTCCTGTCAGCTTCAACCAATTTGGCCGTTCTCCATCGACTTCTCTCTTTAACAAGGTGCTTTTGCCCAAAACTGCTGCTCACTGGATGTTTTTTGTTTTTCCCCATTCTCTGTAAATTCCGTTGTCCATGAAATTGCCAGGAGATCAGCAACTTTGTGATACTCAAGTCGTCACTTTTTATTGTCATTTTGACCCTAACTGCTGGTACAGTACACAGTAAAAATGAGACAATGTTTTTCAGGACCATGGTGCTACATAAAACAATACAAAAACTATACTAAACTACGTAAAACAACACAAAAACTGCACTAGACTACAGACCTACCCAGGACTGCATTAAGTACACAGAAGTGCAGGCATTACAATAAGTAATAAACAAGACAATAGGCACAGCGGAGGGCAGTAGGTTGGTAGTCCGATGGCTTGGGGGGAAAACTGTTACATAAACAGCTGAATGGCAGCGTCCGGGATTCTGTCCGTTTCTGTACTCCCACCAAGTATTTCGTTGGAGTCGGATGTAGTCCAATTTAATATCCATTGGGGAGCAGAATGGACAGGAGAGCCAGCCCGCTAGGGCTTGCTTTTTTCCTGGCATGGACTCCTGCCCGCTCGCCTTGCTTCCGCTTCCTCGCACACCGCTTACGACGTCCCCACCTCCGGCCACCGGCATCAGGCGACCCCAATGACTGCAGGCCTGAGTGCCTCAGCAAGCGGAGGTCGTGCAATTTAACCAGCAGATCTTCATGAAGGTTTGTTTTTGGGTGATCTCTGTATTGTAGCAGTATCTGGTGATGGTAGATAGTCGGTCTGTTATCCATTGTCCAAAACCCTAATTGTGCCTTAAAATTAAATTTAAAAAACTAAATTAAAGTAGCACCAGATCTGAAAGGCCGCCTGCTGCACCCAATCAGACACCATCAATCATTAGAATCAGGTTTAATATCACCAGCATATGCCATGAAATTTGTTAATTTAGAAGCAGCAGTACAATGCAATACATAATAATATAGAAAAAATGTAAATTACAGTAAGTATATATGTATATTAATTAGTTAAATTAAAAATAGTGCAAAAACAGAAATATAAAAAAGTGAGGTAGTGTTCATAGATTCAATGTCCAATTAGGAATGGGATGGCCAAGGGGAAGAAGCTAAGCCTGAATTGCTGAGTGTGTGCCTTCAGGCTTCTGTACCTCCTACCTGATGGTAAGTGAGAAAAGGGCATTCCTAATGGTAACAATGACAAGAGGGCATGTCATGGGTGATGGGGGATCCTTAATAATGGATGTTGCCTTTCTGAGGCACCGCTCCTTGAAGATGTCTTGGATACTATGGAGGCCAGTACCCAAGATGGAGCTGACTAATTTGACAACTTTCCGTAGCTTCTTTCGATCCTGTGCAGTAGCGCCCCCTACCCCCCCATACCAGACAGTGATGCAACCTGTCAGAATGCTCTCCACAGTACACCTATAGAAGTTTGTGTGTCCTAATGAAACATAGCTGCTGTCATGCCTTCTTTACAGCTGCATCGATATGTTGGGACAAGATTAGATCCTCAGAAATATTGACACCCAGGAACTTTAAATTGCTCACTCTCTCCACTTTTGATCCCTCTGAGGATTGGTTCACGTTCCCTCGTCTTACTCCTCAGAAGTCCGCAATCAGCTCTTTGTTCTTCCGGACGATAAGGGCAAGGTTGTTGCTGCGACACCACTCAGCTAGCTGGTATATCTCACTCCTGTAGGCCCTCTCGTCTCCATCTGAGATTCTACTAAAAATGATTGTATCATCAGCAAATTTTATACCTGGCATTTGAGCTATACCTAGCCATACAGTCGTGGGTATAGAGAGAGTAGAGTGGTGGGTTAAGCACACTTCCCTGCGGTGTGCCAGTATTGATCATCAGTGAGGAGGAGATAGTACCAATCCACACAGATTGTGGTCTTCTGATGAGGAAGTCCAAGATCCAATTGCAGAGGAAGGTAGAGAGGCCCAAGTTCTATAGCTTTTTGATCAGGACCATGGGAATGATGGTGTTAAACTCTGAAGTATAGTCAACGACCAGCATCCTGACATAGCATTTACATTGTCCAGGTGATCTATGGATGTGTGACGAGCCATTGCAATTGTGTCCGCCGCACGCCTATTGTGGCGATAGGCAAATTACAGTGGGACCAGGTCCTTGCTGAGCGATGACCAACTTTCAAAACATTCACCGTCGATATGAGTGCAAATGGACTATAAAGATAGCTTACGCTACTCTTCTCGGGCACTGGTATAATTGTTGCCCTTTTGAAGCAAGTGGGAATTTCTGACCGTAACAGTGAGGTGTTGAAAACGTCCTTGAATACTCCCTCCAGTTGGTTGGCTGTTTATTCTTTTCCATAATACGACCTGGCCTCCTGAGTTCCTCCAGCCTTGGACTTGCAGCATCTGCAGATTTTCTCGTGTTTGTGACTCTAATCCTGGCAACATCTTCATAAATCTCCTCTGCACTCGTTCCAGCTTGCTGGCATATTTCCTAAATCACGGCGTCAAAACAGAACACAATGCTCCAAATGTGACCTCACCAAAGTCTATAACTGAATGAAAATAAGAACAATTGTAGATACCAGAGGTATGAGATAAAAACAGAAAATGCTGCAAACACTCAGCAAATTAGGCTACGTCTGTGAAAGGAGAAACAGAGGTAGGGGCTGATTAGACGGAAAGGCAGGAATGTTGGAGGAACTCTTTCAGCATCTGTGGAGGATCAACCATCCCAAATACTCCACAAAACCTATCTGACCCCTGAGTTCCCCCAGCTGTTTGCATTTTGCACCAGATCCTAGCATCTGTATCTCCGTGGCAATGGTGGCAGCTGATTGCTGGGCGTAGCCGATGCCTGCAGTTGATTGGAAGGAGACGCACAAGTCCTGTGAGATGATTGGACACGCTGGGGGAGCGCATAGAACTGATTGGTTGGAAAAGTAGCAAGCAATCTGTTGGACGAATTAAAATAAAACCTACAGATTTTAGCAAACTGAAATACAACGACAAACAGGAGAAAACATTCAATAAGAGGTAGCATTTGTAGGAGCTAATATTTTGCCCTTCATTCCACTGGATGACCGGCGGTTCTGCACTGAAATCCTATTGGTTGGGCGGTGAGTAATGCTGCCAACCGATTGGACAGGGTTGCCGAGCTCCGGCCGTTAGTCAATGACGGAGAGCGTCTGCGCCGAGTTTTTGACGTCAGTTGGAGCGCGACCGTCAGTGAAGGATTGAAGCGCGAGTAGCGAGAGGAAAATGAGCAAAGCGCACCCGCCCGAGTTGAAGAAGTGAGTCCGGGAGAGCGGGATCGAGAGGATACGGAGGGTAGGGAGGGAGGAAGTAATAGCTGGGGCCCTCGTTAAGTCTCTGCTCAGCTCAGCTCTAGCGTTCACTGGAGGCGCGGCACCCGCCTGTGGGGCATGAAGGCGGTTTGGGCTTGTAGGCCCATACATGTGGGGGCCCGCGGGTTGAGAGGGGGGGGGGTTACTCAGGGGCTTGTACGTCTCTCCATGTGAGCAGAACGGCTGGACAGGTCGAAGGATGGGAGGTGGGGAGGAAGGGAATTCCTTCAGGGTGGCCTGATGATGGTACCGCAGGCCTTGAATCTGCAGCTGGCAGCTCCCCAGTTTGCGCCGGTGCTTCTGATCCACATCCGCACCCTAGCAATAACTACCCTCCGCCGACCGGCTTCTTCCTGAGCGCCCCCCCCCCACTTCGTTATGGGCTCATCCCCTCAGCTCTCGGGAAAGAGAGTGGAGGAAATAAGCTTCAGAGCAGCTTAGCCCGTGCATTTGGGGTACACTCTCCAGTTATAGAAGCGGCGTGCACTCTGTAAGCACAGGCGTCAAATGGATCCGTCACCATTGAACAGAGAAAAGTAAATCATTATAAACAGTAAATGGCTCTGTATTTGCTGGAAATCTTGTGCAAAACAGACGAGTGCTAGAGGAACTTAGCAGGTCAGGCAGCATCTATGGAGGGAAATAGTTGACGTCACAGCTAAGACTCTTCATTAGAATAGATGAAGCAGATTATTTTTATTTATTACAGGTGCTGTTGGACCTACAAATTTTACATTTGGTTTCAGATTTTATTTTTGACTCGTAGCACTAGACATCATTTTAACTTCTAATCAAACTTCAAAGTATATACATGTTTCCATATACAACCCTCCCATTCATTTTCTGGTGGGCATACTCAACAAATCCATTAACCATAATAGAATCAATGGAAGTCTGGACAAAGAGTCTGCAAGAGACAACAAACTGCAAATACAGAAAGAAAGAAAATAATAATAAATTAACAATAAATATCAAGAACAAACAGGAGAAAATCTGTAGATGTTGGAAATCCAAGCAACACACAAAATGCTGGAGGAACTCAGGCAGTGTCTATAGAAAAGAGTAAACAATCAATGTTTCGGACCAAGAACCTTCATCAGAACAATGTAATTCAAATTCTGATGAAGGGTCTCGTCCTGAAACATCGTCTGTTTACACTTTCCCATAGATGCTGTCTGGCCTGCCGAGTCACTTCAGCATTTTGTTTTGTGTGATGGTTGAATAAATATCAATAACGTGAGATGAGGAGTACTTGAAAGTGAGTCCATTGATTGTTGGAACAGTTCAGTGATGCCGTAAGTTATCCCCACTGGTTCAAGAGCCTGATGGTCGAGGGGTAGTAACTGTTCCTAAACCTGGTGGTGTGAGTCCTAAGGTTCCTGTACCAACTTCCTGGTGGCAGCAGTGAAACAGTGCATGATCTAGGTGGTTGGGGTCCCTGATGATGAAAGCTGCTTTCCTGCAACAACACTGCATGTAGATGTGCTCAGTGGTAGGGAGGCCTTTATCAGTGAAGGGTTGGGCCATGTCCACTACTTTAAATCTGTTAAATGGTGCGTCAACAATCAAAGTTAAATTTGTTGTGTGCACAAAGTCCGCATATACAAAGTTGCTATAAATACTGGCCTGCAGTGGCAACACAGCACATAGCACAAAGCTGCAGTCACAAGAGAAGCACAAATTAAACAGTGTTTACAAGAATGAGTGCAAGTAGAATAAATAAAAAGTCCATTTTAATTCAAAATGGTCATGATAGTAATTTAGGATTTTGCCAGTTGGTTGAAGAGCTACATAGTTGAAGGGAAGTAGCTGTCCTTGGACGGTGGTGTGGGGTTTCAGGCGTCTGTAGCTTCAGCCTGATGGTGGCTGTGAGAAAATAGCACAGTGTGTGTAGTGGGGATCCTTGGATGTTGCCTTCTTAGAGGCAATGCAAGTAGACAGGCAATTGAAAACACAAAATAATCTGCAGATGCTGGGGTCAAAGCAACACTCACAACACGCTGGAGGAACTCAGCAGGTCGGGCAGTATCCGTGGAAAAGATCGGTTGACGTTTTGGGCCGGAACCCTTCGTTTGAGTCCTGACGAAGGGTTCCGGCCCGAAATGTCGACCGATCTTTTCCACGGATGCTGCCCGACCTGTTGAGTTCTTCCAGCGTGTTGTGAGACAGGCAATTGAGCTTCCTTTGTGAACATTTACATTAGAATTGAATGGCACACGTTTTCTTTAATATGTACAAATTTTGTACTATTTCCTTCCAATGTGTGTGTGTAACTGGAGATTCTTATGTTTTAGAGTCAACATTGATTTAAGGAGTCTTGAATTAATGCTGTACTGAGCTTGAGCATGTTATTAACCTCAACATCTCTGCTTTTCTAGGTTCATGGACAAGAAGTTGTCACGTGAGTTTTGAATTGCGTTTGCATGCAAGGAACTGTGAAGTGCCTCATGGAGGAGGATTATCATATACAAAACCGGAACTCTGTGTAGAGCAGTGCCTAACTGTCAAAACTGGGAAAATACGCAGTAAAGTCTGTTTTGAATAAGCCGTGCTAGATGAATTAATGTTGCCATTTTTTGTGGTAGATCAGGATTGAATGTTGAGCTACTGCAGGCTCGAATTGAATGCATCTGGAGTGGTGACATTTTTCAGAATGGGCATTTTGCATCCCACAAAATATTTTAAAATGCCTGAGCCTCTAGTAAAATTTTCTGCCTACCAAGTTGTCAGATAATTCAAATTTAATGTATATGATAATTAAGTAATCCTTTCAAATTAAAAATCCTGCAAATCTGTAAGGATATAACGACAAGAATTTGCATACATAGTTCATGTCACCCACTCTTGCACTGTGTTGGCAGTAAACTTGCTTCATTGTGTGCTCTGCGCCATGGTAACAAGTTAGATTGTTTTATTCTAGAGGGAAGGCTTGGATATCTGGACTTCTGTGAAGTCAGGAAGACGGTGATACTTTTTCTGTCCGTCTGTAAATGTTATTCTTGGTCCCTTTATTCTTTTGAAAATCTGCAAAATACTGTTCAGAAAGTGCTTTGCCTCATTCTTGATAAATTGAAATGGTGGGAAATGTGATCTGACTTTAGGATTGTTGTCTATTTGTTTCTTGTGGGGGCCTGCATTAGAAGCCCAACTACTGTCAGTGATTCATCCCACATCAGTTGAAGCTTACTACAAAAGTAAGAGTTTTTGATGCAGGTTTCAAAAAGCTTTTGTTCTGTTATTCAGTAAAGCTGAATGGTGGAAGGCACGTGCAAGGAATTCTACGTGGTTTTGACCCCTTCATGAATCTTGTGGTGGATGAGTCTGTGGAGATGGCACCCGGTGGCCAGCAGAATAACATTGGCATGGTGGTAAGTTACTTCGAATCATCGAAAAGTGCAGCACGGAAGCAAGCCCCTCGGACTATAACCCTCCCATTCATGTATCTATCCAAACTTCTCTTAAAACATTGACATCAAGCTCACATGCACCACTTGTGCTGCCAGCTCGTTCCACACTCAAGTGACACTTCGAGTGCAGAAGTTACCCCTCATGTTCCCTTGAAACATTTCACCTTTCACCCATGACCTCTAGTTGCAGTTCCACCCAACCTCAGTGGAAAAAGCATGCTTTCATTTACCCTGTTGATGCTCCTCATAATTCTGTACATCACTATCAAATCTCCCCTCAATTTTCTGTGTTCCAGGTAATAAAGTCCGAACCTAATCAATCTTTCCTTATGACTCGGGTCCTCCAGTCCCAGCAACATCCTTGTAAATTACCTCTGTACTCTTTCAACCTATGTACATCTTTCCAGTAGGTAGGTGACCAAAACTGCACACAATACTCAAATTAGGTCTCAACAACATCTTATACAACTTCAACATAATTCCCCTTGTCCTCACCTACCACCCCACCAGCCTCTGGGTCCAACATATAATTCTCCGTAACTTCCGCCACCTGTAACGGGATCCCACCACTAAGCACATCTTTCCCATCCCCCCCCCCCCCCAGTTTTCCGCAGGGATCACTCCCTACGTGACTCCCTTGTCCATTCGTTCCCCCCATCCCTCCCCACCAATCTCCCTCCTGGCACTTATCCTTGTAAGCGGAACAACTGCTACACATGCCCTTACACTTCCTCCCTCACCACCACTCAGGGCCCCAGACAGTCCTTCCAGGTGAGACGACACTTACCAGTGAGTCAGCTGGGGTGATATACTGCATCCAGTGCTCCCAATCTGGCCTTCTATATATTGGCGCAACCCAACGCAGACTGGGAGATCGTTTCACTGAACACCTACGCTCTGTCCGCCAGAGAAAGCAGGATATCTCAGTGGCCACACATTTTAATTCCACGTCCCATTCCCATTCTGATATGTCTATCCACGGCCTCCTCTACTGTAAAGATGAAGCCACACTCAGGTTGGAGGAACAACACCTTATATTCCATCTGGGTAGCCTCCAACCTGATGGCATGAACATTGACTTCTCTAACTTCCGCTAATGCACCACCTCCCCCTCATACCCCATCCGTTATCTATTTATATACACACATTCTTTTTCTCCCTCTGTCCCTCTGACTATACCCCTTGCCCATCCTCTGGGTTTTCCCCCCCTCCCCCTTTTCTTTTTCCCTAGGCCTCCTGTCCCATGATCCTCTCATATCCCTTTTTCCAATCAACTGTCCAGCTCTTGGCTCCATCCCTCCCCCTCCTGTCTTCTCCTATCATTTTGGATCTCCCCCTCCCCCTCCCACTTTCAAATCTCTTACTAGCTCTTCTTTCAGTTCGTCCTGACGAAGGGTCTTGGCTCGAAACGTCGACTGTACCTCTTCCTAGAGATGCTGCCTGGCCTGCTGCATTCACCAGCAATTTTGATGTGTGTTGCATAATATCCCATTGCCTGTACTCAATACTTCGATTTATGAATGCCAATATGCCAGAAGATTTCTGTACAACCCTATCTATCTACACTTACAATGAATTATATACCTGTATTCCCAGGTCCCTTTGTTCTGCTGCATTCCTCAGTGCCCTACCGTTCACTATATAAGACCTACCCTGTTTGGTCCTAACTATATGTAACACGTTTTACTTGACTGCCTTAAATTTCCTCTGCCTATTTTTCCAGCTGGTCCAGATCCTGCTGCAAGCTCTGATAGTCTTCCTCACTGTCTACTGTACTCCCAATCTTGGTCTCATCGGCAAATTTGCTGATCCAGTTAACCACATTATCATCCAGACCATTGATATAGGTGACAAACAATAGATCTTGCACCGTTCCCTGTGTCATTCCACTAGTCACAGGCCTCCAGTCAGAGGGAACCACCTACTACTACTCTCTGGCTTCTCACATAGAGCTAATGTCTCATCCAGTTTTCTACTTTGTCTTGAATGTCGAGTGTCTGAACCTTCTTGAGCAACCTCCCATGCGGGACCTCATCAAACGCCTTGCTAAAGTCCATGCAGGCAACATCCACTGCCTTGTCGTCATCAACTTTCCGCGTAATTTCCATGCCAAACTCTACATGATTGTTTAGACACAACCTACCACACACAAAGCCAAGCTGACTATCCCTAATCAGTCCCTGTCTGTCCAAATACTCATGTATCCGGTCCCTTAGAATACCTTCTGGTGACTTTCCCACTGCTGACTGCAGGCTCACCAGCCGACAATTTCCTGGTTTACTCGTCGAGCCTTTCCTAAACAGTGGAACAACATTAGCTATCTTTCAGTCCTCTGGTACCTCACCTGTTGCTAAGGATAATTTAAATGTCTCTGACAGAGCCCCTGCAATTTCTGCACTTGCTTCCCACAGGGTCTGAGGGAGCCCCTTGTCAGATCTTGGGAATTTATCTACCCTAATTTGCCTCAAGATAGCAAACACTTCCTCCTCTGTAATCTGTACAGGATCCATGACCCTGGTGCTGCTTTGCCTCACTTCTATAGACTCTGTGTCCATCTCCAGAGTAAATACAGATGCAAGAAGTCCATTGAAGGTCTCTCCCACCTCTTGGCTCCATACATGGATTAACATTCTGATCTTCTAAAGGATCAATTTTGTCTCTGCAATCCTTTTGCTCTTAACTAGCTGTAGAATCCCTTAGGATTCTCCTTCACCATGTCAGCTAGATCAACCTCAAGCCTTCTTTTAGCCCCCCCCCCCCCCGATTTCTTTCTCAAGTGTTCTCTTACATTTCTTATACTCCATAAGTACCTCATTTGTTCCTCCCTGCCTATACTTGAGAACTTATCACAGTGAATTAAGCTTCATCTTAAGCTAATTAGTCATTGAGACAGTTCTGTACTCTATTCTGACCATCCCTTACTTGCAAGTTGAAGTTGTAGAGAAGTTTTTAAACAACTGGGAATGAAAGCCAATGTCACTTTAAATGAAAATCTGGGCTTTAACTGAAATAAGTGAATATGTTGTCATGCTCTTATCTCAATAAGGGTGTAACATTTTGTAACTCTAATGACCAAAACTGTGCATTTAGAACATTTGTGATACTAATATCAGCAGTTCTTGGTAGTTCCAGGGTCAGAGGGCACAGCCTCACAATAAAAGGACATCCATTTAGAACAGAGATGAGAAGGAATTTCTTCAGCCAGAGGGTGGTGAATCTGTGGAATTTATTACCATGGGCTATGGAGGCGAAGGCATTGAGTATATTTCAAGCGGAGGTTGATAGGTTCTTGGTTAGTCAGGGTGTGAAAGATTATGGAGAAAAGGCAGGAGGATGGGTTTGAGAGGAATAATTAATTAGCCATGATGGAATGACCTAATTCTGCTCCTATGTCTTATGGTCTTATGATATGAGGTAAATTTTTGACAAAGTCGATTGAGACTCCACTTGGCACCAATGTTTCTGCTAGGAAGTGGTAGTATTGATTGCCACTTTACTAGATGCTTTGCTGTCTGCTAATTGGAAGTTCTCCTCAGACAGAGAAAAATCTTTGGCTGTATCTGTTGGAAGTTCATAAAATTATGAGAGTTGTAGAGCAAGCAGCCAGTATCTTTTCCTGGGTCAAAATGTCTAATACTAGATGGCATCCTTTTAATTTAGAGGGGGGAATTCCAGAGGAGATGTGCAGGACCAATTATTTCATAAAGTTCTTATTGATGCCTGAAATGCACTGCCATGGTTGGTGGGGGAGCTAGAAACAATAAAGGTATTTGAGTTTCTCAGGTAGGCGCATGAATGCTGGGATATGGGCCATGAGCAAGCAGGAGGAATTGGTTTAATTAAGCATCTTTAGCTAAATTACCTTTGGCACGATGTCATTGGCTGTACTGTTCTAGGTTGTATACTATATCTGCTATAATGAAATGTTTATGTTGGGTCTGTTTATTTTTTATTGTAGATTTTTGTAACTCACTTTAACGTGAACTAATACTGCTTTGCAAAAGAAGAATATTATCAAATGATAGCTTTTCTGTTTTGAAATAACTTGTGATATCAAAAGCATATTTCCCACCTTTCTCGTTTAATACAAGTGTGTCTGTGGTCAGAGTAATGAAATTGTCTTTCAGCGTTCCCATATACCTGTGATGCAGATGCATTTCCAGTCTGAGGCTCTCTGTAACATGATTAGCAAATCTGACCCAAAATATTTTGATCAGGAGTCCAGCATCCTTCTTCCACAGTGCACCTTCCAGCAGTAACTTGAGTCTATCCTTCCAGTGAGTTTTAACTTTTGTCTTTAAATTCTCTTCATTAGGTGATTAGAGGAAACAGCATTATCATGCTAGAAGCTTTAGAAAGAGTGTAGTGAAGACATCACCATTTCTGAATTAGCGGAAACGACACTCTACAAAGATGGCTTCGAACATGCACTTGAAGCATTGAATTTTTCTTGTCATGTGATGGAAAGGCACCTGCAGTTAACTTTATAAAGGCACAATGATCAGGATTCACTTTTGTGAACAGTTTGGAATTTGTACTTTGACAAGTAGCTAAAGAATATTAAATAAGTGTTTTTGTATGAAAAGGATTGGATCAGTTGCTTTCATCTCCATTGTTTTCATGTATATTAATCTCAGATGAATCCCAAATAATCTGCCAGTTGCTGGTGACTTCGTTTCATTGTCCTCTGGTAAATAATCCTTGTGTGACAATAATCGGAACTACTTACTTTCAGAACTCCTCTCTCAACCCAAGGATAAAACTGTTGACATTGGGGCCTAATGCAAAGAATCAGTATTTGCTATGATGTTGCCCTAATCGTAACCACAGAACCAGAATGGAAGTGAAGATCTGCCCGGAAAAGTGTGGTGCTATGACCTTACCAACATCTCCAGTGAATAGCACAAGGTTCAACTCTCAATGAGCAGCTGCGTGGAATCTAAAAGTCTGTACTCTTGAGTGCATGGCACAGTAGCGTAGCAGTTGGCACGACGCTTTACAGTCCAGGTGACCCAAGTTCAATTCCCTTTACTGCCTGTAAGGAGTTCGTAAGTTCTGGTGGGTGACGTGGGATTCCTCCAGGTGCTCCACATTCCTCCCATAGTCCAAAGATGTACCAGTTGGCAGGTTAATTGCTCATTGTAAATTGTCCCATGATTAGGCTATGGTTAAATTGGGGGATTGCTGGGCGGTATGGCTTGAAGGGCCTAAAGGGCCTATTCCACTCTTTATCTCAATAAATAAAAAAAAAATTAGACCATAGGAGCAAAATTTGGCATTTGGTCCAAGTTTGCTTTGCCATTCCATCATGGCTGATCTATTACCCTTCTCAACCCTGTTATTCTGTCTTCTCCCCATAATCTTTAACAGCCTTACTAATCAATAACCTATTAACCTACACTTTAAATATACCCACTAATGTCCTCCATGGATTCATCACCCTCGGGCTAAAGAGATTACTCCTCAACTCTTTTCTAAAGGGAAATCCTTGTATTCTGAATCTGTTCCATTCAGTTCTGGCCCACTCCCCATAGCACTTTCATTCCCAGGATCTTTCTTGTGAACCTCTAGACATCCAATGCTAACACATCCCTTCTTAGATAAGGGGCCCAAAAATTGCATTTCTGACTCTGTAAACTGTTGCTGTTGAATCCATTCCTGGGGACATAGAAACTCAAGAGGCTGTGTACACTAGTAAGCCATGATAGTCCAATTAGTAATTTGATGACAAAAAACTTGTCTTTTTCCCCATATTTGCTACTATATTTGTTACCATATCTTCAGATTTAAAGACAGTTCATTCAGCATCATCTGTACATGTTTCCCCCGCCATCCGAAGGTAGAGCTTTCCTATGAATTGGTTCGTAAGCCAGAATGTGGTAAAGCGAAGAAGCAATTACCATTTACTGATATGGGGAAAAATGTGAGCGTTTGCAGACCCAAAAAATAACCTACCAAATCATGCCAAATAACACATAAAACCTAAAATAACAGTAACATATAGTGAAAGCAGGAATGATATAATAAATACACAGCCTATATAAAGTAGAAATACTTTTCTACAATCATTGTCGCACTGTCCACCGTAGCAAAAATCTCATGCTAGCACTGTTGGCAGAAACACTCTCTCCAGTAACCTTTAAGCTATGAACCTGCCAAATCAGACCAAATAACACATAAAAATACACAGCCTATATAAAGTGTATATAGTATCACTTACGGGAATCGGGAAGACAGCGCCAAGCACACTGATGATGGTGTGTTAGGCTGAGTCGTCGGAGGTTGGGGTGGTGCAGTGGCCCCCACCCTCCGGGCTGCCGACTGATACCAATCTGTGAAGCATGCAGAGGTACGGCGGTAGTTGGTACTCACCCAGCACATCTTTAAGAAGAAAGCTGAAATAAATAAGCTAATTAATTAGGTGCCACCCGGCATGTAAGTGTCGGCCCAGATCAGAGGTGATTGCATCGCCTCTGATCTGGGGCGACATTTACGTGCCGAGCGGCACCTAATTAATTAGCTTGTTTATTTTGGCTTTTTCTTAAAGACGTGCTGGGTGCCACCCGGCTACTGCTGCATTCTCCGCGAATCGGTATCTGTCCGCGGCCCAGGGGTTGGGACCGCTGGGGTGGTGGGACACAGGAGTGTCATCTCATCGTCGAATCAGGGCAGGCAGATCATTTTCTTCTATGTCTGCCTGCCTCGATGTCAAAGGTCGAGGTTGGTCGTCTGCTGTGGCTGATGTGGAAGGCTTGAAAAATGACAGTATGCTTGACTGCTAGCCTCATGCATTTTTCTATCATACAGTTCTTTGTAAACCATCTTGCAAATATGCCCTAAACCGATGTACCTTTTCAAAATTAAAGTTGTACTTTATCATTGCAGCGAAAATCTCACGCAGTTGCTTCACGTTCAGTTCCTGGACGACTACACTTTCAGTTCGTTCGCGACTGCATTCCGTTTTGATTGTTATCCTTTCCTCTTCCAATTGCATCAGCTCTTCATCTATCAGTTCTTGGTCATGGGATGCCAAAACCACTTCAACATCTTCGTCAACTTCCACAAGCCAAACTCACTTTGTCCTTACTTCGTTTACCATGATCAAAACGCTTAATTATGTCTAGTTTTACGCTAAGTATAACACCCTTACAAGCTCTTTTAGGCTTTTCTGACAGCTTAGAACTCACCTTGCAAACAGCTGCTCACAGGCACGTGTTTAAGCAATGCCGGCTAGAATGCTGTTCCAAATCCGGGGGAGGAGTGGCTGCTCAGGACGCGTGCTGCCTTTTCTCGTAAGAATGAAAACACCGTCTGTTAGTGAAAACAGAGAAGTAATTTAGGTCTTTCGTAACAGTGAGGCTTTGTAAAGCGAACGTTTGAAAAGCAGGGGACACCTGTATCTGGAGAAATTTCCAAGCTTTTACCAACCTTGAAGGGCAAAAATGTTTGCTGGCTTCGCTTCAGAAAGGCCTGGCTCATGTTATAAATTATGTTCCCTGGTCCTAATCTTCCCAGACTGCAGAAAGTAATTGAGTTTACAGTTGAAGTGATCAACCTCTGAATTGGTGTGTGCATGCATGACTGTTAAATTGCAAAGTGACCAAATAATTCCTCCAGCATTGATGGTGGCATTTGTGTCATTGGGTCTGTATGTTTCTGCCCTTTTTTATATATGGAAAAAAATCAATTCAACTTTTCAGAAAGAAATCTACTATCGCCATTGCTGGTTGGCCTATCCATTTGTCTCATACTTTCTTGTTGTTTGTCCTCCACAGCATTCTGAGTCCTGAGTGCAGAATTTTCTTATCAATTCTGAAAGGCCAATTCCTTATCTTGAGCTCATAATCCCTGAATATCCCAATCAGGGGTTTTTGCTTTTGTTTGTTTCTAACTGTCCTAACCTTTGGAGAGTATAGACCCAATCTGCTTAATTTCTACTTGTGACAGTTCTTCCAAAAACAGAAATCAGTCTGGTGAATCTTAATTGTTTTATTTTTGTATTAAAAGAATTGGTATATTGCATCTTTTGGTTTGTAACTCTACTTTTACAGTTTGAGAAGACTGAGTTGGATCATCTGCATTTCCAAATTGCAACTTCTTATTTTGGGACAACTTGAGAAGTCAAGATGTTCATTTGATAGCGTGTTCTAGGCTGTCGTGTGCCCTTGTGGTCTGTGACCATTTTGGTGTTCCTGAGAATAAATGAGGTATTTAACAGGCAGATGCAGCAAGGAAGGGAAGTGGTGCATTGGCATTTATTGCGGGGGGGGGGGGGTTGGAATTTAGAAATAGAGAAGCGTTACAAATTGCACGGGGTTTTGGTGAGGTCCCACTTGGAGAACTGTTGACAGTTTTGATCACCTGATTTAAAGGGTATCCTAGCATTAGAGACAGCCCAAGTAGATCACTAGGCAGATGAGAGGGTGGTCCTATAAGTGGCTGAAGCAGCTGAGTGGGTATTTTTTTTTTAGGAGTTCAGAAGAATTGGGCAATCTCATTAAAATAGATAGATCTTAAGGGGACATGACACAGTTGATGTTGTCACTGGTGAGTGAGTCTTTGCTGAGTGGGCATAGTTGTAAGTTAAGGGGGCAGTCTAACTAAGGAGGGTAGCATTTTCTCAGACCAAGTAGTGATACCAAACTCTCCACCCTAGACATTGTGAAAGAAAAGCATTGGTGTTGGGGCTGGAGGCAAGAGACAGGTCAGCTGACCTCGGCTCGCTGCTCCCAGGGGTTTGCTAGACTCTGAGCTAAGACTGCAGTGATGACTGCTTCATGGCCATGGACTTCAGTTATTTGCTTTTGTTTGTATGGTTTAATTTTTTTCTGTATGTTGGCTGTTTGATGGTTTTTTTAATGGTACACTTTGTTAATAAGTGTACTTTGACCTTGACTTTGATTGAAAGAGGTAGCAAATAACTCTAAAACACAGAATTGAGGGCTATGGTGACTTTCGTAGGAATTGAGACCTGGGGCCATCAGAATGGTGGGGCAGAGTGGCCCAGATAGATTCTGCTCTTTTGTAGATTAGGCTGAAAGTGGGGCGAGATGGAGTACCATTTTGATGTAATTGCTCCAGCATGTAAAACAAACCTAATTGTACGCAAAAAAAACAGCAGACTGAATGTTGCTATTCAGCATGTATTGAGATGTAATCTTTTTTATCTTGTGACTTAGTGAAGGCAACTAAAGTTGAGGAAAATCGTGTGAAGATGGTATAATTATAAACAGCTTGCCGGCTTATTCAAAATACACTTCACTACAAGTTATTAACAGCAACAATGTGGCAGTCGTAATTACCATAATGTGTAAAATATTTCATTTGTAACAGCTTAATACTTTCCACAACACAAAACAACATTTAATGCTTGAGCCCCAAAAGTTTGTTCAAGAGAATATGATTTTAAGGAGCTTGTTAAAGGAAGTGTGATAATCAAATTTTGAAGACCATGTACCCTCGCAGAGGTGAGTCTTTCTTGCTTTGAAGTAAGGAATCATATATACTACAGTTAAGCAGTGCAGCAGGCCTGAAAACCAGACCAGGACATTTTCAGAGTCGCTTGGGGATTAGTCTAGAAAAAGTCATCTGGTCCATTTCCGGAGAACCGTGCTGAAGTATGTGAGAGTGGGCTGCTTATCTGTTTAACAAATATTCTAAATTTTAAAATTGTCCCAGTCCAGATGAAAGGTCTCAGGCCAAAATATCAGTCGTCCATTTCACTGCACAGGTGTTGTCTGACTTGCTGAATTCCTCAAGTATCTTGTTTTTTTTTGCAACTGCCAATTTTTTTAATCTGTTCTACATTTGCAAGAAAAGGTTTGTGAACCTTTCGCAATTGCCTGGTTTTCTGCATTAATTACTCATAAAATGTGCTCTATCTTCATCTAAGTCACAATAATAGACAAACACAGACTGCTTAAACTAATAACACACTAACAATTGTACTTTTTATATCTTTATTGAACGCATTGTTTAATCATTCACAGTTCTGCCTGGAAAAAGTATGTGAACCTTAGTATTTAATAGCTGGTCGAACCTACTTTAGCAGCAATAACCTCCACCAAACATTTCCTGTAGCTGCTGATCAGACTTGCAAAACAGCAAGGAGGAATTTTAGACCATTCCTCTGTACAAAACTTTTCCAGTTCATTAATATTTCTGGGATACCTTGCACGAACAGTCCTCTTCAGGTCATGCCACAACATCTCAATTGGGTTAAGGTCTGGACTCTGACTTGGCCATCCCAAAACACGAATCTTCTTTTTAAACCATTCCGTTGTTGATTTACTCATGTGTTTCGGATCATTGTCTTGTTGCATCATCTAACTTCTATTAAGTTGTGGTGGACCTCTAACCTGACATTTTCCTGTAAAATGTCTTGACACAATTTTGAATTCATTGTTCCCTCAACGATTGCAAGCTGTCCAGGTCCTGAGGCAGCAAAGCAACCCCAAACTGTGATGCTGCTTCCACCATGCTTTGAAGGTGGGATGAGGTTTTTGTGTTGGTGTGCAGTGCCCTTTTTCCTCCAAACAGCGGTGTGCATTTCTGCCAAAAAAGTTGAACTTTTGTTCCATCTGTCCACAAAACATTGTCCCAGAAATGCAGTGAAACATGCTGGTGGCCTTTTGCAAGTTTGAGACGTGCAGCAATGTTTTGGAGAGCAGTTGTTTCCTCCATGGTGTCCTTCTATGAACACCATTTTTGTTCGGTGTTTTTCTTATAGTGGACACATGAACAGAGACTTTAGCAAGTTCTAGAGGTTTCTGCAGGTCTTTTGCTGTTACCCTTGGGTTCTATTTCACCTCCTTCAGCAATGCACGTTTTGCTCTTGGTGTGATCTTTGCAGGATGCCCAGTCCTAGGGAGCAAAGCAACAGTACTAAATTTCCTGCATTTGTAAACAATTTATCTTACTGTGGACTGATGAATACTCAGCTTCATACATTTCTATAATTCTAAGATCCTTTGAAAGTTGTTTCGATCAAGGAATGGTGCGCATAAACAGATCTTTCTTGAGAAGAACATGCTCTGTCAGTAACTTGACTTTGACCTTTTTATAGGGCAGGGCACCTCTACAACCCACACCTCCAATCTCAATTCACCTGACTCCAAATAGCTTTTATCGAAGGCATTGTCCCAGAGGCTCACATACTTTTTTGAACCTAGACATGCTGATTTGGGAAACAATAGATAAAATATGCAGAATCAAAGATACACTTTGAAGATAAGTTTCAAGGCTGCGGTTGCAAATTAATTTTATATTGTACCATAAGTGAAGGAAAGCTTAGTGAGGGAAAGAATGAGCGGCATCCACTCCAGGAAGGAATTCACATTGATACCACGTTCAATCGTTGCAGGTGCTATTTTTAGAACTGCATTTCAAAATTAGCAAAAGGCCAAGTTGTCTTAGAATTATATCACAAGAAACAGGCCCTTTGGCATAACTTAACCATGCCGACCTAGTTGCCTGTATAAGCTAGTCCTATTTGTTTGCACTTTGCTCACATCTCTCTAAACATTTCTTCGCCATATATTTGTTGAAATATATAGTATTGCACCCACCTCTGTCACTTCCTTTGACAACTTGTGCCAAATATCCGAAACCCTCTGAAAAAGCTTGCCTCTCAGATCCCCTTTACATATTTCCCCTCTCGACTTAAACCAATACCCTCAAGTTTTGTGGCTCCCCTTTCCTGGTGAAAAGGCAGATAATTCACCTTTTCTACGCCCCTCATGATTTTATATCCCTCTGTAAGATTCTCCCTTTCACAAGATAAGACAGATGGCGGGAGTGAAACAAAAGCCCCAGCCTATCCAGTCTCTCATTGTAACTCAAATTATCTAGTCCTGCCAACCTCCCTGTGAATCTTTTCTGCATCCTTTAGAGCTTAAGGACATTCTTCCTGTATCTGGGTAACCAGAAATGCACACAATGCACCAAATGTGCTTTCACCAATGTTCTGTACAGCTATTAGATGATGCTCCAACCCTTGTACTCAGTAGCCTAACTGGTTAAGGCAAATGTGTTAAGTGACTTCTTCATTATCTTACTACTGTTATTTTAAAATTTTTGCATTATTTATTTAATGTGACTATTTAAAATATATGTGTATATATTTACTGAAATTCAGATTTTTTTTCTCTGTTATTATGTATTGCATTGTATTGCTGCCGTAAAGACAACAAATTTCATGATGTAAGCTGGTGATATTAAACCTGGTTCTGATTCTGAAATTGTGTGACACAATATCCCACACAAAGCCATGTTGCCTATCCCTTACCAGTCCTTGTCTTTCCAAATGCAGATATGTCTTATCTCTCAAAATCTCACTCACTCACTCACTCACTCTGTCTCTCACACACACACACACACGAGATATCTCTCGCCACAGCAAGAGGGGGAGACCAACAGCTCATTGTTTCAGTGTTACAGTCTGCAGAGTCACTTTATTTTGAGTTCCCCCGACTCAAGTGCAGAGGCCTCCGACAGCCGCGTTTGATGCCTCAGTGTTCCGATCTCCCACGACGTTTCAGCTGGTGACACTAACAAGGAATTGGATCGTCCACAAGGCTGCACTCTGAAGGTGCAAATCTTCCAGTCCGCTCCTGAAAATATCGAAAAAGCTAGGACACTCAGAGAGCTCCGATTTGCTGGCTAACCATGTGATCTAACCTTACAGTCGGGCCTAATGTGGGGACAGCACAACCATTGAAACATAGCAAGTGAAGCTGCATTTTTTGAATATTTTCTATTCGCTTTCAAATTATACCTAATATTCAGTTTCATCAAAAGGACAGAAAATCACAGAATAATGCAAAGAATCAGATTGGTATGTTTGACAGAATATTGGTAAATTTCAACCACTGTACTGGAAAGTTTAGAGTGATGGATTGAGGGATATGATTCATGGTTAGTGCGATTTTTAAGCAATACCGGTCTGAAATATCCTGGCTCCAATGGATAATAGTGCACCTCTATCTGATAACATAGCAGTGATTTCCAATACCCTTCAATTAGATCAAACAGTTAAAACAAAATGTTAAAAAAAAAATACATAAGGCATTAATAAGGCAATTAGACTCCTAATTAGACTGGAAATAAAGGAGGGCAGAAGATAGGCTTTCTCTTGGGTATGATTTGCTCAAGAGGCCTTATAACTTGCAGACAGTAGTCATTTTGAGGCAGAGCTATGAAACCCTTAAAGTCATAGAAAGACGGAAACAGTCCTTTCAGCCCATTTCTTTCTTGTTCCATGCTGACTGTGTTGTTCAGTGAGCCAGACCCATCTGCCCACATTTGGCCCAGAGCCTTCTAAACTTCTCCTGTCCATGTGCTTACCTAGATGGCTTCTAAATGTTGCTGCTGGGCCTGCCTCAACCACGGTATCTGGCAGCTCATTCCAAACATACACTACCATTTTCATGATGTCCCTGTGAAATTTCAACTTGTACCTGGAAAAGGTTTGGAGCTTCCATCCGCAAATCGAAATCCATGCTAGGCCTGATAATTTTACATCGGAGGGTGGTTGATTTTTATCTTGGGGCATATGGGGAAAAGGGAAAGTGTATAGAATTAGGTCAGTGATCGGCCAAGATGGCAGAATAGGCTCAAGAGGGTGACCACTCCCTTCCCATTCTTGAAGCCACTGGATACATGGCAGGATTCCTGCAATCTTACCCTGCAGGAGGAGATGATGGAGGCCGAAACAAAAAGGAAAATAAATCACTCCACTAGATGGCAGCATAACACAACTAGGGTCTGACAGGAGCTTTGCAATCAAGCAGAATTAGTAACTAGCCTTTCATGAGGAGAGAGCTGCAGCAACAGGGAGCCAGCATCAACCAGGGCTGTTTCTTCATTAACTAGCATATTTGATTAACTACCCTGTCAGTTCCAGCCTGATGACCAAGTTTTTAATGTTCTTCAAATTGTTACAATTTTATTAATATATAGATGTTGGGATGAGCTCAATAATTTATGTCACACTGCTCGCAAGTCTAAGAATTACAAATGAAAGCTTGCTGCAGTACAACTTAATATTTAAATAGGTTCAGATGTGTTGAGCTGTAAGTTCTTTGCCATACTATTTATTACTTATTTGTTTAAAATATTGTTTGAGTTTCATTACCTCTGAGCTATTGGAACGATCCTGTCCAGAGTATCATTTACTTTGGAACCACTGTGACTCTGGAGGTTTGGGTTCAGGTTCCACTTCAGAGACTTAAGCTCAGATATCTTGACTGACATTCCAATGTGGTACGGACAAGATCCTACACTGTTTGAGAGTAGATCCTTATGTACTTCTGGTGCGTGGAACCATTCTAGAATGAGATTCCAAACAGCACCTTATGTCCTCAGAAACATAGAAGAGTTTGCCATGGTATCTTGCCCAATTTTTTTTCTATTAATCAACATCATTAAAATCAGTAAATGTGAACCTTTGATGCACAGCTTGATTTCCTACAACAGTACCTACTTTTCTAATATTTTTCCTTGGCTGTAATTTCTTTCAGGATGTCTTGAGGCACAATATAAATGCAAATCATCATCATCATTTCTTGCATAATTGGAACAGTTCGATCTTGTATGTAATTTTGAATTGGATTAGAGTTGTTTGCGAATCTGTGTGTTGTGACTAAATTATGTGAGTAGCATTCGGAGTGTTTTCTCCAAGGTAGCTTTTCTCCAAACTTCTGTCCAAATGTTGTAAAGTCTCAATTTAATAAATATGAAAAATGAGGTGATTCTCCAGCAGAGAAAATTCCTTTTCGTGTATTTTATAAAAATCCAAGGATGATTCCTCCTGACAAACCATCTTATGGTTGAGATAAGGCACTGGTGAGGCCGAATCTGGAGTATTGTGTTCAGTTTTGGTCACCAAATTACAGGAAGGATATAAATAAGGTTGAAAGAGTGCAGAGAAGGTTTACAAGGATGTTGCCGGGACTTGAGAAACTCAGTTACAGAGAAAGGTTGAATAGGTTAGGACTTTATTCCCTGGAGCGTAGAAGAATGACGGGAGATTTGATAGAGGTATATAAAATTATGATAGGTATATAAAATTATGATGGGTATAGATAGATTGAATGCAAGCAGGCTTTTTCCACTGAGGCAAGGGGAGAAAAAAACCAGAGGACATGGGTTATGGGTGAGGGGGGAAAAGTTTAAAGGGAACACTAGGGGGGGCTTCTTCACACACAGAGTGGTGGGAGTATGGAATGAGCTGCCAGACGAGGTGGTAAATGCGGGTTCTTTTTTAACATTTAAGAATAAATTGGACAGATACATGGATGGGAGGTGCATGGAGGGATATGGTCCGTGTGCAGGTCAGTGGGACTAGGCAGAAAATGGCTCGGCACAGCCAAGAAGGGCCAAAAGGCCTGTTTCTGTGCTGTAGTTTCTATGGTTTCTATGAGACTGTTGTTCCCCTGATTATCTATTACAGGGATGCGTTCTCTCACTTATTGTCTTTTTCTGATGATCCTGGAAGTAATACTTTGTATGTTATTGTTAGATTTATTTTAATGTACAATTTGCTGTTTACCAGACATTATTTTAATAAACCAGGCAGAAAACAAGGCAACCAGATTTTCATAACCCCTGCTGAATTGTAGTATGTCTTGACATCTCAGCTACCATAAATTGCTAGACTTTTCCCAGAATGATCTGATAACCTGTATATTGTTGCTCATCATGTTAGAGGCAAGCCTTTCATTACAATGTGGCTATTGTAGGCTATTCTATCCGGCAATTTGAGTTAGCAATCATCGGTAACAGAGATAGCCAATAACTTGACTTCCTACTGATAGTTCATGCCCCCAGCTTGAACAGTGACTTCACCAATACAATAAAGCAGAGTGGAAAACCTGTCAATTAGCAGAGTGAGCATTTTATTAACTCATTTGGGTTGTGTGCATGCCCCATATGTTAAACTTGATGGAATGGATGAGGCCTGCTGTCAGATTAAAAAGGTCGCAATTCAGATGCGTGGCGTTCAGATCTGCATCACTGAAAAGATTTAAGAGTCCACCCACAATTAATGCACATTTTGACTCTATTGTCCATGTGTCGTCTGCCACTGTGAAATCTCAGGCTGTAAAAAGGGGAGTAAATGACTTGGTCCACAGTTAAGATGATCCCAAAGGCTGCTGGTAATGTCCTTAAAGAGGTTCTGGTTTTACATATATCACAAAAGCTAACATGTTCAAACCTTTGTTCAAGGGTGTATGATGTCTCGGTAACAGCTACTGAGACTTTGAGATGAAGCTTTTGCCTGAATTTATATTAACAGCTCACTTGAACACAAGGGCCAAGTTTATACAGTTTAAAACACAGCGAATAAACATCTGCAAACATGCTCCTAATTAACTGAAATTCTAAGATAAATTCTCCTGTAGCAAGTCCCGTAGACTGAGATCTTCAAGCAACATAGCTTTTCATGCACATATGCAAAGACTAGATCTTAAGAGATCGATATGGTCCTCTATCAGTTTATGGAGAGATCAAACAGATTTTAATTGATCCTTAATTTTTGGCATCCAGTGGACTCCCCTGAAGCAACGCACACAATGCTGGAGGAGCTCAACAGCTCAGGCAGCAACCATGAAAATGATCAGTCGATGGTACAGGCCAAGACCTTTCTTCAGGGCTGAAAAAGAAGGGGGAAGAGGTGGGGCGAGGGGAAGGAGCTTAGCTGGTAGGTGTTGGTGAAGCCAGGTGAGTGGGAAAGGTGAAGGGCTGGAGATGAAGGAATCTGATAGGAGAAAGAGAATGGGGAGGGGCACTTGGGGAGGTTATAGGCAGATGGAGAAGATAGAAGAGGCCAGAGTAGGGAAAGAAGCTGGGGGGTGTGGGGTTGGATTTTTGTTAGTGGAAGGAGAAATTGATATTCATGCCATCAGTTTGGAGGCTACCCAGACGGAATATAAGTTGTTGCTCCTTCCCCATATTTTATTTTATGCAATGTCTATTTTATGCAATCAATCTTGCCACAGGCAATGACACAGAGAACAATTTTCTCCAGTTTGTCATCCAACATTCTTGCTCTATTATTGCTGGGCTGAGCATCCTGCTGATGCTGTGGGTGAAGCACTTAATCAGAATTTCTTTTAATTCATCTGTGACTTGAGCCTGGTAAAGTCTTGGGTATAGTGATTACATCAAGTGATGCCGTGACCTGGCCTGACAAATCTAATTCAGTAACAAGGTCTGCCATGGTTTTACAACATTAAAAGATTTCTTTACAGCAATGATGCAATAGGTGGAGTATTTCTACATTGTGTTTGTGGTGATGTGGTGTCTGGATGTGTAAGTGGGTATTATGGAAACAGGGAAAGTAGGAGGCACCAACAGACTGTGGATAACACAACAACTAACTAAGTCTTGCTCTCTTGCACTACACTTGATGAAACATCTTCCCTTGACTAATGATTTATTCCCATTCACGTCAGCTATTTGAAAATTAAGAGGAACACTGAGATCGGGCATCACGTCAGCATAGCAGTTAGTGCAATACTATTACGTTGCAGGGTGTCAGAGCTCAGAGTTCAGTGCTGGCATCTACTTGAAGGAGTTTGTACATTCCCCACGTGCAATGAGCGGGTGTTCTCCAGATGCTGCAGTTTCCTCCCACAGTCCAAAGACTGTAGATGATACGAGGATTGGTAGAGGGGCAGGTAGTGTTGAGGACACATGAAGGCTGCAGAAGGACTTACACAGATTAGGAGAATGGGAAAGAGAGTGGCAAATGAAATACAATGTTTGAAACGCATGGTCGTGCACTTTGGTAGTAGAAATAAATGTGCAGACTATTTTCTAAATGGGAAGAAAATCCAGAACTCTGAGATGCAAAGGGACTTGGGAGTCCTCGTGCAGAACACCCTAAAGGTTAACTTGCAGATTGAGTCAGTGGTGAGGAAGGCAAATGCAATGTCAGCATTAATTTCAAGAGGTCTAGAATACAAGAGCAGGGATGTGATGCTGAGGCTTTAAAAGGTACTAGTGAAACCTCACCTTGAGTATTTTGAACAGCTTTGGGCTCCTCATCTCAGAAAAGATGTGCTGGCATTAGAGGAAGTTCACAAGGATAATTCTGGGAATAAAGGGTTCTCATACGAGGAACGTACGACTTTAGAAGGAAGAGAGATCTCATTGTACTCTTTCAAATGTTGAAAGACCCCAGACAGAGTAGATGTGAAAAGGATGTTTCCCATGGTGGGGGAGTCTATGACAAGAGAGTACAGCCTCAGGATAGAGCAGCATCCATTTAAAACAGAGTGCAGAGAAATCTCCTTAGCCAGAGGGTGGTGAATTTGTGGAATTTATTACCACAGACAGCTGTGAATGCCAGATTGCTGGGTGTGTTTAAGGCAGACCTTGATAGGTTCTTGATTGGCCACAGCATCAAAGGTTATGGGGAGTAGGGCTGGGGGGGGGTGGGGAGGACAGAGAATCAGCTATGATTGAATGGTGGGGCAGACTCAATGGGCCAAGTGGCCTATTTCTGTTCCTGTGTCTTACGGTCTTATGTACCAGTTAGTAGGTTAATTGACCCGTGATTAGGTTAGGGTTAAATCGGAGATGGCTGGGGTTTACTGAACAGCATGACTCAAAGGACCTATTCTGTGCAGTATCTCTAAATAAATAAAATAAATAAATAGATAAATTACATTTTCTGTCAGCTATTAGTTATACCAGATAAAAATGAGCCTTGTTGGCAACTTAGCTTTGGCTTAGCTGATCAGAAACCTGCCAAGCTCAGCATGGTTGGAGTCCTTAGATGCAGAAGAAACATGATTCGAGATGATTCCAAAGACAGCAGCGATGCTTTGAGTCATCATCTTGGCGGTGCGATTGCCTGCTGGATGGAAGTTACTTGCATTGGTTGGCTGAGAAGTGATGTTAGGTAGTGTCGGTTCACTTTTGTGTGCCCGAGACCCTTTGCACACGATTGACCCGAGCAGGGACTACATTGAGGGGAGAGGCCATCCAGTGAGTCTATTTCCAAGTAGGAAATGTCACAGAGTCTGTCTAAGAGATCTGAAATCTTTGATTGGAATGGAAAAAGGGAAAATTATTTCTAAATCTCCATTTGATTGCAAGTGGTCGATACTGGATATTGTAAACTTCACATTTTCCATTACCAATATTGCTGATCATTTTGACTCATTGAAATCAATATGGATTCTTGATTTTAAAACTGCTTGCTTAGTAATGGAAGAAACAAAGGATTTGCTCAGGTATAATGTGGGCCACATGGCAGTCTAGCAGTTAACACATCACTTTAAAGCGCTAGCCATTACGACTGTTTGATTCGAGTCCCGCCACTGTCTATAAGTATGTATGTTCTCCCTGTGACTGTTTGGATTTCCTCTGGGTGCTCCAGTTCCACACACATTTCGAAGATGTTTGGTCGGGTTAGTGAGTTGTGAGCATGCTATGTTGGCACCAGAAGCGTGGCGACAGTTGCCCAGCACGGTTCTCACTGATTTGATTTGGTGCAAACGGTGCATTTCACTGTATGTTTCGATGTACATGTTACAAACAAAACTGATCTTTTTTTATCTTTATGTAACTTAAATCCATTTCATATCCCAAAATACAGTGAATATGTCACAGTGGTGGGAGCATAGGGAGTAAGGGTGGACACAAATGCAAGACACATCTTGTGAGGTTACTTAGGTTTAGTTTATAGTACGATACCAGGAGAGCAAGACAGAAGCAGAAATAGCGAACAGGATAAGGACTCAGGACTACGACTAGGCTGGGACCAAGGGTCTGGGCTTGGACTGGGAATCGGCTCCCAGAACTAGAGAAGACATGAAGAGGCTAGGGTATGGACTCCGAGCCCGAGACTGGGCATGGACCTAGTACCTGGATCTTGCCTCGGGCTCGGACCCCAGAACCAGGCATAGACATGACATGGGCTAGGGAGAGGAGGAACATGGGAATACAGAGTCTCGGTCCCGGGAGAGCAGGTACATGGAACCATGGACACATACACAGAACACAGAGTCAGGACCCCTCCTTGGGTACAAGACATAGGGCCGGGACTCGCACACAGAACAGAGAGCCGGGACCCCTCCTTGGGTACAGGACATAGGGCCGGGGCTCATGACCCCCCGTGGGGCAACAGCAAGACGGCCTGACTTACCCCACGGAGGCGAGGACAAGACAAGACAAGACCAACAGGAATGAACACCAGACAGTACCTATCTAGCTCCGGTGATGGAACTAGACTGAAGCACAGGCGGGGGCTGCAGACGAGGGCTAGAGGCGAGAGGGGCAGAGAAGGGATTAAGACAAGGGGGTAGGACAGGAATCACAGACCGCCAGGGCCAGGACTAGACTCAGAACTGGGAAGCCGCCAGGGCCAGGACTTGACATGGTACTTGAACGCCGCCAGGACCAGGACTTGACATGGTACTTGGATGCCGCCAGAGCCAGGACGTGGATGTGGTACTTGGATGCTGCCGGAGCCAGGACGTGGTGCTTGGAACCTCCGGGTAGTGCCGAGCTCTCAACTCGGCCCGGGGACAGTAGACAGCGGCTCTTGATTCTCTCCGGCGGGTTAACTGATGGACCCACCTTGATGAGGAAACTTTGCAGGCTCGCTTCAGCGAGGTAACTGGACAGGGTTGCTCTGGTGAGGAAAGACGAATTACTGACACTTGCTTCGGGCGGAGACAAGGTTTGCTCCGGCCAGATGACATTGGCACGCCGTGACTTTGCAGATGCTCCTGCACCGAACGGCTGAAAGCCGGAGATTATAAATTACCGGTTCAGCCGAGTGTTAATTGCCTCTAATCACCAAAGTCGAGGGACACAGGAAAACAGGGAATCAACGGTCCGGATCGTAACATAAACAAGCTAAATTTAAAGGGACCCCGATCCGGACCATGACAGAATAATGTTATGCTCTGTAACTTCAAAACATTAAATGAATTCAAAGGAAGACACAGGAGTCTGGGGATGTGGGTCTAACTTTGTTTACTTTAAGCATGGCGCGTATGTATCGCGTGATGATGTATGCAGTTCATGTATTTATACATACAACTCATTAATTATTTAAATGAACAAGAATGCTTAATCAACCAATATAGATACCAGATTACTCAAATATTACTGGAGTATTAAATACACAACAATTACTTCTGTAGAACAGTTGCTGATGTGCATTAAACTTAGCATGATGGCCATTGCAAATATGGCATCCAGTCAATGTTCCCGTTAAAGTGTGCGCACACGCTCATCTTTTGCTACCAGAGCACTAAGGAATTTAAACTGTGCACAAAAGGTTGTCACCCTCTAACTTGTTCGCATGTTAAGTATGTTAAGCAATCACACTTCCTTTTCTGGTATTTGATGTGGACAATGTTGACAATGTGCAGTTTGCAATGATTCATCTGCAGACTTTTAGAACTGGATTATTTATACAATTTTTATTGATGAAATTATTGATACACTATGTCAAAATTCCAAAGAAGCAAAGGGCATGAAGCACAAAAACCTGCTAGTTTACTTAAAGCAGAATGGTTTAATCAGACAGTAGAAACTGCTATACTGAAAGCTCATGAGGTCAGGAATGTGCATCTATGAGAAATATTTATGTACAATTCAGAAACTGGTGTTACCCACGTGTATTGTCATGATGCAAAAGTTGCTGGAGAATTTGCAAGTGGGAAGAAGTGGAATGATATTTGGAAATTTGACCTTTTAAGGCGTCATTTAGCAAGCAAGTCACATATGGACGGTGTGCAAAAGCTCCGGAAAGAAAATCATTCATTACCTGCTACAGACCTGCTACGTATGCTTTGTGAGAGTGCAGATGAACAAGAGCAAAAACTATCAAACCCAGAGGAGATCAAAGTTCTTATGGACAGTGTTTTGATAGCTGTTAAAGTGAATACCTCTCTATATAAAATTGAGTGTGCACATGTTGTTGTTTCCACTGGGCAAAAAATTGCACAGCACAAGATTTTTATGCACACTGGTCATTACAAAATGGAGGGAACATTGCAGCCAGTGCATAATCCCTCAGACTATAGACGAGAGAAGGTGGGTATTTTTTACATGCTAGTAATTGAGAATTGATGACCATCTCTACAAACATGTTAACTAACAGTGTGGAGGGACATCCAATGATATAGAATCCACTTAAATTATGGTAGAATATAAGGTGAAGCCCAAGTCATTATGAATACAATTGACGGATGCAAATTATGTGCCCCCTACCATGGTTCATTACATATCTTGAATCCTCAATTAAAGCTATTCACATGTTTGTTTTATATATAATGGTGTGCGCTGTATAATTGGAATCTATTTTTTCCCATTAATCACTGGTTTGAGTGACTTGTCTTGAGTCCAGCTAAATAAAAAGAATCATGACAGATGTTCTTGTTCAGTCGAGCCGAGGGTTTAAAAGGGAACAGAGTAAGCAATCTGTAGGGATGCAGTAGCACGGTGCTGAAAGAGTTACTGATAGCCTAATTAAACAGTCTATTTCTCCCAGTGCCTGGCTTTTGAAAGATTATGTAGCTCCTGGGGTACAGTGTGTGTACTCCTTCTTTCTCTCTCTCTGCATGAAGGATGTGCATTTGATTACGCCTCCCTCAGAAATGTAATATTGCTAATATTTTTTGGTTATAAGACCAACTGCCAGAGAATGATTAATGTTTTGGTATTATTGCAGACTATTGGGAATAATGTAAGATACGTGAAAAAGTACACAATGGCCTAAATTGATTTTGAGAGAGATTGAGTGTGAACCAGTGAAACACAAAGCCATCAATTATTTTATATACAAGACCCTCAATGTAAATGCACAATGCACTGAACTGAGCTGGGAAGAGTCATGTGACGACTTTAGGTCTGCTTAATGCTGTGGTAGGTTTATTCTCTGGTTCACATTTTGAGATTTCACAACATTGGGGCATCCTTAAGTGGTTGTCAATGAGCCACTTTTGAAGTGAAGTTGCTCTTGTAATGTATGCTAACTAACGTGTGCTTTGCAAAGTCCTTGCTCTTTAAAATAATGCCATGATATCCATTGTTTTCTGCTGGAAAGAGCAACCAAAGCCTTGGTTTAATTTCTTGAAGGACGGCGTCTCTCTCAGCGTAGCACTTGTTTGTTACTGCACTGTAGTGGCATTGTAGATCATGTATTTAAAACTGGAATGGGATTATTTTAAACAACTTATTTATACACTGTACATTTTGCCAGTAAGGCCAGAATTTATTGCCCCTTCTTAACTGCCCTTGAGAAAGTGTTGGAGAACTAGTGTCAGCCACAGTGTGAAGCTGCCCCCCCCCCATTGTGGTCTGGAGCTGGGGGTTTCCGGGGTCTGGACCCAGCGTGATGAGGAACAAAGACGTACAGTGTACTTTCTCATCAGGATCATGTGCATATTGGGAAAGGAACTTGCAGGAGGTTGTTCTCCCAAGTCTCCTTCTTGGCAGTGGGGATCATAAACTTAGAAGGTGCTGTCAGAATAATATAGAACATGGAACAGAAAACAGGGGCAGGCCATTCAGTTCACAATGTTGTGCTGAATCAGTAAAAAAAACAAACCAAAAACACCCAAAAACTAATCCCTCTTACCTACACAATATCCATATCCCTGCATCTTCCTCATTTCCACGTGCCTTATCCAAATGGCTCAATTGTTTGCCTTTACCACCACACCAGGCAATACATTCCAGGCATCTACCACTGTTTGAGTAAAATCCTTACCCCTCACATTCCCCTTGAACCTACCCCCTTTCACCTTCAATGCTGCCCTCTGCTATTAGACATTTCAACCCCGGGAAACAGGTATTCCCTGTTTATCAATGCCTCTTAGTTTTATAAACCTCTATCAGTGCTCTCCTCAGTCTCTGCCACTCTAGAGAAAACAACCCAAGTTTATCCAGTCTCTCATGATAGCACATGGCCCTCTAAGCCAGGCAGCGTTCTGGTAAACATCTTCTGCACCCTCTCCAAAGCTTCAACATCCTTCCTATAGTGGGGCGAACAAGAACTGTATGCAATACTCCAGATGTGGCCTATAAAGTTTATAAATGGCGGCACTGCAGGGAGGCTGGAGGTTGTGGTGCTTTCTTGTGCTTGCTACCATCGCAAGTTTGGATGTTGAAGAAACTGAGATGTTGCAGTTCATCTAGAATACTAGGGTTCAGTGAGAATGCTTCACTGAGCAAATCTGACCTTAAATACCATTCATCCTTTAAGATTACAGAGACTGGCAGTGGCACCAAAGCGTATACACTCAGTAGCCACTTTATTAGGTACCTCTTGTACCACGATGGTAACGTGTGGTTATTTGAGTCACTCTAGCCATCCTCTCTGCTTGAACCAGTCTTGCCGTTCTCCTCTGACCTCTCTCATTAAAAAGGTGTTGTCACCCACAGATGCTCACTGCATTTTGTTTCTCGCACCAATCACTGTAAACCCTAGGTTTCTGCATGAAACCCCAGGAGATCAGCAGTTTCTGAGATACTCAAGCTGTCCCATCTGGTCATTCCAGAGTCAAAGTCACTTGGATCACATTTTTCCCCCATCCTGATGTTTGATCTGAACAACAACTGCACCACTTGATCATGTCTGCACGCTCTAATGCATTGAATTGCTGCCACGTGATTGGCTAGATATTTGCATTAATGTTCAGGTGTACCTAATAAAGCAGCCACTGAAGGTATATAACAAAAGACTCGGCCCCAATGTTGTTCCATAATCTCTCTCAAAATCAATGTGGGAAAATATATCCCTCATCATCAATTATTTCTTATTCTTCAAAGTTGTAATCATTCCAATAAATACTTAACATATTGTATATTATTTTTAATTACATTGTTCCTAATGAGTTCTGACTGTACCATGTATCTTTCAGCTGGGTAAAGAATTGCTTTGTTCAGCTTAAATAGAGAAGAGTTTTTATGGATGATTTGTGTGGGTGTGAGGTCCCAGAGATCAGATTCATGCTTAATACCTGTTATGGGTTTTGTCTATTCCATGAAATTAAAGTACTGTTCAACTGAACGATAAGTGTTTTCCAAACAGTAATTTGAGGTTGTTTTTTTTAAAGAAGAAAATATTGCATTTTGAATCAAACTGTTTATAATTACTAATTATCATTCGTGTCAGTCAGCCAGTAATTAAAGAAACAACCATTGATATTTATCATCTGTATTTGGAGATTGTAAGTTCTCCAGCTGTCAATAGTGTCTGCCCTACTTTATCTGTTAAGTCATAAATCAGTAGAACTTTGAAATGTGTCTGCCTTTCATTGATCATTAGAGAAATGTTTTACGTTCTTTAAAGTTGTGAGGCAAAATGAGGTGAAGAACACAGCGCAGGAGAATCAGGGTTTACTTTGAGAAGTCTGCACCCAGTCATAAGCCTACCTGGTATCAAACCTTGCACTGAAGATTTGATGTGTAGTGTCAATTGGAGAATAGACAGTATGTCAACAAGGGTGTTTGCTACTTTTCCTATTGTTGAGTTCAGGGCAACATTGACTTAGCTGCTCAGACTATTGTGCCTTCTTGCTTGACGGCAGTATTCAATCAATATTGATCGATATCATTTCTGTGAAGTAGTGATATATTACGTACTGAAATGGTACAAGAATGTAGCACAGCGAGGTCACTAAGTACTCCTGATTTTAAAATATCTTCCAGCTCTGAAAAGAAAACTATAAAGTGGAGCCATTGCAAAAAGATGAACACTGAAAATATCTTGAACCATTTTTGGTTCCAAGCCCCACACAGCTTATAATTAAACACCTACAAAGCTTAAGAGATTATGATTGCTCCAGCCACTTATCTCCAGTAACCAGCAGGCTGATGATCATACATCTCACTTTCAATTTATGGAAAATGTTCATGAATTACATTGTGAAGAGAGATCTGGAAGAAGGAAGATTAAACACATACAACCTCCACAAAAAGACTTCCTAGCCATTCTTGCTGTTGTTTAATTGGAAGTTAGATCCAAGAAGGTGCTCCTCCACGGGATTATTTCATGTTGTAAATGGACATTTTAACAAAAAAAAAGTAAAATCGTTTGTAATTCATTACTCTGAAGCAATGGGTTTGAGAACTGCCTGGTGTAGCCTGTACATGTGTCTGTCTGTCTGTCTTTCGGTCGGTCGGTCGGTCGGTCTCTCTCTCTCTCTCTCTCTCTCTCTCTCTCTCTCTCTCTCTCTCTCTCTCTCTCTCTCTCTCTCTCTCTCTCTCTCCCTCTCTCCCTCTCTCCCTCTCTCTAAAATCAGTGTATGTTAAACAAGCAGTCGAATAAGTTTCATCTCTGCACGGTTGGCTGGGTGTCAGTGTGTTGTTTGCGCAACTTATAGACAGGGGCATTGTGTTAAGAGAATCCTCAAAACCCTTCAGCAAAAGTGAATGTGCCAGATCTGACAGGGACATTGAATTTGGGGCCTCATTAGTTGAGGGAAAACCCAGATGCATGATGACTTTACCTTCAAAGGGCTGCAAGCCGAATGGATTAAGTCTTGCGCGTTGCAGAACGCGACAGAGGCACTAACAGATGGCCGATGTGCCGAAACGAGCTTCCTCTAACGACAGAACAAAGCAGAGCGAGAGCCTCCGCTTTCACCTCAGTTATCGGTCTTGCTGCTAAATTATGGCATTTGCATTTAAAAATAGGGCTGTACAGCAGGAGCTGCGTACGCTTACAGTGTCTTGCACCTGGAATTGGCCAGGGAGTATTTAATTTTATCAACCTTTTAAATACTTTGGAAATCCGATATTAGTTGTGTGTTGATAGCTGGGAATAATGTGAACCAGAAACACGAGAAAGTCTGCAGATGCTGGAAATCCAAAGCAACACATTTTGTGTGTGCTGCCTAAGATGTGTACCAGAGAGGGTTAACCCTTCAATGTCCCACTTGCATTGAAGACTATATAACATAGGAGCAGAATTAGGCCATTTGGCCCACTGAGTCTGTTCCATCATGGCCGATTTACTATCCCTCTCAACCCCTTTCTGCTGCCTTCTCCCTGTAGCCTTTGATGCCCTGACTAATCAAGAACCTATCAACCTCCACTTTAAATATACTCAATGACTTGGCCTCCACGGCCACTCATGGCTATGAATTCCACAGATTCTCTACCCTCTAGCTTAAGAACTTTCTCCTCATCTCTGTTCTAATTGGACTTCCCTCTAGTTTGAGGCTGTGCCCTCTGGTCCAAGACTCCCCACTATAGGGAATATCTCCCCCACTTTCACTCTATCCAGACCATTCAGTATTCGATACTTTTCAATGAGACATCCCCCCCCCCCCCCCCAGATTCGTCTGTACTCCAGTGAGTACAGGTCCAGAGTCATCAAAGGCACCTCATGCATTAACCCTTACATTCCCAGAATCATTCTCGGGAACTTCCTCTCGACCCTCTCCAATGCCAGCACATCAAGGGAGGTGTATGGAGGGATATGGTCCGTGTGCAGGTCAGTGGGACTAGGCAGAAAATGGTTCGGCACAGGCAAGAAGGGCCAAAAGGCCTGTTTCTGTGCTGTAGTTTCTATGGTTCTATGGTTCTATCTTTTCTCAGATAATGGGCCCAAAACTGCTCACAATACTCCCAAGTGCGGGCTGACCAATGCCTCAGTATTACATTGTTGCTCTTATATTCTAATCCTCTCAAAATGAATGCTTAACATTGCATTTGCCTTCCTTACCACCGACTTAATACGCAAGTTAAACTTCAGGGAATCGAGCACAAGGACTCCCAAGTCACTTTTCACCTTTCATTTTAGAATTTTCTCCCCATTTAGAAAAATTTGTCAGGCAATATTTTCCCTTGAAGAATTCAGAACTGACCAGAATTCAGAAGAATAAGAGGAGATCTTATAGAAACATTTAGAATTATTAAACAGATAGATAAGATAGAGTCAGGAAAGTTGTTTCCACTGGTAGGTGAGACTAAACTAGGGGACATGGCCTCAAGATTTTGGGGAGTAGATTTAGGATGGAGATGAGGAGGAACTGCTTTTCCCAGAGGGTGGTGAATCTGTGGAATTCTCTGCCCAATGAAGCAGTGGAGGCTACCTCAGTAAATATATTTAAGACAAGGTTGGATAGAAGTTTGCATTGTAGGGGAAAAGGCAGGTAAGTGGAGATGAGACCATTTTCGGATCAGCCAGAATCTTATTGAATGGTGGGGCAGGCTCGATGGCCAGATGGCCTGCTCCTGTTCCTGTTTCTTCTGTTATTATGGATTCCATGCTGCTTTTGGTCTATTTTATCACGTGCCTCCAAATCCCCTGAAGAACGGACTGCAACACCTTCCCAGCCACTGATGTTAGGTTAACTGGCCTGTAATTTCCTTTCGTCTGCCTCTCCCCCTTCTTGAAGAGTGGAGTGACATTTGCAATTTTCCAGTCCTCCAGAACCATTCCACGATCTAGTGATTCTTCAAGGATCTAATGCCTCCACAATCTCTTCAGCTACCTCTTTCAGAACCCTGGGGTGTAGTCCATCTGATCCAGGTGATTTATATACCTTTCAGCTTCCCAATCGCCTTCTCCTTAGTAATAGCAACAACACTCACTTCTGCTCCCTGAGACTCCCGAATTTCTGGCATACTGCTAGTGTCTTCCACAGTGAAGACTGACACTAAATAACTTAATGTTCATTAACCTTTGTTCATTATTACCTCTCCAGCATCATTTTCCTGTGGTCCCATATCCACTCCCTCCTCTTTTACTGTTTACATATTTGAAAAAAAAGCTGGTATCCTCTTTTATATTATTGGTTAGCTTACTTTCTTTTTTAGATGCCTTCTGTTGGTTTTTCAAAGCTTCCCAATCATTTAACTTCCCACTAATTTTTGCCCTCTCTTTTGCTATTATGCTGTCTTTGACTTCCCTTGTCAGCCACGATTGCTTCATCCTCCTTTTAGAATACCTCTCTATGTTTGGAATACATCCATCCTGCGCCTTCCAAATTGCCCCCAAGAACTCCTGCCATTGTTTCTCTGCCATTATCCCTGCTTGTGTCCCCCTTCAATCAACTTTGGCCAACTCCTCTCTCATGCCTCTGTAATTCACTTTACCACACTGTAATACTGATACATCTGACTTTATCTTCTCCTTCTCAAACTGCAGGGGGAATTCTATCATAATATGATCACTGTTTTATAAGGGTTCCTTTATCTTAAACGCCTAATCAAATTTGGTGCATTTCACAACGCCCAATCCAGACTTGACATTCCCCAAGTGGGCTCAAGCAGAAGCTGCTCTAAAAAGCCTTCACATGGGCATTCTACAAATCTCCTCTCTTGGGATCCAAAACCAACCTGATTTTCCCAATCTACCTGTTTATTGAAATCCCCGTAACATTGCCCTTCTTACATGGCTTTTCTATCTCCTGTTATAATTTGTATCCCACATCCTGGCCACTGTTCGGAGGCCTGTATCTAACTCGCATCATAGTCTTTTCACCCTTGCAGTTTCTTAACCTCTATCCACAAGGATTCTACATCTCCCATCCTATGTCACCTATTTCGAAGGATTTGATTTCATTTTTACCAACAGAGTGATCCCACCCTCTGCCTATCTTTTTGATATAATGTGTATCCTTGGATGTTAAACTCCCAATTATGATCTTCTTTTACCCACAATTTACTGATGTCCAAAACGTCGTACCTGACCAAACTCTAATTGTGCTACAATATCATCTACCTTATTCGGTATTCTGTGTGCATTCAAATATATACACCTTCAGTGCTGTAGTCATCACCCTTTTCAATTTTGCCCTCACGTTACACTTCAACTTATCCCACTGACTGCAATTTTGCCGTCATCTACCTGTCCTTCATCACAGTCTCACTACACGATGCTTCTGCTTGTATTCCAACTGCCCCATCCTCAGCCCTATCATTCCAGTTTCCGTCCCCCTGCAAACTTAGTTTAAACCGCTCCACAACACCGCTAGCAAACATGCCCGCAAGGATATTGGCCTCCCTCCTGTTCAGGTGTAACCCATCTTTTTTTGGATAGGTCATACCTTCCCCCGAAGAGACGCCAGTGATCCCCAGAAATCTGAAACCCTGCCCCTTGCGCCAATTACTCAGCCATGTGTTCATCTGCCAAGTCATCCTAGTCCTACTCTGACTGGTGCATGGCACAGGCAACAATCCAGAGATTGCTACCCTGCCTTTCAGCTTTCTACCTCACCCCCTTCAGGAGCTCCTCCATTTCCTACCTTTGTCATTGGTACCAATATGTGCCACAACTTCTAGCTGCTCACCCTCCCCCTTTAGAATGGTGTAGACTCTGACCGAGACATCCATGACCCCGGCACATTGGAGGCGAAATTACATCCTGGTGTCTCTTTCATGACAAGTATCTCATTTGTGTTTCATCTCAATAAGGGCTTCGTCTACTTGTATAGATACAGACAGAAAACCATGACCTTGTCAGTTATTCACCAGCATGTTAGTTAGTTGGGTATCACTTAGGTATAGCTTAAATTAATCCATTTAGCTTATTGTCACTTATGCTGTGTAATGAAATTCCTTGTCTGCATGAAGAGTAAACAGTAGACATGATAATAATAATTTATAATAGTAATGTATAACGTTCTGTGTGTTGTTGTCTGAAACTATGTGCCCGACATGCTGGTGCAAGTCTTTAATTGTTCCTATATCTCACCGTACTTGTGCACATGACGATTAACTGAATTCGGTATGACTTGAACAACAAATGCGATGATAAGGCAAAACAACCGGACAGCGCAAAGAAATCTGAAGCAGCGCGAAAGGAAATGGTACAAAAGCAGAAACCAGAGTGAAATTTTCATCTTTAAAAAAAAAATGAAATCGTTCTTTGTGTGCACTGTGCCAAGCTGAAACTGAACAGCTGAGCGTGACTGGCTTGTAACCATAAGGAAGATCCTCATTACGGCGAGGTAATTAGGGCTTGAGAGCAAAGTGGAGGTTATTAAAGCGCTGCTGCTGGCAGCTGGTTCCTGGCTGTACTCCCACTGGCTCGGGAGCAGGTCAGCAGCACCCAAATTAATGGGTGCAAAACGCTGATAATAAAGAAGGCATTTTAAATACAGCATTGCGGCACTTTTGCACAAATAACACACTGTGCAAAATGCAGCTATTCAGCTGCTTGGGGTGGATGCTCAGTGGCAGGAAATCTAACAATCCTCGGTACTACCAGTCGAAATTACCGCAGCGCAGCTGAAGCTCTGTAATTTGTTTCAATCCCCCTGGTCGGGGAAAGCGAAAATCATGCTCTTGATTGTTGAAAATGTGTGCACACGTCTCTCTGCCTTCTTTGGGTCAGATGCGGCAGGATATTGAGCGGGCAATCAACTCCCATCGTGTTTTGCTGTAGAACAGAACAAAGTCTTGACGGCCACCTCAGCAAGGGGTTAATTCTGCAGGAAAGGAAGAAAAGAAAAAAAATGTCCTCCAAAGCTGCTGCCATTCTATCAGTTTTCGCAATCTCTGCAGAGGCCTTGCTATTTAATTTAGTTTAGAGAAACATCACGGTAACAGGCGCATCCGGCCCAATTGCACCCGTGTGATCGATAAATCTACACATCCCTACATCTTTGGAATGTGGAAGGAAACCGGAGGACTACGAGGTCCCCCACGCTGTCACATGGAGAACGTAAAGACTTCTTACAGGCAGTGGCGGGAATTGAACCCGGAACGCTAGCACTGTAAAAGCGTTACACTAACTGCTATGCTACTCGAAGCAGTAAGTGCACCTGTACAAACAACATAAAGGGAACCAATTCTGTGCCAGCTCGTTCCACAATAATTTCTATGATTATGGAGCATCTTTAATGAAATAAAAGATGTGCTCTACAGAAGCATATTAAGTAAAGCTATTAAGTAAGGCACACACAAGCAGATGATGAAAAGCCTGAGGACTGCGGAAGATTTTAAGAGCTTCTTGACGGGCATGAACTTTAAGATTGGAATTCCACAGTTTAGAATCTGAGCAGCTGAGGTCATGAGTGCTGATGTAAAGCATCTCTGAGAGAAAAAAAAATGCCTGAGCTTTGTCACATTTACAGGGAGAGAGAGAAAGAGATGAGACTTTGAAGGTATTCAAACGTTGGTGAAAACTTGCCTGAGCATGTCAGCATACCACTGACATAGCTAGTAGAGTTATTTGTTCATTATGTGATCCGTTGTCAGTAGGAACACTTACACTTTCAGGTGCTCCTTAGGCTAGCTGTTAGTTATGGATGAGGAAGGACATCTTCATTCATCCATCCAATAGTTTTCCTATTTGTCTCTCCCACAATTCTACCCAGAGCACAGTAGTCAGTGCCAAGAGGCATACAATAATGCAAGTGCAATATATTCTTCCCCGTGTCAGTAGATTGTCTCACGACTCTTAAGTGCCATTGTGTCAGTCTATATATAGAAATGTTGTGATTGCCTTTTGTTTCAGTTAATTAATTAATGGGTTAATTAAAACCTCCTGGGGAAGTGTCACCACGGAAGATGGATGCCAGTCAACAGTGAAAGGAAAGAAATTTAGACAGCAGACAATAGGGTCAGGAGTAGGCCATTCGGCCCTTCGAGCCAGCACCGCCATTCACTGTGATCATGGCTGATCATCCACAATCTGTATCCAGTCCCTGCTTTATCCCCATAACCCTTGATTCCGCTATCTTTAAGAGCTCTATCCATCCCTTTCTTGAAAGCATCCAGAGACTTGGCCTCCACAGCCTTCTGGGGCAGAGCATTCCATATATCCACCACTCTCTGGGTGAAAAAGTTTTTCCTCAAATCCGTTCTAAATGGCCTACCCCTTATTCTTAAACTGTGGCCTCCGGTTCTGGACTCACCCATCAGCAGGAACATGCTTCCTGCCTCCAGCATGTCCAATCCCTTAATAGTCTTATATGTTTCAATAAGATCCCCTCTCAGCCTTCTAAATTCCAGAGTATACAAGCCCAGTCACTCCAATCTTTCAACATATGATAATCCCACCATCCTGGGAATTAACCTTGTGAACCTACGCTGCACTCCCTCAATAGCAAGAATGTCCTTCCTCAAATTTGGAGACCAAAATTGCACACAGTACTCGAGGAGTGGTCTCACCAGGGCCATGGACAGCTGCAGAAAGACCTCTTTGCTCTTATATTCAATTCCCCTTGTTATGAAGGACAGCATGTCATTAGCTTTCTTCACTGCCTGCTGTACTTGCATGCTTGCTTTCAGTGACTGATGTACAAGAACACCTAGATCTCATTGCACTTCCCTAGGTTTTCTTCGACTATACTTCCACAAAAAGATGCAGCTCTGAGGGTGCCTCAAAGGTGGGGTGCAAATGAATTTGAAGAAACAATGCAACAGTGTGCTAATTATATAGACAGTATGACTATCGACAAAGATTTAGACCAGCTACATTGGTACAATTCCATCCCTTAAATGATAAGTTATAAATGGTCTGAATCTGGTACAGTGAAATAGGGAACCAGGTATTAAAAGGAGGAAGAATCAGTTTGCAATGGGATGAAATCAAATAAAGGAACTTTAGACGTTGGAAATCTGAAATAAAAATTGAAAAAAATGTAGCTGATTAGGCTGCATCCCCTGGAAAGAGAAATTGTCGGCAGTCCAGGTCTGTGACCCTTCATTATATCTGGGAAGAGGTGCAGCAGGTCTTACACCACAGGACACGATCTATGGATATTCCTTTGTGGAGCTGACAGTGAGATAAAATGAGTAACAAAACTGCAGTAACAAAATGAACAACTGGACAGGTTTTATTAACCAGTTTATTTTAAAAGACTCTTACACATTGTGAATCACCAAGATTTCACGCCATTGGATCAGCCTTTCAGTATGGCACTTCAGAATGCTTTCAGATAGTTCCAACAGAAAAAAAACAGAAACAAATTCAGTTGGAAGCATAGTTACCTCCCAAAACAAACATTAGCTTATGTCGCCTAAACAGTCCTCTGAGTATGATTGAGTGTTGCAGCATGTAACACATCCCTTGGGATTATGGCAATAGAAACTCGAAGCAAAGAAGGAAACTTGACCTGTTTTTCAAGTGCTGGTTCCTTGTACTAGCACCAGTACTTTATTACACCCACCCACATGTTGTTTAATGGAATAACACCGACACAGTAAATACACAGGCTAACTTGACATTAGTTAAGTCAGAGTAATAGAGCATGGAAACAAGCTCTTTGGCTCATCTAGTCCATGCTGTCCACAGCATCTCCCCATTACCTGCATTCAGCCCATAACCATTGTTGGAAAGAAAATGCAACTGAAGAATGAATAGTTTCTATGAAGGTGCAACTTTTTTGCTTTCTCTCCCTTAATTTGAATATAACCCACTAATTCCCAGTGTCTTATGCTTCACAGTGCCTGGTGCTCTTCCTTATAACAAAGATGATGAACCGAGCTGAAGCAATTAGATCCGTAGTGTTGGTGGACTATGTACTTTTGGCCATGAATCACTTCCTTAATAAATCAGAGAACTAGAAGAATAGATACATTAAATAAAAATTCTCAGGCTGGTTTGTACAATATTGAAGCCCTGTTTTCAGTGGCCAGTCATCCTGTCTCCTGGTTCAATTGGCTTAGAGCAGCTCTGCTCAAGATATAACTAATGGTCCAAAGCAGCCTAATTTATTTATTTATTTGTTGAGATACGGTGTGGAGTAGGCCCTTCTGGCCCTTCGAGCCACACTGCCCAGCAATCCCTTATTTGACCCTAACCTAATCACAGAACAATTGACAATGACCAATTAACCCTCTAACGGGTATGCCTTTGGACTGTGGAGGGAAACCAGAGCACCCGGAGGAAGCCCACGAGGTCACGTGGAGAAAGTACAATCTTCTTTTCAGTCAGCTGCTGGAATTGAACCCAGGTCATCGATACTGTAAAGCATTGTGCTAACCACTATGCCACCATGCCACTATATTTAGTCAAGCCTAATGTAAAGCTAACAGCATAATACTTGCAAATCTGGTATTTATTTTGCAATAACGCTATATCCATTTAGCATTAAAGTTTGGCACCACAGAAGCAGCTGGATAATTTTCACTGACCACTTCGTTCCCATAAGGAGGTAATGTTGCATGAGCCAAGAATAGATTTGAATACCTTGGTGCTGATTCTCCAGGTATGCCTCCCTCTTTATTGGAATTACTCCTCACATTAGCTTTGACTCACAAAATAAAATATTGGTGGGGATTTTCCTTTCAGATCACAGATGGAGCACACCAATCTTACACTGACTTCTGAGGTTGAATACTGATCCTGCTAAGAGCAACTGGCAGATATTGAGCCTCATCAACAATATTTATTGCCTGTGCTCGAGGCTAACAGCTCCTGCCTTCAGTCACTCGTAAGTATTGGGATAGGATGCTGTGAAATACTGCAGCAGCTTTTTTACTGATTCAACTCTTTTGGGATCTGATCTCCTTGTGGAAGTGGACCAAGGGAGCTTTTGGGACAGACTTTCTAAAATTTAGACCCAGCAACAATGCTGTGTGACTTGGAAGGGAATATGCTGGTGTTTCAGAAGTGCTTGTTGCCTACAGTAGTGTGCGGTATACATTTAGGAGCCGTCCAGTACCAAAGGTGAGTAAGTGCCCAGTGCACTGTATTTTGTAGATATTGTGTACACTATGCATTGGAGGTGGCGAGAACCAATACGTAGTGTAGTGAATGAGTTACCTATTGAATGATGTGCTTTGTCCCCAAATGTGTCATGTTTCTTGAGTGTACTTAGAGATTTACATTCACCTGAGAGGAATGAAGGGATCTTGGCTCAACATCTCAGCTAAAGGCAGCATTTCTCAGAGCGTAGTAATCCTTCAATACCTTAATGGTCTATAGTCTACAGCTTTGTCCAGAGAGTGGTGAATCTATAGAACTCCTTGCCACAGGCAGCTGTGGAGGCCAAGTCTTCATGTATATTTAAGGCAGAAGTTAATATTCTTGATTGGTCAGGGCATGAAGGGGTATGGGGTTGGGGGGAGGCATGAGGCAGGTGATTAGGGATGAAAGGAAAATGGATCAGCCGGGATGAAATGGCAGAGCAGATTTCTGCTCCTATGTCTTAAGGTCTTTGTCCTTGGGTCGCTGGAGTAGCTATTCCTGGACGGCTACCACCCATCCATTCTCAGTTATTATAATTAATTACACCTTGTGTTCTGAACATGGAATGGCAGACTTCATTGCGAGACATACAACAGGCAGTGCAGTGTTCAAAGACCGATGTGCTGCTGTGGTCTTCCAAGCTGCAAGTAACAGACCCAGTCTGTTCCTCTGCCTTCCTTGGCAGGGTTGGTCAGAGAGCCTGCTGACTGCACTGACTATTGCCAGTGTGGAAGGTGACTTGCCCTCCAGCCTCAACAAGATTAGGGATCAGATCACTGATGCTGGACTTCACAGACTTGTTGGTGCCCTCAGGCTGTGTCGGTGTTGGAATAGAGAAGCATGTGATAGGCCACAGACTGTTTCTGAATTCCATGCTTCAGTAACATTATAGGAGGAGGCTAGCCTGAGGAAGCCTCCAAAGCACTTCTTCAGCACGTCTGCAGTGAACTCTGTAATTAAAACCAGCTCAGTGGAAGTGGGATTGATAGCTCTTACAGATACCTAAAGGGCTAGCGCTCATTGCCTTGAGCTTATAAAGCTTGTACCCCTCTTGGCAGTGTAACATAACCTTGAAAGGGGAACTGTTGCACCAATTGCACTCCGATTGATGGGGAGGGCACATAAGCTTCAGCGTGCCTAGCTGCAGCGAAAGCCGGGGGCGACACATGGACAGCACCTGCACTTAAAGAACCTGTCATTTGGAAAGTTACACAGCGCTCTCTGCTATTGTTAGCCTTTGTTAACAGAGCATGTGACCTCCAGGGGAGGTATCATTCCAATGCATGATGTAACTGCATTGTAACATGGGAATGGACTCAGGAAGGAGCCTGATGTGGAAAAATTGCCCTTTACATCACAGTGCTCAAGAAAGTGGGATACATCTGCATTTCTGATTAACGGATCATGGAGGAGAACTTCCCTTGGTGCGGCTTCACCTTCATTAGTTAAGTATAGCTTAGCTAATGCTGATGCCCTCCTTTTCTCTCACTTTGATGGAACATTAAGGAGTTAGTAATGTAAAATCTCGTGGGGGGTGGTGGTGAGAAAAGACATCTCAATGAAAAACTGAACAAAGCAGCTAAGTTGTTTAATCTTCTTTCTGTTCCGCTGCAAACGGGACAGGATGCTGTCCCTTTATCAGGGTGTCATCAGTGCTGGGCACCTTATTACCATGAATAAGGGCACAAGCAGTAAGCTCCCATAGACACCTGTCGATTGATGTGCCCATGTAACAAACAGTGTTAATGAAGAGCCAGCTTGGCCTTGTCTGAGTTCAAATCTCCGGTAAGTGCATTCCATCCTGGGAGAGAGTGCCAGAAAACCCAGTTGGATAATTAAAAGTTAAATTGTAAGGTGAGTTTGTCACCTTTGTTTATTTGTGTATTGAAAGTGAAAGGGTAACTTAATTATTTATTTTATTTAGCGATACAGCATGAACTGGCCCTTCTGACGCAACAAGCAGCCCACTAGCCTAATTACAGGGCAATTTACAATGACCAATTAACCTACTAACTGGTATGTCTTTGGCCTGTGGGAGGAAACCAGAGCACCTGGAGGAAACCCACACATCACAGGGAGAACATACAACCTCCTTACATATAGTGACGCAATTGAACTCTGAACTCTTGAACGCCCCGAGCTATATTAGTGTCACGCCAACCGTTTCACAATGGTAGCGCCCCAAATTAGGAAATATAAAGGGGAATTGTTTCTGGAACCCAAATGGTGAAAGGCTGATATCAGGAAGTCTTTGCACATACAAATGACAGTGGAACAGTGGAGCAGCTTCTAGTCTCACAAAATGGAATTGAAGTTGAAAGATTCTTTGTTTAGAAGCTCATTAAAGAGTAGACAGAGGGCAGAGAAGTGATGATCAAATTAAAATGCAGCATATTGCTTGTCTGGAGGATTTCTGCCCCGTCCTTATGATGGTTCTGGCTTCTGGATGCAGCTAGTGCTAACAATTAGATTTCTCTTGCTGTGCAGTGCTAAACTAAGTAAGAGCATGAAATGAAATCTATTTATTGGGATAAATTAGCCGGGAAACAAAAGATGATTTTCTTTTAGCCGACTGCAGGACTTGTATCAGCAGTGACCATATCCGCAGAAGGCCAGCGTTGACTCTCTAATCCTCTCCATAGATGCTGCCTGACCCATTGAGTTCCTCCAGCATTTTGTCTGTACTACTCTGAATTTCCAGCATCTGCAAAATCTCTTGTGTTTATGATTTCCAGCTGCTCTTTTATCACTGCAGGTACTGAGGTATTTTAATGTTTGAACTGAAGGTAGCTGATACCAGCCAAAATGGGATAGCCAGTCAGATTAACAGAAGGATTGAGGCCAATTAAATGATTAAAAGTTAAACAAAAATTCTCCCCCACTCCTTCCACCGAGCACCAGCTCTCAATGAGCCAGCTGCTCCAGATGTTTTTGCTTTCAATACCTTTGCTTTTCAGTAATCCTTTCACTCAACAGTCTTTCAGGTCCCTGAAGACCTAAACTCAATGCGCTGTGGGCTCATGTCTAGACAGAACCTTTGAAAGTACTATTAACAACTGATGCTACGGTCATGCTAGTGCAAGCAATGCTCTTTGGCATGGGGTACAATGCCATGTGCTTACAAATGTGTTTCTGTTCTCCCTGAACCCCACCTTTATCAGGTGGGCTTGTAGTGTAAGTGGCTTAGTTCTGCTTGAAGCAGATAAGCATGTAAACATTAACAGTTATAATTCTCAACTCGTGCTGCTTTTACCTTAACAGCAGTACCAGTAAACATTTAGCAACAGCGGCGCAATGCGATTAAAAGGCAAACAATCAACTTGAAACTTAAATCCAGGGGAAGCAAAATGCCAAGCACTTTGATTCGTTTGTAGTTCGAAAGTGCCATCAGAATGTCGAGAATGCACTCCCCTCACCACAAACAGCCCCATTATCAACACTGGGCTTCACTGACGCCCGTATATAACTACAACCCTTTAACCAGTCAGAGTGGAGATGATCGGGCAATTTCTTTGTCAGCTAGCCTTGGTGATAACATTACTCTAAGCGATTTAGACTGATTTTTACATAGGTAATTTTCAAGTATCTATCTTTTATTTTCCTGGAGAAGTTTCCGTTTTAATCAAAGGTACTATGGTAGCCTTCTCCAAGGATCGTCACCTTGTCGTGGTGGGAAGGCTTGTGAGTTCCTGAGATGCTGTCTGGAGCTTCGCTCCTGATGGGGTTACACATGGTGGTAAGGTCAAGGGGGAGATTTCAGACAAACAGCAAGCCAACCAAGACCTCAGTGGTGGAGCTGGCAGAAGATAATGACATATCACAATGGCAGCGAAGCTGGAGGAAGGCTGCAGCAGTAAAGGGTCCTCAGTCTTCTTACTTCCATGCCAATGTCCCTGACCCTGATCAGTCAAGGACAACGTAGTAGTGTCCATACATCAGCCTCCCCATGATAAACAAAGTTGTGAGCAGGTTCTTCTCCATTATGTACCAGAATGTGTGGATTCTGTATCAACCTCTACAGCTACATGTGACCTACCAATAGACAACTTCTTAGGAAGACATCATGCCCAACTCAAGTGATCTCAAGAAAAAGACTGTGGTAGTTTGTCTCCTTAGCTGGTTAAATAGACCTTGTTTTCTGAGTAAACTAATTCTGTTTTCACAAGCCCTCTCACCACTTCTCCACCTTTGAACTCATTGGCTGATGTGGGGTCTTTCTCGCTGAAATGAGTTTTACTTTTGTTATATCACAGTGGCAGCGATCTCCTCAAAAGCATCGACAACTTGTCCCACTCTCTCCACAGAAGCCCTGGGTCCGAGCTGGACTGAGAGCTGCCGGACGGTCCTCTCCAGGCTGTGGTTCTGACGGTGCACGTGAAGGTAGCTCTGCTGAAGCTGCTTCTGGTACTGAATCACCCTCTCCTTCTCTGCACACCACAGCAGCCGCTCCTTTTGAAAATCCAGCGTAAGCGCCTGGTTCTTCTGCTTTTCGTGCTCCAGCTGGGCTTTCAACTTGTTCACTTGCCCCTGCAGCGTTAAGGAGGCTTGCTGAGTCCGCTGCGGAGATGACGCCGGTTCAAGCTGGGAGCAGTTGGGAGAAATGTCATTTTCATCTCCGCAGTCTTGTCCTTTCCAGCCCGACAAGTTCTGCTTGGAATCGAGGATCCTGCACTGGAGCAGGCTGACCTTCTCTCTCAGCAGGTCAGCTGCATTTTTCATGCGCTGCAGCTCGTTCTCGCACACCTCCAATTCTCTCGCCTTGGTCTGGACTGAGTTCTGCAGCTCCTCGACCTGCAGCTCTCGAGAAGACAGCTTTCCTTTGGCCTCCCTCAGCTGGTTCCTGAAGGTCAAGACCTCATTGGTCTTGTGCGTCAGCTCCGTCTGCGAGTCCTTCAGCTGCTGTTTCAGAAGGGAGATCACCCCAGACTTCTGGCAGACCTGAAACAGAAATGATGTGTTGTCTGTAAATATATACACATGGACAGCAATTTGCAACAATAGAGCGCCTTTAACACTGCTACACAACTGCGTTTTCAAATTAGGTTTGACACCAATCAAAGCTTGATCAGAGCAAGATTTTAAACAGAGAAAGGAGATACTTCCTGAAATTCCTCTAACAGCAACATAATGTTACAGCTCTATAAAACCCTGGTTAGATGATACTTGGAATATTGTGTTTAGTCCGGGTCCCCTCATTATAGGAAGGATGTTGAAGTTTCAGATAGGATACCAAGGAGATTTACCAGGATGCTGCAGGATTGGAGAATATGTCGAATGAGTCAAACAGACTAGGGCTTTTCTCTTTGGAGTGAAGGAGGCCGAGGAGAAACTTGATAGACGAGTACAAGTTGATAATAGATCGAGAGAAAAGTCAAGAATCATTTTCCCAGGGTGGAAATGAGGAGGCATAATTTTTTTGATGATTGCAGGAAATTGTAAGGGGTATGCCAGAGGCAAGCTTTTTCTACAGAGAGTGGTGGGTGTGTGCAATGCATTGCCAGGGGTGTTGGTAGAGGCAGATACATTAGGGACACTTAAGAGACGCTTAGATAGGTGCATGGAAAGCAGGAAAATAGAGGGTTATGTTGGAGAGAGTTAGACTGATCTTAGAGTAGGTTAAAAGGTCAGCATAACATTGTGGACCAAAAGCTCTATCCATCTCTTTCTTGAAAGCATCCAGAAACCTGGCCTCCACTGCCTTCTGGGGCAGAGCATTCCACATATCCACCACTGCAGAGTGCTGCAGAAGGGGCGTGGGACAGATGGCAGAGAAGGAGTGTCAGGGGTGGGGTGTGGTGTGGGTGCCGACACACCCATCCCAGCGTCATCAGGCAAGGTCATTTGTTTCCAAGCAATTGGTTTATTGATCATTACAGAAGGTATCTCTGGTGCTTCCACTCCGTCCACTCTCCCTTCTCCTTTTCCTGACCATGATTCCCCTCTCCCTGCCCCCTTCCCACTCTCAGTCCACAACAGAGACCCGTATCAGAATCAGGTTTATCATCACTCACATATATCATGACTTCTTTTGTGGCAGCAGTACAGTGCAATACATAAAATTACTACAGTACTGTGCGAATGTTTTAGGCACTGTAGCTCTATATCTGTGCCCAAGACATTTGCACAGTACTGGATGTTCAAAACCCTGAGCTGTCAATGTACATTAAATACAGGGAAGATCAAGAGACTGGAGTTAGAATGACATGGACCTTGGAGAAGATTACAAAGAAAGGGTGGGGTGGAGAGATTTGAAAGAATGGCGTTGGCTGTTATGTGATCCATGGTCTGCTGGAGCTCTACATCCAGGCTGCCGTGGAGGGACGGCCAAGTAGAAACCTGAAGGTTGTGGCCACCGCACCTAAGATCATGCAGGGGCACAGAGTCAGCCATGTTACCTTGTCCAAATGATGAACTGGTTTGAAAATGGTTCTATGGTCCAAATGGGAATTGAAAGCCAATGAGACCCGAATCAGGATCAAGTTTAATATCACTAGCACGTTGTGAAATTCGTTGTTTTGCAGCAGCAGTACATTGCAGTACATTGTACTAATAAACCTATAGATTACAATAAGAAAAGTATTTTTAAAAATCTAATTAAATAAGCAGTGCAAGACTAGAGCAAAAATTAGATTCTGAGGATCAATAGATGTTTTAAATGCCTTAAAACAACGTTGCTTACTGCATTCCCATGGCTGTGACTGTAGATTTCAGCTGCAGTAGTCCAAGACGGGAATATCTGAAGACTCCCATCGGAGCTGCGCACAATGCATCACCACTTACCAGTGCCACCTTAGGGTCAATCACATTATCCCCTCCTGTCTTATCACGTAGACACTCTTATTACATGATCAGATCAGATCATATCCATTTCTAAATGACACATTTTCTATAAATATCAAATGTCTTAATGGCTGCTTGAAAGTTTCTGTCATCCCACTTCCACTGTTTTACTCCAGATATAGGTGGTTCTGCTATAACATGACAATTCCATTCCCAAGAAATCTCACATTATAGAAAATTGTATTACATCAGAACAGTTTCCTTCAAAGCACAACATTTGACAGGTTTTTTCCCGATCACAAGTGTGCTATAGCCACTTGTGTGCTGTCCTGGACTGCAAGAAATTGCAGAAAGTTGTCAGCAGTCTAGCAGGAGAATAAGTAATGACCACTCTTGCCCTAACGATTCTATCTTCTCACCCTCTCCCACCTTCCCACTATCGGGGAGAAGATACAAAAGCTTGAGAACCAGGTTGAAGGACAGCTTGCACCCTGCTGTCAACAGACTCTTGAACAGACATTTTACAGGTTAAAGATGAACTCTTGATCTCACAAGCTACCTCATCAAGGCTGGTGTACCTAATTGTACCACACCAGACCTTTTTCTGTAACTAACAATATATTCTACATTATGATACTACTTTTCCCCTGCACTAACTTAAAACATCAATGTTTTTAAATCGTCAGTATGGATGGTGTGCAAAACAAAGTTTTGACTGTGCCTCAGTACCTGTGACAAGGATAAACCAATTCAATTCAATCCAGCCCACAAAATGCAGATAGTCCTCCCTAATGCAATCACATCATAACCATTTAGTGTTATAAGAGTATGCATTTCAGCAGGACTACCTGTACAGAAATATATTTCACTGACACAGGAAAGTCTGCAGGTGCCGGAAATCCAAAGCAGCACACACCAAATGCTGGAGGAACTCAGCAGGTCAGGCAGCATCTATGGAGATGAATAGATAGTCGGCGTTTTGGGCCGAGACCCTTCTTCAGGACTGAAGGGGAAGGGGGCAAATGCCAGAATAAAAAGGTGGAGGTGGGTGGGAAGGGGAAGGAGGACAGCTAAAAGCTGATAGGTGAAGCCAGGTGGGTGAGAAAAGAGCTGGAGAAGAAGGAATCTGATAGGAGAGAAGAGTGGACTATAGAAGAAAGGAATGATGAGGGGACCCAGAGGGAACTAATAGGCAGATGAGAAGAGGTGGGGAACAGAGGAAGTGGGGTGGGGGGGGGAACTAGTTTAGTGGAAGGAGAAATCGATATTCAGGCCATCAGGTTGGAGGCTACCCAGAAGGAACACAAGATGTTGAAGCTCTGAAGCACTTTTGGATTTGCTTGCAGTGCACTTGTCTGGTACCAATTGCAACATAGGAGCGGTTGTGAGCTACCTGGCCCTCAAGCGTGCCTCACCGTCCAATACAATACTGGCTGATCTATCACAGAGCTCTATCTCTTCCCTGGGCCAGATCTCAACCCCCTGATCCTTCAGAAATATACCCATCTCCATTTTAAATAGTTCTGGCAATCTCATCCGAACAAGCCTCTGGGGCAGAGGGTTACAGAGATTCATCACCCTCTGCCAAATAGCCTATACCTCTGCTGGCTGGTTGCAGCCCCGTTTGGTATGCAGGGACCAATGCGTAAGATCAGAAAAAGCGTTGTAAACTCAGCCAGTTCCATCATGGCCACTTGCTTCCCCAGCATTGAGAACAGCCTCAAAAGGCGATGTCTTAAAAAGGCGGCCTGTATTGTTAAGGACCCCCATCACCCAGGGCACATCACATCATAGAAAGTTGTGTTAAGCAAAAATTTCCTTCCAAGCACAGCATTTGACAGGTTTTTCCCATCACAATTGTGCTAAAACCAATCATAATCTGTCCTGGACTGCCAGAATTGCAAAAAGTTGTGAACAGAGCACAGCCCAGCAAGGGAATATATATATATTTCTTATTGTAATTTATAGAATATTTTATGTTTTGCACTGTACTGCCACCAGGAAACAACACATTTCAAGACCCAGTCAGTGATAATAAACCTGATTCTTATCCTGGAAGATTATCAACCAGAAACACTAACTCTTTTATTCATTCAGGGACCAACTGCACACAATTTCATGGAGAAAAAGAAAAATCAAATGTGGCCAGATTTGCAAACTTATTCTCCTCACAATTCAAAACTCTAGGTTAAGGTTAGTGATATTATTTTCTCCCCGAATAAACTGTGGTGTTCCTACCTCCCATTTAATTTCTTCAAGCTTTGGACCGAGTTCATTTTGTTCTCTTTCATAGGTTTTGCATTTGGCTTTGAGGCTGTTGCACTCCTGAAGAAGTCGAGCAAAGTTGTCCTTCAACTGCTGCTTCTCCTGTTGGAGCTGGCTGACTTGGAGTTGGAGGAACTGCTGGTCTCCATGCATCTTCTCAGAGGCCTGAATTGAATTGGCATCAAGCCTCCGCTCGGGGCTGCCCGTCCCCTGCACACAGTGTTGCGGATTTTCATTGCCGGTGGGGGCGCTGCCTGCCTTCGCCTTGCACAGGGCTTGCTGGAGCCCCTGAGATTCTCCTCGCTTCCCTGCGGATTTCCCTTCACATTCCGGAGCTTCAGGTCGGCTGACGGAGCACGATCGATGGAGGCAAGAACTTGAGTCTTGGCTGACGGGGCAGTGACCCCCATCAGAGGCAGACGTGCTGCTTCCATTTCTCAAGGTGCCTGTGACGTGTTGAGCTGAGCCTCCGAACTTCTTGCGCAGGCTGGTGGGAGCTCCAGTGTGCTCGGTCCCATGGCTGCATCCTGTGCTGTGTGTAGGCAGGCTGGACATGGAATTTCTACCTGAGTCGGACAATGTTCCCGAACAGCTTGTGTGCTGCCGGTCTTGACCCTGCTGATTCTCTGAATGGCTTCCTGGTTTCAGAGCGTTTCCCTGGAACGTAAGCTTCACACTCATCTGCGAACCCAAGGGACCATTGAGATTGGTGCCATTCCGAGGTACCACAGCCTTAAAAGCCGTTGGCCTGACGACACTCATTTCACTGCCCTGAAAAAAATGGCTCAGTTAGTCTGCGTAACATTATACCTTTTCTATATTTCCACTTCTTAGTCTACTGTCTATCAGAGAACCAGCATTTCAAATGAAGAATTATTCAGAGGTCGGATCTGTGCTCTTCAATGCATTGTAAAGAATCCCAAGGCACTATCTTGCCAGAGGCTCTTCATTATTCTCAGCATTTTAGCTGATAATTGCCCATAAAATCAGCAGATTAACTATTCAGTGTCAAATTGCTGTTTCTGAGACCTTGCAGTACACAAAAATTTCTGCTGTCAAGTTTTTCCACCATCACAACTGTGATTAAACTTAACAGTGACTGTGAGTACTGCGGCTCGGAAACATGTTCTGGTGAAAGTTTACCTTGCCTTATTCCAGAGTGTTTTGCTTTTATTTCAGATTTCCAGAAGACATTCTATTTTAGCATAAAGGCAGATCTCCCTTTAAGTTCTAGCTGGGCTCAGTAAGGGATGTTCTCATCCCAAAGGCTTGGACCTTGACCTGATACAGGAGTGGATAGATCCCGCAGAGGATCTAGGTGAAGGGTTTCTGAGCTTACCTGTAGCAACACCTACCCCACTGATTTTCAGTTACAACAGCCTGACAAACCTCAAAGGAAATCTACCTTTTGAAGAGAAATCTAAATAAGCCCTTGAACGAGTCTTTGGGGTACTGCAACTCTATGCTTTTATTAATGCTTTGCTGCACGCTTGAGTGCTCAATGGAGGGCACCGATGCTTTTTTTCCTGCTGGGGGTGGGGGAGATCATTGCTTTGCTGCTGCGTATGTGTGGGAGGGGGGAGCTGGGGGGCTTTGGGGTTCTAACATTTAACTGTCATTCATTCTTTGGGGCACTCCTCTGTTTTAATGGATGTTTGCGAAGAAAACGAATTTCAGGATGTATATTGTATACATTCCTCTGACATTAAATGGACCTTTGAAACCTTTGAATAGCCTGATACAGAAAGATCCCCAGTGCCACTCACCATTCCTCCAGTCAGCAACTCTACCACCACTATATCAAAAGCTCACAAAGTGTAAGTAAACTTGGGTGTCACACTTGCCTGCCTAGAAAAGTCAACACTGGTAAGTCAATAGAGAAATGAGACAAAATTATAGGGCTTTAGTGCTTTCAGAAACAAACTTGAATATTGAACCCGATGACCGGGGCCATGGAGAGGATGAAAGGATGTCCAGGTGAAGCATAACAGCCTAATGCGCTATTTATTATTCACGTACAAGCCTGAACATTGGCTAGATGAACCGAGGGGCAGCATGGTCTTCAACATCGATAACTATCTTGTGAATCACTGATGTCCAATATGAGCTCTGCTTGGGAGTGGTTAGTTGGAAGGGTTCACTCTCTGCTGAGAGACAACTGTGTGATTTTCGTCAGTGGAATTTTTCAGCTGTTCACAGAACACACAACAGTATCGTACAGGACAATTTTGGGCCCCATATCTCAGAAAGGATGTATTGTCACTGGAAAGAGTCCAGAGGAGGTTCACGAGGATGATTCCAGGAATGAAGGGGTTAACATATGAGGACCGTTTGGCAGCTTTGGGCCTGTACTTTGGGGGATCTCATTAAAACCTACCAAATATTGAAAGGTAAGGTGGATGTGGAGAGGATGCTTCCTATGGTGGGTGTATCCAGAACTAGAGGGCACAACTTCAAAACTGAGGGGCGACCTTTTAGAACAGAGACAAGGAGGACTTCTTTTAGTCGGAGAGTAGTGAGTCTGGGGAATGCTCTGCCACAGACTGCGGTGGCGGCCAAGTCCATGGGTATATCTAAGGCGGAAGTTAATAGTTACCTGATGAAAGGATATGGTGAGAAGGCAGGTGTGAGTGGGATCCAGGATCAGCCATGATATAATGGCAGAGCAGCTTCGATGGACTGAATGGCCTAATTCTGCTCCTATTTCTTATGGTCACAGGAACAAGCCCCTTCACCCCTTTGGCCTTGCTGTTGTACCAAAGTGATCAAACTAGTAATTAAATGCCTAACTAAACGAATCCCTTCTGCCTACACAAGTTTAATATCCCTCTGTTTTCTGCACATTCATATCCTTAAGAACCTCTATCCTAATTACCACCCCTAGCAGTATCCCAGGCACCAGCCACTCTCTGTAAAAAAAAAATTGCCCTGCACATCTTTGATCTTACCCTGACCCCCCACCCCACCGACCTCACAGTAAATGCATGCTCTCTTGTATTAGATATTTCAATCTTGGAAAAAAGATACCGGTTTTCTATTCTCTCTATGTCGTCCTATAATCTTATAACCCTCTGTAGGCCTCCCCTCAGCATCTGCCATTCCAACTCACTGTCCAATACAAGCAACAGTCTGCTAAATTTCTTCAGCACCCTCTCTACATCCCTTCTACAATGGGATGACCAGAACAAAATGCAATACTTCTGTTACCTCTCTCCTTCTTCTCACTTACCCATCACCTCCCCTGGTTCCTTCCTCCTTTCTTTCTTCCCATGGTCTATTCTCCTCTGCTATCAGACTGTTTCTTCTTCAGCTATTTATCTTTTCCACCTATCATCTCCCAGATGATCACATAATCCCCCCTCCCTCACCTACTCACCTTCCCCCTCACCTGGTCTCACCTGCTAGCTTGTACTCCTTCACCTCCCTCCACCTTTATATTCTGGCTTCTCCCTTCCTTTCCATTCCTGATGAAAGGTCTCGGCTCAAAAGGTCAACTGTTTATTCCCCTCCATAGACGCTACCTGACCTGCTGAGTTCCTCCAGCATTTTGTGCGTCGCAGTACCCACATGCAGCCTAACTGGAATTTTATGAAGCTACAGCATAACTTCCCAACACTTTAACTCAGTGCCTCGGCTAATAAACGTATCACGCGCTTCTTACGACCCTTGCTGCTTCTGATTATTTATATGTTGCTGATTATGGGGCAAGGGAGTCTTCCTTAGTTCCCACTCATTCAGACATCTCTTGTCTGCAGAATGTTCTTGCTTGTTCTAAAGGATGTTTTCTGGCTGTCTGTCCAATTGTCCATCATCTGAACTACTGGAACTGAAACCTTACCACTAAACCATCCTGTGGTGACCCGTTAATCTCTTTGAGGGGCTTGTTGCGGATGGTAATGCTTTTCTCCCATAATGAAATAGAAAGGGATTCGCTTTTCCTACTGCCAGAGCACAATGAAGAACTCCACAGCCAATGAATTAGCTTTGGGCCACGGCCAAGGTTGAGATGTGGGGCACCTGGCGGAAGAGGAGACTCACCTTCTCCAGCTGGCCAGAGAAGGGCACCAGGACAGGCGGAGGTCCTTTGATATCCATTACGTCTTTTGGAGGTGACAGGCTGGAAGCACGGTTCCTACGCTTGCCTGCGGTCGCCAGTCTGTTCCCTTGGCTAATGCTGATGTAGAAGAAGTCCTCAGCTTTCTCACACCTGGACCGATTGCCAAAAGGCTCATGGCCAGCACTGAACTTCAGCAGCCCGTCCTGTTGCCGGACAAACTTCTGGAGGTGGGAAGGTTTCCTGCTCCTGGACTCAAATGCCCTACAGTGTTTGTCGTGGAAGCTGCCACCTGGTATGAGGCTGCTCACGCTTCCCATGATGCCCTTGGCTGGATAAAGTACCAGAGTTGGGGGTGACCCGAGTTTATTCTGCTGAGAGCGAGGTTTGGGACGGATGTCCCAGACATCCTCAGCTGCTGAATGAACTCCAACTCAACATGTTGAATCCATTGACCCTGCCAGGAAACAAAAGGAATCCAATGAATTGAAAACACAAGAAACTCGGCAGCATCAGGAGTATGTAGCCAGCTTCACTGACACCCATTCACTTGCCTAAATATTCACTGCCTCGTCCTCCAGTGAGTACGATCATACACTCTGAGAAGGTTGAAGTGTGTAACATTCCTCGCCCCCCCCCCCCCCCATTTTACCAACTTTCTACAGGAGCACCATCAAGTGTGTCCTGTCCTGTATCATTGTGTGGTACGGAAACTGCAAGGCATCAGACTGCAAGACCCTACAGAGGATAGTAAAAACCACCAAGTGGATCATTGGGGTCTCTCTCCCCCCCCAGTTGTGAGATTTATCAGCAGCATTGTATATGAAGGGCCCAAAGCATTGTTAAGAATCCCCACACCAATCCTACAATCTCTTTGACCCACTACCATCAGGAAGGAGGACTAGGACTGCCAGACAGGGTAAAAGCTTCTACCCTCAGATTGTTGGACTAACGTATACCCTGCCATCACCAGGGCCTCATCACTAGGACGTCGTGCTGTTTACTGTTTCCCTGTGCTGCACACCTTACATGCATTTTGAATTATATTTCATTAACTTATTCGTAATGATATTTTGTTTTATGTGCTGTGTATGATACTTGTATTGGGGGTACAATGTGGTCTGGAGGAACGTTGTGTGGTTTGATTGTGTATATGTACAATAATCTTGAACTTGAACTTAAGCTAGAATCCTAAAGTCATAGAGCACTTCCCATTGGCCCTTTGGCCTATCTAGTCTATGCCGGCCTGGTTTTCTGCCTAAACTCTCCTACTTTCCCCTGTACCACAGCCCTCCACACCTCTCCCATCCATGTACCATAAGACCTTAAGGTATAGGAACAGAATTAGGCCATTTGGCCCATTGAGTCTGCTCTGCCACTTCACCATGGCTGATCCAGTTTGCCTTTCAGTCCCAATCTCCTGCCTTCTCCCTGTATCCCTTCATGCCCTGACCAATTAAGGAACCTATCAACCTCTGCCTTAAATATACGTAAACACTTCGCCTCCACAGCTGCCTGTGGCAAAGAACTCCACAGCTTCATCACTCTCTGGCTAAAGAGGTTCCTCGTCATTTCCATTCTAAAAGGATGCCCCTCTATTCTGAGTTCCCCCTCAGATTCCCCTTAAATATTTCACGTTCCGTCCTAAACGTACGACCTCATGTTCTAGTCTCACCCACCCTAAAGGGAAAAAGCTTGCATGCATTCACACTACCTCTACCCCTCATTATTTAGTATACAGACCTTCTACAGGATTCCCCCACAGTCGCCTGTGCTTCAGAAGAGAGTATTACTACAACTTTTGATGGTTTATTGGCTAACACTTTTCAAACTCCAACTTTTTCCACTAATAAGCTCAAGGACAGTAGGCATATCCTCTGGTCTTAGACTCCCCCCATAGGAAATATTCTCTCCACATCCACTCTATCAAAGCCTTTCACCATTCAATAGGTTTCAATGAGGTCGCCCCTCATTAATTCTGAATTCTAGTGAATACAGTCCCAGAGCCATCAAATGCTCTTCATATGACAAGCCGTTCAATCCTGGAATCATTTTTGTGAACCTCCTTTGAACCCTCTCCAGTTTCAACACCTCCCTTCTAAGATAAGGGGCCCAAAACTGCTCAGAATACACCAAGTGAGGCCTCACCAGTGCTCACAAGCACATGTACCTGTCCAAACTTCCCTTGTGTTACAATTTAATCACATCTACCACTTACACTGACTGCTCGTTCCACACTCACACCACCCCTCTGATTGAAGTAGTTCCCTCTCAGATTCCCCTTAAATATTTCACCTTTCGTCCTAAACGTATGACCTCATGTTCTAGTCTCACCCACCCTAAAGGGAAAAAGCTTGCATGCATTCACACGACCTCTACCCCTCATTATTTAGTATACAGACCTTCTACAGGATTCCCCCACAGTCGCCTGTGCTTCAGAAGAGAGTATTACTACAACTTTTGATGGCTTATTGGTTAACACTTTTCAAACTCCAACTTTTTCCACTATAAAGCTCAAGGGCAGTAGGCATGTAGAATCTTCAACAAATCCCCTCTTGTGACATCCTTACTGGGAAGTCTGTCACTGTCCCTTCATTGTCACTGGATCTACCTCTTGGACCGTTCCTACTCAGCAGTCTGGTGGGAAGATCTTTGCCATACAGGCTGCAGCAGTTCAAGGAAGTGACTCGGCTCCAAATTGCCAAGATCACTCAGCGATGGATGATAAATGCATTTGCCTACAATGCTCACAGCCCAAAAAGTGAAAAAAAACAAAGTGAAGGTTATCAATCAACTGATAAGGTAAAGACCCCCAAAGTCCATTTATTCTAAACTGCTTCAGATACTACAGGGACAAAACGCTGATGGGTCACAGTATTAATCACACTGTAATTCCTTGAATATTCCTGTGATTTCCCAGTTTTTGAAACAAGAGACCACCCAGTAATTCAAGACCATGCAATTTGTTTCTGCAATTTTATTAGTGCAGCTGCTGACATGCCAAGAAAGGCGGATGCCTTGGTACATTCTCCCAGAGAAAGCATTCAATCCAGAGGCTGGTCGTACAAAATATGCCAGCCTCCCTCCTGTGTCATTGTAGTGCGACACGCTGAACAAGAATTCCCTTCTGCTAGAGTGAGTTATAGGGTAGGCAGTAATTTGACCAGGTCCCATGTGAAGAATCACAATCAAGAGAAAATCTGCAGATGCTGGAAATCCAAGCAACACACACAAAATGCTGGAGGAACTCAGCAGGCCAGGCAGCATCTATGGAAAAGAGTACAGTCGGCGTTTCCCAAGACCTTTCAGCAGGACTGTGCTCTTTTGCATAGATGCTGCCTGGCCTGCTGAGTTTCTCCAGCATTTTGTGTGTGCCCCAGGTGAAGAATTTTAAATTCAATGCACTCAGTCCTACCTTCCCCTACTCCACATTGATTCCAGAATCTATTGAAATGGTCAATGCAGACATATTGTGATATAATTACCACCGCCTGACACTGGTGGTTCTGTAACAGGGACCTCCAGGAGAACATGAGTGTGTTCCTCAAGATGTCCAACATTTAGATTATGAGGACACTCAGTCCTCGTTTATTGTCATTTAGAAATGCATGCATTAAGAAATGACACAATGTTCCTCCAGAGTGATATCACAAAAAAAACAAGACAAACCAAAGACTAACACTGACAAGACCACATAATTATAACATATAGTTACAGCAGTGCAAAGCAATACCATAATTTGATAAAGAGCAGACCATGGGAACGGTAAAAAAAAGTCTCAAAGTTCCGATCGACTCCCGATAGTCCCCGATAGCAGGCGGCAGAAGGGAGAAACTCTCCCTGCCATAAACCACCAGGCACCGACAACTGCCGATGCATGGAAGCACCCAACCACAGCCGACTCTGAGTCCGTCCGAAAACTCCGAGTCTCCGGCCAGCCCTTTGACACCCAGCATCGAGCACCATCTCTGCCGAGCGCTTTGACCCTGGCCCCGGCAGCTGAGCAACAAGCAAAGCCAAGGATTTGGGGCCTTCTCCTCCGGAGATTCTGGATCACACAGTAACAACGGCAGCAAAAAAGGCATTTGAGAAGTTTCTCCAGATGTTCCTCCGTGCTCTCACGTCTGTCTCCATCAAATCAGGATTGTGCAAGGCACTCTACTTGACAGATTACAGATATCATTCACCGGAGTGGCCGCGCAAGCTGCGTCGCACCGCCATCTTCTCCTCCTCTTGCAGAATCTCTTATAATTTTAAAATATTCCAGTGAATCCAGTGGGTGTCAGTATCTCTGAGGACCTAACCTGGATGCAACATATTGATGCACATATAAGGAAGGCAAGACAGTGACTATATTTCATTAGGAGTTTGAGGAGATTAGGTTTGTCAACTAAAATACTCATGAAGTTCTACAAATGTACCGTGGAGAGCACTTTGACTGGCTACATCAGCATCTGGGATTGGGAGGGGGGAAAGAGGGCTACTGCACAAGATCAAAATAAGTTGCCAAAACTTGTAAAATTAGTCAGTTCATTCATGGGTAACAGCCTTCGTAGTATCCAAGACATTTTCAAGGAGTGGTGCCTGAGGAAGGCAGTGTCCATCATTAAGGAGCCCCAACACCCAGCACATGTTACCATCAGGAAGGAGGTACAGAACCCTGAAGGCTCGCACTCAGTGATTCAGGAACAGCTTCTTCCCCTCTGCCATCCAATTCCTAAACGTATATTGAACCTATGAACACTACCTGACTACTTTTTTTATTTCTATTACTTTGCACTATTGATTTTAACTCAACTATTTAATAGACATATATAAATTTTTTCTCTATATTTTTATCATGTATTTAATTGTACTGCTGCTGTAAAGTTAACAAAATTTCATGGCACATGCCACTGATATTAAATCTGATTCTGATTCTGAATCCTATGAAATGTGCAAACACTCTGAATCTGCCCAGGATTACACTCGTGTTCCTGACCTGACACCCTGACTTTTTCAATCTGGCCCAGCACTTAAATTGACTAAACAATATGTCGATCCATGCTGTCAGATCCCAACTTATCACTTCGATACATTCTCAGGCCCAGGACCCGCTGCCTCGATTCAGCCGATACTCAACCTTTCCAATTCCGCCTGGAGTTTAAATCAGTCCACATTCTCCCCGCTCTTGGGCACGGGCCTACCACCTCAACTCAAGCTTTCAGTGGCCTCCACATCTGCTGCAAAACATCGGTTCATTCCCCACTCTAGGCCCGAGTCCGGGCCCCACCACTTCAATTTGACCTGCACATGCCATGCCACAACCGTCCCGCGCCTTCAAGATTCCAATTCACAGCTCAAATAACATTCAGACGGCTCAAAAGCTTGACTCTGAAAGGGAGGTTACAGGCTATTGATTGTTTTCAAGAAAAAGTGTGATTAAGTAATTAATTAATAGTTGTTTTTGCTGCCAGCAAGTTGTCGCTGTGCTTCACCAGCACCATCTTAAACTGCCATCTTAAGATAATTGGCAAAAAGTCAAGAAAATGAAGGAATATTTTTCCTTGGCAATGATCTGGAATCGACACCTTACTGTGGAAGCAACTTCAAGAGAAATTTCAAAGGAGAAGTCAATAAATCCTTCAAATGGAAAATTGTGCAAGGTATCAGCAACTCATGATAACGCTGGGGGCAGTGAGATTAACTGGCTCGCTCTTACAAAGACTTGAAAGGCTAATGTCTCCTTTACCTTGTGTTTGGTCACAAGTACATTCGGATGATAAATTCTAAATGCAGCTTGAATGCAGAAACTTTGTAAATGTTTAGTGAAATGTTTGCTTTCATCATTAACTTTGCACATGGGTGCACACAGCAAATAATTTTCAGAAGGAAAGTTGGGTACATTAGATATTTGCTCTGCTTTTCTGACTGGCTTCAGTTACCCCAGAACAAGTTCTGTGACTTGTGTATGCTTTAGGATTCTGCCTGTCAAATCATTTCGAAGACAGAAAGGACCCTGGGTTTTGTTCTTTCAGATTTATTGCCACAGTCGTGGTTAAAAAAACTCTGACAAATGCCGATGATCTTAAACTTTTTGATGACAAAATTAACGGCAGAGCAAGATCTGAGGGGCTTCATGAACTACAGCAACACCTTAAACTTTGCTTAAGGAGTATGCGTTATGAGGGATTAAGTAGGCTCACAGTGAAGTAAAAGGGCAGCGTTCTCTAAGCTAATACTGAATATGTTACTAGCAACAACAGGAATGCACAGTTTGTGTTACATTGCTGTGTCAGGTTAATTAAACCAACATGAAACAATGCTAACTTCAGAAAACCTGCCAGAATTAGGGGTGGGGTTAAAGGCAAATAAAATTCCTACATCACCCCTTAAATATGAACCCTAACAAGAATTAGTAATTATCTGATGAAATGAATAATACCTACCGCTAACAGAAATGGAATTCTTCTCATACACTGACTGTAATGTGTCATTTCTTAATCCAACTCAAAATTAAATGATTCATTTCACCTGAAAGCACTTTGGAATCTTAATGGGACATATTACAGGGTGGCATGGCAGCGTAGTGGTTAGCACAACGCTTTACAGTACAGGCAACCCGGGTTCATTTCTCGCCGCCATCTATAAGGAGTTTGTACGTTCTCCCCGTGACCACGTGGGTTTCCTCCGGGTGCTCCAGCTTCCTCCACAGTCCAAAGATGTACTGGTTGGAAGGTTAATTGGTCATTGTAAATTGTCCCATGATTAGGCTAGGGTTAAACGAAGGGATTGCTGAGTTGTGCAGCGTAAGGTGTCGGAAGGGGCTACTCTGTGATAAATAAGTAACATAATTGTAAGATTGAATGCAGATCTGTATTGTTTTAGGCTTATGTTATAAGAACATAAGATATAGGAGCAGAATTAGACCATCTGGCCCATCAAGTCTGCTCTATCATTTTCTCATGGCTGATCCATTTTTCCTCTCAGCCCCAATCTCCTGCCTTCTCCCTATTTCCCTTCATGCCCTGACCAATTAAGAATCTATCAACCTCTGCCTTAAATATACATAAGAACTTGGCAAAGAATTCCACAGATTCACCACTCTCTGGCTAAAGAAATTCCTCCTCATCTCCATTCTAAAAGGACACCATCTATTCCAAGGCTGTGTCCTCTGGTTTAGATTCTCCCACCATTGGAAACATCCTCTCCACATCCACTCTATCAAGGCCTTTCACCATTCAATTAGGTCACCCCTCATCATAACTAATGCCTCCACAATCTCTTCAGCCACCTCTTTCAGAACTTTAGGGTGTACACCATCTGGCCCAGGTGACTTATCTACCTTCAGACCTCTCAGTTTCCCAAGAACCTTCTCGCTAGTTACGGTAACTTCACACACTTCATGACCCTTGACACCTAGATCTTCCACCATACTGCGAGTGTCTTCCACAGTGAAGATTGATGCAAAATACTTACTCAGCTTGTCTGCTATTTCATTGCCTACCATCACTACCTCTCCAGCATCATTTTCCAGTGGTCTGATATCCACTCTCACCTCTTTTTTACACATTATATATCTGAAGAAACTTTTAGTATCCTCTTTAGTATTATTGGCTACCTTACTTTTGAATTCCATCTTTACTTCCTTAATGAATTTTTTTTAGTTTTTTAGTTGGTTTTTAAAAGCTTCCCAAACCAATCTTCTAACTTCCCACTAATTTCTGCTCTATTATATGCCCTCTGTTTGGCTTTTATGTTGGTTTTGACTTCCCTTGTTAGCCTCGGTTGTGTCATCTTTCCTTTAGCATACTTCATCCTCTTTGGGATGTATTTATCCTGTGCCTTCTGAATTGTTTCCAGAAATTCCAGCCATTGCTGCTACTGTTCAACACCCAATCCAGAATAGTGGGCTCAACCACGAGCTGCTCTAAAAAAACCATCCTTTAGGCACAATTTCCCCTCCTGTAATCCAGCACCAACCTAATTTTCCCAATCTACCTGCATATTGAAGTCCTGCACGACTATTGTAACATTGCCCTTTTGACATGCATTTTCTATCTCCCGTTGTAATTTGTAGCCCACATCCTTACTACTGTTTGAGGACCTGTATACAACTCCCATCAGGGTCTTTTCAGCCCCGCAGTTCCTTAGCTCTTTAGCTCTAACAACAATGTCTCAAAACCTTCCGGCCCTATGTCACCTCTTCCTAATGATTTGATCTAATTTTTTACCAACAAAGCAACGCCGCCCCCTCTGCTTTCCTGGCTATCTTTTTAATACAATGTGTATCCCTGGACATTAAGCTCCCAGCTATAATCTTTCGGCCAGGATTCAGTGATGCCTACAACATCATACCTGCCAACCTGCAACTGTGCTGCAAGTTCATCTACCTTATTCCATATAAGTTACTGGCTCTTATTGTACCATGTCTCTTAGTAGTCAAAGGTTCATTTATTATTAAAATATACAACTCTGAAATTCTTCTTCTCTAGATAGCCATGAAACCAAGAAAGAAAAGAACAGCTGTATTATCATGAACCCCTAAATCCCGCTTCCCCACACTGAAGAAAGACTGAAAAAAGATATATAGTCCAAGTCCATATCCATAATGCAGAAAACCTGGGTAACATTCTCTGGGCACAGTGGCAGCCCCTTCCCGCTCCAGCAGCAGAGTGATCTCACCAGCAATCAAAAGGCAGTCTCCCCTCTCCGGTAGTAAAGTGATCCCTCAGTGATCAAGAGGCAATCTCTCTTCTCTGCCAGCTGAGTCACCTCAGCACTGTTCAAAATTCAGGCAGCTGGCACTCACCCTCTGCATTCGTCTTGATGTCTCAATCACCCTTGTCGTGTTAATTGGCAAAAAATGGAAGCTTTAGTCAGTGAAATGGAGTCAAACATCAGCTCGTGTCCCATCCCGCAGTCTTCTTGCCACAAGGTTTGCGCACGTTGCTTCTCCCTCCCAGAATCCCCTTGGAGACTGCATCATGCAGAAACACCCACTCTGCAAATGGCAGTATCCAACAGTGCCAGAATCACATTCAAGATGAAAAATAAGCGTAAAAGGCCTCAATCTCGCCAACCACACATCTCCCCTCATATTCCTCCCCGAAACACACCTCCCCTGAACCGATGGAATCAAATTGCAATACCACCTCCCTGTCCCACAATTTCTGCCATTTTCTAATCCCAGCCAACCTAATACAAGACTTGGCTACATATTTTCCTAGGTGGACTATAATATCCACCTCTGAATTAGTAGGTGCCTGTTTGCTTTATCATCTGTCCTTTCATTACCCAATACACCCACAGGTGCAGGCACCCAATAACACTGTACTACTATTCCTGCACTCACCAGAACATATAAATTACTCACCTCTTTCAGCTTTAATTTAGACCCTTCCCTCCCCTCAGCTCCTCCCCTGCACTTACATTCCTAATCAGATCCCTACCTTCAGATTCTGTGCAAAACATACTTACAACATACCTCTCAGCTGCACCTGACTGTAATACAGTGCAAGGCACAGGACTGAGCTTGTCAGTATAATTAAGAGAATTAGCTCTGGGGGAATAAGCTGCAACAGGACATACTGTCTGTCAAAGGACCTGGCACATTGTCAGGCTGGCCCATATTTCCCTGCGGATGTCTCAAGCTGCAGGAGTCGGGCTTGAGCTGACTGTGGCCTCTTCCACTCTGCTGCCAACTGCCTGATGCTGGGTCACTGCGAGTCCCCACGGAGTCCAGTGGGAACTGCCGCCCTCCCAACTTCCAGCAGGAACGGTGTGGTCCAAGTGAAGGCAGTCAACAACTTCCAGGGTCAGGGGATTTGTGACAAATTCCAACATTTCACAGTCCTGTCTAGCCAGGTTTTATTTCAATTTGTCTTCAAGGTGTTATCCCATATAAAAAAAAATCACTTGATATGAGAAATGCGATTAAAATGGAGTCAAAAGGGATTGTACCCCACAAGTTCAAAACATAATCCATTTTTGGAGCTGCTCAGCTTATCTCAATACGTCGACCCAAGACAACTGTAAAATCCTTCACAGAGACACAAGAGACTGGAGACATCGGAATGAAACAAGGAATCTGCTAGAAGAACTCAGTACTTCAGGCACCATCTCTGGAGGGGAGTGGACAGTTGACATTTTGGGTCGAGACCCTTCATCTGGTCTCAAAGACCATGCATTGTAACTGATACCTCTCCATTCCAGACCTAACGCAGCATATTGACCCGAAACATCTGCAATTCCTTTCCTCCCATAGAAGCTGCTTGATCCACAGAGCTCTTCCAGCAGATTATTTGACGTTGAGTCATCCTTCAGAACTGTGACGTTTAACTTACCTCTGCACCTTTGCCTTCGCTCGTCTATCTTAAAACTTAATCCTTGGTGATCACATCCATCCTAAAGTTACCTTTCCCCAGTTTGGCAGTCTGTTCTCTTGTGACTGGGCAGCGCAGTTGTGTAGTGGCCAGCTGTAAGATCGGGGTTCAACTGCTGCTGCTGTCTATAAGGAGTTTTACATTCTCCCCATGACCACGTGGTTTTCTCCAGGTGCTCCAGCTTCCTCCCACATTCCAAAGGCGTACATTGGGGTTAGAGAGTTGTGGCCATGCCAGAAGCTTGGTGACACCTCAGGGCTGCCCAACACAATCGTTGCTGGTTTGATTTGACACAAACGATGCATTTTACTGCATGTCTCCACGTATATGTGACTAATCTTCACTGCATCTTACGCAAATGAGTCGCTATAATGTGGACCATTACTGGCAGGTGTGCAGAGAATCAGAATTGGATTTAATATCATTGGCACATGTTGCAAAATTTGTTAACTTTGCGACAGCAGTACAATGCAATACATAATAATAGAAAAAAAATGTATTACAGTGTGAATATATATATATTAAATAGTTAAATTAAATAAGTAATGCCAAAAAAAGTAGTGGGGTAGTGTTCGTGAGTTCAATTTGAATTCAGAAATCAGATGGCAGAGGGGAAGAAGCTGTTCCTGAATCATTGATTGTGTGCCTTCAGGCTCCTGTACCTCCCTGATTTGCAGCATTAAGAAGAGGGCATGTCCTGGATGATGGGACATCCTAATGATGGACGCCACCTTTTAGAGGCACCACTCCTTGAAGATGTCCTGGATACCATGAAGTCTAGAGCCCACGATAGAGCTGATGAATTTTACCACTCTTTACAGCTTACTTTGATCCTGTGCAGTAGCCATCACTCCCCCTTACCAGACAGTGATGAAGCCAGTTAGAATGCTCTCCACCGTACATCTGTAAAAATTTGTGAGTTTGGTGACATGCTAGTGATATATGTAAGTCCTTCACTGTGATTCAGCATGGAGAGAAACATGCTGTTAGTACAGACAGCCTGCCTTACCCCAGCATCTGCACTGGCATCAATGTACTCTATATAATTTATCCATTTTTATTGTCCAGAACAAGATATATAACAAAATCAGTAATTATTATAACCTCTTTCACGTTGCTGGCTCTGCTACTCATTAATATCACCAGCTCTGCATTCCCTGCATCGCTGCCAGCTTTTTGGCTGAGCATTAATTTTATTGTCTCACAGTTTATCAGCTGACATAACATAGCAGGAAGTTTGTTGAATAAAATCACTCTGGGATTACACCGAGAGTAGCACATTTTGTTGAAAGGCACAAAGGAAGACAGTCAAGTGTTCAGAGCAAACTTGCCGCCAAAAGGGCCTCTTCATTCTGCTAACATTGGCTCTGATCCACCCTCAATTTCCCACCAATGGCTGAGTTCACAGAGAGTGAACTGAAACAGCTCAGAACAAGTCTTTCCCCTCCCCTGTCCTGTCCATCACCCATACATTCCTCCCGTTGGTTCTCCTCCTCAGCCCTACCCCTTTATCCTATGGTCTACTCTCCTCCCCTACCAAGACTTCAGCCCTTTGTCACTTCCACCTATCACCTCCCATAAGCTTACATCATTCCTGCTCCCCTCCCTGTCACTGTCTATCATTCCCCTTCACTAGGATCCACCCATCCACCTGACAACTCTTACTCCACCCCTCCCCTCCACTCTTGTACTGGCTATCAGCCCTTTTCTTTCCGGTTCAGATGAAGGGTCTCAGCCCAAAACATCAACGGACCATTTCCCTTCACGAATAATCCCCGAGTGTGTTGCTCCAGATTCCCAGCATCTACAGTCCCTTGTCTCAGCACAAGTCTTCTTGCTATTAGTTATTACTTCTTAGTGATGAAGGAGCGGTCATGATCACACTCCATGTGCACAGAGTTGCCACAGCAGTAAAATCCCTATGACTGTCCAGAAGAATGCGAGAAAAAGAAACATAATTGCTCTTCCTGTGCAGGGCAGCCTCCATACAGGGGTGTAAGGGGTGTCTGGGGAGAGGAGGAGAACCTCTGGTGAAAGGGCTTGTCGTACCCGTTCTGGGACAGTTCCACCAGACACTCACCTCTCACCTGTGGCTCCAAGTAGCTGTTGGCAGGTGACTGCGGCCACACCCCGGTACACCAGTTTGACAAGCCGGCTAAACGAGGTGAGAGGAGCCAGGGGTGCCTCATACCACAGTGAGATAGGGACTAGCCTGCGAAGCCAGCCCCGGTGGTGTGGGCGGATGAGATCTACAGTGAGGTCCAACGGCCAGGAGGGCCGTTCTGCAACATTTCGTGGAGAGCGAAGGGCTTGACAAGGCCTGGTCATCCACTGCAGCCAAGGAAGACCCCAGTTTGTGACACTTGTCCGTACCACTGGACCTGGACTTCTAAGTTTGAGAGAGTGGAACTGCCCCACTGCAATGGCTTTACCACTTTAAAAACTCTCACACACAGGTTTCCTGTCATCATCGGACATGATTTACATCCATCACGGGCAGCCTGCACATGAGAGTGACAGGATGATGGAGCACAGGAGGAGGTCATTTTGTCATAAGACTCCATCCAACCTTTTGTTCAATCCCGCCTAGAGTCTTACAGCTAATAAACAGGCCCTTCGGTCCAACTTGTCCAAGCTGACCACACAAGCTAGTCCCATTTAAGGAAATTAAAGATTTTTTAAAAAATATTAGCACTATTTGTCTTATTGTCATCAAAACATATAATGAAATGTGTTACCTGCATCAATGAGCGACACAGATCTGGGTCATGCTGTGGGCAGCCCAGAAGTGTCACCGTACTTCTGGTGCTAACGTGGCATGCCCACTGCTAACCCTGACCATACGGCTTCCTGGAGTGTGGGAGGAAACCAGAGCACCTGGAGGAAACCCTTATAGACACAAAGAGGACGTACCAACTCCTTGCAGACAGCAGTGGGAATTGAACCTCAATCTTCCAGTCACTGGTGCTGGAAGGAGTAAGGCTAACTGCCAGTCTACCCACGGTACCCATATTTGACCTCCCTGAATAGTTCCTATCCACATACCTGTCTAAATCTCTTGAATGTTGTTATTGTTCCCACCTCTACCACTTTGTCTGGCTGCTCAAACCATATATTCATCACCTTCTGTGTGAAAGAAGTTCACCCTTGGGTCCCTTTTAAATCTCTCCCCACTGACCTTAAACCTATGTCCTCGAGTTTTTGATTTCATTCCTCCGGGAAGTAGACCGTGTAAATTCACCCTGTCTATGTCCATCATGATTTCATACAATTCCATAATTTCACCCTTAGATTCTTAAGCTCCAATGAACACAGGTCCTATCCTGGCTAATGTTTCCCTATACCTTGAGTCGTAGCAACAATCTCATAAATTCACTATGAACTGAAACTTATGGATCACAATTTAATGCAAGGGGTGGGCCATCTGTGGTGTTAGCCATTGCTGTTGCTTGCTCCTTATCCAGGTAAGGTCCTTACCACTTTGGCGGCCGTCCCACCTACTTTCTGACGTAACCACATAACACAATGGGTGAGCACTGTACATCTCCAGGCCAGATGCCAATCAAGAACTGATCTGCCAATCACTCCCATTCTCAGGATGGGTTTCTACCTGGGATAACTACTAAAGCAGCCAGAACGACACCTTTTTTTTGTGTGAGACAGGCACACCTCGAAGGGCTTTAGAAAGCACAACTAGAAATATTCTAAAAGTAAAGGCACATAACCCTGATTACATAAAGACGGTTTCTTAGCAAAGTACACAGATATGCTATAACCCAGAGACACTGCCTTTGCACACCCCACTTTTATCCATTCACGATGTGGTTCACATGCCTGACAGCAAACTCCCGAAGCCCTCTCTAAACTCAGTACCAATAATATGTCTCAGGTTGTCAGAGCAAAGTGGTACCTGGTAATTGGCTCATTACTGTCACATGTACCAAGCTACAGTGAAAAACTTAGTTTGGTGTGCCATTCATACATATCACTCTAAATATAAGCAGATCGAGGTAGTACGATGGGACAGATTTCAGAATATAGTGCCACAGTGACAGATACAGAGAAGCCTCCTTGAAGGACCATATCCCCTGCTGACTTCCGGAAATGATCGCTCAGGATGGGAAAGGAGCATTTGGGAAGGCTTTGAGAACCTTGAATCCATTTGTTGGGAACACACAAGCCCGGTGTAAAGAGCAAGAGATGATAGGCCCTCCAAAATTATCCTACCGCCTTCCATATCCCAGCTGTAGACAGTCAGTGGGTCCCATATATTCCTCACCTGCTCTCTCAGAACCCACAGAATGAAGTCTCACAGCCCACCATCAGAGGGAAAATTACTCTTTCCACCAATTCATTTTTAAATCCCCTGGTTCACAGAACCAGTTCTCCCACAGTCAGCATGTTGTGATCTTGTCAAAATAAGTGCAAGTTTACAGAATTCTTGAATCCACCACCAGAGCGTTGGAAAGGATTGCCTCGGGTGGGGAGGCACCTCCTGGACCAGTGGAGGACTTGGAACTGCAATGAACTCAGCCCATACCAGCCTCAGATTTTCACACGAGGAAACACGACAGAACAGTGCAACGGCAACAGCGGTGAGAGGGTCATTTGTCAGTATTTTAAACGGCTACAATTTCAGGCCAGATGGTCAATTCTCTTACAACGTAGAAGAATGTTGTTCAGTCAATTAAATCTGTGCTCTCAGTGCAACCCCAGGAATCCCATTCCCCCACAGATTGCCTGTAACCCTTCCTCTCTCACATGCCCATCTGCAGCATCCTAACTGCTCACTGACACTGGAGGTCATTTACAGTGGCCAAATCACCTGCCAGCCAGCCAATGTTCTGCACGTGGGGGGAGATGTAAATGTGCTCAATGTTGGGGAGGGTGTTGCCTGTGATGTACTAGGCTGTATCTACCATTGTCTCTAGCCTTTTCCACTCCAGGGTATTGTTATTCATCAGTTTCCTTACCAAGCTGTGATGCCCCAGTATCATAACTGTGGTCTGGTTCAAGAACAGTTCAACCATCAGACTTCTGAACTGGCATGGATAACTTCAATCACTACTATTCTGAATTGATTCTACAGCATGCAGACTCATTTTTTTTTACTTTTGAAAGAATTTCTTTATTAAGTTCAAAGTCAAACTAAACAATGAAACAACATTTCTGCAGACACAGTACATATAACTCAGACACAACACATAAAGTAGTATTTCCACAAATAACTTAATAAGGTGTACTTACGACACAAGTTAAACAGTATAATGCTACTGATACTTCATAAGAGAATCTTTATTTTATTTTATTTGGATAAGGAATTCACAAATATCATGTACTTTTTTCACACATATAACCTTTTCCATTTTTTTATATGTATAAAACTACAATTATTTATACATTCTTAAGTACACATTGAGATGATATAAAAGGAAAATAAACATTTAAATAGATAATTATGTACTGTGGTAAATCTAACCTATTAGGCTAAGTAATGAAATTAGTTGTTAAGAAAAATGGTAATAATAGTTTCCATATAACCCTTCTGGACCATTTCCACTGGTCCAAAATGTTGTATATAAGCCTATGTATCAACCATTGTAGGTGTTTATATCCTAATCTGTTCATGCTTGCTCCTGCCCGCAGACATAATTATCCAATCCCTATGTACTTATTTACTTAATTTTTTCATTTTTTTATCCCTTTCCCAAATCTTTCCCTTTACTTGTGTTAATTCTCTATTTTCCAAAAGAAAACCAAAAAAAACAAACATTTAGACTAGGGGTGCTTACGTTAGCAATATTACTGTGTTGATGAGAAGAGCAGTATAAATCATTAGGAGAGTCATCTAAAGTCTGCTCGCATTGGGGTTATATATTCAATCCATTTATTCCAGATTTGATAAGACTTTTCTTTTTGAGTTCTCAGGGAGTAAGTCAACTTTTCCATTTTAAATATTTCCAAGATAATTTCGTACCAATCTTCTAATGTAGGTGGTATTGGATTTAGCCATTTTCTAGTGATTGATTTCTTACTTGCCGCTAAGAGGGCCTGCAGCAACTTTATATCTTCCTTCTGTTCAAGAAACAATACCTGCCCCAAATAGAGCGTCTCAAAGTTCAGAGTTATCTGGGACCTAAGTACCTTAACTAATGTTTTATGAATACCTTCCCAAAATAGACTTAATTTAGGGCAATCCCAAAAAATATGAAAATGATTTGCCTCCTTGGAGCCGCACCTTCTCCAACACATCACATTTGTATCTTTATATTTTTCCTGATATGGGGTCTTGAAGTATCTTATAATGTTTTTCCAACAATGTTCTCTCCAAGTCAAAGAATTAGTCGAGGACCATTGAAAGCTGCAGATTTTCTCCCAAGCCTCCTCTGAAAGTACCAACCCCACTTCTTTCTCCCACTTCTCTTTAATATACAGTGTATTTACATTTTTAGCATGGGAGAGTGCATTATATAATCGAGAAACTGATTTACTAGGTATTGAACTGCAAGCCAAATTCAGAATCTTGAAAAATTCCAATTCTACTGTTGATAGGTCTGTATATCTACAACTCTGGTTAACATAGTTTCGTACTTGAAGGTACCTAAAAAAGTCATTATGTTCTAGGCCATGTTTGTCCTGCAGGATTTGGAAACTTTGTAATACTCTTTTATCTATAAATGAGAGGTAGGTTGTAAGACCTTTCTTTATCCATAGCTCAAATCTTTTATCTCCTCTGTTGGGAAGGAATTCGGTATCATATGCACACCATCTAAAGAGTTTTAATAATTTATTAATTCCACATGAATTAACCACCTTCTGCCATACTTTTAATGTAAGATTTATCCAAGCGTTTTTAAATTTTTCCAACTGGGCTATCAATCCTTTGTCAGCTATTGAGGCCTGAAGAGGAAAACTGTCAACTAATCCAAATTCTATTTCCTTCCATCTAGCCTTATATTCCCTATTACACCAATATAACAGAGGGGTTATCTGTGAGGCATAAAAATAATTTCTCAGGCAAGGAAGAACCATACCTCCTCCTTCCTTCCCTAACTGTAAGGTGTTATATCGAATTCTAGGTTTCTTTCCTTGCCAAATGAAGCGGGAAATCCATTTGTCCCATTCCCTGAATTGATTATCATCCACCTCCACCGGTAAAGTACGGAAAAGATACAATAACCGAGGAAGAATATTCATTTTTATAATATTTATCCTTGAATTTAAACTTAAAAAGGGGATAAGATTCCATCTATGCATATCTGCTTTTATCTCTGAGATTAATGGCCCATAATTTACCTGTGACAGTGTTGAAAGATCCTTTGGCAGGGTTATTCCTAAATATTTTAATGATTTAGCTTCCCACTTAAGATCATATGTATCCTGCAATTTTTTGGATGGTGTATAATTTAGGGACATAACCTGCGTTTTCTTTACATTTATTTTATAACCTGATATTTTCCCAAAGTCATCCAACAGTGTAAACAATCCTATAAATGATTTATAGCCTCATTTTCAAGGAATCTTTACAACTCATGCTCTCAGTACTTCTTCTATCTGCACAATTTCCACGTCAGACTTTAAAAACCGTAATCAGCAAGTTTTTGTTTTTGTTGGTCTCTCCTCTCACTGTGAAAGGGAGAAACCTCTCTGTCCCTTTATTAGGGAGGGACAGAGCCTGTGGTAGGTCGAATTGTGGAGTGAATGATTTGCCTTTGTGGTACTGATCATGGTCTGTCTTGGGGACTTTGCTATTGCATGTTTGATGGTTGGAGGGTGCTGATGTCTTTTTTTTCTTGAAACAAGTTGGGGGGGGATTGTTGTTTTGCTGCTGCTTGTGCATGGGAGGGGGAGGGGGGCTTTGGGATTCTAACATTTTTCCGTCATTCATTCTTTGGGGCACTCTTCTGATTTCGTGGATGTCTGCAAAGAACAAGAATTTCAGGTTGTATATTGTATACATTTTCCAATATTAAATGGAACTATTGAACTATTAAAGTATTTGTGAAGTGAGGGGGAGAGAGAGAGGGGGGGAGAGAGAGGGGGAGAGGGAGGGGAAGAGGGGGAGAGGGAGGGGAAGAGGGAGAGGAAGGGGGAGAGGGAGGGGGAGAGAGGGGGAGAGAGGGGAGAGGGAGAGGGGGAGGGGGAGAGAGGGGTGAGAGAGAGGGAGAGAGAGAGGGGAGGGGGAAGGGGAGAGGGGAGAGAGAGAGAGGTGGAGGGAAAGGGAGAGAGAGAGGGGAGGGGGGAGAGAGGTGGAGAGAGAGAGGAAGGGGAGAGAGAGGAGGGGAGAGGGAGAGGGAGGGGGAGAGGGAGGGGAGAGAGAGAGGGGGGAGAGAGAGTGAATTTGTTTTATGTGTGGGTGTCTATCATTCATAAACTGCAGACAGACTGCACAAGAAATGTCCAACTGGTTTTACATAGTACCTTGGTAAGTCCACACTTGGGACTGCCTGTGCAGATCTAGCCTCCCTACCTTAAGCAGAATATACTTGCAAATGAGGGATTGAAGCCATAACTTCACCAGAATCAATCCAGTGAATGCAGGAAGTTTCAGCAGGTTGTCCTATGGTGAAATATGAAGCAGTGAGACTTCACTCTTTTAAATTTAGAAGAACAAGAGACGATCTTATTGAAACATTTTTTAAAATCCAAACTACTTGGCAGAGTAGACACAGGGATAATGTTTCGCTGGCTGCACTGGCTGAAAGCAAAACAAGGTGTCAACCGTTTAGGTTTCAAATTGGGAGTAACTTCATCCAGTGGACATTGAATCTTCGGAATTCTCTGCCCCGGAGGCCTGAGGAGTCAGCTACTGAGTACATTTAAAGAAGAGATTTTTGAATATTAAATGCACAATGTCTGTTTAATACAGGAAAGGGCACTGTGATAAATCAACCAAGATCTTAATGAATACCTGGCTATTAAACACTGCACATCCATAAGGAAAGAGCAAAGGAATAAGATCAAAGGATGTTTCTTCCAACGAGCTGAAATACACAGATACTCAAATCAAACGCACAAAGGCAAGAGCAGCCCCTTCGCTTGCAGAATCATTTTTGCTTCAGTAGACACAACCTGAATCCTTAAGCAGATGGTCAGGCTTGTGCCCCACTAATTGGAAAATTATCAGGCATGTTACTGTGGATTCTGATTTCATGCTTCTACTGGGCTCGACAGCAGGTCACCTCCTGCCTGCATTCGCCAGTGGGAGACTTAACAGGGAACGAATGAGTCTTCAGATGGAGTATCACTTATTTCATTCGATATGAGCACAAAGTGTATGAGTTGTGGTAGTAACAGAAGCGTTCAAATTTACTGAAACTACAGGCAAGGACAGAGGGTGGCAGGGGAGGACGTGTCTAACTGAGGTGTTTAGTTACCATAAGGAGAAGGAAAGTCCTCCTATAGATAAACTACCTTCCCTACTTGTTCACTGCTCACAAGAAGTGGAAGCTAAAACAATTACCCCCCCCCCCCCCACTAATGCCGAGTCCGTCCAGCAGATTGTTCATTGCGTGAGATCTTCTATCTAATTGAGTGATCAGCAGGGGTTTACTCTACAGTGATAGCCTATGGCAACGCCAATGGGAGAAGTAGACGATCTGCCAGAATGGATCTAATATGTATTTGTGTACGTACTTTGATAATAAATGTACTTTGAACCAAACCTGACCGTTCATTCAGCTTGTCCGCCTCACCTCTCAATGTAGTCAGCAGAAGCCAGTATCTGTCACGCTGAGGTAGGTGCCGATACCCTTGCAGTTTGTCACTCAGCTTGTGATCTATATCTGATGTATACCTGGACAGCGGTTGTTGCCACGTGCTTGACTCTCTGACCAAACAAGAGTGTTGGTCAGAATCAGATTTATTACCATTTGCTGATAAGATGTGAAATATGTTTCTTTGTGGCTGCAGTACAGTGTACAGACATTAAATTACTATAAATTACAATAAATAAAGTGAATAAAAGGAATAACAAGGGAGCGTTTGTGGGTTCATGGAGGAGGGGTCAAAAGCTGTTCCTGAGTCATTGAACGTGAGTTTTCAGGGTCTTGTACCTCCTCCCTGAAGATATTAATGACAGTAAGGCATGTCCAGGTGGCAAGTGTCCCCAATGATGGATGCACGTTCCTGAGGGCGTCCTTGGTGGCGAGAGGGTTTTGCCTGAGATGGAGCTGGCTGAGTCTACAACCCTCTTGCAAACCTGTGCATTGGGGCCTCCATACCAGCCAGTGACAACACCATGCTGCAAGTGTTTTGTCAGGAGAAGAATCCGATGGGAATTCATACAGTATCCCCTTTTCCTTCCTCCAAGTGAAATCACCCATTTGGATCTGATCGTCTCTGTTTGGGATGTGCACCAGGAATCTTTTCATGTTGTTGTTCCCCTTGGGCTGATCAGTAGTTTCCAGGGTGGAGAAATTTACAGTGACGTACGTTTGTTGGGTTGTGTGAGAGTGTGCCACAGGGTCAAGAGGCGATTGATTAATTCCACAGGGAATTCTAGTTGAGATGACAGACAAGTTCCTTCTGGAAGGGGATGCCCGCTCACAGAATATGGTTTTCCTCTTCTAATTTTCTCCTCCAGAAGCTGGTTTACCCGCTCCTCAGTCCTGATCCATCACACTTCACTCAGGGTGATGTCAATATCAAAGTGTCTGTGTGACTGAGGTACAAGAGCAGAGCCATGATCTACCACAAGAACAGATTAGCAATAGGACAGAGCTTCAACGGTGTTCTCAAAGCCTCCTTGAGAAAACGCAGCATCCACTGACCCACGATCAGTCACCATAGGGAAACTGCATTTGGGATAAAAATTAGGACCTTGATTCCATTTAGTAACTGAGGGAGGAGTGCACCACCTCACCTGTCTGTGGAAGAGTGTGTGTAATCCGCACATTTCTCTCCAGTCACCCCGTAAGCCAAAGAACCGTTAAGTTACTCTCAGTTTTAATCCTGAGGAACTGCCCAAGACCAAGTCCCATACAGAATTTCTCCTGTCTTATTATATAAGAATCCCCATTAACTTATTGCTAACCTTTCTTTACACTGCAGACTATTTTGCAATCTGCTTCTATGCCTCTTATTAAAATACCTTCATGTTCTACCTGATTAATGTCGTGGACCTCCTTTTCTGAATTCTGAACACCTCCCTTGTCTCAGACATATAGCTCTTTCTGACAACATTATGACTGAAAAGGTACAGGTTGAGTAACCCTTATACAAAAATTTTTTCGAGCACTGACATGACGTCACAAATGGAAAATTCCACAAGGCGCTTGGAAGGTTATCAGGTGATGAGCAGTTCTCTGCACACCACAGACAATTCTGCAAAGTGACCTCACACATGGAATGAACAGAAGTTAATGAAAAATAGAAGAACACTACATAAAGCAAGAAATGAAGATCTTGATCGTGTATTGAAAGAGTGGATTGGTCAGCATCGGAATAAACATACCACTTAATAGTATGCTGATCATGAAACAAGCAAAGATCTATTATAATAAACTGAAAATTGAAGGTAATTGTGAATATTCAGTAGGCTGGTTACAGTCATTTAAGGCTACGTCCACACTACGCCGGATAATTTTGAAAACGCCAGTTTCAAGTAAAAACGACAGGCGTACACACTACGTGTTTTTCAAAATATCTCTGTCCACAATATTTGGGCAAATCTGCTCTACTGGGCACGCGCAGGACACACAGAAAACAAGCGAAGAGGAAACGGTATACTTGGTGCGCGTTTGTCCAGTTACAGAATAGAAAAACTTAAAAGGAATTGCTCTTGGCTCTCACGCAGGAGAACTTAAAACTAAAAAAAAACAAATACTGAAGCGTATGGAGGCAACCGACAGGGAGTTCACGGACAGTATGACCCGGCTGACGATGAACATTGAAAAACTGACTAACTCTGTTGCATTAATAAAGCACCTTGTTAAATGTATAAAACATGTCTGCATCAGTGTTATCTTGTATTTCCATACAATATTACATTAGGCTATTACACATCTATTGTCAGAGAAGTACTTGCATAAATAGGTAAACCACCTTCATACAGGCAAGGACAGAAAACAGGGCAAAGTGGGTATACTTATTTATTCAGTAAGCTATGGGTCAAAGTATTTGGTGAGTACATTTCTAACTCTTCTGGCTTCAGTCTCATTGCCATCTGTTCTGAAATTGTTAGGTTCTGCGAAGCGCAGAATCAAATATCGCTCTGATGATTGTACACTCTAGTATCAATTGTTTGGCGACAATAAAGTAGTAGTAATAATAATAATAATAATAATAAAAAGAAGAAAAGAATGAAATGCCGGGCTGCCGCCATCTGTTCCGGAATGTCTTGACAGCAGTTTTAAGAAGTTGCGGGTACCCCATATACACTACAACTGATATTAGGCGTTTTCAGGTTTATTCACTCTGGAGACCGTTTCTGAAAATCTCTGTTTTCGGGGGTTGAAAACGCTGTTTTAGTGTGGACAGAGGGTAAAAATGAAGAGAAAAAGCTTTGTTTTCAAAATTATCTGGCGTAGTGTGGACGTAGCCTAAGGAAAGGCATGGTATTAAATGTTTAAAGGTTTAAAAAAGAAAAATTCATTGATGACTTTGCCAAGATTGTCACAGATGAAAATCTAGCACCAGAACAAGTTTACAATGCTGATCGTTTTTGTACCTTACATAAAACCTAAAACAAAGTAAAATACAAACACAAGGTACAGTACTCTCTCTTTTTAATCAAAACACGGCATCGCAGGTGGAGACAGAAAGCATGCTGTTGTTCGACAGCTGATTCAGGTACCCTCCCGATGTGTCTGCGCTGCTTTTTTTACCCTGCACACATTATATTAATTCATAATTCTTACTGTTAAATATATATGTGTGATGAACAAGTGTAAGACAAAAACTGCTTACCAGTAGCATGTAAATTCAGAGAATTTACATATATATTCATTATATATTCCAAAATCTGGAACACTTCCAGCCCCAAGTATTTGGGATAAAGGGTAGTCATCCTATATTAAAATATCTTTTCCTTACTTCATACCATCTTAAAGTTCTATTGTGAGCCACACCTGCACCATTCCTCCTGTGGGAAATGTGATTAAACAGACCACTTTGGTAAAGAACCAGCGAAACCATAATCATCTGAATGGCTGTCTTCTTTGTCTATGAAATCAAACTTAATTAATTACACTTGAAAACGAAACACAAACGAAAACCTTTCAATTCTGTTCACTGTAAGTATAACATTAAGCTAAATCAAAAATACTTTTGCCCCATAATTTGGAACATTTTCTCAACTTCTGCAACCGGTCTGAATGACGACCAGCAATTTGATAGCAGCAGATCGTGTCTCTATAGAGTAAAATAAAGGCAAGCTTAATTAAATTAAAACAATTGGAGTACTCCATAAGTTAATTTTCATTTAAAGTGGAAGGCGTAAGCTGGTACTTAATCAGGATGAAAATTTTAACCGGCCTTCTTTGAATAGACTACGCTGTTTAATTCAATCTGTATGACATTTGGTGAATAGCAAGCACACTTAAACCAAATGTTTCTTCAGCTTAATTTAAAATGCACCCAGTGATGCGTACAGCCCTGCTAATGTTATTGGAATGCAAATGAAGGGGAATTGGGACCCAGCCCTGCCTCTCCCGCACAAAGAATGAATTTGCCTTGTAATTGTAGCAGGACATCACAGGACTCACATCTGTACTTTTGGGGATAATGGACCTCTCCATGTGGCCTCATTGAAAATGAATATTTTTGAATATACACCAGGCAGCTTGTAAAGGGAGGCAGAATTGGCTTAAATTTCCTGCATTTACTCCTGTTGGAAAATGTTGGCCAAAGCTGGCCAAAGTAAACTGGAAGGAGCTGCTGGCAGGGATAACAACAGAGCAGCAAAGGACTGAGTTTCTAGGAAAATGAGGAAGGTGCAGGATAGATGTATTCCAAAAACAAAGAAATACTCAAATGGCAAAATAGTACAACCATGGCTGACAAGGCAAGTCAAAGCTAATGTAGAAGAAAAAAAGAGGGCATACAACAAAGCAAAAATTAGTGGGATACAGAGGATTGGAAAGATTTTAAAACCCTCCAGAGAGCAACTAAAAGAATCATTAGGAGGGAAAAAATGAAATATGAAAGCAAGCTAGCAGACAATATCAAACTGGATAGTAAAAGCTTTTTCAAGTATGTAAAAATAAGAGATGAGAGTGGATATAAGACCATTAGAAAATGGGGCAGGAGAAATAATAATGGGGGCCAAGGAGATGGCAGATGAACTAAATGAGTATTTTGCGTCAGTTTTCACTGTAGAAGACACTAGCAGTGTGCCAGATGGTGAAGAGTGTGAAGGAAGAGAAGTGGGTGCAGTTACTATTACAAGGGAGAAGATGATCTAAAAGCTGAAAGACCTAAAAGTACATAAGTCACTCAGGCCAGATGAACTGCAGAAGGTTCTGAAAGGTAACAGTAGAGATTGTGGAGGAATTAGTAATGATCTTTCAAAAATCATTGGACTCTGGCATGGTGCTAGAGGACTGGAAAATTGCAAATGTCATTCCACTCTATAAGAAAGAAGGAAGGCAGCAGAAAGGAAACTATAGACCAGTTAGCCTGACCTCAGTCGCTGGGAAGATATTGGAGTCAGTTGTTAATGATGAGGTTACGGAGTACTTGGTGACACAGGACAAGATAGTACAAAGTCAGCATGGTTTCCTTAAGGGAAAATCTTGTCTGACAAACCCGTTTGAATTCTTCGAGAAGATTACACATAGGATAGATAAAGGGGATGTAGTAGATGTTGTATATTTGGACTTTCAGAAGCCTTTGATGAGGTGCCACACACGAGACTGCTTACCAACTTAAGAGCCCATGGTATTACAGGAATGTTACTAAAATGGTTAGATTATTGGCTGATTGGTAGGAGGCATCGATTGGGAATAAAACAATCCCTTTCTGGTTGGCCGCCAGTGACTAGTGGTGTTCTGCAGGGTCAGCGTTGAGACCACCTCTTTTTATGCTGTATATAATTGATTTAGATGATGGTATAGATGGATTTGTTGCCAAGTTTGCAGATGATATGAAGATTGGTGCAGGGGAAGATAGTGTTGAGGAAGCAGGTAGGCTGCAGAAGGATTTAAACAGATTAGGAGAATGGGCAAGAGAGTGGCAAATGAAATACAATTTTGGAAAATGCATGGTCATGTGCTGGAATTTAGAGGGTTGGGGGGGGATCTCATTGAAATCTTTCGAATGTTCAAAGGCCTAGACAGAGTAGATGTTGAAAGGATGTTTCCCATGGTGGGGGAGTCTAGGACAAGAGGGCACAACCTCAGGATAGTGGGTCGACTGTTTAAAACAGAGATGCAGAAGAATTTCTTTAGCCAGAGGGTGGTGAATTTGTGGAATTTATTACCACAGGCAGCTGTGAAGACCAGGTCGTTGGGTGTATTTCAGGCAGAGCTTGATTAGTTCTTGATTGGACACGACATCAAAGGTTACAGGGAGAAAGCTGGGGAGTGGAGCTGAGGAGTGGAAAAAGGATCAGCCACGATTGAATGGTGGAGCAGACTTGATGGACCAAATGGCCTAATTTCTGCTATGTCTTATGGTCATAGAAATTTCCAACAGATGATTTTCACCGAATTTTCAGCAAAGAAAATATTTTTCTATGGGCTAACAAATGTGCTCAGTGGCATTAAGAAAGGTTCCCAGCTTTGAGATTTCCTGGAGATTTCTACAAATCCTGGAACTACTTGACCTATGATCACTCAAGATGGAGAAGTAGCTGAGGAGGGTTAGGAGGGTTGAAAATGGCGGGAGGGTGTAAGCAAATTCCACCAAAAGTTGGGCTGCAAGCTCCCCTTTGATGGCAGGCAAAAGCCTGCTCACCAGAAGCAGTGTGTTCCTGGTGTTGCTTTATGTGACCCAGGTATGGTCCGTATCCCACTCCTGTCCCATCACAATCATCCAAACAATCTTCCGTTTCACCTGGACATCCAAGATAGAATACATTCACGTGGTTTGCGATGTCTAAGCCTCTGGAGAATGGAGGGAAGCATTCCCAGCATAGTCCTTTTCCTGACGGCCACCACTGCATCTGGCTGCATCAAGCTGCACATAAAACAAATGTGCACGAGCACCAAGCGTCACTCCAAGCCAAGGTTCCACCTGTCTCCCAGGTTATGAAGGATGAGTCTGGCCTCGTTGTCGCACAATTTCTACATGGTTAGATATTATCTCACTACCTGTCCTTAATGGAGACGTTCTTTCAGAGAGCTAAGTAGTTATGACGCCAACGGTGACGCCTTTGCTTGCATCTTCAAAAACAGTTCTATTTCCATCTTTATTATCTCTATTTTTCCCTTTCAGGGTTCTTTTGAAAATCCTGACCTGAAGTTATCGGGTGAACAATGTATCCTTTGGAGTAAATGCAAATCTGTGTCTTTGTTATTGCTTTGCTCACGTTTGAGTGCCAATAGCGGGTGAGCTTTATTTTTGCCGGTGGGGGGAGGGGGATTGTTGCTTGCTGCCGTTTATGCTAGGGAGGGAGGGGAGCTGGGGGGGGGTACTTTGGGGTTCTAACATCTAACTGTCGTTCATTCTTGGGACACTCCTCTGTTTTCGTGGATGGTTGCGAAGAAAAAGCATTTCATGTTGTATATTGTATACATTTCTCCGACATTAAATTGAACCTTTGAAAACACCTTTGACCACATCCCTCAGGCAGTGGTCAGCATGGAATGACCTGCAGGCTCTGCAGGAGAAGGACATAATGGATTCAGTAGGTTGAGTCACTGAGCAGATGTCAAAACCATTTGATGGAATGACCCATCACCGGAGCTCACCAAGAGCCCACTGGTCTGGGAGTAAAAGGAGGTCTCTGTGAGGTCTTTCCTGCTTGTTCAGGATCTCACTCCAAACAGTCATTACCCTCGTGAGAGCAGCAACGAGGACGAGACGATCACCCACCTCTTTGTGGGACTGCTCACTTGCAAAGAAGGTCTGGGAAAGGACGCGAGGGTTCTTGTTGATGTTTGTTTCAAGCAGCTCTGTACCAGGGGACCCTCAGATCTATGGGCTGTTTCCAAGGAGGCATACCAAACTTACACTTGAAGTTTCTCCCACAGTCTCTCTTATAGAACTGCATCGGGTATCTTCTAATTAATATCAGCGGGCATTCCCCTATCACAGGTTGTGTCAGCACTTCAATAAATATGATCAGAGGAAAGCACAATCTGAGAGCAGTGGGCCAGTCTGTATTTTGAGACTGTTCCACCATGTAGTATTCATGTATGATCTGCATCCAGTCTTAACTCTACATCCCAACCTATCCCCACCACCACACCCCCCGTAACCTTTCAAACCTTACTTTTCAAGAATTGATCAACCTGCCAAATATATAATTTTTTAAAAATCGACTGCCACTTTCCTTCATGTTCCAAAGGCAAACACCACTGCAAGAAAATCATTTGCCTTAAAGGAGAACCTCGGATATTTAAATGATGACTCCTAGTACTAAATTTTCTCACGGGACATCCTTACCTCATCCTCCTTGCCAAAAGACCCCAGGATCTTATGCATTTTAATCAAGTCTTCTATATCCCTCTCTTTCTCTCACTCATTCTCACTATCTCATAAACTCCAACAGATAGCACCCTGTCCTGTCTAAACAGTCACAACGTTGACTGTTTACTCCTCTCCATAGATGTTACCTGACCTGCAGACTTCCTCCACTATTTTGTGTGTGTTGCTCTGGATTCTCAGCATCTTCAGAATCGCTGAAGTACTTTACTGGCGTTATACTAGAAGACAAAGGGTGACAGTGGAGGGTTATTTTTGTGATCGAAAGCCCGTATCCAGTGATGTCCAACGAGGACCAGTAATGGAGCACTTACTGCTTGTTATGTACATTAACAAATCAGATGTTCATGTAGTGAGCGACTAAAGCTGGGATTTCCCATGGCTACCCATCCATTTCCGTTCCAACATGTTGGTCCATGGCCTACTCTATGGTCACGATCAGGCCACTTTCAGGTTGGAGGAGCAACGCTTCATAATCCGTCTGGTAACCTCCATCCTAATGGCATGCACATCGATTTCTGTAACTTCTGGTAATTTTTCCCCCTTCCACTTATCTCTTTTTCCGTTCCCCATTCTGATTCCCCTCGTACCCCTTCTCTTCTCCTCACCTCCCTCTGGTGTCCCTCCTCTTTCTATTTCTCCCATGGTCCACTGTCCTATCCGATCCGATTCCTTCCTCTTCAGCCCTTTATCCCCTCCATCCATCATCTTCCAGCTTCTCTCTTCATCCCCTCTTCCCCCACCTATCCACCTTCCCCTTCACCTCATCTCACCTATCACCTGCTGGCTTGTACTCCTTCCCTTTGCCCCACCTCCTCATTGTAACTTTTCCCCCCTTCCACCCCAGTCCTGATGAAGGGCCTTGGCCTGAAACGTGGATAGCTTATTGCTCTCCATCGATGCTGCCTGACCTGCGGAGTCTGGGAGTGTTGCTCTGCATTTCCAGCACCTGCAGAGTCTCTTGTGTTTGTGATTTTAAGTTTGCACATCAGATAACACAAAAGAAAATTGTGTTTGTTGTGGATATTGAGAAGGATAGGTTCAGGCTACCAAAAGATACCCACCATTTGGTTAGCTGGGTAGAGCAAGGGCAGATAGAATTTAATCTTTGTAAGTGTAAAGTCATGGACTTTAGGAACAACACAAGGAATGATAGGACAACATAAAGTACTGAAGAACAGAGGAATTTTAGTATGTAAGTCCAAAGAACCCAAGTGAAAACAGAGAAGTACAGAAGATGTATATGGAATCCTTGAGTGATTAGTCAGGGCATCAAGCAGAACAACAGGGAAACACTATGGTACAGCATAATAAACCACAAGACCACATCTGGGATATTGTGTGCAGTTCTGAATATCATGCAACGGGTAAGATAAGATTCTGCTGAAGAAGCTACAAAGCTGATTTACCTGGGATGGATTGTTTCAGTTTGTAGGGGAGAATGGACAGGCTTTGCTTTCCTTGGAGTGGAAAAGGCCGAGGGGCTGCCTGATAGAGTTGTACAAAGTAATAAGCAGCAGAGATAAGGTAGGCAGTTGTTGAATTTTCCCATTAGCAAAATTATCTATAAGCATAGGTTTATGGTAAGAAGCAAGAGGTTTAGAGGAAAATTAAACAGGGAAAAATTTACCCAGAGGCAGAGACACTAACAAACTTTAAGAAATATCTTGATGAGCACTATGTCACCAGGGCAACGAAAGCTACGGCCCAAGATCAGATTCATGTACATTGAAACATATAGTGAAACGCATCGTTTGCGTTAACTACTAACACACCCAAGTACTGGCCAATGGGATTATTATTGATGGTCAGCATGGAACATAAGACACAGGAGCAGAATTAGGCCATTCAGCCCATCAAGTCTGCTCCACTATTCCATCATGGTTAATTTATTATCCCTCAACACTATTCTCCTGCCTTCTCTCCATAACCTTTGACCCCCCCCTTCCTCATCAAGAACCCATCAACCTCCATCTTAAATATACCTAATTAGTGGTCGGTGCATTGAGTTTAAAGGTAGGGAAGTCATGTTACAGCTGTATAAAACTTTGATCAGGCCATGTTTGAAATACTGTGTGCAGTTTTGGTTGCTACATTACAGGAAGGATGTTAAGGCTTTGGACCAGGTGCAGAAGAGGTTCACCAGGATGCTGTCTGGGTGAGAGAGTATTAGCTCTACGGAGAGGTAGATATAAGAGACAATTAGGCTGAAGGGTATGTTTCTATATTGCATGCCACCTGGGGAAAAAGGGAAAAAACACACGCACGCACGCTGAAAGCGAAAACTCCACAAAGAAAACACCTCAAATCATCAATGAACACAGTAAGTCAACTCTATGATATGTGGGAAATTAGAGGCTGATTTATGCACATTGAACTCTTAACACATATGAAGGAATAAATATTCTTCCCAGGAGAACTCTCCAGCTTCTTCTTAGAAACAGGACAGTAGGATGGAACCCTCGACACCAGCTGTTCTTGGTCATCTGAAAGGTGTTTTCTTCGATAGGGCATTATATTCCCCCAGTACTGGCACTAGAGAATCTCTGGATTTATCAAATGAAGTGTGACAAATTGAGATGTTCCAAAAATCAACAATTAGGATTAGAAAGTGATTCGCACTCATTCGCAAACCCCAGTAAAGGCTGGCTGGTTTAATGAGCCCGCAGATCAGCTTTTAAGATTTGTTGCGGTCAAGTGGCTAAAGCCTCATAATGAAATCCTGAAAGAGTTTTCTTCTGAGAGACTGCAGGCTTCTCAAATGCAACAAACAGCATTTAATTTGCTGTTTGAATGACTTCACCAAGTAATAACAATCAGGAAGAGAAAGTCAATGTACTCAGTGAAAAAGACTCACGCTCAGCATGCTGGAAGCAGTTACCTCTGGAGTTAGAGACTTAAGCACTTGCATTTAATCTGTGCCATATAAAACACTTTCTCAAGTACCTTTTGTCATGGATTTAAAGAATAATTATAGAATTTGCAATTCCATGCTCAGAACTGAATCTAGTAGGCTGGCTCATTGTCACTTAATATTAAGTGGGACCTGGAGAACAGACACCGAAGATAAGTGAACAAGTAGCCAGGAAGAGAGAGAAAATTTGCTTTCTTCATAAGTTGAAGAGAGCCAGGGCAGTGGGAGTTTTCTAAAGGCAATATCGATAGCAGGGTGGACTTGGTGAGTTGGATCCTGCACAGTGGTTTCTAACTCAAAAACTTCTATAGTTGTACAGTGGAGAGCATTCTGACAGGCTGCATCACTGTCTGGTATGGAGGGGCTGCTGCACAGGACTGAAAGAAGCTGCAGGAGGTTGTACTAGCCTACAAAGTCCCCAGGACATTTTCAGGGAGCGGTGACTCAGAAAGGCAGTGTCCATTATTAAGGACCTCCAGCACCCAGGGCATGCCCTCTTCTCACTGTTACCATCAGGTAGGAGATACAGAAGCCTGAAGGCACACACTCAGTGATTCAGGAACAGCTTCTTCCCCTCTGCCATCCGATTCCTAAATGGACGTTGAATCTTTGGACACCACCTCACTTTTTAAAAAAATATATAGTATTTCTGTTTTTGCATGTTTTTTAAAAATCTATTCAATATATGTATACTGTAAATGATTTACATGTTTATTATTATTTTTTTAATATAACTTATTATATATTTTTTCTCTCTGCTAGATATGCATTGTATTGAACTGCTGCTGCTAAGTTATCAAATTTCACGGCACACGCCAGTGATAATGAACCTGATCCTGACTCTGTTGTTCCAGGAACTTGGATCCTATTTAGCCAAGGTTCCATATTTCCTGTTTCATGATTTTAAACCCAAGCCCTTCCCACCCCTCCCACTTAGAGTGGGTGGTCTAATATGAGCACTGAGACAGATTCAGTTTAATTAAAGTTCCCAACTTCGCTGCTGCATCAAGTAACTGTGTCACAAAGTGTTTATGTCTGCTTTCCTGACTGCCAGTTCCATCCAATAACAAACACAAGCTAGGTTAGCATTGGCGAGACTTGGCGCAGATTAGGGGACCACTTTGCCAAACACTTTCGCTCTGACCACTGCAAAAGGCGAGATCTCCCCATGGCTTCCCATTTCAATTTGACTTGCAATTTCCATTCTGATGTGTCTGCTTTTGGCCTCCTCTGCTGCCAGGATGAGACCAAACTCAAGTTGCAGGAGCTACAACTCATAATCTGAGTAGCGTCCAACCTGATGGCATGAACAGCGATTTAGATTATTAGATTATGAGGACACACAGTCCTCTTTTATTGTCATTTAGTAATGCATGCATTAAGAAATGATACAATGTTCCTCCAGAATGATATCACAGAAACACAAGACAAACTAAGACTAAAAAAACTGACAAAACCACATAATTATAACATATAGTTACAACAGTGCAAAGCAATACCGTAATTTGATAAAGAACAGACCATGGGCATGGTAAAAAAGTCTCAGAGTCTCTCGAAAGTCCCATCATCTCACGCAGATGGTAGAAGGGAGAAACTCTCTTCCTGCCATGAACCTCCAGCGCTGCAGACTTGCCGATGCAGCACCCTGGAAGCACCCGACCACAGTCCGACTCTGAGTCCGTCCGAAAACTTCGAGCCGCCGACCAGCCCTCCGACACCGAGCACCATCTCTGCCGAGCGCTTCAACCCCGGTCCCAGCAATAGGCAATAGGCAAAGCCAAGGATTTGGGGCCTTCCCCTCCAGAGATTCTCGATCGCACAGTAGCAACAGCAGCGAAGCAGGCATTTCAGAAGTTTCTCCAGATGTTCCTCCGTGCTTCTCATGTCTGTCTCCATCAAGTCAGGATTGTGCACAGTACCTACTTAACAAATACGATATCATTTCGGAGTGGCCACGCACACTGTGCTGCGCCGCCATCTTCTCCTTCCCTCCAATTTCTCTGACTCTCAGTAATTTCTCTCCCGCCCACCTCTCTTTTGCTATTTCCCTATTCTGGTTACCCTCTTCTTTCTTTTCTCATCACCTCCCTCTGGTTCCCCTCCTCCTTCCCTTTCTTTTATGCTTTACTATCCTCTCCTATTAGATTCCTCCTCTTCAGCCCTTTACCTCTTCCACCAATCATCTCCCAGCTTCTTACTTCATCCCCCTCCTCCTTCCCCTCAACTTACTTATCACCTGTCAGGTTGTACTCCTCCTCTTCCACCAATTTCTTATTCTGGCTTCTCCCCGTTCCTTTCCAGTCCTGATAAAGGGTCTCTGTCAGAAACATCAACTGTTTATTCCCTTCCATAGATGCTGCCTGACCTGCTGAGTTCCCCTGACACTTTGCATCTGTTACTCTAGGTTTGAAGGATTCAGTGTTTCTTCGTATTCGATTATCAGGCTGTGGACACTGGAAAAACATCCCAGTGCATTTCATGAAAGGAAGAATGCAGAAACAGATCTTCACTCAGCATGGGCATGACGTTGAGTGTACTGTCTGAGAGGGCAGTGGGAGTAGGTTCAAGAGGGGCCTTCCAAACAGAATAGGATGAGAAAGGTGTGCTGGAAAGTTCAGGGATGCTACAGGGCAGCAAAGGGTGGCGGGGCTGAATGGCTCTCTACCCAGCTGCTCAGAGAATCTGGCAAGAATGAATTCCGCTCCAGAAGAGGAGACACTCAGAGCTTTGGTCAAAAACGCTGCAACATTAGTAAGATGTCAGGTGCAGTTTGGAAGAACACAAAATATTTAACAACAGTTCAAGTTCTTAAACTCAATCTGCCATTCAGCTGGATCATAAACGGTTACAATCTTATGTTCTTTAACCTTACTATACATCCTCATGACTTCAGCCAATAAAATGTACTAATTTCCAATCTGGTCCAGAGTCATCTGGGGGAAAAACAGGACCAACTATTTACAAAGCCACTTGTAGTAGCGTATTTCCTAACATCGGTCCTGACCGACCTGGTTCTAAGTTTACGATCATGACCCTTTTCTCCAGGTTGCTGAAGCAGGGAGTACATAATGTTGTGCCACAGAGTGCTGCACTTCCAGGTGTACGAGGTTCCAAGTTATCCTCCACCTTGCCATGAGGGAGAAATAGAAGTCAGTCACCAGATATGAGATGAATAAATACCTGCTGGTTCTAAGGGATCTGGATCTTGATGAAGCAAACTCAAAGGTTACTACATGGAGAAGGAATCACTTCCACTCATGCTGTCAACAATTTCTCCCTTTTTTGTCAATCCCCCAATCCAGTAATTACACTCACACTCTGGGAGGAAAGTGCTCACATCACTCACTTCAATTACTAGATTAAAACCTCCCTTAGTGCGAGAATATGGTGTATTTTGTTGTCTGAACAGAAATTCAGGTTGTGAGTTTAACCCTGAGTTGGGTTCAAATGATTTGCAGAAAGCTAACACTGTTCCTGATAGTAATCCTTTGAAACCCTTCGGATATTTATAAAAGGCAGTGCTGTATTATGTGTAAGAATTGTCTTGCTAGAGTCCGCAGTGTATTTTTAGGTGGACTTTTTAAACATAGAATAGACTTTCTCCTGCATCCATCTTTTCTTTCTCGCCTCTTTGAAAGTAAGTTGAGCTAAGACCAGAAGAGTCTGAGCTCCTATAAGTATTGGAGCAGAATTAAGTCATTCTTCCCTTCTAGTCAGCTTGGCGATTCAACGATACCATATTTATTTTAATTCTATCCTCCCACCATTCCCTGTAACACTTAAACCCCTTACCAATCAAGAACCTATCATGCTCTGTCTTAAGTACACTCTGTACACCTGGGTGTATCAATAATACCAAGGACCCAAGGCGAGGGCGTGCCTGCCTGGGGGAAGGTGCAAGAACGAGGATTTACACAGTATGGAAACAGAATCTTCAGCCCACTGAGTTGTGCTGTCTATCATGCTCCAGTCAACATGAATCCCAATTTATTCTCCCATTTTCCTATCAATTCCCTCCAGGTTCTACCATAAGCGTAGTGTGGAATCCCGGGGAGTGGTTGACATGATCTATCTGGATGCTTGTAAGGGGAAGCTGAGGGGTAAGGGATTGCAGGTTGAGTCAGTGTAATGAGACAAAGAGTGGTGGGGGAGGGATGGGAACGGTTAAGCAGAATGAGACGCTTCTGTGCTGGAGTTCAAAGTTCACCAATGTGCGTCTCTTTCCTCATTCAAGGCTCGGATATCTACCTGCACCCACAATAGGCCTACCTCTGCCTAACTGTTGCCAACACACACCCTCACACCAATGAACATTTCCAAATGTGAAGTTGCTCTGTTAATCTACTTTGCAACCTTGCCAACTAAACAGCCTGACTGCCAGCGTTCAGTCTGAGCCACCTGGTTCATTCTTAACCCGTGCTGTGATACATATTGCAGATTAGTGGGATGAATTTAATCCACTGCGTTGTCCTTTGTAGCTTTCAAAGGTCTGAGACTCTTTTATGCTTTTCCCCAGAGCTACAACGCTTTGGCTAAATCTTACTGTCTGACCACGTGCAGTCTACTTAATTTCCTGGATACACTTATGCCATAACGATGGTGCTGTTTGTCGATTAAAGCAGCCTCTCCCCAGGAGAACCTTATTGTGGGGGAGGAATGGGCAAAAAAAAACTGAAAAAGTGATTTAGGATTGAGAGCAGACTTTACTTGCTAGAGCGCTGGGAATCTGCAGAATGATAATCAGAAATGGTAAATAAAACTGTGTCAAAGTTGAGGTTTAGATGGTTTGAAGTGAAAGAGAACGGGATGTGTGTGGATGGACAGGAACACTGCACTGTGGAAAAGGAACAGCTAAGGTTCATGGGATGGAACAAATGGCTTCTGTGTTGTGAATTTCCTTTGTTTTACTATCTTTACTGAAGTAAAATCTATATTAGGCATTAAAAAAATCAATTAGTTGCATTTCTGAAAGAAAAGTTGCAGGGGAGGCAGGAGAGAGAGAGAGAGAGAGTGGGGGAGGAGGGGGAGAAAGGGGGAGAAGGGAGTGGGAGAGAGGGGGAGGAGGGGAGAAGTGGGTGGGAGAGAGGGGGAGGAGGGGAGGAGCGGGTGGGAGAGGGGGAGGAGGGGAGAAGTGGGTGGGAGAGAGGGGAAGGAGGGGAGGAGCGGGTGGGGAGAGAGAGGGGAAGGGGGAGGAGTTAGTTGAACTTAATCATATTTTCCTCTCATGATTGAATAATAAAATTAACAAGAGATTAAAGATTAAAATGTATCAATCTAATAATTTGCACTTTTAACCATGTAAGGACATTGTAAGAGCAATACAAAATGGTACTTAAGCTAGTGACTACAAGTTGAGTCAAGGAGCAAGGATTTACAGGCAGAGACAGAGAGATTAAGGCGGAATTTCCAAATCTTGGATAGGGCAGCTGAAGGCATGGCTTCAATCTTACAAATCAAATCCTTCTTAAATTTTAAACGTTTAGAGGACTTGGTGATTATGGGACCAAGTGCCCAAATGTCACAAACTCCTCCATACAGACATTTCAACCATGAGCTACTCGTGGCATTGGTCACTTCCTGATAAATTATATGTGCTATATGTTCCTTGTGCTGTGTATGACTGTTGGTATTGTGTTTTGTACCCTGGCCCTGGAGGAATGCTGTTTTGTTTGGCTGTATTCATGGGTATGGTTGACTGATAATTAAACTCGAACTTGAACTTTCAGTCACCTGCCCTGTGTCAGCTGACAATGTTGGTGCCCATCCCAGTAACACTGCCTGGAACTGCGCCCATTGTGGGTCGGGCAAAACAATATCCTGACAGCCAGACCCAGAACACCCCAGCTACCGAGAAATCTTCTCTTTCTGACATGAGGCGTTACAGAATGAAGGAGCGTCTCTGACTTACACAGGCCCGCACTCCCTTCCCTGTTCTTACCCAGTCTCTCCTGCAGCATTTGGCCTTTCCTCCTGATCTCCTGGGTCGAAAGACTGAATAAAACTTCCTGTCCCAGAATCAACCTCAACAGTAACGTAGCATCCAAGTTTGGAGTTCAGTTCCAGCGTCGTCTTTAAGGAGTTTGAATGTTTTCCCCATGGTCACATGGGTTTCCCCTGTGAGCTCACTGTTCCTCCCACAGTCCAAAAACATGTTAGTAGGTTAATTGGTCATTGTTAATTGTCCTGTGATAAGTCGGTGGGTCACTGGATGTGCAGCCCATTGGGTTGGAAGGACCCATTCCACACTGTATCTATCTATCAATCAATCAATAACCTAATTAATTAATTAATTTCACCATTATTGTTAAGATTTAAGCCCTGACTCTCTTGGTGGGTAGTTCATACAACAGCATTGAGCCGTCAGTCCAAACACTCATCAAAGCCAATTCATCTTGGTTTATCCTGACTGACAAAAAATTTGCACAATTTGGAGTAAATTGTTCAAAGTGGGGAACTTGCAAACCATTCACTATTGTAATGTTGTTTTTGTACTCTGATTATATATTTTGTAGTTTCTTATGACGTAGAAAGCCAATCGGTGTGTAGACTCGATGGCAGCTCGCAGGGGATTCTCATCAGTCCCACTCCCCCGCTTATTTTCTGTGACCCAATACCACTTATCATCAGAGGTCGTTAGGCTTTTGATTGGTCAGGGGATCACGTGTTACTGGGAGAAGGTGGGAGAATGGGGTTGAAAAGAGCATCAGCCATGATTGAAAGATGGAGCAGAATCGAAGGGCCAAATGGCCTAATCCTGCTCCTATATTTTATGGCCTTATGATCAAGGATTACTGTCACCTGGGCCATGCCCTCTTCTCACTGCTACAAAATACAGGACAAAAACCAGAAGGCCCACACCATCAGGTTCAAGAACAATTCCTTTTCTTTCATCAGGTTCTTGAACCAACCAGTACAACCCAAATCACCAGCTCAGCAACTAAACAGCCGGCCCACCATTTGTACTACAATAGAATTGTCTTTGATTGTGTCTTATTTTTGCACTAAGATCTTACAGTCCTTATCTCACGGTATGGTATATTTTCACAGTTATTTTCCATGTTGTTTTATTTTCTGTATGTTGCCTGTCCCTCTGTGCCTGTAACGCTACTGCAAGCAAATGATTCACTGTATCTGCAACTTACTGTACTTGCACACGAGACAACAAACTTGACTTGGTTCATACAGAACACCTATCACATACCCATGAGCCCAAATCTCTTGCTACCTGGTTGGACCAGGGACAATTTGCAGTGGTCAGTTAGCCTACAGCATGCTCTAGGACTGCGAGGGTGGTGGGGTGGAATAGAATTCATGTAACCACACAGGAAAACTGTGCAAACTCCACACAGTCAGTACCAAAGGCCCAAATTCAACCCGAGTCATTCACTGCTGCACAACCGCACCACGGAAAGCCTGGAACAGATTTCTCCCCACCTTTCCCCAAAGTCTAAGATGTCAGACAGAATTATGCCAGATAGGATTGAATGTTCACCTCAGAATTCCATTGGGATTCATCGATTTTTGGATGCTTTTATTGCAGTTCAGAAACTAAAAGGTTGGAAACCCTTCATTCATTGGAAAGCACCTGATGGGTAAGCATGGACAGGAAACATTTTAATAGAAGTGTATAAAGCAGTGGGAGGTCTCAGCCTGTCAAACAGAAAGGAGCTATTTCCCTTACAGAGAAATTAGTAATGAGGGCTCACAAATTAAGGTCAATCGGTAGGAGGAGGAGAGTGGAACTGAGCAAAGAAATATTTCATCCAACAAATGGTGACGGGGACCACATTACATTTATAAAATATCTGAATTTCCACAGAGCTTTAAGCTACAGGTCTGTGAAGTGGGGGGAGGTGGGGTTGGTGTGATGTTTATGCCAGTATGGACATGATGGGTCAAATGGCCTCACTATTGGCCCATTTGACCCATCATGCCTATGCTGGCATAAACATCAGACCAAACCCACCTCCCTGCACTTTATCCATAGACCTGTAGCTTAAATTTGCTGTAAATTTCCAAGACATGTTTGAACTCTGAATTGGAGCTGCCAGTAGAGATCTAAAGGTACAATTAAGTGGGATGAACCTATTGGGAATTCAGGTTCTTTTCCCAACCAAAATTGCCGTGAGTGAAGATTGGATCAGCTTCGGTATGGATGAATGACTTTCTGATGGGTTTCACGCTGAAATGATTTCCATTAGATTTTTAAAAACGCAAACACGAGGAAATATGCAGATGCTGGAATCTCAAGCAACACACATAAAAGTTGCTGGTGAACGCAGCAGGCCAGGCAGCATCTCTAGGAAAAGGTACAGTCGACATTTCGGGCCGAGACCCTTCGTCAGGACTCACATGTTAATGAATTTCTGTACAACACACTCAGCCACACCCAAGCACCGTGCCCCAAACTAAAGAAATGCACTGTTTATCTTTCTGTGATGGGTTGGGACTTCCTCAGGCTCTGGGAACACTGACAAGTATGGGAGTCAGCAGCTTCTCTGGCCGAGAGTTTGAGACCCACGGTGTTAAATGGGGGAAGACAACAGAATAATATGGTGGGGGGAGGGGAAGGAGGATAGCTAGACGCTGATAGGTGATGCCAGGTGAGTAGGAAAGGTAAAGAGCTGGAGAAGAAGGAATCTGATAGGAGTGGAGAGTGGACCATAGGAGAAAGGGAAAAGAGGACCCTGGTGATAGAGGACCCGGGTGAGAAGAGGTAAAGGGCCAGAATGGGGAATAGAAGAGGAGGGGGAGGGGAAGGGATGTTTTTTTAAACTAGGATGCAAAATCGATATTCATGCCATCAAGTTGGAGGCTACCCATACGAAATATCAGGTGTTGCTCCTCCACCCTGAGGCTGGCCTCATCTTGGCACAAGAGGAAGCCATGAACCGACGTATCGGAACAGGAATGAGAATCAAAATTAAAATGTCTGGCCACTGGGAAGTTCCGAATTTGGTGGACGGTGCGGAGGTGCTCGACGAAGTGTTCCCCTGATTGACAAAGGGTCTCACCAATGTAGATTAGGCTGCATCGGGAGCACCAGACACATTAGACGGCCCAGTAGTTTCACAGGTGAAGTGTTGCCTCACGTGGAAGGACTGTTTTGGGCCCTGAATGGCGGTGAGGGAGAGGGTGAATGGGCAGGTGTAGCATTTTGGCTGCTTGCAGGGATGAGTGCCAGAAGGAAGATTAGTGGGGAGGGACGAATAGACAAGGGAAGCACAGATCCCTGCAAAAAGCAGGGTGGGGCGTGGTGTGGAATAAAACCACCTGGCATAACCTAATAATGGAATTTGGAAAGTTCATAGTTACTGACTATATTGTTGCTAGATCTAACTTGCTTGCTCAGAGCACTGTGGGAGCAATTTCACCCGTGAAACAGTACAACAAAGAATATGTAGGTATATTGGTACACAGCAGAATTTTTGTGCACAATAATGTCACAAATATCCACTCCTCAGCCATCCAATTGATTGTGTGTATGTGTAAGCTGCAAATCTCCCAACACTTTTACAGGTCCAGGTGTTGTCATGGCAACGGTATACAAACAATTTGGTTACCTAAATAAAATAATTACATTGAACACTGTGGGAATCCTTTGAGTATAATCCCTATTCGAGATGTGTGGTAGCTTGATTGAAAAGACACTGAATTACTAGACATACACTGTGTTATTATGGGCATACATAATAAAGAACTTCAGTTCCCAATGTGCAATGGGGGCAGTTCAGGGGATATGGGAAGTGATGTTGGTGAGCTGGTCGCACACGCTTATGTCACTAAATAAACATGTATTAGTTTTACCCATACGTAAGTTTGTCTTTTATCAAGAACAAACATAACACACACTGTGCTGAGAATCACAGTCTGTGTTGAAATTTGAATGTCGTGCTCCATTACAGCATCCATTTGTCTCAACGCTAGAGGACGTAGGGACATGAACCTCCAGCAAGAAAAACCGAAAATGTGCACCCACGAGTTTTGCAACCCTGCAGAAACATGAAGGGTAAGGGCAGACACCTGTTCCCTTTCAGCCTGATGCATTCACAGAGAATGAGTCCACATGACAAAACATGCTGGTGTCAGATTTTTGAGAACTCTCCAACTAGATCCACGCCTCTGCTCGTACTCCACAGCCAATTTACGGTTATGTTTAGCTCATCCCTTTGAAAGTTGTGGCTAAACTTTCTCTCACCACCCTGTCAGGCAGCCTGTTCGAGATCACTGCTCCTTCACGTTGCCTCTCGTCCTTCAGCCAATTCTGGTAAATCACTGCCCATTCAGTTGCTGGAAGCAAATCGTCCAGAGGAACAGATAACGCTGCAGTACAGAGAACTCAACGACAGCTTGTGTACAGTCAGATTCCACAACAACAAGGTGAAAATGACCAGCTATTCTTTTCTCAGTGCTGGAAGGACAAATATGGACTACAATAATCAGATAATTAGTTGTCAACAATTCTTTCTCATGCACAACTAAATGACCCACCACAAGGTAATTGCAAGATTCTGAGCGATTACTATCATTGCAAGGGCGTATGGATGTCACAGAGGGGTAGTACCTCTGGTGAAGGGGCTTGTCGTGTCCAGTCCAGGGCAGCTCACTCACCTTTGGGCCCCACCAGACACTGAGCTCTCACCTGTGGCTGCAAGTAGCTGTATGCTTGTGACAGCAGCTGCTCCCTGGTACACCACTTCAACAGGCGGGGTAAATCAAGTGAGGGTAGCTGGCAGGCCTCATACCCCGGTGAGATAGGGGCGTGCCTGCCCTAGAATGCAAAGTCAACTCTGGTGGACTGGGCAGATGAGATCTACAGTGAGATCCAGTGGGCAGGAAGACGGTTCTGCAGTGTTTTGTGGACAGTGAAGGGCATGACAAGGCACAGAAGGAGTCATGGTCCTCCACTGCAACCAAAGAGGACCCCAGATTGTGCCAACTAGTCATGCCACTGGGCCCAGACTTCTGAGGTCGAGAGAGTCACATTGCCCCACTGCAATGGCTTTTCCACTTTAAAAACTCTCCCGCACAGGTCTCTCATTGTTGGATACGACAGACAGCCAATGCTACCTTTTCAAAGGTCCCATCTTTCAGATGAGAGTACAGATCATTCAGTTTAATGGAAGATTTTGTTGCACAGATGGAGTAAAGCAGAGAGGTGTTGCACCTTGAACAGGCAGAGAAAACAGACTGTGGGTCTGTTTCATCTAAGCCTCACACCATTCTGACTTGGAAGTATTTCACTGGCCTGGTAGGCTCTGCCAGCAGTAACATAGAAGCACTTTCACTAGGACTGCGGCAGTTCAAGCTGCCTCAACAGCACCTTCCAAAGGACAACTAGGAATGGGCAAAACATCTCCCAGGTCACATCACATATAAGGAATCAAAAGTCTTTCAGTTTATCTGAAATTTCTTTTTTTTTTAAACAGTTGAATGAAGTTTTTATTTATAGCACCTCAACATAGCAATAATGCAAACAAGCGTTTTCCAAGCAACTTTCAGTCACAATTCATCAAGTTCACAAAATGTATTTTTTTTAACATTACAGTTTAGAACAGAATCAGAACAAAGTTGCCAGTGAAGTGATGCTTTGATAGTGTGCTCAAGCAAGAGAACAAGTTGAGCATCCTTCCACGAGGAAATCTGCAGAGGCTGGAACTTCAAGCAACACACATCAAAGTTGCTGGTGAACGCAGCAGGCCAGGCAGCATCTATTGGAAGAGGTACAGTTGACGTTTCGGGCCGAGACCCTCCGTCAGGACGAACTGAAAGAATGTGTGTTGCTCGAGCATCCTTCCTCCGTTTTTGGGTAATCTGTCCTGCATTGCCCTGTACACTGTCATATTGGTAGGTTTCTGCATCACAGTATCATTACAAAGCATAGCATTTACGAAGTGAAAAGTTTAAACAATCACAAATTTGGTCCATGCTCTTGTCCCCTCTTAGCAACTCACTTGCCCACTCACAGAACGAGATGTACTAGCAAAGTTTATCTATTCCGTGGAAACATCACTGCAGAGTCATGAAACGAAGAAACAAAAGACAGATACACAGACTTGACATTACCGTTTAATGTACAATCCAGCGAATAAACAGAATGAACTACAAATTACATAAAAACCATCCAATGTTTACTGTCAATGTTTTACTGTTACAGATCATTTCTTCTGGCCAGTAAAATAATGACAAAAATACTGAAGTATTGAAAAAGCTTTAACTCAGGTACTGGAACAAGATGACTTCCGTCTACTCAAACTGGTCAAGCTGTGATTTAGAAACATAGTGTACTTAACTATCTTTTTTTAAAAGTGGAATGTGTGCCCAGGATGCCTGTTATAAGATAATGAACCTTTCAGCAGTTTATCTGAAATTTCAGGTTTGGTTGTGCATCAACTTGAGTAGAGGTTCCCAACCTGAGGTCAACAGTTATGTTGGTTAATAACATAGACATTACAGGCCCTTTGGCCCACTATATTGTGCCAACCATGTAACCTACTCTAGAAACTGCCCAGAATTTCCCTACCTCATAGCCCTCTATTTTTCTAAGCTCCATGCCCCTATCTAAGAGTCTATTAAAAGACCCTATTGTATCTGCCTCTACCACCATTGCTGGCATTGCATTCCATGCACCCACCACTGTGTGAAAAAATTACCCCTGACATCCCCTTGGTACTTATTTCCAAGCACCTTAAAACTATGGCCCCTCATGTTAGCCAATTCAGCCCTCGGAAAAAGCCTCTGGCTATCCACACAATCAATGCCTCTCATCATCTTATACACTTCTGTCAAGTCACCTCTCATTCTCTGTCACTCCAAGTAGAAAAGGCCAAGTTCACTCAACCCATTCTCATAAGGCACGCTCTCCAATCCAGGCAGCATCCTTGTAAATCTCCTCTAATGCTAGGGGTCCATGGCATAAAAATGACATAGGGGGTGCATCTTTATTTTGTTGCAAAACAGAAAGATTGCTTCGGCTGCGTTTACAAGGGTTTTTGTATTACTGTCAAGTCCAAACCTACTAATTCTCCAATGGGGAAAGGCAGACCCTCATTACTACTCAACACACACAAAATGCTGGAGGATCTCAACAGGCCAGGCAGCATCGATGGAAAAGAGCACAGTCGATGTTTCAGGCCGAGACCCTTTGGCAGGACCAGAGAAAAAATGATGAGGAGTAGATTTGGGGGAGGTGAGGGAGAAACAACAGGTGATAGGTGAAACCAGGAGGGGGAAGGGATGAAATAAAGAGCTGGGAAGTTGATTGGTGAAAGAGATACAGGGCTAGAGAAGTGGAGGAGGTTGAGTCTGATAGAAGAGGTCAGAAGGCCATGGAAGAAAAAAAAGTGAGGGAAGAGCACCAGAGGGAGGCGATAGGCAGGCAGAGAGATAAGATGAGGGGGGAAAAGGGGATGGGGAATGGCGAAGAGGAGGGGGCATATTTCTCCCTCCCCTACCCTCCCTCACCTTTAAAATCTACTCCTCATTCTTTTTTTTTGCTGAAGAGTTTGCGCCCAAAACGTCGACTGCACTTTTCTCCATAGATGCTGCCTGGTCTGCTGAGTTCCTCCAGCATTTTGTGTGTGTTGCTCAGATTTCTAGCATCTCTTGTCCCTCATTGTACTCATTTGCATTCGCTCCTGAAAGGGAATGGTGGGCAGAAACTGAAGACTTGGCCCACAGAAAGGAGGTTTAGAAGGGCTGAGCGTCTCTTGAGGTTGCTGGGCACACGGTCCCCTGTAAGTCATCTGAGAACCGGGCTACTCTCCTGGCAGCTGGAACATGGTTTTTGGAGATTTAACACAACAGAAGGTGACTATTCAGCCCAGAATACTGTGCTAGCTCTTTCAACAAACCCACTCCCATCTCTGCTTGCTTATCCTGCTCCCCTTTGGTAACTCCTATGGAATTCTCTTTTACCGCCCTTCCAGGTAGCACAACCCTGATCACTTGCCAATAAAAGCATTCCTTGGTCATGGTTGTGGTAGAATCTGCGAGGAGTTGATAGGAATGAGGAGAAAATAAAATGGATGCTTGGTGACTGCTGCAGACTCAAGAGGGTGAAGGACAAGTTTCCATGCTGTCTGACCATGACTCTTGATGGTCATCTCACATCATCAGGATAACCCTGCCACTGGACATCAAACTCCAATCTTTACTCAGCACTGCCTCCACATCCTTCCTCCTGCTCAGTGCTTTGGCAACTGGGCTCATTCTCAGCTCTGACCCCGGGAATAATCCTATCTTCTCATTGACATAATCTATTCATGCACCATGCCCAATGTAGGAAAATGGCCCACGCTTAGGAGCTATGCAGCAGAAAAGTAGGCTTCTCAGCCCAACCCGTCCATGCTGACCGAGTTGTCTGACTGAACTAGTCCCATCTCCTGGCGTCTGGGCCACATCCCTTTATCTACATACCGATACAAATGCTGGAAGAGTACCCACCTCCACCACTTCCTCTGGTAATTTATACACAACTCTCTGTCTGATTGTCCCTCAAGTACCTTTTTAAAATTCTCCCCTCTTACTTTAAACCTACAACATTGGTTTTAGGCTCCCCTACCGGGGGAGAAAAAAGACTGTAATCATTCACTTTATCTATGCCCCTCATGGTTTTATAAACCCTACGGCCTCCTATGCTACTAGGAAAAAAGCCTTATCCTGAACAGCCCCTCTTTATAACCTAAACCTGATAACATCCTCAAAAACCTGTTGTATACCTCCAGTTTAATTACCTTCTTTCTGTTGTATATTTAATATTTCAGCAATATTGTAAATATATTGTTTGATTTCATATTCTTGTTCATTTAGATAATCCACTGCAGGTTATATATAAAAATAAATGAATTGCATACATCATAACGCTACCACAGGGCTCACTTAAAGTAAACATGAACTACTACTCGCCTCTCCCAGCTCTTTTGTTTTCGTTTGAATTAGTTCAATGTTTTGAAGTTACAAAATGGAACACTTTCTATAGGAAGGTGAACAGAACTGTATGCTGTACTTCAAATGTGGCCTTAACAACATTGGGTACAGTCGTAATATAACATCCCAGCTCCTGCGCTCAGCAACCTGACTGATGAAGGCTAGCGTGGCACATGCTATCTTTAGGAAGAACTTGACCCCTGGCCAGATAAAGAGGCAACACTCACAAAATGCTGGAGGAACTCAGCAGGTCAGGCAGCATCTATGAAGAGGAATAAACTGTCGAAGTTTCGGGCCAAGGACCTTCACCAGGATTGGAAAGGCAGGGGAAAGAAACCAGAATATGAAGGTGGGAAGAGGGCAGGTAGCACAAAGCTAGAGGTGATAGGTGAAATTAGGTGAGAGGGAGGCCCGGACAGACTGAAAAGACAGGGTGTCGGGATCTAAGGCAAGAACTGATTTCACTCACTCTCCGCGATGGATACTCCTCTGTCCATGACGCTAAGGCTATAAAGACTGCCCCAGCTGCTGTGCTCCATGCCTGCTAATATGATGAATTGATAAGCAGGACCTGGGGCCTACTCCAGGGCTCAGATTGTGTCTTTTTTGTCCTTTCTCCAGCACATCAGCTGTTGGTCTTTTATATTTATAAAGTGAGAAGCTTGGTGGTGATAGGTGGAAGAGGTAAGGGGGTGAAGAAGACAGAATGTGATAGGAGAGTAGGAGAGGACAGTGGACCAATGGCAGAAAGGGGGTGGGGAACAAATAATGAGACGTTAGGGTGACAACCCCTGCTTGAAGTGATGGACGTAAACGAGGAAAGGGAGTTGAGGAGGTTTAGGGGCGGGGTTTTAGTGTTTTTTTTATTTAGTGCAATCGTGAACAATAGCCAGATCAGAAATGCTGATCAAGTCAACTAGTTCCCAAAGAGAACTCTGATAGGCCAATCAGATGGTTCACTGCTGCTCAGCGATAGAACACAAAAAAAAACATATGTATAATTAAGAAACATTTAAAAATACTAGAAATACTGGAGTCATGATGATCATGATGAAGTCTGCTGGAGAGAGACATTTATACACATGCTCTCCTCCATAATTCAAAGAGATTGAAGGATAAGGTTGCAGGGTAACAAAACGTGGCAGGAGCACTTGGAACTAAAAACTAATCCCTACTGGGAGAAAACAGCACCTGTTCTTTCCGCACTGTTCTCCAGCAGTTTAAGGACTAAGTCCAGCCGGAACAAAACTCACAAGTGCTCCTGAAAGTCAGGTATTAACCCTACCTACCAAAAACCAAGCATTGCCATCCTGGTCCTCTTCATGATAGCTTATGAACAAAGCATGTGACCTTCCTCCCAGAGATGATAGGTGTTTGTGCACTCGACTCTTGAAGGCTTGGACCCCATCGTCACAGATGTTTCCAACCACAGCATCTGGACAGTGATAGCACAGTGAAGGAAGCTTCTGTCCAGTGTGTAGGTTCTCGCATCAGGCATAGAAACAGCATGAGCAGCTGTAGATAAACTTGATCGTGTGGCGTGCCATCTCTCATAAGATGAAGGCAGCATGGGGCGAAGGTCTGCAGGCTGTGGCTGGTGTGCATTTTGTATAGCACAGCAGCTGCAGCAACCTGTCGACTGTGGTGTAAGCTACTGATGGCCAGCTTCTCACGAGCTGTGGCTTCTTCTACACCTACAATCCTGAGAGCCTTTCTTTGAATGGAATCAAGCATTTGTTCAACTGAAGGCATGGCCGCCAATAATGGAGCAATTAAATTCAGTGACGATCAGAAGATGAATACTGGATCAACAAAGAGACTTCAGGGGTTCCATGGAAGGAGGAAGGTGTGGGGATTAAGAAGGGAGCGGCCATGGAGGAATCTAATTACAAGGATGAGCAGTTTGAGATGAGGTTTTGCTTAATCAGGAATGAGCATGGAGCAATGGGCATAGCTGATGGATGAATGAATGAACAATCGCATGTTTGGGCATGAGTAGGGGAGTTTTGGATGAGCTCATACTAAAGAAATGGAAGGGAGGGAGAGCAGCCAGAAATCTTTGGAACTGTCATGCCTTTAGCTATTAGAGGCACAGCTGTCTAAGCTGAATTAATTGGCCAATATCTTTCAGACAAGTCTAACTCAATCCAATTACTTTCAAGAGTCACTTAGCCCATTAGCTCTGTCCTAACAATGGCACTTAATTTAACAAGAGTAAAAACAGACAGGATTTGCTAATTAAATGTTGTGTCACTGATGAAGTTTTGGTCTTCGCAGCAGTCCTGATGAAGGACTGTTACTAGACTTGATAGAAGTGACCAGTCAAAAGATAAATAAGTTATAGTTTAGGATAAAGATTGACTTGAATTGTTGAGGACAAAAGCTAATCCCTTGTGAATTTCCATGATGAAATTCTGTCTGTCACCTGCCAAAAGATTTTGTCCTTGTGGCACATTGTTGGTGATTTTAAATTTTGCTTTTCAGGTAAGCACACTTCCTCTGATCTGTCTCAGTAAATAGTTTTACAGATGGATACCAGTTTTGTTTAATTATTGAAAGGCAGAATTCACAAAAAGCATAGACTGTTCCCAATATTGTATTGTTTTAAATGGGTCCCAGGATTATTTCCTTTCTGAAATTGTGTTGAAATCCACATAAGAAAATTATATACTGTAGGTGTAATTGAATTACTCCTGCAGAGATTGTATTCTTTTCTTGTAAGTTTACGTATGTAGTAGAACCAGGCCTCTTCTGCACTTCCTCATGTGAACATCCTACCTTTTGGTCTTGTGAATGAAAAGAAAATACAATGAGGGCACCAAATTAGTCCACATTCCAAGTGTGTGGGCAGAAGTTGGAAGCAAACTTGTATCTGATGGAATGTTTGATGTCATAGGCTGTTGAGCAGACTGAATGAAATAGGCTTCTATCCCATTGCAGAGAGCAGGTGAAGGAGGGACACACTTGTTCCAGTGCTTTTAACACTGCCCAAAGAGCTTTAATTCCAACAGGATTACTTATTCAATGAGCTACCCTCAAGTATAATGGGGTGAGCAGCTGCCTGCTCTATTATTTTGTTGGACAGTAAACAGAACGGCTAGGGTTGGTGGGGTAAGTTGTGAGAAGAGCTGTTTGTGAGTGACTTCCAGAAATGCAAAGCAGGAAGTGAAAACTTTGAAAAGTTTCTCCCACAAACGCTGACCAGCGAAGTGATTGATCATATTTAAAGACAAGAAATTCTGCAAGGGCTGGAAATCCAGAGCAACAATCACAAAATCCGAGATGAACTCAGGCAGTATCTATGAAGAGGGATAAACAGTTGACATTTCAGGCTGAGAGCCTTCACCAAAAATTATTTTTTTTTGCAACACGCAAAATGCTGGGGGATCTCAGTAGGCCAGGCAGCATCTTCGGAAACTAGTACAGTCAACGTTTCAGACTGCGACCGTTTGGCAGGACTCAGCCTGAAACGTCAACTGTACAATTTTCCATCAATGCTGCCTGACCTGCTGAGTTTCTCAGGCATTTTGTGTATGTTGCTTGGATTTCCATCGTCTACAGATTCTCTCTTGTTTATGTTTTTTTTTGGTTGGGCAGACGAATCCACAGATGGGTAAGGGTATGGGCAAGGAAGGGTTATTTATTTATGGAGATAGCTCCTTCTGGCACTCCAAGGCACACTGCCCAGCAATCCCCCAATTTAATTCTAGCCTAATCATGGAACAATTTACAATGACTAATTAACCTACCAACCAACAGGTCTTTGGACTGTGGGAGGAAACTGGAGCACCCGGAGGAAACCCATGCAGTCACAGGGAGAACGTACAAACTCCTTACAGGCAGCGATGGGAACTGAACACGGGTTGCCTGCACTGTAAAGCCAGACATCCCACCCCGCAAAAACTCATTTCAGAGAGGTAGCACCATCAATTTGCGGGAGACTTCCGGGAGAGGTGGGAGGTCTGCAATAGAGTAGCTCCTTAGCAGCTAGCTTAAATAATGTTAGCTATGCTAATGAATGAATGACACCTGTTAAACTCACCTCAACATGTCTTTTACAGTCTTAACCCACCATGGGCAATAGAAAAGTCATTGTTGCAAACAGTGCAGTGAGCAACACTTATTATTTTTGACCCCTATTAGGCAGTGGTACACTTTAGTGTAGTCTGGGGTGACATACGTTTTATATTTTTTTGGAATACTCTGCCATGGCGCGCTCTCTCGCTTTCTCTCTCGCGCTTTCTCTCGCTCGCTCTCAAAAAAATTGATTTCCGTGATATTGTATATAATTTGCGGGCATCAGGGAGCCACTATTCATATGCGGGAGACTCCTGGAACTTCCGGGAGAGGTGGGATGTCTGTAAAGCATTGTGCTAACCACTAAGCTACTGTGGAACTGAAGTTGGGATTTGCCAGCACAGACTCATCTGCCTTTCTCCCACTTTCCAAAGGACTGAATCTGTTGGCTGGCATCCAATTGTCTATCCTCATACACTCTATTCACGCATTAGTTCATTCTGCTGTACAGCCAAGCTATAGAGAAGGCAGCAGTGGAACGTTGTAAACCTACTCTGCCTATGTACTGAAGGGACAGTGTGTGTAATGGAGGGATGCTTGGGTTCAGTCCCTCCACCCCGCTGTGCACCTATTATTGCTGAGCTGGTGTACAGTAAACGGCAGTGGTCAAACAATAATTGAAGACGTCAACGTACAGAGGGATCTTGTGGCTTAAGTCCTTAGCTCCCTGATAGTGGCAACTCAAGTGGTTAAAAACATACAATTTACTTGCCTTCATCAGTCAGAGCGTCGAGTCTGAAAATGGGGAAAATTGTGTTGTAGCTGTTTTAAAAATTTTAGTTAGACCCATCTAGGTGCAGTTCAGGCCACTGTATTACGGACAGGTGTAAAGAGGGTGCTGAAGGTATTCACGAAGATGCTGACACAAACAATCTGCTCGAGGAACTCAGTGCACCTGTAGATGCAGAGAAGGAATGGTCAATGTTCCAGGTGAGACCCTGCATCAGGACAGAGCTTAAAGTGCAAAGAGGTGAGGGGAGGAGTGAGGCAGGAGCTGGCGAGTGATAGGTGATCCCAGTGAGGAGGGAGTTGAAGGGTAGATGGAATCGGGAGGGATGGAGCTGATGGGAGGAGTCAGGGCTGCAGATTATGGAGTCTGGTAAGGAAGGTGTTGTGGAATCAAATTAGGGAGCAGTGGTGGGAAAGGGAACTGCGGGGAGGGGGGAGCAGACAGGCAAGGTGACTGGGTAGAATGCGCAGGTGATAGCCAGACCAGGCAGGGAAGGGAGTGGCTTAGAAGCCAATGGAGTTCAGTATGTAAAGAGGAGATATTTGTGTCGGAGAATCTAGGTGGATCAAGAGAAGAAAGAAAGGAACTCTGGGCATGGGTTGTCTGAATTCAATGTTTATGACATTGGGTCTTAGCATATTGTCTGGTTGCTGCTTTGAGGAAGGTCACTTTTTTGCCCTCTTAATTTTTAGCTGTTTCTTGTATCCTCTGTAAAGCTCAAGGGACTCATTCAATAACTATTTCATTAGCTGATATGTACACTGCTCTGATCAAACTTTTGCAATCCTTTGTTACACTCACAACACGCTGGAGAAACTCAGCAGGTCGGGCAGCATCCGTGGAAAAGGTCGTTCGACATTTCGGGCCGGAACCCTTCGTCAGGACTGTAGAGGGAGGGGGCAGGAGCCCTATAAAGAAGGTGGGGGGAGGGTGGGAAGGAGAAGGCTGGTAGGTTCCAGGTGAAAAACCAGTGAGGGGAAAGATAAAGGGGTGGGGGAGGGGATAGGCAGGAAAGGTGAAGAAGGAATAGGGGAAAACACAATGGGCAGTAGAAGGAGGCGGGACCATGAGGGAGGTGGTAGGCAGCTGGGGAAGGGAGCAGAGTGAAATAGGGATAGGAGAAGGGAGGGGGAGGGAATTACTGGAAGTTGGAGAATTCTATGGTCATACCAAGGGGCTGGAGACTACCTAGATGGTATATGAGGTGTTGCTTCTCCATCCTGAGTTTAGCCTCATCCTGGCAGTAGAGGAGGCCATGTATGGACATATCTGAATGGGAAGCAGAGTTGAAGTGGGTGGCTACTGGGGGATCCTTTGTTAACCAAAGTTATCAAGTCTTATCACCTTTGCTCCCTAGCCTTACAGGGACATATTAACTCTGAACTCTTGCAATCTATCCTTGACAGCCTCCTTATTTTTCTTTTTTTTTGGGGGGGGGGTGCTTTTCCCATCTATCAGCTGCTCCCAATCTACTTCCAGATCCATTTTGTACTATTGAAATTCACGTCTCTCCCCCACCGCTCCCAACCCACAGTTATGGCCCTATCTGAAGGGCCCACCATGTCCTTTACCCATGAATACCTCAAAGCTGACTGAATTATTGTCACTGCCCTCATATGGTTCCTGAACAGTCATTTCTAACACTCGCCCACTCTCATTCCCTAAGATAATGTCATGTACAGACCCCTCCCTTGAAGGGCTTGCTATGTGCTGCTTTTACAAAAACCACAGTGTGCATTTTACAAATTCCACCCATCCTAAGCCCCTTACACTAAAGCCACACCAGTCGATATTGGGAAAGTTAAAATCCTTCACTGCTCTTCAACCCTTCTGCAATCTGTTACATTCTGGTTTTTCTAACTCCCACTGACTAATTTACCCCAAAAGTGATCACCTTTATTTCTTCAATTGAGTTCAGAATTTATCATATTCTTGGGCATCTTGTCATTGGCAAATCTTCACTGGACACCTATCAAGGCGGTGTCTGTCATCTCCGTTTACTGATATCTAAACTGTTGGAACATCAACCCTTTGGCTGAAGGTCTCCATGGGGGTTTCAGCTCACTGTTACCTGTGAATGTCTTATACTGATGGCAGCCAGTGGAGATGCCCTCTACCACTAAAGGGTCTGGTGTTCTCAAGTCCAAGTTCAACCGCCCTACTTCAGCCCTAGAGCCCAAGATCCCTACATTCCATTTTGGTTCTTTTGCACATCCCTGGATTTTAATCCCTCTACCATCAGTGGTTGTGAATTCCCCACCCCCTCACCCCACTTCCTGTTTTTCTCCTCCCTGAAATCTTCTTCTTTGGCCAAAGTTCTGGTATTAATTGCTCTGAAATATTTTGTAATTTCCTGATAAGATTTTGGACATTTTATCACGTTAAAAATTATTGTCATTGACGGACATAACTCTGTGTCTCTCAAGGACTCCCTTCTCCTTGTGACTGACTCCAACCTTGCTCTTGAAGTCCATTCACTTTGATCTGCATCACCATCTTTAAAAGGAATATGGAATAAGTTGGTCCTATGGAATATTTTGAAATCAAACATTATGAAGCGTGTACTCTCTGACCTGTTGGTTAACATTGCCTGGACACTAAATAACTTCCCTTTGGATTGCCAACACATTTTTAACAGAAGTGATATTTGGCTCTGTTCCTGCCATGTGGTTGAGCTATTTCAGTCCTTCCATTGTGGCTCTTGAATGTTGCAAACCTTAACCTCGATCCTGGACTGTCACGTTACACTCCAGAGTTATTTTGGGTTTGGTGTAAGCTATCTCAGTGAATTTCTTCTGGAAGATGTGGGAGACACCCTCAAATGTTCACATGCTGCTCTTCCTCAAGGTAACCTTCCAATTCCAACTGTCATTTGGGAAAAGTTAAGAATTATTTTTTAAAATCCAGAATAAAATCTGAAACAATGATTGAACAAATCCATCCCCCCACCCCATTCCTCACTCTGACCTTTTACTACTTCTCACTTGCCCACCCCGTGTCCCCTTTTCCTTCCCATTCTCCTATGGTCCACTCTCCTCTCCTATTAGAATCCCTCTTCACCAGCTCATAACCTTTCCCACCCACCTGGCTTCATCTTTCACCTTTCACCTCGCCTCATTCCCCTCATTCCCCCCCCCCCCAAACACACACACCTTTTTATTCTGGCATCTTCCCCCTTCCTTCTCAGTCTTGAAGAATGGTCTCAGCCTGAAAAAATTGACGATGTATTCATTTCCATAGACGCTGCCTGATCTGCTGAGTCCCTCCAGTATTGTGTGCGTTGCTCCAAATGACTGAAGTGTCACAATTGCATTTTTTATACTGTATGTTTAAATAGAAAAATGAAATAACTTTTCTATTTTCACTCTCCAGATACAATAAAAGGTCTTGGAGCTGACTGAGTGGTATTCCTGGAGAAATGGCCCTTTGCAGAGTTCATGGGCTTCACTGCCACTTGAAGGAGACTGTCCTTGCGATGTCTGTTAGAATTTGAACTTGAAGGAATGTTCTCAGGGAAATATTTAGTCCTTGTAAACAGCCTGCCATAACACCTCTTCCTCCATGAATCACCCCACGATCTGAAGGTAGAATATTTCCCTTACTGTTCCTTGGGACAACCTAGACATGTCCCACCACCTCCCCCCCACTCACTGCAAGCCTACTGCTCTCATTCCTGTTTTCTTCCCTGTCCCACACTCCTTGAACTCCAGCTGATGTCCTGGCCCCTCGTCCACTGACCACCACACCCTTGACTTGGCTGTTTCCCTCCTTCAGCTTTGCAGACCAGCTTGTTCAGAAGAACACCTCCCCTTGGTCCTCCCACACTGTCGGATCCTGCAGCAATGGTACTGGAACAAATATTCCCCCCACCCCACCCCACCTCACCCATTGCTCACTGCACCATTAACACATTGCTGGCCCACGGAATTTCAAACAGTTTCTGCCCAGAATCTGTCTGGGACGATGTGACCCACAGCCAACACCCTGTGGTGTTGGGTATCATCACTGAGTTCTGCAGGCAGCTGCTGAAACGCTGAAACACAAGCTGGAACAAATTCTCTTTTTTTCCCCTGATGTCCTGAAATAAACATCAAGTGGACAGCCCCGCTGTAACTCTGGCCGGCTCAGACAGATTTTTTTTTGCAACTCAGTCAAACTTACCAGCTATCTCTGCCCTTTGAACTGAGTATCTAATGTGTGAAGCAATGTTTTTTTTCTCACTCCCATGTAGCCGTTTACGTGTAAATCAACGAAGTTCGATCTAGTAAAGTTACAAATGTCTTAAAGTCCAAGCAGAATTCCTGCTTGTCTTGTCTGAACCAACAGAAGGTCCAACTAGTTAAATTAGAGAATACTGGAAACGCTCAGCAGGTTATACAGGATCTGTGGAGAGCACTAGGTTATGTTACTGTCCAGGCTCAGGAACAGTTATTACTCTTCAACCATCAAGATCTTGAACCAGTGTGGATAACTTCACTCACCTCAACCTATAGACTCATTTTCAAGGACTTCACAACTCATATTTTCAATATTATTTATATTTGCACAGATTGACTTTTGCACATTGATCCTTGTTCAGTCTTTGTATTTTTTTCACTCATTCTGTTCTACTGTGAATGCCTGCAAAAAATGAATCTCACAATAATATATGATGACATGTGTGTACTTTGATAATAAACATACTTTTTGAGCTTTGAACTTTGATAGTTCCTTTGTTTGAAAACTGGCTAATAAGTTATGTGAAGTCATCTGTACCTTTGGCCAGACTGCTTTCTTAGTACATCTTCTTTCTCATATTCAGGGAAATAGCATAACTTGAGTGGATGACGGAGGGTGGGTGGGGCTTGGATGATGTCCTAAACTGTGCGCATTTCTGATGCTGAGTTGTATCCAGAGTAAAATGGCCAAGGGTTCCTCGCCGTAGAGGTCCTTGTAAGTAGCTGTGCCCACTCAAGGGTGGGTTCACCCTGATGTTTATTTAAAAACAGGAGTAGCTACTCAAAGCTTCCCCTTGCATTCGATTATGGTCATGACTAATCTACCCCAGGAATCAGCATCTTCTGCTGCAGTTCCCAACGACTCTGAAATCCAGGACCTTCCAAAAATGTACTTGCCTGCAGCAATGTTGCCTCCACAACCCTCTGGGGTAGAGAATTACCAGGGTTATTCAGTAATAACACTGATCTTTAATGGGTGCAAAGAGTATGAATAGTATCTAAGACCGGGTTTTCACTGTACAGGTTTCCCCCGCCATCCGAAGGTAGAGCGTTCATTGGCTATATTTAAAAGGGAGTTAGATAAGGCCCTTGTGGCTAAAGGGATCGGGGGTATGGAGGGAAGGCAGGTACAGGGTTCTGAGTTGGATGGTCAGCCATGATCATACTGAATGGCAGTGCAGGCTTGAAGGGCTGAATGGCCTACTCCTCCTATTTTCTATGTTTCTATGTTCCTATGAAACGGTTCATAAGCCAAAATGCTGTAGAGCGAAGAAGCAATTACCATTTATTTATATGGGAAAATTTTGTGAGCATTCGCAGACCCAACAATAACCTACCAAATGATGCCAAATAACACATAAAACCTAAAATAACAGTAACATATAGTAAAAGCAGGAATGATATGATAAATACACAGCCTATATAAAATAGAAATACTTTTCCACAATCATTGCCGGCACTGTTCTCCGAAGCAAAAATCTCACGCAGGCGCTCTGGGCAGAAAATCTCACACAAGGGGTGTTGGCAAAAACACTCTCTCCAGTAACCTTTAAGCCATGAAGCTGCCAAATCATACCAAATAACACGTAAAGATACACAGCCGATATAAAGTAGAAATAATGAATGTACAGTGTAGTATCACTTACCGGATTTGGGAAAGCACGGAGCACACTGATGGTGGTGTGTTAGACTGAGTCGTTGGAGTTTGGCTGGTGCAGTGGCCCCCACCCTACGGGCCACCGACCGATACCAATCCGCGAAGCATGCAGGAATGCAGCGGTAGCCGGGAGGCACACAGCATATCTTTAAGAAAATAGCCAAAATAAACATGCTAATTAATTAGGTGCCACCTGACACGTAATTGTCAGCCCAGATCAGAGGTGATGCAATGGGCACGTGTCGGGCGACACCTAATTAATTAGCATGTTTATTTTGGCTTTTTTCTTAAAGATGTGCTGTGTGTCTTCCGGCTACTGCTGCATTCTCCGTGAATCAGTATCAGTCCATGGCCCAGGGGTTGGGGTGGTGGGACACTGGGGTGTCATCTGTTTCCATTAGAGCAGGCAGCTCATCTTCTCCTATGACTGCCCACGTCAATGGTGAAGGTCGAGGTTCGTCGTCTGCTGTGGCTGATGTGGAAGGCTTGCTTGACTGTTGAGCCTCACGCATTTTTCTATCATACAGTTCTTTGTAAGCACTCAAACCATCCTGCAAATATTCCCTAAACCGACGTAACCTTTCAAAATTGAAGTCGTACTTTATCATTGCAGCAAAAATCTCAAGCAATTGCTTCACTTTCGCTACTACATTCAGTTTAGATAGTTATCCTTTCCTCTTACAATTGCATCAGCTCTTCATCTATCAGTTCTTGGTCATGGGATGCCAAAACCTCCACAACATCATCTTCGTCAGCTTCCACAAGCCAAACTCACGTTGTCCTTACTTCATTCACCACGATTGAAACACTTAATTATGTCTAGTTTTACGCTAAGTGTAACACCCTTACGAGCTCTTTTAGGCTTTTCCAATACCTTAGAACTTATCTTGCAAACGGCTGCTCACAGGCACGTGTTTAAGCAATGCCGTTCGAATCTGGGGGAGAGCGGTTGCTCGGGGCGCGCACTGATTTTTTTCGTAACGGTGAAAACACCTTCTGAAAGCGAAAACAGGGTACTAATGTAGGTCTTTCATAACAGTGAGGTTTCTAAAGCGAACGTTCGAAAAGCAGGGGACACCCGTATTTGGTTAAAGGCATCCCTTAGTCTTGTGAGACCATGGATCTGCGCCTGGAAAGTCTTCACGCTCCAGGGCGCAGGCCTGGACGAGGTTGTATGGAAGACCGGCAATTGCCCATGCTGCAAGTCTCCCCTCTCCACGACACTGATGTGTCCAAGGGAAGGGCATTAGGACCCATACAGCTTGGTACCAGTGTCGTCGCAGAGCAATGTGTGGTTAAGTGTCTTGCTCAAGGACACAACACGCTGCCTCAGCCAAGGCTCGAACTAACGATCTTCAAATTGCTAGTTGAATGCCTTAAAAACTGGGCCACGTGCCCACACTGTATTTGGTATTGGTTTATTACTGCCACATGTATCAAGAGTTTGGCTACACATGTGATGGTCAGGTACTGAGAATATACATGTGAGATCTGCCTTCCCACAAACATTACTGATAGAAAGGTGACATTGGACATCACTTCTGCCTAGCAGTGAGATCTTCATCCTGGGCTACCACAAGGCTCTGAGCTCACCAACATGAGCAGTGGTTCACCTTTAATGTGGTGCCAGGGCATGACAAGGGTTGTCACCTTCAGTCAGCTCAAGTTCAGCCTGAACAACTGCATAAAACTGGAATGTCTCCAGTAGGAACTTGACCCAAAGCTGTGGTAAACTACAGGCAGTGAATTCTTAACAGGGCAAAGCACCAACAATGCCAGTGAGGTAAATTACCTAGAGTAATCCTGACTATACCCAAACCTTGGGGTTTCTGGAATTGTCATGCATCAGGCCTGACATTTTACAAGGGACTGAACTTTTTGCCTCAGCACAAGTCGTTGTGGAAATTGGCCCTTCAACACATCACATCAACGCTGATCTTTTTGAACACTGCATCAGGTCTGTATCCTTCTACGCCTTGCTTATTCAATCATCTATCTAGATATATTTTAAACCTAGTGATTGTATTTGATTCTACCACCAGCTCTGGCAGCACAGTTCAAAAAACAACCTTTTAATTAAATATTTCTCTTTCAAAACTAGTTTATTTATACTTTGTACTTTATTGTCGCCAAACAATTGATACTAGAGCGTACAATCATCACAGCGATATTTGATTCTGCTCTTCAAGCTCCCTGCAGTACAAATTGATAGTAAATATTAAAAATTTAAATTATAAATCATAAATAGAAAATAGAAAAGGGAAAGTAAGGTAGTGCAAAAATACCGAGAGGCAGGTCCGGATATTTGGAGGGTATGGCCCAGGTCCGGGTCAGGACCCGTTCAGCAGTCTTATCACAGTTGGAAAGAAGCTGTTCCCAAATCTGGCCTACGAGTCTTCAAGCTCCTGAGCCTTCTCCCAGAGGGAAGAGGGACGAAAAGTGTGTTGGCTGGGTGGGTCGTGTCCTTGATTATCCTGGCAGCACTGCTCCGACAGCGTGCGGTGTAAAGTGAGTCCACGGATGGAAGATTGGTTTGTGTGATGTGCTGCGCTGTGTTCACGATCTTCTGCAGCTTCTTTCGGTCTTGGAGAGGACAACTTCCATACCAGTTGTGATGCCCCCCAGAAGAATGTTTTCTACAGTGCATCTATAAAAATTAGTGAGGGTTTTAGGGGACAGGCCAAATTTCCTTATTTCCTGTTAAACCTACAGTATGCCCTCTTGTTTTTGATGCCTTTACCACAGGAAAACAAATCTGATTATCTACCCTTGTATATCTCTTTCACTCCAGGAAAAAAAAACAGACCCAATCTTTCCAATCTCTCCTTATGACTCGTTCTCCTTTTATATCTACCCAGTTTTATCTTAACTGCTGATCAATTTTGTTTGTGTAACACAAGACTTCACTTCAGACGTATATTGTATTTATGAAAGGAATGATACAAACAGAAGTTAAGGCTTGTCCTCCAGCTGGTTTCCGTTGTATTGCTGTACAGTGTTGTGTACAGACTGAGGGGCCAACAGCTCAAACCAGTTGCTTTCAAAGTAAATTTACTATCAAAGCACATGCATGTCACCATATACAACCCTGAGATCCATTTTCTTGCAGGCATTCACAGTAAGTACAAGAAACAGAATGGAATCAATTAAAGACCGCCCCCCAGTTGGGCACGAATGTGCAAAAGACAACAAACGGTGCAAATCCAAAAAAAAAGCAATAAATATCAAGAACATAAGACAGTCCTTGAAAGTAAGTCCACAGGATGTGGGAACGGTTCAGTGATGGGCTGAGTGAAGTTACCTGAAAGAGTTTTCCAAGTATTTACATGAGCAATACATAGGTGATCTAATAGTTTCTCGTGACCATGTAGTGCCCATGCCTTGTAAAAGAAAGAAAAAATTTGACAAGTTTTAAACATGAGATTCTGCAGATGCTGGAAGTCGAAAGGAAAACACAAAATGCTGGAGGAATTTGATACAAAAACATACAGATTTTATAAGTTTAATCAAAGCAATCACCATTGTAACTGCACTGGCAACCTTTATTGAACTGAAGACTGAGGGAAATTGCCAGAGTTGTGACTTCTTTAGACTAATGCTGTCTTGGCTCTTCTCCGGCCTTTGGATGTAGTAATTGCAAGAGCAACATTCTCTACTTTGCTTTGGGTATCGTGCACTGGGATCTAGTAAACTATATGAGCCTATTTGAAAACTTGCCAACTTTTCTGTTTGCTAAATTCTGATGTCCACAATTGCTTCAATATCCAATTTTCTTATCTCTGATCTGCATGGATGTCTTTATACAAAAATTTCATTATGAGACCGACTTTCTGGCACATCATAACCCTGAGTTTGTTTCAACTGCCTCTCTTGCACCTGTGCTTCCCATTGGACTGAACCCAACACTCTTTAATCACCTGTATATCTGTAATTCTGTCTAAGTGTTTTGTAGCTCAAATTCTCCAAGTGCTTCGTGTCAATACTTGCTCTTTACCAACTTGTTTCTTGTGTTGTCTTTTGCTGTGCACTTTCACCTTCCCCACTGAGCTTTCTGCAAAAGCAGATCGGAAAAGCATCCCGTGATATTTACCCTGTATTTATTATATTCATTGCAATCATACCAATCGCTCATCTCCACATTCCTGAGGTTGCCAAGCCCAAGAATGGCCAACTGTTACTGATTGTGGATTTTGGAGTGGACACCCTGGCAGGAACCAGTGAAACTTTACAACTCCAAATATAACCACTGACTCCATCCCTGCCTGGACACAGTCCATTCACCTGTGGTTTGTGTGTTATGCCCAAGCAATGGGCTTCTCAATGTCTATGACATTTCACTGCTGAAGGTCAGTTTTACAATACAATTGGTGTTGGAATTTCCCAACAATTGCACATTGTTGCCTTGTCCTGCTCGCTGGTTATCCTCCTGTAGCCCATCCTTTCAGAGTTGAAGTGATATTGATACCATCATAAAGTCCACCAAAAAACTTCACTTGGACCAGATCTTTCCTGGAAACTATCAAGGCTCCAGAGTATTTTCCTATTTTCTGACTTTGCTCGTAACTGACTGCAGATGATGCAAATTGACTTTCAAGTTCAGGTAAATCACTTTTGCTGAAGAAGTTCTTTGCATTTCCAAAGTGAAAGGTGCCGGAAGTGCACAGCAGGCCAGGCAGCATCTGTGAAGAGGAGAGCATCTAATATTTTTGGATCAAAACAAACTTCTGACAAAAGCCATGAAACATTAACTCAGTTTCTCTCCACAAATGCTGCCTGACTTTTTAGTATTATAAAGTTCAAATTTCAAATTTATTTTCAATGTATGTATACCATATGAAGATGGCGGCGCGACACAGCGCATGCGGCCGCTCCGAACTGATATCGTATTTGTTAAGTAGGGGCCGTGAACAATCCTGATTTGATGGAGACAGACGTGAGAAGCACGGAGGCACATCTGGAGAAACTTCTGAAATGCCTGCTTCGCTGCCGCTGCTACTGTGCGATCGAGAATCTCCGGAGGGGAAGGCCCCAAATCCTCGGCTTTGCCTATTGCCGGGGTCGATGCGCTCGGCAGAGATGGTGCTCGGTGTCGGAGGGCTGGTTGGAGGTTCGAAGTTTTCGGATGGACTCAGAGTCAGTCGGCAAGTTTGCAGCGCTGGAAGCTCATGGCAGGGAGAGTTTCTCCCTTCAACCGTCTGCGTGAGATGGTGGGACTTCCGAGAGACTTCGAGATTTTTTTTTACCGTGCCCATGGTCTGTTCTTCATCAAATTATGGTATTGCTTTGCACTGGTGTAGCTATATGTTATAATTATGTGGTTTTTGTCAAGTTTTTTTTTGTCTTGGTTTGTTTTGTGTTCTGTGATATCATTCTGGAGGAACAAATTGTATCATTTCTTAATGCATGCGTTACTAAATGACAATAAAAGAGGACTATGTGTCCTCATAATCTAATCTAATCTAATATACAACCTTGAGATTTAAAGCAAAGAAACACGATAGAGTTCACGAAAAAGCCACTCACAAAGACTGTCAAACGTCCAATGCACAAAAGAGGACAAATTGTGTAAATAGTTTTCTTTTTAAAAAGTAAATATATAATACTTAGAACACGAGCTGCAGAGTCCCCAAAAGTGAGTCTACAGCTGTGGAGTCAGACTTGGTTGCATATTTTTTTCTTCACATCTTTGTTTGCATCTTTCTCCTTCAGCAGGCCAACCGGTACCAATGGCCTCCCTTAGAAGGCAGCACTACCACTTATGATGTTCCCATTGTTCTCTCCTCTCCTCCCGGTTTTCTTTCTCCTAATGATAGATTTTGAACTTATTCTACTTCTGATGCAAGGACATTTGACCTAAAGCATGAAAGCACTGACCTGTACACAGATGCTGCCTAATCTGATTACTTCCGGTAGGGTTTTATTTTCCGTTTTGAATATCAGCCATGTTTTGCTTTGCTTGAGATTAGACTGCTCTTAAATTACAAAGGTTTTACTTCTCTGAAGTCAGAACATCAGCCCAAGTACAGGCATCATGCTGGACTTTTACCACAGTTGCCTGTAATATTTCTGCTGATGGCTACACCATAAGATAGTCTAAGCCACAATACAAACCAGCGTGGTAGTTGATCATTGGTAGCTTTTGCTATCTTTACCTGCGCTTGCTGTATGTGTATGAGGCAGTACTGCATTTAACACTTTGACCCCACATGATAAAGCAGCTTGAGGAAGAGGGTACAGCTCATTGTCCACGGCTCAGGTGAAGCCAATGTAGTGCCCATAAGGTTGTGCTACTCTATCTGCTTTGGACTTCAGAGAAAGTGTCACCCAATCAATTTTTGTGCTGTTCACAGCAACTTATGATTTTTTTTTGGCTTTTTGTCCACCTGTAGCTTCATCCATTTTCTGCTCTAGGTTTCTGTTTATTCACTTTGATGTACATGAGCTTTGTGCCCCTCACTATCAGCGCGCAAATCCTGAAACGTCCAATCCCTTCAAAAACGTTTCTACATGCTTTTTTTCCCCCCCTAATCTATCTGCAAATCCCTTCTGGGCAGAAGTTTGCTTATGCAATCAGTTACTACAATTGATAGCTTGGCCACCACTTGTTGTGGAAGACAACACATTCTCTTAGTCTTAATATCTTCAAAATACATCCAAAACACATTTGCAATTGCACTGTTGCCAGTAAGTTCTCATGACATCAACTTGGTTGTTAACTTTACCTTAAACATTGGGTGCAATTTCTGTGTGATCCTTGTATTCCTCAACCATTTTATTATACAGACTTCCCTTTTTGAGTCTTTACTAGACAAACTGCTTGGCTGTCTCTGCTCTGCGTTTACAATCTTCACTTCAATCTCACAAACTGACCTTTTTACAATGAGTGCATTTTAACTGTCCTGGACTGACACTTGATTCCCATCACAGTGACAGCTTTAACAACCAATGTCGCTCACTGTTGGACCTCCTGCCTTAGGTCCCTACCATTTGTCCATTTATCTTGTCAATACATGCAATGCCAGCTAGAAGTCTTTGGTATTCTTGACAATTCTTCTTAGCTTGCATTATCGTTGGATTCTGCACATCTAATTATTTGGACAGAATGTATTGATCAGCTGCTCTGCGCTCAAAGTTTCCTACAGTCCATGATCCAAGAGCACATTGAAGTTACAATACTGCACCTCTCTTTAGGAACAATGTATAGGAACAATGCCAAGGACAGGAAACTCTGGCAAGCCATCATCTGAGAAGGAACAGCAACTTTTGAAGCCAACAGATGTGCAGAATTAGAAGAAAAGAGAAGAAAATGGAAAGAGAGGCAGCAACAATCAAAGCCCGATCTGCCATCTGGAACTACCTGTCCTAAATGCGGAAGAACTTTCAAAGCCAAGATTGGACTCATAAGCCACTTGAGAGCCCATAAGTAGACCAGCAGAACGAAGACCATCATCCTCGACCTCGAGGGATACCCACGATGATGATAGGAACAATTGGCCAATGTTTTCTTCTGACCTCTGGTTACAGGTTCTAAACCTGCAATCTCTGGCTGACACTGGGCTGAAATGGTTGTGCAATCTGTCCATTAATGTTAATTGAGACATCAAATGTTCTATGGAGCAAAAATTAGTTTTTCAATTAATTATGTATCTGACCCTGTTGCCAACAATATGACCTCTTGCCTTTCTGCATGAATACAATCTAATTTTATTTTGCCTTTCCTCTCTACTTCCATTTTATTTACTTTAGAGAACATGGAGTTCCTTCTGCACAAGAACTGCAAAGCTCCAATGCTGTTGTAACCACGGAGGTTCCAAAAATGATAGCTTGTCTGAGCTGCAATTCTCCAGGCATATCTTCTGTTCCCAAACAATTTGAATGGATCCCACACAAAGACTGGTAGGGCCCTAAGGTGCATTGAGGAACTGGAAATTCCAAGGAATCCTGAAGGTAGCCATAAGGTAGTGAAGGTGGTGTTTGGGCTGCTTGACTTCATTAGTCAAACAATAATGTAAGAGCAGGGTGACTATCCTTTTATAGAATGATAGTTATAGCCAGAAGTGGATTATTGTGTGCAGTTCTGGTCACCACGAATGGCCGAATGCCCTGTTTTCTGTGCTGTAGTCTTCTATGGTTCTACGCTATAGAAAGTACAGGACTCCACTAGAGAGTGTACAGAGGAGATTTGCCAACTAGTTGCCTGAAATGGAGCATTTGGCTTGAGGAGAGACTGTGTTTGGAAGAGACAAAGGGGGAGTCTGATGGAAGAACACAAAACTGAGGCACACAGAAGGCAGGAAGTACACAGGGGTTCCCAATATTTTTAATGCCATGGAGCCTCACCATTAACAGAGGGGTACGTGGAGCCCAGGTTGGGAACATCAGCTCTACCAGGCGGGAGGAGAAAATGGCGACGCGCCTGCGCGTGTGCAGCCCTCTGGTGAAAAATGATATCGTATCTGTTAAATAGGGGCCGTGGACAATTCTGATTTGATGGAGAATGGATGTGAAAGCACAGAGGAACATCTGGAGAAATTTCTGAAATGCCCGTTCGCTACTGTCGTTACTGTGTGGTCCGGAATCTTTCGGAAGGTAGGCCTCAAAATCCCCGGCCTTGCCTGCTTTGGGCGACCGAGAAGGAGGTCGAATCCTTCCGACAGAGGTGGCGCTCAGTACTCGGTGTTGGAGAGCTGATCAGAGCTCGAAGTTTTCAGATGACTCAGAGTCAGACTGTGGTCGGCATGGCAGGGAGAATTTTTCTTCCTTCTCCCGTCTGCGTGAGATGTGGGACATTTGAGAAACTTTGAACTTTACTGTGCTCATGGACTTCTTCATCAAGTTATGGTATTGTTGCACTGTTGTAACTATATGTTATAATTATGTGGTTTTGTCAGTTTTTTTCAGTCTTGGTCTGTCTTGTGTTTTGTGATATCACACCGGAGGAAATAATGTATCATTTCTTAATGCATGCATTACTAAATGACAATAAAAGAGGACCGTGTGTCTTCATAATCTAAGAGATGCATACAAAAAAGACATGGGTTTGGTGGGGGGGATAAATAGTAAATTTACATCAGTTTGGGACAAAAGGTTCTGAGGGAACATGGAAAAAATGTTTCACTGAGTGTTTAGAATCTGGAACACACTGCCTGATCGGATTGTGGAATTGGGTGACTGCTCGGTAGTAGTCTGAGTGCTCAAATTAACATAATAAAAGACTACAGACCAAGTGCTGATAATTGGGGATTAGTATTGATAAGGAAAGATGCTCAATAAGGACAAGGTGGCTTGAAGAGCTTGTTTCTGGACAATGAACCTCTGAGTTTGTGATCAATCATTCAGTTCTTGGATTGGTCCTACCAGCACTGGGACCCATTCTCTCTGACCTCGACAGCTAAGGTACTTCCGAGAGACAAGATTTTTTTCATCTGCATTCAAGGGGAAATGAATTCTCCTGCAATTTCTTTGCTGCAAGCACAGTACCTGGGAGTATACAAGCTGATGCGCACACATGGAACACAGCATGAGTCTCACTTATTCAAAGGTCCCTCTCCAGCTGCTACATGAACAACACAGACAATGATATTTTGACATAGTAGCACATTTACCTGCACCATAGTTTTTTTTTGGTTCCTTGCAGTCTGAGATTACCGCATGCACCATTTGAAAATGAAAGAGTTAGACAGGGCAAGATTCCAACAACTGATCTTGCCTTTGACTTGCCTGTATTATCCACTTAAATTCAGATTAATTTCAAGCCTGCTCCTGCATGGTAGTGTGAACCACTTCGGCAGTTGAAAATGAAAAGGTTGCAGGTACTCCTTTGTCTGGGCAATACAAAATTGGAATGGGTTTCTTGCAACACATCTGACCCACAACTGACATATCAGGAATGCATCAACACATTTTGAAATGCTGTCTGTTATAGGGAGGCAGTATTCAACTGTAAAATCTGACTAAAATCTCTCCATAGAAGGGCAAAGAAATCCCAAACCAGAGCAAAGAATTGTTTTTGCAAATGTGTCACCCCTTGTAATTGGACTATAATTTTCAAAGTTCAAAGTAAATTTATTATCAAAGTACATATATGTCATCATATACTACCTCATTTTCTTGCTGGTTGCAGTTTGGTTCCAATGAAGCTAAATAATAACTTGGTGTATTTCATCCATTCTCATCTTTCCATTAGGCACTTAAATTTAAGATGTTTAACTCGCAAATAAACTTAAAAAACAAAAGTTATCTCTCAATGTTTGGGAATGAATTGACATTTTAAAGCTACGTGCTATTTACCAAGTTTTGCAACAGAGAGCTCTAACTAAACCACTAAAAGTATACTGATCCAAAGTCAAACAAAGTGAATGAGTGACGGGTGCAAAAGCTGGGACAGGCACACACCAGCCCCGCTGTAACAGCACACAACAAGAATAACACAATAGTGTCAAACCAAGCAGAGGGGAGCAAAGCTGTTCAGCTGTGCATTAAAGAATAAAATCATAAACTTTTGTTACAGCGCAGGCCATTCTACCCAGCGAATCCATACTAGACCTCTCGGTGCCGTTTCACTGCTGGTCTGGATTTCCCTCGTCTCCCCTTTAGAAAGCCATCCTTTCTCCCACACCATTTGGCAGCGGGTTCCGAAGCTGTCACTCACTGGTGCATTTTCTCCCCTGCTGTTCACTGACATAAACATAATTCTCAACTTTTCACCAAGAATACATCCACGTGCAAAATTCTCTGCGCATTCCTTGTGCAGCTGAGGTGAGGACTTGGATGCCCCATCCCAGCACCTCTGGGAGGGCAGAGCGCGACAGCGACATTTACAAAGGGCAGCGTACATTGCCATACCTTTTTTTTCCACAGTCCTCTTGTGGTTAACCCCTTCTCCAAGTGTAAAATTTGCCGAATTCTTCAATTCACCGCACGGATCACGTCACCCTATCGCACCTTGTTCAGAATTAAACCTCTCGCATCATCTTCCATTGTTACTGTTGGTCAACATCTTGTCACAGTGAGGTAAAGTTGTTGTTTTACCCGTCTGACTTGAACTGCGTTTGCCGGCGCTCCGTCTGCCTCGCTGCCTGCGCTCTGAGATTTCCATCTCCTGGGGACACAAGCCAGCCCTACGCAGACACACGGACTGCCTGACAGGTTCACGGCTGCCCAGCCACTTCCCCACCCCTTCTCATTACACATTCAGTCCCGCAGAAACACGGCACTGATTGGCTCTGGGAGTGAGCAGAGGCTTTCTCAGTTAAAAGGACAATTTCTCCGTCATTGCACCGAACGAACCTATCCAGAAAAAAAAGCATTTACAAGCGCGGTCCAAACAGTCCTCTGCAGACAGGCATTCCCCCAGTTCTGCCTTTGGTTTCGTCCCAATTTCTGCCTTAAAAGTTTTTTAAAAAAGTGACGTGCCTGTCTGACTCTGAACGGCTGTCCCGAGTAATAATTAAACAGGTTTAACTTTCTACAACGTGTTCCTCGGATAATCCCAAACACCAAATTGTCTGCTGTTGGATTATAGAGAAAGGAGGTACTCATTTGTGAACGGCAAACTCCCATTAACGCCAACGTAGTGACGGAAACTTGTTGGTCCCGCTGGCGTTCTGTCATTCAAGCTTAAATCCAGGGTTCGCGGGTGAGGCTGAGATGTGCGGCAGATTCGGGAGAGCAGTGGCGGAGTCGAGTCTGTCATTTTTGCCCAATCTCGCAGTGCCTTTTAAATTTCCCCACTCGCCTCCCATATCCTAAACCGTCAGGTCCAGTGTAATGACAGACACCAAACTGGAAGGCAAAGGGAAGAAAAAAGTTTTTAGGTTTATATTTCTGAGTTATTTACTCCAGTTTTAATGTCTCTGAATGTGCGCGGCTTCTCTGAATTTAGCCTCGCTCTCTACTCCCAGACTTACCTGTTTTTTAGGACAGAAGTTCAGCATAGTTTAGCTTTCGCTGTCTGTCCTGAGGAGCAAGGCCAATTCTGTGTCCGATCGAGAATCGTAAACTCGTTACTGTACAAGACGATGCCGTTCAGCCCGAAGGCTCCATGCTGGCTCTTTATATTAAAAATAAATTTTATTCATTCAAAATATATTCGGGTAACACAAAGCACAGGCCCTTCTTATGAACAAAAGAAATTCTGCAGATACTGGAAATCTAGAGCAACGCGCTCAAAATACTGGCGGTACTCAGCAGATCGGGGAAACGAACTGTGGACATTTTGGGCCAAGATCCTTCATCAGGACTGGAAAAGGAATGGGACAGATGCCAGTATAAGAAGTTGGGCTGGTAGAGGTTGGAGTAAAAGTTGGCAGGTGATAGGGGAGATCGGGTGAGGGGAAAATTTCCTATTCTGGTTGACCATTTACCCTTCTTTTCTCTTCACCTGTCTATCACTTTCCGTTGGTTCCCTTACCCCTTCCCGTTCTTGTAAGGTCCAGTATCCTTTCCTGGCAGATTCCTTCTTTGGCCCTTTACATCTTCCTCCTTTCACCTCCCAGCTTCTTACATCATCCCCTCCCCCTATGCAACTTCCCCCTCACCTGGTCTCATCTATCATTTGCCAGTGTGAACTCCTTCCCCTTCCCCCAGCTCCTCCTGGCCTCTGCTCCCTTCCTTTCCAGTCCTGACGAAGGGCCCCGGCCCGAAACGCCGACTCTTTATTCCCCTCCGTAGATGCTGTCTGACCCGAGTACTTCCAGCATTTTGTGTGTCTTTCTTACATCATCAATGAATACAATCCCGGTGGTGTCCAAACAGGGCATGCTCTTACAGAGCACCAAATTCTCTTGTGTTCTCTTTAAACAAGTCATGCTAGAAGTGTTCACGACTGGTTGGATATGCCCTCAGGCTTCTGCATTTAAAAAGTGAAAACAAGAAGTACAAAACAGTATGTTGCTTCCTGTACATTCATAGCATTGTTCTGTCTATCCATTCATAGTGTCTGTACAGTGGTAGTATTATCAGGTTAATACATTCTTCTTACAGAGCATCATGTGGTCTCTTTGAGCAATACCTCAAGCGTTGTGTGGCAATTACACAGGGACCCAGCCCCTCAGTGTCTGCTGGTGGCCGGGCCTCAGACTGTAGTCCTTCTCCACATAGCAGCAAGCTTCATTTGATGTTTTATGTTCGGTCTGTTTTTTTTTCACTTATTTTTCGCTGTTTGCACAATTTGTTCTTTTTTTTGCATGTTGGGTGTTGGATGTTTTCTTTGAATGGCTTCCACGGTGTTTCTTTGTTTCAATGCATCTTGTTGTACTGGACGGCCACGTTTCAGGCAGAACTAAGTGCATGCTTCACTGAGCTGGTTATCTTCCAGCAGCAGATGTTTGTCTTGGAACTTTTTTAAAACTTTCAAGAATAAACTACTCATAAAAATATGTGCAAGAAATAAAATGCAAGCAACTCTTGACCGTCTTTACATTCAAAGTATATGTGTTTCTGGTTTCTGTTTACCCCTTTTTATTGCTGTTTTGTGCGATTTTGATCAGGGTTTCCGTGGCCTGCAGTCAATAAACAACACAGTGCTAAACTGAACTGAACGGAACTGAACTAAACTGAACATTACTAGACTGTTTCAAGGACTCTGCAGTTTGATGTTTTATGTTCTGTGTGTGTTTTTTTCCATTTGCTGTTTGCACAACTTGCTCTTTTTTTTTGCACTTTGAGTGTTGGATGTTGTCTTTGAATGCTTTCCATGATGTTTCTTTGTTTCGTGGCTGTCTCCAGGAAGATGAATGTCAGGGTTGTATACTGCATACATACGTTGAATAAATGTACTTTGAGGTGCCTGCAAGAAAGCTGGCGTCTGTCTCTCTCTCTCTCTCTCTCTCTCTCTCTCTCTCTCTCTCTCTCTCTCTCTCTCCCTGTTGTTAAAATCAAATTAAGATAAGCAATGTAGCAGATATTAAACTGATAGGAGCAGCCATTTTTAAATTTCAATGGTGGGGAGGCTGTGTTGGATATCATCTAAATGTATGGTGACCCTTGCAGGGCTACCCCCACCATATCCTTGCGTGTGTTGATTGTTAATTCAAACAACATATTTTGCTATATATTTCAATGTAAGTGTGATTAACAAACATGAATCTTACTCCCTGAGATCCCACAGGCAGTAGGCACTGCCCAGCTTTGGGACGGTGGCTGAGGTTTTGAAGATTGGGCAGAGTTCTGGGTGGCAGTCCTTCTTTTCCCCCAGTGTGAGACTCAATCCCATGAGCTGGCAGGGTATTGCCTGAGGAAAGGAGCTTGAGTAACTTCACAGTTTGATCCATCTTGGGATAATGGCGACAGGAGCCACAGAGATCCCTCTAATCACAACTGTTCTGCCCGTTAATGTTCAGCAAGCTCCCTCTTCATTGTAGCCATTCAGAATTTCAATAACAATCTTCCGTTCTGCTTTAAAACTCCTGCTCTTGCAGAAGATATGGTTACAGTGAGGGTTTTGCAGCAACAGCCAGGCCACCTCTTCCCTTCCTGCAGTTTAGAAACTCTACCACCAGGCTTCAGTCTGACTTCACTCTATGGTGATTTTCACTTTTCAACTGTTCAATAGATTTTACACTTTTATTTCTTTTATTTTAGAAGCCAATTTTGAAATCCCTTTAGCTATTTGCAATCCCGTTTTGTTGCATTAAGCACCTTGGGGAGGTTTGCTCTGTTGACATTACGGGTAAGTCTCTGGGGGTGAGACACCTATTTGCAACGCTGGCCTCTCTGATGTGGAGACGCTGAGACCCAAACTCTGAAATACCTCTCCTCATGCAACACGGCGGCACGCAGAGTCACAGCGTCTTCTCTGGTTCCCAATAATGCTGGTAGTTTTAAATTCTTACATAGTATTTCAAGGTTCCTAGTCCGAGATTTCAGTCAACTAAAGCTCCGTAAACATCCGAGCAAACTGTGTCACTGCTTGGTGCAGAAATGGCACTGTGACGAACAGAAAGGCTCTGCCATGGGTAGTCAAACTGCTCAATGCAACACCAGCACCAGCCGACCCACCATTGAGGACATACATACAGAAAGGTGCTGGAAAAGGACCAGTAACATCATGACGGATCCCAGAAATCCTGTTGACAGTCTGTTTGTCCCACTCCCATCAGGTGAATCTGTGGAATGCTCTGCCACAGACTGCGGTGGAGGCCAAGTTCGTGGCTATATTTAAAGCGGAAGTTGATAGATTCCTGACTGGTCGGGGCATCAAGGGATATGGTGAGCGGGCAGAGATATGGGGTTGAATGGATTCCAGGATCAGCCATGATGAAATGGTGGAGTAGACTCAATGGGCTGAATGGCCTAATTCTGCTCCTATGTCATATCGTCTTATGGACAACCACCACTTTATAATTTCCTGTCAGTTACCTTTGTACAGACTCTTCATCACATTATGGACATACAATCAATTTATGTATATAAGCTATTTTATATAAGACTATAAGATATAGGAGCAGAAGTAGGCCATTCAGCCCATTGTGTCTGCTCCAGCATTCAATCAAGGGCTGATCCAATTCTTCCAGTCATCCCCATTCCCCTACTTTCTCCCCATACCCTTTGATGCCCTGGTTAATCAAGAACCTATCTATCTCTGCCTTAAGTACACCCAATGACTTGGCCTCCACAGCTGCTCGTGGCAACAAATTCCACTGACTTACCACTCACTGACTAAAGTAATTTCTCTGCATCTCAGTTCTAAGAGGACGACCTTCAATCCTGAAGTTGTGCCCTCTTGTCCTAGAATCCCCTACCATGCGAAATAACTTTGCCATATCAAATCTGTTCAGATCTTCTAACATTCGGAGTGTTTCTACGAGATCCCCCCTCATTCTCCTGAACTCCAGGGAATACAGCCCGAGATCTGCCAGATGTTCCTCATACGGTAACCCTTTCATTCCTGGAATCATTCTTGTGAATCTTCTCTGAACCCCCTCCAATGTCAGTACATCTTTTCTAAAATAAGGAGCCCAAAACTGCACACAATACTCCAAGTGTGTTCTCACGAGTTATCACTATATCTATATTGATGGTGTTCTTTATCTTATTGGGTTTTTGTGTGCTATGTCCTATCTGGAGTATACTGCTGCTGGGTCCAAATACTGGAACTCCCTTCATCACATGAACTGAAGTGGTTCAAGAGGCAAGCTCACCCATCCTACTGTCCTGAGCCGGTAGTGCTGGCGATGTTAGTGAAACCAGACCCTACAAAGCAATACATTCATAAAACAAATGCTGAAAATTTCTTTTTGATTCTAACATCTCCTTTAGTTTTGTTCAAGCTAGAAGGAGGAGGAGAAGATGGCGGCGCGACGCAGCGCGCAGCGGCCACTCCAGTGATGAATATCTGTAATCTGTCAAGTAGGGTGCCGTGCACAATCCTGATTTGATGGAGACAGACGTGAGAGCACGGAGGAACATCTGGTGAAACTTCTGAAATTCCTGCTTCGCTGCCGCTGCTACTGTGTGGTCCTCTCTGGAGGGGAAGGCCCCAAATCCTTAGCTTTGCTTGTTGCTCGGCGGCCAGGGTGAGTTCGAAGCGCTCGGCAGAGATGGTGCTCGGTGCTCTGTGTCGGAGGGCTGGTCAGAGGCTCGAAGTTTTCGGACGGACTCAGAGTCCACTGTGCCGGGTGCTTCCAGGATGCTGCATCGGCAAGTTTGCGGCGCTGGAAGCTCATGGCAGGGAGAGTTTCTCCCTTCTACCATCTGCGTGAGATGATGGGTATCAGGACTTTGAGAATTTTTTTACTGTGCCCATGGTCTGCTCTTTATCAAATTACGGTATTGCTTTGCACTGTTGTAACTATATGTTATAATAATATGGTTTTTGTCAGTTTCAGTCTTGGTCTGTCCTGTGTTTCTGTGATATCATACTGGAGGAACATTGTATCATTTCTTAATGCATGCATTTCTAAATGACAATAAACGAGGACTGAGTGTCCTCATAACCTAAAAAAAAGTGTTACGTTACTCTGCAGGTCAAATTAAAGGTGTCTTTAATGTAAGATGGTCCCAAAGCACTGCCGGGAGATGTGAGAATCAAAGATAAAGGTAAAAATTCGCTTTATTTTCACATGCGTTGTCCGCATCAAATCAAATCAGTGAGGATGTGCTGGGAGCTTCCGGGGAATACCCAGTCACAGGGAGAACGTACAAACTCCTTACAGACAGTAGCAGGAACAGAGCCCGGACCTTACAATTGGCACTGTAATTGAATACGATGAGCTTTATTGCTCAAAGAGGCAGGGCTGAGTGAGAGTGTGTTGAAAGAAGCGAGAGTTAGTTATTTAATCTCAGGCACCCAGCAGCTGGAGATTGTAAACAAAATCGATGAAATGTGCTCAGTCATCGCTGTAGGAGCCCGATGATCTCTGCAGGTTAAAGGCTGGAGAAAGCGAGCGACTGCTGACTGATTGAAGTGGCTATTTTAGCGGGTCTGCCTTCCATTCGATTCGCTACCTCAGCCACTGACTGTGTGGGGCGGGGAGGTGGGGTGGTGTAGTGTTGCAGAGCCAGGAATCGAACCAACGTGAGGCTGTCAGCAGGGAGCAGCCTGCTGTTTGCCACATGACTGACCCTGCTCCGCCACCTGGTGGGAATCGGGAGCTGCTGGCGTCATCACACAAGACCATAACAGATCAGAATTGAGCAGAATTCGGCTATTCAGCCCATCAAGTCTGTTCTTCCAGTCCATCATACCTGATTTAGTATTCTTCTGAACCCCATTTTCCTACCTTCTCCCTGTAACTTTTGATACCATTTACTAATCAAGAGACTATCAACCTCGGCTTTAAAGATTCCCAGTGACTTGGCCTCCACAACCATCTGATCCACCACCCTCTGATCCACCACCTCCCCGCTTTCTCCTCATGAGGATGAGAAATTCCTCCTCTTCTCTGTTCTAAAGGTATCCCGAGGCTGTGCCCTCTGGTGTGAGACTCTCCCACTGTAGGAAACATCCTCTCGCCATCCACTCTGTCTAGGCTTTTCAATATTCAATAGGTTTCAATGACATCCCCCCCCTGCAAATCTTCTAAACTTCAGCAAGTACAGGCCCAGAACCATCAAACTCTCCTCATATAGTAACCCTTTCTCTTCATGAACCTTCTCTGGACCCTTTCTAAAGCCAGCACATCCTTCCTTACATAAGGGGGACAAAACTGTTCAAAATACTCCAAGTGCAGTCTGACTAATGCTTTACAAAACCTCAACCTTACAACCTTGCTTTTATATTTTAAGTCCCTTGAAATGAATGTTAACATTGCACTTGATCTTCCTTGCCACTGACTATACCTGCAAGTTAACCTTTCGTGAATCCTGCACAAGGACTCCCAAATCCCTTGGCACCTCTCCTTTCTGAATTTCCTCCCTGTTTATAAGATAGTCTATGCTTTTATTCCCTCTATCAAAGTGCAAGGCTTAACCGCATAGCTTCATGTTGTCTATAAGGATCTTGTGTCAACACACGTTGTGGGGCATGGGGAAATTTCTTGTACTGGACATCAGCTCTGGGAGGTTAGAAGAGGGGGCCTGGTTTCATTAACAGACGGTTACTGGTCAACACATTCAGTTCTGCAGCCCATCTGAGGGAAAAGGGCTATTCAGATTGAAAGGCCAATTCAGGGTCTTCTACTGATCTCATTTGAATATCCTAGCTAAGGATTTGACCCTTGTTCATCTGCAGGTGGGTAACCAGTCTCCCACTTGACCTGTGAGTGCTGGTGACCTATTTAATTGTGAAGGCTGTCAAAATGGCAGTGATCCCTACCGGAGGCATTCTCTGATCAATGCCCAAACTCCAGTAAAAGCCTCGGCTGCCTCCGGTAAAGAATCAGAATTAGGTTTATTGTCACCGGCATGTGACGAGGCACCATGTTCCAGCTGGTGTTTGTACTAGTGACTCTCTCGGGTAGGCTGAGGGGCTTAAACCTGCCAGGTTCTAGAGGGTAACAGGCCAGGCAGCATCTCTAGGATGGATCTGACGAAGGGTCTCAGCCTGAAACGTCGACTGTACCTCTTCCTAGAGATGCTGCCTGGCCTGCTGCGTTCACCAGCAACTTTTATGTGTGTTGCTTGAATCTGCAGCATCTGCAGAATTCCTCGTGTTTGAGGTTCTATAGGGGAATGGTGTGCCAGGCTTTCAGCGTTTATGGGTTGATTCGCTGTTGAGGGCTGTGGAATTTAAATTTGGCTCCCGAGCTGGGAAAATAATACCTGGTCTTCGTAACGATAAGTGCGAAAACCAGCAGGTTGTTGTAAAAACCCACCCGGTCACCAGACGTCCTTCGGGGGTGGGGAGGACCATCACCAGCCTGAGGGTGACTTCTTCTTTTTGATGTCGTGAGCTGTCTGGTCAATGGGGCCTCACCACCATTTCCTCCGAGGATGATTAGGGATGGGCAACAAGCAGTAGCCCCTGCAGTGACACTCAACACCCCAGAAATGAATCCATAAGCAGGAACAGTCCTGCAGCCCATTCCCAAGCAATGGCCAAAAGAAACACCAAATCATGGGGAAGGTGAGGCAGATTTGTCTCCTGGTTCCCTTGTCCAGGAATTAATTTAATGAAACCATCATAAAGGATAAATGCATACAACAGGTGGGTTCAAAGAAACACTTTCCTCTCCTGATGAAGATCAGCACACAAAGGCTTCCTCTTAAAATCCAAGCCAAATGGGGGAACATTTCCATATGGTATTAGAAACCTGGATTGGCCTCACAGCCCGGTCCAGTACCTTATGGATGATAAGGGTCAATTGGATAGGGTCTCAGTGTTAAACAATATGGAAGCAGGCCCTTCATCCCAACTGATTCATACTGACCGAGATGACCTATCCAAGCCAGTCCCGTTATCCAGTGTTTGGCCCATAGCTTTCTTATCCTTTCCAAATTATGTGCCCATCCAACTGTTTTTAAAGAGTTGTCGTTGCATCTGCCTCAACCTGTTCCTCTGGTTGTTCATTCACATACATAGCACTCTGTATAAAAAACAAAATATTGCCCCTCAACTTCCCAGTAAATCTCTTCCCTCCTACCCTACCTAGACCTATCTTCCCCAGTCCTCGCTTGGTGAAAGAGACTGAATGCATCCACCCTATCTGTGCCCTTTCTGATTTTATGTACCTGATGATAAAAGGTCATCGGCCTCATCCTGCTTCTCTCCCACAGATGCTGCCTGACCTGCTGAGCATGTTCTGGTTGTACTCCTGGTGGACCTGTGTTGCACAGGAGATTGGCCAGAGGTAGAGCGGAGGGGCTGACCAACAGAGGGGTAACTGAATCGGGAGGAGGGTTGAATAGCCAACTCCTGTTTCTCTGGGGGAGTCGGGGGTGCCAGGATGTCACTCACCTCTCAAAGGCTTTTAACTTCAGCGAGGAAGATGATGGACTGTTACAGAATTTCTGCTTGTGTTGATAGAGGAGGTGGACCCCAAGGCATCAAAGCGCTTGCCACAGCTACATAAAATGTTCAGTGAGTCAGATAATTGATTGGCTGCCTTTAGATTTCACACTAATGAATGACTGGTGGCTGTTATTTAGATTGCACATTGCAGTCTCTGACACTGAGCTCAAAGGGAGCGAGGGCTCTGTAAATATCGGTGAGCAATGGGACACGCTCGTAAACTTTATTGTACACTACTCAACTGGGAGCGAAAGAGTTTAAGTGGTTGGGTAATCCCACCTTTAAAGCTCACACAGCTCCTAATTTATCCAGTGTCAGACCACTCAGTTTGAAGATTTAATTTTAAAAGTTTTAAGATTTGCACCCCTACTCATCGTATCATTATTTTCCAGATTGTAACATCCCAAGCAAGTGGGATGAGCTCCGTACGGAGGATGTGAAAGTTGCAACAATGCCGACTTTCACCTTGTAACTTTTACTTGAGCTAAGTATCCTGAGGAACATTGGAGGTATAAAAAAAATCTGCACAATGACACCACAAATTGGAAATTTCGTGTCAAAATGTCAAGTGAAATAAACAGACCTCTGAAAATTACCAGCACTGTCTGAGGGTGGAGAAGGTTTAGAATACTTGTCCACAATGGTTTATTCCTAAACCTCTTTCAAACTGAAAGGAGGATGGAGTTAGGGATGAGGGCAGGGTATGGAGAAATGGTCCAAGACCAAGGTACAGTCTCCGTTCAGAAATGCTGACAACTGCAGGGCAGCAATTCCCATTCTCACGTTCGGACTTGTTCTATTTTCTCTCCCTCCCTCCTTCCTTCCAATTCTCCCCCTACTTCCATTTCTCTCACTCCCCCCCTCTCCCTCTCCCTCCTGTCCTCACTCTTTGTCCCTCTTTCACTCCCTCCCTCCCTTTCACTCTTTCCCTACCCCTTCTCCCTCCCACCACCCACTCCGCCATCCCCCTCTCTCCGCCCCCTTTCCACCACGCTCCACGTCCCCCTCTCTCCGACCCCCCCTTCCATACCCCTCTCTCTCCACTCACTCCACACCCCTCTCTCACTCCCTTCCCTTTCCAATGCTTTCCCCCGTCTCTCTCTCACCCCTCCCCCTTACTCACCCACTACATGTTCACTACCTTGCTGTTTATTTGCTCTTTTTTCACTATTTAATGATTTATATTTATATTTCATGTTATAATTTATCACTTTTATATGATGTATTGCACTGTTCTGTTTACACAAAATAATATTTCCTAACGTGTGCGTGATATTAAATTTGATTCTGATTCCAACCCAGCCGCTGGTCCCTCCACTCATATCAATGTCCATTTTTTCCCCTTCCAACATTTGTCCAATTCTTTGCGAAAGAATACAATTATTTTTTGCATCATTTATTCTTTTGTCTACATGGTTCTCGGCCCTTAAGCAAGAGCAGCAATTTTCCATTTTGTTTACATGTCCTCTCGACCTTAAATGACAAATCAAATCTTTTCTGTATCCTGTGGGAGATGACTTTAAGAATGAACAATTTCTTTCTATTCACTTGAATTATTATGTTCAGCAATTTCTACATCTTTATGTCAGTTAATGGATGTAACAGCAGTAATAAGATCCTTGGAATAAGCCTTAATCTTCCTTTGATCAGGGCAGAGGTCTGTGGGACCTGGCATTACGAAAAGCCAGCAAGCTGAGAATCATTTACCTCTATTGTTTGGTCAGCTCTCAATGTGCTGAGTGGGGAATTTTTCCGTGGTGTGGGGAGATGAGCACCTTTCAGCTGGAAGTAGGGGGTGGGGGGCACGAGCTGAATGCAGTCTGAGATCTGGGATTTAACCACAATAACAAACAGAACTGCTGCTGGAAAGGAGAACAGTATTTTCAATGAATAACACAATTGCTAATCTTTGTATCACCGATATTCCCCAGAGTGCATCATGCCCCAGTAATCCCCGCGAGAGGCTGGAAATAGCCCCAGAATGACCAATTCCAGATAAGCAGCTGGGCTCCAAACAGTGCGGTGTAATTATATTGGTTCAGTTTCAGGCTGCCGCACTTTCTTATTAAGAAAATACCTTTCAACAAAAATGTATCTGACCCAATAAAGAGAAAATTAATTGGTAATCTAGGGAGAATCACAAATGTGTTCTCCTTGAAGAATTGGATAGAATATTCGCTTAACGCTTGATGCCCCAGGACTGAAGCTCCTGGATCAGCTCGTCTAAAAGTCAGATGTCCCTTCAAAGCCATCTCTTTGAGCACTAAGAAGTCTTTTCTCATGTCTTAGTGATCATTTAATAATTGCGACCACTTTGGCTCGGGAACACAAAGGGACAGGCAGCATCTATGGAGAGGAATAAACAGGTGACCTTTCAGGCCGAGACCCTCCATCAGTCCTGATGAAGGGTCTTGGTCTAAAAGGTCGACTGTTTATTCCTCTCCATAGATGCTGCCCGACTTGCTCAGATCCTCCAGCATTCTGTGGGCATTACGCTAGTTTTCCAGCTTCTGCAGATCTCTTGTGTTTATAAATTTTTGAGATGAAGATGTTGATTCATTCTTGTGACGTTGACAGTGTAGGCGAGGCCAGTGTCTATTGAAGTCATTATTTATTCACACTGAGTCTCACTGAACTACTGGCAAGGGGACTGATATATCCACAATGAAAATAAGAAGGTGCAAATTGTAAATCAAAGCACAAAACCTTGGAAACATTCGGCAGGCCAGGAGGCTTCTGTGGCAATGGAAACAAAGTCAAGGACTCTACGGTGACTGGCCTGAAGCATAACTCTGTTGCTCTCTCCACAGATGTTGCCTGAGCTTCCCAGTGTTTCCAACATTCTAAGATGTTAATGCAACTGAGAATCCACTGAGGCTGCCTTGGAAGGAAATTGCACATCAATCCCACCAGTGAAGTGTGGAGTCTCGTGTAGACCAGACTGGGTAGGGGTTGCATTTTCTGAAGTGACTCAGATGGAGTTTTACAACTGCATCTCTTTCCTAGATGCCAACACCACTTACTTAATTTTCAAATCTGTTCTTTTATTTAAACAGGCCAAATACAAATTTTTGTACTGACTTTATTTGATTTAAGATGACATTGTTTGGATCTTTCTTCCTGATTCATTATGTACCTTGAAATGAATAAACAAATATTAATTGTTCAAATAACCATATTAATTTTACATTTTTATTTAATGTGTAGTGGGAAAATTTTGATTCGGGGTGAAGATGAACACTGTTGGTGGTTTATCACTGGAGGTGTTGTCGCTCCTCCATACCAGGGTTTATGCAGCACAATCCCTCCTGTCCGTTTCATTTTCTCCTACCAGGAAATCCTTTTCTCCTTTTCTTTTTCCAGCTTCCTGTCTGTTCCCTCTGCTGTTCACCTCAAAAGCTCCCTGCATGAACGAGCTCCACACTCTGAACTCTGCTTTGGTCAGGAGGTCTTTGTTGATTAGGCCAGGCAGTGACTCTCAGAGCTTTAATATTTCTAGGTGGACTAAGCTCTGCTACATTGACTCGGAATATTTCCATTAATTAAGAAGACAAAATCAGACCTCCGCCTTCTCGCTTCCAGAGAGTATGTCACACTCTTGAACAAATGGTCAGTTTAACCTTCTGGGCTCAAGTGTCAGCTTGTCGATGATTATTTTGGATCTTCCAGCAGCAGAGAGGCAGAATTCTGTGGCTCTGAAATAACTTTCCTGCTATTTTCACACAGAATTAACCTATTGTTTTGTTCTAAGGTCACTGCCTGACACAGCAAAGCTGTGTATTACATTGGGGTGTTATCCCAACAGTACTCGTGTTGTTCTTTAGCTCTAGAAACACAAGGCCTACAAAACCCTTTACAAACCTGATTAATTTCCCATTTTTCTGTTTTCTAATGATACAGGAGGCGATTTGGCCCTCTGAGCCCATACTAGCTCTCTGATTACCCCATTTTCTCCAGCTTATTTCACTACGTTATTCACATACATGCCTGTCAATGTGTCCCCAGTTTCCCACCACTCAACTACGGTCAGGGAAAGTCGCAAAGCTCAATCACCACACCCGGTGGAAGCATTTCTTCCTTTACCACCTAGGTCACAAGAGATTCTACAGATGCTGGAAATCTTCAGGCCAAGAGCCTTCAACAGGCCTGGAAAGGTTACAGAAGCAGGTATAAGAAGGTGGGGAGAAGAGGAGGAGTACCCGCTGGCGGGTGATACCAGGTGGGGAAGGGTGTATGATGTGAGAAGCTGTTTCCATTCCTGATGAAGCATCTCAGCTCAAAACATCAATTTTTCATTTCCCTGCACAGGTGCTGCCTGACCTGCTGAGTTCTTCCACCCTTTCGTGAGTATTTTCCATCTAGGCGTTGTTATTCTATATACAATCACTGTATCACAACCCCTTGAGGGATCTCCAAATTCCAAGAGTCAAACTGTTCCAACATCCAGCAGCCAAACTCCCCAAATGCTTGTTAAGGTGTTGCACCAATTTTTCCAATTACTCTCACCCTGTCCCCCAAACCCATCCCCTTGGGTACAGATGCAGGTATCTCCCATTACAACTCTGCCTAGGCAAATTTCTACTGGATTTTACTAGGTTCTTGTCTGAAAAAACAAGCTATCTTTGTTTAACGGGCGGCAACAAAAATACTGTGGGTGTTGGAAATCCGGAGGGAAAACAGGTCAGAAATACTTAGCAGGTCCAGCAGCCTCTGTGGAGATAGAAGTGGTTAACATTGATGCTGGGCCGACCTGCTGAGCATTTTCAGTATGCTCAGTTTTATTGGAATACCATATGTGTTCCCACCTCCAAGAAGCTGGAGGATTCCCAGAGCGGGGATCAAATACCACTTAATGCCTCTGCTATTTTGTTTCCCTCCCGCGTCCTGCTTGCAGAAATATTGAGTGGTGGGGTGTACTGGGGCCCAGCCACAGGACAGGCCAGCTACAAACCTGAGTTGTATTTGTGAGGTGGGTCTGAATCCCACAGCGTTAAAATCCAGCCAATGGCGTCTCAGTTATAAAGTTGATTGGCATGTTGGAGGGAAATATGAGAGGGATGGGATTGGTGGGATTTCTGTGAGAACTGGTATGGACTTGATGGGCTGAACAGCCTTCTCCCATGACCTTTAGAGAAAATGGAAGGCAGATGACGGGCTTGGATTACTTAATGTAGCATGCTGGTAAACCAGAGTTGCTGTAGTGATCCTGTTTTGTGGCTATTATAATGGACACACAGCATAAATGCCATGAAAATTAGCATTTAGCAACAGCATCAAAGAACATTATAAACATGACCAACATACATTAACATAAATTATACATAACTCACAAGACAAAATATACACAATGACACTAGTGCAAGTACAGGGAGAGAAAGCCAAAGAAATATAGTCTGAGTTAGTGTTAGGGATTCTCATGTTGGTCCATGAAGGATAGAGTACTTGTTTCTGTAGAGAGTTGACAAGCTGACTGAGTGTGATCATACATTTGGCGCCAGGGATATTGAGTGGAGAGGACAGTGGTATCAGCTTGCCTGTCCTCCCATTGGACCCAGAGAATCTAGCAGAGGCTGCACTGGGGGGACTTCAGTGTTTGCTACTGGTAGTCCCCATCTCCAGAGCCACACAGGAGGATAGAGTTGACTGTTTCACAACAGGCCATAAACATGGGGGTGGAGTGGAAGGCTCGGTCTTCAAACACACTTTTCCTCAGCTGGTTGAGGTTTGTAAGTGACAGTGAATACAGTCGTCGATGTTTGCATTTCCTGGGAGTGACTCTTGTCATCCCCATTTTCCAGGTCTCATGGGGGATCTTGTTGATAGGGCTGGTAGTGTACAGTAGGTATCTGTACGGTGTCTCAGAAAGGCAGCGTCCATTATTAAGGACCCCTAGCACCCAGGGCATGCCCTTTTCTCACTGTTACCATCAGGTAGGAGGTACAGAAGCCTGAAGGTACACACTCAGCGATTCAGGAACAGCTTCTTCCCCTCTGCCATCTGATTCCTAAATGGACATTGAACCTGTGAACACTACCTCACTTTTTTAATATACATTATTTCTGCTTTTGCATGACTTTTAATCTATTCAATATACACATACTGTAATTGATTGATTTATTTTTTTCTTCTATATTATGTATTGCATTGAACTGCTGCTGCTAAGTTAACAAATTTCACGACACATGCCGGTGATTCTGATTCTGATATGTTAGGAGAGGGCATCAGTCTTCCAGGTGTTCAGTGTAAGACCCGTCCCCTAGGATGCGTCAGTGAAAGAGTCCACATTGAGCTGGGTCTTACACAATTGGTGAGAATGCAGGTCCTTCCCATCTCACAAATGCCCAACTTATAAGACCATAAGAAATGGGAGCAGAATTAGGCCATTTGGCCTATCGAGCATTCTTCACCATTTGATCATGGCTGATTCATTGTTGCTGTCAACACCATTCTCCTGTCTTCTCCCCATAACCTTTGATGCTTTTGCAAATCAAGAATCTATCTACCTCCAGTTTAAAATATACTCAATGACTTTTTGCTGGCTGTGGCAACAGCTTCTACAGACACATCACCCTCTAGCTAAAGAAATTCCTCATCTCTGGTCTACAGGGATGCCCTTTTATTCTGACACTGTATCCTCCAGTCCTACACTCTTCCACTACTGGAAACATCCTCTCCACCTCCACTCTACCTAGCTCTTTCAAGATTCAGCAGGAACAGCTGTACATATGAATGAGCCTTTGGGAGTCCAGTGGGATGACTTGGTTGGAGGTTGCAGAGCTGCAGGCACCTTCTGCTGTGTGGGTACTGCGTGAGGCCACATTTAACACTTATGTAGTGTCCGTGTTACAAACAGTTCACGGGTGTGGAACCCTGCCCTAACTGGGGGAGGACATGGATGTGTTATCCCTGTACAGCAACTGAAGGACTAAAGCAGGGCTGATCTGGAGACCAGGAACGTTGAACAGAGATCCACTTGTCCACTACGTTGGCTTCACTTCGATAAGGAGCTTTGAAGTGAGGTGCAGTTTTGTACTGAAGAAGGAAGAATAGTTTACCCCATACCACACAGAGGTTGGATCTGTGGTGGACTGGGTGGTTAAGGTAATCAATTAGGAGATGCTGCCATCCATAGTGACCATTAACCCCTTCTGCCTGCATATGGTCTGTATCCATCCATTAGCTAACTTCAATCATCACTACTCTGAGCTGATTTTACCAGTTACAGATTCACTTTCAACGACTCTTTACAACTCATGATCTCAATATTATTTTTTATTTGCAGTTTGCCTTCTTTTGCACATTTTTTTGGTCAGACTTTGTCTGTTTTTTTTTGTAAATTCTAATGCATTATTTTTTTCCCCTGTAAATGCCTGCAAGAGAATGAATCTAAAGGCAGTATATGGTGACATACGCTTGATAATGTACACCAGTACACCTGCTTGTTGAGAGCGTTCAGGTCTGGCGACCAAGTAAAATACAAGAGGTCCAGGTACGACCTTCGGAAAGCCATCTCACATTGAAGTGGCAATTCTGGACCAAACTTGAAGCACAGAAGGATGGTTATCAGCTCCTACGAGGTAAAACCAAGTAAATATGTGACAACAAGGTTTCACTCTGTTTGACTGACAGATCATGGAGGCAGCTTCATGAACTGCCACAGCCCCCGAAGACCCTGTGATGTCAGATTCTGAGACGGATGTAAGAGGGTCCTTCAGGAGGGTGAACCCCAGAAAGCTTCCAGCCCAGACAGGGTACCTGGCCGAGTACTGAGGACCTGTATTGATCAACTGGCTGGAGTATTCACTGACACCTTTAACCTCTCACTTCAGCAGTCTGAGGCACCCACCTGCTGAAGAAGTAGGCTTCAATTACACCGGTGCCCAAGAAGAATGTGGTGACTTTTCCCAATAAAATATTGTGCAGTAGTACTTACATCCACTGCGATGAAGTGCTTTGAGATGTTGGTGATAGAACATGTCAACTCCTGCCCTTAGCAGCGACTTGGGCCCCCTCCAATTTGCCCCCGTCACAAAAGTTTGACAGCAGATGCCACTTCTCTCAACTCCGGAACACCTGGACGGTGAAGATGCTTACATCAAGATGCTCCTCATTGATACAGCTCAGATTCAATACTATCGTCTCCTAAAAATTAACCAATAAGCACAATAAGCACCTAGGCCTCAATACCTCCTTGTGCAACCTGGCCCTCATTTTCCTCACTTGTAGACCACAGTCAGTTTGGAGTGGCAATAATATCTCCTCCACAGTCACCATTAGACTATGTGCTTAGTCTCCTGCCCTGCTTGCTTTATACTTATGACTGTGAGGCTAAGCACAGTTCCAATGCCATACTTAAGTTTTCTGATGACACCACTGTCATTGGCCAAATCAATGGCAGTGATGAGTCAGCATATAGGAGGGGGATTGAAAGCCATCTCTCATTCAGTGCCAGCGAAACCAAAGAGCTGGTTATTGACTACAGGGGGAGGAAACTAAAGGTCCATGAGCCAGCCCACATCAAGTGATTAGAGGTGAGAAGATCAGGAACTTCAAAATTAATTGGCATTATCATTTCAGAGGATCCAACACATAAGTACCATTACAAAGAAAGCACGGTAATGCCTCTATTTTCTTAGAAGTTTCTGAAGATTCAGCATGTCATCTAAAACTTTGAAAGTATACCGACTGGTTGCATCAGAGCCTGGTATAGAAGCAGTAATGCCCTTGAATGGAAAAGCCTACAATAAGTATGAGATACAGCCTGGTCTGTCACGGGTAAAGCCCCCCCCCGTCACCGAGCACATCTATGAGGAGTGCTGTCACAGGGTAGCAGAATCCATTATCAAGAACCCCCAGCGCCCCGGCCACTGCCCTCTTCTCACTGCAGCCATCAGGAAGAAGGTACAGGAGCCTCAGGGTCCTCGCCTCCAGGTTCAGGAACAGTTACTACCCCTCAGCCATCCGGCTCTTGAAACAGAGGGGATAACTTCACCCACGCCAACACTGAATTGTTCCCACCACCTATGGACTCTCTTTCAAGGACTCTTCTCACATTCTCAATATTTGTTGCTTATTTATTTCTTGGTTTTCTTTTTATATTTGCACAATTTGTTGTCTTTTGTACATTGGTCTGTCTTCTTGTGTGCGGTTTGTCATTGATTCTAATGCGTTCCTTTGTATTTACTGTGAATGCTCACAAGAAATAGAATCTCAGGGTGGTATATGGTGGCATACATGAACTTCGATAATACATTTACTTTGAATTTTGAAGTAACTAATCAGCCAATCCTGTGGCAGTAACTCAATCTATAAAAGTATGCAGACATGGTCAAGAGGTTCAATTGTTGTTCAGACCAAACATCAGAAAGGGGAAGAAATGTGATCTATGTGACTTTGACCGTGGAATTGTTGTTGGTCCCAGACGGGGTGGTTTGAGTATCTCCAAAACTGCTGGTCTCCTGGGATTTTTACACACAACAGAGAATGGGGCAAAAAAAACTCAAAAAAATCCAGTGAGCAGCAGTTCTGCGGGCAAAAATTCCTTGTTAATGAAGGAGGTCAGAGGAGAATAGCCAGACTGATTCAAGGTGAGGGGAAGGTGACAGTGACTCAAATAATCACTCGTTACAACAGTAGTGTACAAAAGAGCATCTCTAAACACACAAAACGTTGAATCTTGAAATGGATGGGCTACAGCAGCAGAAGACCTCGAACATACACCCAGTGGCTATTTTATTAGGTATAGGAGGTACCTAATAAAGTGGCCACTGATTGTGGTTTTTAGTAACTTCCACTGAGTTTCTTTTTCTCTTGTAAATGCGGGCAAGAAAAGAATCTCATATTTCATTTATTATCAATGTACATGCTGTTTACATAGCTCGATAATACACTTACTTTGAATTGTGCACATTCTTTGAACAGTGTTTACTTAGACTTAGTTAAGATTGTTGACTGCGCCTCTTCAAGCCGCAATTGCTCGATCTCCCCGCAACTTCTGGGAGATCTTTGAGAAGAGGTGGTTGAGGAATGTGCTTGCACTGACTTTCGCTGTGTCAGGTGGCAGGGATATCCTTCTGAAATTATTGCAGACAGCATTCCTTATTGAAGATATCCAACATTCCAGTGCTTTCAGGGAAGCTTACACTTCCAGGATCAGATCACGAATTCCCATCAGGAATACCGGTTCATTGACAGCCAAGCCTGAGCCCCGAGCTCCAGAATTCCCTCCCTCCCTCCCTACACCTTCAATCTATCTGCTCGATCAAACGTTTGCTCTCTTGTCCTAACGCCTCCTCACTGCTTGGCATCAAGCTGTGATAATAACCCCTCTGTGGTGCCCTCGGCTGCTTCCCACTTTGAAGGTGGCATGAATGCAATTTGTTTCACTTCACGGTGGTGGAGATTGGTGTACCAAGTAGAAACTGATGTAGAGCCATTTTGTTTCTAAAAGGGAGAACTAACTTTGGTTCTAGAAGAAATGGGACTGAGATTTGACATTGTTTATTCTTGAGGTTAGTTCAGATTCTTATCCTCGGATCATGTTAGACTGACCTCTGCTGGTCACATGTACTGCACAGTGTACAAGTAATTCTGCGCAGGATCTCTTAATAGTCTGCCTGAGGATTTTTTCCCCATTGTCAGTTTTGTAAGAACAGTTGGCAGGAGTTAGGTTGTAGGTTTTAAAAAGCGGTTAGTTTCCTCAAACCATAAATGCGTGCTAATATGAGAGCAAATTGGTTTGTACTGAGAAAATAGTATTCCGAACCAAAGAAGCTATGAGCAACTTTGCCAGTAAATAAGAACTGACCATGTTGGCAACACTCATTGGACTCTCAAGAACATGTAACAATTCTAATTTGTCTTTTGTTTTGCAGTATAACATTGCTTTCATTACCAGTCATTTATGCCTCCTCTTCATGTAGTAAACCAAGATAAATTAGATGTCACTTTGGATGAATAAACTTACTAAATTGATTTCATTACAACTCTACTGACTACATTTCAAATTGGCAAAAAGAATCTGAACATAACTTTGGTTTCTTCTTGGCTGGGTGCCTTCTCAAAGTCCCAGGAGCTGCAGCGAGCAGTTTTCTGTTAGTACTTTACAGTATGTTTCCATTCAAAGAACATAGAAACATAGAAAACCTACAGCACAATACAGGTCCTTCAACCTACAAGGCTGTGCCAAACATGTCCTTACCTTAGAACTACCTAGGCTTACCCATAGCCCTCCATTTTTCTAGGCTCCATGTACCCCCATTCCACCCACTCACCACTCTCTGCGTAAAACACTTACCTCTGACACCTCCTCTACACCTACATCCAAGCACCTTAAAATTGTGCCCCCTTGTGCTAGCCATTTCAGCCCTGGGAAGAAGCCTCTGACTATCCACACAATCAATGCCTCTCATCATCTTGTACACCTCTATCAGGTCACCTCTCATCCTCCGTTGCTCCAAGGAGAAAAGGCTGAGTTCACTCAACCTATTCTCATAAGGCATGCTCCCCAATCCAAGCAACATACTTATAAATCTCCTTTGCACCCTTTCTATGGTTTCCACGTCCTTCCTGTAGTGAGGTGACCAGAATTGAGCACAGTACTCCTAGTGGGGTCTGACCAAGGTCCTATGTAGCTGCAACATTACCTCTCAGCTCTTAAACTCTATCCCACAGTTGATGAAGGTCAATGCACCGTATGCCTTCTTAACCACAGAGTCAACCTGCATAGCAGCTTTGAGTGTCCTATGGAGTCAGACCCCAAGATCCCTCTGATCTTCCACACTGCCAAGAGTCTTACCATTAATGCTATATTCCGCCATCATATTTTTTAGATTATAAGGACATGCAGTCCTCTTTTATTGTCATTTAGTAATGCATGCATTAAGAAATGATACAATGTTCTTCCAGAATATCACAGAAACACAAGACAAACCAAGACTAAAAAAACTGACAAAAACCACATAATTATAACATACAGTTACAACAGTGCAAAGCAATACCGTAATTTGATAAAGAACAGACCGTGGGCACGGTAAAAAAAAAGTCTCAAGGTCTCTCGAAAGTCCCATCATCTCACGCAGATGGTAGAAGGAAGAAAACTCTCCCTACCATGAACCTCCAGCGCCGCAAAATTGCCGATGCAGCACCCTGGAAGCACCCAACCACAGCCGACTCTTGAGTCCGTCTGAAAATTTCGAGCCTCTGACAGCAAGCACCGAGCACCATCTCTGCCGAGCGCTTCGACCCCTGGCCCCGGCAACAGGCAATAGGCAAAGCCGAGGATATGGGGCCTTCCCCTCTGGAGATTCTCGATCGCACAGCAGCAGCGGCAGCGAAGCAGGCATTTCAGAAGTTTCTCCAGATGTTCCTCCGTGCTTCTCATCTGTCTCCATCAAGTCAGGATTGTGCACGGTAGCTACTTAACAAGTACAATAACATTTCGGAGCGGCCGCGTGTGCTGCGACGCGCCACCATCTTCTCCTCCCCACCTGTTCCAAAATGAGCTACCAAAATGAACCACCTCACAGTTATCTGGGTTGAGCTCTATCTGCCGTATCACTAAAATTTATCCCAGGTGTCTACCGTATAAAGTCGAGCTAGTTCATAACTCAGTTTTACCCTTCTCATTTTCAAGTCTGATTTAACCTCTTCTTCTGTCTCTGAAACATCCTTTTTTTCTGAGTCTTCTATTCTTCTATGAAATGAATCGCTGTGCCATCAGGTGGGATCCAAGCTCTGTCAATTCCTCCCCACACCTCCACTTCTCTTCAGGCAAGTGATATCTGTGAACGTGAGGATGTTCACATCGCTGAGACAATGAGAAAAACAAAGTGCTGTCAAAATGGAACATAACCCATGAAAGTTTGTGTTTGTGTTCAGAGGGATCAGAAAGTTCCAATGCTGATGTAGCAGGCAATGGCCTTTATTGCAAAAGGGTCAGAGTACAAAAGTTATGGAAATCTTGTTGGTGTGATTCAAGATTGAAAAGATTCAAGATTCAAACAACTTTATTGTCATTCTAATTGTACATCAGCTCTGCAGGGCAGAATGAGACAGCATTTCTCAGGAGCAGTGCAATCATAACATAACAAACACAACACTAAATAATAAACATAACAATAACTATTAAAACACAACAGCCACATGTCAGTTAAAATCAAGTTATAAGTGTCCAGTGCAAGTTAAAAGTGTCCAAAGCAGAGTCAGGTGGAGCAGCTATTTAGCAGTCTGACTGCCTGTGGGAGGAAGCTGTTTAGTAGCCTTGTGGTTTTAGTTTTGATGCTCCTGTAATGTTTGTCTGCTGGCAGAAGAACAAACTGTTCATGGAGAAGGTGTGAGGGGTCTTTAATGATGTACCGTGTCTTCTGGAGGCATCGACTCTGAAAGAGGTCTTGGACAGAAAGTAGGGAGAGCCCAATAACCTTCTCTGCTCCCCTAACCACCCTCTTTAAGGCTTTTTTGTTGACAGCACTGCAGCTGGAGTACCAGGTTGTGATGCAAAAGGTCAGCACACTCTCAACCACGCCTCTGTAGAATGTAGTTAAGATGTTAGTGGGGAGTGATGCTTGTTTAAGCTTCCTCAGAGAGTGCAATCTCTGCTGGGCCCGTTTCACAATCCCAGTGGTGTTACACCTGAGATATAATATAAAGTCTTGATTTTCTCCTCTCAAGAAAGCTATATCTGGAACAAGCAAGCAAGTTCATTCCTAAAGCATTTTTCAAACACAAGGTGCTTTACATAGAACAGGATATAAAAATAAAACATCGAATTTCAGGCAATATATAAGAGAATAAAATCACACAAAAATAGATATGATAAAAAGAAGTTACAGTGCAGGAGGTTCTAGTTAAGAAAAGTTTTAAGCCTCGATTTAAAAGAGCTTAAAGTTGGGGCAGACTTCAGATCTTCTGGAAGGTCATTACAGTTATGTGCAGCGTAGTAAGCTTCTCCACCATGTTTAGTTTTGACCCTGGGGACAGTAAGCAGACCCTCCACAGACGACCTGAGAGCTCGAAGGTTCATAGTGCAGCAAGAGAGATGTATTTTGGCCCGAGACCATTCAGTGCTTTATAAACCAGTAGTAATATTTTAAAGTCAATCCTCTGATGGACAGGAAGCCATTGTAGTGATAGGGAGCGATGTGTTCTACCTTCTTGGTCTTAGCAAGGTCTCTAGCAGCAGAGACCTGTAAAAAATGCCCTTAGTCAACCCTACTAAAAATAAGCCACTTTGATTCCTAGGATAATCAAGTTGTGAGTTGAAATAACATGGAATTTACTACTTTCTACAACAGAGAAAAAAAAAACCTCATTCCTTATTATTGTTGAGAATTGAACCCAAGATATTATCTGCCACAAACCATTGTGGAACTTAAATTTACACAACTGTGATTCTTGGAAGTGTAATAGAAACACAATGGTTATCATGTATTACTTCATTCAAATATTTGTTAAACTCAGCATTGTATGTTATGCAACACACATCAAAGTTGCTGGTGAACGCAGCAGGCCAGGCAGCATCTCTAGGAAGAGGTACAGTCGACGTTTCAGGCCAAGACCCTTGGTGAGGTGCTTGAATTTCCAGCATCTGCAGAATTCCTCGTGTTAATGTATGTTATGCACATTTTAATGAAGCACGATTATAAATTGCACAAAATGTCTCAATTCAAATGAAGTTTGATTGAAAATGAAAACCTTTGATCATCTTGTCATTTGTGCAGGGATCTTCTGCATATTATCTCAATTCAGTTAACTGTAGGCAGTCTTTCTCAACAGCTTCTAAGCAGAACAGGACAGAATGATGCCAGAACACAGATTACCAGTTGCAGGATGCACGTGCATGCAACATTGACCACGTTTGTGCCTCTTTCTTTGATACAACCACAGAACCAACTGTTGGGTGAATCTCGGTAACATGGAGTAATTTCCCAGTGGGACGCACTTTTCTGCACTGAATAGGTATTGCAGCTTGCAATTCTACTTCGGACCATCGGAGGGCAGACTAGCATCAAACTTGAGGAAAGTTTTAATCAAGGTTCAAAGATGCTCAGAGTACCTCGTCAGATTGGTCAAATTACAAACTCGGCAAAATACTTGAGACTTGATTATGTTCTACCTCATGAAAGTATTCAATCACCATTTTAGGGTAGAGTCCCTGTAGTTATAAAAGAAAGGCTGGGTTGTGAACTCCCATCTCTTGAACCACAAATCTTTCAATAACGCATTGAAGGAGATTGCCTTCCTTCGAAGCGATCTTTCCGAATTGTTTCTTTCATGTACTGAATATTTAATGGTGAGATTTTTCTGGAGAAAAGTGAATCTAAGTTCCCGTTGTGACTTCTATTCTCATTTCTCTTCCATATCACAAGATTAGTTTCGTCCGAATCTCACCCTTTTAATTAGCTCATAGAAACTTTATAGAACGATTAACAAGTTGCCCTCAGAAAATAATTGTTCGTCACTCTTTGAAGACAGTAATAAGGGCTAAGAAATTTAAATATATATATTTATCTCAAGGCCTCTTCTGTAGAGGTTTCCCAATGTGTCAGAGATCTCTTGAAGAAACAGTTCCTGAGGCAAGGTAGAGAGAATCAGCCCTGGTAGTGCTCCTAATTACTTTTACTGGCTCCTGCTCCTTGTTTCCAAGGGAGACAGATTCGGGGACACACGAAATAGTTAGGATTGCACAGGCAGATGAGCCACTTGTGACATCTGTGAGGGTGTACGTCTTCAGATTAGGCAAGGATGGGAAGAAAAGGAGTCACATTTTCAGGCTAGATGCAAGGAGTGAATGACTAGTTCTGTCTGAATCCTGTCATAGTAATATTTCAACTGTCTGAGACTCGAGGAGCAGAGCAACAAGTGCTGTGGGTAGAGGCGCTGCCTCACAGCTTCAGAAATCCAGGTTCAATCCTTACCTCCGGTGCTGTCTGTTTCTATGTTCTCCCTGTGACTGTGTGGCTTTTAGAATGCTACGGTTTGTTCCCACGTCCCAGAGATGTGCGGGTCGGTAGGTTAAGTGCCTGCGGTAAATCTTCCCCTGGGGCGTAGGTGAGTGGGATCTTTTGGGACCGTAAGGAGGACAACAATGGAGATTGATGCAGGGTTGTGGTAATTGGGCAGTTGATGGCTGGCGCAGACTTGTCGGGCTGAAGGTTCTTTGTGTAGATTTTCTCAAATAACCAGAAACACTCTAAAAATTCTAATGTAACTGCATCATCATCTCAGACCAGCCTCTCAAAGCGACCCTATACTTACACTGTGCTGACAAAGGGTCAGTATATACTTATACTGTCCTGACGAAGGGTCTCGGCCTGAAACGTCGACTGCACCTCTTCCTAGAGATGCTGCCTGGCCTGCTGCGTTCACCAGCAACTTTGATGTGTGTTGCTATACCTACACTGTTATCACTCTGTGACTAAGTTCAAGACAAGAACTTCCAAATGGAAAACGCTGTGCATTTCGCTATTGTCGATCATCACTGGTCTCCTGGTAGGGAGTGGGAAGAAACACAAAGTGACTTGGAATAAATTCATTTTAAATGGAATCAACATTTGAGCAACAGCCTCTCTTCACTGGGTCACAGCGCTAGGCTACTGAAGAGACATGACCAAAAGGTAAAACTCACACACATTATACATACACTGATGAAGATGTAGCAGGAAATCTTTTTGCCCAGAGAATGCCTAATTTAGTATCATTCTTTACTTAAGACAACTTGTATGTGTTTCATGGTGTCCTCTCTTCAAAGACGAAAAACAGAAATAGAGGTACAGCTTGGAAGTAGGGCCTTTGGCCCATTATGTCCATGTCAACTATCAAGTACATCCAGTATTTTAATCCATTTTATTTAATTCCCCATTAAAACACCACTGGGGTTTGGGAGTGAACTCAGCTCACTGGAGCAACTTTAGGAAGAGAATCGGCTTCTCGCTAAGAGCGAAATTGACCTGCCACAGGTTGTGTTGGTTTAAGATAAGTATCCTGATATATGGAGAATGAATAACTTGGTTATTTTTAACCATGAAACCTGCTTACAGACAAAGCCGTGAGTAAGCTGTAACTATTTTCTGATGCCTTATCATTATGAATTATCCTTGCTGCTATCACAACTCTTCCAGACATTCTTCAGAGGTCAGAGGATTTCCCCAGTGAATGGTATCCCCACTCCAGAACTAAAGCTGATAATATCCCTCAATGTTCAATTCACTTGCAGCCTGTCTAACAGACTCCGATAAGGATAGCTCTCTGAATAGCTGGAAGATATGATCAAGTTGTCAGTCTTGCATTCCCATAAGTTTGCTCAGGTATGCAGAATCATTGTTATTGTATGATCAGTGACTTCACCCAGGCAGCATTCGAACTTATACTAACTTACACATCACCAATACTAACATGGTACTGGGGAATTTCCAAATTTCATAGAGTCATAGAGTTATGAAACATTACAGCAAAAGAACAGGTCCTTTAACCCATGTAGTCTGTGCTGAAACTATTATTCTGGCTAGTCCCATTGATCTTCACCTGGAGCGTTGACATCTCCTATCCATGCACTTATCCAAATTTCTTTTCCACCTTCAAGCTGAACCCACATCCACCACTTCTGACGGCAGCTCATTCAACACTCTCACCACCCTGCCAGTGAAAAAGATTTTCCTCATATTCCCCTCGAACATTTCACCTTTCAGCCTTAAGCCATGGCCTCAAGTGTGCTAGTCTCACTCAACCCCAGTTCCTTGTCATATGACCTGTTAAATCTATGCCAACTGTCAGAGCAATCCATTCAAAGATTGAAAGCACACTTATTGTCAAAGAATGTATAAATTATACACCTTGAGATTTGTCCTCGCTAATTTTCCTGTCATCTGTTCCCCCTCATATGCCCAGTCAACCCTCCCTGTCCCTTATCCTCTGATTACCCACCAATTCGGGGTAACCTGCAGTAGGTGACCAGCATGGATGTAGGAGGAAACCAAACAACCCGACAGAAACCCGTGCAAACTCCACATGGTCAACATTGGCACCGGTTTCTGGAGCAGGGAGACCGCAATGTCAAACTGATTGCCATGGATGATGCACAGGTACAATTAAAAATTTATTTGCAGCAGCATCACAGGCGAACAGCTTCATATAGGCAGCATTGACAAGAAAAGAACATAATTTATGTACAATTTATGCACAATTTTTACAAGAAAGAACACAATTAAAAACAAAGTCCATTTTAGTGCCAAGAGACCAAAGTGTAGCTAAACTGAGGTGATTAGGGTTTGTGCCTGTGAAGGAAATAGCTGTTCTTGAACCTGATGGTATGGGATTAGGGTTAACATATGAGGAATTTTTGTCCGCTCTTGGACTGTATTCCTTGGAGCTTAGAAGAATGAGGGGGGACCTCATAGAAACATTTCGAATGTTGAAAGGCATGGACAGAGTGAATGTGGCAAAATTGTTTCCCATGGCGGGGGAGTCTCGTACGAGAGGGCATGACTTAAGCCCATTCAGAACAGAGATGTGAAGAAATTTTTTTAGCCAGAGGGTGGTGAATCTATGGAATTTGTTGCCACAGGCAGCAGTCATTGGGTGTATTTAAGGCAGAGATTGATAGGTATCTGAGTAGCCAGGGCATCAAAGGTTATGGTGAGAAGGCAGGGGAGCGGGACTAAATGAGAGAATGAATAAGCTCATGATAAAATGGCGGAGCAGACTCGATGGGCCAAATGGCCGACTTCTATGTCTTCTGGTCTTATGGGATTTCAGGCTTCTGTATCTCCCTCTCCTGGTTTCGCCTGTACCTACGACCTTGTACTTCTTCCTCCCCTCCCCCCACCTTCCTCCGACTTCTCATCATTTTTTCCATCTCGATTGCCTGTTTACTCTTTTCCATAAATGCTGCCTGGTCTGCCGAGTTCCTCCAGCATTTTGTCGCTTAGATTTCCAGCATTTGCAATTTTCTCGTGTCCCTTATCTCCTGCTCAATGGTAGCTATGAGAACATGGATCCTTGATTTCACAGTCAGAAGACCACAATCTGAGACTGGATCAGAAATAACATCTCCTTCTCACTGACAATCAACACTTGCACACCTCAGGGATATGTGCTTAGCCCACTGCTCTACTCCCTCTACACACATGACTGCACAGCTCAAATGCCATCTATAAATCTGGTGATGATTCAATCATTGTGGGCAAAATTTCAGAAGGTGATAAGAGGGTGTACAGGAGCGAGATATATCAGCTAGTTGAGGTGTTGCAGCAAAAACCTTACACTCAAGTTCGGTAAGACCAAAGAACTGATGGTGGGGTTCAGGAAGTGAAAGATGAGGGAACACATACCAGTCCTCATAGAGGGATCAGAACTGGAAATAGTCATCAGTTTCAAGTTCCTGAGTGTCAACATCTCTGAGGATCTAACCTGGACCCAACATATTGATGCAGCTAAAAGAAGGCATGACAGCAGCTATATTTCATTGGGAGTTTGAGCAGATTTCTACAGTTGTACAGTGGAGAGAATTCTAACTGGCTGCATCAGAGTCTGGTATGGGGAGCTATTGCACGGGATTGAAGTAAGCTGACTAAACTTAGTCAGCTCCATCATGGGCACTAGCTTCTGTAGTATCCAGGCTACCTTCAAGGAGTGATGCCTCATAAAGGTGACTTCCACCATTAAGGACCCCCATCACCTAGGTCATGCCTTGGTTTCATTGCTACCATCAGGAAGGAGGTATGTAAGTGTGAAGGCACACACTCAATGATTCAGGATCAGCTCCTTCCCCTCTGACATCTGATTTCTGAATGGGCATTGAACCCATGAACACCACCTCACCAATTTTTTAATTTCCATTTTTCCACTCCTTATTTAATTTGACTATTATATATATATTGGGTTGAGACCACTACCCTCTGCAGCTTCTTACCTTCCTGTGCATTCAAACCACTGCACTTCTTGTGTCCCATGCTAACTCTCTCCAGGTCCCTCAAACTACCCCCAATGTTCAGACACGGAGTGGCCTAATTTATTTTAACAGTCCTTTTACAAGGTATAATGTGTTTATTTATAACCCAAGCTGACAAAAGGAACATTAATACTTTTAATTCTCGCCCCTAAACCTGTTTGATGTGATATTTTTACGAGTGCACCTCAACCCAATTGAGTCTACACAGTCTCCCAATATAGTCATAGTCATACTTCATTGATCCTGGAGGAAATTGGTTTTTGTTACAGTTGCATCATAAATAATTAAATAGTAATATGTAAATTATGCCAGGAAATAAGTCCAGGACCAGCCTATTGGCTCAGGGTGTCTGACCCTCCAAGGGAGGAATTGTAATCCCACCTGTCCTGTCCTTCATTTCCCTGTAACCCTACATGTCAATTCACATGCCAATGAAATGGCAATAGGTTAACTGGCTTTTCAAATTACTCCTTTCACACCACTTACCTACAATGACAGTGCCCAGGCCCAGGATCAAACCCAGATCCCTGACGTTAAATACCCAGTCACCTTGATATCCAAATATCACATCAGCTTTTCATCATTTTCCAGAAATTAATAGATCTGTAGTTGATACAATTTTTATGTAGATTTTAAAATGTTACCAATGAACTGAGTCAGGAATGGTTACTAATATTCCAGCAGGGGTCAATATATCTCAATGCATCAACTCACAAATTGCCCACTGCCTTTATATTTAAAAGAACCTAGTGTATCACAACTTTGAGGACAGCTACGTTAAGCTGAGGACAGCTGGCAGCATCTGTCATTTTCTCTTTATGGCTGATCCTTCTTATGGATCTTGACTTCGAAGAAACTGATCAGACGTATTCCAGGAGTGTGAAGATTTGAGGCGTAGTCCTCCCAGTCTGTACGTATCTGACTGCGTTTCAAGGGGAAAAAGCAACCAGTATCAAAGTGTGTTTGAAAGTGAGAGAGAAAGGGATTGGGAGAGTGAGAGAGAGAGTGTGTGAGAGTGAGATAAAGAGAGAGAAAGAACCTGCTGTCACTAATGAGTAAGGAAACAGGGTGCGAGAGAACAGGGTAATTGAAGAGACACCCAAGACAGCAGATGCTGAAATCTGGTGCACCAAGATGCCGGAGGAACTCAGCAGGTCAGGCACATCTATTTGGTTGGGGCAGGGGAAGGAATGGACGGTCAACTTTTCAGGTCAGCCCTTCATCTGGACTGGGCCAAATTATGAAATGTAAGGAAAAGTTTAAGGAAATAATTTGTGCAAAAGTAGAAACACACTTGTTTCTATAGTGTTTCAGCAATTAAAATGTTAATGTTGAATATCTAAGTATTGTACGGACAGGCAACTGAAATACTATACTAATAAAGTCGCCAGAAAACATAACACAATAGCTTTCACGTACATACGGGAAGAGCCCAGTTGTAATTATTATGCAATCCCTTACTTTGTTTAAAGTAGATTCCTTAAATGACAAACAGTCACTTCCCATCCTATGATAGGATTAATTGAGTATTAGCAACCCACAGACACAAATCAATTTCAGATAAAGGCAAAATATAAATGATGGAAGCCAAGACATTAAACGCGAACGACTTTTACTGAAACATTTAATCCTTAAACATGTCTTTCCACAAAATGTCTCTAATACCATAAACTGAATGGAAGGCACGGAGTCCGAAGCAGGCCAGCAAGAGCCAGAAACAGAGTGGTAATGTAGAAATTTATAAAAATCCCTAAAGGACTGAAACAGAGATGTTTCCTCTGCTTCAACCACTTAAATCCAAAAGGAGGCTTGAGGAACTTTGGGATTCATTAACGGAGGTAATCATCCTTAAATATACACGAGAAGGAGATTGTTCAAAGAGAAGGAGATTGTTCAAAGAGAAGGAAAAAATAGATATGATGAGAAAGAAGACGGATGGTTGATTGTGGGAATGGTAAAGCAAGCTCAGTGATCCATTATTCTATGTTCTATTTCCATATTGCTGTATGAAATCACTGTGATCATCAAATGCCTCAGCATTACCTTTCCAAGATGCAGCCAGCAACATTAAGCAGCATTATATGGGCAGCTCATAAAACTACTAGGTACACTTCTTCTCATCAATCTGCGACCTGTAATTTCCCTTTAGGAAATGTGCTTTTGAACCGTCTAGGCAAACTAGCGATTGTGCGATCTGCTGAAGGATTCGGCGAACTTGACTCGCAAGAATGTAGCTGCATCTGGGGTGGTAGATACACCCATGCTCAGCTCCATTATTCTGCGCCGATTAAAGAGTCAAGGAGCAGGACCCCATTACCACCATCTGCCTACGTCTCATCCATCTCCCTCTCTTCTCATTCCTACCATCAGGTGGAAGTGCAGGAGGCTTGGGTCTTGCACCGTCAGGTTCGGGAGCAGTTGTTGCTCTGCAGATATTGGGGTCCCACTCTGGCTTCAGTTGCCTCAGCTCTGAGCTAACTCCGCAGCTGTGGACTGCAGCTCGGGTTCTATGTATTACCTGTTTATTTTTCCTACTCGCATGTTGGATGTTTGTTGTGTGTGGTTTTCCGTGGATTCTATTGTAGGTGCCTACAAGAAGATGAATCTCAAGGTTTTATAAGGTATATACACTCCGATTATACATTTGAACTTCCAGCCTTATCCTTCTCACCTGATGGCAAGTTCTTGCGCTTTTCGTGATGTGCTTCCTGTTGGACTGCAATGTTTTCACGAACCTGCCAGTGGTAACCTGCTCTGACTTATTTCTCCTTCTCAACTTGTGGGTCTGACAGGAGCAGAAGTCCTTGTGAGAACCACTGCATCTCTCTGCACTGTCCCTGAGAAAGTGGTTTGAAAAACCCCATTTCTCAGTATTGACCACTCTGCCCCTGCTAGATAGATGTTCCCAGAGTAAGGAAGACTTGTGCTACCATGGTCAAATTAACTTTTAATGCAGAAAACACAGCATCCAATTATATTTACAAATGTTACAAAATTACATTCCACTGAAGCTACCTTTAGGTGCAAAATGACCAGCTTTCACAGGGCTCTTCATTTTTTCCCATTACATCAGGAACAATCAATCAAACAACAATCACCGTCAGCTTTGATCGGAAGTGCAGTCCCACACTGACCTCGTTCTGTGCCTGGGTTACACGTGCTGAGAGTGCTAATTGCTCAACAGCGGCAAGGTATTTCTCCAGCAATGAATCATGAGCATTTGCCACAAAATGGAGAGGAAACCAGGGAACATACGGTGTAGCCATTTTGGAATGGGTAAAAAAAAAAATTGACAATATGTGTGCTTCATTTCAAAGTGCAAAAATGACTTCAGTAAGAGTGGAAACACGAGGAAATCTGCAGATGCTGGAAATTCAAGAAACACACACAAAGTGCTGGTGGAACGCAGCAGGCCAGACAGCATCCATAGGAAGAAGCACAGGCTAATTCCTGTGGATGCTGTCTGGCCTGCTGCATCCCACCTGCATTTTGTGTGTGTTGCTTCAGTAAGAGTGGGTAGGGTTGGCAGGAGAAGGTGTTATCCAAATTGCAATATGGACCCCACATAAAAATTAGATTCAGCAATTTAAAAGGACCTCAAAACCTCAGCTAGTGCAGAGTTCTAGTGTTCTGGCTCAGGGTCATTCAACAACAATGCAATTGAGAGGTCTCTGGCCTGGCTGGATTTTAAGGACCAGAGTCACATTCAGATTCTGAACTGCACTTTGGGCATCATGGGGGTGGGGGGGGGGGGGGTTGAATGGTAAATTTCTTTCATATAAAGTGCCTTAAGTTACATTCAAAATGATTCTGTGTTATACACAGTTATTCATTATACCGGAAGCAAAAACAATGTACTTTGGAAAGCGGAAGATTATTAGATTGAGTCAGCTTTTTTTTATTAAGGAAAGTTTGACTATAATTTTTTAGAGCTCTTTGAACATGATGGAGTAGGTAAATGGGAGCCAGTGGATGTTGTATTCAGGATTTCTTGAACATATTATTCAAAAGCAGGAACATTTTGATGTCTTAGTAGCCTTACAAGGGATATCCCCCACCCCAACCCCTGGCCCTGAAGAGTTTGCTAAAGAAAGCAAAGGAGAAGATTGCAGGGGTTGTAGACAGAGACGTGTATATTTTCACTAGCACAATAAAGGTGCCAGGTGACCTGAAGACAGCAAATGTGCTAGCTTTATTCGAGAAGGGAAGCAGGGATGAGCCAGATAATTACATACTTGTAAGTCTAATGCAGTGGCAGAGATGTTATTGGAAAGAATTTCTGGGAGACAGGACTAAGGCAAGGATTAATTAAAGGTAATCAGCTTTATTTTGTTAGGAAGAGATCCTGTCTGACCAATATGATTACATTTTTCAAAGAGAGGTAAAATGTATTGATGAGGGGAGTGGAACAGATGCATGGATTTCTGTTAAGGACTTTAACAAGGCCCCAGATAGATAGTGGTTGAAATATTAGAGCCCAAGGGATCCAGGGCAAGTTAGCAAATGGGATCAAAACTGGCTTGGTAATAGGAAGCAGAGAGATGTTTCTGTAAGTGGAATTCTGAAACCAGTGGTGCATCACAGGGTTAGGTACTTGGACCCTAAATGTGTGCTATATATACTGACAATATACATAAGAATGAAGGGGTGTGATCAGTAAATTTGCAGATGGTACATAAAAAATTCAGTGGTTTCAATTTTTGGTCTGACTTGTGGTCTGAACTTAAAAAATTATCTATTGGTAAGACAGGCTGAGCGAGGTGATGCAGTTTGGGAAGAGTGGGGCATACATGACGCACGATAGTGCCTTTAAGAGATTATTGATTAACAAAAGGATACTGTTCCCTCTAAGCTGTGAGAGTGCGTGGCCGTGCAGTAACTGAAATGTTTCCACGCACATAGCCTTTGCTGTTACAGTTTTCAGGCCATGTAAAAATTTTCCTGCTCAGGGGAATGGTTGGTTCATGCAGAGGGAATGGTTGGTTCAAAAGTAGAGGGAATGTTGCAAAGGGATCTCAGTGTACATGTCAAGTCTTCCTGAAGGTGATAGGGCCATAGAATATAAGAGTAAAGAAGTTGCGGTGTATTGACCAGGCCACAACTAAGTATTATGTACAGTTCTGATTGCCACAATATAGGAGGATGTGACTACACTGGAAAGGGTGCAGAGGAGACTCACCAGGACGTTGCCTGGGATGGAGTGCCTAAGTTATGAAGAAAAATGGATAGGCTGTGCTTGTTCTCCCTCAAGCATAGGAGGCTGAGGGGAAATCTGACTGAGGCATAAGATAGGGTCGATAGCTGGAAACATTACCCCACAACAGAGGAAACTATAATGAGAAGTCATATGCTTAGGTAAAGGGTAAGAGGTTTAAAAGGGTATCTGAGAAAGGACATTTTCTCCTGAGGGGATGTGGGGAGGGGTTGGAACGCACTGCCTGAGGGGGTGGTGGAAGAAGATACTCTCTATCTAGACTACCACTTGAATTGCCGAGGCTTTGGACCAAGTGCTGGTAAATGGGATTACTATGGATGGGTACTTGATAGCTGGAACAGACACGTTTCTGAGCTGAATGACTCGATTACCATGCAAACGGATGTAGAATGTTTAAAGGAGTGTGCAAAAACATGGCAAACGGACTATTAAATTTTAAGCAACACACAACATGCTGGACGAACTCAGCAAGCCAGGCAGCATCCAGGCAGGAGAATAAACAGTCAATCTTTTGGGCCATGACCCTTCATCAGGACTGGAAAGGAAAGGAGAAGCCAAAGCAAATCAAAATTGCGATTAAACTTCAGAAAATAAATTCTATTTTTGGTAGGAAGAATAAAAAGGTGGAACAATATTGAAGTAGTGTGAGACATTAAGTATTACAGTTCATTCTAGAAGCACAAAGTTAATATGCAAGCAATGAGGAAGGAAAATAGGAACGATGAGCTCTTATTGCAGAGAAAATTCAAGGGAACTATTGCTATTACTACACATGGTTTTGGTTGAGACCACACTCAGTGACTACATACAGCTGTGGTTTTCTTAGTAAAGAAAGGATATTGTTGACTTTGAGGTGAGGATGTGAAAGTTTGCGGATTGATGGGATGAGGGGTTCATTCAGGAACTAAAGTTTGGCCAGACTGATCCCAGATTGACTGCAGGTCAGCTAAACAAACTGGGATCTCATTGAAACTATATTTAGTGGGTGCTATGAGAGCATCAGGATGGCAGGGTGGAAATACATTTCTACCTAAAGGTGGTGTAAGGCACTCATTCCCTCCATTAGCCTGCAGGTCATCCTTGGGTAAAGTGCAGCACCTGATTAGCTCCCCGATCAGAGTCACATGAAGCCACAGGGGGGGTGGTGGATGGTCGTATGAGCAGCTGGTGCATATCACAAATCCCGGTTATGTGACCACTGACGCCAGGTAGACAATTTCTGAAGTGTATTGTTAATGGCTGGGGTCACCTGTCTTGTAAAGCCACTTCTGCAGAACAATTTGCCAAGAACAATCATGCTCATGGGACCATGGTGGCCTATGTCATACAACTGGGCATATAATGGTGATGATGAGAGCATCTCTTCTGATATCAGAGTCCAGAACCAGGGCCAGATTCTCAGTGTGCTGCGCCACTATTTAAGGCTGTGATGAGGGAGAATTTCTCCCTTCAGAGGGTTGTGAATTTTTGGAATATTACAGTTCTGTGGTTAAAGACTGAGATGCAAAAATATTCGAATTAAGTAGGAATCCAGTCTTCTGGAGACAGGGAAGAAAAATGGAGTTGAGACCAAAGATCAGATCAGTAATAATTGTACTGAACGACAGAGCAGGTCTGGGGCCTCTGAGTGACCTACTTCTTATCCTACTTCTAAATTCAGGGTTGTATATCGATTAGATTTTTTCAAATGAACTACATACAATATTCTCTCTCTATCTCACTAAAACACACAGATTCCCTGCTCAAAATAACATTAGTGGGCCACTGCCAGTTATTACAGACTTAGTGAATGGTTTATAATCAGCTTGCCGGACATTTGGTCCAGTCTGGGAGTTGGGGTGCTTCTTAATATAAAGGTGGGGTACTTCACCACTTAACTCTTGAGCAGTTAATTTCCCCCAGAATTAAAACCGATTGTTCCTTCCAACTCTCCAAGGAATGGAAAGGTTCATCCACTCCCTCCAAAACAGGTTTTGCAGGATAGGCAGGGACTGAAAGCCAGGCACTTCCCAGTGAGGAGGGAACAAGTATGAATTGTACTGTACCGTCAAACCGAGGACTGATAAAACCCAGAGAGATTATTCTTTGGCTTAGACACACAAAGACAGGGGGAATAGAATAAAAATCCAGGATTGGGATCATTATCCAAAGATGTTCCATATTTTCCTAAGTTTCTCAAATGATTCCTCACTTACACATTGATTGGATTATTCTAAACACCAGAAACTGAAGCCAGTATCAAATCAGTATGCAGTTCATGTACAGCTTTTCCAGTTCAGTCATCTGCCACTATGGAGAGAGCCCGCAGCTCACTGAGCTTAGCTTCGTTCTCCTTCTGCCGCTCTTCATCACTGATACCCTGCTGGTCAATTTGGCCAGTGAGGTCTCCGAATATCTTGGACATTTCTGTGTAATATACAACCTGCAAAAAGAAACACAAACATCTGGTGAAATCGATGTTAAAACAGTACAGTCTTCACATTTCATAACACACCAAAGCTTCAGTGACCACCATCTCATTCTGCTAATCTATCCACCAAGTGTACCCAATCTTGGTTCTATCTCTATTGCGCAATTCATCTGCAACGGAATTAGCTGGCTCACATTTGAGCAGTGTGCTGCAGTAAATGGTCTATCTGACAAAAATAGACAGACTTTCATAACAGCTTTCAGAGCTTTCAAAACTGCCTTACAATTAATTCAGTACTTCCAAAGTGAACTCACTCTCACAACGTGGAAAAGTGGTTGTGCGCAGTAAGCTTCCATGAACAGCCAACGGAATAATGACCAGATGTGGGCTGGTTTGCTTTCAGAGTTACATAACAGAAACAGGCCTATCAGCCCAACACATCCATGCCAACCATAAATCACTCCTCTCCACTAACTAAAATCTTCCCCTCCAAACTCTCTGGCCACTCACCTACACTAGGGACAATTAACAGAAGCCATTTAACTCACTAACCAGCATGCCTTTGATATGTGGGAAGAAACTGGAGCTGTCCCGGAAAACCACGTGGTCACAGGGAGAACATGCAATATAACACAGACAGAACTGAGGTCAGGATCGAACCTGGGGTCACTGCAGCCGCAAGACAGTATCTTTACCTGGTATAATTTATATGTGGCTTCAAACAGGGGTTAAAGACAATACCTCACTGCCAAATCTCAGTGGTGAAAACAGTAAAGGTTGACCTTACAATTAACATTCACATACTACAAAGGATCTATGATTGTCTTTGAGCAGGCAAGAAACCAGTTTAATGAATGTTTGCAGTTACAATTTAATGCTATTTAATTAATTATAGACACAGGTATATTAACCAAATTGAGACAGGAGACTGGATTATGAGGAAGTTAATTACAAAAGAGTTAAATTGAACAAAATTTGAGCACATGGAATTGCTGGTGTTGATCTGAGATCTAGTTCATAAAAAACAAGGAGGTGGAATAAAAAAGTCATTTTCATGTTAGGCGGCAGTAACTAGCAGAGTGTTGTACAGATCAGTGCTGGGTCCTTGCCCAGCATCAACATTCAGTGGCCATTTTATTAAGCATCTCCTGTACCTAATAAAATGGCCATTGAGTGCATACTGTTGTCTTCCACTGCTGTAGCTCATCCATTTCAAGGTTCGAGTGTTGTGCATCCAGAGATGCCCTTCTGCACACCACTGTTGTAAAGTGTGGTCATCTGAGTTACTGTCACCTTCCTGCCAGCTTGAACCATTCTGGCCATTCTCCCCTGACCTCTCTCATTAACAAGGCGTTTTCGCCCACAGAACTACCACCTCTGGATTTTATTTTTATTTCTCATTCTCTGTAAACGCTAGAGACGGTGTGTGAAAATCACAGAAGTTCAGCAGTTTCTGAGATACTTAAACCACCCCATCTGGCACCAACACTCATTACATGATCAAAGTCATATATATCACATTTCTTCTCCATTCAGATGTTTGGGCTGAACAACTGAACCTTTTGACCATGTCTGTGTGCTTTTATGCATGGAGTTGCTGCCACATCATTGACTGATTAAGTAGGCATCCGTTAGTCTTGCGAGATCGTGGATCTGTGCCTGGGAAGTCTTCACTCTCCAGGGCGCAGGCTTGGGCAAGGTTGTATGGAAGACCAGCAGTTGCCCATGCTGCAAGTCTCCCCTCTCCATGACACCAATGTTGTCCAAGGGAAGGGCATTAGGGCCCATACAGCTTGGCACCAGTGTCGTCGCAGAGCAATGTGTGATTAAGTGCCTTGCTCAAGGACATAACACGTTCCCTCGGCTGGGGCTCGAACTCACGACCTTCAGGTCGCTAGTCCAATGCCTTAACCACTTGGCCACGTGCCCACTTGACTGGTTAGATATCTGCTTTAACGTGCAGGTGTACCTAATAAAGTGGCCACTGAGTGTATATCAATGCTTTGGATGAACAAGGGCTCCTGCATCTCTTAATGGCTGACTTTCTAGCATTGTTTCTAAGACAGTCTCAAGGTGTTGGACAGAACTGGAGTGACCTATGGTGCAGCAGACATCAATAGTTTCATCTGCCCTCAAAGCCATCAAGATAATCCAGAGATAATTCCCTGCAGCGGGTATGCCACTCAGCACCAACAAGCTGATCCTACAAAAGCTTGTAAATTACTTGTGCTACGATAGGAATTAGAAATTCACTTCAATATCTGTGACACCCTGAGTGAACAAATCTTTAAATTTCAAGCAGGTAATCTGAATTTAGTCATATGAAAGATTCAACACCCCTTTGACCTTCTGTTGAGTTGATAAAGAAAGCAGAAATGGAAATTTTACTACTCAGGATTTAACTCCAAATGCATTGAACACTTCTTTTCTTAAATTAGCTTTATTTGTCGCATGTACATCAACTTATCAAAACATATAGTGAAATGTGTCATTGCTTCAAAGTAAATCAGCGAGGACTGTGTTGGGCAGCCTACAAGAGTCACCACACATACGACACAACATGGCATCGCTAACTCTAACTGTAATTCTTTTGGAATGTGGAACACTGGAGCACTGGAGGAAACCCAGACGGGTACAGGGCGAACATACGATCTCCTTACGGCAGGAAATTAGCCCGAATCAGAAACCACCGGTGCCGCAAAGCATTGCGCTAACCACTACACTACCGTTGGTCTTGGAATTACTTCCATGTAAGTGAGCAATATGTCACCAACTACTTAAAAATCCTCAAATAACAATCAGCTAGATGAAAGACATAATTACATGGATTGGACTATTTCCATAGAGAAGACACAGGAAAGCCATTAAGCTTGAGGAAGCTGCCATGAACAGACAGAAAAAGGCACTACATCCCTGCACAACCAGTCCCTCCATGAAGGAAATACTTCACACAGTAAGACCATAAGACATAGCACCAGAATTAGGCCATTCCATCATGGCTGGTCCCGGATCCTACTCAACCCCATACACCTGCCTTCTCGCCATATCCTTTGATGTCCTGACTAATCAGGAAACGAGCAATTTCCGTTTTCAATATACACACAGACATGGCCTCACCACAGTCTGTGGCAGAGCATTCCACAGATTTACTACTCTCTGGATAAAAAAAATTCCTCCTTACCTCTGTCTAAAGGCTTGCCCCTCAATTCTGAGGCTGTGCCCTCTAGTTCTGGATACCCCCACTATAAGAAACATCCACCCTATCTAATCCTTTTAACATTCAGTAGATTTCAATGAGGTACCCCCTCATTCTTAAAATTCCAGTGAGTACAGGCCCAAAGCTGCCAAACACTCCTCATATGTTAACTTCATTCCCAGACTCATCATCATAAACCTCCTCAGGGCTCTCTCCGATGACATCTTTTCTGAGATATGGGACCCAAAACTGTTGACAATACTCCAAGTGCAGCCTGACTAGTGTCTTATGAAAGCTCAGCATTACCTCCTTGCTTTTATATTCAATTCCCTTTGAAATAAATGCCAACATTGCATTTGCCTTCTTTACCACAGACTCAACCAGTAAACTAACCTTCTGGGAGTCTTGCACAAAGACTCCTAAGTCTCTGTGCACCTCTGATGTTTGACCCTTCTCCCCATTTAGATAATAGTCCGCACTATTGTTCCTTTTACCAAAATGTATTATCATACATTTCCCATCACTGTATTCCATCTGCCACTTTTTTGCCCATTCTTCCAATTTACTGCAATCACATTGCTTCCTCAGCACTACCTACCCTTTCACCTACCTTTGTATCATCTGCAAACTCTACCACAAAGCCATCAGTTCCATTATCTAAATCATTGACAAACAATGTGAAAAGTAGCAGTCCCAAAGCAGACCCCTGAGGAACACCACTAGTCACGGGCAGCCAACTAGAAAAGGCCTCTTTTATTACCACACACCGCCTCCTGCCAGTTAGCCACTCTGCTAAACATGCCAGTATTTTCCCTCTAACACCATAAGGTTTTATCTTGTTAAGCACCTTATCAAATGCCCTCTGAAAATCCAAATAAATTACATCCGCTGCCTCTCCTTTGTCCACCTTGTTTCTTACTTCCTCAAAGAACCCTAACAGATTTCTTAGGCAAAATTTCCCTTTACAGAAACCATGCTGACTTTGACTTATTTTATCATTAGTCTCCAAGTACCTCAAAACCTCATCCTTAATAATAAACTCCAACATTTTCCCAACTAGTAAGGTTAGGCTAACTGGCCTATCATTTCCTTCCTTTTGCCTTCCTCCCTTCTTAAAGAGTGGAGTGACATTTGCAATCTTCCAGTCTTCTGGGACCATGCCAGAATCAAGTGATTCTTCAAAGATCATGACCAATGCATCTGTTAACTCTTCAGCAACCTCTCTCAAGACTCTGGGATGTCGTCCATCTGGCCCAGGTGACTTATCCACTTTAAGACCTTTGAGTTTTCCTGGCATTTTTTCCTTTGTAATAGCATTGGCACTCACGGACCTCTGGCACACTACTAGTGTCTTCCACAGTGAAGATGGATGCAAAGAACTCATTAAGTTCAACTGCCGTTTCTTTGCCCCCATTACTACCTCATCAGCAGCATTTTCCAGTGGTCCAATATTAACTCTCACATCCCTTTTACTGTTTATATAACAGAAAAAATCTTTTGGTATCCTTTATATTATTGGCTAGCCTGTCCTTATAATTCATCTTTTCCCTTCTTGATGCTTTTTTAGTTGCCTTTTGTTGGATTTTAAAAGCTTCCCACTCCTCCAACTTCCCACTCACTTCTGCTACCTTACTTGCCATTTCATTGGCTTTTATGCAGTTTTTAACTTCCTTTGTCAGCCACAGTTGCCCACCCCTGCCATTTGATAACGTCTTCATCTGTGGTACATATCTATCCTGCGCCTTGTGAGCTATTCCCAGAAACTTCAGCCGCCTCTGCTCTGCCATCATCCCTGCCAGTATTCTCCTCCAATCCACCTGGGCAAGCTCCTCTCTCAATCCTCAGTAATTCCCTTTATTCTATTGCAATACTTATGACTTATGCCTCTCCGTCTTAAATTGCATTATGAATTCAATCATATTATGATCACTGCCTCCTAAGGGTTCCTTTAGGTTACACTCCCTAATGAGATCTGGGTTATTACACAACACCCAATCTAGCCTTTCCCTGAGTAGGCTCAAGCAATAGCTGCTCTAAAAAGTCATCTCTTAGGCATTCAGCAAATTCCCTCCCTTGCGATCCGACACCAGCCTGATTTTCCCAATCCACTTGCATATTAAAGTCCCCCATTACAATTGTGTCATAACCCTTATTACATGCCTCTTCCAGCTCCCTTTGTAATCTCAACCCCACATCTTGGCTACTATTTGGAGGCCTATCTATCACTCTCATCATGTTGCTTTTTACCCTTTCAGTTCCTTAGCTCTACTAACAAAGATTCAACATTCCCTGACTGCATGTCAGCTCTTTCTAAAGATGTAATTCCATCTCTTACCAAAAGAGCCACACCACCACCTATGCCTTCCTGTCTGTCCTATCGATACAAAAAAATATACTTTGATGTTAAGCTCCCGACTATGGCCTTCTTTCAGCCTGAAAGCTTCTTTTCGGCATCTGGTTTGAAATTTTAATGGTTTCTTGGACACTAATTAATATCAGTGAGGGTTACTTCTGAACAAATAACATTGAAATCAAATTGAAACCGTGCAGAAAACATTATCCTTCTCGTTCTGAGACAGTGATCTGCTAAACTGCAGATTTCTCAAAATTAATAGTCACTTGAGAAACAGTACTGATAAATCAATGGTTGACTGTATTGAAAAACAAATAAAGAAGAGAATCAAGTTGGTCTAGACAGACAAAAGAAAGAGCTCCACCGTTGGGTATTATCACAAAGAATAAATGTGGAAGGCTCTGTATAGGCAGTACAAGCATATTCTATTCATTAAGTTATAAAATACCTTCAGAAATGTGGGAGACACAGATATTTTCATCCTAACAAAATAGCTAAATTAAGCTACAGTGCCTGGAGATTCATTCCCAAATAGTAGAACTGAATATTGTTTTCAAGTTGTTTTCTCTTCTGAAATTCATTTATTGTCTTTAATATTATATTCCTTACCAGGGTTGAATTTTCAGGCAGTATACTCAGCCTACAGTGGCTATAAAAAGTATTCACCGCACCACCCCCCCCACCCGCTATAAGTGTTCATGTTTTATTGTTTTACAACATTGAATCACAGTGGATTTAATTTGACACTTTTTGATGCTGATCAACAGAAAGAGACTCTTTCGTGTCAAAGTGAAAACAGATCCCTGCAAAGTGATCTAAATTAATTACAAATATAAAACACAAAATAATTGATTGTGTAAGTATTCACCACCTTTAACATGATACACCAAATCATCACTGGTGCAGCCAATTGGTTTTACACCTGGATCTGGCAGGTCCAACTGTTGTTGAGTCAGTATCCTGGCAAAAACTACACCATGAAGACAAAACAACACTCCAAGCAACTCTGCAAAAAGGTTATTGAAAGGCACAAGTCAGGAAATGGATACAGGAACATTTCCAAGTCACTGAATATTCCTCAGAGTACAGTTAAGTCAATCACCAAGAAATGGAAAGAATATGGCTCAGCTGTAAATCTGCCTTGAGCAGTCCATCCTCAAAAACTGAGTAACCATGCAAGAAGGGGACTAGTAAGGGAAGCCACCAAGAGACCTATGACAACTCTGGAGGAGTTACAAGCTTCAGTGGCTGAGATGGGAAGAGACTGTGCATACAACAACTGCTACCAGGTGCTTCACCCATCATGGCCTTATGGAAGAGTGGCAAAGAGAAAGCCACTGTTGATTAAAACTCACATTAAATCTCAGCTAGAGTTTGCCAGAAGGCATGTGGGAGACTCTGAAGTCAGTTGGAAGAAGGTTCTATAGTCTGATGAAACCAAAATTGAACTTTTTAGCCATCAGTCTAAATGCTATGTTAGGCGTGAGCTAAACACAGCGCATCATCAAAAACATACCATCCCTACCATGAAGCATGGTGGTGGCTGCATAAAGCCAAAGCTACACAGGAACGACTTGAAAACAACAAAGTTAATGCCCTGGAGTGGCCAAGTCAGGGTCCAGACCTCAACCCAATTGAGAATTTGTGGCTGGACTTGAAAAGGGCTGTTCACTCACGATCCCCATGCAATCTGACAAAGCTTGAACAGTTTTGTAAAGAGGAATGGAGAAAAATTGTAGTTTCCATTTGTGTGAAGGTGATAGAGACCTATCCACAGTCTCAAGGCTGTAATTGCTGCCAAAGGTACATCTACTAAATACTGACTCGAAGGGGGCGAATACTTATGTCCCCTTCAGATTATTTTGTGTTTCATATTTGTAATTAATTTAGATCACTTTGTAGGTATCTGTTTCCACTTTAACACGAAAGAGATTTTTTTCTGTTGATCAGTGTCAAAAAAATGCCAAATTAAATCCACTGTGATTCAATGTTGTAAAACAATAAACCATGAACACTTCCAAAGGGGTTGAAAACTTTCTTACAGGCACTGTATGGCATTAAATTCTCTTTGAAACAACACATGACAACCAATGCTCAGAATGAGCACAGATTCTGAGATCAATTCTGTTTTTACCCCAGATGCATTGCCAAAGCCTCATCTCATTTTATCTGGTATGGGATGGGGGCGGTGGGGGGAGGTGATAGGGCTACTGCACAGGATTGAAGCTCCAGAGAGTTGTAATCTTAGTCAGTTCCATCACGGGTCACGTTCAGTAGTCTCCATAGTATCCAGGACATCTCCAGGAAGCAATGCCTCAAAAAGTCAGCATCCATCATTAAGGGCCCCCTTCACCCAGGACATGCGCTCTTCTCATTGCTACCATTGAGGAGGAGGAACAGGAGCCTAAAGGCACATACTCAACAATTCAGGAACAGGTGCTTCCCCTCTGCCAACAGATTTCTGAATGGACATTGAACCCATGAACACTACCACACTACTTCTTAAAATTTTTATTTTTGCACTACTTATTTAACTATTTAATATATACTTACAGTAATTAATTTTTTTCTCTATTATTATGTACTGCTGCTGCAAAGACAAATTCTATGACAAGGGAAGGAGCTTAGGAGGAAACAATGGTGACTAACGGTGACTCCTTTGCTTTCATCTTCGAAAACAGCTCTATTTCCATCTTTAATATCTCTATCTTTCCCTTTCAGGGTTCATTTGAAGACCCTGACCAGGAATTACATGCTGACTTTGGTTCTTTGCGGGAATGGGACCCGCTCTTGGGGTTTCACAACTGGCTGTTATTTGACATGCCAAGGACATGGCCAAAGAGCTCAGCTTGCCTTCGGAGGGCCAAGATCTCATAGCTCTGGAGACGGGCAGTTCGAAGGTTGGTGTCCCGGCAGGAGATCTTTGGGCACAGAGCTCAGAAAAAGCAACGCAACGGACTTTTAACATCGTAAACCAGCGAGTTGTTTGTTATGTCTCACACACACACACACACACACACACACACACACACACACACACACACACACACACACACACACAGTGGTATGTCAAAAACCAGGGGAACGAGTAGTCTTTGGGGTACCACAAGTCTGTGTCTTTGCTGTTGCTTCGCTGCACGCTTGAGTGCTCGGTGGTGGGCGCTGATGCTTTTTTTTGCTGGTGGGGGGGGATCATTGCTTGCTGCCGCTTACGCGTGGGAGGGAGGGGAGCTGGGGGGGGCACTTTGGGGTTCTAACATTTAACTATCATTCATCCTCTGTTCTCGTAGACGGTTGCGATGGAGACATAATGTAAAGATTTTTACTCCTCATGTACGTGAAAGATGTAAGAAATAAAGTCAATTCATTCAAGAAAAAGCGTTTCAGGATATATATTGTATACATTTCTCTGACATTAAATGTACCTTTGATATGCCAGTGATATTAAACCTGATTCTGATTTCTTCATATGTCCCAGGACCACCCTTGTTTTTCCTTCCAGTATCTACACTGTGTTATGAAATGCCCCAACCTTTGCTGCCTCCTTAATTGCTGAGGAGATTAAGGCAGATGAGATTCTACCCCCTCCCCACTTCCCACTCCCCATGCTAAGCAGTTTTTACAGCAGCACCAGTGAGAGTGCCCTGACCTGCTGCATCACTGTCTGGTACAGGAATGGCAAAGCATTTGACTGCAAGATCCCACAAAGGATTTTGAGGACTGCTGAGAGGATCATCAGGGTCTCTCCTCCACCCATCAGAGATATTTATCAGGATTGTTGCATACACAGGGCCCTTAGCATTGCAAAGGGTTCCTCACATCTGTCCCACAATCTCTTTGACTCCCCCCCCCCCCACCCCCCGCCCACCATCTAGTATTAGAACAAGGACTGCTAGGATGGGAAACAACTTCTTTCTCCAGTATGTGAGACTACTGAACTCCATGCTACCATCCACCCAGGTCTTATTATAAGACCTTAAGACATAGAAGCAGAATTGGGACATTTGGCCCATTGCATCTGCTCTGCAATTTCATCATGGCTGATCCAATTTTCCTCTCAGTTCCAATATCCTGCTTTTTCCCCGTATCCCTTCATGCCCCGATCAATCAAGAATCTATCAACCTCTGTCTTAAATATACATGACAACTTGGCCTCCACAATTGCCTATGGCAAAGAATTCCACAGATTCACCACTCTCTGGCCAAAGACATTCCTCCCTATCTCCATTCTAAAAAGATACCGCTCTATTCTGAGGTTGCATCCTCTGGTCTTACACTCTCCCACCATAGGAAACCTCCTCTCCACATCCATTCTACTAAGGCCTTTTATCATTCAATAGGTTTGAATAAGGTCACCTCTCATTCTTCTGAATTCTAGTGAATACAGGCCCAGAGCCATCAAATGCTCAGTATGTATGAAGTGTCAGTAGCACCATACTGTTTGCTTTTTAACTTGTGATGTAAATACGTCTTATGGTAAACGTCAATCTTATAACCATATAACAATTACAGCACGGAAACAGGCCATCTCGGCCCTTCTAGTCCATGCCGAACGCTTACTCTCACGTAGTCCCACCAACCTGCACTCAGCCCATAACCCTCCATTCCTTTCCTGTCCACATAGCTATCCAATTATATAGTCCTTAACTTCCTTTGTCAGCCACGGTAGCCTAGCCCCGCTGTTTGAGAACTACTTCTGCGGGACATATCCATCCTGTGCATTATGAACTATTCCTGGAAATGTCAGCCATTTCTGCTCTGGCATCATTCCCACCAGTACCCTTCTCCAAGCCACCAGGGGAATCCCCTCGCTCATGCCTCTGTAATTCCCTTTATTCCATTGTGATACTACATATGTGACCTATGCTTCTTCCTCACAAATTGCAGTAGGAATGCAATCATATTATGATCACTGCCTTCTAATGGTTTCTTTACATTAACCTCCCTAATAAGATCTAGGTTATTACACAACACCCAAACTAAGATAGCAGTTCCCTCAGTAGGCTCAACCATCATCTGCTCTAAAAAGTCATTTCATAAGCATTCAATACATTCCCTCTCTTGCAATCTCACACAAATCTGACTTCCCCAATCCTCCTGCAGACTGACGTCACCCACTACAATTGTGTCATTAAATTTATTACATAAATGCCAAACATTCAGGAGTGGAATATATTTTTTTATTTGTTAATTTATTTCTGGAAATATTACTTAATGTATGAGTTATATGTACTGTGTTGAACACCTTGGTCCAGAGGAATGCTGTTTTGTTTGGCGGTATGCATGTATACAGTTAGAACATAGAAGAGTACAGCACAGGAACAGGCCATTCGGCCCACTATGTTGTGCCGAACCAGCTAAAAAGCAAATCAAAAACACCCAAACACTAATTCTTCCTACCTACACCATGTTCACATCCCTCCATCTTCCTTACACCCATGTGCTTATCCAAACATTTCTTTCTTAAAGCCTCCAATGTATTTGCTTCTACCACTATACCAGGCAGTGCATTCCAGGCATCCACGACTTTGAGTAAAAAAACTTAACCCTCACATCTCCCTTGAACCTACCCCCCTCACCTTCAATGCATGCCCTCTGGTCGAATGGCAAAAAACTTGAACTTGCTTAAAATCTATTCCATCTCAAATGCTTTTTGGTGAAAGATCAGCAACCTGAAACAATGCATTGTTCCACAGATGCTGCCTGATCTGCTGAGTTGCACTTGCTGCTTTCGTTGCTTTTCCATTCATCATTTATTAGTTTGCTGATTCATTTAGCGTGCAAGATTATTTATGGATGAGGTTAACTCCATACTTTTATGCTGAACAATTACGAAAACATCTCACCTTCCAAAGCAAACTCCTTTCAAAAGGACACCACACTAATTCATGACCTGAAATTAAATGAAAGCTGCTTTGGGTTAGGGGTGGATTTTGAAACAAGCCCCACACTTGATCGCACTTAGAAAGCTCCTAAACATCGGTTTGTGGGAGTTGCCATCAGTTGGCAGAAAGTCCTGAATACATACAAGCTTGGGTCAGGGCAGAGAGTTAGTGGTTTGTAGAGGACTCCAGAAATGTGAAAAGATCTGCTGTTTTCTGTTTGTTTTTCAAATTTTTTATTCACACAGTTTCTGGCCAACAGGAAATTGCAGGCTGCTACACGGATCACTTCTGTGATTGACTCAGCAAAGGAAAGAGGGGGCTTAATCTCCTTTTCCTTATTTAAAGTGAGTTATATTGATATCTTCACATTAGATGAGGCAATTATTGAATCTGGATATCTTAACTTTAAAAAGTTTTATTAAAGAAAACGGTTACATTTGGTTGCAGTCAATTTTTTAATCAGAAAAATTAATGTTTTATATGTTTTGCAAACTAGTACTTAGTGGTTTTTGAACTAGCCCAATAAATGTAACTGGCTCCAATCCTATGTGCCTGCTGCATACTCTAATGAGTATGGCAAAGATGGAAATAGGATCACAAGACACTATTTCTTCTCTAGAAAGTTTAGAGAACTTAAAAACCCGAGGTTTTAAAACATTCAAATTCCCAACACTTTCATCTTATTCCCAACACTCAACACGTTTTCTTGAGCAATACAATGCCTCATGGTCTGACAGAAAGTGGTGTACTGCAGCTGTTGCCTCACATCTCCAGCATGCCGAAATCTATCCTGACCCCTAATGCTGTCTGTGTGGAGTTTGTCCGGTCCCTCCTCCTACGAATCCTTGCAATTTCTCAGGATGCTCTCTGGTTTCCACCCACATCCCAAAAACACGTGGGTTGGTAGGCCAATTGGCCACAGTACATTGACCCTCATATGCAGGTGTGGCGTTGATGTGAATGTGGGAAGAATTAAACAATAGGATTAGTGTTAATGGGTGCTTGATGGTTGACTCAGCCACAGTGGGCTAAATGACTAATTACACCCAACCAAAATGTTTTAAGACCTTCTTTTAGTTTCAAAGCTTGATACTGTAAGTATCATTTGTGAGATACAATCAATTCAAAAAGGAAACAACTGAACTTGCTCTAAATCTACTATGAATATACAATATGCTCAAAGTACGCTCCCCTACTATAGCGTTTGCAGGAACTCAGCAGGTAAGGGAATTTTCCTTATTAATATCCCGAGTCCTACCAGCCCACTGAGGATGCTTACAATACCGAGTTGCTCCATATATTGGTAGGATTTCACAGTGTAGTTCAAGTTTCCAACCCAGTTCTGATCTCTGAGGAGTGCGCTAGAGGAGGTGTTTCACACTCAGCTAGAGGCAGAGGGCCAGGAAAAGGACATGCTCATCCAATTGCTTAGACCACGTGCATAGACTAGTCACACAGAGACAGGGGCCAGGTGTTAACTCTATTCTCTTTTCTCCCTGCTATTTGAAACCCAAAACCTGTCAATGCAGATACTGCAAACAATGGTACCTGATGTATTGCTGTAAAACACCCAGTAAAGAAACAGAGTTACATTTGGTTGTAGTCAATGATTTCAAATCAGCTATTTATTATATTTTTTTGCAAACAGACAGTTAGTGGTTTACTAATTACTTATAAGTGTGTACGGTTTTGTATCGGAATGGTGCGCACACAAACGTATCACAAGTGCCTTTCTTAACTATAAATCAGTCGAGGAACTCAGCCTAAAATGATCAATAGTACACCTTGAGAAAAATTCTGAAAATATTCTGCAGTGAGACGGTTTATTACATTCCAGAGACAAATCTCTTCAGTGTCACCTGAACTTACCTTCTGTCAATTTGGGTCAAACACCTCCATCCCACACGGATGCACTGCTCAGCTTGTTTCCAGCTACCAACTAATGGTCGTGTGGGCTGCAGTGAGTAATACAGCTGTTACTGGCTTGTGAACTTCACCCAGAGCAGCCCCCACATCCAAGAAGGCATCTAGTAATCTAATCACATTCTTCAAGAAATTGTCTCTTACTGATCCTTCCTTCCCTCCAATGTTTGAAAAAGTCAGTAGTTCTGATTGAATTCATGTTTTATATAAAAAAAGTTGTAATAATATTTGTTGATTAAACAGAAAAGTCTGTCAATATAGTACATGGGTTAAATACTAACTGGCTGAAATGATCAAAATGATCATATTTTGAAGTTAGTTAAAGAGAGATTTTTGTTGTTGATCCCTTGTGTTCAGACAGAGAAGGCAGTGCTCAGGACATAAGGCCATTTTTATAATAAGAAACAGCACAGACTGAACGGAACAAACAGCAAACTGTATACTCTGGAGACTGGTGGTTCACTTTCACAGTAAGCCCTCATGAGGTCACATGGTTTTTTTTACAAGTTCCCACATCTGACCAGACGTGGGTGGGGAGAATTTCAGTTGGGTGCCTTGTGTACTGCTTGACTTTAGGTCAAACAACACACAAGAGGGATGTTCAATCCCCATACACGATTCAGAGAAGTACCACAAGTCTGATCTCAGGCACCAGAGAAATATTGCAGGATTTTGGGCTTTTCAGCACTGAAAGCAGAGACTGAAACAGACTGAAGATTTCATAATGTAATAAGATTCTCAAATTAAGTCATTATAAAATAGTGATCTTTGAACTGGTTTCAATCTTAACTTTTTAGTTTCATATTTCTTAATGCAGTTACCTAAACAAAACTGTAAATTTTTTCCACTAACTTCTTCCTTTTTGCACCCTTCCCCTTCATATGTCATCCATGTTTTGAAGCAGTCTTATTAATATTTTGCAACTAAATTGTTCATGGCAGCAATCCTAAATTTTATTTAAAGTTTATCCCCACTTTTTCTTGACTACAGCAATAGTTTCTCTCCATTACATCCCATCATGAAGCACTGCAGTACCTGTTAGAATTTGATAATCCCAAGAGAACACAAGCCTAGACTCAGCAAAAGAAGCCTTTGTAACAGGAGATTTCATCCCGTGGAATTTAACCCTTTCAACCCTGGTGCAATTCTGTAAATATGTGCAGTACCCCATCCAAGACGGATGTCCTTGCTCAGCTGTAGTGCCAAGAATTGAGCACAAATCTTCACAGAGAACCCTGAGAACTATCGTCAGTTCCACTCCTCATTCTTCTGAGACAGCCCACACATCCCAAATTGTTCTTATTTTTTAAATACTAGTCCACAAGTTTTTATGAAATTTTGTATTTGGACACAAATCCCTCAATTACAACACTTAGCACTTTGACTCATCTTTCTCAATTTCAAAGTCATCCATCTGCCATTTTTCTTTAGAAGAAGCACACGTAAGGTGAAAGTTTAATAATAACGCCTGAAGTTACTTTTTCAGGGGTGATCAGTACCATAAGTGGACAACAGATAAGAATGTTGTTTTTTCTGCGACTGGGTGGGTTGGGGAAATGGTGATGGAAGGAAGCGAGGAGATAGTACAATTATTAATTGCCAGCTTTGGAGATAAGAAACCGCAGATTCTGGAATTGGGAGCACAAAACAAACTGCTGCAGGAACTCAACAGGTTGAGAAGCATCTGAAAAGGGAAGCCTATAGTCAACATTTCAGGTTCAAAGGGCCTAGACCTGAAACATCAGCCATGCATTTCCTTTCATAGATGCTGTCTGACCCGCTGAATTCCTCTGCAGTTTGTTGTTTGCTCCAACTTCCAATACTATCCGCTTTGGGTAGGAGACAAGTTGCTGGACCTAAATTTGGGCAGCATGGTAGCGCAGCACTTTATAGTACAGGTGACCCAGGTTCAATTCCCATCGCTGCCTGTAGGGAGTTTGCACATTCTCCCCGTGACCGTGTGGGTTTGCTCCGGGTGCTCCGGTTTCCTCCTACAGTCCAAAGACGTATCAGTTGGTAGGTTAATTGGTCATTGTAAATTGTCCCGTGGTTAGGCTAGGATTAAGTTGGGGATTGCTGGCCAGCTTGGCTTGAGGGGCCAGAAGGGCCCACTCTGTGTCATATCTCAATAAATAAACTTCAAATTAATTACCATCGATGATCAAACTGAAGAATGACCTCGAAATTGAATCCATACAACCAAGTGAAAGCCCCACTGAGAAATGAAACCATCGGTGTAGTGGCGAAATAGATCTGTAAGTTACATCAGAGATCCTCATGCAGAGGTTGTTAGGTCACTGAATGGGCTAGAACTAGTGATGGCAGCAGAGGACAAGAGGTTTTTTTCAAAGTACAATGTTTAAAAATTTGTATATACAGTTTTGTAATGATTAATATGGCATGAGCAAGTAAAATAAAATGAAAGGCATGACTTTCACTGCTAGCGCCAGCTGAATGGGTTGAATGACCACCTGTAATTCCATGAGCGCAGATGTAATGAAGGATGTGATATACGTACATCTGGCTCATAACTTACTACAGTCTGGTTGTCAGATACCGTAAGTATTTAAACAGTAAGTTGCACATGCTCTGAATTATGGGGACTACACCACTGATTCCTGGAGGCAGTAAATTGATATATTTTTTCACTGTAGTTTGCTTGATTATTCACAAATAGTCAACCACTTGAAAAATCGACTCTGATCCTACAGATCTCCATCGGATTCAGTTATATGCAAGTTCAGATTGAGGTCTGTATGGACCTAAGAGAATTGACCGAACACAAATTCGCTTGTAGCATGGAAACATCACTATAGGGAACTGCTAAAGCACAGCACATTGGATCTTCTCAGCTCAAAAACTGGAGCAGAGTGAGCGACCAGGTAGGAAGGAAAAGGCCAGCACCTATATAGAAAAGTTCACAACCTCAAAACTGCCCAGAGAACATTGCAATGAATTAATTAGTCTTGAAGTGTTGTTATTGATGTTGGAAATGCAGTATATAAAGAAGGTAGCTAAACGCTAGTCCTTTAAAAGATGAGTCAGGGGAATCAATAATGGGAGAAAGCTAAGCAGCAGAGATGCTAAGTAATTATTTTGGATTAATGGCAGAAGACACTAAAAGACAGCCCAATAAGAATAGATAATAAAGGGGCTTCTGGAAGGGAGGAACTTACAGCAATCTGTATCACCAGACAAGGTAAGCTAAAGAGGCTAAAAGCCCACATCCCCTGGATTGACTGCATCAAAGAGTCTTAATTAAGTGGGTACGGAAGTGCTGGATGTATTGGTTGTAATCCAACCATAATTCCCGGATTCAGATGTTGTAATAGATTAGAAAATAACAAACATAATGCCACTATTCAAGAATCGAATGAGGCAGAAAGCAGGAAACTGTTGGCCAACTTTAATCTATTTTGTTGTTGGGGACTGATGTCATCTATTACTAAGAAGGTAACACTATGATATTTGGACAATCATATGACAGCAGAATCAATATGCTTTTATTAAAGGGAAATTATGTTTGACAAACTTACTAGAGGTGTAAGAAGCATATTGGATAAAGGGTAACCAATGAATAGAACCTATTTGGATTTACACAAGGAATTTGATTAAAAAATATCACTTACTGCACAAGATAAGTATACACAGAGTTAGGGTAATAAATTGGCAGGGTGGCTAGCTAATAAAAGTGGAAACAGTGGGAGAAATGGTACTGCCAGGGATCTCATCTATTTATAATCTATATGTATTACTTAGAATGAAGGGACCAAGCCTACCACAGAAACATTTGGTGATGATAGGTGGATTATAAAGTTGTGAGGAATACACTAAAAGCTTGCAAAGGAATATGAACAGGTAAATTAATGAGTAAAAAGTTGACACGTAAAGTAAAATGTGGGAAAATGTGAGATTATCTACCCTGGAAAAGCAAACTATTACTTGGGACAAGAAAATGTTGACGTACAATTGGATCTGAGGGTCTTGGTATAGTAAATACACCATTTAGCATGCAAATATAGCAAGTAAATAGGAAGGCTAATCGAATGTTGGCCTGTATTGCAAGGGGAATGGGGTATAAAATTAGCAACGTTTCGATACATTACAGGACAATGGAGAGGTTGCATATGGAGTATGCCACATAGTTCGGTCTCCACACTTAAGGAGATATATATACACAATAGGCTGAAACTTGGGATGAAAGGGGTTACATATGAAGAAATGTTACTTAGGCTGGGACTGAAGGAAAATGTAAGGTGACCTTACTGAAAAATGAAGGATTCTGAGTTGATTTGACAGGATGGTTGCTGTTTTTTTCTTTTAGGTGTATTAGAATTAGAGGGTATAGTTTCAGGAAAAAAGCGTCATCCACTTCAGCTGAGGATGAAGAATTTCTTCTCTATAGGGTCATGAATCTTTGAAATTCATGAGAGAAGGTGGAAAGTGACAAGATTCAAACTACAACGGTGATGAGGGGTGTGGGACAAATGCAAAGAAATTCAGCAGAATCTTGATGGATAGCAAAATAGGCTTGAGGTGTCAATGGCAAAATTCTGCTTCCCATGTGAAATTCTGTCTACACAAAGCAAGGACCTTAATTAAGTAGGATCATGACAATCTAGTTTAATGATATTGCTTAAGAAATAGCTAGTTCCTAGTACACCATAGAGAACTCCCTTGCTCATCTTCAACATACAAAGAAAGGATCTCATTATGGAGCAGACATGTTCCCATCAATATCATCATTACTACAATCAGAGAGGAAATACAGAAGCCAGAAAACAGTCAGTGTTTTAGGAACCACTTCTTTCCCTCCACCATCAGATTTTTGAATGGACAAAGAACTCATGAACACAACCACACTATTTTTTGTGCTCATTTAGTACTACTTACTTAATTTCTATATATTTACTGTATCATTATAATTTATAGTATATTTTATGTATTATAATGTACAGCTGCAACAATACAGCAAATTTCATGACTTAAGTCAGTGATAATAAGCCTGATTCTGATTTTAATGTCCCATCTGAGAAACAGCATCTCTGGCAATGTAGCTTTCTTTCAATATTGGACTGGAACACAAGTCTAGATATTTGTGCTGGAGTCTCTGGAGTGGACTTATGACCTGATGACTGAAAAACCGAGAGTTTCCATCAACACTTCAGAAATACTTCATTCCTATACTGAGCTTTGGGGCAATCTGAGGTTGTGAAAATCATCAATTTTGTTTTTGCCTGATCTCATCTATACAAACCCTTGAAGTCATAAATGACAGGAAAGATATGATTTGGATTACTTTAACACACAGCTTTTACTGTGAGCAAAATCTCAACAATCACCCAAAGAATTTTCTCATTTCCTGTCCCAATATGGAATCACATAACCAGGTGAAAAACAGATTGTTGCACTTAGTGGACTCACAACACAGAACAGACATCAGGCCTGGGCTTGAAATTTGTAAGTGTGCAACACTGCAGGAGGACGAACAGGAAATACAATGTGGAGGCAGCTGAGTTTTGGGCCGAAGTCTCTAAAGGGAACTGCTCCAGTGCCTTTAAGATGCGCATTACAATTGGAACTACCGTTATTCACCTTCAGGGAAATAAAGGCAACGGCAATCAAAAGTGAGGACCAGAGCTGGCTAATAATTTAATCCAGGCTCATGTGCAAGTGTCTGTTCTTATTGTATTGTTTCAAACCGGGTTGTTGGATTAGGAGTGAGCGTGATGACATTTCCAATTTTCTGAGTAGAGAAATTTCTCTTGCACTTTGTCATAAATCACCGATTCCTTGTGTTAGGTTTACAGTCTGCAGATGCAACTTTTGGCAGCTACCATATTAACCTCTTTCATAATTTTGTATGCCTCAACTTAACTCACCTCTCGTTCTGGAGAACACCACCATATATAGTTTCCTTTGTCTCTTTACTAGAAACAATCTAAGAAAATAATTTTGGCAGCTTCCACATTACGCACTTTCATAACTTCGTATGTCTCAAATAACTCATTTCTTGTCCCTGAGAAAACCTATATATATATAGTTTCCTCTACCTTTTCATTAGAAACAATTTAAAAGCTCATGTTAGATGTACAGAATCTGGAGCAACACACAAAAAGCTGGAGAAACTCAGAACTCAGTGGCTCAGGCATCATCAAAGGAAGGAAATGGACAGTTGATGTTTTAGGTTGAAACCCTTCATCAGCTCTAGAAAGAAAGAGGGGAGACAGTCAGCATGGGGAAGGGTGGGAGCAAAGGCTAGAAGGTGATAGGTGGATCCAGGTGAGGGGAGTAATTCGTCTATCACCTGCCAGCTCTTGTCCCAAACATCTTTTACACTGGCAGTCTCTCCTCCTTCTATCCAGAGCTGATGAAGTGTCTCAACCCAGAACATCAACTGTCCATTTCCTTCCTTTGAGGCTGCCCGACCTGCCAAGCGTCTTGTGTTGCTTCAAACAAATCATATTAATGTAACTTCAAGGCAAGGATATTATTCTTTATCTTTGGAGATCAAAATTAAAATATACTTAAAGAACTCCAACCAAAGACACCTACAATCATTGTGAGACTTCCTTACTTTTGTCTTCCAATACCCTGGATGACGAACAATGTACAGTTTACCTCTTTATTTGCTTCCTGCATCTGGTTGTTTACTTCCTGAAGGTCATGAACCTGCATTTGAAAATCCTTCTATTCAACAACATTTGCCAGTTCCTCACCATTTAGAAAATACTGCTTCTCAGCTTACATGAAACTTAATTACCTTGTATTCTCCCACATTATATGCTGCTTCCTTTTTGCCCATTCATTTAACATGCCAACATCCCTTTATAGACCATTGTATCCCCACAGTTCACTTTGCCACCTAGCTTTGCACCAGCAAATCTGTTAACATAAATCTGGCCCCTAAATTAATGTCTACAATTATAAATAGTTCATGCCCCAATACGCTGGTTCATCTGAGTCATTTATATACTATTTGAATAGCTTTGAGGTCAGTATCCACTATCAATAGTCAGAAAACCAAAAAAATCAACCGAGCTATCCAAGTTTACATGTCACCCAACTTCCCATGAGCAAATTCACGTTACGCAACCACCTTGTGTGGTACTTTATCAACAGTCTTTTAAAAAATCAGTACATATTTACTCATTTACAAGATGTGGGTGTCACAGCAAGCTTGCATGTATTGACTGCACATTTGTCCCAATTGTGAGCTGCCTTCTTGAATTACCGTCACCATTCTGTGGAAGTATTCAGACAGTGTTACTGGATTGGAAGTTTCAGGAGTTAGACCCAGCAATGAAGGAGTGACAGTAGCTTTCCAAGCAAGGGTGGGTTTGAGTATCTCAGAAACTGTTTATCTCCTGTGACTTTCACACACAGCAAATGATGCAAAAAAAAAAACAAAAAAATATCCAGTGAGTGGCAGTTCTGTGGGTGAAAATGCATTGATAATGAGAGAGGTCAGAGGAGGACGGCCAGACTGGTTCAAGCTGACAGGAAGGCAACAGTAACTCAAATGATCACATATTACGACAGTGGTGTGCAGAAGAGCATCTGTGAACACACAACATGTCAAATCTTGAAGTGGATGGGCTACAGAAGCCGAAGAATGAGAACATACGGTCAGTGGCTACTTTATTAAGTACAGGGGATACCTTATAAAATGGCCACTGAGTGTATAATATGATTGCTATACTCAGTTTTTTTGGATGTGATCTTCATTGATTATCATGTATATAGCAAAGAAACAGATTCACCAGAATGGTAACTTATTTTTCGATTTGTGCGTTGGTGCTCTTTGCATGTTGTTCTACATTCCACACTGAACCAGGGTTGGTCTCTGACTTTGTCATATTTGAATGAGACATATGGCAAGTTATGAGCATAGTCATAGAGTACTACAATACCAAGAGGTCCTTCAGCCCACCATATCCATGCCAGCCATCAAATACTCTCTATGCTAATTCCATTTACCAGCCGTTGGTCTTCAATGCCTTCAATGCCTCAACAACTCAAGTGCTCATCCATATGTTTCTTAAAAGTTCTGAGAGTCTTTGCTTCTCAAGAAGTGCATCCCAGCTTCCCTTAAGAACCTTTGGCCACCAGTCTTAAAAATGTGGTTTCATATAATCCTGCCATGGCTCCAAGTCATTTAGCACAAATGACAAAATCATATGCACCAGGCAAACAGGTGAGCACAGCTTCAGACAGGTTGATCAAGAGGACTGGCAGTATTGAATGGCCATGTCAAATGGTTTTGTTTATTATCAGAGAATGTATACAGTATACAACCAGAAATACTGGTCTTTGCAGACATCCACAAAACACAGAAGCACTCCAAAACAATGAATGTCAGAAAAATGTTAGAACCCCAAACCCCCTCTGCCCCTTCCCCCCCAAGCAGCAGCAAGCATCAACCTCTCCCCCCCAGCCTGTTTCAGCCAAAAGCGACAGTGCCCACCACCCACCAAGCAATAGCAAAGCAGCTAAAGAAAGACCATGATCTGCAGTCAACAAAAACTATTGTTCACCTGACAGTTGTACATGCTACAGGCTCCCTCTCTCACTACCAAGGGACACAGAGATATCACACATTTTCACATCGATAGGGGAAACTGACAGTCGCTGTTACAATATTACAGTCTGCAGCGTCGTTTTTTTATTCTGAGAGTCTCCGACTCGAGAATTGGCAGCAAACTCTCCCACCGTCGAGAAAAAGAAGGCGAGAGTGCGACCGCTTGACTACAGAGACCTCCACCCAGCAAAATCCTGATGTTCCATCTCCCACGATGCCTCAGCCATCAATACCAGTCTGGAATTGGTTGTCCACAGGGCCGCACCCTGGGGGCACCATTTCCAAGCCACAGTCTACACTAAACAATCCATTTTGTTTCATTATATGTGGTTAGAGCCACCAATGCTTGCTACACTTCTCAAATGTCACTCAACTGAGTGTCTCGATCAGCCACTTCAGAGCCAACCATGCTTCTGTGGGTTTAAAGGCCATATAAGTCAGGAGGCAATTTTCTCACCCAAAGAGAATTAAAACAGAGGATTTATAAAAAAATAATAACCTGGCAGTTTCTCAATCACTATCACTGATCCTTACTTTATGTCCAGTATTTATTTTATTAACTATATTTAAGACTGTCTACAGCTGAGGTGGGATTTGAACTCCTCTTCACATCATTAATCCAGTCCAGTAAAATAAAATCTCTATACCACCACTCTCTGAGGAAATATAGAGACGTCTCTCCTTGACAAACATCACTGTGGCTCATGGTCATTCAACAAGAAGATTCATTATTATCGGATCGAGTGAAAATATTGAAATTCTGTTGCCAGCTGCACACGAACAGTTAGATTAACAATTACTGAAGGGAGCCTGTATCCTGCGTTCTGTCACACTGTGAGTTGATGTACTAACATGCCACGCATCATGGAGGCATCATGGATTAAATGAGCCAAGAAACACTTTTTGAAGAGCAATGTGCCATCAATCCAATCTAGTTTAGATGAAGTGTAAGTGCTGGCAGTATTACAGCTGGTGGCAGTGCAGCAAGGGATTAAAGGGAACTCATCAGTACAATGACAGCATGAGAAACCATATTCATGACACATACAGAAGAGCTGAGAAACAGGCCATTGAAATTAATCATAGGCAATTATATTAAATCCAATTCCAGTACACTTTAAACTAAGTTGCTAATCAAATTAAGACGGAGTCTTCTCCCAGTAGTCATCTTGTCCACTGGAGCTAAGCAGCATTATTGCAGTTTTATATGCCTCTCAACCTGAGGTCAGGAGTATGACTATTTCTTATCTGGAACTCTACAGTTGCTATCATATACTCAGAGCTACCTATTATGTGGGATTTTCTCTCAAATGACAAGTAGGAGCAATAGGATGCCACATTCCAGTCTTACAAAGTTCTGAGCAATCAACAATGCACAATTTATCAACCGCCTAAATTCTGGGTCATGTTTCAGAGCACCCACATCAGCTACATCACCAGTGAAATGCTCCTTGTTCTAATTAGTTCCATTTCTAGGGAAGGGATAAGAAATGATATGGACAGATGTGTTTTAATTTTTTTCCCCAGAGCAAATTACTCCTTCCCTTCTCTGAAGACCTTATTTCTGGAGCAAAGGCTCCACAGTCACCAGCTGCCACTCCCTGTTGCACATAAGTAGCCATCTCTTCTGGTGCCTGTTTCACAGGGAAGAGAGGGCAGGATTAGAAAGAATAGTGATAGGTGGTAAATCTTCCAGTGTATGCATCCCATCCACTGCTGGACAGAAGCAACAGAGTAGGCAATAGGAGGAGAAGTGGGAAATGATGAGGATACACAAAAGAAGGGACATACTTTATCTTATCTCATTCTATCCAGCATTATTGATCATCAGCTGGTGTGCTGTAAACCAAATGCCAGCAGACAGAGCTGTTCTTGTACTCCACTGGAAGTTGCTGCCAGAAAGATCCTCTACATTCACCCACTTGGTAACTTCAGTGAATGTGTGATCAGGCACTTTCTCTTTGCCATTCTCAAAGAGCATGGGCGTAATACTGCAAGTACTAAGGATACAGACACACATACAGTGAATGAAGTTTGATGAGGGGATCCACTTGAAATACTGCAGCAAGTTTGTCCCACCGTTTACGACCCTAAACATTTGGTACCATACACAGCTGCTACTAAATTGTTGCCTGCACAGGATGAAACATGTGCAGGACACGGGGAACTTGGTACTGTATGTAAATTGAAAGACTCGTGCAGCAGCCCAGAGGCTTTCTTCACAGCAGAACAGGACACACTGGAGCCAACACACAGCTAAAGTTCCTTTGAGAGAAGTTCCATGGGAAGATTGTGCTAGTGTCACTGTCTTTCAGAAGCTGCTACAAGGGTTTGGTCTACAGAGGACACTGGCATCCCTTCTATACTCCACAGGATTGCACTATAACAAAAAAGAAAGTCGGAGCCACTCACTGATGTTCCTGGCCTCATAAAGAAATTTCACTCACAGAGAATTTCGTGCACACAGAATGCCTGGTACTCATGGTAGTCAGGGGTCTGCTTGTGCGTTATTGCAGCTTTTCCAACAGCTCTGTCAGAAGCCAGGACAAGGACAAAAAGGATGTTACATCAGGCTGTCAATGCAACAGGACAAGAAATACATCGTGACACACAGCCATCTTGTGCCCATTGAGTTTTACCATCCAGCCATCTCATGCCATTTCTCAAACTGCAGCACTGGATCAGACCAACAAGTTCAAGTGGCACGATCACTGTAAAGGGAAGAACACAGGTTGTCAATGAAAAAACACTGAAAGGTCTAAAGCTGTTTTCTTTGACAACATTTGCAACTACTTTTGAAAGACAGGACAAAGATGAGATGCACATGTAAACGTGAAGGAGTGAGAGAACTTTTAATATAGGGGTGTCATAGAAGCACAGTGTTGAACTATTAGTTAACACTGTTACAGCAATGGCTGTAAGATCGGGGTTCAACTACTGCCACTGTCTGTAAGGAGTTTGTACGTTCTCCCTATGACCGCGCATTTCGTCCAGGTGCTCCAATTTACTCCCACGTTCCAAAGACATACTGTTAAGGCTAGTGAGTTGTGTGCATGTTATCTTGGTGCCAAAAGCATGGCATCATCAGCACACCTGTGGATATGAACTTCCCACTATTCAGGACATTTACAGCAACAGGTGTGTAGAAAGGGCCCAAAGGATCATTGGGAACCCGAGCTACCCCAACCAAAAACTGTTCCAGCTGCTACCATCCAGGAAACGGTACTGTAGCATTAAAGCCAGGACCAACAGGCTCTGGGACAGCTTCTTCCACCAGGCCATCAGACTGATTAATGCAGGCTGACATAATTGTATTTCTAAGCTATATTGACTGTTCTGTTGTATATCTTACAGTACATACTATCTATTACAAATTACAATAATTTTCACATTGCACATTCAGACAGAGATGTAACATAAAGATTTTTACTCCTCACGTATGTGAAGGATGCCCAGCACAATCCTCATGATTTGATTTGACACAATGGATACATTTTGCTGTATGATTTGATGCACATATGATTTTAAAACAAAATTCAATCTTTATCTGGAGAAGATATGCTATATCATAAGGTTAACGAAGCTCTAACAATCTGTACCAGGGCTGAAATCCTCTCAACTGATGGCTTCATTTACCATTTTCCCTCCTACTTCATCCTCTATAATTGCTGATAGACCACTACCTCAGGAATAAGGTCTACAAAGTAGCAAAGCAGCCCAGAGCAATCTAGGCACTTGATGCAAGACCTCAGCATCTCAGATTGTGCCTGAATGAAGCAAAAGTGGACACTATTTAATCAGAGCTGAGCTCAGGCAATAACCATGACATCTGTACAGCTTGTTCCGCCTATTAGAATAATCATGGTGCTTCTGGGACAAGGAAGACATGAGAAGGGCAGCAATGCAACAAGCAACATGGACAGGAAGGCAGTGAAATAGAAATATGCAGCAGTTGATGGTGCTATGTTAGTTATCTTGACTCATCATGAAGATTACCACAATCTCCACGAGGAAGCAGCAATGATTTGCCAGAGGAATTGTTTTGCACAATTTCACAAAATTGATGTTAGTGGTCCCCTGAGATCCCAAATACAATGCCCCCACCCCCAAGAATCAGAATCAGAATCAAGTTTAATATCACCGGCATATGTCGTGAAATTTGTTAACAGCAGCAGCAGAACAATGCAATACATGGCAAGTATAGAATAAATACATTTTTACAGTAAGTATATATATGTTTATTAGTTAAATTAAAAATAGTACAAAAACAGAAACATAAAGAAGTGAGATGGTGTTCATGATTTCAATATTCATTTAGAAACTGGATGGCAGAGGGGAAGAAGGTGTTCCTGAATCTGATTCCTTTCTTAACCAAGGAGCAGTACCCTCAGCAAACCCTGCAACAGTTTTTATAATGTACTTGCTGCTTACAGTAAAGAGGTAGAATGGGACCTTCCAGACCTCATTCTATTCCTAGCTCTGACAAAGGAGATTATCAGGCCGACACAGGAAAAGGAGTCAAAGATGCAACTTCAGCATTGATTATTAAGGCGCCAGCCCATGTGACTCAAAATGGAAGGTGATTGAGGGTCATATTGAGAACATGAAGGCCTTGAATTGGGAACATACCAAAGCCTCTGCAAGTGATGGAGGGAGTACTGTGTCAAGCAGCTACCTACCCCCAGCCCCATCGACCACCCAGAGTCGCTTTCTATTCATCTCATCTGCCACTTCAGAACCCACAGAACGAGCACAGAGGGACTGCTCAAGAAAACTACACGATGAATTGCAGTGAACTGATGACTGGAGATATCTGCTCTATAATTCTATAGTCCACTCTATTAGTATATCAGGTAGAAAGTACAACTACTGTTGAGCTTCATGCAGCAAGAGAGAGAAACAGAATAAATAAACTGCATATTACAGCCCATTTCCACAATGTGGTTCCAGTCTTTTCAGTGGAATATAATTCTGAAAGCAAGTGTACGAAGAACCTCAAGCATTCAGTTAATGTTCATACTGACATGTATCTTCTTTAATGAGCTTGGTACAGTCCTTCATCTAATGTCGAACTACAGGCAATTGTAAAATGAACGATATGTAAGAGCACTGATGGTTATTTACAGACCAGCAGCAGTGAATGTGAATAGGCCAACACAATAAATGGTAACTCATCATCTGAGACCTATGGCTCCATTCATTATTCACACCAAGGGAGTTTCAGGGGAAAAAAAAAATCCAGTGATATAATTGGCTAATGCCATTTTAAGTGATTTTTTTTAAAAAAAACTTTTTAAAAATAAAAATATCGTCAAACTAGATTACAAAAACTCAATTTTGTCACTTCAGTGTAGATTGGTGTTACTTATGCAAAGGATGACCACTTACAAGAGACATTTTTATCAATTCAATGATCCACACTGGAGAGTGACAAAGTAGATGAATCACGATTGATACTGGGGCAGCACAAGTGAACATGAGAATCTCCTCAGGATTCAATACATTCTGCAGTAAGTGTCCATTAAAACTCTTCAAGCTTCAGTAGGGCCAGATGAGCTTTTTTTTAACTGAAGAATGTTAATGTATTAATACATCAATACACTTTTACACAATTATTTAAAAATCGAATCATATTTCCAATAAATCCTGTAAACTGGAAAGCACTTTGCTGGAAGAAATAAATGGGCAGATTGTTATTTAGATAGGGAGGGAATTCAAAATGCAGAGATGCAAAGGGACTTCTGAGTCCTTGTGCAGGATACCCTAAAGGTTAACCTCCAGGTTGAGTCGATTGTGAAGAAGGCAAATACAATGTTGGCATTCATTTCTAGAGGTATAGAATATAAGAGCAGGGATGTGAGGTTGGGGCTCTATAAGGCACTCGTGAGACCACACTTGGAGTATTGTGTGCAGTTTTGGCTCCTTATTTTAGAAAGGATATATTGACATTGGAGAGGGTTCAGAGAAGATTCACGAGAATGATTCCAGGAATGAAAGGGTTACCGTATGAGGAATATCTGGCATCTCTTGGGCTGTATTTCCTGGAGTTCAGGAGAATGAGGGGGGATCTCATAGAAACATTCTGAATGTTATAAGGCCTAAACTGATTAGATAAGGCAAAGGTATTTCCCATGGTAAGAGAGTCTAGGACTTCAGGATTGAAGGACGTCCACTTAGAACAAAGATGCGGAGAAATTACTTTAGTCAGAGGGTAGTAAATATGTGGAATCTGTTGTCACGAGCAGCTCTGGAAGCCAAGTCATTGGGTGCATTTAAGGCAGATTCTTGATTTGCCAGGGCATCAAAGGATACGGGGAGAAGGCAAGGTTGTGGGGATGACTGGAAGAACTGGATCAGCCCATGATTGAATGGCAGAGCAGACTCGATGGGCTGAATGGCCTACTTCTGCTCCTATATTTTATGGTCTAAGTTTCAAGGAAGCATGTGAAACAGAACCAGATATGTTTCAAGGATACACAGTGGGCTGAACTACAGTGTGCATGCTTTTAAGGGAGTGTATGTGCACAGGAGAGAGTGAGTGTATGTACATTAAAGTGCACATCTGTACAGAGAGAGTGCATGCAAGTTTAAGAATGCAAGGATCTAACTTTTTTTGCTGAAATAAAAATTCAAATTGCACTGTGCAACTGAAACTAAATGACCATCAGGAAAGAAAGATGGCTTTGTCTGCTGGAATAAATTTCCTAATTATAAACCACCTTTTTTTCAGGAATCTATGCTGATTCAGTGAAATTTTGTCTGTAAGATCACACTCATGAACATTATCTGATCAGAAATATAGTCACCATTCAATGCTTTACATAAAAGCTGGAGCATATTCTACAAAACAAGTAAAACCTTGATTCCTTGGGAGATCCCCTTTCCTCCAACCTTGTGCTAAGAACTTACAGCTGCACTTTCACATCCGATGCTTTCTAAGAAACTTGGGAGGATGCAGATTATGGAAAGAGGATGTATTAACATGGTGAGACAACTGAAGTAATAATTTGAAAGTGATGCAAGTTCCCTATAAATCATGTTAAATGCACTGAAATTGTCTTGAATCCTATTATGGTTTCCAATCCCAGTCCTGATGAAGGGTCTCAGCCAGAAATGCCTTTCCATAGATGCTGCCTGACCTGATGAGTTCCTCCAGCATTTTGTGTGTGTTACTCTGGATTTCAAGCAACTGCTGAATCTCATGGGTTCATGACTTCCAACCTTAGCTTTCTTTAAAACCAGAGACACCTTTCTTCTTTCACATTACAGAAAAGCAACACATTCAGATGTCTAGTTCATTAATCCATGCATCCTGACAAAAACGCAGTAATTAGATGTTTCATTCAATAGACCCAAATGGGCCAGTTGGTGTGATATGTACCAGGGTTTGTGACTCATGGCTATAATTGCACTGTGGGCCATTTAGATTCTTTCACTCTTAAAGTAGAAGGCCTTATCACCTGTAAGAGCTAAAGCTGAATAATTCAGATCTTTGAATTCCACTAGCAAACTAAGCATCATATTACTTGAATATGTGAAATTTGCAGCAAAACAAAAGCCCTAGAAAGTTTAACATTGTGGTCCACACCCTACACAAAAATAATCCAGTACATCTTTAGTACAAACAGCTGCCTTCCAAGTTCACTTTTCAACAATGTGGTATCTTGTCCTTTCAGCCAAGCACTGAATAAGCTCCTACTTCCTTTACCTATCAAAACAAAGATCGAATCCAGGGCCCTGCAATCAAAGAAAAGCTCACAATGTTTGCAGATACATTTGGAACAGGCTGTGCTTGCAGTACATTACCATAAATAATATAGCTGTAACAGTGTAACAAATATATACTCACATTTTGAAGTTTATTAATAACATAAAATTCGTAAATAAGACCATAAGACCATAAGACAAAGGAGCAGAAGTCGGCCATTCGGCCCATCGAGCCTGCTCCGCCATTTTATCATGAGCTGATCCATTTTCCCATTTAGTCCCACTCCCCCGCCTTCTCACCATAATCTTTGATGTCCTGGCTGCTCAGATACCTATCAATCTCTGCCTTAAATACACCCAATGACTTGGCCTCCACTGCCGCCCGTGGCAACAAATTCCATAGATTCACCACCCTCTGACTAAAAAAATTTCTTTGCATTTCTGTTCTGAATGGGTGCCCTTCAATCCTTAAGTCATGCCCTCTCGTACTAGACTCCCCCATCATGGGAAACAACTTTGCCACATCCACTCTGTCCATGCCTTTCAACATTCGAAATGTTTCTATGAGGTCCCCCCTCATTCTTCTAAACTCCAAGGAATACAGTCCAAGAGCGGACAAACGTTCCTCATATGTTAACCCTCTCATTCCCAGAATCATTCTAGTGAATCTTCTCTGTACCCTCTCCAACGTTAGCACATCCTTTCTTGAATAAGGAGACCAAAACTGCCCACAGTACGCCAAGTGAAGTTTCACCAGCGCCTTATAGAGCCTCAACATCATATCCCTGCTCCTATACTCTACTCCTCTAGAAATGAATGCCAACATTGCATTCGCCTTCTTCACTACCGACTCAACCTGGAGGTTAACCTTAAGGGAATCCTGTACGAGGACTCCCAAGTCCCGTTGCATCTCAGAACTTTGAATTCTTTCTCCATTTAAATAATAGCCTGCCCGTTTATTTTTTCTGCCAAAGTGCATAACCATACACTTTCCAACATTGCATTTCATTTGCCACTTTGCCCATTCTTCCAATCTATCCAAGTCTCTCTGCAGACTCTCTGTTTCCTCAGCACTACCGGCCTCTCCACCTATCTTCGTATTGTCAGCAAACTTCGCCACAAAGCCATCTATTCCATAATCCAAATCGCTGATGTACAATGTAAAAAGAAGCGGCCCCAACACGGACCCCTGTGGAACACCACTGGTAACCAGCAGCCAACCAGAATAGGCTCCCTTTATTCCCACTCTCTGTTTCCTGCCAATCAGCCAACGCTCTATCCACGTATGTAACTTTCCCGTAATTCCATGGACTCTTATCTTGTTAAGCAGCCTCATGTGTGGCACCTTGTCAAAGGCCTTCTGAAAATCCAAATATACAACACCCACTGCATCTCCCTCGTCTAGCCTACTGGTAATTTCCTCAAAAAATTGTAATAGGCTTGTCAGGCAGGATTTTCCTTTAAGGAATCCATGCTGAGCCCTGTCTATCTTGTCATATGCCTCCAGGTACCCTGTAACCTCATCCTTGACAATCGACTCCAACAACTTCCCAACCACCGATGTCAAGCTAACAGGTCTATAATTTCCTTTTTGCTTCCTTGTCCCCTTCTGAAATAGCGGAGTGACATTTGCAATCTTCCAGTCCTCCGGAACCATGCCAGAATCTATCGACTTTTGAAAGATCATTGCTAATGCCTCCGCAATCTCTACAGCTACTTCCTTCAGAACACGCGGATGTATTCCACCTGGTCCGGGAGATTTATCTACCGTTGGACTATTCAGCTTCCTGAGTACTTTCTCTGTCGTAATTGTGACTGTGCACACTTCTCTTCCCTGTCACCCTTGAGTGTCCGGTATACTGCTGATGTCTTCCTCAGTGAAGACTGATGCAAAATACTCGTTCAGTTCCTCTGCCATCTCCTTATCTCCCATTACAATTTCTCCAGCATCATTTTCTATCGGTCCTATATCTACTCTCACCTGTCTTTTACCCGTTATATACTTGAAAAAGCTTTTAGTATCCTCTTTGATATTATTTGCTAGCTTCCTTTCATAGTTAATCTTTTCCCTCTTAATGACCTTCTTAGTTTCCTTTTGTAAGGTTTTAAAAACTTCCCAATCCTCTGTCTTCCCACTAATTTTTGCTTCCTTGTACACCCTCTCCTTTGCTTTAACTTTGGCTTTGACTTCTCTTGTTAACCACGGTTGCATCCTTTTTCCATTCGAAAATTTCTTCTTTCTTGGAATATACCTGTCTTGCACCTTCCTCACTTCTCGCATAATCTCCAGCCACTGCTGCTCTGCCGTCTTTCCCGCCAGTGTCCCTTTCCAGTCAACTTTGGCCAGTTTCTCTCTCATGCCACTGTAATTTCCTTTACTCCACTGAAATACCGACACATCAGATTTCGGCTTATGGAGTTAATGGAGCAGACAGAGCAGATAAAATCTAATTCACAGAATAGCAAGAATTAGGAGAGCGTTCTTGACCCAATGATACAGTTATAATGGGGCAGATAATTGGTTATCTACACACAGAGGACTTTGAAAGTGGAAGGACAGGTGGATACGGCACTTCCTTCCAAAAATGCAAACAGAATAATAAGCTTTATAATTCAAGATGTTAAGCATGAAAGGAAGATCTACTCTAAATCTTTAGAACCTACTTATTAAGCCCCAGGTAGAACAGTATATTTAATTTACTTTGAAGGATGTCAAAACTCTGGAGAGAGTACGGAAGAAATTTACCATAGTGATGCCTGTAGTGATCAAGTACCATGGTGGTACCAGAAAAACTGCAACTGTTCTACTTACAACAGAAATGCTATCAAGTAGTTCATAAAAATTTCCCCATCCCGTGGAGTTTTGATGAGTAAGTAAGAAATAATGTTTCTATTGTCATAAGTGTCAGTAATCAGAGAAATAACATCTCACATAATTTGCAAACAGCTAGAGAGGTTCGAGCAGAAATTATCTTACCCAGCTAATTATGATGGCCCGGAACCTGCTGCCATAAAGGGCTGCATTAATAATCAGAACTTTCAAAAGGAATTGGATATAAGATTGAAGGAGTGAAACCTGCAGGGCGAGGAAAGAGAAGCGGAACAGGACCAACTAGATAGCTCCTGGCAAAGAGGCTGCCAAACAAAGAAGGTCTGCGTTGTCCCCTCTGTGCTGTAATATTCTATATATCAGAGACATCAAGGACAGCTGTCTACATATTGGTCAGAAAATAATGACACAGCCTCTCCGAGGGACACAATTCAAGTGCAATGAAATCCAATGTTCTAAGTTCTATAAAAACATTTAAGTTTTATAAAAATGTATAGCACAGGAAACTCTTCCATCAGTGTGCCTTTTGGAAAAGGTGAATCAATTCGTTTCTTGCTCATAGACCAAAAAGATCTTTTCTTCTCAACCAGAGATATGTGCTTGATAACTAATTTTGAAATTGTATCCACAGTATTTTTAGGTATATTACAACAACTTTCTGAGCATTGAAATTCCTCGTCTCTGTTAATGAGCTTATTGCAATCATATGCAAGAAACCTTGCATGTCTAATATTCATTTCCAAAAGGCAACTTTAGTCACTCTAATATTACCTGAATCAAACAACTATGTGAACATCCAACAAGCTTGGAGGGGCACCATAATTGTGAGGTCAACATGATGATTTTACTCTCCTAAAAGCTGGCTTTTCCAAATGTCAATAATTTCCTCCTGTCTGCCAGAAAAGAAGAATTCCACACAGGTAGGAAATAACCTTTCAGAGTAACTCAAATTTCCCAACCAAAGCGGGGATAACTTCTGAACAAAAACAGGAATTATAAGGACAGTGCATGGGGACTTTACTGACATTATCAAAAAAAGAACACATTTAAAGATATGCAAATTAGTAGCTAAGGAACTGCCTACAAAACAGGGAACACATAAAGACATTTCATGCAGAATTGCAAAGCTAAAGTCTAAAACAGATCTTCGTTCACATTCACTCCAAACTCCAAAGGTTGAATCATCGAAAAAGTCAGTCTTTTCAGGAAAAGGAGAATACTTGGATATTGCTTTCTTGGACATATTTCTACATGGATAAGAATTGCCACTGAGCACAACAAAATTTGATAATTTTTGAATATCAGTAAAATGCAACTGCTAGAAATCTGAAATAATTTTAAAATGTGGCAAATTAATTTTTTTGTTTAAATTTACAATCAGATTGGTATTATCTTCCTTTCTGCATCTGGAACAGCTGCCCCTTTCTTCCCCCCCACACCTAACATTTTCTAGATGCCACAGAGATCTATCTAGGTGTTCATGCGTATGAATCATAAAAAGTCAGCAGACAAGCGCAGCATGTGGTTAGAAAGGCAAGAGGCATATTGACCTTTATTGCAATGTTGTTGGAATTTAGAAATTGGGAAGTATTGTTACAATTGAATAAGGTACTGGTGAGGTCTCATCTGGAACATTGTGCATTGTTTTGCAACTGTCTCAGACAGGATACACTGGCAACGACAGGAGTCTAAAAGAGATCCACTTGGCTGATTCTTGGGACAAGCGAGTGTTCTATCATGAATAGCTAAAGCAATTACATCTATATACAGTGCCTATAAAAAGTATCCACACCCCCTAGAAGTTTTCATGTTTTATTGCTTTACATCACTGAATCATAGTGGATTTAATTTGGCTTTTTTCAAAGACACTGATCAACAGAAAAAGACTGCTTTGTGTCAAAGTGAAAACAAATCTTTAAAGAGTGAACCAAATTAATTGCAAATATAAAATGCAAAATAATTGATTGCATAAGTATTCACCCCCTTCAACTCAGTATTTACTAGTGTGCCTTTGGCAGCAATCACAGCCTTGAGTCTGTGTGGATAGGTCTCTATCAGCTTTGCACATCTTGACATGGCAGTTTTTCCCTATTCTTTTAAAAACTGCTCAAGCTCTGTCAGACTGCATGGAGATTGTGAGCGAATTCTTCCTCAGCCAGTTACAAGTTAATTAATTAATTTATTTATTGAGATACAGTGTGGAATAGGCCCTTCTGATCCTTCAAGCCACGCCACCCAGCAACTCCCAACTTAACCCTGGCCTAATCACAGGATAACTTACAATGAATTAACCTACCAACTGGTACATCTTTGGACGGTTGGAGGAAACCCACGCATTCCATGGGGAGGACATACAGACTTCTTCGAGAAGACATTGGAATTGAACTCTGAACTCTAAATGCCCTGAGCTGTATTAGCATCACACTAACCACTAACCACTACGCTACCATGGCTATGAACGACATGAAGGAAATCTGGAAGTCGAACCTGACCAGAGGGCTTAAAAAGAGGATTTTCATAGCAGTCATAGAGTCCATTCTCACGTACGGATGCGAGACGTGGACACTCACCAAGACAATGTGAAAGTCTCTGGATGGTTGCTATACACGAATGCTCCGGATGGCTCTTGATGTGAGTTGGCAACAGCACATGACGAACGTTGAGCTCTATAACAACCTACCGATGGTCTCCACTAAGATCGAGGCGAGAAGACTGCAACTAGCGGGGCACTGTCTACGCCACCCCGAGCTACCTGCCAGCCTAGTCATCATATGGGAGCCCAAGCACAGGAGGATGAACCCTGGGTGCCCTCCCAAGACTATGGTCAACACGCTCCTAGAAGACAGCGGTGCAACTAATGTAGATGAACTGAACATACTGATGAGGGAGAGGGAGAGGTGGAGGGTCCGTCATCGTGCCCGACGCCGGCCCCCTAGGCCTGAGTCGACGTAGTAGTAGTAGTACCATGGCGCCCCAGTTCTGACCATGAACATCAGATCGAAAATGAAGTGCTGTGATTTTTCTTCAAAATGGGTGACAGACATTTCAATGAAATATTCTAATCTTATAATGTTTAAGCAATATGAGGACACTGAACACAACACAGAACAGTACAAACAGTACAGGCCCTTCAGCCTACAATGTTGTACTGAGTTTTTAACCTACTCGAAGATCAATCTATCTCTTCCCTCCCACATAGCCCCCTCATTTTTATCATCCATGTGCTTATCTAGAAGTCTCTTAAATGTCCCTAATGCACCTGCTTCTCCCATCACCCCAGGCTGTGCATTCTATTTGAAAAACCTAACTCTGACATCTATCACCTTAAAATTATACCCCCTCATATAATCCACTGCTGCCCATGCCAACTATGCCTCTTGTCATCTTATACACCTTTATAAAGCAACCCTTCATCCTTTATCAGTCCAAACAGAAAAGCCCAAGTCTGCTCAACCTTTCCTAAGACATGCTCTCTAATAGGTACCATCCTGGTAAATCTACTCTACACTCTCTCTAAAGGTTTCACAACCTTCCTATAAAGAGGTGACCAGAACTGAACACAATACTCCAAGTGTGGTTCAACCAGCAGCAATATTTTGCAGCTCTTGAACTCAATTGCTCAACTAATGAAGGCCGACCATAAGCCTTTTTAACAACCCTATCAAACTGCGCAGCAACTTTGAGGGATCTATGGCCACGGACCTCAAGATCCTTCTGCTTCTCAACATTGTTACGAATCCGATTATTAACCTTGTGCTCTGCCCTCAAGTTCGACCTTTCAAAGTGAATCAGTTCACACTTTTCTGGATGGAGCTCCAGCTGCCATTTCTCACCCCAGCTATGCATCCTCTCAATGTCCATTTGTAATCTCCGACAACCTTCTACACTATCTATATAGGATCGGGCAGGATAACAGTATATTTATTTACAGAATATTTGGCAGAATTTCATCTTTGAAGACATGCAACATGTTGGACTAAATAAAAAACTTTTTGATTCTGAACCTAAAGAATAATTGAGACTATTTTTCCTAGTACGGGCCCTCAAAATATCCTGATGAAGGGTCTTGGCCCAAAACATCGATAGTTGATTTCCATCCATAGATGTTACCTGAATTAATGAGTTCCTCCAGCATTTTGTGTGTGTTCCACAAAACATCTATAGATTTTTCCATTTAATTAGGTTAAATTAATAATTCTAAGAATATTGATCACACACAAAAATGAGTAATAAAATTGTCACTGCAACCAATCAGTTGAGAGTCAAGGTTATTTTTTTTCTGAGACAAGAGAAGAACACAATTAAATTGGACGGTTGTATATTAACTTTTAATGCCTGAACCATGATAACATATGTAATGTCCATTTGTAGATTGCACAAAACTGAAAGATGTGTTCATGGTTCACCTATTGCTCCACACACCACCAGCAGAAGACAGAGTAAAGGATTAGATTATTTATTTTCTCTACCTTCCTACCCACAAAACTAATAATTTATTAGTTGCTATAACCTCAGATTTGCAGACCAGTTCAGCACTATTTCAAATCATGTGAATCTACATCATCGAAGCAGCTATGCCTGCATATATACTAGGATCATCCCATAACAAAATGCTTTAAGTCCAGTTCCAATGTCCACATCTCATAAGGACATAAGACGCGGAGCTAGGTGTTCATCTGTCTCTCATTCCAGCTCTGCCATTCTATATTGTTGATTGTTTACATTCAACACTATTTTCTTGCATTTACCTCATATCCCATGATTCCCTTAATATCTAAAAAATTATTGATCACTGTCTTGAATACATCCAATGACTGAGCTGCAAAAGCCTTCATCTGTAGAGATTCTTCACCATCTGGGGTGAAGAGGTTTTTGTTCATCCAAGTATAGAGATGATTTTAAAGAGCATAAGCATGTTTGCTTCACTTCTCCTTACATTTGTAACATCTTTTCACCTGACCTGCTTATATCACCTGAATCCTCTTTGTCCCCTCTTAGATATATAGATAGATAGATATACTTTATTAATCCCGAGGGAAATTTGGTTTCGTTACAGCTGCACCAACCAAGAATAGAGCATAAATATAGCAATACAAACCCCCCAACAATCAAACAACAAAATGCAAACTATCCAGATGGAAAATAAGTCCAGGACCAGTCTATTGGCTCAGAGTGTCTGACCCTCCACGGGAGGAGCTGCACGTTCGATGGTTACAAGCAGGAATGACCTCCCGTGCCGCCAAGTGTTGTATCACGGTGGAATGTGGCCGAAGTCCAACAGTAAAAAAGTTCAATATCCAGTCTGCAAACACATTCCTTGATCGTAATATGCCCCAGATTGCACTATCTGTTGTTAACCAGAACAGTAAGCACCCAACTCCTTTACGCTTATCGCTCTCAGTGCACTTCCGGTCAGCCGGAACGGTATTACCCACCAAACTCCTCTTTTCCAAAAGTCTCTGTTGTCTCAACCCGGTTCTCTTTCCTCGGCTTTGTGATCCCCCTCTGTGTATTTTCCTCCGGATTTCAGCAGGGGTGTCCACCGCTCTGCTTGTTAAACCGGCCAGGATTAGCTGGTCCCTGGAATACACAATGCGACCTTGCTTCTGTCCCGCGTGTCGGGATGTAACCATTTCCAGCGCTAAAAGAAACCGAAATAAAACTCTCTCTACCGGCATGTTAGAGAGGGTGCAGCTTCGACGTGTTACCGTGAGAAAAAAAATACAAAAAATAACGTAAATTAAAAAGTAAGAAGAAGAAAGTAAGAATAGATCGGAACGGCTGTACCAGGCTGCATGCACGACCGGCGCATACGCACAAATACTTCAAAACAACAGCAAATTTAAATATGCATCCAAATCATATAAATTCCAAACAGCTAAGGCCACAAGCACCTATCCCTATGAAACCTCATTTGACATCTAAAACTTTGACAAACTTCCACAGATGTGCAGTGGAGAGTATAGTGACTGGTTGCATCACAGCCTGAATGGGAAATCCTGCAAAAGGTAGTGGATTCGGCCCAGTGCACCACAGGTAAAGCCCTCCCAACCATTGAGCATATCTACATGAAACAGTGTCACAGGAAAGTAGCATCCATCTTCAGAGATTGCCACCATGCTCTCTTCTTGCTGCTGCATCAGCTAGACAGTACACGAGCCTCAGGACTCGCACCACCAGATTCAGGAACAGTTACTACCCCTCAACCATCAGGTTCTTCAATAAAAGGGGATGACCAGTCACTTGCCCCATCATTGAAATGTTCCTACAACCAATAATCTCACTTTGGGGTCTCTTTATTTCATTATCTCATGTTCTCATTACTTATTACTATTTAGTTATATTTGCATAAGCACAGTTGGAGATTAGTCCAGACAAGTGTGAAGTGTTGCACTCCAGGAGGTCAAATGCAAGAGGAAAACCTACAGTAAATGGTAGGATACTTAAAGAGCATTGATGTCCTGAAGGATCCTTGGGTGCAAATCCATACCTCCCTGAAAATGGTAACACAAACAGACAGGGTGATAAAGAAATGGTTAACATTTGCCTTCATTACTCTGAGCGTTGCATATAAAAGTCTGGAAGTCATGCAGCAACTGTATAAACTTTGGTTAAGGCATGCTTAAGAGTATTGTGTGCATTTCTAGTCACTACATTATAGAAAGCATGTGAAGGTTTTGGAGAGGGCGCGGAAGAGGTCCACCAGGATGTTGTCTGGATGACAGAGTATCAGCTACAAGGAGAGGATGGACAAACGTGGATTGTTTCTCTAGAGCATCAGAGGCTAAGGGGAGACTTGATTGATAGGGGAGATGGCCGGAATCATTTTCCCAGAGGGAAAATGTCAAATATTAGAAGGCATAGGTGAGAGGGGGAGAGTTTAAAGGAGATGCATGAGGCATTTTTTTAAAACAAGAGTGGTAAATGACTGGAATATGCTGCTGGGAGTATGGTGGAAACAGTGACATTTAAGAAGCTTCCCGGGCCAAAGGACCTGTTTTGTGCTCACCAGCCTAATGTTCTATGTTCTGTGAAAACAGATGCTGTCAGGGATGTGTAGGCAGCTGGTAAATGAGGAAGGGGCTGTGTATTTAAAAAAAACATTTAGGTACATTTGAAATGGACTATACTTGGAATACTCACATTAAGCCGTGCAGAGGGAAAACTTGAAATTCAACAGAGATGATTTAATTTTTTCTTTTTTGTTTTATTTGCATATTGTAAAAAGGCTGGTACAGAACTTGGAAAATCCAAGTCAGCCTCTGTGGAAACGATGAGGAAATTATTAGATTGTAGCAAAACCGCAGAATGCAGCAGATTGAACCAAAGGGGATGCACTCAACACAACAACAGTTCCTTATATGGAGATGAGATGCTTTCAAGGAACAAGAAGCAACAATGAATAGTGGGAGGCTCTCAAAATATTGAATTAATTTAGTTAGAAAGTTTATATAACACAAAGTAATATCAGATGAAAATATTCTCAATAAGACAACTAACATTTTCCATGAATCCTTGGGAAAGGTTCAACTTCGTAAAAGGCTTGTGACATCATCAGGAATTAATGGGGAATAGTATTTTGTTGTGTGTGTATTGGCATTGGTATAGTATCCTCACATATATTGAAATACAGTGAAAAGCTTTTATTTGCATGCCATGCAGCCAGATCATGCTATAGTTGCAAGAAAATGTTTGTGAAGCCTTTGCAATTACCTGATTTGCTGCATTACTCATAAAATGTGGTCTGACCTTCATCTAAATCACAATAACAGACAAACGCAATCTTCCTAAACTAATAACACAAACAATCGTATTCTCTGTCAATACTGAGTACACCATTTAAACAATCACTGTCCAGGTTCAAAAAAATTATGCGAACCACTGGGATAATGCCTTCTACAAAAACTATTTGGAGTCAGGTGTTCCAATCAACTAATGCTGAAGGAAGTGGAAAAAGAAACGAAGAGTAACAGCAAAAGATCTGCAGTAATCTCTACAACTTGCTAAAGTCTCTGTTCATGTGTCCACTATAAGAAAAACACTGAACAAGAATGGCATTCATGAAGGACACCAAGGAGGAGACCACTGCTCCCCAAAAACAAAACACTGCTGCACACCTCAATTTTTGCAAAAGACTACCTGGATGTTCCACAACACTTCTCAAACAATGTTCTGTGGACAGATGAGACAAAAGTTGAACTTTTTGACAGAAATGCACACCGCTATGTTTGGTGGAAAAAGGATATGACATACCAACACCAAAACCTCATCGCAAATCTGAAGCATGGTGGAACAATCACTGTTTGGGGCTGTTTTGCTGCCAAGACAGCCTGCATTTGTTGAGGGAGCAATGAATATAAATCTGTATAAAGACATTTTACAGGAGAATGTCAGGGTAGCTGTCTGTCACCTTAAGCTTAATAGATGATGCAACAAGACAATGATCTGAAACACAAGATTAAATCAACAATAGAATGGTTTAAAAAGAAGAAAATTTGTCTTTTGTAATGGCCAAGTCAGATTCCAGACCTTAACCCAATTGAGGTGCTGTGGCATGACCTGAAGAGGGCTGTTCATGCAAGGCATCCCAGAAATATTGGTGAACTGAAACAGTTTTGTATGGAGGAATGGTCTAAAATTCTTCCTCATCGCTGTACAGGTCTGATCATAAGTGAGAGGAAACATTGGCAGAGATTATTGCCGCTAAAGGAGGTTCTACCAGTTATTAAATGAAGGGTTCACATATTTTTTCCCAGCCTGGACTGCGAATAATTAAACAATGTGTTTAATAAAGACATGAAAATTACAACTACTTGTACGCTATTAGTTTAGGCAGATTGTGTTCGTCTCTTATTGTGACTTAGATGAAGATCAGGCCAGATTTTATTAGTATTTAATGCAGAAAACTAGGTAATTGCAAAGGGTGTACTAACTTTTCCATACAACTGTATATACAAGTAGACTGAGTGAGTAAAATGAAAAAAAAAATCAAAATATGTACTCAGTGGCCACTTTATTAGGTACTCCCGCTTGTTATGTAACTATCTAATCAGCCAAACATGTGGCAACAATTCAATGCATAAAAGCATGCAAAAATGGTCAAGAGGTTCAGTTGTTATTCAGACCAAACATCAGAATAGGGAAGAAATGCAATCTAAATGACTCTGACCGTGGAATGATTGTTGGTGCCAGACAGGGTGGTTTGAATATCTCAGAAATTGCTCAGCTCCTGGGATTTTCACACACAACAGTCTCTAGAGTTTACAGAGAATGGTGTGAAAAACAAAAAAAATCCAGCAAGTGGCAGTTCTGTGGCTGAAAATGCCTTGATAATGAGAGAGGTGAAGAGGAGAATAGCCAATCTGGTTCAAGCTGAGAGGAAAGCGAAAGTAACTCAAATAACCAGGCATTACAACAGTGATGTGCAGCACATTGAACATTGAAGTGGATGGGCAGAAGACCACAAACACACCCGCTGTACCTAATAAACTGGCCACTGAGTGTAGTGTTGCAGTTACAGAGAAAGTGCAGTGTAGGTAGACAAATAAAGTGCAAGGGCCACAAGGATCGAGAGTTCATGTTTCAGTGTATGAGAGGTCGGTCAAGAGCCTGATGATAGGAGATAGAAGCTGTCCTTCAGCATGGTGCCATGTGCTCTCAAAAATGTGTAATTTCTGCCTGATTGAAGAGAGGGATAGTGAGAATGACCAGGGAGGGATCGGTCCATGATTATGTTAAGTATCACAGATTAGCTGTATCTGTCACATGTACATAAAAATATATACAGTAAAGTGCACTGTTTGCTTCAAATTAAATAAGTAAGGATTGTGCTGGATAGCCTGCAAGTGACACCTCATTTCTGGTATCAACATCGCATGCCCAGAATTCATTCACTCTAACCCATATATCTTTGGAATGTGGTTGGAACCCAGATCACCCAGAGGAAATCTGTGCAGTCAAGGGGAGAACATACAAACTCATTACAGATAGCGGAGGCAATTGAATCCCGATCTTACAGCTGGTGCTGTAATAAGACATCCATTAGCCTTGCGAGACCATGGATCTGCGCCTGGAAAGCCTTCACTCTCCAGGGCATAGGTCTGGGCAAGGTTATATGGAAGACCGGCAGTTGCCCATGCTGCAAGTCTCCCCTCTCCATGACACCGATGTTGTCCAAGGGAAGGGCAAGGGCCGATACAGCTTGGCACCAGTGTCATCGCAGAGCACTGTGTGGTTAAGTGCCTTGCTCAAGGACACAACACGCTGCCTCGGCTGGGGCTCGAACTAGTGACCTTCAGATCGCTAGTCAAATGCCTTAACCACTTGGCCACGTGCTGTAATAGTGTTATACTAACTGCTAGAGTATTGTGCCACCCAGTTGGCTGATTTGCCAAGACAGTGGGAAATGTAGATTGTGTCAATGCAGGACAGGCTTGTTTGCACGATGAACTGCCAGAGAGGACATTCAGGCTGTGGTGTTTACTAATCGCAACCAGCATTATACAATTGCTACATGGCATTTTATTAAGAATAGCCATTTTTTAAATAAATAATTTTTACAAGAATAAAATGCAATTTATCTAAAGCTCAAAGTCTTTAAAGGGAGTGACACTACTGATTAGAAAAAGTGGCTAAGGAAAATTTCAGAATCAGCGATGCTTACAATAGGGAACTGCCACTTGACTTTAACAGACTCAGGATTAGCAGCAGGAGAACCATTTTTCACTCTGCAGGGGTCTGAAAAGCTGTAAATTATTGAGTTAGCAACTTAAATACATGACCAGAGGAAAAAATGCCATTAAAGCAAGTAGGCCAGAGAGAAAGAGGAATGTAACAAGAACATGAGATTAGGACGCTACTCCTGAAGAGGGCAAATTCCTGTCAGGATAAGCGTACCAACATCTGCATTCTCTCCTAGGACAATATCGTTATGCTGAAGAACTAATTATGATGCACATATGCCAAAAACAGATACCCATTTCTGAGCTCTGGCACTGCAAGGATTCACCAAGCAGACAGAACAAAAGGTCTGAGGATTTCCTCAGATATATCCTCGACAAAGTGCAATAGCCCTGCAGATTTATGAGCTTTACTTGCATTGTCCATACATCTGAAGTTCACACCAAGTGCAATGTAAAAAGTGGAAGGGAAATACCATCTCCCAAGTCAACCATGTGCCCTATCGTGCCTTTTATCCTACTAGCTATAGAGTCTGAGAGATCCACATTAACCTCATGAACGACTTCAGAACCAACAATACCATATTAGAAGTATATTATCCTTGACACCACAAGCACTGCCTAAGGAGAAGAAACACCAATACTGTTTGATTGGACTGAAAACCTATTACTGCATGGTAATTATAATTTATTTTCAATGTTGTATACTGATCAACATGAAGAAAAATCTGCAGGTTGCAAGACTGGACCTATTGCACTTGAAGTGCAGCAAATTGAGAAGATGAACTCAACCTCTCCTATCTTCTGAAGCACAAATTCTACAGAACAAGGACCCATCAATGGAAGTGATCAGCTCTCTATTGAACCCACCCACCCACTGGCCAGACAACTGGCAACACTGAACAAATAACAGTGAATCCATTGGAAATAGGATATGTGTAGAAATAAAGGACAGTTAATCCTGTTCATTGTCTACCTGTGCACGGATCAGCGCCTCGAAGCTTGGCTGAAAGTAGTCAATGCGACTGTTGTAAAACTTTGGCATCTCCTCAAGAAGTTGCCTGTTCTTGGCTTCAAAATCTTCACGAACCGGCCTTAGCTCTTCATTTGCCTAGGAAATGACAACAGCGTGAGAATTGTGATGTTTGTATACCGCACATCGTTTAAGCCAGCAATGAGGAATGAGAACTGTCAGGAGCAATGGGCAAAGGAATAAATTTTCTTCTTCCAATTTCAGATGGTTCTGATTTAAGTTTACCATGAATTCACTGGTAACATGATTAGAAGAGATTTATTTTTGGCTGTGGAATCTACATAAAGTGCTTCAACTAAAATTGAGTTGTCGAGCTGGTAATGTCACAATATGGAACTACTATCATGCTAACAACATACAAAAGTTAGAGCAACTGTAAATAATTTTATAACTAACAGCAAAGTCCTGCAGACATGCCACGTCTAGTCATGAACAATGATAGACAATTAAAAAGCCAACATGAGGAGCAAGCTCCAAGATCATTCCTATCCTCAATGAGATGAGGAAAATGGCACATGAGCACAAAACTCTTGAGCAAAAAAAAGGATGAAGTACTGACAACTAAGTGTCAGGTGACTGACCCAACACAGCTTCCTCCCAAGATCCCTACCATCACAGAAGCCATTCTCTAGCCAATTTCATTTACTCTATGTTATGCCAAGGGAAAATATACTCAGTGGTTATTTTATTACATATGGCTAAGTGTACTGAGTGAACGTACACTCAGTGTACGTTCACTCAGTACTCTTAGCCATATGTAATAAAATAACCACTGAGTATATTTTCCCTTGGCATAACATAGAGTAACTCAGTGTACGTTCATGGCCTTCTGCTGCTGTAGCCCATCCACCTGAAGGTTCAGAGATGCACACTGCTGTTCTAACATATGGTTGTTTAAGTTACTGTCACTTTCCAATCAGCTTGAATCAGTCTCGCCATTATCCTCTGACCCCTCCTATTAACAAGGCATTTTCATCCACAGAACTGCCACTCGCTGGATGTGCTTTTTTTGTTTTTCCCACCATTCTCTATAAACTAGAGACAGTTGTATATGAAGATCCCAGGAGGTCAGCAGCTTTTGAGATACTCAAACTACTGTGACTGATACCAGCACTTATTCCACGGTCAAAGTCATTTAGTTCACATTTCTTCCCCATTCTAATGGTCTGAACAACAACTGAACCTCTTGACCATGTCTGCATGCTTTAATGCATTAAGTTGCTGCCACATGATTAGCTGATTAGTTATTTATATTAACAAGCCAGTGGCCACTGAGCATATATAGCCAAGACTATGGAACCGGACAACAATCTGGCTGTATACTGAAGACCTGTACTCAAGAACTAGTCATATCTCTAGCCATCTAGTGCCTTTTCCAGTGTACTTACACCACTGGCTTCCAACTGACAGTGTGGGGAAATGTCTAGGTATGCCTTGTTCACAAATTTGCTTTATTAACATCAATCAGCATGATAACTCATCTTCTGGCACCTCAAAGCTTTTCCACCATCTACAAGACACAAATGACTGTGATGGGACACTCTCCATCTGCTGGTGAGAATGCAGCTCCAACAACACTCAGCAAGCTTAACAGGACAAAGCAACCCACCTGACTGATAACACTTGTAATCTTGAACCCATAGCTGCAAAATGTGATTCTCAGCATACAAGTACGATGATAAAAATGACGCTTTGTTTGCTATATACTGCAACAGTGGATTAGAGATTGTACAACAGACAGAGAACACCTCTTTCTAAACTGAACTCGTTATAAAAATTAATAGTGCTAGCTGGCAGTCCACAGGTATTTTTGATTCCCTTTTTTACACTCTCTTCTTTCTCCCTTCATATATCGGTCCCTTCATGGTTTCCTCACTCCCCCATCTCCATTTTCGCCCTCTGTAGCCACTCTTTTAGATCGTCTGATGACTTTGTTAGGCCATCAAATGATAAAAGGCTAAAAATGGTTCAGCACTGAACTGTAGTGGATGGATTGTGAGAATGCAGCAAGTACACACATAATTGATCGGACCTCTTATGCGCAGAAGGCTCTCTCTTTTTCCACAGACTTAACACTTTTTTTCTCTCTCAGTGGACCTACTTCGTAGCTCCCACAGTGTAAGTTGCCTAGTGTGTACAGTGGCTAACATGACTCAGTAAAAACGTTTAATCCTACTGCTTCATTGTCATGGTTGTTCTGTGCATATGTAACAAATACCAGCTTTGTGTTGAGTTTGCTGTCCTCAGTGGGATAGCTGGGGACAATACTACAATGAGCCTGGGTGACGAAAACAACAACCCAGTCCAGCAACCCAGGAGATTCAGACTGCAGAACAATGCTTTTTGGTTGCATTATTTACAGTTGAAGATACTTTGTCTGACCTGATTAATCTTGAAGGGAGAAGGAGAAGGAGAGGGAGAAGTATCTGCACTAGATATTTCCCTCTCCACTCTCCCTATCTCTTCTTGGAACAGAAGAAGCCATTCTTACTTTAAAATTATCTTGTGTCTCAACCAGCATTGGCAAAAAGAGTTCAAGGGACTCTGATGTTTATTTAAGATCCTACCAACCATTCCTTAAGCTTACAAAGAAAAGCCAAGCAAACAAAAAAACTGCTGCTAGAACTAAGTAGGTCAAGAAGCAGCGTGGAGGCAAAAGGATGGTCTAGTTTTGGACCCTGCTTTCTCAACTAAAATTATTAACCATACCATTGCCTTCACAGATGCTGCTTGACCGCTGAGTTCTTATAGGAGGGTGTTTTTCATTCCAGCTTCCAGCATCTACCATCTCCAAAGAAAAATAGCCATTATTTTGCTCCAACTTACCTGGTGAAGCTTCACAATCACAGGACCAGATTTCTCTTTCTCTTCATACTTTTCCACTTTGGATTGCAATCTTTTGTAATCCTGCAAGATCTGTTCTCGTCTCTTTACAGCCATGTTGAGACTTGGAAAAACATTACTGAACCTAGACAGTAACAAGAAAGAAATAAAATAGGGAAAAGCTATTAAAAATATTATTTACCAAAGTACAGTTGTAAAGCCCCGCAGTCAGAGAAGTTAGAGCATAGAACAGTATAACACAGGAACAGGCCCTTCCACTCACAGTATCTGTGCCAACCATGATGCTAATTAAAAAGGTACACCTACCTGCATGTGATCTGTATCCCTCAATAACCTCCCTGCTTATGGGCCTACCTAAATGCCTCTTAAATGTTGGGGCGTCAAATCTAATTACTAGGCTTAAATTTGAACCATTTACAATCAACATCAAGGGACGGCTACCTTACAAGATACGTTTTGGTGGCAGACGATTAAATGATCACTTGGAAAGGCAGGACCTAATCGGCATGACATCACCAAGGACAGATCTTGTCTAACCAGTATACCTGAATTTTTTGAGGAGGTAGCAAAATGTTTTGTTGAGGGCAGTTTAAGAGATATGATTTCTATGCTCTTCTGTAAGGTCCCACACAGCAGAGGTTAGGGCTTGTGGCATCCAGGGCAAGATGGATCCAAAACTGTCTCAGCCATAAGGAGAGAGAGGGTGATGGCTAAAGGTTGATTTTTGTGGTTGGACGTCTGTGACTAAAGGTGTGCCACAGGGATCAGTGCTAGGACCCTTGATATTTCTAATATACGTGAATGGTGTTGACCTAAACGTAGGTAGCATAATCGGTAGTTCACTGATGACATAAAGTTTTATTTATTACATATACATCGAAATATACAGTGAAATGCATCGTTTTTGTGACAATGACCAACACAGCCCGAGAACTGTGCAGGAGGCAAACAGCAATTGTCGCTATGCTTCTGGCACCAACATAACATGCCCACAATTCACTACCCCTAACCCTAACTTACACCTTTGGAATGTGGGAGGAAAACGGAGCACCCAGAGAAAACCCACACGGTCAAGTCACTGGGTGTATTTGAAGAAGGGGGCAGTAGCTTCTTAATTAATAAGGTGTCAAAGGTTATGGGGAGAAGGCAGGAGAATAGGGTTGAGAGTGATTGTAAATCAGCTAAGATGGATTGGCAGAGCAGACTTGATGGACCAAACAGGTCAATCATGCTCCTATGACTTATGGTCATTGGAAGAACATACAAACTCCGTACAGACAGAAGGCAGCGCCAGGAATTGAACCCCGAATGATGATTGCTAACACGGTAAAGCGATATGCTAACTGCTACGCTACTGTGTTGAGTGGTGGAGATTGGTTGCGTTGTTGACAGCATGCTGAGTAGTGTTACACGATGGGGCTTTCATTGATGTGGTGGTGAAACCGTCTGAGAAATAGCACATGATGTCAGGTGATGCATTTTGAAAGTACCAAAGAGGCCATCAATGGTAAGGTCCTAGGGAACATTGAGGAACAAAAAGCCCTTAGTGTGCAAGTCCAAAGATCCTTTAAGGTAGCAACACAAGTAGTTAACGTGGTTAAAGGCTACTGCCCACCATTATTCAAAGAACTGAATACAAGAGCAGGAAAGTCAAGCTCCAAGTTTATAAAACATCAGTCAGATTTCAGCTGCATGTTTGAGTTCACTTCTGGTCACTGCACCATGAAAGATATGAGAGCGCTGGAGAGGGTGCAGGAGATTCACCAGGATGTTGCCTGGGTTGGAGCCTTTTAATTATGAGAAGAGATTGGAGAGCCTCGGTCTGTTTTCTCTGCAGTGGAAAACATTAAGAAGGGAGCATAATGTCTGAGGGGTGTAGATAGGGTAGAGAGCAGGAATCTTCCCCTTCTCAGTTAAACAAAACTAAAGGGCGATGACTTAGGGTAAGGGCTAAGAGATACAAAGGAGATCTAAGGGTGACGTTATCTACCCAAAGCACAGCAAGTACCTGAGTGCACTGGCAGAGGGAGTAGTGGACAAAGGGTTGCTGACAGCATTTAGAAGATATCTAAACAAGCACTTGAATCACATAGGCATTAAAAAATATGGGTCAATTGCTGGAAAATGGGTTTAATATACACGGGATCTCACTGGTTGGCAGGGAAGTAGTGGACTGAATGGTCTTTTTCCATCACAAAATGCTGGAGGAACTCACCAGGCCAGGCAACATCTATGGAAAAAATGTACAGTCAATGTTTTGTGCCAAAACCCTTCAGCAGGACTGGAGAAAAAATGCTGAGGGGTAGATATAAAAGGTGGGAGGTGGGGGGAGAGGGGAGAGAGCAACACTGGGTGATAGGTGAAACCTAGAGGGGGAGGGATGAAGAAAAAAGCTGGGAAGTTGATCGGTGAAAGAGACAGAAGGCCATGGAAGAAAGAAAAAGGGGAGGGAGTACCACAGGGAGGCGATGATAAGGTGAGAGAGGGAAAAGGGGATGGGAAATGGTGAAAGGGGGAGGTGGACTCCACAAACTCTCACAGCTACCTGGACTACACCTCGTCCCTCAATGCTATTTGTAAAAACGTCATCCCCTTTTCTCAATTCTTCTGTCTCCGCCGCATCTGCTTTCAGGGTGAGGCTTTTCATTCTAGAACGATGTCCTCCTTTTTCAAAGAAAGGGGTTTCCCTTCTTCCACCATCAACACTGCCCTCAACCACATGACTTCCATTTCACACACATCTGCTCTTACCTCATCTTCCTGCCAGCCTACCAGCGATAGGGTTCCTCTTGTCCTCACCTACCACCCAACCAGCCTCCGCATCCAGTCCATAATTCTCCGAAACTTCCACCAACTCCAACTGGATCCCACCACCAAGCACATCTTTCCCTCCCCCACACTTTCTGCAGGGATTGCTCCCTACGCGACTCCTTTGTCCATTCATCCCTCCCCCCGATCTCCCTCCTGGCACTTATCTTGCAAGCAGAACAAGTACTACACCTGCCCCTACACCACCTCCCTCATTACCATTCAGGGCCCTAAACAGTCCTTCCAGGTGAGGCAACACTTCATCTGTGAGTCTGTTGGGGCCATTTGCTGTGTTCGGTGCTCCCAGTGTGACCTCCCGTACATCGGTGAGACCCGATGTAGATTGGGAGACCGCTTCACTGAGCAGCTACGCTCCATCTGAAAGAACAAGCAGGATCTCCCAGTAGCCAGATATTTTAATTCCACTTCCTATTCTCATTCCGATATGTCCATCCATAGCCTCCTCCACCTTCATGATGAGGCCACACTTAGGTTGGAGGACCAACACCTTATATTCCGTTGGGGTAGCCTCCAACCTAAATGGCATGAACATCGACTTCTCTAACTTCCAGTAATGCCCCCACCCTCCCCGCCTTCACCATTTCCCATCCCCTTTTCCCTCTCTCACCTTACCTTCTTGCCTGCCCATCACCTCCCTGTGGTGCTCCCCCCGCTTTTTCTTTCTTCCATGACCTTCTGTCTCTTTCACCAATCAACTTCCCAGCTTTTTTCTTCATCCCTCCCCCTCCAGGTTTCACTTATCACCTGGTGTTGCTCTCCCCCTCCTGCACCTTTTATATCTACTCCTCAGCTTTTTTTCTCCAGTCCTGCCGAAGGGTTTCGACTCAAAACATTGACTATACTTTTTTTCCATCGATGCGGCCTGGCCTGCATCTGCAGATCTTCTCCTGGTCATGGCCTGTTTCCATGCTGTACTACTGTAGGAACTTTCATAAATTATAAATCAAAATTTTAGCCTATTTAGGTGGATGCTGAAGATCCCAAAGCTTCATCCAAAGAAGGTTAGGTAGTTCTTTCCATTTCTCTGTGCTGAAATACTTACAGAAAATACTGGGAACACTCAGGTGGCACATGTGGAAAGAAATAAAGAGGTAAAGTTTCAAATTGAAAACTGTTCATAAAAATTGTGAAACAGTTGTAACGGAGGGTCTTTGACCTGAAACTTTAACACTCTCTCTCTTTCCACAGATACTGCTTGACCTTGTATGATAACCCTTTTATTCCTGGAATCATCCTTGTGAACCTCCTCTAAACCCTCTCCAATGCTAGTATATCTTTTCTTAGACACAAAATAATCTGCAGATGCTGGGGTCAAAGCAACACTCACAACATACTGGAGGAACTCAGCAGGTCGGGCAGCATCAGTGGAAAAGATCGGTCGACGTTTCAGGCCGGAACCCTTCGTCAGGATATCTTTTCTTAGACGAGGAGCCCAAAACTGTACACAATACTCAAGGTGAAGCCTCACCAGTGTCTTATAAAGCCTCAGCATCAACCCCTGCTCTTCTATTCTAGACCTCTTGAAATGAATGCTAACATGGCATTTGCCTTCCTCACCACTGACCCAACCTGCAAGTTAACCTTTAGGGTGTTCTGCACAAGAACTCCCAAGTCCCATTACATCTCAGATTTTTTGATTCAACTCCTTCCAAACCTATGTCATATCTTTCTATTGATTTGATGCCATTCTTTACCAGCAGAGTCACGCCACCCCCTCTGCCTACCTTCCTATCCCTCCTATACACCATGTAACCTTGGAATTCAACTCCCAACTACACACATCCCTCAGCCACAATTCAGTGACGGCCACAACATCATATCAGACAATCTGTAATAGAGCAACAAGATCATCCGCTTTATTTCTTACACTTCGTGCATTGAGATAACACTTCGAGTATTGTATTAGCTTCCCTTTTTGATTCCATATCCTTAACGTACTGGTACTCACCCTGATGGCTGCAATTTTGTCCTATCATCTGCCTGCCCTTCCTGACAGTCTGACTGCATGCTGCCTTTGCTTCTTTTACCATCTGTCCTATTCTGAGTTCCTTCACTCTGTTTCCCTCAGTTTGCCCCTGTAGCACAAACTACCCACTGTCCTATTTGCCTGTGACTGACTTTCAAAGCACATCCTTGGATAAGAAACACTTCAACAACATTCCATGAAAAATATTATAAATCCAAGTTAAGTGCACACTAACACTTACTGCAACAAAACCAAACATGAGAAAATAAAAAATGGACACACTTTAAGCACTCTCACAAGTACTTCATAAACAAATGTGCATGAGATACTCTTATTACGGAGGTTAACTTCCCTGCTGACACATAACAGCATGGCGAGACACCCGAGTCATCACATTGTCAAGTTCGCCCATGACACAATAGCGGTGGGGCTCACCACCAACAACGATGAGACGGCCTACAGAGAGGAGGTGGAGGAGCTCGAGGACTGGTGCCAGACAAATAACCTCTTCTTCAATGTCAACAAGACAACGGAGATGGTCATCGACCTCAGGAGAACTCGCACCACTCACACCCCTCTTTACATTGGCAGCACAACAGCGAAACCTGCAAGTAATTTCAAACTCCCGGGAGTGCACATCTTGCACAACCCCTCATGGTCTCAGCGCACATCATATATAATCAGGAAAATGCACCAATGCTTCTACTTTCTGAGGAGGCTGAAAAGAGCTGGACTATGTATATCTATACTGATATCATTCTACGGATGCATGGTAGAGAGCATCCGAACAAGATATATCACTGCATGGTACGGAAACTGCACTGCACTGCGGTGGACAGCAAGGCTCTACAACAAGTAGTCAAAACTGCCAAACACATCACCAGCACCAACCTACCTAACATCAAGAAAATATGTCAGAAATAGGTCAGTAACATCATAAGGGATCCAACCCACCCTGCTCATGGTCCCACTCTCATCAGGGAAGAGGCTACACAGCATCCCCACTAGGACGACTAGATACAAAAACAGTAAGGCTGATCAACACTTCCACCTGCTAACCCACCCTTCCATATCCACAACTACCATCTTTTCCCGTCGGCACTCTTGTTCCCAGTGTCACTTTAGATTAGACTAGATTAGATCATGAGGACACACAGTCCTCTTTTATTGTCATTTAGTAATGCATGCATTAAGAAATGATACAATGTTCCTCCAATATGATATCACAGAAACACAAGACAAACCAAGACTAAAAAAACTGACAAAAACCACATAATTATAACATACAGTTACAACAGTGCAAAGCAATACCGTAATTTGATAAAGAACAGACCATGGGCACGGTAAAAAAAAGAGTCTCAAAGTCTCTCGAAAGTCCCATCATCTCACGCAGACGGTAGAAGGAAGAAACTCTCCCTGCCATGAACTTCCAGCGCCGCAAACTTGCCGATGCAGCACCCTGGAAGCACTCGACCACAGCTGACTCGAGTCTGTCCGAAAACTTCAAGTCTCCGACCAGCCCTCCGACACCGAGCACCATCTCTGCCGAGCACTTCGACCCCTGGCCCCGGCAACAAGTAATAGGCAAAGCCGAGGATTTGGGGTCCTCCCCTCCGGAGATTCTTGATCGTACAGTAGCAGCGGCAGTGAAGCAAGCATTTCAGAAGTTTCTCCAGATGTTCCCCCGTGCTTCTCACATCTGTCTCCATCAAATCAGGATTGTGCATGGTACCTACTTACAAAATACCGATATCATTTCAGAACGGCCCCACGCGCTGCATCGCGCCGCCATCTTCTCCTCCCCTCCTACCTTTATAGATATACAATCAATGTACAGTGCATAAGCTATCTTATGTATTTATATCTATGTTTTTTATTATTGTGTTCTTTATCTTTTGTGGATTTTTCGTGCTACATTGGACCTGGAGTAACAATTATTTGTTCTCTTTTATACTTGTGTACTGGAAATGACACTAAACAATCTTGAAACCTGAAGTTCCAAGCCTCAGGTACTTTTTCCCCTCTGGCATTCCCAGGTTACTGGTAGGAATGGAGCATCATTACCACATCTCAATAATAATATGGGCAGGATTCCCTTCCAGCAATATTGTGACAAAACTGCTTTGGAACATTCAGTAATAAGAAGGGCACTCACAGGTTAACAGTAACATGTTATAATTCAAAGGAAACTTAATGCTTAACAGATTCAGTGCATAGATATGAAACCATAACTTCATTGTAACACAACTGTGTGGAGGGAACTGCTTCAATGATGGCACCACTTTCCATGATTTTAAAACCTATTGAGTTAAATTACAGTGCAAGGTTTTGACATCTGTCAAGCTTTTGACCTATATTAACCAACATCATCTGTACTGACTTTGAACTTACTTTTTTAAATTAAGCAGCTAATGAAGCAAATACCAATGTTTGCGCTGGGTATTTGCGTTCAAACCATAAACCAGGTGAATTTTATTTACCTATTTGGTGCAGTGCCATTTTGCTGCCTTCTGAGTCCAGGCTTAGATTTCAAAGTGCTTGGGCTGAACACAAGTTAGGCGACCTAACTTGGGGCTTATAATAAAGCCACTCCTGCTCGCAGAAGTAGACGCACAAGAGGGCTGGGAAGTGGAATTTGCTTCCCCAGGTGCAATGCATATTTAAGGGACAGCTAGACAGGGATATGAGAATCAGAATCCGGTTTAACATCACTGGCATATGTTGTGAAAATTTTTAACTTAGCGGCAGCAGTACAATGCAATACATGATAAATACAAAAAATAAATAAATGAATAACAGCGTGTGTGTGTGTGTGTGTGTGTGTGTGTGTGTGTGTGTGTGTGTGTGTGTGTGTGTGTGTATGTGTGTGTGTGTATATATATATATATATATATATATATATATACTTTATTGATCCCGGGGGAAATTGGTTTTCGTTACAGCTGCACCATGAATAATAAATAGTAATAGAACCATAAATAGTAATATGTAAATTATGCCAGTAAATTATGAAATAAGACCAGGACCAGCCTATTGGCTCAGGGTGTCTGACCCTCCAAGGGAGGAATTGTAAAGTTTGATGGCCACAGGCAGGAATGACTTCCTATGACGCTCAGTGCTGCATCTTGGAGGAATGAGTCTCTGGCTGAATGCACTCCTGTGCCCACCCAGTACATTATGTAGTGGGTGGGAGACATTGACCAAGATGGCATGCAACTTAGACAGCATCCTCTTTTCAGACACCACCGTGAGAGAGTCCAGTTCCATCCCCACAACATCACTGGCCTTACGAATGAGTTTGTTGATTCTGTTGGTGTCTGCTATTCTCAGCCAGCTGCCCCAGCACACAACAGCAAACATGATAGCACTGGCCACCACAGACTCGTAGAACATCCTTAGCATCGTCCGGCCAATGTTAAAGGACTTCAGTCTCCTCAGGAAATACAGACGGCTCTGACCCTTCTTGTAGACAGCCTCAGTGTTCCTTGACCAGTCCAGTTTATTGTCAATTCGTATCCCCACGTATTTGTAATCCTCCACCATGTCCACACTGACCTCCTGGATGGAAATAGGGGACACCGGTACCTTAGCTCTCCTCAGGTCTACCACCAGCTCCTTAGTCTTTTTCATATTAAGCTGCAGATAATTCTGCTCACACCATGTGACAAAGTTTCCTACCGTAGCCCTGTACTCAGCCTCATCTCCCTTGCTGATGTATCCAACTATGGCAGAGTCATCCGAAAACTTCTGAAGACGACAAGACTCTGTGCAGTAGTTGAAGTCTGAGGTGTAAATGGTGAAGAGAAAGGGAGACAAGACAGTCCCCTGTGGAACCCCAGTGCTGCTGATCACTCTGTCGGACACACAGTGTTGCAAGCACACGTACTGTGGTCTGCCAGTCAGGTAATCAAAAATCCATGATACCAGGGAAGCATCCACCTGCATCGCTGTCAGCTTCTCCCCCAGCAGAGCAGGGCAGATGGTGTTGAACGCACTGGAGAAGTCAAAAAACATGACTCTCACAGTGCTCACCGGCTTGTCCAGGTGGGCGAAGACACGGTTCAGCAGGTAGACGATGGCATCCTCAACTCCTAGTCGGGGCTGGTAGGCGAACTGGAGGGGATCTAAGTGTGGCCTGACCATAGGCCTATATATATATATATATATATATATATACACACACACATACACATATATATACATATATACACACACACACACACACACACACACATATATATATAGAGAGAGAGAGAGAGTGAGAGCGAGAGAGCGAGAGGGGGATTAAATAGTTAAATTTAAAATAGAACAAAATCGGAAATAATAAAAAAAAAATTGAAGTAGTGTTCATGGGTTCAATGTCCATTTAGAAATTGGATAGCAGAGTGCAGAGTGGAAGAAGCTGTTCCTGGATTGCTGATTATGTGCTTTCAGGCTTCTGTACCTCCTTCTGAACGGTAACAATGAGAACAGGTCATGTCCTGGGTGATGGGGGTCCTTAATAATGGGTGCCACCTTTCTGAGGCACCATTCCTTGAAGATATCTTGGATACTACGGAGGCTAGTACCCATGATGGAGCTGACTAATTTTACAACATTCTGTAGCTGCTTTCAATCCTGTGCAGTAACCCCACCCCCCCCACTACCCCATACCAGAAAGTGATACAGTCTGTCAGAATGCTCTCCACAGTACAGCTGTAGAAGCTTTCGAGTGCTTTACATGACAAACTAAATCTCCTCAAACTCTGAATGAAACATAGCCACTGTCTTGCCTTATATAGCAAGAAGAACATTACAGGCGACTGGGGTTCAATTCCCTCTGCTGCCTTTATAGAGTTTGTACGCCGGTTTCCTCCAGGTGCTCCGAATTCCTCCCACAGTCCAAAGACGTACTGGTTGGTAGGATGATTTGTCATTGTAAAGGATCCCATGGGATTGCTGGGCGGCATGGCTCCAAGGACCAGAAGGGCCTATTCCCATGTACCTCAATCAATCAATCAATAAATAAATACAAACATGAGGGTGATAATGATGGAGGAGGATGAAGTAGAGTACAGATGCCAACCTGAACTAGTTGAGCCAAACAGCCTCTAATGTATTGTATTGTATTGTGAAATAATACATCACAGCTGCCTTTGAAATCCAGCAACCTACTTATACATAAATGGACAATCAGTTTCGTGTTGCAGGACGAAGAATAAACGAAGAATTCAGGGAGGGTAATGTATCCGAGCTAGTCCCAGACTTCCAGCACTGCATATAGTGGAAATTAGAAAAAACACGTCAGGAAGCATTCAGTTAACATTTCAGGCCGATGATCTTTCATCCGAGTTGGGAAAGGTTAATAACAGCACATGTCTAAGGTTGCCAGGAACGGAGAGAGGGCACAGAGAACAATTGGTCTGTGATAGGACTGAAGCCAAGAGAGACAGAGTGACACTGGTATTGTAGTGCTGACTGAAAGCTGGTGAAAAGGACGTATGAAGTCAAACAGTGTGTCTAACGGTGGTATAAATAGGAGATAAATGAAATCTGAAATACCAGTAAGACAGAATGTAAACTCTTCTCCTTGACACAAAGTGAGGAAATTCAGATTTGTTTTTTTAAGAAGCTATGAAGGACTATGATGAATTAATAGGTAATGGGTTTATTATCATACATACCATGATACAGAGAAAATCTTTGCTTTGCATGCCATCCAGATAAATCATTCCAAATGTCAGTACACAATGTAGAGCAAACAACAGAAAGCAGAATGAGAGAGATCACAGTGTAGGTCGGCAGCTAAGGAGCAAAGGTCAGGACGAGGGACACTGTGAAATCAAGAGTTCATATTTATTGTATAAGACGTTCCTTCAAGAGTTTTGTAACAGTGGGAAAGAAGCTCTCCTTGAACCAAGTGGAAAGAATTTTCAAGCTTTTTGTACCTTCTGCCCAACTTGGGGGGCGGGGGTATGACTGGGTTGGGAGGAGTCTTCTACTACATTGGCTGCTTTCCTGAGGTAGCAGAAAGTGTACACAGTCAATGGAGATACTTTTTTTTAAATCTGGTGGATGAGGCCTCATTAATTAAAACATATCAGGAGCAGGGAGACAAGTTGCATAGAGGGCTGTCCTAAGAACAATTAAAATATATGGTACACCACAAGAGAAAAGTGAATATAATGTTCGATCCCACCCTGTAGGAAAGACACTGGGATGCTCTGGTGAAATATTATGGACCTGACCTTCTGCGTATTTTTAGAAATTTCTGTTTTTATTACAGAATTCCCCCGTCTAGAGTTTTTTTTTGATTTTTGATTACTGCAACAGTGTGGCTGGCTTTATGTGGAAGTGGTGCTATCAGCCACCAAATGCATAATAATTTACAAGTTTGATTAAACGGAGGAAACAAAATAATAACATTAGGCCTAGTCAGCCAGTGTAATACTCAATACTTACCTCACAAGGATGAAACCCAAATGTACAGAATGTCAAGGCTAGAGATAAAATGAAAGCTGGTAGAAAGGCTTATACACAATAAGCAAACTTGAGGGTTTTTGTGCAATTGTGGATAACCTTGCGGTATAAAATACGTATTTCACATGCATAAATAGAAGGGTCAAGGAGATTCCCTGTTACTGAATGTAACAAAAAGGCTAATTGCATAATTAACAAGAAATGAATAAGAAAAACAAACAAGATATGTTTAAGATTTTGCAAGATCTGCTAACCAAATTCAAAGCAAGACTTAGTGAACAGAAACCAGTGAACTTCAGCACTGTGAGGATTTGAATGCAACAACGTTTCTTTCAGAGTTATGACAATGGTTGGTTTCTCAGAGAAGCAAGTGTGAATTTGCCTTTTATACAAAATGGTAGAAGGATTATATAGTTGGTCAAACACCAACTAAGAAGCAGAGACTGAGAGATTTGAAGAATACAATAAAAACAAAGAACTATGCGGATAAAATGTAACACGCTCATGAGATATTTTGGCATGAAAAGAAAATGATACACTAATACACAACTACAAACAATTTTATTTTCTAAGCTTTCCCTTGAATCATGGCTGGTGATAAAAACACAACAAACTTGATCCCATCAACACAGATGGATGAGATGAAGTGCAGAGAGGCAAGTTGAAGCACTGGGCAACCAGTTGAAAGTCAAACATTTCACAAGTACAGACCCTTCAATCAACTGAGCCTATGCCATGATTCAATTAGCTCACAGCCGATCTGATCCTCATTTACTAAACTGTTTCCAAAAGCAGAATGAAATGGGAAAGATACCAGCACTGCATCTGTGTGACCTGTGCATTGAATTATGCAATGACTGCACCACCACAAGAGTCAAATTTTATTAATGCTTGCAGGAAACTTACAGCATTCAAAGAAAGCTTCTATTCATTAATTTTGGGCGAGTCGAGTTCTCTGGTCCAAGACCAGGATAAATGAAAAAAAGTGGTTTGCATATGCAGCAGTGGCTCCCAAATCTGAAACCAACCCACAACCAAGTGTTTGTGAACTCTAGTGTAATCAAGATTTCCAAGCAACTTGAATAAAATATCATCCTTGTACTTTATTCTAATCTCAACCCTTGGAACAAACAGACAACTTGATGCAGGTTTACGAAGGCCATATAGAAAAGCAAGAATTAAGATTTATTTCTGGTTGGACAGAATTGAAAACATAATGGACTGAATGGTCTGTTTCCCTGCTAGCTCTCAATGACTCTATAGCAGGCTGATTAATGCATTGACACAGAATGGCTGAGCTGATTGGCTCAATAACATGGTGAAAATTCCACATTTGATGTACGTATTTTGTTGCAAAGATCAAACACAAAATCCAAGTGTTGGAAGAAACAGATTCCACCGCTAGGTGTGCTACAGTATCTTGTGAAATATTAATGGCCACTGCTGCCTTAGTGTTACAACCCATCATTGTGTTCTGTTCACCGGATATTTAAAACAGCATGATTTCATCAAGTTACCAGTCGTCTTTCATTATGCCTGCCCGATCAAATCATATCTTGTGCTAAAAACATTAGAGCTGAATGATACACTGATCTCATGAGGGGAACATTTAGAGTCGAGGAAAGCTTGAGTTACTGGTACTATTAAAATAAGGGAATTAAGAGCTAGCTCAGCAAAGTGAAACAGCAGATCTTGGTTTTTTAAAAGTTTCTTTTTCAAAATCAGAATCAGAATCAGGTTTAATATCACCGGCATATGTCATGAAATTTGTTGACTTTGCAACAATAGTACAATGCAATAAATGATAATAGAAAATGAAAAAAACTGAATTACAGTAAGTATGTGTGTGTGTGTGTGTGTGTGTGTGTGTGTGTATGTATATATATATATAAAATAGTTAAAGTAAATAAATAGTGCAAAAACAAAAATTTTAAAAAGTAGCGAGGTAGCGTTCATAGATTCAATGTCCATTCAGAAACTGGATTAGGGAGGGAAAGAAGCTGTTGTTGAATCATTGAGTGTGTGCCTTCAGACTTCTGTACCTCCTTCCTGATGGTAGCAATGAGAAGAGGGCATGTCCTGGGTGATGAAGGTCGTTAATGATGGAGACCGCATTTTTGATGCATTGCTCTTTGAGATGTCCAGGATTCTACAGAGGCTAATGGAGCTGACAAAAGTTTACAACTTCAGTCCTGCACAGCTGTGCCCTCCCGCCCCAAGACACTGATGCAACCAATGCCTGCTACACATAGGGGCAGGATGGAAAATGGAAGTCCCGCCCTGTGCCAGTAAGCTCCCTGTACTCTATTTAATAAAGCAGTATGTTTTTTACAACGCTTAAAGTGTGTGACCAGATCAAGCAGTAAAATGGTTTGAAAGACCCATCACAAAAAACTTCAACTTAATGTTGCATTTAGTATTTATCAATTGAGGATTGAAATTTGAACCTGAAGACTTAATACAGAATTGCATTTGAGGGGGTGGTTTGGTTGAATAGCAGGAATAAAATGGAATGAAAAATATAATGTTTGATGTATTTTTTCAAAAATGTCTTATATTTCTTCCCAAAACTACAAGTGTGATCTTGTTTACATTGTAAGTGTATCTCAACTTCTCAACTCAACACTCCCAATCTCTCTAAAGCACCATGACTCATGGGGTTTAAAAGTGCAAGTCTTTGTCTTAGTATGACATGGTCATAATCAGGTTAGATTCAATGGAGGAAGCAACATTTTTTCTGTGTGATGTTTCCAGCAATCTGCATGACTAGAGATGAGTGATCGAGGTTCAGGAGTTCAAATCTCACAATGCCAACTGGGCAATTTAAAGACAGTTAATTAAGTAAACCTTGAAATTAAAAAAATACTATCATTAGCAATGGTTGTAAGAATCCGATGGGTTACAATAGCCTTCATGGAAGGAAAGCTATCATTCTTACTCGGTCTAAACTGTTGACAACAGCAAACCCACAATAATCAACAAAAGTAAAATGCTGCACATGTTACAAATTAGAAATAAAAACAGGAACCCTGGAAAAACAGCAATATGGGTTAAAGATTATGGTGGAGGAATTAAAACAACTGAAGAAGAGCAAAGGAGCGCTAATGAAAAACCTGCATTTGCACAATGCCTTTCATAAACTCAAGATCTCTCTACACACGTCAGTACCATGAAGTACTTCTGAAGTCATGACATGCAAAAAACACAGTACCTACAAAACAGCACAAAGTTCTTCAAACAACAAAAGATAAGGTTGTTATTCCAAACACTTTCCAAGAGTGCAATGAAAACTTTTGCATTTAATTTCTTGAGGCCCTTTGTTAGTCAGGGCCAACCCTGGATGTTGTGTCCCAGATGTCTAGCTGATACGCAAGCCAGCACACAAGCTTGAGCAATACAATATGGAGAGCAAGCTGTTGTCCAAGTCCCAGGCTCCCCATCTCCACGCAGCTGACGAATCCAAAGGAACGGCAGAGACCGATACAGTTTGGCACCAACACTGTTGCAGGAGTGTCAATCAACATTGAACTCAACGTAGGACTGCCTTAGCGACTCTGGCTCCTGATTTTTCCTCCAGGTTTACCCCCAAAGCCTCTCCCATGAGTGGGTATAACTGCGAGGCAGCAGAGGTTTGACATCAGGGGTTTCCTTCTCATAGATGAGCTGCCAACCAATGTTGAGAAGTCTCATCTGCCTGAAGCAACTGGTTTTAAGACACAGTAACCTGCCTTTGCCCCTTCTCCTGTCAGTAGAGGCGGTTCCGTCAGGCTTAGTAGCTAAGCCACATGTGAAGGCTAGGAGCCAGACTTTGTTGTCAGAGGCTACTTGAGATGCATGGCATTGGGAGCATACCCCATCTATCACCCCCAGTTAAAACAACCTTGAGGAACCACTGAATTACGAGGCATAGGGAAAAATAAATTTAAAGTCCAAGTTTGTTAGCACAGCAACAGAAACAATTGGCTAAGTAATGAATATGCCACAGTAATTTCATAAAGCAATACAGGATCTATTAGTACAGCGTTTATAGAGTGCAAAATGTACTATGGAACCTATGTGAAAAGACAAACATATCTATTGCAATGCACATCATGCTGTTATGGTATTATACATAATTTTGCGCAATTGATATTTGTAATCTTACTCCTCATATCCTTGTTAAACAACTAGTTTTTTTTTCATGTGCAGTGAATTACTTGCTGTTAAGGAACAACTACCAGTGAGTGCTGCATAACCAGAACTGTTCGATGGTACAGGACTATTTTTTGAAGAAAGTGCAATCAGCCATATCAGCACTTTATAGTTCCTTTGAAAATCAGCAGTGGCTGACCACACACCTATTTTAGCTGAAATGGACAACACACCAGACACCACTGTAATGAATCCACTGATCTTGAGTCACCAAAAGTCAACATTTGTAAATGTACCTTTAAAGAAATTTTCCAGTACAAAAATCTGTGTAAAAATAAACTGGTTAGAGTAAATTATGTGTTTTAATTTTCAAAAACATTTTGAAGTCATAGCTAAAAAGAAACAGTGTGGATGGTAAAAGGTATGTAGAACATATGACCAGAATTATTAACCACACCTCTTCCCAGTGGAATTTCCTTAAAGCAAAAGGAGATCAGTCGTGTTGGCTCTTCAGTTGGGCAACAAGGCATCCATGTAACAGCAATGATGTAACAACATAATTATCCTGTCACTACATTAAAATACAATTCCCACCCTAGAGATGATACTTCCAAAGAGAAGAGTTATCATTTCAGAAGATATGGAAAAAAGTGACTTTCACTGACCATCTCTGGAAAAGAGACAATTGGGGAAATTTTGATCATGTACCTCATAAATAGGAGCTTTGCACTTGTCTAATTTAAAATGTTTAAATGGGAATTTTTTTAAAAAACAGCAATTTCACTGTCAATAACAAATATTTGTTAATTTGAAAGATTAACATCTGGTTGCAACTTATAGATGCAGCTATAAAGAAGGCAAGACAGCAGCTATATTTCATGAGCTGTTTGAGGAGATTGGATTGTCACCTAAAACACTTGAAAACTTCTGCATCACTGTCTGGTTTGGGGAGGGTGGGGGGCTACTGCATCCATGAACACTACCCCATTATTTTTTTAAAGAAATTATTTCTGTTCTTGCACTACTTGTTTTAACTTAACTACTTATCATGTATTTATCTATTTATCACATATTGCATTGTACTGCTGCCGCAAGGTTAACAAATTTCACGACAAAACCAGTGACATCAAAAATCTGATTCTGAGAATCAAGACCATTATCTAAAAGAAACATGGACTACTTCCTGCAAAAATGAACCATTTTCAAGCTTACTTTGAAGGACAGGGGTCAGTTATTTCACAATTCTGGGAGTAGAACAGGAGGCTGATAACAAAGTAAATTGGATTACAACCAATGACAGTCTGATTTTGCTTTCCCTCCCCAGGTGAACTGAATATCCCACAGGAGACATGGAGACAATGTGCTACATTTTGTGATGAGTAACTGTTAATCTGTTATGTAGGAGTACATATTTAGGAGTTACAACTACTGCCTGCCTCACCGCCTTTATCCAGCCTCCCAGCCTCCAAAGAGAATTAAGGAGCACAAAAACAGACCTCTCAGTCCTCCAAATCCATGTCAATTAATTTGTATACTAACCATATTTACCAGCATTTGGCCCATAGCCTTTTATACCTTGCCAGTTTTTAAAAATGTTCATTAAAAAAGCATTAATATTTCCTTCAATTCCTTCCCTGAAAATCATCAATAAAGCCAGATGTGTTTTTAATGACAGTCCAGTAGTTTCACACACACCACTAATGATTTAATTAGTTAATTGAATTTAAAATTATCTACTGACATGATGAATATTTTTCAGGGATCAGAGGATTATTAATCACTAGTGTCACCAATATACTAACGTACACCTGAACATCACTACACCTACTTGAGTATACTACTGTATTTTCCCATGTATCACACATGGTAAGTCAAAGGACTTCATTATAGGACTAGTTTTGGCAAATTTGGATTATGGCTGAGGATATAGAAAATAAAAAATATCTACAATTCCATGAAAATTGTGAATTGCTTTATATTTAGCATGTATTTCTTCACCTAAATATTTAACATTTATCTCTGTTATTGAAGGAGACTGCAGATATGAGCAGTGGTGTGTAATGCGCAGCACCTTGAAGCTGCTACCTAAGCTTTGGCTGTACTGAGAAAGAGTGGGGTTTAGCAGCACAAAATGGGGGAAGTCCACTGCTTTGGTATTTATTAACTGGGAAGGCATTGCATCTCAGAATGGGCTTGAGACCATACCTGGTCCACTAATCTAGGGCTTGGCATGTGGCTTCTGGTTTTGCTTGTTCTATAGTAGAATGGTAACTGATGATTCAAAAGTGCAACGCATTTTTACATGATTAAATTCAAATTAGGATGGAAGAAAGCCAGATTTGATATCTATAACCTGAATAAAGCTTCCATTTTCTTTTCATATTTAAATCTCAATATAAACAGAGAAAAAATATTCTAAAAGTTCAATTAATGAAACAATGCTGATGTATATTCAGAAATTCAAAGTACACATGCAGACTGCAGTCGACTGCAGTCTACAGTATTGTAGTTTTGGACAAATATACAAAGATCAAGCGTATTGGGGGCACAAGTGAAAACTGAATAAATAATTAAACATTATGAAATGTAATTGTTCTGCTTTTCTGATGTTTTGTTACTGTGGATGTCAATAACTGAAATAAAAATGGTTTAAAGTTCTTTCACAAAGCACTTCTTATGATTTTTGGGGAAAGGTCATACAGCACCATCCAGTGCCTAATTTTGGACTGTTGAATTGAGAGAGTCCACTTGCATTATGAATATGAATTTAGAATGTAAAATGAAAAAAAAATGTTAATAAAGAAATAAACTAAAAAATAATATTTTTTTCAGTCAGGAGTTTACATGAATAATATTTTTTAAATATATTTATAAGGTAGTAAGGGGATTGCTTGCATACAAATAAAAGAGCAATGACCAAATACTCTTGGCCACAAAATGCCAAACAGCATGCTCATGCATTGATATTTTTGGCTGATGAAAATATTACCATGGATTTTCACAATCTAACAGACTGCTCAATAGAGGATCTATGTTAATGGTTGGACAAATTGTACTGAGGTACTGTGGGCAATTAGCAGATTAATCACATTCCAATTAAACAAAAATGACTGACCAATCAATGGATAATTTTGTCTCCGAGGTTCAATTTACAGGACAGAGCTGCCAGCAATGGTGTTATTGAACAGAATCATTACACAGCTTACTGGGCTGATGTACAATGAGTAATACCTTCTGTCATCTTAGGATACATTGATGGCGATCATATTGAGCAGGCTAAAACCAGGAAACAGTGGACTCTTCCACATCTATTCTCAACACCCATGATGAGGCCACACTCAGGGTGGAGGAGCAACACCTTTAATTCCATCTGGGTAACCTTCAACCTGATGGCATGAATATCGATTTCTCAAACTTCCAGTAATTGCCCATATCCCCACTTCTCCTTCACCATTCCCCATTCCCATTTCCCTCCCTTACCTTATCTACTTACCTGCCCATTACCTCCCTCTAGTGTCCCTCCCCCTTCCTTTTCTTCCATGGCCTTCTGTTCTCTCCTATCAGATTCCTTCTTCTCCAGCTATTTATCTCTTTCACCAATCGACTTCCCAGCTCTTTACTTCACCCCCCCCCAGTTTCAGCTATCACCTACTAGCCTTGTACTTCTTCCTCTCCCTCCGCTAACTTCTCATCTCCTTTTCCAGTCCTAATGAAGGGTCTCGACCTGAAACATCAACTCTTTACTCTATTCCAGAGATGCTGCCTGGCCTGATGAGTTCTTTCAGCATTTTGTGTGTATTATTCTCAAAATATGTATTTTAACTAGACTGGATTGCACAAACTCCTGGAACAAGGTACATCCTTTTCTCCAGACACTCACTTTTCTATCAAGGAGCAATACATCAGTCATTAACATCTATCCTTCTAGAGGTATTAATGACAGTAAGTATATTTGAGAATTCTTCAACCTTTAGCTGCTCTTCCAACTAACCAGAACTCCTCACTTGCTGCTAAGAGACTACTAGACAGATATGTGGAGGATTCTAAGGTGGGGGCTTATATGGGAGGCAGGGTTTGAGGGTCGGCACAACATTGTGGGCCGAAGGGCCTGTACTGTGCTGTACTATTCTATGTTCTATTAATATAAAGCACAATGTCGCCAGCGGAATAAATAGCATCCGCAGCGAGATTGACATGGTGTTACTAATATTAATTTTACAATATCACAAACACAACCAATGGAGGGAAAAGAACCACAGCAAAACAATGACTGTGATTGCAGCTAAGCTCGTAGCAGGAAACCTCTGCCTGTGAACTAAGACAGACTTCCACTGCAATGACTGGCTCACTTCACTTTCAGTGGCATCCCAAACTGGTGCCAAAGTCAAATGAGTCAATAAATATCATACTTATATCTAACAATGCTTTCATCACGCAAGCCCACTTAACAGAGGATTAATATGACCTTTCGTCATGAGCAGTACAAGCAGTTACTTGTACAAGCAAAAAGCTCAAACAAAAACAGGCATTGTGGAGGCTGTGTACTTAGACCCTTCAGGATATTATAGCAGAATTACATTTTTAATGACTAAGAGATATAGCACACCTTTTCCAGAGAGAAAATGTCACAGCTATGTGTAATATGATCCACTCTGATGTTTTAACCAAATTGTTTTATTCTGGAAAAACAATAAAACAAAAATAATGGAGGTTGCCTGTCCCATTTCAGAAAATTTATGTCATTTAAAAAAAAATGAACCGCATTTATATGGCACTATTCAGGTTCAATTCAAGCCACGGCAGGCCATTTTAAAGTATAGTCACAGTTGCAATGCTAGAATCACCCAATTTGGCCAAGGCTAACTCCCACCAACACCAGATGATGTTTTTAATATATGTTGAGCAAGGGGCTAACACTGACCCAGATAACGTGGAACATTTCTACTCCACTAGTGCCCTGGAATCTTCTACATCCATCTTGGTCAGCTGATAGCTGCAGTCTATTATCTCACTCCAAAGACAACACCTCTACCACTCAGCATCCCTTTGAACTACACTGCTGCATGTCAGCCTAAATTTTTTGCACTGTTTCCAGAGCAGAACTTGAACCAGCAACCGCATGAGGAAAGTGTGATAATATGGCAGATAGTTTTGGCTCAGTTGACTTTCCCCCACAAAACATGTATCTTATTTCAGCTGGAATTGCACCTTTTCAATGAAATGTTACTCAACCATCTCAGCTTGCCGTTACTTGCCCAACTAACCTTTTACATATCTGTAGATTCCTCTTGTATCCACATGCTTTCATGTGTCATACTATTTACGTATCTAAAGGCCACTGGTCTACGCAAACAGGCTGCTTATACAGGGGAAAGGATTTAATTGTGTAATCCAAGTGTAATCTGAAACCAATTATCTCAGTTTATCAAAACTGCAGAAAATTTCACATAAACTACAATGGATCTTCTTTGATGAGGCTAAAATAACCATTTTCTGAGAAACTAGGCATAAGCATCGAGAGGAATATTTTCACTGAAATAAAACTTAGTTGTAACACAACCTGAAAATTACTGTAGCAGAAATGTGGATTAATGAGGAACATTATTTCATATTGGTTAATTGATTGATATTAGAAAATATGCTGGAATAAAGTTATAAAAGGATTCAAAAGGCTTCCTAAACTGAGAGGACGAATTTAATGACTTTAAAAATTAAATACAAATTTAATAATTTAAAAAGGGGCGGGGTGGTCCAGTGGATGGCGTAACATTATCAACTACATCACATAAGATCAGGGCTCAGTTCCTACTGCTGCCTGTAAGGAGTTTGTACAGTCTTCCCACGACCATTTGGGTTTATTCTGTTGCTCTGGTTTCCTCCCACATTCCAAAGGTGTATGAGTTATGGTTAGTATGTTGTGGGTATGCTATGTTGGCGCTGGGGTGCTGGAAGCATAGCGACACTTGTGGGCTGCCCCAGCATGTTCTGAATGCACTGGTCATTAACGCAAACAACGCATTTCACTGTATTTTTTGATGTTTTGATGCACATATGACAAATACAACTAATCTCTAATCCTCAAGATTTCATCACGGCCTTATTTTTTTAAAGTAACATTCGTTTACTTTATTTTAGAACGCATTTTTTAAAAAAATATATAAAATAGTCCATTTGAAACTCAAGCAATTCTGAGCAGACTGAGAAAGTTTCTTCAAATCAAAGTTATCTAACAACTGGCAGTTGTATGGGGGTAAATATGATCAATAAGTCTGGATAACTTGACAATTATGGAAAGTGCTGGGCAGTGATGTCCAAACAGTAGTTCCAGAAACACATATGAATCTGAAGGCCAGGTAATTTCCAGACAACAAAAATTTATAGTCTTGTAGTGTCCATTCATCCCATTGTGTCTTTGCTAGGGTATTACAAAACTACCCAACACTTTCCAAAATTGTCCCTTCCGGAGTTCAAGGTAAATTTATGATCAAAGTACATAAATGTACCATATACAACCCTGAGATTCATTTTCTTGCGGGCATACTCACTAAATACAACAACCACAATGGAATCACTGAAAGACTGCATGAACAGGGTGGACAGCCAGCGTGCAAATGCAACAAACTGTGCAAATACAAAAAGAAAAAAGAAAAGAAATAATAATAATAATAATAATAATAAACAAATAAGAGAGAAGAGTCCTTGAAAAGGAATCCATAGGATGTGGTAGGGCAAATAAAGTTGAGTCAAGTTATTTCCTTTGGTTCAACTGCCTGATGTTTAAGGAGTAATAACTGTTCCTGAATCTGCTGCTGCGAGTCTTGAGGCTCCTGTACCTTCTTTCTGATGGTAGCAGCGAGAAGAGAGTATGATCTGGGTTGTGGGGGTCTCTGATGATAGACACTGCTTATCTGTTTACAACGCTCTGGGTAGATGTGCTCAATGGTGGCTGAAGGATGGTTGTAGTTGGGAGCTGAATGTCCAAGGTTACATGTTATATCGGAGTGATAGAAAGGTAGGCAGAGGGGGTGGTGTGGCTCTACTGGTAAAGAATTGCATCAAATCAGTAGAAAGATGTGACATAGGATGGGAAGATGTTGAATCCTTGTGAGTTGAGTTAAGAAACTGCAAGGGTAAAATGATGGCAACAGTTGATAGCAGTTACATACAGGCCTCCCAACAGTGGTTGGGAGGTGGCCCACAGATTACAACAGGAAGTAGAAAAGGCGAGTCAAAAGGACAATGTTATGCTAGTCATGGGAGATTTTAACATGCAGGTTGATTGGGAAAATCAGGCTGGTAATGGATCTCAAGAGAGTGAGTTTGTTGAATGCCTAAGAGATAACTTTCTAGAGCTGTTGTCATTGAGCCTACTAGGGGATTGGCTACACAGGATTGAGTGTTATGTAATGAACTGAAGATGATTGGAGAGCTTAAGGTAAAAGAACCCTTGGGAACCAGTGAGCACAATATGATTTTGTTCAACTTGAAATTTAATAGAGAGAAAGTAAAGTCTGATGTAGCAGTACTTCAGTGGAGTACGGGAAATTAACAGTGGTATGAGAAAGGAGTTGGCCAAAATAAATTGGGAAGAGCTGCTGGCAGGGATGCCAGCAGAGCAGCAATGGTGTGCATTTCTGGGAAAAATGAGGAAGGTGCAGGACATGTGTATTCCAAAAATGAAGAAATACTCAAATGATAAAATAATACAACCGTGGCTGACCAGGGAAGTAAAAGCTATTGTAAAAGCAAAAAAAGGGGCATACAACAAAGCAAAAATTAGTGGGAAGATAGAGGATTGGGAAGTTTTTAAAAACCTACAGAGAGCAACTAAAAAAATCATTAGAAGGGAAAAGATGAAATATGAAAGCAAGCTAGCAAATAATATCAAAGTGCACAATAAAAGTTTTTTCAAGTATGTTAAAAATAAAAGAGAAATGAGAGTGGATATAGGACCGCTAGAAAATGAGGTAGGAGAAATAATAATAGGGGAGAAGGAGATGGCTGATGAACTAAATGAGTATTTTGCGTGAGTCTTCACTGTGGAAGACACTAGCAGTATGCCCGATGTTGTACTGTGTGAAGGAAGAGAAGTGGGCGCAGTTACTGTTACAAGAAAGAAGGTGCTCAAAAAGCTGAGAGACCTAAAGGTACATAAGTCAATCAGACCAGAGAAACTGCACCCTAGGGCTCTGAAAGGGGTAGAGTTAGAGACTGTAGTGGCATTAGAAATGATATTTCAAAAATCATCGGACTCTGGCACGGCGCCAGAGGACTGGAAAACTGCAAATGTCACTCCACTCTTTAAGAATGGAGGAAGGCAGTAGAAAGGAAATTATAGACTAGCTAGCCTGACGTCAGTGGTTGGGAAGATGTTGGAGTCAATTGTTAAGGATGAGGTGATGGAGTACTTGGTGACACAGGACAAGATAGTAGAAAGTCAGCATGGTTTCATTAAAGGAAAATCGTGCCTGACGAACCTGCTGGAATTCTTTGAGGAGATTACAAGTAGGATAGATAAAGGGGATGCAGTGGATGTTGTATATTTGGACTTTCAGAAGGTATTTGACATGGTCCCACACATGAGGTTGCTTACCAAGTTAAGAGCCCATGGTATTACAGGATAGTTACTAACATGGTTAGAGCATTGGCTGATTGGGAGGAGGCAGCAACTGGGAATAAAAGGATCCTTTTCTGGTAGGCTGCCCGTGACCAGTGGTGTTCCACAGTGATCGTGTTGGGACCACTTCTTTTTATGCTGTATACAAATGATTTAGATGATGGAATAGATGGCTTTGTTGCCAAGTTTGTAGATGATGCAAAGATTGGTGGAGGGGCAGGTAGTGTTGAGGAAACAGGTAGGATGCAGAAGGACTTAGACAGATTAGGAGAATGAGCAAGAAAGTGGTAATTGAAATACAATGCTGGAAAATGTGTGGTAGTAGATATAAACGTGCAGACTATTTTCTAAACAGGGAGAAAATCCAAATATCTGAGATGCAAAGGGACTTGGGAGTCCTTGTGCAGAACACTTTAAAGGTTAACTTGCAGGTAGACTCAGTGGTGAGGAAGGCAAATTCCATGTTAGCATTCATTTAAAGAGGTTTAGAATACAAGAGGTACAGTCGACGTTTCAGGCTGAGACCACCACTTGCTTAGTCTCGGCCTGAAACGTCGACTGTACCTCTTCCTAGAGATGCTGCCTGACCTGCTGCGTTCACCAGCAACTTAGATGTGCGTTGCTTGAATTTCCAGCATCTGCAGAATTCCTCGGGTTTGCGTTAGAATACAAGAGCAAGGATGTGATGCTGAGGCTTTATAAGGCGCTGCTGAGGCCTGACCTTGAGTATTGTGAATAGTTTTGGGCCCCTCATCTTAGAAAAGATGTGCTGGCATAGGAGAGGGTCCAGAGGAGGTTCACAAGGATGATTCCAGGAATGAAAAGGTTATCATACGAGCAACATTTGGTGGCTCTGGATCTGTACTCATTGGAATTCAGAAGGATGAGGGGTGATCCCATTGAAATTTTTCGAATGTTGAAAGGCCTAGACAGAGTAGATGTGGAAAGGATGTTTCCCATGGTTGGAGAGTCTAGGACAAGAGGGCAGAGCCTCAGGATAGAGGGGTGCCCTTTCAAAACAGATGCGGAGAAATTTCTTTAGCCAAAGTGTGGTAAGTTTGTGGAATTTGTTGCCACATGCAGCTGTGGAGGCCAGGTTGTTGGGTGTATTTAAGGAAGAGATTAATAGGTTCTTGATTGGACATGGTATCGAAGGTTACGACGAGAAGGCCGGGAACTAGGATTGAGGAGGAGATAGGAAAAAAGGATCAGCCATGATTGTATGGTGGAGCAGATTCGATTGTCCAGAAAACCTAATTCTGCTCCTATGTCTTAAGGTCTTATGGTCTTTACCCGTGATGGACTGGGCCGTATCCACTACTTTCTGTAGGATTTGCTGTTCAAGGACATTGGTGTTTCCATACCAGGCTGTGATGCCGCCAGTCATATACGCTCCACCATAAATCTATAGAAATAGAGGCGTTGCCATGCTTTCTTCATAATTGTCCTTACATGCTGGGCCTGGACAGGTCCTCTGAGGTCCTTTGTCCATTTTAAAAGACAAATTTCTGCATGAATCATTCCTTGTATATTTTTAGGGAGTCGAGCTCTTTTCCACTCCAGTCCTGTGGTGGCTGATGACGCCAATGTGCAACAGACGTACCTTTGGTAGAGTGGATGATGGGCTGTTTTAGAGACAGGTCTGCTCCTTCCCCATCCTTATACTCAGTAGCTTTATGCTCCCAATCCATGGATTCAAGGTTCTCAACATTATTCCTCATGTTTCTTCTTCATTTTGAGCAGTTGTGAGATGGAAATTCAATGAACTATTTGCACTTTTCCAAGCAGCTGTTGACAAAGTTTTTTTTTCTGGTCATATGATGATCTTTTACCACAAGAAAATATGTTTCAGCAGGCTGGTGTCAATGTCTTTGGAACCAATTAGGAATGAATGCTGAGTAAAGACTAGGAGAAGACATCATTATTGATCCTGCCAATGGATCTGAGGATTTTGCAGAGGCAGCATTAGTACTGTCTCTCCAATTACAACTGCTTAGAAGACCACTAATGTTGTGCTGACTTTGAATTTATTCTTCAGGTGGTTAAACACTGTATTGGCATACAGAGAGAATGGTTACTTTATTGGTGCCAGCCTTATTTGACAGACGGCTTCTGAGATACGAGGAGCACTCCAATATTTTCCATGGATTCTTTCCAACTTTGTCAAAAGGTAGTTTAGTACAGCAGGGGCAGGTTGGTAGAGGCCCTTATCATTGTCGCTGATCCCTCCCATCTGTCCAACAATATCTTTGACCCTTTGGAATCAGGCAGGGTTTATCTTAGCATTAGGACATGGACTGTTAGGATGGGAAACAGCTTCTTCCCCCAGGCTGTAAGACTACTGAACTCCCAGCCACGACCAGGTCTCATCATGTATGAAGCACCGGTAGCGTTATACTGTTTACTTTTTAATCTGCAATGTAAGTGGGCCATATCATTTGTTAATTTACTTGTGGTAATATTACTTTATGTGGTGTATGTGAGTTATGTGTACAGTGTTGTGCACCTTGGTCCAGAAGACCATTGTTGCATACATGTATATAAATGAAATGAACTTGACTTGATCATTATTTTGAGGTTGTTAAGTTTAAACCCCATTCCCTCAAGAACTTCATAAAGTTCTGCAATCAAACAGCTGTTGTGAAATTACACTTCTCCTGATTTGTCCCCATATTTTCATAATGACAAACTTGGATTGACGGTAATTCAGTACTGATGGCCTAAACAACACTGCCTTTTCCTCCATCAAATGCCTTCCACGACTTTAGATAAAACTTTAGTAAATCTTCTGCCAAACCTCTCAATTCCAATGGGAATTGTTTACATTTCTAAAGTCTCTCCTCTGCAACTGCAGTTTCTCACTGGTGAGCCTCTGTTGTCCAGTTGCTATGAATTGAATATCTTTCTATAACTGAAGACGGAAGTCTGCACACAACACTCAAAACTGTGGCCAAAATAATACTTTGTTGACATCACCACCAAGATCATCCAACTCACTCCTATTTCAACAAACACTTTAAGTGCAGGTTTATCTGATCCTTGGTTTGAGGATAAGACTGTATTAATTAATTTTATCGTTGCCACACACTGTAACAACTTGAGATCAATATGAATTTGAGGGAATACAAATCTGAACTTCATTTGACAGCTCCAAGCCTCTACAAAATGTGTTTCCTCCACCACAGCTGAAGTTTCTGTTTGGCTATCCAGCAGATCCTCAATGGTTTTAATGGTGGTTTTTGTAGAGTTAAAAGGCCAAAGATTTAAGACCAAGTTTGTACCTCATCTCTGACCACGTTCCCTATGAAGAATAACAAGCTAACCAAGGACCGGAAAGACAAGGTAATTTCAGAAATGGCTGATCCAAATTATTTATAATTCATCTGAAATGGCATTAAACCAATTCTTACTGAAGTAAACTTATCCTGAATTTGAAAGTTTGAAAATAAAGCAGCTGGTAAAGGTTAGGTGTAATAACTTATAAAAATACTACAGAATTTAAAGTTTTGTTGGGGACTTAGCTGTTAATGATGGTGCCCCAGAGCATGTCTCTGGTTTACGCCAACTCCAGAAACTTGTACGCAAATGGCATTCTAGAGGGAAGTTTTGACAGTAAACTAAAACTCCATCTAAGGTGGATCTGAAGGATTGTGTGGCACTCACTCATTTAATAAAAACATGCTAGATAGCACTGTGACATTCTGCAGGCTACATACAATACTTCTAATTATAACCCTTGAATCACTCTCACTGTAATCTACAAATATGTAAATTTCCTTTAAGCAATGAACTTTTAAATCAACTTAATGATCTGCAGGTTTCACGCTCTTCTGAAGGACTCAGCAGACCAAGCACATATGGCACATTTAAGGTTCATCATCATGGCCGAAGTGAGGCAAGACGGGGGGATTTCAAGCCAGGGTGAAATGCAAAGGGATGAGGCCCCCTCTACCCAGCATTTTGTTAGCAAATGTGCAGTCCCTGGAGAACAAAATTGTAGACTTTAGGGAAAAGTTGTGTTCTACGTTTGAGCGAGACGTGGCTTCCTTTCAGCGTGCCAGATACAGTGATCAGATCTGAACACTTCTCAATTTATGGAATGATGCGAACTGCTAATTCAGAAAAGGCAAAAGGTGGAGGTATGTGTTTCATGATAATCTCTCAGTGGTGCTCTGATGTAATGGTTTTGTCAAACTTGTATTCACTCAACCTTGAAAAACTAATGGTCAAATGCCATCCATTCTATTTACTTAGGGAGTTCTCCTTCATAATCCTGACCTCAGATTACATACCACCATTGGCTGACTATAATCAAGCGCTTGAGACACTGAATGATGCTGTCTCCAAACAAGAAATAGTTCATCCCGATCCATTTCAAATCATATTCGGGTACTTCGACCATGCTTGCTTGAGAAAACCTTACCTCAATGATTCAGGAACAGCTTCTTCTCCTCTGCCATCCAATTTCTGAATGGACATTGAACCCATTCAGAAACTTACTACTTTTTTTTTGCACTTATTTAACTATTTCATACATACATACTTACTCTATTACTATGTATTGTGTTGTTGCCACAGAGACAACAAATTTTATGACATATGGTCGTGATATTAAACTCTGATTCAATTACCATCAGTACCAGAAGTCCCAACACATTAGATCATTGTTATACTATGGACTGTCTACCATTCCATGCCCAGACCACATTTCAGTAAATCTGATCAATTAGCTGTCCTTCTCCTACCAGCATACAGGTAGAGGCTAAAGAGCAAAGCTCCAGAGATGGTTGCTGGAGGCAGAGGAACAGCTACAGGATTACTTTGAGTCAGCGGACTAGGTCATGTTCAAGGACTCATCTGTGGATCTGAATGAATACACCATGGTCGTCACGGACTTTATTAGAACAATTGTAGATGAGTGTGTCCCCACAAAATTATTCAGAGTTTTCCCCAATCAGAAGCCCTGGATGAACCATGAGAACTGCAATATGCTGAAGCCCAGATCAGAGGCATTCAAGTTTGGTGACCAAGAAAGTTACAAGAGGTCCAGGGACGATATCCAGAAAGCTATCTCAAGGGTGAAGAGGCAATTCTAGACCAAACTTGAATCAATGAAAGATGCTCGGCAGTTGTGGCAGGACTTGAACACTATCATCTCTTATAAAGTTAAATCAAGCAACATAGGCGACAACAGGGCTTCACTTCCAGATGAGCTCAGTGCCTTTTATGCTCACATTGACCAACAGAACATGGAGGAACCATCACAAACTTCCACAGCCCCTGATGATCCTGTGATTTCAGTCCCTGAGATTGACGTGCGAGCAGCCTTCAAAAGGATGAACCCACAAAAAGCATCTGGCCCAGACGGGGTATCTGGCCAAGTACTTAAAACTTGTGCAGATCAACTAGCTGGAGTGTTCACTGAGATCATTAACCTCTCACTTTGGCAGACTGAGGTTCCCACCTGCTTCAAACAGGCTTTACTTAAACCAGTGCCCAAGAAGAACGTGGTAACCTACCTCAATGACTATCATCCAGTAGCACTTACATCTATCATGATGAAGTGTTTTGAGAGGTTGGTGATGAAACATAGCAACTCCCATTTGAGAAGTGGCTTGGACACACTCAAATTTGCCTAGTGGAGCAACAGCTCCACAGCAGATGCCATCTCATTGGCTTTTTACTCAACCCTGAACATCTGAACAGCAAAGATGCATACATCAGGATGCTCTTTATCCACTACAGCTCAGTATTCAATACCATCATCCCCTCCCAACTAAACAACAAGCTTCAAGATCTTGGCCTCAACACCTCCTTGTGCAATTGGATCCTTGATTTCCTCACTTCCGGACCTCAGTCAATGCGGATTGACATTTTCTCCACAATCTCCATCAGCACAGGAACACCACAAGGCTGTGTGTTTTCAGCCCCGTGCTCTACTCGCATTGCACTTATGACTGTGTGGCTAAGCACAGCTCCAATGCCACATTCAAGCTTGCTGTTGACGCCACTGTCGTAAGCCGAATCAAAGGTGTTGATGAATCAGCATACAGGAGGGAGAATGAAAATCTGGCTGAGTGGCACCATAATAACAACCTCTTAATGTCAGCAAGACCAAGGAGCTGATTATTGACTTCAGCAGGATGAAAACAGATGCCCATGAGCCAGTCTTCATCAGAGGATCAGAGGTGGAGAGGGTCAGCAACTTTAAATTCCTTGGTGATGTTATTATTTCCAAGGACCTGTCCTGGGTCTAGCACGTAAGAGAAGTTACGAAGAAAGCATGGCAGCACCTTTGCTTTCCTAGGAGTATGTGAAGATACAGCATGACATCTAAAACCTCAACAATTTTCTATAGATATGTAGTGGAGAGTATAATTACTGGCTGCATCACAGCCTGGTATGGAAACACCAATGCCTTTGACCAGAAAATCCTACAAAAAGTGGTGGATACTGCCCAGTCCATAACAGGTAAAGCCCTCCCCACCATTCAGCACATCTACACGAAGCATTATTGCAGGATAGCAGCATCTACCATCAGGAACCCCCAGGACTTGCTCTCTTCTTACTGCTACCAACAAGAAAAAGGTACAGGAGCCTCAGGACTCACACAACCAAGTTCAGAAGCAGTTACTGCCCCTCAACCATCAGGTTCTTGAAGCAAAAAAGATACCTTCACTCTCCCCGCAACCTATGAACTCACTTTCAAGGACTCTTCATCTCATGTTCTTGATATTTATTGCTTATTTATTTATTACTATTCCTTTCTTTTTGTACTTGCACAGTTTGTTGTCTTCGACACACTGATTGAACGCCCAAGTTGGTGCAGTCTTACATTGATTCTATTTATTATTCTATTATGACTTTATTGAGTATGCTTGAAAGAAAATGAATCTCAGGGTTGTATATGGTGACATATATATACTTTGATAACAAATTTACTTTGAACTTCAAACACTGAAGAGCACAGGGTTGTCCACAGTTCTTGCACTAAAAATCTAATTCTTTAGCCAATACTCCAGTAAAGCATGTTGTCTGTCTGGTCATGGTTTTCAACATGTTTGGTGTAATTTTATAGTGCACAAGTTTCCTACCTGACAAGTACATAGATAGCAAATGCCGTAAAGCAATTTGCAATATATTGAAGTCTTATTCAAACATAAACCTCTCTTTTTGGAATGAATGCAGAGATTACTAAATATTTTACATATGTTCAATATATATTTTTAAAAATATGAGGTTTATCCCATTTCCTTTCCATTTCATCTCCATTAATGGCTAAGGTGAGTGAGTCAGTGTATAGATGGTGGATTACTAAAATTCACATCTTTGAAGATGGTTACTATGGAAAAAACAATATGACACAGAAATAAGTTGAACTTAATGCTTGAAATCCGACACAAGCCTGAGAGGGGCAGTAATTGTTGACTAAATGTACTTCTCAAACCCCAATACAAAGAAGATGTCAAAAAAAAATTCAAATTACCTCCTACAAGTGAAAATACTCCCACTGAGACCTACCCAAAACCTTACCACTGCAAGACAAATAATGCCCAGAGGAAATGTTCCGCCAGCCTGTCTTCAACTAGTAGCTGTCACAGGCAATATGCATCAGCATCCTCTTCAAGTCAATCTGCCCAGCACAACAACAGCGTTATAATATTTTCATCAGCAAGGACTTGAGCTGTAAAGGCTCTTAAAAAAACATTGAGACTACAATTTTATAGTCAGATTTGTGAGTTAATGCCAAACCCTGACCTGCTGGATATGTTTTCTACGATCAAGAGCCACCAAAATGGGCAACTGTCCATCAGCCTGTAAGTAACGGATGCTACTGATCCTATGGAGAAGACATTGTAAATGTATTCATTTCCGTTTTAAAAATATTTCTGTTTTGGCCTCTGCCAAACTGCGATTACACAACTACTCCCTTGCCCATGCAAGCATTCTCTTGGACAAAAGCCACATTTGAACATCAACTGAGCTGTTTCACAGCTTCTTCAAAGAACACAAGAGGTCTAATGAGCCTCTTTCCCTGCTTTACGAAATAAACTTTCCTAGGAATCAATATCAACACTCTGCTTTCTCTTTTTCATTTGAGGAGTTACTCAGTTTTGAATTATCAAGCATTGAGACCACCAGCTGCTGGGTATAACACAGAACACTAAACCAAGAAAAGAGAAGTGTTGCTTTATCTCCAAGGGTGTGAATTCAATACTTGTCCAATAATTACAGACCTTCATTCACTTCTTATAATATGACAATTTATAAACTGCCATGTTATACTAATTATAACATTGCTAATCTGTAGCAGTGAAAAAGCATCGCAACCCTCTACTTAAGGATCAAGAGGGAGACTAATCTGCCAGACACACTTGCAATATTCTCCATGAATTGCAAGTGGGAGGACTCTCTCAGGAATATTCATTCACTGGTTCCAGCTGGCTGAACTCTAGACCAGTCCTCCCACACTCATGTACATGGAGCTCAAATCCCGAAGGGAAGACAGTAAAAGAGTGGCCTATTTGGTGCGAGGGAGGGAGGGAGAGAGAAAGGGGGGGAAAGAGGAGAGTGTGTGTGAGAGAGGAAGAAAGAGAGGGGGCAAGAAGAAAGGGAGGGGAAAGGAGACAAAGGGGAGAAAGAGGGTGAGGGGAGTAAGGGGGGAAGAAGAGGGGGATGAAGAGGTGGAAGGGAGAGTGAGGGGGAGGGAGAGGGGGATGAGGAGGGTGGAGTGAGTGGGGAGAGAGTGGGAGAGGTGGATGGAGAGAGAGAGAGAGAGAGCTGGAAAGGGGGTGAAAGGGGAGAGTGGACAAAGAGCGGTAAGGAAGAGTCAGTGGGGGGATATGAAGAGGTGGTGAAGGGGAGAGATTGAAGAGTGGGGGAGGAGGAGGGGGTGAAGGTGGTGGGGAAATGGGGAACAGGAAGGAGGAGGGGAGACAGAAGAGGGGAGAAATGGAAGAGGAACAGGGAAGGGGAAGCAGTGGAGGAGAGGGAGAGGGAGAGAGGAGGGTAGGGGCTGGAAAAAACGGCAGAGAGGTGGGAGGTAATGGAAAGAAATGGTGCAGAGAGGCAGCAGAGAATGAGGGAGGGTAGATGTGAAGCTTTAATCTTGCCTACCTTATGAGAAACAAGCATTTAATAATCATCAGTCTGTCACTGACCAAACCAATACACACAGCCATCATTCTCAGAAATCATTCAGTGCATACAACCTGTCCACATGACTTTACTCCTTTTGTTCTTTAATGGCCACTCTTCCACTGGCTCTGCATTTGCCAGTGTAAAGGCCGCATGTACGAAACATTAACTACGTTTGTCTCATTGCAGCCGCCACCCAAGCTACTATTCTTAAGGCTGATTTATACTTGTGCGTATGGGCTACGCCATAGGCCTGATTTATACTTTTGCGTAGCCCTACACCGTAGCGAGCATGTGTAGTTGTGTGTGTGTTGCTCTGCAATTCACCGCCAAAACGCTAGTTGGTGGTGGGGTTTCTCTGCCACTGTGTTGAGTTTCTTCGTGACAGACATGGACAAGGAAATGTATTTCAAATATTTTTGGATGTCGGCAGGTAGATTTGACGATTTGGTTCAACATCTCCAACCATTTATTTCACATCAGTGTACAGACATGGCGGAGGAAACAACTGGAAATGCGTAGGAGGAAATGCGATGCTACCAATCACAGTTGCTGCAGTCTGCGTCGCCGCAATGCGTGAGTTACATTTTTGGGATGTGCATGTCACCTTACGGTGTAGGGTGCGCGGTACCTACGGCATACATTTGACTCAGAAGTATAAATTGGGCTTTAGTCAAACTTCTAGCATTAGCATTTGTGTCTTTGTTGCATTACAACACATGTTCTGTCTGGACTTGAGTCCAACAAAACAATCCTTGGACATTTTTGTGTTTTCTTTCTGTGAAGTTAAACAGAATGGATGATAATGTGGTTAACTGGATCAGCAAATTTGTGGATGACACATTGGGGGTGTGGTGGACAGTGAGGAACCTATCAGAAGTTGCAGTGGGAGATCTGGACCATCTGGAAAAATGGGCTGAAGAAATGGCAAATGGAATTCAATGCAGATAAGTGTGAGGTGTTGCACTTCGGTAGGACCAACCAGGGTAGGCCTTACACAGTAGGACGCTTAGCAGTGTGTTAGAACAAAGGGATCTAGGAATACATGTCCATAATCTGTTGAAAGTGGCAGCACCAGTAAAGAAAACTTTTGGCACATTGGCCGTCATAAATCAAAGTACTGAGTACAGGAGATGGGATAATATGTTGAACTTGTATAAGACGTTGATGAAACCTAATTTGGAGTATTATGTGCAGTTTTGATCACCTACGTACAGGAAAGATGTAAATAAGGTTGAAAAAGTACAGAGAAAATTTATAAGGATCTTGCTGAGACTGGAGGACCTGAGTCATAAGGAAAAATTGAATAGGTTAGGACTTTATTCCTTGGAACATAAAAGGTTGAGGAGAGATTTGATAGAGCTATACAAAATTATGAAGGGTAGGTGCCAAAATGGTTATTGTGATGCATCTAATGTGGCAGTGTAGTAGGTAGTGCTAGTCACTCTCACTTTCACTTTCCACCGCTGGCTAGCAGTCCTGCGAAAGGGAGAGCAGAATGTGTAAGTCTCTCCTTGCCAGTACATAGCCTCCCCAACAACAAACCTCATGTAGTGCCCCCTCACTGGCGACACACGGAAACTGAACTACAGAGGACAGGGAGGAGGTCTAGCCCCTGCACACGTAGCACGCAGGCCCACCGGTGTGTGGATATGCCCTGGTGCTCATGAACCAGATCCCCAGCTATGGGTAAATAGCCCCACTGCCTTGTGGGCAGCCCTCGGGAGAGACAAAGGCTAAGGGACAGCAAATCCAGAGTGGACCCCTAAGGCGGCTGGATGTCATTGAGCATCCTTCCGGCAGCTCCTGCAGCTGAGGCGGTGTCAAGCACATTGCTTCATAAGCTTTCCTTTAGACTATACTGGTGAGACTGAGAGGGGGATCTTGACAACTGGGCATCTTAGGATCTTTGCACCTTCCACACAGGCTTGTGATGATGATGATCATCAACCATTGTCCTTCGAGACAGACGGATGCCAACCAACCAATCAACCATAGATAGGGTAAATGCAAGCAGGCTTTTTCCAGTAGGTTGGATGGGACTACAACTAGAGGTCATGGATTAAGGGTGAAAGGTGATATGTTTAAAAGGAACGTGAAGGGAAACTTCTTGACTTAGAGGGTTTTGAGAGAGTGGATTGAGCTGCAAGTAGTGCATGTGAGCTCAATTTCAACATTTAAGAGAAGCGTGGATAGGTACATGGATGGGGGCAATATGGAGAGCTATGGTCCGGGTGCAGTTCAATGGGACTAGGTAGTTTAAATGGTTTGGCACAAATTATATCGGTCGAAGGGCCTATTTCTATAACTCTAAGAAACGATCAGTTTAATTACATTGCACACACACACAAAATGCTAGAGGAATTCAGCAGGTCAAGTTGCGTCTATGAAAAGGAACAAAGAGTTGACGTTTTGGGCCGTTTCCTCATCCGCCATTACAAATTCTCACATCTGTCAGAATCACACCCCTATCTTCCCTCACCACACTTTTATGATAGAACATTTTATAGATGCTTTTTAAGTATCTCAGTTTATTCTCCTAACCTATTTCCTCTACTTTACCAATCACCTGATCATCCATTGCTGAATTCCAAAATGCTCAAATCCCAGGTATTGCTTTCTATAACATTTTATGAACCTTTTCCTTACATTTAATGCTATTTTCAAATTCCGTGAAACCATGAGACATAGCAGCAGAATTGGACCATTTGGCCCATTGAGTCTTCTCCTCTATTCCATCATGGCTGATTTATTATCCCTCTCAACCACATTCCCCTGCCTTCTCCCCATAGCCTGATGGTCTTACTAATCAAGACCTTATCAACCTCCGCCTTAAATATACCCAATGATGGCCTCCACAGCCATCTGTAGCAATGAATTAAACAGATTTACCACCCTCTGGCTAAAAAAAAAATCCTCCTCATCTCTGCTCTAAAGGGATGTCCGTATGTTCTGATGCTGTGCCCTAGGGTCCTAGACTTCCCCACGACAGCAAACATTTTCTCCATGTCTACTCTATCTAGGCCTTTCAATATTCAATAGGCTTCAATAATATCTTCCTCATTCTTCTAAACCCCAGCAAGTATAGGGGCAGAGCAATCAAACGCTCCTCAGAAATTAACTCTTTCATTCCTGGGATAATTCTTGTGAACCTCCTCTGGACGCTCTCTAGTGCCAGCACATCCTTTCTTACATAAGGTGCCCGAAACTGCTCACAATACTCCAAGTACATTCCGACCAATGCCTGAGCATTACATCCTTGCTTTTATATTCAGTTCCTCTCAAAATGAACGCTAATGTTTTATTATTGTTTAAGTTCAAGTTCAAGTTTAATGGTCTTTCAACCATACATGAATACCAATGAATACAGCCAAATAAAGCAGCGTTATTCTTGGATCAAGGTGTAAAACACAGTACCAACAGTCATAAACAGCACCAGGCACATTTTGCACATATAAAATAGCAGTAAAAAATAACATGCAAAAAATATACAGTCCAAGACCCCGAATCCATAAATGTTGCAGCAGTCGGCAGTTGAACATAATATAGCTTGTCTTCTGCCAAGCGAACACTGGAGGACAGTACGGACACCTCTCTCCTGGACAAATGGAAACACGTGACACCACAGCTTGAGTCCTAGTCCTCTCTACAACTGAGGCCAGTCAGCTCCCCTGCTGTCCACACCCGCCGTTTGCCAATAAACCAGTGAACCAACAGAGTCTTGCGATCACAAGAAAAGCAACTAAGGCAATCACTCACTGTTAGACTGCACACCGCCTTCGAGCACCAATTCCAATGTCTCTTTGCCTTTTGTATCGTGAATGCTCAATATGCATTATAAACCATTTGTATTTTCTTAAATGTAAATGTTACCCATTTCCTATTCTCTCTGTCTTAGACTTTGATGTGGTTTCCCAATCTACCACAGACAACCCTCATACTTTCACAGTGGCTTTTAAGTTAAAAACTTCATTTAAAATGGAACAATGTAACTGACAAATTTAATGTAAATTTCTGTCACATCATGAAGACACTTTGCAACCAACATCTCTCTCTCTCGTTGAATACCATTCAATCTAAAAAACTCTGTTCCTAGTTTTTCAACATGTTGATCTTAACATCTATCTTGTGCACATACTCTAAATCATTAATATTAATTTGGTTTGCCCAATGTATGAACAGATTATGATCCCTGTGATTACCTTATTGCCCTATTATATGCATCTGTAATTGCCACATAATCCCTCCCCCACCCCATCTCAACTATTATTCAGGGATCCCCATTGATGCTTTCTGCCCCCATTGGCTTTTAATTCCACTCAAACTGATTTTAATATTCTACAATAATCTGCAGAATTGATACTATTCCTTGCTAAACATCACCCTCAACATCTAATAGCAATATTACTGTTGGGTGCTCCACCTTTAATATCCTGAGGTCTCCAGAGATCCCAAGTTCAAACAGAAGAGCCACAAACACTGTGGTTACAACAGCAGATCAGAGAAAGGGTACCCTGTGGCAAATGACCCACCTCCTGATAGCCCAAAGCCTTTTCACCACCTACAAGGCACAAGTTCTGAGCGTGATGGAAAACTCTCTAACTGGACAAGTGCAGCTCTATCAACTCCCAAGATTCTCAACAACATCCAGGGCATTTAGAGATGAATAATAAATCCACATCACAAAAAATAGATAAAATTAAAAATATATATTTCTTACTGTCACCCTGCTGCTATGGTTTTGCAATGACGATTAGATAGGTTCACATGCAAAATGCTGGAGGAACTCAGCAGGCCAGGCAGCATCTATGGAAAAGAGTACAGTCAACGTTTCAGGCCGAGAGCCTTCCTCAGGACTGGAGCAGGGCCTTGACCTGAAAAGTCAACTATACTCTTTTCCCTAGATACTACCTTGCCTGCTGAGTTCCTCCAACATTTTGTGTGCATTGTTTGGATTTCCAGCATCTGCTAATTGTTCTTGTTTGTGATTAGATAGGTTAACAGTTTTTTGGAATAGTAAGGGTGTCAAAGATTATGGGGAGAAGGCAAAAGAATATGGTCGAGAGAGAAAATAGATTAGCCATGACTGAATGACAGAGTAGCTCAATTGCCGAATGGTCTTACAGATCACTCGTGTTTACTGCTACTTTTGGGATTGATTAATTAATTCATTCACTAATATAAAAATTACTCAGCGTGTACTGGGGCAGTGCTTACGATTTCTATGCTGTTCTCATCCAACTGAATAATTTAAATGCTTACCTGACCCTTGGCTATCAGCTCTTTGCTACAATTACAGACATTGGCCCATTGTTGACATATTAATGAAGTCAAAGATCTGAGGAAGAACAAAACTGTTTTGGAGTTTCCTGACTTGGAACATCCAAATAAGTACTGCCAAATGGCGGCTTGGCCCTCTTGTGTGTTAAATCAGCCTGGCAGCAGTCTGGCATGGGCACACAATGTATACAACGTCGAAGTGAACTAAAAGCCATGTGTGATTGCCGTGACTTTATGCTTTGTGAATCTTGCAGACTGTAGCCCTTAAGGACAGTAGACAGGCACCAATTGTGGGCTGCCCCCAGTACGTCCCTAGCTGTGTTGGTTGTTAAGACAAACAACATATTTCATTCACTGTATGTTATGATGCGATAAATAAATCTGAATCGTAAAAATTAAGACACAGGTTCTCCCCAGTTTACCAACGCCTGTCTTATGTATAGCCCATACATACAAATGAGCACTCAGGAAACCTGAAGGATGGATTTGTCAGCTGCTGCAGGCGTCTTCTACTGTCTGGGAAGCTGGTTCACAGCTGCATTTCTGACTTACAAACTGTCTGACTTCAGAACAGATCAGAGAAATGCAAATCTGCCGTAACCTGGGGAAGACCTGAGCCGGACTGAGCACTCTCAATTTAAAAATCACCAACTCATGTGGTGAATGGATGACACCCAACAGGCCACCAACTTTGCACCAGATTTTTCAAACAGCAATCTAGGTATAGTCCCACTCCTCAGCTTATCCCCTATCATAAGAGGAGTAAATGGAGTCATGGACCATAAGGTACCTCAAGCCTGCTCTGCTGTTCAATAAGAGTATGACTGATCTGATCACTGGCCTCAAATACTTTGTTGCCTGTTCCATAAAACCTGCAATTTTTTTCAAGTCTTTGAGAAAAGTGAAAACAATGTCTGCTCTCATCCACCAGCTGCCTTCAACTCAAGAAATAAATCTGGAATCACCAAATGCAAAAACTGTTCTGTGCTCTCTGCCTTATTTCACTCAGTGAGCTGTGATTGGTGTTTTGCTGACTGACATCCTTATTTGATTTCACAAAAGGTTAAAAAAAAATCCTCTCAGTGGTACTAAAATCCACAGATGGAGAGAGTAGCTGCCAATTAACTGTTTACTTGTTGCTTAGTGACATAGCACCTAAAGTAGCAACATAACTGAACTCATTTCAAGATTGTAGGCAGCCCCGAATATCAAAATGAAGCGATTGCTAGCTTTCCGAGCCACTGATCAAAGCTTGAATTCTTCCTTCTGACAGTTTTGCCATCACTGACTCGCATAATAGCGAAGGTGCAAGAAAAGAAATCAGAGGCTGTCAAAAAGAAGTGCGGAGATTGAGGCAGCAAGCTTCAACGATGTTTTTGCTTAAATCCTAAGCAAACCAGATGTACTGAACATTACAGCACACACTCGTGCAATGCAATGAATGTGGCTCCTCGCATGGTAAACTTCCACATCACTCACAAATGCAAACGAGAATGAAGAAAAATCCAAGGCTGAGGTACCTGTTTAATTCAAGCAAATCCTCCTTATTAAATTTTATTCCATTCTTTGCTCAGGTTATTGACTCTTGTGGTAGTTTCTCTCCATTAAGATGGTGACTATTGACAAAATTACTCATAGGAGACACAAGTTCAACAATGCCTACTCCAAAATTGAGCACAGTGTTAATGGACACCTCCCAACAAAAGTTCGGGAATGTCTTCAGTTGACAGGGGAAAACAATGTTTCAACACCAAGAAATCAGATCTCAGTACCAAGCTCCTAGTTTCACAAACAGCAGTAATCCTGCCCCACCACCATACATTTCAAAGTCAGGGATAATACATGGTAAGCACCTCAAGGCACTGGAGAAATATGACCAATATTACCTCTGCAATCCTCCAAATCAATTTGCATGATGGGCAAACTAAGTCAATGTCCTCTCCCAGACTCCTATCCCCAGAAACAAGGCTGTGGCAACAGTCAACCAGCTCCAGTTGGTGACCATACCATTCATATGCCCAACACCAGGCTTTCAGAACTCTCAGGCTGCAACTGGAAAACATTGACAGAATGCTTCATGGACAATTTTGTAAAAGAAAGATTTAAGGATTAGCTTTATTTGTCACAGGTACATCGAAACATCAAAACGTACAGTCAATTACATCATATGCGCCAACGAACAACATCGTCTGAGGATTGTGCTGGGAGAAGCCTGCAAGTTTCGCTATAAATCCACTACCAACATTGAAGTCCCCAACACACTAACCTTAACCCTAATCATACATTTAGGAAAGTGGGAGGAAACCAAAGCACCCAGAGGAAACCCAAAGAGAACGTACAAACTCCTTACAGACAGCAAGAGGAATTGAACTCCTGATTAGTGATCACTGGTGTTATAAAGTGCTGTGCTAGCTGCTACGTTACATGCTGCTGTAAAAGTAATATCCTTGTAGACTTGTGGGAATCTCCTGCCCGTAACTACTCAAACTGGAAAAGGGATATTCATAAAGGCATTAAGTACCTCATGTCTCAAAAATCAAGAGCACATAAAGGTAAATTGCAAATATAAGTTATAACAGATCACGCTAACCCCTCCCCATAAAGCAGACTTGCCCACTGTGGCTGCTGTTGTAAATCGTACACAGAATTGCTCAGCCATCTCAGAACCAACAGAACTTCTCTCCTCTCTCTCTCTCTCTCACACACACACACACACACACACACACACACACACACTCATTGCCAACTCATGACGTAACTTCTGCACTATTTCACCTTGCTTAGTTGTAACCCATTGGGAGTTGTACTACAGCTATCAATTGAAATAACATTCCTGACCTGAAACCATTCAAGCTCAAGAAAGACATTCACATTCTATCTGATTGCACTGGTTCAAAACACCTTAAAAGAGTAATGGAAGATGTTCATTAAATTGTGAATAAAAGTAAGAATTCTCATCAAGAAATTATTGTTCAGTTACATTTATTGCATCTATTTGAATTTTTTGTGTAAATTAATACATTTCAATAATAATCACTCCAATCATTTGGGTCCTGTGCTGAGTACACTATTCTCTAGCTAGAATAATGTACAGAATCAATATTGATGGGTGTTCATTTTCAGAATGGAAACTTTTTTTCCCCTTAAATATATGGCTTTGATTTGAGAATGAAAAGGCTATTGTAGGGTTAAAGGTGTAACAGCAATTGCAAAGGAATCAAGCTGATAAATGGAAATGTGAAAAAAACTGGCCAACTGTATAAAACATTATACATGGAGATATTCAGGCTGAAGGAATGCAGAGAACTCTTCCAAAATCATTAAGTTAATAGATACAATGTGATGGAAGAATTCATAATTACATCATGCATTCTGCAGTCAACGTCATGCAAAGGCTCCTTCCTCAGACTATCAGGTGTGTAATTCAAGCCAAAAATCAAGTCAGAGCGACAGAGAAAAGAGGCAGCGTCGGATATTTAAAAAGCCTTCAGGAATGCCTGCCTCCCCAATGTGATCCTACACGTCCGTCCATCCACCCACCAGGAAGTGAAATTGAAACCAGTCTGCTTTAGCCAAGTGGTTTAAAATGTAAGTCAGTGTTAGCAGTATTAAAAAAAATGGCTTAATAAAAGGGAAATCTCAATCCATTCATTGAAGCTCAGGCATGATCTAACAAACAGTCGATGAATGGGTAAGGAGTATTCATCCCAAAGAAGGAAAAGGTTTGCAAGAAGTGCTAATCAGTAAATCTCTGCAATCATAACTAGATAAGAGTCTTTTTTCCCACCATACTAGATCATTGTGTGTGAAAGAAAGAGCATAGAAATATGAGATGCACAGAAAATTATGCTAAATTCCCAAGCATAAACCACTGAATAAATTCTTAACTTCAATGGACAGAACAGGAGTCTTACAACTGCTTTTCTGAAGTTAACTGCTGTGTCGTAGTGGTTTCCCTGGGTCAGTAAACTGCTGTGAAGTACAACGTAACAGTAGTAGAATCGACAGCCGACATTTTTATTTTACAAGTTAACTGCTATGTTCTCAGGAAATCTGTCAGTGATTTTATCAAATTGCTGAGATCTTATATCCAGAACAACGTAAAAGTGGGATTCATTGTCTGTACAAGAAATGTTGGAGATTACCACAATGGATTGAAACATGGTCTGTGGTCAGAAATCTGTGGCAGCCATCGGCATTGAATGCATCAGAATATGGATGAGGTTTTTTTAAACTATTAGCAATTCCTTACTCTAATGTGCCTCCAAGACAAAACAAACATTGTATACATGGCCACATAGCAAGAACACAATACTTATTCCTGGAATGCTACCAGTCCACTAGAGCTTGTCATTGTAAAAATGTGAACCCAAAGGAAATATTAATGATGTCAAGAAAGCCTCTATTGAAGCCTCATTTACTGGAGACAAGAGTTGGACAGTCATTTCAAGTTCTTCTAGAGGTTAAGGGCAAGGAGGAAAGGACAATGAGGGGTTAGTGCACATAGTGTGACAAATTTGCAAGATCAGTCGCAATCTTATTGAATGGTAGAGGAGAATCAGAATCAGGTTTAATATCACTGGCATATGTTGTGAAGGTTGCTGTCTTTGCGGCAGTCACACAATGCAATACATAATAATAGAGGAAAAAACGTGAATTACAGTAAGCAAAATTAAATAAGTAGTGAAAAAATAGTGAGGTAGTGTTCTTGGGCTCAATGTCCATTCAGAAATCGGTGGTAGAGGGGAACAGGCTGTTTCTGAATTGCTGAGTACACACCTTCAGGCTCCCATGCCTCCTTCCTGACGGTAGCAATGAGAAGAGGTCATGACCTGAGTGGTGGGGGTCCGTAATGATGGCTGCTAAAAATGATGGGGTCCTTTTTGAGGCACCACTTCTTGAAGCTGTCCTGGATACTACAGAGGCTAGTGCCCATGGAGGTGACTTAGTCACAAGGGGCTGAATGACCTAGTACGATTTCTGTTTCTCGTTCTCCCTTGTTCCACAAATGACAGCCATCTTCACCACTACTTCTGTCCATTCCAAATTTTTGCGGTAATGTTGTGTGTCTGCAGCACTCTAACCTATCTGGGTTCAGCTATTTTAAACAATTGCTCAATAATTGGTCAAAGAGTGGTCAAAATGTTGTGGTCAGTGTAGCTTCTAACAGAATCCCAGTAACACAGAGAAACCATATTCCATCTGCTACATGGAAAGCTACCGAGCCTGCCTGTCAGAGACCAAACTTCAATTCCACATGCTCTCTATCACCTGTACACAACGTCACTCTTCATGGAGTTAGCCTGAAAGAACAAGGAAATTAATTCTGAGTGGCTTGGAATGTTGCATTCTTAATAGCAGTGGCACATAAAAGCCACTGGTACAACATAATTCCTCATAGGCTGATAAAACAGTGTGCAACACTAAACTTCTGAGGCCTTACATTGCTAGATACAAGACAGAACAAGATCAGGGAATACTGACAAATAGGAAAGACACATTTAGCTTTTGATTTTTCTTACTGCTGAATGTTTTATCCATCAAGTCTTTATTCTTTTATTTTGGAACAAAAAGTCTGATCAGCTTCCCTTAACCAACAAAAATTAAACAGGAACAGATTATGATAAAGATCCTGAAAATTTAAGAACACTTTGTTTTAGAGTCACCAAATACTTCTCCGGTCAACTCACGCAGCAACATAACCACAACAAGATATAAACACATTAAGATTCTGATTAAGGACGCTCACCATCTGGGACATGCCCTCTTCTCATCACTACCACCAGGGAGGAGGTACAGGAGCCTGATAACCCACACTCAGTGCTTTGGAAACAGCTTCTTCCCCCCGCCATCAGATTTCTGAAAGTTCATGAACCCATGAACACCACTTCACCATTTTCTTTTACACTATTTTTTATTTTTTTCTGTAATTTACAGCAATTTGTTATGCCTGCACTGTTTTGCTACAACAAAACAACAAATCTCACGACTGATGTCAGTCAGCCAGAATAAGAAACCTGATATTGATTTAACTAACTTTTCATCTTTTCTTGTTCTGATCTTCCTCATTCATGAAAATTTTAATGTGTTTAGAATTTCTTTCAGCGGGATATCTTTGCACTTCTCTGTTATTACTGCATTTGCTGCTGCCGGACAAATCATTGTCTTTTTTTGAAACCCCAACAAAGTGCAAAATCACCATGAAATGATTCTGAAATTACACTGTCATCGAGCTACACAGCACAGAAACAAGCCCTTTGGCTCACCACATGTCTACCAACTATGTAATGCCACCTGCCTGCCTTAATTCTACATCTCTCTATGTCTTGCTCATTCGTTAATAACTCATTAGGGGTGATTGATAAGCTTGTGACCTAAGGTATAAGGAGATGAGTTATTAACTTCAAACTTTCTGCATAATCACTCAAAGAGTTGAACTGCATGTGCATGTAACGACAGCCGTATATATAACTCATCTCCTTCTACCTTAGGCCACGAACTTATCAATCACCCCTGCTGTGGACACTTTCTGGAGGACCAAGATCCATATGCTCCACGACCGCTGGACTAAGTGTGTAAATGCAGGCAGGGACTATGTTGAAAAATAAATGTGCTAGGTTTTCTAAAATTGACTCCTTCTACCTCAGGCCACGAACTTATCAATCACCCCTCGTAGTGCAAATCCTGCAATTCCACCAACTCATCTTTATGGAAAATTAGAATAACTTTCAAGAATGTTTAATTCAGAACAGATGTTATTATATGCCCTTTCGTAGCCTGCAGTCAGTTTTGTTAAGTGTCTCAGTCAAATGCTACAGAAATCTCCCGTAAATTACAGATAATTCTGGAATATTTTAAAATAGGCATTCAGACCTTCATCATAGTCTCTGTCCCAATCTGATATTGTACTGTGTAGTGCTGATGGATCTTGGCAAGCTTTTGAAAGGAGTACTGTATTAAACACACAAATACTTGGCAATTGTGCACTCCAAAGTTTAATATTAAATAGGCTCAGGAGTGCCTTGGAAAAGCATGCATTTGTCTTTTGCCATTTCAAATTCTTAAGTGTGTCCCAAAATGCTAATTACTTCCAAAGTATTGTCACTATTGTTTCAGAGGCTAATGGGTCTGCCAGTTTCTGCACAGCAAGTTCCTACATATAGATTCAGAAGGAAAAAAATTAGCATTTGCTTTTGTTGAGTTTGCTTGCATATACAGTTGTTTGGTTTACTGCTTGTGCACAAATTTGCTCTTAAGACTGCAGCACTTCTCTGATAATTCAACATATTGGAAATAGACAGAACAACTTTGCATAAATGTATCATTAGTTGTTCAGGTTATGCTTTTTAGGCCATCTTGAAGTGGAACACAGTATTTTAAAATATTCCAGAATTATCTGCAGGATTCAAACTTTGAGGACAACTGGGCATCTAGGACCCAAACGAATAGTGCAAACAATTGTATGTCTCCTTAATTGAAACCATTGAAATTGACAGTGAAAGGAGTGTGAAAGAATAGTAACAATGAATTTAGTAACAAATCAGTTACAAAAAGATAGAAAGTAGAAAGGGAAAGAAAGATTAGGTTAAGAGCTTTAAAAAGATACGAAGGAGATTGACATAGAAAGTTATTTTACAAGTTAAACTATTGAAACATTCAACATCTAGAGATTGAAGAGGTTCCAAGTTCATTAAATGGGTGCCTGGATGAATATAGATAAGATTCCAAAGTTCAAAGTAAATTTATTAAAGTACATATATGTCACATATACAACACAGAGATTTAAATTCATAGGCACAGTAACCATGTTATTTGATATACATTATAATATCTATTCCTAATAATATTGTGATGCAACCCAGAGCTGCAACTTTGGTACATTTCAGAATCTGATCTTCACCTCAAAAAATAATGCTGAGCACCATCAAACTCAAATTTATGTTAACAACAAATTATGGGCTACTGGAACAGTTCACCACTGCTGTCATAAAAATCAGGGATATGAAAGAGGGCAGGAATGAAGGAGCTGAGACCTTGGTGAGCTGTTGGGCTGAACGAGAAATGGAGGAGGAAGACTATGGTGGGATCTATAGACAGTACACTTTGTTCACTAGGTACAATAAAAGCTCTTTACTGGGCAATCAAATATATGAACTTACCTAGTGCTCCCTCCTTCCAGCAACCTGAGAATAATTTTGATTTTATTTTTCTTGATGACTTAGTTTAACTGCGTGAGCTGGGAAATCTGATTTGGAGATCAGAACCTGTATAAAGCCCTTGAATGAGTGTTCAACCCTCATCAAGAAATTAATTAAACAATAGCTAGGTCAGCTGTACAGGCAATCCTTCGTGTGTGATTCACCACTATCTCTTTGCTTTGACCTGATCAAAAGCTCCTTATAGTGAGGTCTAATGCTGGCTTTGTATGCAAGACAGCTATTATTCTGACCTGGTACACATGCGTTTCTAAGGCAACATGTGAGGTCTACTGGGAAGACAAGCATATTACCTCATCCAGGTACAAACACATCAGTAAGCTTATAAAAGGCAGCATCCACCAACAGATTTGTTGTTTATTGGACTGTGAAAACATGCTCATGATGAAGGCATTTTCCAGGTGTTTAAGAGAAACTTGGTGCTTGTTTTAAATCTATCTGGACTGTATGTTTTGCTAAGTTTACTTATGTATAATCTGAATACATAAACTTAAATTATATTTCTTACCATGAATTTGTCATTGTAGTACATTCCAGCCTGTCTGAGTACATAAAAGCCAAATAAAAAGGCAGCCACAAGACAGTGCAGATGCTGGAATCTGGAGCAACAGTCTACTGGAAGAACACAGCAGATAGAGCAGCAAACTATGGGAGGGAAAAGAACTGGTGGCATTTTGGTCTGAAATCCTGCATCAGGATAAAAAGTCAGACTCTATTCCAGTTGCAAAGCATTTAGTGTTCAAAACATGCATACAAGCACATGTTTATGATGCTCAGCCTTGCAGGTTTCCCAATGGAGGCCAAATTTAACTTGAGTCTAGAAAGGACACTAATTCATCCCTGTGAATTATTTTCAGTTTAAATTAGATGTTTATTTGGATTAGACATCAATCATTATTTTTGTCCTATTAATTTCACAAGAGTTTTTTTTTCTAATTAAGTCAAAAAAAGAATGACTTCTATTTATATGCCATTCATCATGATCTCAGGATACCCAAAGAGATTAAAAAGCAAATGGTAAACATCTGCCTGAAACATTTATTTATTTAACTATTTAACTATTTACTCCCCTTTATACAGTAGATCTGCCTAACTTGCTGAGATCATGCAACACTTCGTTTGTGTTGCTCAAAATGTAAGTGAAGTTCCTTTGCACTACAGTCACTGTCTGAAATCCCAACATTTGACTACACAGCTGAATTACTGAGAAAAGCAAACGCTGCAGATGATGCAAAACTGATATAAAAAAATGATGAAAATACTTAGCCAAGGGAAAAAAATAGGTTAACATTTCTGGTTAATGACCTTGCAGCAAAAACAATAAAGGTTAGAAACTGAACATATTTTGAACTCCAGAGGAAGGAGAGGACCATAAAATATGAATATCTGTGATAGTACAGAGATTCAGAGAGTAGTTGATACAAATTCTCATGATGGTGGCTGAAAGCTGATAATATAGCAGATGAACAAGGAAGGATGGTTTCTCCAAGCATTGTGCGCGCGCGCGTGCGCGTGTGTGTGTGTGTGTGTGTGTGTGTGTGTGTGTGTGTGTGTGTGTGTGTTTTTTTGCTTGCTTGCTCTGGATTTCCAGCATCTGCAGAATCTTGTGTTAAGAAATAAACTTGCCCGAACTGTGAGATACAAAACATTGTGGTTGCTGAAAATAGATGGGCAACAAGTAATGGCACTGTTGCTGCTGGACAAACTGACGTCTACCTCACAGAAGCTGAATGCCAGCTCTCCGACACTTTCTGGCAGAACACAGCTCCAATAAGGACCATTTGGCTAGAGTCGCACAGAGCTTAATTTCGCCATTCATACACAGCCCACTTCTACCTCCTTCCCAAGATCCACATCAGATATGCAAAACAATAGTGTTTCTCTGTACCTCCATCTATGTGACAATAATTAACCAATACCTGATATTGAGTGTTTCCAGCAGCTGCAGTGTTCCATTAACTCACTGTTCCAGCACCTTTTCTCCTCTTCTTCTCATTCACTCTTTGGTAGTTACATCTATTAATAGTCCAGCCTTCCATACACTCTCGATTAAACAGCATCACTGCTATTTGTGTCTTCAATCTCTCTTGACCTCCACCACTTTATCAACCTTCCCTTTCTTCTGTCATCCTTTCCGTGCAGCCTTAAAAAGTTTGATTCCTAACATTTTCTGGTTCAGGTAAAAGGTCACTGATGTAAAACATTAATTCTTCACATTAACTTTTCTAACTTGCTGCCTGTTTCAAGCGTTTTCAGTTCTTATTTATGATTTATTTTGTTGACTGCATATACTAAATATATTATCTATCTCTTATTTGTATGCTATTCCAATCTAAAGAAAGTTCCACAAAGAAATGAGGATTTGTGTTTATAGAGCAGTTAAAATTTTCTTCAAAATTACATTGAAGCAAATCACATTTAGTAAGACACTTGAGATGTAACTGCACTACTGCAAAACTTCCTCACTGATTGAGCGCCTGCTGTTGGTTGCAGATCAGGAGCAGGAAAGCCGCACAGAGAATCGCAGGTCATCAGCATCCGTCTAAATAGACAACAGACCCCAATCTAATACTTTACCTGAGAATATGGCTTGCAATCACTAGGCATTGCTTCAACATTAGACCATAAGACCATAAGACAAAGGAGCAGAAGTAGGCCATTCGGCCCATCGAGTCTGCTCCACCATTTTATCATGAGCTGATCCATTTTATCCTATTTAGTCCCACTGCCCCGCCTTCTCACCATAACCTTTGATGCCCTGGCTACTCAGATACCTATCAATCTCTGCCTTAAATACACCCAATGACTTGGCCTCCACTGCTGCCCATGGCAACAAATTCCATAGATTCACCACCCTCTGACTAAAAAAATTTCTTCACATTTCTGTTCTGAAAGGGTGCCCTTCAATCCTGAAGTCATGCCCTCTCGTACTAGACTCCCCCATCATGGGAAACAACTTTGCCACATCCACTCTGTCCATGCCTTTTAACATTTGAAATGTTTCCATGAGGTCTCCCCTCATTCTTCTAAACTCCAAGGAATACAGTCCAAGAGCGGACAAACGTTCCTCATATGTTAACCCTCTCATTCCCGGAATCATTCTAGTGAATCTTCTCTGTACCCTCTCCAACGTCAGCACATCCTTTCTTAAATAAGGAGACCAAAACTGCCCACAGTACTCCAAGTGAGGTCTCACCAGCGCCTTATAGAGCCTCAACATCACATCCCTGCTCCTATACTCTATTCCTCCAGAAATGAATGCCAACATTGCATTTGCCTTCTTCACTACTGACTCAACCTGGAGGTTAACTTTAAGGGAATCCTGTACAAGGACTCCCAAGTCCCGTTGCATCTCAGAACTTTGAATTCTTTCCCCACTTAAATAATAGTCTGCCCGTTTATTTTTTCTGCCACCAAAGTGCATAACCATACACTTTCCAACATTGTACTTCATTTGCCACTTCTCTGCCCATTCTTCCAATCTATCCAAGTCTCTCTGCAGACTCTCCGTTTCCTCAGCACTACCGGCCCTCCACCTATCTTCGTATCGTCAGCAAACTTAGCCACAAAGCCATCTATTCCATAATGCAAATCGTTAATGTACGATGTAAAAAGAAGCAGCCCCAACACTGATCCCTGTGGAACACCACTGGTAACCGGCAGCCAACCAGAATAGGATCCCTTTATTCCCACTCTCTGTTTCCTGCCAATCAGCCAATGCTCTATCCACGGATGTAACTTTCCTGTAATTCTATGGGCTCTTATCTTGTTAAGTAGCCTCATGTGTGGCACCTTGTCAAAGGCCTTCTGAAAATCCAAATATACAACATCCACTGCATCTCCCTCATCTAGCCTACTGGTAATTTCCTCAAAAAATTGTAGTAGGTTTGTCAGGCAGGATTTTCCTTTAAGGAATCCATGCTGAGTTCTGCCTATCTTGTCATATGCCTCCAGGTACTCTGTAACCTCATCCTTGACAATCGACTCCAACAACTTCCCAACCACCGACGTCAAGCTAACAGGTCTATAATTTCCTTTTTGCTTCCTTGCCCCCTTCTTAAATAGCGGAGTGACATTTGCAATCTTCCAGTCTTCCGGAATCATGCCAGAATCTATCGACTTTTGAAAGATCATCGCTAATGCCTCCGCAATCTCCACAGCTACTTCCTTCAGAACACAAGGGTGCATTCCATCTGGTCCAGGAGATTTATCGACTTTTAGCCTATTCAGCATTGCAGACAATTCAGCCACAACTGCATGTTCAAATTCCATATATTTATCCAAGTGGCATTCTCTGACCAATAACATGCTCTCCATTATAATGGTCCTTCATAGATGTGAAACTTTCTAAGTTGGCAGGTTGATGGCAGCAGCGTATTGACCTGAAATTGTTTGTACGCAAGAAAGCCAAAGAGACGAAATAATATTTCTGAGTGAGAGAGGTTGTATGTGTGTATGCACACATGCATGATTCCCACAGATTCTTGTTTAGTCTAATTCCATCATGCCATTAATGATGAAATCATAATTCCTGTATCATGGACTTCAGCTTGTGAAAAATCAAAAGATGGTTGGTGTGGTGCTTGCATTTTGTTGGTCGTGGCCAGAATCAACTCCTGCTTAAGCAATTTGCCTGTGGCACAATAGGTCTACAGCAGATGCAATCTGACTGGCTCTCCTTTCAACCTTGGATCACCTGGACAATAGTAATACCTATGTCAGGCTGCTGTTCATTGATTACAGATTAACCGTATCATCCCCTCTGTACTAATCAACAAGCTCCAAAAACTAGGCCTCTGTGCCTCCCTCCACAGCTGGATCCTTGACTTCCTCATCAGGAGGCCACAGTCAGTGTGGATCAGAAATAACACTTCCTCACTGGCAATCAACACTGGTGCACCTCAAGGTTGCGTGCTTAGCCTACTGTTCTACTCTCTCTACACCCACAACTGTATGGGTAGGCACAGCTCAAATGCCATCTATAAATTTGCCGATGACACAACTATTGTTAAGAGAATTTCAGATGGTGTCGAGGAGGCATACAAGAGTGAGATAAATCAGCTGTTTGAGTGGTGTTGCAACGGCAACCTTGCATACAACATCAGTAAGGCCAAGGAGTTGATCATGGACTTGAAGAAGAGGAAGTTGAGGGAACACACACCAGTCCTCATCGAGGGATCAGCAGTGGAAATGGAGAACAACTTCAAGTTCCTGGTTGTCAATACATCTGGATCTATCCTGGGACCAATATACTGATGCAATTACAAACAAAGCACAACAGCAATAACATTTCCTTAGGAGTTTGAGGGGAGTTGGAATGTCACTAAAGAGTCCAACAAATTTCTACAAATGTACCATGATGTGCATTCTAGCTTGCTGCATCGTCATCTGGTACAGAGGGACCATCAGAGAGGATTGGGAAAAGCTGCAGAAGGTTGTAAACTCTGTGATCTCCAACATGGGAATAGCCTCCCCAGCATCGAAGATATCTTCAAAGGGCAATACCTCAAAAAGGCTGCAGTCATCAGTAAGGACTCCCTTCACCTGTGACATGCCCTTTCAAGCAGGTGGTACAGGAGTCTGAAGACACACACTCGAAGTGACCAGCTTCTTTCCTTCTGCCATCAGGTTTCTGAATGGACAATGAACCCATGAACACCACCTCACTATTTTTTCCCTTTTGCACTACTTATTTAATTTATTTTTTATATATGGACTTCTTATTGCTATTTATAGCTTTTTTATGACAATGTACTGCACTGTACTGCTGCCGCAAAACAACACTTTTCACGAATATGCCAGTGATATTAACTCTGAATTTGATTCTGATTCTGATTGAAATTAGCCTCCAGTGATGGAAAGTCACTAGTCATTGAAAAATTACTAGTCAATTCAAATCAAGCTTGGACTGGCCTGCTATAATCAGCAGGGGGATATAATGAAGAACCGCATGCAATTGACTTCCAAAACAGATTTCCACTGGGCTCCAGGATATTATTCTGCTGTCTCTATCCCACAGATCCCAAGGCAGCAGACTAAAAAAAATTGTTGCACTCAAGCAAGGGTGGAATCAGTAATTCATTGAGTGGAGCAGAAGGTTCCAAGGGGGCAAAAACAAAGAATCTTTCAGGCCTTCACACAAAAGTTTTGAATCTGTTCTCAACTCATATGAACTTTTGTAAAGAATCATATGTTGATTCTTTACAAACTGGTAAGTACACAGGCAAAAAAATTGAAGAATTTCAAAAGTATGAATTGCCCTCATCTGGTAACTTATACCTGCTTCTTCTGGCAGGGTCTGCTTAATACTTTAGGCAAATACACCACAGAATCAACTAGCTGTGAATAAATATAGAATAATGCAAGTCTGGACGGATGGGGTTCACTATCTAGAATTTACAGTTATCACTGCTGGCTTCACAGATGAGAAATATTTGGTTCTGCTTCTGGAGTGTGTTGAATACTTTTTCACTTCGCTATTCAGTGGGAATAGACAGTGATTTTGGTGACTCAGATTTGCTTGGCTTGTGACTCTCACTCACTGGCTGATTCATCTGCTAGAAACTTCCCAACCTACCCCCTCATCTATTCCCTACGGTCCTTTTGCACTCCCATATGTCTGATCAATGGGACTAATACTCTGATGTTCAAGTATAAACGTTCCTTGAACTTATCCTGATACAGACAAACAGAACAAGGAGATTATGTTGGATCATTATATTGTGGTTTGGCCACAATCAGAGTAAATTCTGGCCACTGAACATCAGAAGAGTGCAGGAAGTGCTGGATAGAGGATGTTCCAGGAAAGAGGGATTTAATTTACAAGGAAGACAGGAGAAGCTAAGATTGTTCTCTCTGGAGCAAAGAAGACTGAGAAGGCACTTAGTTGGTGTTCGAAATCTTGACAAGGTTTAGGGAAGGAACTAGAGCAAACAGTTCACTTAGTGGAGGGTTCAAGTTCCAAAGGATAAAGACTTAAATTAGTGAGCAAAGGATCTATGGAAGGTACAAGGAAAAGCTCTCTTTTATGCAGTCAGTGGTCTCAATCCTTAAAAAATGCGGTGCATGTGGAATTGACAATGGTCTTAAGAAAAGAACCAGATAAGTGGGTGAATGGTTTCACTTCTGAATTAACTTGCACAAGAGATCAGCTGTGACCAATAATTAACAGAAGAAATAGATTATCCTTTTACTACATCTGTTAATATATCCATCATTTCTTTCTTTCAAACAACCATGCCAGGCATATTCCAACAAGAACATACATTTAATAAATACTTACTTTTTTAAGGGTTCAATGGTCGTTTTCTGAATCTGATTGACCTGATAAAGAAACACTTTGCATAAATATACTGAACCATGAAAGGAAGTACAAGTTAGAAGTAAAGGATGCATGCAAAAATGAAGATAAAATAGCATGTGGGTAATTCCAATGTACTAGGGTGCAAATAATTTTCATACCAAACCGTACAAGACAATTTACATAAATTTCAATTTTTAATTTCTGATTTTCACTACTTCTATATGACTACATCAGGTTTTGGGACTGACCTCCAAGATCATTAGAACAGACATGGAAGTATTAAATTGACCAGACAAATCCAAACACCCAGGTATTACTCTACTTGTGTTGGAATGGAGATAGGAAATAGATTCGCCCACAGCTTCACATACAAGTGAAATGTCATTTCTCCCAAACAATCCTTAAGGAAGCCTCTCAAAAACCCCAAGCCACATCATGGAATCTTAAACACAAAGGTGGCATTTAGCACTTCTGCTGTCCCATTGACTATGGATTCAGATTACTGTTTCACTGCACTTTCCCCTCAGACCTGTAACATCTCCTTGGGTTAACTACTTTTGTTTTAAAGCTGCAATTAATCTTCACCATTTTCACTAGCCTTTCAGGAAATGCACCCTTGACTGGATCTTGCATCAAACAATGCTAATTATTTTGCCCTTTTGTTTTGCAAATCAGATTCCCCCAGTGACCAACTCTCCTGCCAACACAAAGATCCTTTCTCTATATCCCAAACCAAGGTGACTCGACTGGACTGCTCTTTGGGGTTCCACACGATAGGAAGGTTGTTGGGCAAGCAGAGACAGAGTAGCCCCGATCAGCACACTACTGCTTAGTATGAAGAAACACAAATACAAAGTAAGTCTTGAAAACTATGGCACAAAGTGTAACTATATTAGTTTATAATTATGAAAAGGTACATTATTAAGTAAAAGTAATACAAGGTTAAATTCAAAAGAGTTTAGATGGAAGACAATTAAGAGGGCTGTGAAACAGTGCAATATTCTACCTAGTTAGCAATGGTCGAAACCATAACAACACTCAAGAATACGCTAGAGAAATGGCTCAGGAAAGGAAGAAGAAGACATGATTTGGATTACAGTTTGAGAGAAGATAAAAGCAACAACATGTACTTCATGGATCATAGAGTCATATCCATTCCATACAGCATGGAAACGGGATCTTTGGGTCAACTGTCCATGTCAACCACAGCACCCTCCCTGCTATTCCCAGTTCCTGTGTTCAGCCCTTAATCCCTAAACCCCTTTTCCTCCATCTGCTTATCCAAATGCCTCTTAAATATTGCAATTGTATCCACCCTCAGCCACTTCCTTTGGCAGCTCATTCTAGGTTCTCATTATCTTCTGTGTAAAAACGTTACCTCTCTTAAACTACCTTAAGTTTCTTCCCTCTTATCTAGCTTCTGTGTCCTCCAGTTTTCCACTCCCTAATCCTAGGAGAAAGACTATGACTGTCCATCTTATCCATACCCCTCACGGTTTTATAAGCTTCTATGATGTCACCCGTTATTGTTGATTTTATTTCTTTATTTATTAATTTTATTTAGAGATTCAGTACAGAACAGGTCTTTCCAGCCATTCAAGCTGCCCAGCAACCCACTGATTTAACCCTAGCCAAATCATGGGACAATTTACAATGACCAATAACCTATTAACTGGTATAGCTTTGGACTGCGGAAGGACACCAGAGCACCTGGAGGAAACCCACACGCATGCATGAAGGAACGCATAAATTTGCTTACAGACAACGCTGGAGTTGAACTCCGAACTCTCACGCTCCAAACTGCAATAACCTCAGGCTAACTGCTACGCTACCGTGGTGCCCCAGGAACCTTCTATGACCAGGGTTACGAACCCAGGCCGCAGTCATGAAAGTGTTGAATCCTAACCACTGACATTCTCTTTATTGCCTGCAGCGCATTCTCCTGTGCTCTGGGGAATAAAGATCCAGTGTGGCCAATATAACTGAAGAACCTCTTAGGATTATATTTAACTCTGCCTGCCAATTCTATCTCAGACTATCTTCCTGCCTTCCTGACTTCCCTCTTAAGCTTCCTCTAAATATGTTATATTCATCAAAGCATTCATTTATACCCAGCTGCCTTAAAGTAATGCACACTTCATTCTTTTTCTTCACCAGAGCCTCTTTACCTTTTGTCAGCCACAGTCCACTGAACTTCAGTATTTCTGCTCTTCACTATAACAGGAACATGCTGCCCTTAGAATCTTGATATGACTCTTTTATAAGCCAATCCTCCCTTAATTGTTTTCACAATCACAGTGCTAGCTACTTCAGAGGGCATTAAAATTTGCCTCTTGTTTGACTCAAGTCACATATAGTCAAACCTTCATGGAGCATTCATGGAGCACACAAGATACTGCAGAAGCTGGAAATGAGAGCAACAAATAATCTGCTGGAAAAACTTAGCCAGTCAAGCAGCATCTGTGTGGAGGAAATGAACTGTCAATAAGGGAGGTTGAAATCCTGCATCAGGGCAAGTCAGATCTACTTTTACAATCAATTTTTAGCCGTGCAGACTTACTCATCACTCAGATTTTGATTTTCCAAATTGTTTAAGTAGGACAGTCAGGAGGGAATGGAGAGGATGGGACTATTTTCCCTGAAGTAAAGGAGGCTGAGGGGTGGCCTTCCAGAGGTTTATAAAATCAAGAGGAGCAAAAATAAGGTGAATGATCACAGCCTTTTCCTCAGGATAAGGCAGCCTAAAATCTACAAAGTATTTGCTTAAAGTGAGGGAGGAAGAATTTTAAAAGAACTTGAGGGGCAACTTTTTCACACAAAGGATGATGTGTATATGGAACAAACTACCAGAGGAAGGGGTACAAGTGGGTACAATTACACTTAAAAGTTATTTAGACAGGTACATGAATAAGCAAGGTTTAGAGAGTTATGGATCAAACATGGGGAAGTGGGCTAGATGAGGTAAACAACTTGATTGACACAGATGAGGTGGACCAAAGACCTATTTCTGAGCTGTCTAACTGGTGCATCCAGCACTACACTATCCTGATAGAGCAATTTGCTCTACTTTGCCGTTTAAATAACGTGAAACAAAATATGCAAACCTTCTCCTGATTGAAGGCGTCCATTCTGCGCATCGCAGTGTCCAGAGCAGTCACCGTCTCCATGAAAGTTTGATCTTGATCACACAAAGGATTGGCTAACAGATCTGATGAAATTTTCACTGCGGATTTTGACATTGCTGCCAAGGAGAATGTTACAGTACTTAATTGAAAAAGTATTAATTAGGTAAAGTAAGTGCATCATATTTATCACCCAGACCCATGCAATGTCTTTTCCTTGAAACACCAAAATAAACATACTAACATTGATATTCCTCTATCTGCTATTAATAATGCTTTAATGTTCTCTAATATAGCGCAAACTATTCATCCATCCTTCTTTATGTTAAAGAGATTATCCACTCCCAAGATTTATACAAATTTTGAGCTATTAATATGTCTTTATGAAGGAGAGTAAGGTAGCGCCTTTGTGTGTGGTTTTTATTTCATCAGTTTAAAGGATTGTGATTTACACGCCAACATGACATATATTTTGAAATGGCAGCATCAGCCTAAGCTGAGTATGAAGTTTCACTGCCTTGCAACACTTGTGTTATTCTAAAATGGGCATGTGCCAACATCCCCCATGCTAGGATTAATATAAGACAAGAAAAAAATAACTGAAATGAAACATTTGGAGAGACAAGAAATGACAAGTCAGGTTATTATGTAGTTAAGTTGGGAGGGAATGCAAGAGTGAAAAGGAGAATCTCAATACTCAAATCTCAAATGACTGAATTAGAAATGGTTTAGGTCATCTCATATTTCTGTGATCAGTAGGATGGAGGAAAATGAAGTATACTTAAAAGTCATTCTTTTGCTGCATTTAAAATCTCTGTTTTTTTGTTTTGTCTTTTTTACAGTTCACTCAGCGAAGTGTAGCTGCTCTCCATTTCTCAGAATCATTGCCAGGTATGATACTATTCGGACCTGGTCTGCTACTCCCAGCACTAAAAACCTGGTCAAAACCTAACAAATAGTGTCATATACCTTCACAGCTTGATCATGGTGCTACTAAGTTGAAGAGTTGTTACAGTTTTAAATGTAGCGCAATGGATCTCATTTTTGCTTTTGAATTAAAAGTGTGTATTCATGTTCGAGATCAACACCAGAGGTGAGTACTGGAGATTCAAATTATGTTAGATACAGTGTTTGAGTGGACACCTTTCAAATTATACATTAAACTACAGACCCAGTCCATCATCTCAACTGGATAAAGACAATAGACAATAGGTGCAGGAGTAGGCCATGAAGCCCTTTGAGCCAGCACTGCCATTCACTGTGATCATGGCTGATCAACCGCAAACAGTATCCTTTACCTGCCTTCTCCCCATATCCCTTGACTCCGCTATCTTTAAGAGCTCTACCTAACTCTTCCTTGAAAGAATCAGAGAATTGGCCTCCACTGCCTTCTGAGGCAGAGCATTCCACAGAACCACAACCCTCTGTGTGAAAAAGTTTTTCCTCAACTCTGTTCTAAATGGTCTACCCCTTATTCTTAAACTGTGGCCTCTGGTTCTGGACTCCCCCAACATCGGGAACATGTTTCCTGCCTCTAGCATGTCCATTCCCTTAATAATCTTATATGTTTCAATCAGATCCCCTGTCATCCTTCTAAATTCCAGTGTACACAAGATCTCATGGCCAATATTTACCATCCAACTATAATCTCTTGTAGTTACCTGATCATCATCTCATTACTGTTTTTGGAAATGTGGTGTGTGTAAATGTTGCCTTATGTTTCCTTCTATACAAATGGTACAAACGGTTTCGGAAGCAAGCACTTCAATGGCTACATAGCTATTGGGATTTCCTGAGGTCAAGGAAGGCAAATTTAAAAAGCCTGTCTTTTTATTTACTAGATTCAATGGATACAAAATGGAAGGTTAGGGAACAAAATATAAATTTAGGCAGTACAATCCAAAATGTTTCAAGTTGGCTTTTGCTAAAATGATGCTTTCCTCTAAAGGCCGCTAATATAATTCCACATTAGGCTGAAGACAAGAAATACATTAAAGCTGTTTTATTTCCAGCATTCAGCATTTTAACAAAAAAAATCTCAACATCCAGCTTGAGTTGCAGAATGTCAATTATCATTTTAGTGTGAGTCATGCAACATTCACTTTTTCTTTGTCAGTGACCATTTAGCTACATTACATAACATACATCTAAATCTCTCATGTTATTTTTAAAAGTATAATGGGTGCAAGAGCTTGTGCAAGCAAAAGCACATCTTGAGGTTCTAATGTACTGCAATTGTTGTTCAGTTCTAATATGTAATCATATACTCAATGTACAGTGGCATTGTATTCAAGGCACTATATTCACAGTGTAAGATGACTAACTCTTCCAACCAGGATCACTCTGCTAGGCTACTAATTTAATTTACTCTTTTCGTTTCGTTGCCATATTAAGTTTTAATTAGTTTCTAGTAAACATATACCAGCTTGCTTGCCAGTGATGAAGGACGCACATTATGAAAATTTTCATCAGATTGTAGGAGTACATTTCACGAGAAATCTTTCCCTTTCAGTAACAAACAAGAGTTCTTGCAGTGACTCGTGAGTGATACATCAAGTTATCAGTAATGAAGGTCACTGGTAGTAAGCATAATGCCAGCTCAGCCATATATTCGTCAGACTTGGTGATTCCGGAGTTGAACACAAGATCCAGACTGACTCTCCAAAACAGTACTGTAGCCATACTGAGCAACCTGAGGAGGTCTCTTTCTCTCCAGGCCTGATGAAGGATCTCGGCCTGAAACTTCCACTGTTTGCTCTTTTCTGTAGATGCTGCCTCACCTGATTTCCTCCTGCGTTTTCAGTCTGTTGCTATCTGAGGAGGCACAGGCCTCTGCATGATGCAAAAGATCCTGAGCATTATCTTGAAAAAAAGTGCAAGGCCATTTTACTTCACTATCCTTACTAACGTTTGTCCCTGGAACAATACATGAAGTCACTAAATTGTTTATTTCATTGCTGTAAATGCAAGCTGATTATGCTGAAATGTGACGCATCATTACCCACAAGAATGACTGCAGTTTAAAATCGGCTGTAAAGAATTTGGCAGTGATGCAATTCAAATGTCACTTCTTTCTTCCAAATTCAAGGTGAATAAAAATGAGTTTCAATACCATGAGTTGTACTGAATGACTGAAGCGTGCCCATGTTGCAACGAATAGCAGAAGTGAATAGTTTATTTGCATCAGCTAGTACTCACTGGAATTAAGAAGAATGAGGGGAGGATCTCATTAAACCTATTGAATATTGAAAGAAAGAGAAATCTGCACATGTTGGAAATCCAAGCAACACACGCAGACTCCTGGAGGAACTCAACAGGCCCGGCAGCATCTACAGAAAAGGCCAGGCACGTCTTGTGTTCAGCCTCGGCTGTATCCTTTTCCAGAGATGCTGCCATGGATGTGGAGAGGATGTTTCCTACAGAGGGGGAGTCTAGGACCCTGAGACACAGCCTCAGAATAGAACGATGTCCCTTTAGAACAGAGATGAGGAGGAATTTCTTCAGAAAGAGAGTGGTGAATCCAAGGAATTCATTGCCACAGATGGCTGAAGAGGCCAAATAATTGGTTGTATTTAAAGCAGAGGTTGATAGCTTCATGATTAGTAAGGGTGTTAAGGGTTAATATAGAACATAGAAACCTACAACACATCACAGACTCTTTGGTCCACAATGTTGTGCTGACCATTTAACCTACTCAAGAAACAGCCTAGAATTTCCCTACTGCATAGCCCTTTCTTTTTCTAAACTGCATGTACCTATCTAGGGTCTCTTAAAAGACCTTATTGTATCTGCTTCCACCACCAACACCGGCAGTGCATTCCACGCAGCCACAACTCTGTGTGAAAAACTCACCCCTGACATCCCCTCTGTACCTTAAAGCACCTTAAAACTAGGCCCCCTCATGTTAGGCATTTCAGCCCTGGGAAAAAGCCTCTAGCTATTCACACAATCAATGCCTCTCATCATCTTATACACCTCTATCAGGTCACCTCTCATCCTCCATTGCTCCAAGGAGAAAAGGCCAAGTTCACTCAACCTATTCCCATAAGGCATGCTCTCCAATCCAGGCAACATCCTTGTAAATCTCCTCTGCACTCTCTTTATAATATCCACATCCTTCCTGTAGTGAGGTGACCAGAAATAAACACAGTACTCCAGGTGGGGTCTGACCAAGGTTTTATTTAGCTGTAACATTACCTCACGGCTTTTGAACTCAATCCCATGATTGATGAATGCCAACACACCATACATGGGTTACAGGGAGAAAGCAGTAGAATGGGGTTAAGAAAGATAATAAATCAGCCATGATGGAATGGTGGAGAAGACTGCATAGACTGGATGGCCTTATTCTTCTTCTATGTCTTATGGTTATGTGTTACCTGGAGCTGTATTATTTCTCAGAGAATGTGAAATTGGGTGTAGCTTCAAACTACCAAGTATGTCAGATATGGCTATAAGCGGCACTTATAGCTTAGGAGACTGTATTGGCTCCCTTCCTGTTTACCCTATATACATCAGAGTTTAGATACAACACTGAGTCATGTCATCAGCAATAGCTGGGTATATAAAGAGAGGACAGGAGGATGACTACAGGGCCCTAGTGGAGGACTTTGTCAAATGGTGTAAGCTAAATCATCTGCAGCTCAACATGAGTAAGACAAAGGAGATGGTAATGAACCTGAGGAAAACTAAGCCTGCACTGCTTCCTGTTACTATTGACAGTGAGAATGTGGATGTGGTGAGAACCTACAAGTACCTGGATGACAGACGTGAGTAGAGCATCAACACAGAGGCCGCGTACGAAGGGCCAGGGTTACCTCTGTTTCCTGAGAAGACTGAGGTCCTTTGGCGTATGCAGGCCTCTCCTTCACATGTTCTACCAGTCAGTTGCCGCCAGTACAATCTTCTATGCAGTGCTGTGCTGGGGCAATGGCATCTACACGGGCGATGCCAACAGGCTCAATAAACTGATTAGAAAGGCTGGCTCTGTTATAGGCGTCAAACTGGACACACTGGAGCCTGTGGTAGAACAAAGGACCCTACAGAAAGTCCTGCCAAATCTGGACAATGTTTCTCACCCTCTGTATGCAACCTTGGCTGAACAGAGGAGCACTTTAAGTAATAGACTAAGACAAATGCACTGCTCCAAAATGCACTGTATGAGGTCATTTTTATCCTCAGCCAGTAGGCTCTATAACGAGTCAACCTAAGACCTATAACCTTCTGTTAGACTGTTTGAGGTAACTTATTTTTTATTCTTTCTAATTCTCTTCTAATATTTATATCTGTGAACTTGTAATGCTACTGTGACACTGTAATTTCCTTTGAGATCAATAAAGTGTCTATCTATATGTATACTCTCTTCAGTCCTGTTACCTACCTACGCATAAAATATCATGCCTATATACACTGTGCATACCAAAAATGCATTCCATTATCATGTTAATGCTCTATTCCCAGGAATGGAATTCACATCCTCGAGCACAGAAATTACATTCTAAGACCACATAGCCACAAATCACTTCTCCCTCTGCCTTCAAACCCAGAATCTATCCCTATTACCCTTGTATACAAAAGCTACAATGTAGCCATTGAGATAAACATGTTTGTGAATGTCACAAGAAGGCTGCCTTGCCTCCTTGTCTCCAGGTAGTTCACAGGTGTGCCCACACCTCCGAATTCTGCCTCGTACAGCACTCAGACTTACCCACATCTGCCTCGGTACTCTTCTTCATATCTTTGTGAAGCTTCTTAATTTGGTCTTCTAGCCTAAATGTAGAACCACCGTGAATCTCAGAAGCTGATTAACATTTCACAGCAGAAACAAAAAACAAACTTCTGTTGCCGCAAGTTTCTATTTGAGCTAAATATTTCATTGCAATCTGTATAAAATGGACACTTTGCTAAACTCTGTCATGCCCACCGTTACAGAAACTTGACAGAAACTTCCTGAAGTAAGCCACATAGAAAGGAGAATGCACTGTGCAAGCTGCTCTTCAAGGTACGTGCTGATTTAGTCCGCCTCTGTTGAACAATCTTTCCATCCACCAGCTGCACATTTTGCATCATAACATCCTCTGCAGCTGAGACTGCCACGTCAAGGCATAAGAGATGAGGCCCCATGGCAGGAATAGTATTTGGCATGAACTACCTTGACACAGAGCAGCCTGAAATGGATCTAAAAAGAGCCCTTCTTATCAGTTTCCAGAATGGGCAAGGTGCCTGCACAGCCTGCCAGCAACTGAGGTAACCTGGCCTGGTGCTATGGCACAATTATGACACACATTCTTAGACGAGCTCTCATCAACTTAGTGTTGGGTACCTTGAGCAACAGACCATCACCAAGGTTGCTGAGTAAAAAAAAAATCCAAACACTAAATCAATAACATAATGTAAACAACCAAATATTGTGCTAGAGCAGCACAAAAATTAAAAACTGTATCGTATCAACGTGTGCTCAGTTTTAACTGTTATACTTACTGCTGGAGCTTGCCATATTCTCGTTCAAAATCTCTTTCTACCTGCAAAGTTAAATCAAGGAAAAAAATTGTAAATTGGGAGAGAATAGAATAGAAGGAAATTGGAACCCACCCCATCACCACTACTTTATCATTTCTTGTCAGTCACCTTTTGTACAGACACTTCTGTGCCTAGCGTAACTTTACATACACAAAATTAGTCTATGTATTTAAGCCATCTTATGTATTTATATTTATTACACTTTGTTTTATTATTGTGTCCCTTACCTTATTGTGTTTTTTATGCTGCATCGGATCCAGAATAACAATTATTTTGTTTTCTAGTACTTGTGTATTGCAAATGACATTAAATAGTCTTAAATCTTGAGATGTAAAAGATTCAATGAAAGAACATAGATTGTAAACATAGAAACCTACAGCACATTACAGGCCCTTCAGCCCACGAAGTTGTGCGACCATGTAACCTACTCTAGAAACTGCCTAGAGCTTCCCTACTGCATAGTACTGTATTTTTCTAAGCTCCATGTACCTATCTAAGAGCCTCTTAAAAGACCTTATTGTATCCACCTCTACCACCGTTGCTGGCAGTGCATTCCATGCACCCACCACTCTGTGTGAAAAACTTACCTCTGACATCCCCCTTATATCTACTTCCAAGCACCTTAAAACTAGGCCCCCTCATTGGGAAAAAGCCTCTGGCTATCCACACGATCAATGCCTCTCATCATCTTATACATCTCTATCAGGTCATCTCTCATCCCCCATTGCTCCAAGGAGAAAAGGCCAAGTTCACTCAACCTATTCTCATAAGGTAGTGGTCACCAATCTTTTTAAGCCCAAGATCCCCTACCTCGACCTTAGTGAAAGGCAAGATCTACCTACTAAATCGTTTAGAGAAAAAATAGCTCAGATTGTACTGCCAATTTGAGGCCTTTTATTTGGGCTAATTGTATTTGAATTACACAAAATACTTCTGTCAAACTTTCAAATTAATTCAAACAAGAAAACACTGTAACTAGCATATCTTTCTTTAAGAATATTACAACACTTCACACCTTTAACTCTAAGTTTCATTATTTAATTTTATTTCAACACAAAAAATAAATGAATAAAAATTGACTGTTGCACTCAGTGTGATGACTGGGGCTGAATACATTGCTAGTTCCCTGAAATTTGGCTCATAACTACAGACAGCCAGTCTGAGGCAGTCTGTGAGGTATCTGTCAGTAAAACAGCTCCTGTGCTTAGATTAAATAATTTTTCATCAGTGAAAATGCAATTTCACATATATAAGTTGACCCAAAGTAGGCACTGACTTTTAGTGCTATAAAACCAACGTGCACATTGTGCATTGCTGGAGCCCCATCAGCGGTAATTGCCACCAGATTATGAATGGGGTTGTCATTTTCACAGACATATTTTTTAAACTCATTGTAAATATCCTCACCTCTTGTTCTCTCCCTTAATTGCAAAAGAGTGAGGAAGTCCTCATTTGTTGTAAAATCCTGGAAAGCCATTCTGACAAATACAACAAGCTGAGCTGTTTGCATTACATCAGGGATTCATCGAATTGTAGTGAAAAATATCCGCATCCTCTGACAGTGACTCTACCCTCCTTGCCACTGTTGCAGGGCCAAGTGGTATATTATGTATTGCGGTTGTGATGTCGTTTTTGTTTCTAAAGTCATTAAAAACAGTCTCTGCGGTAATGGCCATTGCTTCCTTGAATAAATCGCCATCTGTAAAAGGCTTCTTGTGTTTAGCCAAAAGGTGACTTACATGAAATGATGCTTCAACAGCAGCCTTATTTTGAGCAGCATGTTTTGTGAAAAACGATTGCTGGGCCTTCAACCCTGATTTCAGCTCCTCAACTTTCCTGGCATGAATTGCGCTCTTTGGGGGGTAGATGTCTTTAAATTTCTGGTGGTTGGTGTTGAGGTGCCGCTCCAGATTCCCTCTTTTAGTCAGTGCTTGTGTTTGGTGGCACAACATACATACACACTTGTCTTTCACCAAGCTATATAGAAATTCCTCTTCCCATTCTGGATGGAATTTGTACGTTTTCGCCTTCTTTCGTGGCGCCTCCGCCATGCTATCAGGATATCACAAGCGAGTGCCGTATATTGATGTTTGCGACAGTCTGTACTTTTATCCAGTGGTCCCCAACCTCCAGGCCGCGAAGAATGCAGCGGTACAGCGGTGGCCGGAACGCACCCAGCACATCTTTAAAAAAAAGCCGAAATAAACAAGCTAATTAATTAGGTGCCACCCGACTCGTAAATGTTGGCCCAGATCAGAGGCGGCGTAGTCGGCAACCACCTCTGTTCTGGGCCAACATTTACGAGTCGAGTGGCACCTAATTAATTAGCTTGCTTATTTCTGCTTTTTTCTTAAAGATGTGCTGGGTGCGTTCCGACCACCGCTCTACCGCTGCATTCTTCGTGGCCCGGTGGTTGGGGACCACTACGTATCTAATTTAATTGGTCACTTTGATGCAGCACAAGCTACGCTGAAAACGCAGTTCATGGCGGGGGTGCTACACACATGCGCACTGGGCAGAAAGAACGGAACTAAAACCCCGCAACCCGGAACAATCTCTTTTTACAAACAGCTTTGTAGCAAAAGTATTGATAGATAGATATACTTTATTAATCCCAAGGGAAATTTGGTTTCGTTACAGCCGCACCAACCAAGAATAGGGCGTAAATATAGCAATACAAAAAACCCCAACAATCAAACACCAAAATGCACACTATGCCAGATGGAAAATAGGTCCAGGACCAGTCTAATGGCTCAGGGTGTCTGACCCTCCACGGGAGGAGCTGCACGTTCGATGGCCACAGGCAGGAACGACCTCTCGTGCCGCCAAGTGTTGTATCACGGTGGAATGTGGCCGAAGTCCAACAGTAAAAAGTTCAATATCCAGTCTGCAAACACGTTCCTCGATCGTAATATACCCCAGATTGCACCATCCGTTGTTAGCTAGAACAGTAAGCACCGAACTCCTTTATGCTTACCGCTCTCAGTGCACTTCCGGTCAGCCGGAATGGTATTACCCACTGAACTCCTCTTCTCCAAAAGTCTCTGTTGTCTCGACCCAGTCCTCTTTCCTCGGCTTTGTGATCCCCCTCTGTGTGTTTTCCTCCGGATTTCAGCAGGGGTGTCCACCTCTCTGTTCGCTAAGCCGGCCGGTCTTTGCTGGTCCGTGAAATACACAATGTGACCTTGCTTCTGTCCCGCGTGTCGGGATGTAACCATTTCCAGCACTAAAGAAAACCCAAATAAAACTCTTTCTACCAGCATGTTAGAGAGGGTGCAGCTTCGACGTGTTACCGTGAGAAAAAAAATACAAAAAATAATGGAAATTAAAAAGTAAGAAGAAAGTAAGAATAGATCGGAACGGCTATACCAGGCTGCATGCCCGACCGGCGCATGCGCACAATTCTATATTACCATTATCCTCATTAGTATTACTTATTTTTATAATGCTCACATTGAACAGCTTTGAACGTCCTACGGACATGAACTCCAAGATCTCGCTGATCCTCCACACTGCCAAGTGTCTTACCATTAATATTATATTCTGCCTTCAAATTTGACATTCCAAAATGGACAACTTCACACTTATCTGGATTGAACTCCATCTGCCACTTCTCAGCTCAGTTTTGCATCCTATCAATGTCTCGCTGTAACCTCTGACAACCCTCCAGACTATCCACAACATCTCCAACCTTTGTGTCATCAGAAAACTGACTAACCCACCCTTCTACTTCCTCATCCAGGTCATTTATAAAAATCAAGAAGGAGTCCCAGATCCCTGCGGAACACCGTCCTCCATGCGGAATACAAACCATCTACAACCACCCTTTGCCTTCTCTGGGCAAGCCAATTCTGCATCCACAAAGCAAGGCCTCCTTGGATCCCATGCCTCATTATTTTCTGAATGAGCCTTGCATGGGAAAGCTTATCAAATGCCTTACTGAAATCCATGTACACTACATCAGCTGCGCTACCTTCATCAATATGTTTTGTTACATCCTCAAAGAATTCAATCAGGCTTGTAAGGCACAATCTGCCCTTGACGAAGCCATGCTGATTATCCCTAATCAGATGATGTCTCTCCAAATGCTCATTAATCCTGCATCTCAGGACCTTCTCCAACAACTTCCTCACCACTGAAGTAAGACTCGCTGGTCATTTCCTGGGTTATCTCTACTCCCTTTCTTGAACAAGGGAACAACATTTGCAACCTTCCAATACTGTGGTACTTCCCCCACCCCTACTGATGATGCAAAGATCATTGCCAGAGGACCAACAATCTAAGATCATCGCCATAAGCTCAGCAATGGAATGAACTGCAACAAAATTTCTACAAAATCTACATTGCAAATCTGGAAGGGGAAGCATTTGTAAATCGAAATTATAAAAAATAATTAACAAGCTGATTAATTCACCACGGGACTGTTGCTCTGAGATTAAGCGAGTAGGATATTTGGCCCAAGTCTATAGCAGCTCCTTCTAACAGCAATCCAGTTAGTTCCACTCCAACACTCTTTATTCTTTTTCTTCGAGTACTTATCAAATTCCCTTTTGAAGGCTTCTGCTGAATGCATCTCCACCAGCTTAACAGACAGCATATTCCTAATTCTTACTATTTCATACCTAGATCAAAAAACCTAACCTTGAATTGTTGCATTCCACTGCCGAGCATCCAAATTCAAAATTCCACCATTAACTGACAATCACTCATCTGCTCTGTCAGAATACAACGCACACCACTTTGAGGTTACAGTTTATGTCGAAAGGAAGAATGTCTGGATCATATCTATCCTGTTAGAATGTACCTTCAATCAGTATTTTTTCACCATACATCCTTTCTACCAACTGAGACAGAAACACATTTGTGAGAATCATAAAGTGATCTCTCTATCTCTACTGTTCCTCCCAAGTGATGTGACCTTTCACCACTGCTTTCGATAGCTTTGACCGTAACTAAGGATTGCCTGCCACCATGGATGACAAGGTCCTTAACATTGTCTTTCTTGACTTCCTAGATTTGATATTCTCCACTTACCTGTCTCCTCTACTTTGGGGAGACTAAACCAAGCACAGTGAGCACTGCATAGGGTATATGAAGCATTATGATTTTGAGATCGACACAAGAGATTGCTGTAAGGTTTCAGGTTGACATAAAAGGTCTCACCAAGCTACTTTGAAAATTTAAGGAGATGTTTACCCCAGAATTGTAACTAATAATGTAACATCTTTTAAAACAGACAACCTCATTATCAGATTTGTTGTTTATGGGACCTATTGTGTACAAACTGCTATCACAGATCCTCCAACACTGACAATTCAAAAGGACTTGATCCACAGTCAAAGGCATTAGAATAACTTAAGATGTTTTAATGTAATTCATAAATCCTTGTCAGAACTGTAACACCATGGTGCCATATGTTTATCGTTTCAATTAACTGCTCCATGTATACTCCTAACCTCTTTATCCTACTTTGTACAGATATAGATCAATAGTGTTCTTAGATTATCCTTTGATTAAGTACAAACGCAAGCTATCTTCTAACCAGAACAGAGTTCAATAATTTCATATTATGACCATGCCATCACTTTTTTGTACAGCTGCTACATGTAAAAAGATCTATGGTGGGTCAGTGGGTAGAAAGGGTGAGGGAGGGAAGCACCGGAGACACAAGTCAACTCACCACCCTATCCCCATTCTCAAATAATCAGTGAATGTGCTAGTTGCACATAAAATATATTTGTTTCATTTCACAACCAGAAAAATTCAAAGGGAATTAACGTACACATCTCTAGCCGGTAATAATTCTACCATTGGTAATGTTTCTCTCTTCATGGATGTTGTCTGACCAGTTGAGAATTTCTCAGCAGGTCAGACAACATCTGTGAAGAGAGAAACATTTATTGCTTTCCCTTCAAATTTTCATCAGCCAGTTTTCTGCTTTGTTAGTAGGAGATATGAATGGCAGAGAGGAGATACGTCTCCACCAAAGAAGGTGTAAGGTGTTCCTTCCCTCCGTTAGCCCTGCAGGTCACCTTTGGACAAGGTGTGATAACCGCTTGCCCCCCCCCCACCCCCCGCAACACCAATCAGGGTCATGTGAAGCCATGGGAGCAGATGATGGGTGGATGGTCGTATGAGCAGTTGGTACATATCTCAAGTCCTGGTTCTGTGACCACTGACACCAGGCAGACAATCTCTGAAGAGTATTGACAATGGCTACGGTTAGACACGAACGAATGAGCAGGAGATAAGTGAATGAAAAACAGAATAAATAATTTAAGCAAAAAAAATGCACAAAGTAAAAATTTCTGGCTAACTTGAACTCGAAACAAAGAATAGTACAACACAGTATTGACCCTTCAGCCAGGAAGTTGTCGTAACCTTTTAACGTACTCCAAGATCAATCTGACCCTTCCCTTCCACATATCTCCCCATTTTTCTTTTACCTAAGAACCTCTAACGTATCTAATGAATCCCTAATGTATCTACCTCTATCACCACCCTGGCAGTGCATGCACTTACCATTCCTCTGTACAATACCTACTTCTGACATCCCCCTGTACTTTCTTCCAATCACCTTAAAGGCATGTCCTCTCGTATTAGTCATTGCCACCCTGGGAGAAAGACGTTGGCTGTCCGCTCTATTTGTGCCTCATCATCTGAGACAAATCTTTTGAGTTTCCTCTCATCTCCTTCACTCCAAATAGAAAAGCCCAAGCTCACTCAACCCTTCCTCATTAGACATGTTCTCCAATCCAGGCAGCATCCTGGCAAATCTCCTATGCACCCTCCCAAAAGCTTCAATATCATTCCCATAATGAGGCAACCAGAACAGAACAAAATACTCCAAGTATGATCTAACCAGAGTTTTATAGAGCTGCAACGTTATGCCACAGCTCTCGAACTCAATCCCCCTACTTACGAAGGCCAATGCACCATAGATCTTCATAACCACCCTATCAACTTGCCTGGCAACTTTGAAAGATCTATGAACTGGGATCCCTCTGTTCTTCCATGCTAAGAATCTTCCCGTTAACTTTGAACTCTGTCATCAAATTGGACCTTCCAAAGTGAATCACTTCACACTTTACTGGACTGAACTCTCAGAGCAGATCTTCATCCTGTCAAGTGTCCCATTTTCACACAGGACAACCTTCAGCACTATCTACAGCACACCAGCATTCGTGTCTTCAAAAGTTAAAAAGACTACATCAAAGAAATTGCAGTTTGGAGTATAAGCACAGAAATACACAAGATGCTTTTGATATTATCTTAACAAAAACAAGATATCACTTTGTTAAACCACAGAGGAAGCTCACAGAGCCACCTTAAGGTCTGATGCACAGTGGTACAAAAAGAAGTCTCTGCCTCACAGCAGAAGAGACCCATGTTTTGTCCTGACCTCAGGTGCTATCTGCATGGAGTTGCAAGTTCCTCCTATCACCACTTGGGTTTCTGCTGAGTATTCTGGTTTCCTCATGTGTCCCAAAGACCCAAAGGGTTGTTAGGTTAAATAACCAGTGTAAATTGTGTCTGGGAGGAGCTGGTGAGAATGAGGGTAAATAAAATGAGATTAGTGTAAAGGAGTACTTAATGGTCTTCTTAGATTCTGTGAGCTGAAGGGCCCGTTTTAGTTCGTGGAGTCCAGTTAACTGGGATACATCTGGACCAGTACATTTTGGCTCAGTTAAGCGGCTGTTCCAATTAATCAAAGTTTCAAGGAAATAGTTAAAAAGTATTAAAAAAAGTCAAACTAGCATTAGCTGAGTAACAAATGTATTTAAACAAAATACAGAATAAGTTAGAACACTACCAATACTACAGTACTATAATACTATTAGTTCCCAATAGTTATTGATGGAGGCAGCATCCTACGCATGCTGTCATATTCTTTTGACTGACTGTAAATGAATAAAATCAGCACAGACGCCTAGTGCAGATAATGGACCGCCTTTATACAATGCTATTGATGACTACATCCTCAAAATCTTCAATTTTATTGTAATATTCAAGATGACTGTTGATACCTTGAAATCCTTGGTAATTCATAACTTGCTGAATTACTGAAATCATTTCATTTTCACTCCTGGTCATTTTTTCATTTCCAAGCCTGAATGCTTGAAACAACAGTGAGCAAAACAGCCCTGAATTATCTTACTGCTTATTTCTCACTACTATCAGTGACAAAAATCACTGCTTTTTGAACAAAAACACACACAACTGGAATTACTTAAAAACTGTTCATGCTAAGCATAGTGTAGTGTCTAATGGCCACATAAGTGCACACAACTGAGACTGTTAGAAACTACTCAGCAACAGTATCCTGTTCCAATTACACAGCATTGTGTCCCAAATAAATGAAGGGAATACAGGCTACTTTCTTGATTAAATTTTGTTCTTTAACAGTTGTCCCAAATAAGAGCTGCTTGATTAACTGATGGCCCAATTAATCAGAATCCACTGTGTATATCTTTATAATTTCCTTTAGATTATGAAGACACGCAGTCCTCTTTTATTGTCATTTAGTAATGCATGCATTAAGAAATGATACAATATTTCCTCCGGTGTGATAACACAAAACACAGGACAGACCAAGACTGAAAAAACTAACAAAACCACAAAATTATAACATATAGTTACAACAGTGCAACAATACCATAACTTGATGAAGAAGTCCATGAGCACAGTAAAAAGTTCAAAGTCTCTCAAATGTCCCACATCTCACGCAGACGGGAGAAGGAAGAAAAACTCTCCCTAATTGATCACTGAATAGCTACAAGACCAGCTCCCACTGATGATGCAGACAGGATTGAAGAGTTTCTGAACCAGGGAACTGTAGCCTCCCCCACAGGTTACCCTCAGTGGCAAGATTAGGACCCAGAGAGACACGGAATAACATTACGCCAGAGGAGGATATTCAATGCATTTAACTTATGGTGTCATTTTCCCAATGCAATCCAATTTGCTCAATTTCTCCACTCCTTCCCCATATCCTTCATTTTCTTTCCTCCTGCAGTTATTTATTTGTTTCGCTTATGAAAGCTATGAGTGAATCTGTTTTTACCAATTGAGAAGGCAAGGTATTCCAAATCCTAGGCACGTGATATGACTTAAAAACGTTTGTCCATCTTTCTGCCACTGGAAATAATGATTTCAGAAGATAAATTGACAACTTAGTCAGCCAAGCCTGAACCTCAACCAATCTAAATCCAGGAATCTTTTTTTGCCTCATTACCTTTGGTTAAGAAAAATATATCTTAAATTTGAAATAAACCATGGATTGGATATTTGCTTATTATGGAAGACAAGTTCAAATTTTTACCAGCCTCCATATGTAGCAAATTTTCCTAACTTCACTCCTAAAAACATGCCTCCAAAATTTTGACAACTCTCTTGATCTACTATTAACATTGCACAGACTTTATACTAAAATCATACATTTGTCTTCTAATTTCTAAGGAATACTGGTAATTGCTCATAATGTAATCCTTAGATATCACTTCACACTACAGTTCCTCTACAAATAAAGTATTATTCCAAAGCTTTAGTCCTCAGAGCTACTCCAGTATTCCAGTTATGTAGCATCCAGATCAACAGAAAAGGGGTCTTTCATGTCAAAGTGAAAACAAATCTCTACAATGTGATCTAAGTTAATTACAAATATAAAACACAAAATAATTGATTGCGTAAGTATTCAGCCCTTTAATATGACACACCAAATCATCACTGGCGCAGCCAATTGATTTTAGAAGTCACATAATTAGTTAAATGGAGATCACTGTATGTAGTCACGGCATTTCAATGATTATAGTAAAAATACACCTGTGTCTGGAAGGTTCAACTGCTAATGAGTCAGTAATCCTGGCAAGAACTACAACATGAAGACAAAAGAACACTCCAAGTAACTCTGTGAAAATGTTATTAAAAAGCACAAGTCAGGAGATGGATACAAGAAAATGTTCAGGTTGCTGAATATACCTTGAAGTACAGTTAAGTCAATCATCAAGAAATGGAAAGAATATGGCACAGCTGCAAATCTGCCTAGAGCAGGATGTCCTCAAAAATTGAGTGCTCATGCAAGAGGGAGACTAGTGAGGGAGGCTACCAAGAGACCTATGACAACTCTGGAGGAACTACAAGCTTCAGTGGCTGAGATGGGAGAGACTGCGCATACAACAACTGTTGTCCAGCTGCTTCACCCGTCATGGCCTTATGGGAGAGTGGCAAAGAGAAAGCCCAAATCTCAGCTACTTTGCCAGAAGGCATGTGGGAAACTCTGAAGTCAGCTGGGCAAAGGTTCTATGGTCTGATGAAACTAAAATTGAGTTTTTGGCCATCAGACTAAACACTATGTTTGGCATAATCCAAACACCACACATCATCAAAAACACACCATCCCTACCGTGAAGCATGGTGGTAGCTGCATCATGCTGTGGGGATGCTTCACTGCAACAGGCCCTGGAAGGCTTGTGAAGGTAAACGAATGCAGCAGAGTACAGGGAAATCCTGGAGGAAAACCTGATGCCGTCTGCAAGAGGACTGTGACTTGGAGAAGATGTGTTTTCCAGCAAGTCAATAACCCCAAGCATAAAGCCAAAGCTACAGAGGGATGGCTTAAAAATACCAAGATATATGTCCTGGAGTGGCCAAGTTGAGAACTGAGTGGGTGATCCAATTGAGAATTTGCGGCTGCACTTGAAAAGGGTTGTTCACTCATGATACCCATGCAATCTGACTGAGCTTGAGCAGTTTTGTCAAGAAGAATGGGGGGAAATTGCAGTGTCCAGATGTGCAAAACTGATAGAGACCTATACACACAAACTCAAGACTGCAATTGCTGCCAAAGGAGCATCTAATAAATATTGACTTGAAGGGGGTGAATACTTATGCTATCAATTATTTTGTGTTTTATATTTGTAATTAATTTAGATCACTTTGTAGAGATCTGTTTTCACTTCGACACGAGTCTTTTTCTGAGCTCAGTATCAAAAAAGCCAAATTAATCCATTGTGATTCAATGTTGTATAACAATAAACCATGAAAACTTCCAAAGGGGAGGGTGATGAATATTTTTTATAGGCACAGTAAAATCGTAGTAATTTTCATAGTAAATGTGAATTTAATTATGCATGCCATTTTTATGAAATGCCTCTATGGTAATTTTAAATTGTAGTATAACTCCATATCACAGAGATGACAAGAATTTTTTTCTTTTAGCCAGTGGGTGGTGAATCTGTGTAATTGATTGCCACAGACGCCTGTGGGGTCCAAGTCATTGAGTATATTTAAAGTGGAGGTTGACAGGTTCTTGATTAGTCAAGGAATCAAAGATTACGGGGGGAGGGCATGTAGTTCAGAGGGATAATAAACCAGCCATGATCGAATGGGGGAGCAGACTCGATGGCCTAATTCTGCTATGTCTTACGGTCTCTTTTCTTGATAGCTGAGTTACTTTGGAATATTATTCCACCTAGTAAACAGGGCATTCACTTCATGGTGTTGTTCAAATCAAGCTAAAAACTTGGTTATTGGGGAATTGCAAAGTATATTAACCAGGAGTATAGCCGAGACCATCCTCAGGGTGGAGGAACAACAGCTTATATTCTCTCTGAGTAGCCTCCAACTTGATGACATAAATATCAATTTCTCCTTCTAGTTAAAAAAAATTCCCTCCCCCTCCCCTCTTCCTCTATTCCCCAGTCTGGCCTTTCTTCTCACCTGCCTATCACTTCTCCCTGGGTCCCCTCTTCCTTCACTTTCTCCTATGGTCCACTCTCCTCTCCTATCAGATTCCTACTTCTCCAGCCCTTGACCTTTCCCATCCGCCTGGATTCACCTATTACCTTCCAGCTAGCCCCCTTTCCCTCCTCCTACTTTTTTATTCTAGTGTCTTATCCCTTCCTTTTCAGTGCTGATGATTGGTCTCGGTCTGAAACGTTGATTCATTTCCATAGATTCTACCTGGCCTGCTGAGTTCCTCTGGCATTTTGTATGTGTTGCTTTGGCTTTCTAGCACCTGCAGTCTTTCTTGTACTTAGGTTAAAATCTAATAAACTGCACATTAGAAATCTGAAATAAAAACCAGCAATGCTGTAAACATTCATCAGGTCAGGTACTGTAATATCTGTGGGTAAAGAAAAAAGATTTAATATTTCTGGTTGAAAATCATTCACCAGAACACTGTCATATAATGATCTAAAGGACAACATTCAACAAGATTATTAATGAATCCACTTAGCTTTGTGCAAATCCAGTCTCAGAGAGCACTGATGACTGCTGAGTCCCCTGATAGAAAAGAAGATATTCTATATAGTCTAGAATTCATCCTCTAAAGTATTATTGATTTGGTATAGCAAACAATATGTAGATTAAAGTCACACTCTATACATGCATCTGTACTTTCCTACTTGATGTCATTCCCTACACTATCAGTAAGGCCTACAGACAAATTCAACCAATGTGTTCTGTCCTTTGTACTTTCAGATCCATCCATATTGACTTTATATCTTGATATAAACAAATGTTCATGAAGTGTTATTGAGGTTAGCAGTGATAATCACACTGAATGTCAAGGAGAGTTGACATTCCTGTTGGATTGGTCACTACCCACCAACCATGTGATGTATTACTTATCAGGTTGCCGATGTGGCAGCTGAAGACTGGGCAACACAATGATGTCCAGTTGTAACTGCCTGTGAGTGAGATGATTCTCCTTTGTCCTGGGTATAATTTACCCGGTAGAAGTTTACCTCTTTGCTCCCATTGACGTCAGTTTTCCCAGGGTTCCATGATGCCACACCTGAGGGCTACTTATCACCACTGAGAAACATTCAAACGTCAGATATAGTCCTATCTATTTAAGTCAATACTTCTAACCCCATTTAAATTTTGTTCATCTAGTAGGTTGTCAACTTCGGTGTCACAGTAGCGTTATAAGTTGTCAACAATGGCGTCATGGTGGTGTAACGGTTACAGCGACACTGTTAAAGCTCAGGGCGTCGGAGTTTAGATTTCAATCCTGGCATTCTCAGTCCCGCGGAAGGGTTTTAGCCCGAAACGTCGACTGTACTCTTTTCCATAGATGCTGCTGGCCTGCTGTGTGTGTTGCTCGGGCTTCCAACATCTACAAATTTTCTCTTGTTTGCCCTCTGCAATGTTCCCTCTAAGATGTTCGCACATATGCACACACGCAACTTCTGCTACAAGTGCACAAAGAAATTTAAGCTGCGTGCAAAAGGTTGTCACCCCCTAGCTCGTTGGCATGTTAAGTATATTTCACAATTGTACACAATCTCATTTTCCTTTCCGGTTTCTCATGCAAATGGTGTTGACAATGATTTGTCTGCAGATTTTAAACTGACTTACTTAAACTGTTTTTATTGAAGAAATTACTGATTCACTATGTCAAATTCCAAAGAATCAAAAGGTGTGAAGCGTCAAGGAACTGCTAGTTCATTTAAAGCAAAATGGCTTAATGAAACAGTAGAAACCGCTGCACTGAAAGCTCATAAAGTCAAAAACATGCAGCTATGAGAAATATTTATGTAAAATACAGAAACTAGTGTTACCTGGGTGTATTGTTGCAATGCAAAAGTTGCTAGAGAATTTGCAAGTGGAAACTTGACTTTTTAAAGTGTCAGTTAGCAAGCAAATCACATATGGATGGCGTGCAAAAGCTCCGGTCTGAAAATCATTCATTACCCGCTACAGGCCTGCTATGTATGTTTTGTGAGAGTGCAGATGTACGAAAGCAAAAATGATCAAACCCAGAGGAGATCAAAGTTCTTATTGACAGCAGGTGCAGCAGACAGGGATCACCTCTGGTGTGATGCAGCAGGACCCAGGCCTGGAGTCATCCCACAGTACCCAGAACCTCCGTGTACCCAAAACCCCAAGCTCAACCACAGCATCAGAACATCACCAGGTGAAGTGGCCTCCGGCAAGCAAGGAGGATGAGTGGCATCAGTTCAATGACAATGTGGACAAGATACTTGATGCTTCAGGAGGAGATGCCGACAGATGGCTCAGATTCAGTTCAGTGATCAGCGTCGGTTTCGTTGCAGAGGGGTTTGGCACAGAGCAGAAGCATCGGGTGAGCAAACCCTATGCGATGAACCTGAGGGCCAACAAGATCAGCCAGTTGAGACAGGAGCTGTTCAAGGAGGCAGCAGAGGAGGAGAAGGAAGCACTGCAGGACCTTCGTAACATCATGAGAAAGATGCTCCTCACCCTCTGCAGGGCAGAATGGCACAGACAGCGCAGGAGGGAGAGGACCAGAAAGAGGGCTGCCTTCAAAGCCGATCCATTACGTTTCACTAAGAATCTCCTTGGACAAAAGCGGAGTAGACATCTACCTTGCCTGAAAAAGGAGATTGATCAGCATCTTCAGGACACCTATGCAGACACAACTAGGGAGCAAGACTTGGGGGCATCCACTGAGTTTGACAGCAGGAAGCCGAGGTCCACGAAATAGTAAGAACAGCTAGGGCAAGCTTAGCACCTGGACTAAGTGGAATACCATACAAGGTATACAAGTGGTGTCCCAAACCTCTGTGGAGGATTCTCAGGATGATTAGGAGGAGGGAAGGAGGGAGTGGCGCACCAATGAAGATTCGCAGGCGGTGTCTAGATTCCCAAGGAGAACTCCAAGAATATCAAGCAGTTTCGAGTCATCTCACTGCCCAGAGTTGAGAGGAAGATATTTTTCACTGTTATGGCCTGATGCCGAATAGACTACCACCTGAAGCATCATTACATTGACACCTCAGTGCAGAAGGGCGGGATAGCACAGGTTCCGGGGTGCTCACAGAAGACAGGAGTGATTATTCAGTTAATCAGAGGACAGGAAGGCAAAGGAGATCTCCCCATGTTCTGGCTGGACCTCACAAATGCGTATGGTTCCATATCGCAAAAGCAGGTTGAAGTTGCCCTCAAGCACCACCATGTCCCAATTAGGTCCAGGGAACTCACTCTGAACGACAACACTAATTTCAGTCTAAGAATTATCTCTGGGGCAGTCACATCTGATTGGCATCGTCTTGAGAAGGTGATCCAGTATGGCCTCCTGTATATTGGTGAGACCCGACACAGATTGGGAGACTACTTTGTCCACCAGAAAAAGTGAGGTCTTTCAGTGGCCACCCATTTTAATTCCACTTCCTATTCCCATTCCGACATGTAAGTTCATGGCCTCCCCTGCTGTCGCAATGATGCCACACTCAGGTTGGAGGAGCGACACCTTATATTCTCTCTGTGTAGCCTCCAACTTGATGGCATGAACATAGATTTCTTGAACTTCTGATAATACACTCGCTCCCCCCATCGCATCCCCTCCCCCGGCTCCTTCCCCATTCTCATTTCCCTCTCACTTTGTTTCTTTACCTGCCTATCACCTCCCTCCCTCTAGTGTCCTCTCCTTTTCTTTCTTCCATGGTCTTCTGTCTTCTATCAGAATCCCCCTTCTCCTGCCCTGTACCTCTTTCATCAATCAACTACCCAGCTCTTTATTTCACCCCTCTCCCACCTCCCAGTTTCACCTATCACCTTGTGGCTCTTCCTCCCCTTGCCCCACTTTCTTACTGACCCATCTTTTGTTCCAGTCCTTATGAAGGGTCTCAGCCCGAAATGTTGACTATACTTTTTCCATAGATGCTGCCTGGCCTGCTGAGTTCCTCCAGCATTTCGTGCGTGTTGCTTGAATTTTCAGCATCTGCAGATTTTCTCTTGTTTGTCATGACAGGATGTATGGTGTATATGATCATTTTCTCCTTGGCAGTGAACATGTTGGCCAGATCAGCAGAGGTAAAGTGCCCGTCGTCCAGGTCTGGTGTCCATCAACCACCTATAAGAGCATTCATGGATGACCTGACTGTAACAATGATGTCCATGCCAGGATGCAAGATAAATCCCCCAGGGTCTAGAGAAGCTCACCGCTTGGGCAAGGATGAGCTTTAATCCCAAGAAATCCAGACCCTTAGTACTTAAGAGAGGAAAGATGGTTGACAAATTTTGCTTTAACCTGGGAGGAGCCCAGATTCCAAGCCTATCAGAGAAACCAGTGAAGAGCTTTGGCAAGGTGCGTAACAGTTCACTGAAGGACCCACCATCCATCAAAGCAGCCGGGGAAGAGCTGCAGCAATGGTTGAATGCCATTGGACACGTCAGCACTGCCGGATAAATTTAAGGCTTGGATTTACCGGCATGGTATCCTCCCTCGGATCCTGTGGCCTCTGCTAGTCTATGATATCCCACCGTCAACACTTGACACCTTTGAGAGAAAAATCAGCCAGCACTTACAGCGGTGGCTGGGTATGTCTGGGAACCTAAGCAGCATTGCCTTGTATGGGAAGGAAAACAGACTGCAACTCCCCATCAGCAGTGTGCGCGAGGAGTTCATGGTCACACGTACAAGAGAAGTGCTGCAATACGGAGAGTCCAGCGGCCCAAAGGTCTTACACACTGGCATTGAGGTGAGTATGGGCAGGAAGTGGAGGGCGCAGGATGCAGTTGAACAAGCTGAAGCATGGTTGCTCCATAGTGTGCTGGTGGACTCAGTGGCATTGGGACGGGCGAGCTTGAGTCGCTTCCCAACAGTCCGCTACGATAAGGTGCAAGGAAGAGTGAGGTGCCAGTTGGTCCAGCAGGAGGTGCGGCTGCTCTGGAGGAGCTATATGCCAGTAAGATTGCTGGCATGTGGCAACAAGGTGCATGGACGAGATGGGACCAGGTAACGGAGCACAACGTCTTGTGGAGGGAAATTTGGTGAGCTGAACACCACCAGATCAAGTTCCTGATCCAGTCTGTCTGTGACATCTTGCCAAGCCCAGCGAACATCTACTGCCGGGGCAAGGCTGAAACACCAGCATGCTCCCTGTGCCAAGGAAGGGGGCCACTAGAGCACATCCTCAGCTGCTGCCCAAAAGCCTTGAAGGAGGGGCGTTATATTTGGCGCCACGACCAGGTGGTGAAGACAGTGGCTGACACCTTCTGTACAGCCATCGTACAGGTCAAACACCATCGCCCAGCAAAGCAAGCAATTGCTTTTATCAAGGCAAGGGAGAAGGGTCAAACCCAATCCAAGGAGCATCCTGGCCTCCAAGGAACAGCAAAGGACAGGCGATTGAGAGTCAACCTAGGAAAACAGCTCAGATTCCCTGAGGACATCTCCTCGACCATGCTTAGGCCAGACATCATGCTGCCGTCAGTCATCTAGACAGGTGGTCATGTTAGAGCTGACCGTTCCTGGTTAGACCAGAAGGAGAGACCCATGAAAGGAAAAAGACAAAGTACCAAGACATGGTGGAGGAGTCCTGCAGCAAGGAGCAGTGGGCACACTGTATGCCCATAGAGAGATGGGCTGCAGAGGGTTTGCTGGTCAATCCCTCTGCAGCCCCCACCGCCGGTTGGGCATGTCAGGAGCCCAGCCATTAGGAACACCGCAGAGGCAGCAGAGCGAACCTCAAGATGGCTGTGTATCAATTAGGAGTGATCTATGGCAGAATGCTACTCAGACACAAGCTGGGGCCTGATCAACCCCGGCTGGGCTGCCCAAGTAATGGTGTCTGATGTTGAAAGACCTGAACCACCCTGTAACCCCAGGTTACATCACTGATGATGTGTTTGAGCGCATTGCAAGATGTATCATTCTATCTATATATGCTAGCTGTTATAATAATACCTCTATATATAAAATTCAGTGCACAGCACAAGATTTTTGTGCACACTAGTCATTACAAATTAGTGGGAACATTGGTCCTCTATAAGGAGGTTGTACGTCCTATCCCATTCATGAGCTTTCTCCATGTGCTCCAACTTCCTCCCACAATCCAAAGACAGACCAGTTAATAGGTTAATTGTTCATTGTAAATTGTCCCATGATTAGGCTAGGGTTAAATTGGTGGTTGCTAGCAACGTGGCTCAAAAGGCCAGAAGGGCCTATCCTGTGCTGTATCTCTAAAATAAGAAGTTTAAACCAAAATTACTGCTCTGCATACCTTAAAATGTGGGTGTCCAATGGGAAGCTGGTACACTGGGAGGCACACTCAGTGAATGCGAAGATGCCTTTCTCTGGTGCATCAACCAAGCAAATAAAAATCATTTTAAGCAACTCCAGTACCTTTGGATTTATCAATACATCAAAACAGGGAAAGGCAAATTCATATTGCAAAGGCAAATACAGAGACAAATTGGGACTTTATAATGTGGTCAACAGAATAGAATGTCAATACAAGCATGGTTAAAGTAAGTGAACAAAACTATAAAATGCATGGGGGGGGGGCTGAAGACTTGACTAAATTGCTCCTAGTTAATGTACTTTGGTTCTTTGTAATAATAATCATAACTTTTAATTGGTTTATCTCACAACACTGAAGTGAGAGATCCTTTTCTTCAAAGGAAAAGAATTCCAAATGCAAGGCAGAGAATAATTCTCTGGAATTATTTTAGAATTTATGAGATGCAATGGAACTGAAAGTAGCCTATAGAAATTCTCAAGATGCTTAAATCATATTTCCTAATTTATTTTTCATTAGAAGATTTCGGATCTTGGTTGGAACCTGCAAGAGAGCCCTTAGTCTAAATTTAACCTATGTATGTACATAATTTGAAGGAATTACTAAATTTTCAACAGAATTCAGAACCTCTACAGTGGAAGTGCACCTTCTTGGTTTAATAACTCCCTCCAGTCAAACAATGCAAACACAGTTCTACTGTGGCCCATTCAGCACCAGTACTGGCATTAAAAGGAGCAATTTCCATTCCAGCCTAGATGATTCAGATGACACTATTTGACCTGCCCAACACTCAGATTGATGAATCATTCACAGTGTTAAGGATTGGCCATTCACAGCGATTAGCACGGCACTAATAATAATCACCAATTCTATCTACTGCGACATTTACAAATGCCACAAATATAATTACTGCTGACAATATGGACAACATGATAATTGAGAGACAAAGTGGGATATATAGATAGTCCTCACAATACATAATTACAGTGATAGCTCAAGATATTATTGTAAAATCATGAAGGGTTTTGACAGGGTAGAAAGGGAGAATTGTTTCTAGTGGCAGGAATGTTGGTAATCAGAGAATACAGATTTAAAGCAACTGGCAAAACAAAGAGCATACAAGGAGAATTTTTTTTCTCCCCTTTACATATGCAATGATATACAATCATCTGGAGTACTTGAATGAATGGCTGAAATAGATTCAGTTGTAAATTCCTAGAAGAAATTTGGTATACATTAGAGGACGAAAATATTGCAGAGCAGCACGGTGGGAACAGATATGCTGGACTATTTTAAAGCTCATTCAAAGAACTCACAAAGAGGTGATGGACCAAGTGATTACTTCTTCCATTCTAATATTCTCTGGAGAAGTTGTCAGTCTTTACCTAGCCTTCAATGAGAACACATATATTAGCTGTCACTTACACTCAAACCATGTTTCACTAAAAACAACGAAAGCAAATGTGCAGAACTAAGTAAACTAGCAGCCAAACACCTAGCAATGGTGACCCCAGATGAATTACTGCCAATTTCCATATGTAGCAATGATCCCAGAAAACAACCCTCCAGGAATGGTGCACAAGGGTTCATGAAAGATGAGGCACTCATGTCTCACTGCTTGTTGGAAGAGGCAGGATAAAATCCAGGAAACAATTCCACTGGAAAGAAGGCCCATTACTGCCATTAGTAAGCCATAGATGCTCAATATCTCAAAGACCTCATAAACTTTATCAAAGCATTGCTCATTGAGCCTTTCAACATAGCAACAAAAAATGCAAGCAAGGAATGTAAAAGAGGGATGCTGGTTGTCTCTGGAATTCTTCAGAGGGCTATGTACATTCAATCGTCAAGTAGAAACCATTGACAGATTAAGGGTTATATGGGTCTACTTGGAAGCCAAGCTCAGCATCAACTATGAATAAGGGTAATGAATTTGTGGAATGGTAGAGCAGACTCGATGGACCAAATAGTCTAATTCTGCTCCGATGTCTTATGCTCAATGATTCTAGTGAATGCTGGTGATGCACCAAGGGACTAAACAGCCTTTTCCCCCAAAAACCTTTTCATCTAAAAAATCTATGGAGGGTTAGGGGAAGTTCAGCCAATACAAATTCAAATGCACTTGCTGAATGGTCACGAACATCATAACCATTTGGTCATTTCCATTCATGTATAAAGTACCGAAGCTCACCTGAGGCTGCTCACTGTGGAAAACCAAGTCACAGCTTTCTCCCTTGTGTTTCTGGGTGATAGGACTTTAAAACTAACATAATCAGACATACTCAGAAATAAAATTGACGATAATTGATGAGAACCCAAGAAACTCAACTAACCTGCACAGCACAATGATAAGTCAGTCACTTAAAAATCGTAAACTGTGGATTTCATTCCAATCAAGTACCCCATGGCACTTTTATAAGCACTGAAATATATTTGACGTGTAGTCACTGTTGTAGTGTTTATTGTTGTAAAGAAATTTGGCACAACAAAACAATTTTATCTAATGGCATGCTTGTTACCTAGCATACAGTACATCATGGCACAGAAATCCCTTTGAGAGATTCAATGCTTAAGCAGTTTTACCCAAGGGGTAAAACAGTTTCTCTATCAGCACTGCTGGTTAACAAACAGTTATCATTAACCTTCAGATATCAATAACAACAAAATGCCCAAGAAGAGAAGGATGAGCTGCCTCAATGACAATTGCCCGGTAGTGCTCGCATCTACTTTGATGAAGTACTTTAACAGTTTGGTCAAGCTAGAACTTACTCATATCTGAGCAAGGACCTGGACCTACTGCAATTTGCTTACTGCCACAACAGGTCTCGGGCAGATGCAATCTCACTGGCTCTCTGTTTGACCTTGGACCACCTGGACAACAAATTATGTCAGGCTGCTAATTATTCATTAGAGCTCAGCATTCAAACCATCACCCCCTTGGTACTAATTAACAAGCTTCAAAACCTGGGCTATTTATTTAATGTGTACAGTGAAACAATATTATAAAAAATAAGAGACATCTTGGGAATCAAAAGTTGGCGGTGAAAACATCAATAATTTCAGATATGCAGATGACACTGTGTTAATTGCAAGTACGGAGGAAGAACTATAAAATTTAATTGATATAATTGTTGAAGAAAGTGCAAAAATGGATCTATCTATCAATTGCAAAAAGATAGAATGTATGGTGATATCCAAAAAGAAGGAGAATCCTATCTGCAGGCTGAGAGTAAATGGGGAAGACATAAAACAAGTACAGAACTTTTGCTACTTAGTAACTACCCTGGAGCCTTCTGTTGTTTGACTGACTCTGTTGTAGACTGTTTGAAAGAGATTTATCGTCATGCAAAGAATATAATTTCCTATTCAGAACTGCAATTTACCATCTGCATTAAGGGACAAGGACCGTGCGGGTGGCAAAACGTGCGAGTCCTACTCTGTAGGCCAGTGGTCCCCAACCACTGGGCCACGGACCAGCACCGGGCCGCAAAGCATGTGCTACCGGGCCACGAGGAAATGGTATGATTTGGTGCCATGAAACGATATGAGTCAGCTGCACCTTTCTTCATTCCCTGTCATGTACTGTTGAACTTGAACACCCCCCCACCCCCCCACCCCCGTCGGCCGGTCCGCAAAAATATTGTCAATATTAAACTGGTCTGTGGTGCAAAAAAGGTTGGGGACCCCACTGTAGGCCATTCCACCAAATATCACATTGTCACACAGCACAACGACACTGTGTTTGGAACTGCAGCCATTTTATTAAACACTTGACAACAGGGAATCAGAAGATGCAAAAATTTAATTGGATTACAGACTGATAAACATATGATTACATTATAATCTTTATGCAAAAGATTTTATATTTTATTCAAAGAACATGCATGTACTTTGGAGATTATAATACTCCAAAATACATGATAAAAATGCAGTATGGTCTTGGCTAGTCACCCAATATTTATATGAACCCCAATAATGTACAAACATTGTGTTCACCAGATAAAGGATACTTGTTTATACATCCTCCTTCCACCACTGATCCAATACATCAGGTCTTTTTTGCTTGCCATCAATGACAAATTAAGCATTTAACATAAGAACATAAACAGGAATGTTCTAAAAACTTTTATTTATTAAGTTTACTGATATCCTAAATACAGGTATATCAATAGAACCAGAAAGAGATTTGGTATACTTCCTAAAGCAAATATACCAAATAGGAAAGTGGCAAAGAGATCTCTCCTTCTCATGAACATGCAATCTTCCACTGCCTGGCCTATAGCCACTAACTTGCTTTCTTGCCTAGCCATCATCATGGCCAGGTCTAGCACAGGCACCAGAGACAAGGAGATTACTAGGGATGAGCGGCAGCTCAAGCCAGGTGAGCAGGAGAATGAAGCAGGATGGGGAGTGATGGGTCAAGAGGCTTCCTGTTCCAAACGATGATTGTGGGCAGGAGTGTATTGGCTGCATTAATAATCAAAGCTGCAAGCAGAGAAATAGCTGACCAAATTCAGTCAGCGCCATCGTGGGCACTAGTCTCCCCAGCATCCAGGATATCTTCAAGGAACAACACACACAAAATGCTGGAGGAACGCAACAGGCCAGGCAGCATCAATGGAAAAAAGTACAGTTGACATTTCACCGAAACGTCGACAGTACTTTTTTCCATATATGCTGCCTGGTCTGCTGAGTTCCTCCAGCATTTTGTGTGTGTTGCTTGGATTTCCAGCATCTGCAGATTTTCTCTTGTTTGTATCTTCAAGGAGTAACGCCACAAAAGGCGGCACCCATCATTAAGGACCCCCATCACCCAAGACATGCCCTCTTCTTATTGCTATCATCAGAGAGAAGGTACAGCAGCCTGAAGGCACACCGTCAATGATTCAGTAACATTTCCTACTGTAATCTACAGTTGTTTATTATTATGTATTGCAATGTACTGCTGCCGCATAACAGCAAGTTTCATGACAAATGCCAGTGATATTAAACCTGATTTTGATGTGACGTTATTATTGTTTAGAATGGTCTGGTCAAAAGAAATCAGGTAGGGTATCCTCCAATATGAAAAAGAACATGAAAAAGAACAGAAAATCCTCATTTGGTGTGGGAGGGTGAGGCTCAGCAGTAGGTTTCTCTGGAGCCTCTCAACAATACTGAACATATATAAAACACTGCATGGCAAACAGGCTCTAGACAGCTCATAAGACATAGGAACAGAATTAGGCCATTCAGCCAATTGAGTCTGCTCCACCATTCCATTATAGTTGATTTCAACTCATTCTCCTGCTTTTTCCTATAACCTTTGATGCTCATACTAATCAAGATACTTATCAACCTCTGCTTTAAGTATACTCAGTGATTGACCTTCATAGCCATCAGTGACAATGAATTCCACATATTCACCCCATCTGACTAAAGAAATTTCTTCTTATCTCTATTCTAAAGCGACATCCATCTATTCTGAGGAGGTGCCCTCTTGTCCTAGACTTCCCTCACTCTAAGAAATTTCCTCACCACATCCACTCCATCAAGGCCTTTCAATATTCGATAGGTTTCAACAAGTTCCCCCATCATTTTTCGAGACTCCAACAAATACAGGCCAGAGCCATCTAACACTCCTCATACATTCACATTTTTGTTGCCACAGTCATTTTTGGGAACTTTTTTCAAGGCCAGCACATCACTTCTTAGATAAGTGTACCAAAATTGCTCACAATATTCCGAGTGCAGTCTGGCCAATGCCTTAAAAAACCCCAGGATTACCAACTTGCTCTTATATTCTAGTCCTCTCAAGATGAATGCTGCAATTGCATTTGCCTTCTTTACCATTGACTCAACCTGCAAGTTAACCTTTAGGGAATCCTGCACAAAGAGACCCAAATCCCTTTGCACCTCTGATTTCTGTGTTTTCACTCTGTTTAGAAATAGACTAACCCTTATTTTTTCTACCAAAGTGCAAACTCGTACACTTCTGGATACTATATTCCATCTGCCACTTCCTTGCCCATTCTCCCAATCAGCCTAAGTACTTCTGCAGGCATTCTGCCTCCTCAACACTACCTGCCCCTCCACCTATCTTCATATCATCCACGACCTGAGCTACAAAGCATTTATCGTCATCTAAATCATTTATATAAAATGTACTTAAGTGATCCCAATAGACCACTGTGGAACACCACTAATCACTGGCAGCCGAACAGAATAGTTCCCCTTGATTCCCACCCTTTGGCTGCTGCCAGTCAGCCAATCTTCTATCCATGCTACTAGCTTTCTCGTAACACCATGTAATATCCTGTAATTCCTGCAATATCTTGTTAAGCAGTCTCATGTGTGACACTTTCTCAAAGGCCTTCTGAAAATCCAAGTCAACAATGTCCACTGACTTCCTTTTGTCTACCCTCCCTTTAATTTCCTCAAAGAATTCCAACAGATCTGTCACACAAGATTTCCCCTTATGGAAACCATGCTGATTTTGGCTTACTTTATCATATGCCTCCAAGTACCCCAAAACTTCATCCTTAATAATGGATTCCAACATCTTACTAGTCACTGCAGTTAGTCTTAATGGCCAATAATTTCCTTTCTTTTGCCTCTTTCCCTTCTTAAAGAGTGGAGTGATATCTGCAATTTTCCAGTCCTCAGGAAATCCAGTGATTCTTGAAAGATCACCACTAATGGCTCCATAATCTCTTCAGCTATGTCTTTCAGAATTTGGTCCAGGTGACTTATCTACCTTCAGACTTCTCAGCTTCCCAGGCACCTTCTCCTTAGTAATAGCAACTGCACGCAATTTTGCTCCCTGACTCTCTCAAATTTCTAGCATATTGCTGATGTCTTCCATTATGAAGTCTGACACAAAATAGTTATTAAATTTGCCTGCCATTCCTTTATTCCCTATTACAACCCTCCAGCATCATTTTCCAGCAATGTGACATCCATTCTCACCTTTTTTTTTTACTCTTTACTTATCTAGAAAAAACCTCTGATATGCACTTTTATATTATTGTCTAGCTTACCTTCATATTTCATCTTTTCTCACCTTATTGCTTTTTCAGGTGCCTTCTGGTGCTTTCTAAAATCTTTCCATCCTCTAATTTCCCACTAATTTTTGCTGTTATATGTCTCCCTTTTGCTTTTATGCTGTCTTCCCTTGTCAGCCACAGTTGCCTCATCCTTCCATTAGAAAACTAGTTCTTCTGTGGGATGCATCTCTCCTGCGCCTACCAAATTGTTCCCAGAAACTCCAGCCACTGCTGTTATGCCTTCATTCTTGCTAGTGCCCCTTCATTGGCCAGCTCCTCTCTCATGTCTCTAATTCCCTTAATTCCATTATTCCACCAATTCTAGTAGAAAAGGAGATGTATGAACTTAAGTTATTCATACTACTACTACTACATCGACTCAGGCCTAGGGGGCCAGCGTCGGGCACGATGACGGACTCTCCACTTCTCCCCCTCCCTCACCAGTGTGTTCAGTTCATCTACATTAGTCGCGCCGCTGTCTTCTAGGAGCCTGTTGACCATAGTCTTGGGAGGGCACCCAGGGTTCATCCTCTCATGCTTGGTCTCCCATATGATGACCAGGCTGACAGGTAGCTCGGGGTGGTGTATTCATACAATGCCCTTAAAAAAGGTAAAGCATCTCAAAACCTATAACCTAAGTGTTATCAGGCAAAGATCTAGGGCATGCCAAATAATAAATAATATGGAACCAGTGGCCAAAAGATTCTCAAAATAAATTGAAATTATTTAAGTTTATATGAAACCTAAACAAGCGTTCGGTATTCCTTAAATTTTGTCCAATAACATCCTATGAAACATTTTTACAGCATTTTAAGGCAATGTATAAATATACCACATATTTAACACAATAAACTATTCCAAATCACAGGAGAATTAACAGACAAATATTTTACTGAGGCATGTAATATAGTAGGATATGTGCTCAATATTTAGTAAAAAGAGACATGTTTTAAGGAAGGAAAGGAGAGAAATTTTGGAAATGGCATCCAGTCTGGTCAATATTTGGCCACTAATAGTGAACTGATGAAATTCAAAGATGCTCAAGCTGCTTTTATCTGCAATGAATTCAGTGTAAAGGAGGCCCACTGATTTGCAGGTCCTGACGAAGGGTCTCGGCCTGAAACGTCGACTGCACCTCTTCCTACAGATGCTGCCTGGCCTGCTGCGTTCACCAGCAACTTTGATGTGTGTTGCTTGAATTTCCAGCATCTGCAGAATTCCTGTTGACTTGCAGGTCTCTTGGTTTTGTTTTTAAACAAGTTTGAAAAAGGTAGCAAATCATGAACGCAAGATAACCTGCACACGCTGGAAATAAAGAGTAACACACACAAAATGCTGGAGACACCTAGCAAGTCAGGCAGGAAGTCCTGCTGAAAAGTCGTGGCCCAAAATGTCATCTTTTTATTCCTTTCCATAGCTGATGTCTGACCAGCTGAGTTCTAGGATTTTGTTTGGAATAGGTGGCGCCTTTTCCATTGGGAAGATCAGATTTATTATCCTAAATTTTACCAGGATCTGATGAATCAATCAATGCCCCCTCAAGGAATGAACATCTATAGCTATAAAGACAAGAAAGGCAAGTCAGAAGCCCTCCAAGGTTTCCTCTGCTCTCTTCATATCAGAGTAAATAATGGAAGAAACCATTTATACCATTGTATTTGCATCAGCTCCAAAGCCCTATACCATTATCGAAATATTTGTGATATGCAGTAGCCACGGCAATGTGGGAAAGATGGCAGCTAATTTGTGAACAATAAGCTCCCACAAATCACAATGAAAAGGATAATCTGCTCTGTGATATTGTGTTGAAGAATGTACACTGACTGGGACTCTAATGTGTGCAATTTTGCTTTTGTATGTCTTGCTGGATAGGTAGGGCATGGTCATCATACAAAGTAGGTGGCATTATGTATTTTTATACATGTGATGAAGTCACTAAATTGGAAGTACAGGTTTCCCCCGCCATCCAAAGGTAGAGCGTTCCTATGAAACGGTTCGTAAGCTGAAATGTCGTAAAGCGAAGAAGCAATTACCATTTATTTATATGGGAAAATTTTATGAGCGTTCGCAGACCCAAAAATAACCTACCAAATCATGCTAAATAACACATAAAACCTAAAATAACAGTAACATATAGTAAAAGCAGGAATGATATGATAAATACACAGCCTATATAAAGTAGAAATACTTTTCCACAGTCATTACTGAACTGTTCGCCGAAGCGAAAATCTCACGCAAGCACCGTCGGCAGAAAATCTCACACAAGCGCCGTCGGCAGAAAATCTCACACAAGCGCTGTTGGCAGAAACACTCTCTCCAGTAACCTTTAAGCTATGAAGCTGCCAAATCATATCAACTAACACGTGAAAATACACAGCCGATATAAAGTAGAAATAATGTATGTACAGTGTAGTATCACTTACGGGAATCGGGAAGACAGCGCCGAGCGCACGATGGTGTGTTAAGACTTGTCGGAGTTTGGGTGGTGCAGCGGCCCCCACCCTCCGGGCCGCTGAGCGATACAGTGCCGGGAAGAACGCAGGGGTCCGGCAGTAGCCAGGAGGTACACAGCACATCCTTAAGAAAAAAGCCAAAACAAACATGCTAATTAATTAGGTGCCGCCCGTAATTGTCGGCCCAGATCAGTGCCGATTTCTGATTGCGTCGTCTCTGATCTGGGCCGACAATTACATGTCGGCGGCACCTAATTAATTAGCATGTTTATTTCGGCTTTTTTCTTAAAGATGTGCTGTGTGCCTCCCGGCTACCTTTGCATTCTCCGTGAATCGGTAAAGACTGTGGCCTGGGGGTTGGGGTGGTGAGACACTGGGGTGTCATCTCGTCGCCTATTTCCATTAGAGCAGGCAGCTCATCTTCTCCTATGATTGCCCGCCTCGATGTTGAAGGCCGAGGTTCGTCGTCTGCTGTGGCTGATGTGGAAGGCTTGCTTGACTGCTGAGCCTCGCGCATTTTTGTATCGCACAGTTCTTTAATAAGGACTCAAACCATCCTGCAAATATCCCCTAAACCGACGTACCCTTTCAAAATTAAAGTTGTACTTTATCATTACTCATTCGGTTTCCATTGTTATCCTTTTTTCTTCCAATTGCATCAGCTCTTCATCTGTCAGTTCGTGGTGATGGGATGCCAAAACTCCTTCAACATCATGTTCGTCAGCTTCCACAAGCCAAACTCACATTGTCTTTACTTGGTTCACCACGATCAAAACGCTTAATTATGTCTAGTTTTACCGTAAGAGTAACACCCTTACGAGCTCTTTCAGGCTTTTCCGATACCATAGAACTCATCTTGCAAACGGTTGCTCACGGGCATGTGTTTAAGCAATGCAGTTCCGAATCCAGGGGAGAGCAGCTGCTCGGAGTGCGCTGCCTTTAATCGCGCGCTGAATTATTTTTCGTAACAGTGAAAACACCTTCTGAAAGCGAAAACAGGGTACTAATGTAGATCTTTTGTAACAGTGAGGTTTTGTAAAGCGAACGTTCAAAAAGCGGGGGACACCTGTAAATTTAATTTGGTTCCAACTAATAAGAATCAAGAAATATCCAATTAGCTTTTTTTTAATGGAAACTTAAATATTAAAAAAATCAATTACACATAATGATCAATTGAGCTAAAGTATTATTCTAGTATTTGGAGAGAAACAGTTTATATTTCAATGGTTCAAGGGCTTCATTTAATATCAGAGAATGTATACAGTATACAACCTGAAATTCTTACTCTTCACAGGCATCTACAAAACAGAAGAAAAACCCTAAAAAATTAATGGCAGAACCCCAAAGCCCCCTTCCCCCTCCTATGCACAAACAGCAGCAAAGCATTAACTCTCCCCCTCTTCCCAAGTTCCAGCAGAAAGCACCCCCCCGCCACTCACCATGCAAGCAACAGCAAAGCTCCCAAAGAGACCATGATCTAGAGTCCATCAAAAAAACACTGTTCATCCTAACAGTTTGACATCCCACAGGCTCTCTTTCTCTCACTAACGAGGGAGACAGAGGCATCACTCCTTCCACAGCGAGAGGGGAGACCAACAGCTCGCTGTTCAGGTATAAAGTATGACCTTTCCAAACTAACTTAGTGTTCCTGATGATAAGTAAAAATGCTAAAACATGAATTAATTATCTTCACTCATGCACCCAGTCTCCCTGACTACTACCAGCATTATATTTCCAGATTTTCAAATTGGGATTGGTTTACTTAATTTATTCTTCCAAGAAAATACTGCATGTCCACAGACCACACTGAGTCCTTTTATTTAACCTCTCCTAACAAAGTTACTGTATAACTTCAGCCATAACCTTCTTAATAAATGGCACTTACATAACTTCATAGGCATTATCTTCCCAAAGGTTTTTCTTAAAAATTTGGCATGATCTGTCATAATCAGAGCTCCTTCCAGGGTGGCCAGGTGAAACAGCAGTCGATGAATTAAAAAAACATGCAACTTGGTCACCAAGTATGGTGCAACATCATGTTCAAATGAACGAGTACAACTCGTTTGGATGAAGGAGAAAAGTGAACTATTTAAGGGGAAGGAACCTGAAGAGAACTATCTTTACCCAGATGATGGTATGAGTGTGGAACAAGCTGCCAGCAGTGGTGGATGTGGGTTCGATTGCAACATTTATGTAAAGTTTGGATAAGTACACTGATGACAGGAGTATGGAGGTCCAGGTGCAGGTTGATCGGACTAAGCATAATAACTGTTCACACACATTAGATGGGCCGAAAGGCCTGGTTTTGTGCTGTGGTACTCTATGTCTGTATGTCCCTAACTTCAACAGAACTTCCTTCTTACAATCCAAGTATTCTTACAGACTCAGTCTAATGAAAAGTCTATTTGCAAACAGGTATGCACAATAACGGAAGCTGACCCTGTACATATCTATAGAACTTTGCAAATACTGTAACCACTTCCAAACTCAAGAATGTTTGAAGAAAAAAAAACAGGCTATCAAGCTTACATGATCAATGACGTTCAAAAAGACTCAACTCCACCCAAAGGCACATAGCAGAAAATTATGCCAAATATAATCGTGACTCAATAAAACCATCACACGTGCCTCAGGTTAAATTCTAATACATTAATATCACTATCGTGCTGAGCTGTTTATGAGACAGACTGCTTACTCTTTAATTTATGATATATAGATTATGGTTGTGTTGAAGCATGTTACAAAGCTGTTTAGCTCACAGAAGTATCATCCACATCAGAAGGATGCTACCTGCGGTTCACGCTAACAGAACTTGTTCATTGTAGGTACGTGTACATAAACCTTTCATCGTGACAATAAGCCTCGCATTATTTGCCAGGGCAATCTTCTGAGCACAGTAACGTGTTCCATCTTGAGACAAGGTTTACGTAATGCCATTAGTATAAAAATATCTCCTGTTTCAGGAGCAATGATTAGCTCGCAATACAGCAAACATCTATCATTGGCACCCTGTTAACTTTATACTTCAATTATGCACATTAATTATCTTCTTAAGTTGTTCAGTATTAAGGCACGATTTCTTCACCATTTTTGTTATTTAAGGGTCTTAGGATATATGCTAAATGGGAATCTCCGGCATATCAGAGAAAACATTTGTAAAGCAAAATGAGAAGAAAACAGAAATACTTCTGGTTGGTCTCAAAGCCAACAGAGATAAACATCTTGGTAAACCTGGGAATTTGGCTTGCCTTGTAAAATCAGAAGTAACGAGTCTGGGTGGTAGCCTTGATTCAGATTTGAGTTTTAAATCCCACATAAAGAAAATGACCAGAACACCATTTCTACACTTAAGAAATATTGAAAAGGTACGTTCGCTGCTGTCAAGTAATAATATTGAAAAATTAATTCAGGTCCTTATACTCAACAGACTAGATTACTCCAATGTACTGGTCTTCCAAAGCAATCTATTGACTAACTTCAACACATTCAGAATGCCGCTGCTTGACTTTTCACCAAGATCAGGATGATGGAACACATTCCTCCCACACTAACCACTCTGTATTGGCTTCTTGTATGTTTTGGAATTGATTTTAAAGTTTTCTTACTTGTTTTTAAAGCTCTTAATGGTCTTGGACCAGAGTACCTCACAGAATCATTTTTGTTTTATAATCCTATTCGAGCACTCAAGTCTTCTTCTACCACCAGTCTCTTAAATTTAAGTAATTTCTATCAAAAGACAATTGGCAGGTCAGCTTTTGTGAACTACGCTCCTAAACATAGCTTAACGTAATTCAATACCTAAGGGATGCAGACTCAATTGATACTTTTAAACGCCAACTCAAAACCTATGTATTTAATCTTGTTTTTAACTAACATCTTTTATTTTCATGCTTATTTTATTTTCATATTTATACTTTTATCCTATTGTAAAGCACTTTGAAATACATATTTTTCAATAAAGTTATTATTATCATTAAGTATGTATCTTTAAAGTTCAAATTGTCAATCATCGGTTTCAAAAGAGGAAGTAATCTCACGTAACACATCATATCCATAAACAATTCTTATTAACTTACATTAGTCAGCGCATTCCTGAAGGAAAATGAGTGATGACGCATGATGCTCTATATATAAATACTTTTCAAATAAGCGTACAATGTCACCTTAATATTCACAATATACTGTACATTGTATTTAGAAGTTACATATTAAACCATACATAATAACAAATGGGACACAAATAAGCCATACAGCCCAACTAGTCTGAGAAAGCTTCACACTGCCTTCCTCTTGCCTCAAATTATCTATTACTTTTAATTGACCTGCATGGCTTCTTATTGCCAAGGAAGAAAATGATCAAAAAAAAATCTGTAACAATCTAATCTGACTTTAGCATACAATGAGCCCTCAATAGAAACAGAATTGAAAGTTTTTTTTAAAGATTAGCTTTATTTGTCATATGTACATCAAATCATACAAACCACACAGCAAAATGCACTATTTTACATCAACAACCACTGTCCTAGATAGGCTGAGGCATCCTGCAAGTGTTGCCATGTTTCCTGTGCCAACATAGCACGTCCACAACTTATTAACTCTAGCTCATATATTTTAGGAATGTGGGAAGAAACTGGAGCACCCAGAGGAAACCCGTGTGTCACAGGGAGAACATACACACTCCTTACGGACATTGGCAGGAATTGAACCCCAATCTTACAGCTGACATTGTAAAGCATTATGCTAACTGCTATACCACCATGCCAAGTGCGCAGCTCTAAAACTGGCATGATTCACAGTACTCTGGAATAAGCCAAAATCAACAAGTTATCAGGAGAGCTGAAAGAAACAAAAACTAATGAGGAAACTCAAACTGGCCAGTTCAACCTGTCATCATCTAGTGCAAGTTGTTCACAAACCCACAAGGGAGACAGTTTTAACTTTCAAATAATGTCAGAAAATTGGAAATATAGCTAAAAACCTTCAACAGGAAAATCATTTCCATTATTGTGCAGATTATTTTTGGAGCATTATAGGATAATATTAGAACAGTACAGCACAAGAACAGACCCTGCTGCCTATGATGTCTATACCAACCTCAATGCCAATTTAAACATATCCCTTTGAATTTAATACTTGACCAATGGATCTGACTTTTCTAAACCTCATGTTATCACTTCCCTTTCAGTAAAATACAAATGAAACATGACTGTTGCAATTAAATTTAACACTATAGGTTCTTTTGTCTTGAACTCAATTTTACTTAAACTCAAAGTTCAAAATAAATCCATAGAGTAATAACCATAACAGAATCAATGAACGACAGCACCAATTTGGGTGTTCAACCAATGTGCAAAAGACAACAAACTGAGCACAAACAAAAAGAAAGAAATAATAGAACAAATAAATAAGCAATAACTATTGAGGACATGAGATGAAGAGTCCTTGACAGCGAGCCCATTCATTGTGGGAACATTTCAATGATGGGGCAAGTGATGTTAAATCAAATTATCCTCTTTGGTTCAAGGGCCTAATGGTTGAGGGGCAGTAACTATTGCTCCACCTGGTGCTGTGAGTCTTGAGGCTCCTGTACCTTGTTCCTGATGGCAGCAGTGAGAAGAGCGCATGTCGGGTGGTGGGGTCCCTGAAGATGGATACTGCTTTCTTGAGACATGTAGATGTGACCAATAGTTAGGAGGGCTTTACCCATGATGGACTGGGCCGTATCCACTCCTTTTTGTAGGATTTTCTGGTCAAGGGTTTTGGTGTTTCCACACCAGACTATGATGCAGCCAGTCAATATAGCCTCCACTATACATCTATAGAAGTCATAGCGTCAGTCGCATGGCTTCTGCGGTTATTAGACACTACACTTGGCTTAGAGCGAACAGTTTTTAAACAGCATCAGATGAATGTGTTTGTGTTCAAAAATCAGTGATTTTTGTCATTGATCCCTGCTGAGAAATAAGTAGTAAGGCAATTCAGAACTGTTATGCTCAATGCGTTTTCTAGCACCCAGACTTGGAAATACCAGAAACAGCCAGGAGTGAAAATGAAATTATTTTACTACTTCAATAAGTTAATAACTACAAAGAATTGGAAGGTATCAATAATAATCTTGAATGTTACCTTTGGTCCCCTCTGGACACTAACTCTCACCTGTGGCTCCAAGTAGCTGTTTGCCTGACAGTGCCCACATCCTAGTACATCTCTTTGACAGGTGGGGTAAACCAGGTAAGGGTAGCCAATGAGTGTCATTCCAGTGAAACAGGGACATACCTGTCTTAGCATGTGAAGTCAGCTCCAGTGAACTGGGCAGATGAGATCTGCAGTGAGATTCAATGGCAAGAAAGGCAGTTCTGCAATGCTACATGGAGAGCAAAGAACAGGACAAGGCACAGAAGAAGTCATGGTCAACCAGGGAAGACCCCAGTTGTGACACCTACTCGAACGGCTGAACCCAGTGCAATAGCTTTTCCACTTTAAGAACTCTCCTGCACAGGTGTCTGTATCATCTGATACAAGACAAGCACCAGAAGTATTGGTTATATTCTAAGTTGTTCTGTATTTTATTTAAATACATAATTTGTTACTCAGTTAAACGGTAGTTTCTGTTTCTATACCCTTCTAACTATTTCCATGAAACCGGCGAATTGAGGCAGCCGCTTAATTGGGCCAAAATGTACCATAATGATGTGTCCCAATTAACCAGAATCCACTGTATTATGTGGCTTAGTGTAATATGTCTTTAAATTGATAAAGGGTAACACGAAGTGAACACAGCACAGAATATCTTTAATAGTGCTTAACAAAGGGATTGCCCTTAAAGTTCAATGGTACATTCTACTAGCATGTAGCAAATAAATGAATTACCTGGACACAATGGGCTAGACTGTCCCGTATAACACATACAAAGGAGAGTTACAAGATGAAGACAGCTGGCTTTGCACTTTCCACAGAAAAGCTGCTTGTCAGCCAAACCTTCAAAAAAACTGAACCACCTTCTTATACTTGAGTGAATAAGACAAGTAGCTGTATAGCTCTTCAACAAATCAGATTAAACAATTGCTCATCAGCTGCATAGAAATGAAGTTCAGGTACTAAATTCAATATCAGATAGGGTATAAAATGCAGAATAAAGTTAGGGAAAGAAAGACGAGGAGAAATGGAGAATGATGACAAGCAATCAGAGTCACAAAAGAAAAGACAAAAGTAAAGAAGCTATCAATTTATTTATTGTAATCATAAACACTGAAAAAGTGAGTGTCTGCATTCATGCAAGTCCTGATGAAAGGTCTCAGCCTGAAACGTCAACTGTGTACTCATCTCTATAGATGCGGCCAGATCTGAGTTCCTCCAGAAGTTTGTGTTCTTTGATTTGGATTTCCAGCATCTGTATAATATCTTATGTTTATGAACTGTGCAAGTTAATTTTTAGTGCCTATGAGCGCTGTCTGTAGCAATAACATTAAGATGGGAAGTCTACCTGATGCCCAGGTTTATGACATCAACTTTGACTTGGAGTGGAAGGGGAAAGACTCATTTGTTAAAGTCCATGTGGGTACCAATGACATAGGCTGAACAAAGAAAGGCTTTCTAACAGGGACTACTTGAGAACATTAGAATTAAATTTTAAAAAAAGGAGAATCAAAAAGGTGATAATCTCTGGATTTTTACCAAAGCCACATACAAAATGGCACCAGGTCAATAAGATTAGAGAGGTAAATGTGTGGCTCAGAGATTGGTATGAAAGAAGTAGGCTTGAATTCTTGTGACATTGCCACACATATTGAGGAAGAAGGAAGCTGTTCTGGTGGATGGACTCCACCTGAACCATGCTGGGTAGAGGATCCTGGAGAAACGCATAATTAGGGCTATGGATAGGCTTTAAACTAAATACTAGGGGGTGGGTTGAATGTGTAGACTATTTTGGGAAGAGGGATGGTAAATCTAGACCTGAAAGTGTTATATCTGGTGCACGCACTGTAAAAAACAAGGAAACTAAGCTTATAGTGTTGTTAGAAATTGGTAGGCACTACATTGTGGCATCACAGTGTCGTGGCTGAAAGAGGATCAGAGCTGGGAGAGTTAAACATCCATGGATATACATCATGAAAGTTCAAAGTATATTTAATGTCAAAGTACATATATGTCACCATATACAACTCATTTTCTTGCAGGCATTCACAGTAAAAACAAGAAACACAACAGAATTAATCAATTACCTCCCCCAATGTCTAAAGGACAGCAAACTGCAAATTCAAAAAGAAAATATGTAATAATAATAATAATAATAAATAAATAAGCAATAGATATAATGAAATGAAGAGCCCCTAAAAGTGAGCCCATAAGTTGTGAGAACAATTCAGTGATAGGGTGAGTGAAATTGAGTGAAGTTATCCCATTTGGATCAAGAGCCTGATGCTTGAGCAGTAATAACTGTTCCTGAACCTGCTGGTGTACCTTCTTTCTGATGCAGCAATGAGAAGTGTACATGGTCAGGATAGTGGAGGTCCTTGATGATGAATGCTGCTTTCATGCAACAGCATTCCATGTAGATGTGCTCAATTGTGGGGAAGAAACCCATGAGGGACTGGGCCATATCCACTCCATTTTGTAGGTGCTTCTGTTCAAGGGCACTGGTGATTCCATACCAGGCTATGATGCAATCAGTCAATACACCTATATAGGAGTTGGTCAAATTTTTAGATAACATACCAAATCTTTACAAATTTCTAAGAAGGTAGGGGCACTGCTGTGCTTTCTTTGTAATGGCACATTCGTGCTCAACCTAGAATAGATCCTCTGAAATGATAACATCACAAAATTTAAAATGAGGACTGGTTCAGAGACCTCCAGTTTCTTCCTTTTGAAATCAATAATCGGCTCCTTGGTCTTGCTGACATAGAGGGAGAGGTTGTTGCTGTGGCACCACTCAGCTGGATTTTCATTCTGTGACATCACCTGTTACAGCCACTCAGGAGAGAAGGTGCCAACGGCAGGGTGGGAGAGAACAGAAGCATGACGGGCCTACCGGAATCTGTTCTGGGTTGAAGACTGACCCCTGCAGACCAGCTCTGTTATCAGTGCTGCTCTCCAGTGTTTGCTCCCTGGAAGATGCTTTCATCTGCAGTTGACTCAGCGGAAGATGAGGAACTGCTGCAATACTTGTTCTTGCAGAAACACAGCTCCAGGACAACATACCATACCCCATCAATCTTAGGCCATGTCACCCCAGCCTTGCCATAATATTATTTTTGTGACTGTATGTGCTATTGTTACAATATGTGCTATGTATGACTTTATGTACTGTGTTTTGTACTTTGGCCCTGGAGGAATGCTGTTTTGTTTAGCTGTATACATGTGTATAATTAAATGACAATTAAATCCGAACTTGAATTAAAGCTTTATAAGGCAGTTGTAAAGATAAAGATTTAAAGATTTGCTTTATTTGTCACATGAAATGTGAGTCAGACCATACTTGGGAGTATTATGAGCAATTCTGAACCCCATAGGTTAAGTAAAGACGTGCTGCTGTTTGAGAGGGTCCACCGGACGTTTACGAGAATGATCCCAGCTGTAAGAGAGTTAATGAATGAGAAGTGTTGAAGTTTCTGGGCCTGCACTCACTGGAGTTTAGAAGCACGAGAAGGGATCTCATTGGAGAGCGGATATGAAGAAGTTGTTTCCAGTAATGGGAGAGTCAAACACCGGAAGACAAGGCATCGGAATAAAAGGACACCGTTGTAGAACAGAGATGAGGAGGAATTTCTTTCACCAGATTAGTAAGAGTATCATAGGTTACAGGGAGAAGGCAGGAAAATGGGTTTGAGAGAGAGAAAAGTTAAAAAATCAACCAACCATGATCAAATGGTGGAGTAGACTCAATGGACGGAACAGCATAATTCTGTTCCTGTGTCTTATGCTTAACATGAACTGGGTGTTTCTTGCCACAAAACTGCTCTCTCATAATTCACAGACCAATGTTCAGATTTTCATGCTTTATCCATATATGCACTTATCAGCACATAAATAACACAAAGTACCGTTAGGTTTCCTCGATTTATAAGTAGAGAAATCAAATCCATTTCATTTTGGAGAGACAGAATAATTTAGGTTACTTAATGGTCAACGACAACAGAAAGAAAACCACCGAAATGAAATAAAAAGTAATAGAGCCACTAAAGGCAGAAGCCAAATGCGTAGTGTACTTTTAATGTTTACTTACGGTCTTTGGCACAATCTGTTTCTTGGGCTGACCAATCTTGAAAGGAATCCTGCAAAACATAATTCTGCTATTACTATTTCAGAATTGCATTTCCTCAGAGTCCACTTTATTTTAATGGTCAGCTGTGGTTCAGTTAGCAATACTTTCAACTGAGATCAAAAGGTTGTTGGTCCAAGTGCTTCCCCAGAGAGGCAAGCTCAGAAGTCTTGGTTGGTGCTCCAGCACAGCAGAGCAAGAGCTGGAGGCAAAGTCATTCAGATCAGATGTTAAACTGAGGAACTTAATCACTGCCTATTGGGTGGGATATAAAGGTCCTATCTGAGGAGGAGCAATGATGTTAAGGACAATATCTTAGCTAATTGGTCCAATGTTCAAGAAGAGAACCAGGGATAATCCTGGAAACTATAGAGTGGTGGGTTTCATGCCATTAGTAGGGAAGTTACTGGAGTGAATTCTTAGGGATAGGATTTATGAGCATTTGGAAAACCATGGCCAAATTAGGGAGAGACAACATGGCTTTGTGCAAGGCAAGTCATGTCTTACTAACTTTGATTGAGTTTTGTGATGACATGACAAGGATAATTCATGAAGACAGAGCTGTGGATATTGTCTACATGGGTTTTAGTAAGGTGTTTGAAGAGGACCCTCAAAGGAGGCTGATCTACAAAATTAAGATGCATGGGATCCAGTTTGAACTGGCCATTTATATTTAGGGTTGCCCATAGAAGACAGATTGTAGTGGTTGAAGGGACTTATTCTAGCTGGAGACCTGTGATTAGTGGTGTTCCACAGGGATATGTACAGGGACCTCTGCTGTTTGACGTGTATTTAAATAAACTAGATGAACATGTAGATGGGTGGGTTAGTACGTTTGCAGGTGATACAAAGATTGGCAGTGTTGTGGATCTAAAGTTCCACAAAATAGCCGTGAATATAGAGGGATATTGATCATTTGCAGATATGGGCAGAGAAATGGCAGTTGGCATTTAACCTGGCCAAACGTGAAATGTTGCACTTTAGTGGGTCAAATGTAAAGAGACGGTATTGTTAAGGGTTACACAGGATGATAGAGTGGTTGAGAAGGTATATGCTATGCTTGCCTTTAGTAGTCAAGGCATTGTGTTCAAAAGTCAGGAAGTTATGTTGCAGCTTTATAAAATTCTAGTTAGGCCGCATTTGGAGTATTGCATACATTTCTGGTCAATCCATTATAGAAAGAATGTCGAGACTTTGGAGAGGGTGCAGAAGTTTACCACGATGCCTCCCGGATCATGTTATAATGAGAGACTGGACAAACTTGGGTTGTTTTCTCTGAAGCGGGACAGGCTGAGTGAAGATATGATAAAGATTTATATGATTATGAGGAATAGATATAATAGACAGAATCTTTTTCCATAGGTTGAAATGTCTAAAACCAGAGGTTCTGCACTGAAGGTGAGAGGGGGTAATTTTAAAGGAGATGTGAGAGGCAAGTGCTTTTTTTTTACACAGAGTGGCAGGCGCCTCAAATGCACTGCTCGGGGTGGTGGTAGAGGCAGATACATTAGGGACTTTTAAGGGAACTTTAGATCAGCACATGAATATGAGAAAAATAGAAGAAAATGGACTTGGTGTGGACAGAAAAGATTAGTTTAGTTGTTCTTTTGATCACTAATTTTAATTGGTTCAGCACAACAATGAGGCCAAAGGGCCTGTTCCTGTGCTATACTGTTCTATGTTCTAATATCTACCTCAACAATATTAACAGAGAACAGAGTACCTGCTCATTATTGCAGTTTATTGGAGCTTCATGTGTTCAAATTAACTGCTGTATTTCCTACATCACACCAATAATTACATTTCATAAAACACAGAACATAGATGTTCCATCAAAGTTCTATCTAACCCTTCCCTTGCACATAGCTCTCCATTTTTCAGTTATTCTTATGCCTATCTAAGAGCCTTTTAAAAGTGCCTGACACAACTGCTTCTACCACCACTCCTGGCAATGTGTTCTACCATCACCATTTTCTGTGTAAAAAAACTTAACTCTGACATCCCCACAATATTTTCCTCCAATAAGCTTAAAATTATGCCTCATATTAGCCATTTTCGTCCTAGGAAAAAAGGTCACTAGCTGTCAATTCTATCTATGTCCCTTAGCCTATAAACCCATATCAAGTCTCTCATCCTCCTTCGCTCCAAAGAGACAAGCTCTAGCTCAACCTACCCTCATAAGACATGCCCTTTAATCTTGGCAGCATCCTGGCAAATCTCCTCTCTAAAGTTTCCACATTCTTCCTATAATGAGGCTACCAGAAATTAACACAATACTCCAACTGTAGTCAAAGCAGAGTTTCAGAAAGCTGTAACATTTCAAAGTTCTAAATATGCCACAGAACATTTTTGAACACATAAATAGAAGCATAAAAGTTGTTATACATTCTTCAATTATTTGTAAGTGCTGAGATTATTAAACTTCTGCAATATGGAGTCCTTAAATATTAGTTGCTTTGTCATAAGTGTTAACCAAAACCAAAAAAAGAAAAATATATAAACCTCCCTCTTACAATGCAACATTATTTATTAATTACAAACTCAAGCTTTAAGCAAATTATCATGAACACAAGAAATGATCGGCTTGATGTCAACAACTTGAAATATCTGGAGTGAAGGTATTGAAATAGATCAACATGATGCAAGATGTATCTGGCTCAAGGGACAAAATAGTCTTGCTCTGTGTTATCGTTTAATTCTCGATAATGTCATGGGCCGCAATAATCAAATGAGCACTTACTAGAATATTAAGTGAATAAGTACTGTACCTTCAAATTGTCAAAGAGTTCCGCTGATTTCAAATGTGCAAGTGAGGTACAATTTCAGCTAGTGTGAGAGGGGTGAAAGATGAACATTGACTAAAATATAGTCATAGTCATACTTTATTGATCGAGGGAAATTGGTTTTCGTTACAGTTGCAACATAAATAATTAAATAGTAATAAAACCATAAATAGCTAAATAGTAATATGTAAATTATGCCAGGAAATAAGTCCAGGACCAGCCTATTGGCTCAGGGTATCTGACCCTCCAAGGGAGGAGTTGTAAAGTTTGATGGCCACAGGCAGGAATGACTTCCTATGACGCTCTGTGTTGCATCTCTGTGGAATGAGTCTCTGGCTGAATGTACTCCTGTGCCCACCCAGTACATTATATAGTGGATGGGAGACATTGTCCAAGATGGCATGCAACTTGTACAGCATCCTCTTTTCAGACACCACCATCAGAGAGTCCAGTTCCATCCCCACAACATCACTGGCCTTACGAATGAGTTTGTTGATTCTGTTGGTATCTGTTGGTGTCTATATAGAAACCACTCGCTCACTGCGTGGATTCTGGATCACAGTATTTGGCTAAAGCTGTACCCCGAAGCTTCTCCACAAGCTCAGTTTCAATCAGAAACCAAACATTACAGAAAATCGTAATGAATTGAGATCTGTTATACAATTTATTTCAAAGACAAATTTCTCATCCCAATTTTGATCTCAAAGGACATTAAATTTTCAATTAGATGATAACATCCAAGCAAATGTCTCAATCCCAAGAAGCCATAGTGATCTATGAGCAAGACTAACTGGGAATGAGATAAGAGAAAAGATACAGAGGTCCAGCAAAGCTAAGTAAATTTATAGGAGTTGAATTGTATTCACAGTGCACGCTTTTTAGTAAAAGAAATATATTTCTCAGTATAAGTTTAATCTCAATACTCGAATTACCACATTTTAAATAATGGTTTTATATTGAGTATTATTTATACTTTGCCCATCGATTACAGATTTACAAACACACTTCAAATAGGTTAATCCATTATGAAGTTTAGCCTTTTGAAGCACAGAACAGACAATTCTGAGTTTAGAAAACTCATCTATGTTGTAATGCCAGAAAATGCTTTTGTTACACTTTGCACTGAACGTTAACGTGCCTCGGAAAATAACATCAGTCAGTGATTTTTGCCATCTCCAGCCAAGAGAGAAAAAAAGGAAATTACACAGAAGATTTACTTGACAATCTGTTAATAGAACTGGCTCAAACCTGAAATCAAAATCAGCTAACTGGCTGAGACACATTTAGCGTAGGTTATAGCCAATCAGAGATTGACTTTCAAGGAAGCTGAAAATCAGGATGATAAAACAAAAACAGAAAATGCTGGAAATGTTCAGCAGATCGGACACCATCTGTGGAAAGGGAAACAGTGATTAATTCAGATCAAAACCATTTGTCAGAATTGTGAAAGAGAGAATAAGTTAACTTTACATTGAAAACAAGATGGAGAGCGGAACTGACCAACTCAGCTCTCGGTTATCCATGTATAATATCAACACAGTTTTATCCCTGATCTGATGGGCATATGGCTCACTTGCTTTACAAATAAAAGACAATAAGATACAGGAGCAGAATTAGGCCATTCAGCCCATCAAGTCTGCTCCATTATTCCATCATGGCAGATTTATTAACCCTCTTAACCCTATTCTTCTGCCTTCACTCCATAACCTTTGATTCCCTTCCTAGTCAAAAATCTATCAACTTATATTTTAAATATACCCAATCACTGGTCGGTGCATTGAGTATAACGGTAGCGAAGTCATGTCACAGCTATATAAAACTTTGATCAGAGCTTGTTTAAAATATTGTGTGCAGTTCTGGTCACTGCAATACAGGAAGGATGTGAAGGCTTTGGACCTGGTGCAGAAGAGGTTCACCTGGACGTTGCCCGGATTAGAGAGTATTAGCTATAAAGAGAGGTTTCAAAAACTCTGATTGTTTTCTCCATAGCATCAGAGGTGGAGGGGACACCTGATAAAATGTATATAGAATTCTGAAGGATAGATTGGGTATGTTATTGGAATCCTTTTAGAGTAACTGGAATGTCAAATAGAGGCTTTAATGTGAGAGGGGAATTGATTTTAAACAAAGTTGTAGATGCTGGGATCATGCAGACAGGCGAGGTGGTACTATCAGGTTAAGAGGCATTTAGTCAGGTGTATGAACAGACAGACAATGGAAGGGATATACAGTAATGTACAAAAAATCTTAGGCACAATCTGCAAAGCGAAGATGCTTTCAAAAGCAATGAAATTTAAAGTTTCTAAATACCAGAAGTTTACTACAAAGAGCGGTAAACAGTGAAAAAGTAAATCAATTATTTGGTGTGACTTTTAAAACTGCATCAATTCTCTTAGGTACACTGTCTTAAAAGAAAATCAGGTATTAAGCTGTTCCAAGCATCTTTCCATAGATCTTCTGCAGACTTTGACTGTCTTACTTGCTTCTGTCTCTCCAGGTAATCCCAGACAGCCTCGTTGATGTTGAGATGAGAGTTCTGTGAAGGCCGTACCATCTGTTGCAGAACTCCTTGTTCTTGTTTTTGCTGAAGATAGTAATGACCTTGGCTGTACGTTTGGGATCATTGTCCTGCTGTAAAATGAAGTTGGAACTGATTAGACACCTCTCTGATAGTATGTGTGATGGATGAGAATCTGCTTGTACTTCTCAGCATTGATGATTCCACTAATTCTGACCAGATCACCAACCCCATTTGCAGAAATGCAGCCTAAAACCTGTAGGGAAGCTCGCCTGTGCTTCACTATTAGCTGCTGACACTCATCCATGTAGCACTCTCCAGTTCTTCTATGGACAAACTGCCTCATGTTTGAGCCAAATATTTCAAATTTTGATTCGTTAGTCCAGAGCATTTGCTGCCATTGTTCAGCACCCCAGTCCTTCTGCCTTTGCTCACAGGCAAGTCTTTTGGCTTTGTTTCCATTTTACAGGAATGGCTTTTTGGCAGCAACACTTCCAAGAAGACCACGTTTGACAAGACTTCTCCGGAATGTAGAGGGGTGTACTTAGGTTCCTGTGTTTCTGTGAGTTCAGAGCTGAAAGCAGTGCTGGACTTCTTCTGGTTTAGAAAGATCGCCAGTTTGGTGCTTCTCTCAACTGCTGCACTCAAGTTTCTGTGGCCAGCCTCTGTGATTCTGGTCCTCAACCTTGCCTGTTTCTTTGTGCTTCTTCAGAAGAGCTAGGACAACACATCTTCAAAATTCCTATTTGCTGCGAAATTTCGACTTGGGAGAGACCTTACGGATGCAGTATGGCCACCTTGTGTCTTGTTGCTATGCTCACTCTTGCCATTGTGTAAGAATTTGATGATTTGAAGGTTAAACCCTCACCTTTTAGTTTAGTTGTTCTTTGCCCAGTTTGTATCTCTTCTACACCCGTCTCTGTTTCAGTTAATCAGTTGAGTTCATTCAATTCTTTATGTTATTAGCACCTGTTTGTTATCTTTGTTTAATCATGCACTGGGCTATATGCCTACAAAAAAAAAAATCAAGTTTTTATTTGAAAAAGTGGTCTATTACTTAATGTTATTTTCTTTAACAAAGTACAAAAATTTCTCTGTAACATTTAACTTTTTGGAAAATGAATATTTGGAAATCTAGAATTTGCTCTTTTCTACTGACACACATGCAGAAGACAAAAAATAAACATCTAAAACAAAATGTATATACAAAATCTAAGTGCCGAAGACTTTTGCAGAGTACTGTAGATGTGCGAACAGATGAGACTAATTTAATTTGGCATGAGGGTCAGCACAGACATTGTAAGCTGAAGAGCAGTATAGTACAAGAGCAAGTGCCTTGTTCAACGCTAATGCATTTAACTTGGGAAAGGAAGTTAAGAATATACTGGCAAATTACGATTAAAATTGAGTGAAAGCAGACTCGTACACAGCATCAACACCCACAATACACCAGTGAGGATCTTGTGTGTCATAAATTCACTGCTTATAAAAAATATCTATGAATTTTGCATTTTCATCATGTTGAGCTGGGTGTAGCAAAGGCTACAGGACTAGGCCATGTCCTGTCTGTAATACCAAAGAATTGCACTACTGAACCAGCCATGTCTCTAGCAAAGTTTTTCTAATATATTTGAAACACTGGCATCTACCCAACCGCATGGAAAATTACCTGCATATACTCTAATAACAGAAAGCAAAACAAACTCACTCCGGCTAAATGGCATCCATTCAATCCATTCTCAAATGTCAGCAAGGTGATGGAAAGTGTCATGAAGCACTGCTTTGATTCTGATATTCTGCTCACTCTTACTGAGTTTGTATTTCAACAGGACCATATACACTCATTGGCCATTTATTACATACCTCCTGTACTTAATAAAGTGGCTACTCAGTGTATGTTTGTGCTCTTCTGCTGCTGTATCCCATCCACTAATAGGTTTGACAGGTTGTGCACTCAGAGGTGTTCTTCAGCACACCACTGTTGTAACACGTGGTTATTTTATATACCTTCCTGTCAGCTTGAAACAGTCTGGCCATTCTCCTCTGACCTCTCTCATTAACAAGAATTTTTCACCCACAGAACTGCCAATGACTGGATTTTTTTTTATGTTTTGCTGCTCTACTGTCTGTAAACTCCAGACATGGTTATGTGTGAAAATCTCAGGAGATCAGCAGTTTCTGAGATAATCAGGACCAATTTGCCTGACACCAACAATCATTCCATGGCCAAAGTCTCTTAGATCACATTTCTTCCCCATCCTGATGCTTGGTCTGAATAGCAAATGAATCTCTTGACCATGACTGCATGCTTTTATGCATTGAGTTGCTTCCACATGATTGGCTGATTAAATAATTGCATTAACGAGCAGGACTACAGGTGTACCTAATAAAGTGGCCACTGAGAGTATTTTGACACATCATCACAGGAATAGGCTAAGCATGGATGAAACAGTTGAATCCCAGAGGCTAGGTGAGAATAACTACTCTTGAATTCAAAGCACGTAGTTGAGGCATCAAGGAGTCCTGGTAAACTGAAGTCAATAGTCATTAAAGAGAACACACTTCAGCAATTAGAGTTATATATCATACATAAGAAGATACTTTTGATTGTTGGAGGCTAGCCATCCCAGTCCATAAACACAAATACAGTGTCCAAGACCCAACCATCTGTAGCTCCTTCTTCAATCATTTTCTACTTCTGACACTATGGAAGGAAACGTTTGCTGTTGTCATTGCTCAATTCCATTTACTACTTCATCAGCAAATGAAGCAGTCCGCACGTGTAGGCACAGAGAGACCTGTGACAATAACACTAATGCCACAAGTTTACCAAATACACTTCCACTGAGAGAGTGTCCAATTTCCACTGAAACAATCTAAGCAACTGCTCATGGCATAAGTGTCACCTAGTCCTCACCACCAACATCCTTGAGGTCAGCACAGACCAGAATTCAGATGGGCCAGTAACAAGACTGGACATCCTGCAAAAGTGGCTCACCCCTGAAATTCCAAAGATTTCCAGAATCTACATCGCAAAAATGAGAACTGTGGTGAAATGCCTTCCACCTTCCTGGACATTCAGCTCCTATAAAACCATCAAGGATAGAATCAACACACTTGATTGGCAACCATTCATCACCTGAAAGAACAATTCCTAACTTGGCTACTGAGTTTGCTAGGTTCAATAAAATCTAGTCACTCACCTGCTCAACTCCTGTAGCACTGTCCTAACTTGCAAGCTTTACCACCAAGAAAGATAAAAGTATCAACATGGGAGCCCCAGCAGTTTACCTTCCAAGGTACACGTGAATGTAGCTTGGAAATATAACACCATTTCTTCATTGTCACTGGGTGTAGATCCCAGAACTCACTTCACAACAGGATTGTGGGAGTATGTTCAACAGATGTATGCAGCCAGTTAAAAAAAAAATGGCTCAACATATTTTCATAGAGATAGGTTATAAGGCCCTGCCATTGACACTGTCATCCTGAAAAATGAAAACCTAAACTTGTATGATACTTGTATAATGCCCTAGTTAAGATTTCTACTGCTATGCTGTCAGGTATTTTATTTTAGCAGTTTTCTGTAAAAGCATCATGTCCTGCTGATAAAGAGTGTTTTGGCTTCGGCTAAAGATAAGGAGCCATGTTGTGCCAACTTAGGAATGTTGTGTCAGCCAATCAGGGTTATCGGATGTGAGAAAAGGTTCTAGAGAGTTGGGTGGGAAGAGTTTTCTGAAGAACAGTGGTTTGGTTTGGGGTCTTTTGACAGGAGGTACGGAGTGAAGAGCACCACCAAAGACACCTAGAAGATCCCATCCGAAGGAGAGGCCCTATTGCAAGGAGTGCTTTGTGAGACAGAGGACTCCAAGAAGGGAAGTTCTACCTGTGGTTGGTGATAAGAATTCAGCAATGTGAGTAAAGCAATACTCCCAGTTACTACTGAAATAAGGTCCAACATTTATGTGCACATTTAGACTGGTTGAACTGTAATGGGCCCTTTTATCTTGCTTCTTCCTTCTCTGTTAACTGTTTGATAAAGTTGAGAACCGGTAAATATATTTACTTTATAACTTTATGCTGGTATACGATCTGTCCTTTCTGGGGTACCGATAACTGTGTATGGGCAATATTTACACAGCATTCGTTCAAATCAAGTTTCCTTTAATCCGAATATCCCAGTGTTCCTGTTTGGTTGAACCCCAAATCACATTGACGCTGATCATGTATTGTTTATCCACCGCTGAGCCATGTGGCTATTAGCAGAGTCAGCTAACAAGCCAAATCAGTGTACGAGCCCCAGTGAGACGGGTGCATTTGTAAATGAGCTCTACTGAGAAGAGAATGCGTCACCTTGGCTGCAGGATAGCAGTGAAAGTCATGTTCCAATAATTTAATTCGTTTCTATTCCTCATAAATCCTCACATGTGAAGCCACTGACCGGTCTACAGAAGAACAGGAGTATGTAGAATAAAATACATGTTTGTTTATGAGACCAGATCTTTGTCAATAGTCTTAATTTTGCTGCTGTAAGACTGTAAGACACAGCATTAACAAGTCTACTGAAAACTATAGTGCACAAAGTAAACAGAGGACCACAAAGTAACTGACACAAGGAAATAAATGCAGGGCAACAAAATAATCCCCACTGTCTTTAGCAACAGATGTAATAAATGTCGCAATTTGACTTTCTGGAAGCCGGTCAAAAACAGGCAACAATAGAACTGCTCTAAGATTCGGGCCGTCTTGAAGAAGAATTATTATTTTATACACTTGCAGGACAGATGGAGTGCAGTTCAAACTACTGTCTAGATTGTCATAAATGCTGACCCGAGCAGTGATTATACACTTGAGATCACAGGGCAGCATACGAGAAATGGCATGTTTCAAATTCCTATTAATAATGAATAAAGTACCCTTTCATGACATTACAACAAGCATTTTGGACATAGTGCATTTGCATGCACTTTGTTGCTATTGAAATGAGCACGAGCTGCCAGCCATTCAGAGTTTTACCAAGGGCAATTGTATAGGCTTGCAATGACAAACCTGCGGTGCCAATGGCCTCATGTTCAGATGCAAATAGGGTCGGACAAGCACAAGTGCTGACAGAGGAAGAAAATCAATGTTCAAGAATACTAACAGGCCAGGAAACATTCCAAATACCTCCACATGGTCGTTGCACGCAGAGCTTAAAAACTGAATTAATAGCAGGTTTTTGTTCTCTCCTACTGATTGAGTACTGAAACCATCATCACTGAGAGATGCACTTAACTTGCAGAACTGTGACAGCAAGGCTCAAATCCAATTCTATCTTAACCTCCACGCAGATAAACACGGCAATCTCAGCTCTTCGGTCGCCCCACCAATATTGGGTTTTTGTTTTGCAAAAGCTGCGAGTATAATACAATGTGCCAAATGTTCAATGGTAGGATGTATGTCAGATGTTGTCCTGTTAATTTTTTAGAAAAAAAGTTTAAAAAAATCAGATAAATGTATTATTACAATTTTGGATTATTCTTTCTTAGGATGTGGTTGTGGCTACCAATGCCGTCATGTTTACTATCAATTCCTTATTTTCGCAAATACACCTAACTATTTTTAGATAGATTATGAGGACACTAAGTCCTCGTTCATTGTCATTTAGAAATGCATGCATTAAAAAATGATACAACGTTCCACCAGAATGATATCACAGGAAAACACAGGACAAACCAAGACTAAAACTGACAAAACCACATAATTATAACATATAGTTACAACAGTGCAAAGCAATACCATAATTTCATAAAGAGCAGACCACGGGCACAGTAAAAAAAAAGTCTCGAAGTCCCAATAGACCCATCATCTCACGCAGGCGGCAGAAGGGAGGGACTCTCCCCGCCATGAACCTCCAAGCACCGCCAACTTGCCGATGCAGCACCATCGGAAGCATCCGACTGCAGCGGACTCTGAGTCCGTCTGAAAACTTTGAGCTTCCGACCAGCCCCTCCGACACAGCCTCTCTGAGCATCATCCTCTGCCGAGCGCTTCGACCCTGCCCCAGCCGCCGAGCAACAAGCAAAGCTGAGGACTCAGGGCCTTCCCCTCTGGTGATTCTGGACCACACAGTAGCAGCAGCAGCAAAGCAGGCATTTCAGGAGTTTCACCAGATGTTCCTCCATGCTCTCACATCCATCTCCATCAAATCAGGATTGTGCACGGCACCCTACTTGACAAATAACACAGATGTAAGGAGTTCCTTCCCTCCTCTAGCCTGCAGATCACCCTTGGGCAATGTGTAGCACCTGCTTAGTGCCCCTGATCAGGGTCCCATGAGGCCATGGGAGCAGGTGGATAATCGAATGGGCATCTGGTGTATATCACAAGTCCTGGTAACACAACCACTGAAGCCAGGCAGACAATCTCTGAAGAGTATTTATAATGGCTGGGCTCATCCGTTTTGTAAAGATACTGCCTAGTAGAAGTCAATGGCAAACCACTTCGGTAGAAAAATTTGCCAAAAATAATCATGGTCCTAAGACCGTGGCACGTCATATGACATGGCACATGATGATGATGATGACGATGAATATTGCTTTATGTGATATGTGCATGAGTTATATGTACTGTGTTGTGCACTTTGGTCCGGAGGAACGTTGCTTTGTTTGGTAATATGGATGAATGACAATACACCGAACTTAAACTTGAACCAGGTATATTACTTAAGTACATCTCTGATCCAACAAAACTGGCCTTAAATGAGTCTCACTTGGTGTAATTTCTTCTGAAACACCTCCATCCTTACATAACGCTATGTTCTGTGTTTTCAAGGCCATTTTCCATTCTCTAGCTTTACTTTTACAGCCATACCAGGTCTACTTGGAGACATTTTCAATGTAAAACCTTTAGAGTGAATTCCAAATTGTCATATTCAACAAGGCTTTACAATATTAAAAGCAGTATTTAAATGCTAAAAGATATTGGTGTGTATGATTTTAGGGAACAAGATTCCAGATTTTCATTACCCTTTATGTGGTTGCTGATGTCATTTCTGAACAATCTCACTCCATAAACAAAATGGGCTATAATGGGCCAATTTCCCAAACAGAATAGGCCATAAATGGACAAGAACAACAGTTTTTGCAAATACAGGACATAAAACCACCCAGGCAGACACAAGCCAGACAAATCAGGATATTGACAGCATGAAACTTTAGAGTTTTTTCTGAAACCCTGGAAGAGAAAACAAAACAGAACACATTGAGGAAGTTAAAGATGCAACGAAAAGACCAGTGGAGAAAAAAATGTTTCTCAATTTGATTGCCTGCTACAGCACTCTGGTGTAACCTAACATGGTGAGATCTCTCCATTTCAGTCACAGCTCCCCTGATATTTGGTTCCACGAAATGCATAAATATGACTGATTAGATTTATAAGCAAGGGTCCTTGAGAACAAATGAATTAGTTATTGGAGTCACCCATTAACCCACTACGTCCACATCAACTACTCCTCTCCACGGTCCCTCAACCCCTTCATTCCCCCTCCCCACATACACTGCCCCATTACAGTTACTTTTACATCAAGTTCTATAGGATTGTTTTTATATTTACACTCAAGTGACCACTTTATTAGCTACCTCACTATCAACTAAACCACTGAGTGTATATTCATGGTCTTTGATTGCAGTGGCCCATCCACTTCATGTTGCGTGTTCAGAGATGCTCTTCGGCAAACAACTGCTGTAATGCGCTGTTATTTGATTTACTGTCCACAGAATGCTGCTCACTAGATTTTTTTTTGTTTTAAACACCATTCTCAGTAAACTCCAGAGAAAGTTGCCCACGAAAATCCCAGGAGATCAGCAGTTTCTGAGATACTCAAACCACCCCATCTGGCACCAACAATCATTCCACAGTCAAAGTCACTTAGACGACATCTCTTCCTCGTTCTAATGTTTGGTCTGAACAAAACTGAACCTCTTGACCATGTCAACATGTTTTCATGCATTATGCTGCTGCCCTATGACTGATTGGTTAGATATTTGCATTAACTAGCAGATATACATGTGTACCTAATAAAATGGCCACTGAGTGTGTATTTATTGTGTTTTCTATGCTTATTGCATTTTTTCTATGCTGCATCAGATCCAGAGTAAAAATCATTTTTTCTCCTTTACACTTACACTTTCTCCTAAACAATCTTGAAGCTCATTAACAATTTCTACAAACTGTACATAGTTTTGCTAACTTCAGGGTGGGAATCTGATTTTTTCTTATATGCTAACGTTTGCTCATTTGAACAAAGCACATATAGCATTATAGCCCTCTGCAATCAAGTGCTTCAGAAAAAAAATGGCCATTCAGCCATTCTCCTGTTCCACTATCAAATTACTGTAGATCACACAAGAATTCTATGCTTTACCCATTAACTTGCCTTGCCTCTACAATCTTCCTGCTCTTACCAAGCATAAAATCTTTTTTTTTATTTTGAATGTTTCGATTTAACTGAGGATCACCATTAAATTAGGGTTGGGGGTGTGGGTCATGTGAGGAATTTTATCTGTCAATGGCTGAAACAAGTTGACTTGACATAAGCAGCCTTATACAGAAAGTAAACTCAATTAGGAGAGTTACAGACTTCATATATGTTTGAAGAAACGGTTCTAAACATAAGCCTGAACTCCATAGGGTTATTTCATTAATTTTCTTACAACACAAAGGCTATATAGCTCATCAAGTCTATACTGGTACTCGGTTCAACAACATCAATCCCATTTCTCACTTACCCTGTCCTTATTCACCTCATTTGGTCATCAACTCCTCCCTGATTCCTCTACCGCCCACCTACATCTGCGGCTGATTGATAGCGGCCAATTAATCTACCGATTTTTTTACAGATGGTGCCTCAAAAAGGCAGCACCTATCATTAAGGACCCCTAACAACCAGGACATGACCCTCTCTCATTACTACCATCACAGGGGAGGTAAAGCAACCTGAAGGCACACACCCAAATGTTTTAGGAACAGCTTCCCCTCCACCATCAGATTTCTGAATGGACAATGAACCCATTACACGTAACACTACCTCACTATTTTTGCTCTCTTTTTGTACTCTTATTTAATTTAAACAGTGTATATATTTTATGTATTACATTGTACTGCTACCACAAAACAATACATTTCATGAGCTATGTCAGTGATAATAAACCCAATTCTGATTCAAGAACTACATATTTGGAACACAGGTCAAAAGCAGAGCACATAGAGAAAACCCACACGATCACAGGGAGAATGCACGAAATCCACACGGACGTCACAGAGTCAAGATTATACTCAGGTCACTACACCAATGCAGCAGTCCATTACTTGGTCAGTTACCGTGCTGACAATGGTCTTTGAAACCATTATGGGTAGATTTGCTCCACACATTGCATCAACGTCTGATCAAGTTTAAAAACTTCATCCTTGCAAAAGAATGGCTGTACTGAACTATGTACAGCTATAAGAATTAGAAATATTGCAGAGAACCGGCAGAGATTTGTACCATATATAGCCATGCAGTAAGTTACCATTAGACTGGAGGACAGCCAACAGTGTACCCTTTTTTTAAGAACTGGAAGGAAAAGCCAAGAAACTGCAGGACAATTTTTTCAGTGTCAGTGGTAGAAAGAGGATTCTGAGAGAGAGAATTCACCAATATTTGTAAAGGCAGAGACTAATAAGGAATAGTCAGCATGGCCTTGTACGTGGAAAATAGTGTATCATAAACTTATCTGAGTTTTTTGAGGAGGTAATGAAGACTGATGAGGCCAGGGTGGTAGACCTTGTATATATGGACTTCAGCAAGGGCTTTCACAAGGTCCTATGTGGTATGCTAATCTAGAAAGTTAGATCACATAGGATCCAGGTTGAGCTAGCAAATAGATACAGAATTAGCTTGATGGAAATAGATAGAGGGTGGTAGCGGAAGGTTGTTATTTAGACTGGAGACCTGTAACCAGTGGCGTGCCAGAGGGATCAATGCTGGGTCCACTACTCTTTGTCACCTATGCTAACAATTTGAAAGACAATGTTAACATGGTTATAAACTTATGAGTAACACCTAAATTGGCACAGTATTGTTTATCAAAGGGATCTGGATGTACTGGGAAGTAGTCAATAAACGGTAGATCACATTTAACTCAGCAACTGCGAGGTGTTGCACTTTGGCAAGTTAAACCAGGGTAGGACTTGTACTGTAAATGGTAGGGGCCTGGATAGTGTTATAGAACAGAGAGAGACCAAGGGTTGCAAATACAGAGTTCCCTGAAAGTGGTGACAGAAATAGACAGGGTGGTGAAGAAAGAATTTGGCAAGCTTGCCTTCTTCTGTCAGGGCACTGAGTATCAAAATTGGGACATTATGTTGTATCAATGTAGGTCTCATGGCTTTCTTGTGAGTTTCACATTAAAGGACTTTTACAGGTAAATTTGCTAATTGTTAGTCAATTGTAAGTTGATTGGCTGATTAGCTAATTAACAGTGTCCAATGAAAAGAAGGCAGTGTCAGCAAGGCCATTTTAAAGTGGGTCAGTGGAAGAATAGGGGAGCTGAGGAAGGCTGGTTGACTGTTTATAAGTGAGGTAGTTGTGACTGGAAAATGGTGGAGAGAGAACGTCAAGGAAAGAGCCAAGCTGTTGAAGGAAGTTTTTGGTGAGAGTGGAAGTGAACTAGAGATTGAGGTTGGTGGGAAAGAGGAATGGAATGGAAAGAGGAAGAAAAGAAAGCAGAGGTATGGGATATCAAACTCTGAGGAGTCAGTGGATGATCAAAACAAGACAGCAAAACAATGGAAAGAAGAAGAGATTAAAGCAATCATAAAACTAAGTGAAGATGGGGTGTCCTTTGGTGATTGGAACCTGATTTGTTTGATGAAGATACTCAACAAAATTATAGGTGAGATTAAAGCAGCAAAGATTTTATGAAATGGATTGCTATTGGTGATTAGTCAGGATAGCGCTCAGCAAGGCAAAGTGATAAGATTATGTAAAATAGACGGCAAAGAAGTACAATGCTCAATACCCAACAATAGAAAGTGGACTAGAGGAGTTATTTCGGGGATACCAACAAAGTTACTATGGATAAGATTAAACAGAACATAAAAGGAGCAAAAATTATTGAGGCCAAATGTTTGAAAGTTACAAGAAATGGGAAAAAGTGTGATAGTTCATTGGTAATGATTAACTTTGATGAAGAGAGGTTGCCAACTAATGTTTACTTAGGGCATATGTGTTATGTGGTTAGAATATATATACCACCGCCTTTAAGAAGCTATAAATGTCAGAAATTCGGGCACATTGCAGTGGTCTGCAGAGGAAAACAAAGATGTGGGAGATACACTGGAGTACATGAATATGGGAAATGTGAAGCGGGAGCTAGGTTGAAATGCTGCAATTGTGGCGAGGAACACAGCGCAGCTTATTAAGGGTGCATTTATAGCAAGAAGGTGGCTGAGATACAATATGTAAAAGTAACTCAAGGAATCACTTATGCAAAGGCAGTGAAGAATTTGATGGAAAAAGGGCTGTCAAACAAACAGGAATAATAAACTGATGAATTGTGAGAGCTGTAATATGAAAAAAAAGGATACACTACTATTAATAAGTAAAAAGGATTTCATGTTTTTTATGGTGGATGCAATTAATTGTTCAGTGCAAACAAGCAAAAGAGCTGAGTAAATTAAAATTATCGTCAAGTCTGCAGAAAAGTATCTTGGTATTAAAGGGATTAGGTGGAAAGAAGTCAAAGAAACGCTGAATGGAGGATCCAACAGTTCACAGGCAGGGGAGATGGAATCTTAATGGCAGTATATTTATCGCAAATGGTCAAGAATTTAAGAAGTGTTTCAGAACTTAAGGAAAATCCTCAGATTTTATGGTTGAAGCCCAGGGTAAATGTGCAGAACTCCAACAACAAACAGAAGTACTGGACAAGAACAACGGTGAGTTGGAAAGAGATTGGAAAATGGAGGAAATTATTACAAGGATACGAAAGGAAAAGGAATTTGTTGCAAAGTGAATTATCTACATTCAGATTATAAAATTAAAACATGGAAGCAAATGAAGAAGAACTCCGAAGTCTCAGTAAACAACTGCAGGCTATGATCCAAGAAAACGAAAACCTGAAAAAGCACATAGACTTGGAAAAACAGCAATTTTAAAAGTATAACGTGCAATAGTCACTATTCTTTAACAAGACAAATTTAGTCTTACAAGTGATGTAGATGAAATCAATGTAATTGGGGTAATGCAACTACACGAAAACATGTGACAAAATTAGGGAAGAATAGCAGTTTGCGGCATTATCTAATAAGCATATTAAGCATTCACGAGGAATTGCAACTACAGAGTGATGCTAATAGAGAACTGCAGGCTGAACTAGATTGTCTAAAGTAGAGAACTCCAGGACATATTTGTTTGGAACACAAGAAGTATAGCAGGTGGCAGTAATGCACTGAAAACTGGTTGCCAACCGCCATAAAACAAAAAAGAAGAATAGGGGAGCTGAAATGTTGGCTTAAGAGGATGAGCATGTAGCCCAGGTATTGAAGATGAGAGTTGATCTTTTTTTTAAAAAAAAAAAGAGCATCAATGATGAGGCACTGATTGCTATTGATCCTCACTACTTAACTTGTAGTTGGCAGAGGTGGGAAGTCAGGGAAACTCATGGTCTCCCTGATATTACATCTATGGGAAGTGCAACCAGGTGCTACTCCTGACAGAATGGGTGAAGGAACTAACACTGGATTTGGATGTACTCAGGCCCATTTGGGAGGGTGATTCACATTAAGGTACAAGTTTCCTTAGATGGGTGACTACCAGGAAAAATAAGGGAAATAGCCAATCAGTGCAGGATTCCACTATGGTCATTGCCTTACAAACAAGAATAACCCTTTTGGATACTGTTGAGAGGTATGTTCTTTCAGGGACAAGTGGTAGTAGTCAGGTTCTAATACCTGGGGAAAGGCTATAGTCACAGTATAGGAGACATTGTGAGGGGGACAGACAAATGGTTCTGTGGCTGCACAGATGCTTGGATTGTATGTTGTTTCCTGGGCCATGATCAAGGACATCTGAGTGGTTGCATAAAATTCTTATGAATGTGGCTGAACAGCAAGAGATCATTACATTTGCTGATACAAGTGACACAGATAGAACAAGGGATAAGATCCTAAATAATTCTTACTGGGAGTTCGGTAAGAAATTATGCAGTAGAGCCTTGAGGTAGTGATATCTGGGTTACTCCCAGTGCCACATGTAACCAAGGTCAGAGATAGAAGCAATACACACACAATGCTGGAGGTCAGCAGCATCAATTGGAAGGGAATAAACAGTCAATATTTTGGATCCTTCCTCAGGACTGGAAAGGAAGGGGGTGGAAGCCAGAAGTCCATATCATTTTATGTCATTAGTGAAGCACCAGCTGAAGTACTGTGTACAGTTTTGGTCACTCTTTTATTAGAAAGATGTGATTAAACTAGAAAGAATTCAGGTTAAGATTTCAGGATTTTTGCCAGGACAATAAGGCACAGACAAGGTAGATAGTAAGACTTCCCAGAGTAGGGAATTTCAAAACTAGAGGCTGCAGACTTAAAACAACTCCAGGGACACCTTTTTTTTTCATGCATTAGGCTGTGAGAATATGGAATTTGCTACCAGGGGTTGTGACAGGTACAGTATCACTTAAGAAGCTCATGGAGAAGAGAGAGGATGGGGGGAATATGGCCAAACATAGGAAATTGGGACTAACTGGGTGGGCACTGTGGTCAGCATGGACATGGGTCAAAGGGCCTTTATCAATGCTGTATTGCACAGATTCTAAGTCCTTGGAGAGACTAGACATGGGGGGGGGGGGGCAGTTGTGCACAGTCTGGTCACCCAGCTATAGGAAAGATCTCATTAAAATGGAAAGTGTGGAAAAAACATGAGCATGTTACTGGGACTAGAGGGCTTGAGGTATAAAACTGAATAAGCTGGGACTTTTATCCCTTGAAGTACCTTATAGAAGTATATAATATCATGAGGGGTGGTTGGCCACAGGCCAGCTCAGTCTAAAACTAGAGGGCACAGATCAAGACAAGGAGAAATACTTAAAAATGGATCTGATTGAAAACTTTTTTCAAGGTGCATAGAATAGTGTTCACGAATTCATTAAGTTTAAAGGTAATTTGAATGATAGTTTTAATTGTAATTTTAGAAGTGCTGGTACTGTTAACCCTGGTAATTAAGTTAAGGGAATAAAGATAGCATCCCGAGTAGAGAAAAGCCTGGTGGCATTGGAGTCGGGTGGTAATAGTGATAAAGACTAATCATATTGTGTTAGTAATGAAGTTATAATTATGTACACTGGTAGGAGTTTTAATTGTACTTTTTGTAATGAAGGTTTTACTGCTTTCAATGCTTTTAAGAAACATTTAGCTGTGTCCACAAGAATTGTGTTTCAAAAGTGCAGTGTGGTAAATTGAGTGATTATCACTCAAGTACCTGCCACTTTCCAAAGTGTGCTCAGTATCGATATTTGAGTAGACCAGCCTCTGAGGTCGGGGGGAGTGCTGGTTCAGTGCATGAGAACTTGGGTCATTCAAATGCACCAAATGTGATGCATCTTTCAACTCAAAGATTGGTCTAGTCCAGCACGACCGCCACATGTACTCGTGAAGAAAGGAGCCAATGTACCCCTAGCCTTTCCAGTTGCGCAGAAATGGGTTAGGAAAGGTATACCTCAATCAATATGGACCAGTGAAGAGGTAAATCTGCTATTGGCCTTGGAGCAAAAATAAATTGGCAAGAAAAATATTGATGTTTTGATTACCAGTGAGATGTGTTCCAAGACCAATAAGATTTCAGATAAAAGAACAGTGGAATTTCTCCAACTGAGAGAGTAGTATTTACAGATTAATAGGCAACATGAAGAAGAGATTAATTCAAATGTAGTCAATGCATCTATTACCAGTGAGACAGAACCTAATATACAGATAGAGACGGACATTTTAGCAGGTTTGACTGTGTTGGATAACCCACCATTAGATCACTGTAGTGATAATGATTTTAATAGTCTTAGTGGGGATAATATTTCAATCTCACAACTTACGTGAGGTTGAGATCCTTCTATCCAGGGAAGATCCTGACATGAAGATTAAACATTTTAGGATTGTATAAAAAGTTACCAGTATTTTAGTAGATGGAGGAAGAAGAAAGGCTTTAAGTTCAGAACAAGGAAGAAAAGCAAGATGGCCTTAACTCGTGCTAAGAAAAGGTATGCTTGCTACGAAGAAAGGAATTTTCAAAATGGTACAAGAAATATAAGAATAGGTCTGGCAAGAGAACTGGTGGGTGGTCTGGCCGAGGTCTGTTACTCCACTGGGATCAAAGATCTGGAGAGGCATTTTGTGTCTCTCTGCCAAACCTAATAAGACATTTGAGTAGTTTTAGTCCTTGTATCGAATAGGCTGTGGATTTTAACTTGACTACTTCAGCAGAGGTAGTCACCAGTATTAACAGCTTTAAAAAGGATACGAAAGATGGCTCGACAGCCTTAGTCTGGCTGAGGATGGGAAAATGGAGACCAATGAGCTGGCAATTGTTTTCCTCGTGGAATAAGGTGGGTAGAATACCTGTCTTAATGATGAAGAACAGACAGACCTAATTCCAAAGTCTGGCAATGAAAAATTAATCAATGGACAACTGGCATCTTTTAGCAATTGGTCTGATTCATTTGAGACTATTCTTAAAGATTTTGGCCAATGTTTTGATGGATGCAGCCGTCAGAAGGATTTCATCCAAGCAATCCGAGCTATAACAAAAATATTGCTAATTTAAGCATTTACTGAAGGGGGCCAAAGGAACCATAAAAACCAAGCTGAAGTGCTGATCTTGCAGAAGCATCTGGCTCCACTGGCCATAAGCTTATCGTTGCAGCTTTAGGCCGGATGGGGTTTGTTGCTCTTTTTGTATGTAGACAGCTTCCAGCACTCTTGTTGAGAATGACAAGGCTAAGTTCAGATCCTTCCCTATTACTTAACATCATCATGGACTTTCTCCTGTGTTTATTAGATAGATAGTTCCATGTTTCAATCTTATTGCTGACAATGACCTATACAGCTTCAGCCTTTTCAGATGTTGCCCTTGTGAGTGATTTTTCACAAGAGCATGGCCAAAAACCTCAAGATCCTGGAAAACTTCTGTAAGACAAGCTGTGAGGCTAATTTCAACAAGAATGTTGGCTTTTATATGGAATGTTAAAATAAAACATTCCTTTTTAACGCTGCCAATCACTGGATTTTCAATGGAGGAGAAATTTCATTTATTAGTTCACATAACATTGAGAAATACCTTGGTGCCAGAATTGAATGTACCAGCCATGACTAAATAAATAAACTCGAGGGATGAGGTACGACATCTTGAAGCTGGACTTCAGCCGGCCCAAAAGATGGAAGTCTTTAGAACATATTCCATCCCTCAACTTTATTCTTTAATCCTTCATGAGGCTTCCCAAAGTGTTTTTTTCCAAGGTAGGTGGGACGGTCAGGGGCCTCGAAGGAATTTTTACATCTCCCCATAAGTTTTACTGATAGCCTTTAATATTACAAATATAGAAATGGTGGTCTGTTGGTCCCCCAAGTTTGAAATTCACATACCATTAGCTATCTTTTTTTTTAAATACAGATTTTATAAATTTAAAAGATGGAAAGGTAATTTGAATTTGCTGGGATCGATATTGAAGAAATGTATAGGGAATACAAGCAGTTATTGTCTCAGTGCTACCAAGTTATTTAGATGAGGCTGTGAGAAATGAGGAAGAAAGGGTACACAGAGATTAATAGGAACAATTAGCAAGTCATGGAGTTTGGTGGAATGAGCTAGGCCACCAAGGGATTGAGGTTTGTTACTTATCTAACAAGACCCTAACAGCTGGTTGAGAGGCTTTGCGCCTCAGTAGTCCGAAAGAATTACTGGCCTGCTTCTCTGGTCAAACTTGTACCCATTAAGAACACTCTTGCTTTGGTAAGGCCAACTATGCCTAAAAACTGTAGACAAGAGAAACCATTATTCATGCTTTAGGCACATGCATATTTGTGAAGGTGCTGAGGATGCACCATCATAATAAAAATTCTTGACATGTTATGTAATAAAGGATCCTTGGTCAGCTACAGTTTTTAACGGAACAATCATTCTTCAATCTAGAAGGTCGCACCTGGATCCCAAACGTCATGTCTTGAAGGCTGAATGGGCTGCTGTTGTGGACATGTCCATCTGCCTTGATGATAATAACAAGTTATTTGGGCACCTTTTTAGAAAGATCTGCAAAATATGGACATCTTAAACTGATTTTAAAGGATAATTTTAATGTTGCCCAGGTTGAATACTTTGGCTTCAACGTTAGTGCCTGTGGCTCATGGTTCCCAGGGAATAAGAAGGTGTTGGAATTCCTCAGTCTTACTAGGAGTAAGGATTTTATCTCTCGGAGTACTTGTTTGGCCCTCAAGGATTATCAACATTTTAAAGACTTTTATCAACTCATAATTTGGTTGCATTATCAGTTGGCTTGGGTTGTTGCGTGTTTGGGATGTGCAGGTCCGTATTTAAGATTTATTCTTTCTGCTCAAGTTTTAGTTTCATAATTTGTATGTTTGTATTAGTTATTCTGCACAACACAATGTAAACTAACCATCACACATCAAAGTTGCTGGTGAACGCAGCAGGCGAGGCAGCATCTCTAGGAAGAGGTACAGTCGACGTTTCGGGCCGAGACCCTTCGTCAGGACGAAGGGTCTCGGCCCAAAATGTCAACTGTACCCCTTCCTAGAGATGCTGCCTCGCCTGCTGTGTTCACCAGCAACTTTGATGTGTGTTGCTTGAATTTCCAGCATCTGCAGAATTCCTCGCGTTTACGTAAACTAACCATGAACAGTCCTCTAAGTGACAATCTAATACAGTGATTCTGCTTTACAATTTTGTTTTATTATATTGTTGGGAAGTTCAAGGGGGATATTATAGGAAGGTTTTTTACTCAGAGTGATAGGTGTGTGGAATGCACTGCCTGAGTCAGTGGTGGAGGCAGATACACTAGTGAAATTTAAGAGACTGCTAGACAGGTATACGGAGGAATTTAAGGTGGGGGCTTATATGGGAGGTAGGGTTTAAGGGTCGGCACAACATTGTGGGCCGAAGAGCCTGTATTGTGCTGTACTATTCTATGTTCTATATTTTAATTTCTTTAGCTAGTTTTACCATCTGCTAGTGGTAGGTCTTTCAATATTACAGTAGACAAGCAACTCCAAAACCCGAAACAGAAGACGACATGCTTACCTCTCAAATAACCAAATGCTTTTTATCTAACTAGTAATGCTCACTCTCCCCATCTGCTATCTAGTGAAACCACAGCTAAGGGAATGGTCTGCCAGAGGAAGCTGTAGTAGTAGGTACAATTACAATATTTAAAAGACCTTCCAACAAATGTGGATAGTAAAGGTTCAGAGGGTTATGGGCCAAAATCAAATAGGACTAGTTAGGTAGGCATCTTGGTCTGCACAGACTCTGACTTTGTTTTTGTTTAGATCTTTGTAAAGAAACTATTTATTATTAGACATGCTTACAGCCAAGGGAATTCTTTAAGTATGAGCTCCAATATTCATTGACCAGATTTATAAATAAAAAGTTATACTTCTGCCTTACTGACATCACACGCCAATGAGGTAGTCTAAATTACCACTGTAATATACGGGGTGGGGGGGGGGGGAATGAAGCAATTGGTGTGTACAGAAATTTCTCATGTAATAATCTGTTTTTAAGTAATAATGAGATTGTTGCCCAAGGACACCAAGGAAAGACTCTTGTGCTTTTTGTCAAAATAGTGCCACGGGTCCTTTTATACCAAGTGAACTGCAGGCAGATATTCCAGTTGACATCTCATCTGATATTTGATGTTATTTGAGTTCCCACTGAACTCAAATTTTGTGCTTAAATTTAAGGGCATGTACTCTGCAACTTCTCTCTTGGATCTCAAGTGTATTTTCTTTACATGGACAATCAATGCATTTATTCCTTGATTACAATGGAAACATTAAGTACACCATGTACAAAATAATTTAAAAGCTCCATATAATTCAATAAACTCGATACCCAGGCACAGCAAAATACAACTTGTTATAGAGGCAATAATACGTGTATGTACACTAGTCTTTCAGATAGCACAGAATTGGGCTATGGGTAAGCCTAGTAATTTCTCAGGTAGGGACATGTTCGGCATAACTTTGTGGGCCGAAGGGCCTGTATTGTGCTGTAGGTTTTCGTTTCCATGTTTCTAGAATATTGTGCTACAGGATTGTTCATTAATAATTCTTGAGACAAAACACTTAAGTCCACAACTATTCCAAAAACGTGAGTCCATAATTTGTAGTGCAACTACAGATCAGAGCTGAGTATAGCAATATCAAAATTATTTTTGATTGAAATCCAGTCCACCAAATGGGTGAGTTGAGATTGAACAGCAAACTGTAGAAAAACCTGACTAACAATTATCCCCAACCAGGTGGCTTGCAGAAGCAAAACCCTGATAACAAAATGGATGAAGTGAGAAGGACAGCTTTAGATTGTAGGGAAGTAGGAGTGCTCCCATTATCTTGGCAGATGGATATGAGGTAATGCTTTTGATAAGCTACAACAAGGGAATTTCCAACAATGGTGGGTTATTCGGTGATATGGAGGAGCAAACCACCATAAATCTGTCCACCCACAACTTCCTGAGGCATGAGCTTGGGTGAAATGGGGGGGCTGTGACCCCACAGTACCATCGGCTGGACAGCACCGCATCTAGACATCACTCGGTCTGGTACAACACTTTGTTGGTCAGGACTGCATGGGCAATTCCCTCGAATCATGAACTAACTTATTCTTCTCGTCCTGCCATGTAATGGATTCTTGAGGCAACTTGATTCCTCTCCCCCACCCCCCATTCTTCAAGAGCCCCAATCTCAATTTAATAACACCACTAAATATTGCCTCATTAAAATAATGCAGCATTAGATTCACTTTATTCTGCATAATGAATCTCACTGGCCCAAATCCAGGGTATAGGTTCTTTTATTCATGCATAATCAGTTCTCCCTAAAGTAAGGATCAAATATCCTGAATAAGATAGTTATTAAATGGTCTTCCAGATCAATAATATATCAGTCATCGGAGAACACATTGGAGCCCTGAGTGAAATAGCTTATGAGCTATGTCGTATTAAATGCGAGTATTATTCGGTAGCATTTAATACTGTAGATGTCCAAAATAATAGGAAGCACTTTTTTGCCGCAGGAACCCTTTCATTCAGACTTGCAAAACAGCAGCTGATAATCTCTCGGGAGCATAGGAAGGGTTGTCCAATTTTTGCTAACTGAAATGACAGCTAGGTAGTTTTGGGCATGTATCCACCACGAGGGCTGAAAGCAAATGTCATTTGCTTTTTGTCTCTGTGGATTGGAAGACTTGACAATATCTAGCCCTTATTTTGCACACCATTCAGGTTTTGAACATTTACTTTTGTTTCTTGCATGTTGCTCAGTTTTTGTTTTATAATCCTTCCATTAAGCTTGAGTTTCCATTAATAATAATTTTCAAATGATGTGCTACCAATACCAGCATTTGATTTTTGACCACTTCAGTCTCATTTTATGACATATTAAGAGAGTATTGGATCACCACAGGTTCCCCTAAGGGCAATCCTCTTTATTTCCCTCCCTACAGTATTATTTTCTCTTGCACATGCCCATCAGTTTTTTTTTTTGCCATTAGCCCGTTAAAAATTTGGGATTGTGTTAAACTGATGTGATCACAGAGAATATGCAAACTCTCCAGTGACAGTACCCAAAGTTGGAATCAAACTTGGAATGTGAGGCAGCAACATTAACAGCTGGCATTCACTAGGGAATAAATGATCCACCGCTTTTCCCCCAAATAAGATTACTATGAGAATTTCAATCCCTCATGCTTTGCTCTTGTAATTAGGAAGTATTGGGGCTGATCTTCCATAATAGATTGTATATAGCTGGGTGGGGAAAGAGATACAAATTTTGACTGAGCTAATGAACAGCAGCAGTCCTGAGTTTGACTCTAAACTGTAACCAGTGATGAGGCTCTGATTGCGGACTTTCAGAGCTTTGGGGAGAGTGGAGTTTAGTCATTCATTGCTCCCAGGGTTGCTCTGACCTGGAACGAGAGCACCTGCAAGGGTTCCTGCTCAGGATACCAGCGAAGGCCAGCGGCAGATCCGGCAAGTTCAGTAACTGAACTTGCGACGGAGAAGGCGGATGAGCTAGGACCTCAAATATCAACGGCTATAGTTTAGGCAGATGAACAGTTGGGAAGAGAAAAAGCGATTTCTTTAGTTCGCCCAACGGTAGGCAATAGCAAACCGCTGTTGTTATTTGCTAAGAAAACCATGGTCAAACTCACAAAATGTATCATACAACAACAGCGTCAACAGGATCTTCAAGACAACTCTGAAGATGCTTTGCTTGGTAGGGTTGATTCTGACCAGCAGGGGTTCCCCGACCGTCATCAAGCTACTGCTCATAAAATTCAAGTAACACAAAACAAAATTATTGTCGTTTGGAATGTAAGAACCCTATATCAAGCAGGAAGATTACACAATGTAATAAATGAAATGGAAAGACTAAAGATCAACATCATGGGAATTAGCAAAGTTCAGTGGATAGGTGCTGGAACATGTCAGATTAGAAATAAAACACTAGTTTATTCTTGTGGAACATCCCATACTAATGGGGTAGGAATTCTTATGGATGAAAACATGGCAAAAAGTGTTTTAGGACATTGGGCAATATCAAAAAGAGTGCTCCTTGTTAGAATCAGAGGACAACCATTTGATTTAGCAATTATTCAGGTATATGCACCAACAACAGATGGAACAAATGAGGATATAGATAAGTTCTATGAAGAGCTTGAACAAGCAAAGAATGGATGCAAATCTCAAGATATTGTTACTGTCATGAGAGATCTAAATGCTAAAGTAGGACAAGGGGCTGATAGAAATATCATAGGAAGATTTGGACTAGGGGAAAGAAATGAAAGAAGTGAGAAATGGGTAGAATGGTGCAAGGTGAATAATCAGGTCATTATGAATACCTACTTTAAAAACCATCCAAGATGAAAAGTCCAGGTGATAAAACCAGAAATCAAACTGACTTTATTACTGCAAACCAAAGATTTAGAAACTCAGTGACTCAATGCAAAACATATCCAGGTGCAGACTGTAATAGTGACCATAACCCAGTAGTATGTCATGTAAAAGTAAAACTTAAAAAACTAAAGAAGCAAAAACCTGAACAATCCCATGACTACTTAACAATTAATTAAAGAAGAAAACTTAAGACAAAAATTTACAATTGAAGTAAGGAATAGATTTCAAAGTCTAGAAATAGAATCTGTTGAAGATGTAGAAATTAAATTTAACTCTCTAAAGGATGCCTTTGTAGAATCTGCAAAGTCAGTGATTCCTAAAAAAGAAAAAAGCACAAAGAATAAATGGATGACAGATGAAGTCAAAAATCTAATGGAAGAAATGAGACAGGAGAAAGCAAATCCTATAGAATATAAGTCCTTAGATAAAAAAATTAAAAGCTTATGTCAAAAAGCCAAAGAAGAATGGTTAAACCAGGAATGTGAGCAAATAGAAAGAATCCCTACTACTGATTCAAAAAGGTTACATCAACAAATCAGGAATATCACTGGTAAAAAGCTCCTCTGTTCTTCAAGTGGACGTTTGAAAGCAAAGGACAGTACCATTATCATGGAAAAAGATGAGATTATGAACAGACGGACCGAGTATATTCAGGAATTGTTTGAAGACGATTGAGGCGAAAAACCAGAAATTAAGAAAAACATTGAAGGTCCAAGTATTTTAATCTGAAGTTTGTAATGCAATAAATAAGATGAAGAAAGGAAAGGCAGCAGGTCCTGATGAATTAGTAATAGAACAAATTATCACCCTTGAAAATTAAGGAATTGAAAAACTTGCTGATTTGATCAATGACATTTATGAGACTGGAATAATACCAGAAGAAGTGAAAAAATAAGTATTTATCACTCTTTCTAAGAAAGCTGAGCAATAGAAAGTGAATTACGTAGGACCATGAGTGTAATGCGTCATATCACCAAGATACTTCTAAGAATTTTGATGACGAGCTAAAAGTAAGATACAAGCTGAAATAGACAAAGAACAATGTGGTTTTGTGAAAGACAAAAGTACAAGAAATGCAATATTGATGTTAAGGATACTACCAGCACGAGTTATTCAAGTGCAAAAAGATTTTGTTTGTTTTATCGACTACACAAAAGCATTTGATAAAGTGAAGCACAATAAGTTATTTGAAATATTACAGAAAACTCTAGATCTAGATTCGAAAGACCTCCGCCTAATCAGAAATCTGTACTGGGAACAAACTGCAGCTGTAAGAATAGATGGAGAAGTGAGTCAGTTTACGAAAATCAAGAGGTGTTAGACAAGGGTGTGTTTTCTCCCCTGATTTATTTAATGTGTACAGTGAAACAATATTACAAAAAATATGAGACATCTTGGGAATCAAAGTTGATGGTGAAAACATCAATAATTTCAGATATGCAGATGACACTGTTAATTGCAAGTACGGAGGAAGAACTACAAACCTTAATTGACATAATTGTTGAAGAAAGTGCAAAAATGGGTCTGTCTATCAATTGCAAAAAGACAATGTATGCTGATATCCAAAAAGGAGAATCCTATCTGCAGGCTGAGAATAAATGGGGAAGACATAAAACAAGTACAGAACTTTTGCTACTTAGGAAGCTGGGTGACAACAGATGGCAGGTGCGACATGGACATCAAAAGAAGAATAGGGATGGCAAAAGACACCTTTACGAGAATGAAGAATATACTGACCAATACTAAACCAGGCATGACAACCCGCCTCAGAGCACTGAAATGTTACGTTTATCCAGTTATGTTATATGGCTCAGGATGTTAGACAATATCTAGTAACATGAGGAAATGAATTGAAGCAGCAGAGATGTAGTTTTTGAGGAGGATGCAAAGAATATCATGGATGAAATGAATATCTAACGAGGATGTCATGAACAGAGCAAACACAAAGAGAAATAATGTATGAGATCATGAAAAGACAATGTAACTTCATTGGACACGTGATTAGGAAAGAGTTAGAATGCATGGTAATTATGGGAAAGATTGAAGGGAAGAAAGCAAGAGGAAGACAAAGACAAATGATGGAGACAGCAGCCAGAGAACTGGAAATGAATACCAATGAATTGATCCACTAGACCTGAAACAGGAGTGTGTGGGCCATGGCAGTCAAAGCTCATGGCAGCCGATGATGGTGATGGTGGAGGAGCAGAAGGACCTCTACGTAGGCCCATAAAATAACCACAGACCTGCTCAGCACAGAAATGGGCACTTTGGCCATACAGCCTATGATGCTTATCTACACTAATCCCCTTTGCCTGCATTCAGCCCATATCTCTACATGATTCCTATCCAAGCATCTATCCAGATGCCCCATTTGGAGGCCACACTTAGGTTGGAGGAACAACTTGTATTCTGTTTGGGTAGCCTCCAACCTGATGGCATGAACACTGATTTCTCAAACTTCTGATAATACCCCCAACACTCCCCACCCCCCACTTTTCCATTACCCATCCCCTTTTCCCTCTCTCATCTCATCTTGCCAATTAACTTCCCAGCTCCTTACTTCATCCCTCCCCCTCCAGGTTTCACCTAGCACCTGGTGGTTCTCTCTCCCTTACCCCCACCATTTAAATCTCTTCCTCAGCGTTTTTTCCCTCCGGTCCTTCCAAAGGGTTTTGGCCCGAAACATCAGCTGTACTTTTTTCCATAGATGCTGCCTGGCCTGCCAAGTTCCTCCTGCAATTTGTGTGTTGCCCCTTAAATATTTTAGTTATACTAGTTAAATATTCTGTCATCCCATCTAGCAGCTCGTTCCACATACCCATGCTCCCCTATATGGAATACTTGCCCTTTAGATCGCCAATAAATTTCTCCCCACACCCTTAACCCATGCCCTCTAGTTTTAGATGTGTCCCCGTGAAGAAAGACCATCTACCCTATCAATACCTTACCCACGCCCATAATCTGATAAACCTCAGGGCTTTCACTTCTGAGCTTTCTACACTCCAGTGAGAACAAGTGCAGCCTATCCAATCTCTCCTTGTAACTAAAACCCTGCATTCCAGGTAACAGCTGGTAAATCTCCGCTGCACTCTAATGCTCCTACATCTTCCTAAAGTGTGGTAAGCCGAACTGTACATAATACTCCAAGTGTGGCTTAGGCTTATGCAAAGCTGCAATGTGATTCCAATTCTTGTACGCAATGCCTCAGTCTATGAAAGCAAGCATGCTAAATTCCTTCCTCCGTGCAGTCATTTACAGGGAACTTTCAACTTGCACCCTAACATCTCTCTGTACCAATACTCAGAATCAGGTTTATTAGCACCAGCTAATGTGTCCTGAAATTTGTTAACTTCGCAGCAGCAGTTCAACGCAATACATAATATAGAAGAAAAAAAAATAATAAATAAATCATTTACAGTATACTTATATTAAACAGATTCAAAATAGCGCAAAAAACAGAAATAATATATACTAAAGGGAGGTAGTGTTCATGGGTTCAATGTCCATTTAGGAATCGGATGGTAGAGGGGAAGAAGCTGTTCCTGAATCGCTGAGCATGTGCCTTCAGGCTTCTGTACCTCCTACCTGATAGTAACAGTGAGCAAAGGGCATGCCCTGGGTGCTGGAGGTCCTTAATAATGGACGCTGCCTTTCTGAGATACTGCTCCTTGATGTCCTGGGTACTTTGTAGGCTAGTACCCAAGATGGAGCTGACTAAATTTACAACCCTCTACAACTTCTTTCGGTATGCAGTGGCCACTCCATACCAGACAGTGATGCAGCCTGTCAGAATGCTCTCCACGGTACATCTATGGAAGTTTGAGTATATTTGTTGTCATACCAAATCTCCTCAAACTCCTAATGAAGTATAGTCACTGTCCTGCCTTCTTTATAACTGCATTGATATGTTGGGACCAGGTTAGGTCTTCAGAGACCTTGACACCCAGGAACTTTAAAATGCTCACTCTCCCCACTTCGGATCCCTCTGAGGATTGGTATGTGTTCCTTCGTCTTACCGTACCAGCTATCTCATGCCAGCATTTGAAAGTCTATTGCATTACCTCACACTGGTCTGGGTCCTTAAACGTTGTAGGAAGCATCAACATGTGTGATTTTAAAAAGCATGCAAGAAATATCCTTTATTTGCCAAAACAATGAATATAAGAAAAAGTATAATATCCTAAACTGTACATAATTTGGACAAGCAATTGACGAGCCAAAGGCATAAAAGCTGATAAATGGGATTAGTATAAGTGGATACTTCATTGTCAGTAAGGACAAGGCAGGCTGGAGGACCTGTCCTATAATATCAGCTAGTCCATAGCTTCAAAACTGGGTATAATCCCAATCACCACATCACAGGCATTGAGAAGGTACAGGGGCAATTTACAAATATATTGTCAAATTGTACCCATGAGAGGAGAAAAAAAGAATTGGATGAAGAACAGTGATTTTCTTGGCACACTTAATTACAAGAGCCCTGGACAGAGTTAAAAGGAAGGTACTGTGGCTTACTCCACGCCAAATGAAAGCGTTTAGGAAATGAATTGCAACCAAGTTGGTGAGACAGACTGAAGTAAGTGTGTCAATGCTACAAGGGGAACTGTTCAACCTACTGTGCCAACATGACAGAACTAAGGTCACCCAAGCTCAGCAGCTGCAGCAAACGGAGGATCCTTGTACCTGCTTGCTTAGAATCCAAGTCATTATCAATTCATTCACCTGAAGCATAGGAAAGGATGCTCTCAGTGTGAACATTCACAATACAAAGGTCATCAACCAACCTGCCCCCCACTTAACAACACTGGTTCTGATTATAAAGATCCATAGCCAGTCTCTGGATCATGAACTGACTTTCATATGTTGGGAACCAATTCTTAAAGACGACAAACATCAGTAGCGAAATTCAAAGCACACAGCTCAAGGAATATGCTTCATCTGTCACCATCTATATTTTTGAGTAGGCAACGTAGGTAGCTCAAGAACAATCATCTCATGGCACAACGAGAAGCCCTAGCCAAACGCTGAGGGTGCATTCCCTGCTCCATACTTAAAAACCCAGGACACTGCCTTCAAGTCTGCCAGAACAACCAGGGAAAATCTCATCTTGGGCATCAAGAGCGCAAAGACTAGCTATGCTCAAAAATTCAGGAACACTGTCCATTAACAATCGCCAGCACGTATGGCTGGGCATTACTAACTATGCAAGGAAAAAGTGTTGACTCCCTCCCTGTTGCTCGAAACAACTTTTATGTATGCTTTGAGGCATGCAACACAACGCTGGCCACGAAATCTAGTCCCCTCCAATGTTAGCAGCAGAGGTGAGGACTCTGTAAAGTGGCTGGGCCAGATAACATCCCAGGTTGTGTACTCAAGGAGTGTGCACACCTACACACTGACATTTTCATAGCAATCCTCAATACTTCACTCCGACTACTGCTACCACGTGCTTCAAATCAGCCACCATTATCCCTGTACCAAAGAATACTACACCTTCAGAAATAAATAACTGCCGCCTGGTAACACCGATCATCATTAAGTGTTTTGAATGGCTGGCAATGGCACATATCAAACTTCCTAGCACAGTGAACACTCACCAATATGCTTATGACAGAACCGCTCTATGACAGATGCAATGACATCTGTCATATCTAGATCTGACACACCTAGAAAACAAGAACACTTTAGTCAGAATTTTATTTCTCCCTACACTGGACCCTTTTCAGTTCATTTAGAAAAATCAATCCACTGAAGATTCAATGACCTCTGCCCTCCACTCTGTCCCATCCCAAATGGAAAATGGGGTCTCATAAGTCAGGCTGTTTATAGACTTCAGTTTGGCGTTCAACACCATCACACCCCAGAAACTAGTAGGGAAACTGTCCTCGCTAGGTCTCAACGCTTCCCTCTGCAACTGGAAACTGGCCTTCTTAACAGTAAGGCCACAGTAAATCCACGTAGGCAGCAACCTCTCTCGTACCATTTTGCTGAGCATTGGCACTCCCGAGGCTGTGTTCACACTGAACAGCCTGCTGCTGTTCACATTGCTGATGCATGACTATCTCGCAGGATCCAGCTCAAACTGTGTCATCAAATTTACGGATGACACAGCAGCGTTCTGACTTATCAAGAACGATGGACGAGACAGAGTATAGAGAGGAAGTGGAGCGGCTGGTGGATTGGTGCAAGTAGGACAACCTAAGCCTGAACGTGGAGAAGACAAAGGAAATCATTGTGGACTTCAGGAAAGTGCAGACAAATCATCCCCCTCTGCAAACACATGGCTCCTCCACTGTGCAAGAAGTTCCTGGGAGTTCACATCACAGATGCCCTCACCTGGTCCCTTCATATCCCCTCTCTGAAGAAGAAGGCATAGCAGTGCCTCCACTTCCTAAGAAGATTGAGGCTCCATCCCCATCTTAACTGCATTTTACAGAAGCACCACTGACAGCATCCTGACAAGTTGCACCTCCATCTCTTATGGGAGCAGTCGAGCATCAGACAAGAAGTCCCTACAAAAGACAGTGAGAACAGTTGAGAGGATCATAGATCCACCATCATCTATTGGGGATATTTGTCAGGAGCGCTGCATATGCGGGCCTTTAGTCTATTAAGGATCCCACCAATGCATCAGTGTCCTATTTGACTTTCTACCATCAGGCAGGAGACTACAATGCACTAAAACAAGAACAGTCAGCATGAGAAAACAGTTTCTTCCCTCGGGCTATTATGCTTCTGAAATCCAGGCCACATCATATTTGAAGTGTTGCTGGTTAGTCTGTTCCAGCACAATATTTAATATTAATGCACTTCAGTTTGTTCTTTATCTGTGATTCATCTGTAGATTTTATCCTTACTTCCATAAGTTATCCTGTGTTATCTGTACTACTGAGCTTTGCACCCTGGTTCAAAGAAAACGTGGTCTCGTTTCTATCTACATTATATGGTTGTATATGTACTATAGATGTATGTAGTTAAATGACGATAAACTTCACTTGACTTCTGGATTTCAGTTCAGCATTCAACACCACTGCAGCACAGACCGTGGTGAACATATTCCTCAGTCTAAATACATCACTGTGCAACTGGGCGTTGGACTTTCTAAGCAGATAGTCAAGATGCACTACTGCACTTCCCTCCCCATCATCCTCAGCACAGGTGCCCCTCCAGGACTATGTGCTGAACCCAGTGCTGTGCACTCTGCTCACACATGAATGTATGGGCAAACACCCAAGGAACCACATTGTCAAGTTCACTGAAGACAACAGTGCTGGGGGTCATCACCAACAATGATGAGACGGCCTACAGTGAGGAGGTGGAAGAGCTCGAGGCCTGGTGCCAGGCAAATAACCACACAATCAGGAAAGCTTACCAACGCCCCTACTTTCAGAGGAGGCTGGAGTACGCACATCTATACTAGCAACACACATAAAAATTGCTGGTGAACGCAGCAGGCCAGGCAGCATCTCTAGGAAGAGGTACGGTCGACGTCTCGGCCCGAAACGTCGACCGTACCTCTTCCTAGAGATGCTGCCTGGCCTGCTGCGTTCACCAGCAATTTTTATGCGTGTTGCTTGAAATTCCAGCATCTGCAGATTTCCTCGTGTTTGCGTTCTTAAACATCTATACTAGTGTCATTCTACAGATATACAGTAGAGAACATCCTAACACACTTCATGATACAGAAACTGGACTGCAGTGGACAGGAAAGCTCTACTGTCGAATACATCACTGGCACCAACCTAACTGCATTCGAGGACATATACACAGAAAGGTAATGGAAAAGAGCCAGTAACATCATGAAGGATCCCACCCACCCTGCTGATGGACTGTTTGTTCCACTCTCAACAGGTAAGCGGCTCCACTGTATTCACACCAGTGCTACCAAACTCGAATCAGTCATTTTCCCCAGCAGTAAGGCTGAGCAACACCTCCACCCACTAACACACCCCTCCACAGCCTCAATCGCCACTACTTCATCATTTCTTGACAGTCATCTTATGTACAGACACTCCTGTGCCAAGCATTTTATAGACATACAATCAATATATATAAGCATCTTATGTATTTATATTTCTTTTGTTTTTATTATTGTTGTGTTCTTTATCTTGTTTTTTGTGCTGCATTGGATCAAGAGTAGTGATTATTTAATTCTGCTTTATACTTGTGCATTGTAAATAATATTTAACAATCTTGAATGCCACCATGTGTTACTTTAAAGTTCATTTTCTTTCTTTCTTTTTAAATCTTTTTATTGAATAAGTATACAAAGGGTAAACCATAAAGGCACTAATACACTGTTAGAAATTACAGGAGATATTAATACAGAAGAAAAAATTGATACAAACAGTGCAATTTAAACATAAAATAATATGGTAAAATAATAGTATACTGATTTTTATGTATGTATATCAATAGAGAAAAGGAAAAAAAACCAAAAAAAGACCCCCAAAAAAAAACCCACCGTGCAACTAAACTAAAAGCAAAACAAAGCAATGGGCTAACTTGGAAACAGGTGGAGTTAAAGAACTTAAAATCACGTCCTCAAACCCGACCTCCATTAAAAACAGTTAAAAAAAAGGCAAGAAGGGAATATAAATATGGAACAAAAGAGAAAAAAAATTACATTAAATGAAAATATTGAATAAAAGATCTCCAGGTCTGTTCAAATTTAAGTGAGGAATCATAAAAATTACTTCTAATTTTCTCCAAATTTCAGCATAATATCATCTGGGAAAACCAAAAAAAGGTAGTTGGAGCATTAGGCTCTTTCCAATGTTGTAAAATACATCTTTTCGCCATTAAAGTAAGAAAAGCAATCATTCTACGGGCTGAAGGGGAAAGATTACTGGAAATTTTAGGTAATCCAAAGACAGCAGTAATAGGATGAGGAGAAATATCTATATTCAATACCTTTGAGATAATATTAAAAATGTCTCTCCAAAAAGTTTCCAGAGTAGGACAAGACCAAAACATATGAGTTAAAGAGGCTATCTGCCCCGGACATCTATCACAAAAAGGATTAATATGAGAATAGAAACGAGCTAATTTATCTTTGGACATATGTGCTCTATGAACAACTTTAAATTGAATTAGGGAATGTTTAGCACAGATAGAGGAAGTATTGACTAATTGGAAAATCTGCCCCCTGTCATCCACGGAAATAATAGAACCCAATTCTTGTTCCCAATCTGACCTAATCTTATCAAATGGAGCTTTCCTAAGTTTCATAGTAATATTATAAATAATAGCCGTTACACCTGACATGGATTAAGGTTAATTATAGTATCTAAAATATATGTAGGAGGTAGCGTTGGAAAGGAAAAGAGTATAGTACTTAGGAAATTTCTAACTTGGAGATATCTAAAAAAATATATTCTTGGTAAATTATATTTATTAGATAATTGTTCAAAGACATAAGGGAACCATCTAAAAACAAATCCAAAAACCATGAAATACCCTTAGTCTTCCAAATTTGAAACGCACGATCCGTGAAAGAGGGAGGAAAAAATATGTTACCTAAAATAGGGATCGCTAGCCCAAATTGGTTGAGATCAAAAAAATTTTCTGAATTGAAACCAAATACGCAAGGTATACTTAACTATCGGGTTAGAGACCAGTTTGAGGCGTTCCAAATCAAAAGGAAGAGAGGAACCTAAAATAGGGCCAACTGCATAGCCCTGAGCAGATTGTAATTCCAATACTACCCATTTAGGAATGGTTAGTGTATCTTGGTCAAGTAACCAAAATTTCATATGTCGAATATTAATTGCCCAATAATAGAATCTAAAGTTAGGTAATGCTAGACCTCCATCTCTCTTGGCTTTCTGTAAATGTATTTTACCCAATCTTGGGTTTTTATTTTGCCAAATAAATGAAGAAATTTTAGAGTCAACTTTATCAAAAAAAAGATTTTGGAACAAAAATCGGTAATGCTTGAAATATATACAAAAATTTTGGCAGAGTAAACATCTTAACCTCCATCTCTCTTGGCTTTCTGTAAGTGTATTTTACCCAATCTCGGGTTTTTATTTTGCCAAATAAATGAAGAAATTTTAGAGTCAACTTTATCAAAAAAAGATTTTGGAACAAAAATCGATAATGCCTGAAATATATATAAAAATTTTGGCAGAGTAAACATCTTAACTGCATTAATACGACCAATCAAAGTTAAATATAATGGAAACCATTTAGATGAAAGTTGAGTAATATGATTAATTTAGGGTAAAAAATTAGTCTTAAATAAATCTTTGTATTTACAAGTAATTTTAATCCCAAGATATGAGAAATAATTATTAATCAATTTAAACAGAAAGTTATGATACAAGGGAAGTTGTTTATTAATCGGAAAAAGTTCACTCTTACTAAGGTTTAATTTATAACCTGAAAAAAGACTAAATTGTGCTAATAAATCTAAAGCAGCAGGGATAGATTTTTGAGGATTAGAAATATATAAAAGTAAGTCATCAGCATAGAGTGATATTTTATGGGATTTTAAGCCCCGAGTTATCCCAATAATATTTGGAGATTCTCGAATGGCAATTGCAAGGGGTTCTAATGCAATATCAAATAATAAAGGACTAAGAGGACAACCTTGTCAATTACCTCGAAAAAGAGGGAAAAAAGGTGAGCTTAAAGAGTTAGTACGGACCGAGGCCATAGGAGAATGATATAACAGTTTAATCCAGGATATAAATTTCGAGCTAAAATTAAACATTTCAAGCACCTTAAATAAGTAAGGCCATTCTACTCTATCAAAAGCTTTTTCAGCATCTAAAGATATAACACACTCAGGAACATTTTGTGAGGGGGTATAAACAGTATTTAACAGTGTGCGAATGTTATAGAAAGAGTAACGACCTTTAATAAAACCCGTTTGGTCTTCCGAAATAATAAAAGGGAGTACTTTTTCTAATCTGTTTGCTAATAATTTAGAAAAAATTTTAGAATCAACATTTAATAAAAATATTGGTCTATAAGATGCACATTGAGCAGGATCGTTATCCTTCTTTAATATTAGAGAGATTGACGCTCTATAAAAGGATTCGGGAAGTTTACCAAGTTTTAATGAAGCCTCCAAAACCCTACAGAACCAAGGGATTAATGATGGTGCAAAAAACTTATAAAATTCCACGGTAAATCCATCAGGGCCAGGAGCTTTCCCCAGGTTCATAGAGGAAATAACATTCTTAATCTCATCAGTAGTAATGGGAGTATCAAGCATAGAAGACATATCCTGTGAAATCTCAGGGAAATCTAGGTTATCTAAAAAGTCATTCATATATTTAGAGTCTCGTAAAGACTCAGATTGATATAAGGAAGAATAAAAATCAAAGAAGGTTTGATTGATCTCCGCATGATCAAATATTAGTCGATCATTTTGATTATAAATCTGATTAATTTGAGATTTAGTATAATTAGACTTCAGTTGGTTAGCCAACAGTTTACCAACTTTGTCACTGTGTACATAAAATTCACTTCTTGTTTTCTTTAATTGGTTTACAATAGAGGACGAAAGTAATAAGCTGTGCTCCATTTGAAGTTCAGTTCTTTGTTTATACAGCTCCTCAGAGGGAGCTGTAACATATTTCTTATCAATTTCCTTAATCTTGTCCACAATTACCAACTCCTCCTGCTTCAACTTCTTCCTCAAAGCAGCAGAATACGAGATAATCTGACCACGAATATAAGCTTTAAAAGTATCCCAAAGAATGTTCACAGAAATATCCTCTGTGTAGTTGATTGTAAAAAAGAAATCAATCTGTTCATTCATAAAGTTAACAAAATCCGAGTCCTGAAGCAGCAACGAATTAAAACGCCATTGTCTATTATTTTGTGTATTGACCTGAATTTTAATAGAAAGCTTAAGTGGAGCATGATCCGAAATGGTTATAGAATCATAATCACATTTAATCACTGAAGAGATAAGCCGAGAGTCAATAAAAAAATAATAAATTCTTGAATAGGAATGGTGAACATGTGAAAAAAAAGAAAAATTTTTTTCCTGAGGATGCAAAAAACGCCAAATGTCCGTCGACCCAGAATCAGAGAGGAATGAGTTAATCAAAGTTGCAGATTTATTAGGTAAGGTCCGTAGAGGAGCCGAACGGTCCAAAACTGGAGATAAGCAAGTATTAAGATCTCCGCCCCAGAGCAATGAAAACTCATTCAAATTCAGGAACCGATTAAATAATGATTTATAAAATTCCGGACAGTCCATATTGGGAGCATAAACGTTAACTAAAACTACCTTTTTATTGAATAGTAGACCACTAACCAGTAGAAATCTACCATTCGGATCAGAGATAATATCGTGTTGTACAAAAGTAACTGAGAAGTCTATAAAAATAGAGACGTCTCGAATCTTAGCGTTAGAATTCGAATGAAACTGTTGTCCCTTCCAGAATTTAAAAAAACATAGTCTGTCCCCCCTCCGCACATGGGTCTCTTGTAAAAATAGAACATGTGCTTTAAGTCTCCGGAATACTTTAAAAACTTTTTTCCTTTTAATAGGATGATTAAGACCATTAGTATTCCAGGAGACAAAATTAATAATAGACTCCATAAACCCTAAAGTCAACCCGCAAAAAAGAGGATTGACGATAGGTTCGACCTACGAGCCAGGGAAGAGAACAGAACAAACCAGAGATAACGGGTAGGAGAACGCAACCAATGCTTCAGTGATGTAAATAGCCCAAGAAGGAAAAAACTAAAACGTGAAGCCCCTCCCACCACCCCCCACCCCGTGACCCCAAGGCTAAATCTAAAGCAGACCCGCCAGAAAGAAGCAAGCACTAGAACTACCCCCATGGCTTCCAATAGACGCTCACTAAAAAAAGTGTAAATATAAAAAGATCAGCTAGTTATAAAACAGTAAAAGAATAAAAAAAGTAGAACAGTTAAGACAAACACGATATAAAACAGAGAAAAAGCCAGAAAATATAAAGAAAACCATAACAGACCACAGACCCTATGATAACCAAAAAAAAGAAACAAAATTATTAATATAAAACTAGTTAGGAAAACCTACAGAAAAAAGTACATTTAAAGTCTACGAAATTTAAGGCCTCAAAGGAAATACACGAAATGATGCTGAGGGAATAACCACCCATAATCCCCAAGGAAAAAGAAAGGAATGATGCAGTTAGAAAGAAAGTTTGGCAACCATATTAATTAATCAAAAAAAACTTTTCTGCCCATATAAAGCAACCAAAAATTAAACCCGACAGATTCACAACCTCCGATCAAACGGAGATAATTAAAAATTACGATTAAGATGTTGAAGGTGAAAATTGATCCAGATAACTCTGGGCATCCGATGGAGATTCAAAATGAAGGGCTCCGTCAGGCGTGCGAATCCTTAAACGTGCTGGGTAAAGCAGCGCTGGTTTTAAATCCATCTTGTAGAGTTCCGACATCACAGATCTGTAACAAACCCGTTGATCCCGAATCTGTTTGCTGAAGTCCTCCACAAATCGGAACTGAAGATCCTAAAAATCAATATAACCTTTAGATCGAACAAATCGAAGCAGTTTCTCCTTGTCTTGAAAATAATGAAAACGTAAAATGACATGTCGAGGTTTATCTGACTTAGACGAATATGATGGAACTCCGTGAGCCCGATCCAATAACGGTGGTTGGTCAGGAAATACGGTAAGAAATGCATCTTTTAAAAGTTGAGAAAAAAACTTTATAGGGTTGTCAGATTCAACAGCTTCACGAACACCAATAATTCAAATATTCTGCCGTCACATTCTGGATTCTAAGTCAGAGTTTTTAAAAGTCAGAAAGTCCAGTTTTTTCTTCATTGAAGTAATTGTTTCTTCAATTTTCTCCATCTTGAGTTCATTTTGTTGCGTGGATTTTTGAAGATTAGATATAGCCCACTGATGTTCCTTGATAGATGTTTGCATTTTATCGATTAAATCCGCAATTTTCTGGAAATTAATTGAAATTTCAGCGCGAACCAGCTCCGTTATAGAGGTTGAAATTTCCCTTTGAATTAGATCCGATATAGCTTTCAGAGTCAACGGTGGTTCAGTCGGAAGGAGATCGGTACCTTACGGTCTAACTGGAGGTTTGCCATTTTTCCCATTTTTTCTGTTCTTGGACATAGCAGACCTTAAAAGCATCCGAATACCAAAAAGCCCAATTTGTTTCAGATTATTGTAAAAGTCGATGTCTTAATGGTTAGTTAAATATAGCTGATCATAAGAAAAAAAACTCAGAGGTAATGGAGCGAGTCAAGAGCACGACTTCACTCCATGAGCTCTACCGGAAGTCTCTAAAGTTCATTTTCTTACAGGCACTTACAAGGAAAAAAAGAAACAATAGAATTTAATAACTGCAACAAAAATACAAAGAACCAATATGCAAAAGACAAACTTTGCAAATGAAAATCACAAGAGATTCTGTAGATACTGGAAATCCAGAGCAACACACATAAAATGCTGGAGGAACTCAGCAACCAGGCAGCACATATGGAAATGAATAAACAGTCGATGTTTTGGACCGAGGCCTTTCATTGGGACTAGACAGGCAGGTGGTGGGAGAGGAAGGACAAGCTAGAAGATGACAGACAAAGCCAGATGAGTGGGGAATGGGGGAAGCAAGTAGGACGCTGAAGATGATAGGTGGCAAAAGGGCTGGAGAAGGAGGAATCTGACAAGGAGGGGAGTGGATCATGGAAGAAAGGGAAAGAGGAGGGACACCTGGGGGAGGTGATAGGCAGGTGAGGAGAAGTAGTAAGCGACTATAGTGGAGAATTTAAGAGGAGGAAAAAAAATTACCGGAAGTCAGAGAAATTGATATTCATGACATCAAGTTGGAGGCTACCTCGACAGAATATGAGGTGTTGTCCCTCTATCCTCATCATGGCAGAAGAGGAGGTCATGGACCGACATGTTGGAATGGGAAAAGGAATTAAGATGGTTGGTCACTGGGTAATCCCGCATTTTATGGACGGAGCAGAGATGCTCGACAAAGCAGTTACCCAATCTACATCGGGTCTCATCAATGTAGAGGAGGTCACTACAGTAGAGAACCCCAACAGATTCACAAGTACTGTCTCACCTGGAGAGACCGGTGCCCTGAAAGGAGGTGAATAGGCAGGTGTAGCACTTCTGCTTGCAAAGGTAAGTGCCGGGAGGAATACAGCAGGCCAGGCAGCATCTGTAGGAAGAGGTGCAGTTGACGTTTCAGGCCGAGACCCTTCGTCAGGACCCTGCGTTCACCAGCAACTTTGATGTGTGTTGCTTGAATTTCCAGCATCTGCAGAATTCCTGTTGTTTGCCGGGAGGAATATTGTGTGGAGGGATGAATGGACAAGGGAATCGTGGAGGGAGTGATCCCTACAGAAAGTGGAGAGTGAGGGGGACGTGAAGATGGCTTTGGTGGCAGTGTATGCAAATAAAAATAATACTGAGAACATAAGTTGTAAAGAGCTATTGAAAATGAGTCTGTAGGTCATAGAACCAATTCAGAGTTAAGGTGAGTTAAGGTGAGTGAAGTTGTGCACGCCACTTCAGGGGGTAATAGATGATAACTGTTCCTGAGCCTGGTGGTGTGGTACCTAAGACTTCTGTACCTCCTACCCTCAGAGAGCAGCAAGAGAGAGCCCGGCCTGGATGGTGAGCGTCTGTGATGATGGACGCCGATTTCCTGTGGTAGCACTTCACGTAAGTGTACCTAATGGTGGGGAGGGCCTTCCCTGTCATGTACCAGGCTGCATCCACCACTTTCTGGAGCCTTTTCCATTCCTGACCATTACTGTTTCCATACCAGGCTGTGATGCAACCCATTAAGATACTCTCGGACTGTGCATCTACAGAAGTCTGCCAAATTTTTTGGTAATATGCCTAATTCATGTAAACTTCTAAGAAAGTAAAGGTGCTGCCATTGCTTTATAATGACACTTGTATGCTGATCCCAGGACAAATCCTCTGATATGTTAACACCATGGAACTTAAAGCTACTGACCCTCTCCACCTCGGTTCCCCTAATGAGGCCTGCCTCATTGACCTGCATACATACAGTACTTAGACAAGTGCTCAAAGAACTATGATCTACTACAATATGGACAAATTGCCGGAAGGTAGGAACAGGCCAGAAAGCGCCATACTGACTGGAACAGATATGACAGCCCAGAAGACTGCCTGTTGTATATTCTATGGATTAGAATTTACATGCCACTCTGCTAAGCTTGTACCTCATAACAAAGACTGTAAATTCTGACTGGAAGGACATACACCCTATTCAAAATCTATATTAATAATACTACAACCTTGGGTTGTTCTCAGGATCAAGGATGACTACTTGCTCAAACAAGATAAAATCTGCAGACACTGGAAATTCAGGCAACACACGTAAAATGCTGGAGGAACTCAGCAGACCAGGCAGCATTGATGGGGGAGAAAAGTACAGTCGATGTTTTGGGCTGAAACCCCTCAGCAGGACTTGCTCTTTGGTTTTGTGGGCTCTGAGGTGGTTAATGAGACCAACACATGAACAGCAAACTTTTCCACAGATAGAGCAGCTGGTGATGACAACAGGTCTACCCCATCTGATGAACATGTAGCCTTTAGTGTTCTCACCACCATCCCAATGTTCCTTCTCCATTGTGAGCTGTTACAGCACCCATAAGATAAAGACCCTGTCAGTAAAGAGTTACACTGAAACCCTCAAAAAAAATGCACCTCTCCCCTCATCTTGGGCACCACTTCTGCTAAGACAGCTATTAAGGAGGAAATTCACCACTGTCTTTGAAGGGCCAGAACCAGCACATGTTGATTAAGGAAAATGGTGTTTGAAGCTTAAAACTTCAGAAAGCTCATCGTTTATCAGGTAACAGCAATCCCTGCTCTCCTATATGCTTCTGAGATCTGGACTACTGACAACATGATCTCTAAGTGCCAGAAACAAGCTATCATCAGTATTTTAACATTTACTTCATTATAACAGACAGCAGTATCAACACAATGTGTTTCTCCTTCCTCACAACATGAAAAGATCCAATAATTCAGCTAACAAAGCTGCTTGGTGATACAGCATATTCTGCGCAGTTTAATTTCAGTTCAGGCAGAAATAGGATAGTGGTGAACTGCTCTGCATTTAATTCAACATGTTTAGTTAGTCCTTGAACAGTCTTATCAAACCACCTTCCAGATGAGCAGGGCTATTGAAAGAAAGAAATAGTAAACAGGCTTATTTCCACCATATCCTATGGATTTGGATGAGGCAAGATGGACAGCACTTGGACAGGTACATATAAGGACAGTCCAGAGGGATGGGCCAGCTGGGTTGAAGGGCCTGTTTCCATGATGCTCTTCCTGGTCCCAGCAGCAAAGCTTTAAGCAATCACTCTCCTAATCGCCACCTCAGCTTAACAAGAGCTGTCACGTTGTCTACGGGGTTGTTCCCTTCTTGAATCCTCCAGGGTTGGGGTCCCCATTCTGCACCTTCCTCCCTATGATTAAAGAATCATGGCTCCCTTTACACTTCCTCGCCCAGAATAAGGGATCTTTCGGTCCTTGTTATCCTCCCTGGATTTGGGAACTCCACCTCACCACTGCCTTCCCTCCTCTCCTCTTTCCTCACCTCCCTTCCTCACACCAACCCATTCCTCTCTCCTCTATCCCGCCTAACTCCTCCCTCTCCTCCCCTCCCCTACACTCTCCTCGCCCCTCCCGCAGAGAATGATGGACGGTGAACTCCACCGTCTGACCCGCAGGCCCAGTCGTGATCGGGCAACGCGGCCTCCAGTGGGCGGGGATGGGCTCCAGTGCCGGCCGACCCCCGGCTCTCGTCCTCCCCCGGCCCCCACGACCTCACTTACCAACTCATTCTGCCGCCGCTCCAACTTCCCGACCGACCGTCGCCGTCACCGCGTCAGCTACGACCGGGGGGAGGTCAGAGGGCACGGGTTCACCGGCGATGACGCAGAAGCCCTGCTGCGAGAGAGCCGGAAGGCGCGCCGGTCGTGCACAGCAAGAGCCAGCGGTCCTTTCAGTGAATTTAGCGCCGCTGAAGAACAGTAATAAAAACACAAGTGTGTACAGCACAAGAGTTATTTTACTTTTCTGCAGCAAGTGCGATCTGGAGCTCGCTGCTTGGGAGGAGTCAACAGAAACTTTGCAGAGGTAATGGGATCACTACTGACACAGGAACAACGCGGGGCGTCTGCGTGGATCGAGTGGCAAAAGGATAGGTTTGCATTTTCACGGAAGCTTTCAAGCCTTCTAGATGAGACTTCACATCTCAGAAGTGTATTTTTTGAAGTAGTAACTACAGCTAATCTGGGCACAGTCAGCTTCCAAATTTATGACATTGCGATAACGAGGACACAACCTGCACACCATCCTATCATCCATTCTGTTTATGACACCAGATAGGAGCTGCTCATATATGCAATTTGCGGTGAAAAAACGAGAACCTTGACACACAGGAGACACGACACCAAATGAAGTAATTCAACCCGATTTATCTGTAAAGATTGAAGATCTACTACCATTTGTCAGCACTCAGCCCTCAGGATGGTGGAAATGGAGCCAATCAGAGTATTCAAAAGGGAGCAAAAAACATACTGGTGGATAAACTCAGGCCAGGCAATATCTGTAGAGGAAAGTAGAAGCTTGATATTTCCCTTCATCTTTTGCTCCAGATGGCAGCATCTGCAGTCTTCTTGTGCCTCCATTCAAAAGGGAACTGGGTGGGTAATTGAAAGAAAGTGTTACATAGGACTGTGGGGAAGAACATGATAATGTAAGTGGTGACACAGTAAACTGCTGAGGCAGGGATCTCTAGCATCAAACAATCTGCTGAAGGAACTCAGCAGGTCTAGCAGCATCTGTCGGGGGTGGGGGGGAAGAAATCGTTGACATTTTAAGTTCAAGTTGAGTTAAGTCTCATGCACAAACACAGTAAGCAAAAGTTTGATGCAGCGGCATCACGGGCACAGATAATGCACAAAATACAGACTGTGCATTAATTATACAGGACAGTGAAAAAGGAATGAAAAAAAGACTGTTTAGACTGCAAGGTGCTAAAGTATTTAAAAAGACACAGTCAGGCCACAGTGGTGCAAGAGCTGATCCATAATGTTCTATTGCTGATCTAGAGTTAGTGCTGTGCAGTTTGCTTCAAGAACCTGATAGTTGTTGGAACTTTCAAGTTCTTGAACCTGGTGGTGTGGGACTTCATGCTTCTGTAGTGGATGTGACAGGTTAGCTCTTCTCAGAGCTGGGATAGAGCCTTTAGGGCAAAAGACATTTTTTCTGTGCCATAACAATTTTTGTGTTTCTGTCGTATGACTCAAGATGGATAGGATTGCTCATGTGCAATATTGGGCTGGAGTCCAGAGATAGAGGATATAATGCTCGAGCAGTGCTGTAGTTAATAATCAAGGTAAAACACAATTTTAAATGAATAATGTTATCAAAGAATTTCACTTCCTTTAATAATACTGGTGTATTACTTAAACTGAGTGGAGATGTGAATAAGTTCTATTGATCACCAGCCACCATTCGCCCAGTTTGGATTTGCTTTCCAATCAACATACAGATGCAGAGTTGGATATATTCCCTAACCAATGACAGAATAGTGTTTGCTGGCTGATTTGAAGTGTAGTGAACCTTCAGGAATACGAATGAATGAAAGGTGGCAACGCTTAAACATGGATGTGCATTCTCCCCACCCCCACCGCTACAGAGATTGTTTTGGAACTCTGTAACATAGAACATGGCCATTTAGCCCATTGTGTCTCGAGTAGCGTAGCAGACGGCACGACGCTATTACAGCTTGGTGAGTTCCAGAGTTCAATTACAGCGGCATTCTGTACGGAGCCTCTGTACATCCTCCCTATGGAATCGGCCTGCTTTCCCCGGGTGCTCCAGGATCTTCCCGCACTCCAAACATACTGGCTAGGTTAATTGGTCAATGTGAATTGCCCGTGATTAGGTTAGCGTTAATCAAGTTTATCAGGGGTTACAGAGCTCAAAGGGCAAAAGAGCCTACTCTGCAATGTACCAGTAAATAAAATAATAAAGAACACTAGTCAACTTACTCCCAGCTGATGCATTCTGTTTAACTTAATTCAAACTTTCATCTTCCATCACCTCTGCAAACAGTGAATTTTGATTCCCACAGTTTCTCTGTAATCCTTCTGCAAATTAACCCAAAACTGTGGTCTGCAACATACTGTATGTTAACCGGTACAATAAAACTGTCAGGCCAGCAGTGAGTGCAGGAACTGAGGCTAGAGCAATTACATAGGAACTGGATCCCCAGTGAATCAGGAGGGGGACATGGGTACTTGGGATTCAGTGAGTGGAAGGAAGAGCAGTAGCTGGGCCCCCCATGTGTGGAGGGAAGCACAGGGTTCAGCACCTGGTATGCCAGAGCAGCAGATTATTGGAGTTTTACTGTATATGAAAAAACTCCGTTTTATCCAGTCTTTGCACAGCTTCAAACTCATTTAAATCATCTCACAGTCTCACCTATTTCATCAAAAATAAAGCCATTATGGCCAATCTTCTCTCATAATTGAAGTTCTCGGGCTTTGACAGCATCTTCATAATCTTAATAATCTTATAATGGCTCCTGAGCTAACGTAACACAACAAAACCCTGAACTGATTCCACAATCTACAGACTCGGTCTCACTTTCAAGGACTCGACAACAGTCAGTCAGTGGGTGCCGTCCCGAATCCGGGGTTTCGGCTATGCACCTCCATCTTCCTCGATCTTGCAACAGCACCGAGTACAGCTCTCTTCCAGTTTGGCACCTTGGCACCGCCCCGCTGAACTCGAGCCCGAGGCCATGTTGGCCTCCAGCTGCGGCCGCTTCTTCGAGCTCGGCCCTTCCTTAGGCAGAGGCCTTGGGCAGGTCCAGGCACACGGTGCAGCACCCAAGTTCATCGTGTCTCTTCTGACTAGGTGCATCGCATACAATTCGTAGATAGGTGGTGAGGCTTTAATCTCTTCCACAGAAGATGGCCGTTGGCTCACAAGGAGCTCATCTGCCCTTGGCCAGGTCTTGTGTTTTTTTAGTCCCGCTGGGTGTCCTCACACCGTCCTCACCAGACTAAGTCCGGTGGGGGAGCCACCGGACTCTACAACACACGTTCTCATTTTTCTTTATTTTTATTTACACAGTTTTTCTTCTTCTTCACACTGGTTGTTGGTCCGTCTTTGTTGATATATTGTTTATTCATAAATTCTACTATATTTCTTTATTTTCCTGTAAATGCCTTCAAGAAAATGAATCTCAACGAGACTGCACAAAATACTAACGCAAGGAAGAAGTGAGTAAATAAAACAGAAACACTCAGCATTTCAGGCAGCATGGTGGAAAGAGAAACAGAACTAACATTTCCAGTATAATGTCCTTCAACAAAACTAGGAAAGATAAATTTTTTAAAAAGTAATTTAAAATGCAGAGAAGATGATGGAAGGGAAGGATAAGACAAGAGAATATCTGTGGCAGGTTGAGACTGTCAAGTGGGTTGCTGGTTAGATGGTAATCATGCATCTTTGTGTTTTGTGTTGCTAAAGGCAGAGCTGTAGAATGTGCCTAGCCTCTCAGGACGTATCATTGGAGAGAAGCATTTAGCAAAAATCACAAATGAAGGCAACACTCCCAGAGACAGGGCCCAAGTAGTAACACACTCTCATAGATACGGTCGCAGGAAAATTTTGTAGACGTTTACACGGTTGGGGGGGGCTTTAGTGTTCCAATGTTTCTATCATTCATTCTATGGGGTTTCTTGTTTTGTAGATGTCTGGAGAGTAAGAGTTTCGGGTCATACACTGTAAACATTCTCTGATATTAAAATAGAACCACTTGAACCATTTTAGAGAGGCACTGCCCAAACACTCATTTCCAGAAACAGATCATGATTACTAATTACTAATGTGCAAACAGTGACACCCTCCCAGAGAAGGGAGCACAACCAGAGGCGTACTTCAAGGAGGTGGGAGCACAGGTACAATCACAGCGTGTGCAAATACTGGGACAGTTGAAGGAAAGGTGCTCAAGTTTCTGGCGCACTCAGAGTCCACAAATACTGAAACACTCCCTGTAAAAGAAAATACTAGCACACACTTGGGGAGAGTGCAAAAAACGCTGATGCTTTAAGAGAAAATGCACAAGTACTCACGCACTCCCAGACAGCAACAGCAAATATAGACACAATCCCAGATAGAGACCACAATGAGTGACACATTCTTGGAAAGACTGCAAATACTGGCACATTCCCAGTGAGACTGAATGTATGTGTGCATTGCCTCAAGACAGTACACATACACTGACACACTTCAGGAGAGATAGTGTGCAAATATTACAAACTACTACAGTGATCCTGTAAATATTGACACACTGCCAGGAGTAGACCACAAATATTCGCACACGTAGCAGAAGGACTGCAGATACTGACACATCTCGGAGCATGTTTATGAGTAGTGACACACTATTGTGAAGTACTAACATACCCCAGTGACAGTGTTCAATTATTGACACATATCCAAAGCAGAGACAAATACCAACATACTCCCAGAAAGGTGGCACAAATGCTGACACATTTCCACAGTAAGTACCAAAATACAGACCGAGACAGTGTGCAAACGCTCTTGGAGAATAGCACATTTCTGACAAGGAACTGCAAATATTATCATATTTGTGGGTAGACAATGTAAATGTAACTGGCAGAGAGAATTCACAGATACTCCCAGAAGGTGTGCAAAGATGCTGAAAGAGTGCGCATAAATCACACTCATATCCACAACGAAAATATCCTGACACATATCCAGAGGATAGCTATAGATGCCGACATAGTGTGTGTGAATAAATACTGACATTCCTTAAGTGTATGCGTGTATTTGTGAATGCTAATATACTCTCAAACTGCCAGTCGAGTGCTCACACACTCCCAGAATGTGTGCAAATGCTGCAACACTTCTAGAGAAAGTGTGCAAATAGTGACCCATTCCAGGCAACTTCTAATTGCCAGTACGTTTGTAACTGAGAATTTGAAAATACACATGCCTAGCAGTTCAGCTACGTAAAGCCATGTTCTCTTCATTAAGCAATGAAAATGTAAAGAGATTTTTCTCTTCATTAAGCAATGAAAATGTAAAGAGATAGGCAAGTAAGTGGCAGCCTTTCTGCCTTCATGCCCACTCCGCTATTCATTAGGATCATGGCTGATCTCTGACTTCAGTGCTGTTTTCCTGCACCAATACATTCCCTGAGTGTTCCAAATCTATCCATTTCTTCTTGAATATATGAAGTCTCTGAACTTCTTTAGTCCTTGTGAAAAGAGAATGCTGCAAATTCAGTATCTTCTATTGAAGAATTTGCCTCTCATTTCAGTCCTGAATGGCCAGACTTTGTTTGCTCTTAACTCTGTAGTGTATAAACCATGTTTCTGAATCAAACCCATACCCCACCTCCATCCCAGTAATTAATCTGGTAAACCATCATGATACTCCTTGTATCTTGGATATATCTTTCGTTAGGTAGGCAGACAGAGAGACCAGACCTATACATAATATTCCAAGTAGAGTCCCAATAGGACACCGTTCCTGACAGTAAAGGCCAACATATGATTTACCTTCCCAATTGATTGCTTCTCCTTGATGTTGGCTTTCAGAGATTGGTGTATAATGATATCTAAGTTCCTTTGTAAAATATTACACTTTTACTATTTTTTCCTACCAAAGTAAGTAACTGAACATTTTTTTGTAATATATTCTCCAATAGATTTACTCCAGGACTACTCCTATAGTAGAGCTCATCGCATATTAGCTGAAAAAGCTCTCCAGGGCACTTTAAAAATTCCACCTCGCTCACACAAATGTAATCCCAGTTAGTGTTAGTGAAGTTTTAATCACATTTACTGTAACCCCAATGTTCTTACACCACTTGTGATTTGCCTACATATCTGATCCTCTGTCTCTCAGGAGTCGTGCAGTATACCCTCAGAAATACAATCATCCTTTCTAATTTCCAAGTTCTACCCACATTCCTTCTATTGAAGAACATCCTGCTTCATTATTCAGATTCAGGTTTATTTATCACATGCACATCAAAGCATACAGTGAAACACATCATTTGTGTTAACAACCAACACACCTAAGGATGTACTGAGGTCTCCCCGCAAGAGTCACCACGTGTTCCAGCGCCGACATAGCATGCCTACAATGCTTGGCAAAACAACACAGAACACCAAAAATAACAAAGCAAGCTCCTTTCCTCTCTCCCACCGTCCTTCCCATCCATGCACACAGAGTGCCCTCCAACTCCAGGTCAGGCTTCCAGGCTTCAGCCATTGGGCTACTACCTCCGGACTTCCGATCGAACTTTGAGCTCCGATCTTCAGTATCGACCTCCTGAACTAGCTGATGACAGGACCCCGGTGCTCAAACTCTGTTGTAGTGATGGTCTCCTTAATCAAAGTCGAAAGTAAATTTATTATCAAAGTACGTATACAACCCTGAGATTCATTTTCTTGTGGGCATTCACTGTAAGTACTAGAAACACAATAGAATCAATGAAGGTCCAACAGGACTGACAAACAACCAATGTGCAAAAGACAACAGACTGCAAATGCAATAAGTCATTCACTACACAGAAATAGCTCCTCCATGGAGAGAGTTAAGAGCACCAAGTTTCCAGTCATGAGCATAATGAAAGATCTTACATGGTCCCTCAACAACACCTCTTCAGTCAAAAAAGCACAGTAGTGTCTCCACTTCCTGGGGAAATTAAAACAAGCGAGGCTCCCTCCCCCTCATTCTAGCCAGTTTTTACAGGAGCACCGCTGAGAATGACCTGACCGCCATCTCATAAGGGAATTGCAAGGTATCTGACCACAAGTCCCTACAAAGGATTGCGAGGACTGCTGAGACGATCACCGAGGGTATCTCTTCCACCCATCAGAGATCGTGACCAGGAGTGCTGCATTGTCACTGATCCCTTCTACCTGTCCAACAGTCTCTTTGACCCCCTACCATCAGGCAGAAGGTACCGTAGCATTCGGACAAGCGCTGCTAGGATGGGAAACAGCTTTTACCCCCAGGCTGAGAGACTACTGAGCTCCCTGCCACGACCCAGGCCTCATCACATCTGATGCGCCAGTAGCATTATACCGTTTACTTTCTAACTTCACCTTATAATTTGTTAATTTATTTGTGGTAATGCTATTTTTAAAAATTAAAAGTAAAATTTTTTATCAGAGTAAATACAAGTCACCATGTAGAACGCTGAGGTTCTTTTTCCTAAGGGCATACTCAACAAATCTATAGAATAATAACTGTAAGCAGTATCAAAGAAAGAGCAAGAGCATGGAAGATAGCAAACTGTTGAAATGCAACTATAAATAAATAGCAATAAGTAACGAGAGCATGAAATAACAAGGTAAAGAGTCTGTTAAGTGAGATCATTGGCTATGAGAACATCTCAATTGATGAAAGTAATTAACCTCTTTTGTCCAGGAGCCTAATGTTTGAGGGGTAATATCTTCTTGAACTTGGTGGTGTAAATCCTGAGTCACTTGTACCTCTACCTGATGGCAGCAGTGAGAAAAGAACATGTCTGGGTGGTGAGGATCTTTGATGATAGACGCTGCTTTCCTGCAACAGCGTCTCATGTAGATGTGCTCAATGGTTGGGAGGGCTTTACGCATGATGTACTGAGCCAAATCTTTTGTAGGATTTTCCTTTCAAAGGCATTGGCGTTCCCATACCAGGCCATAACTTGGCCAGTCAATACACTTTCCACTGCATCTATAGAAATTTGTCAAGGTTTTTGATCTCATGCTGAATCTCTTCAGCTTTATAAAGAGGTAGAGCTGCTGTCGTGCTTACAGTTATATGATGGGTCCAAGATAGGTCCTCTGAGATAGTGATACTGAGCAATTTAAAGTTACTGACCTTCTCCACCTCCGATCCTTCAAAGAGGACAGGCTCATGGACCTCTGGTTTCCCTCTCCTGAAGTCTGCAATCACATGTTGTGTGTGCGTTATATGCACAGTGTGTGCATCCTGGCCCGGAGGAATGTTTGGTGGCATATGTATGTGCGGCAGGATAACAATAACCTTGAACTTGAAAATCTGAAGTCTTCTTCTTACACCATCACTTAAACCACACATATCCTCATATTCTTATACTCACTAGTACAGTATGTGGCCCCAAAATCGGGTTTATTTATATGCTGTGGAATTTGCTGTCTTGCAACAACAGTGCAGCGCAGAGACATAAGATAATGATAAACGGCAAAATAAATAAATAAACAGAGCACTAAGAGAAATAACAAGGTAGTGCTCATGGTCCTAAATGGACATTGAAGCTTTGGACACTACCTCACTTTTTTTAATATACAGTATTTCTGTTTTTGCACTTATTAAAAATCTATTCAATATACGCAATTGATTTACTTCTTTATCGTATTATTTCTTATTTTATGTATCATTATTTTTTTCTCTCTCTCCTAGATTATGTATTGCATTGAACTGCTGCTGCTAAGGTACCAAATTTCACGTCACATGCCGGTGATAATAAACCTGATTCTGATTCTGATTCAGAAAATCTGATAGCAAGAGAAAGAAGTTGAATCATTGGCTGTGGCTTAAGATGGAATAGAATGTAGGACATTCTTTTCAAGTTTTCAATAATAACATTAAATAAATGTAAGCAATGTAGGTCGATCAGATTTTTCACGATGTAGTGAATAATACAGCAAGGCTGGTTGTTATGCTTTTCAGTGCTGTTCTCTTTAGATCTTCATTCATCGTCTACAGTATTTATTTCTAACTCTTTCCCTCACATCAAAACATTAAACTTGATGAGTGATGTTGATCATATGGCAGGATGAGCTAATATTCTACAAGTATTTATATTGAACTAGAGGCACAAGCAGAGAAGAATATAAATTAAATGTAATTCGATTTGTAATCCAGGGAGCGGGAAGCACAGAATCAAATATCGCTGTGATGATTGTACGTTCTAGTATCAATTGTTAAGCGACAATCAAGTATGAAGTATAACATATTAATGAACCATGAGGAGAATGGTGTGAGGTACAAATGTCAATGTTCCAAAATGCCCAGCAAAACACTTCAGGAAAGAAGTTTGTATCTCAGCAAATCTCGAGCAATGTCAAGGCTATGAGAAAGCTGTATTTGAATATGCTTACTAACAAAGCCTAACAACATTTCCTGTTGGAAGCAAAAGCAGTCAACCCAGATTTATATGTTGGGAGGTGTCATCTGTGTGGTTATTCCCACAATGCAATACTGCCCACATTTCACAAGCATTTCATTACATGGAATCTGTTTTTAATTGTCCCAATGATGTGAAAAGAACTTGAAAGTCTTTTTTTTTAGAAAGTTGAACTTTGATAAGCGAGGAGTTTTTTTTCCTCCCCACTCAGCCTGGAGCTGCTTCAAGAGGGGGTTAGGTCGTGAATCCCGAGCCCTGCAGCATTGATAACGGTGGCTCAATGGGCAGATGTCAGATGATTGTCAGAGAATTAAGCACAACACCTTCAGTGGTGTTTTTAATGATGGCCTGGAAGAGTGTCAGAGTTCTAGATGAGGAGAATCCCATGGCATTTATTCAAAGACATGCATGGTTGCTTTCCGCAGTGATACAGTCAATGTCGACATTTCAACCAACATAACAAGCAAAGGTCCCACAAACCCCACTGTACTCAAAGTGACTATTCCATTTCCCGCTTTACAGTATTTCAAATGAATGTAAACTGCTTGGAGTCAGCCAAAGGTTATGAAAATACATCAGAAGAAATGCATACTTTTCACTTTTAAGACATGTTCAACATTATCGGAAGGAGGTAATTTCATCCAAGTGGCCTTTGCCAGTATTTTGTCCACAATATCTTCTATCCACACCATCTACCCTATCAGCAAGTCCTTCCTTTTCTTCCTCATGAATGTCCCTTGAACTCCCTTAAATTCATCTTTGCTATTCAATTCAGCCTCTCCCTGTGTAATCAATTTCCAGACTTGTCACACTCCCTAGTTTCTCCGGAATTCACTGTTGGATTTAATAATGACGCTCCTACATATCTACCTCCAGATTTAGTCCGCCCACAGGTGGAAACAAGCCTCCCCCTCCATTATCTTTCAGCTCATTCCTCAGCCACCTTTTTTTCCAGAGATTGTGCAAGAGATTTTAATACCTGCAGACACACCAACATGTTTTTTTTAAATGCTAAATGAAAGATAAATGCACAGTTGGCACAAGATGGTGGCTGGAAGTCTCTGTGGCTTATGATAATCTTGTGTTCTACATGCCTCAAATCCTAAGGAATTTCTACAGGAGCACAATTGAGAGCATCCTGACTGGCTGTATCACTGCCTGGTATGGGAACTGTACTTCACTCAGTCGCAGGGCTCTGCAGAGAGTGGTGCGGGCAGCCCAAGGCGTCAGGATGTGAACTACCCACCATTCAGGACATTTGCAGCAACAGGTGCATAAAAAGGGCCCGAAGGACCATTGGGGACCTGAGTCGCCTCAACCACAAACTGTTCCAGCTGCTACCATCTGGGAAGCGGTACCACAGCATTAAAGCCAGGACCAACAGGCTCTGAGGCAGCTTCTTCCACCAGGCCATCAAGCTGATTAATTCACACTGATACAATGTATTTTTAAGCTATACTGACTGTTCTGTTGTATATCTTACCGTACATACTATTTATTACAAATTAGTATAATTTACACATTGCACATTCAGATGGAGACGCAACGTAAAGATTTTTACTCCTCACATATGTGAAGAATGTAAGAAATAGAGACAATTCAATTGAATTGGGGACTAGTCTGAATCTTACCAGAAAGCAAGTCAGAGTGCACTTCCAAGTCAGGTCAATACAGAATGTAAGGTGGGACTGATCTCTGAAGATGCATCTTGATACAGGATTGAATCATTGCAGTCTGCCACTTAAACAAACAATGCTGCTGGTATCAACCAGAAGAAGAAACAGAACAGGGCTACGGCTTTTCTAAAGAAATGGTTCCATTTTCACTGCTGTTTTCACAACTAGTTTAAAAGTGGAGTCACTTCTGTAGTGCAGGAAGTGCATTTTGCACACAGCAAGATACCACGAATAGCCCCATGAGAGTGATTTAATGACCTGATTTATTGCATTATTGATACATGATAAATGTTGCCCACAGGATCACCAACCAGCTGTCCCATCTGGTTATTTTGTCAAATGTCTAAACCAACTCATACATGTCTGGAGAAATGACAGCAACCACCCCACCCCTCCCTACTCCCATTTCTTACAAAGCATCTGGAGAATAAGTGTGAACTTGCTGGAGTCTTATATTCTTATTGTATATAAGACACAATTGCATACATCCAAGGACAATATTTTAATCTTTGACGTGTCTAGCCGTGAGTTGCTTGCAGGTTGATTGAAATGCAGAGGACTGTTACAGCATAAATGTTGAAAAGCTCCTGGTATAACCTACAAAACTCACAGCCTGCAGTCAAGTGGACTTGGAAAAGATGGAACTTCTCTTGTTATGCTGTTTTTGCAAATCAATATCAAGCAGACAGTCTACCCGCCATTCCAGGAAACCTGCAAGCCTGCATCACCTTGCAAGCACTCTGTCTATATCCCCCTCCCAAAAGGAAATGAAATTAAACTAACTCTTTATAATGACCTCCCAGGAGTGACCTGCAAGGTGCAAGATAATGCTTATACATCCAGTGGCAGCCTACAAAAGATGACAGCCACAATCTCCATGCACCCTTGCCTTGCTCTAAGGATATTTTTATTTTCTTCACAAGCCTGAGAAAATCTGCAGATGCTGGAAATCCTAAGCAACGCACACAAAATTCTGGAGGAATTCAGCAGCTGATGAAGGGTCTCAGCCCGAAACGTCGACTGTTGACTCTTTTCTGTAGATGCTGCCTGATCTGCTGAGTTCCTCCAGCAGTTTGGGTCTGTTGCTCTTTTTTTCTGGTTGATGTGGGCATCACTAGTAAGATCAGCATTCAATGCCCATGTGTGATTTTTTCAAGAAGATGGTGGAAAATCAGTATCTCAAACTGTCACTATTAGTGCCATTTTGCTTTGGGTCAACCGAGCAGGTTGCTGGATCACTTCAGAAGCCGTTAAGGGTCAATTCAAAAATGTGGATGAAGACCCTCAAATAGACCAGATTCAGTAGAGGTGGCAAACTTCCTTCTCTGAAGGACATCAGTCAGTTATGACAATTTACTAGTTTCATGGTCGCCATTATTAATACCAATTATTTTAATTCCGAATTGAATTAGTCAACCAATGGTGGATTTGAAACAATGCCTTTGAATCCTTAAATCCAAAGGATTTAAGAATTATGAGTCCAGTAATTTATCATGTTACCATTCCAATGTGTCAAATAGAACACAGAAACAGGTCCTTCAGCCCATCAAGTTCCAACTGACCATCTACCACCCATTTACACTCATTCTGCAATAATTCCACTTTTTACTCTTCCCACATTCTTAACAACTCCCCCCAAATTCTACCTTTCATCTGTAGGGAATACTTACACAGGCCAATTTATGATAAACCTGCACATTTTTGAGGTATGGGAAGTAACTAAAACAGCTGAAGGAAATCCACATGGTCAAAGCGAGAATGTGCAAATTCCACAGAGAGGGCAGGATTGAACCTGGGTCTCTGACATTCTGAGGCAGTTGGATTACTAGTTGTGCTATGGTGCTCCCTACAACTTTAAACCTTTAGTAGTTGGCAGTTTATAGTAACAACCTATTGAGTAAAGCACAGATTTTTCAAACTTTGGTATAACCTGGGGTTCAAGTTGGAAAGTTATGGACCTCCTTCTCATGGGTCTTTTCTGTTTCCTCCAATCCAAACACCAATTAACACCACCCACCTTCCCTTCCAAGTTCCTTCTACCTCTGGACCCGACTTGCTCTCAGTTGTCACTGTTCAATTCACTGCCGCAAATAACCAAGTAATCTCAGCCTTTGGCTAAATTCACAGATGAAATCAGTGGAGTTTTGGCAAGTAAATAGTGACTCATGAGAAAATGGGGTTAAGTTGCATGATCAAATATGATATTGTTGAATGGCAGATCAGGTCCGAAATACTTCTGGGCTGTTCCTGTCCTGATTTCCCATGTTCTTGCCTTCTGAGAAGGAGACCTAATAATGCAACCGAGTAGATTGTACAAAAACAAAGTAAGAGAATGAACATCACCACTCGACATGCAGAGTTGAACAGACAAAAAGGAATCAACTAACAAACAGCATACCAATAGTTCATGAATACTTTAACTGGCACTGACAGGCGATACCATGGGAATTCACAACAGGGTTTTTTTTATCTCTAAACCAGACAGTTAATGCATCTTAATGAGGTTCAGGAAAGGCTTTTGACTGAAGTGCCGAGACCCAGAATGGTTCAACTAGTGCCAATCTTGTATGCCATTTGACTCCATGACATCCCTGCTGTAAAAACTGGGCAGACATTCATAAATTTACACGAATCCCTTTGCTAAGGTGGCACCTGACATACACATTGAAGTAATAAAGGGACTCAGTAGAGGAAGCCATAGAGAGGGATAAAATTTTTAAAAATATATTTGGACAGGCACATGTAGAGGAATCAATTAGAGGGATACAAGCTAAATGCAGACAAATGAAACTTGCTTGGATACACGTCTTGGTCGGCATGGACAAGTTTGGCTGAAGAGCTTCTTTCCATACTGTGTAACTATGGATCTAAGACTATATAATAAGGTCCATGCAGCAAAGCTATTTACACTCATAGGTTAAGCTAGAGTGAAAGTGCACAACAATAAAATTAGAACTAGATTAATTCCTGTTAGAACTAAAAAGCTGGTTTTCACTCCAAGGGTAGTGGGAATCTGGAACTCATTTCCCAAAAATAGCTGTGATTCTTGGTAAAATTGGACAAGGAAGAACTTTTTTGTCCTGTGTGAGGCATTACAGTAGTTAGCACAATCGTTTTACAGCACCAGCTGTAAGCTCAGGGTTTGATTCTCAATGCTGCCTGTAAGGAATTTGTATGCTCTCCCCATGACCACATGGGTTTCTTGCGGGTGCTCCAGTTTCCACCCACATTCCAAAGACGTATGGTTAGAGTTAGAGAGTTGTGGGCATACTATGTTGGGAACGGAAGCGTGCCAGCACAATCCTTGCTTGTTTGATTTAACACTAACAATGCATTTCACCGTATAGTCAATGCACATGTGACAGATAGAGCTAATTCAATCATTTTCTTTTTGTTGAGCCGGGATCATAAAAGTGGCAAGAGACAGGTACTATTTAGATGCCAATCAACAAGTATAAGACTGAGAGGAAGAATTGGCTCATGGAACTGAATGGTCACCCCGAGTTCTGTTCTGGAATATCCAACAAAACTTCATCCAAAATAATCAAGCTGGAAGCCTAGAAACCTGCCTTGTGTGGATACTACATCATCAAGAAGAGAAAGTTAGCCTTATGGAAATAAAACAAGTTCCCTGAATCCATTCCTAACACCAACGTTTGGAAATTTTATCAGAGAAATGTTTGGAATGAATTTGTAGGGCAATATACAATTGGACAAGTGACTCATTAATTGGTGCTGTTGTTAGTATGGCTGATTTAATGAGATGGTATTGAAACCTTAAGGTATTTTTAATGAAGAAAACAAGCAATAAATAGATGAATTATTGTCACTCTCAGTTTGGGAGGAAGATTTCTTCAGTATGCCAAGCATAAATAACATGTTTCCATCTCACTGCTGTCGTGAGCAGAGGAAATAATATTCATCTTCCTTTAATAATTAAGTATGATTTTTTAAATTAGTTTCCTCTGAGCTCACACTTGCAAATCAGGAAATAAACAACTTGTGGCCACAAAGCTGTTGAATTGGTTGTGCTTTGTTTGTTCAAATGATGCAGACATCACTTTTATTTAAGTATATCCATGGTCCACTCTCCTCTCCTTTCAGATTCCTCGTTCTTCAGCCATCTACCTTTTCCACCTATCAATTCCTAGCTTCTCACTTCATTACCCACCCCCCCCCACCTCCCGAATCACCTATCTTCCCCCTCACCTGGCTTCACCTATCACCTTGTAGCTTGTACTTTCCTCTTCCCCCCACCTTTTTATTCTAGCTTCTTCACCCTTCCATTCTAGTCCCGATGAAGGGTCTTGGCCTGAAATGCCGTATATTAATTCCTGACCTGCCAAGTTTGCCAGCATTTTGTGTGTGTTTCTCTGGTGTTTAAGTACATTTACTACCCATTGCCTTTTGAACTGAGAGGTTGTTCAACCATTTCAAAAGGCTGTTAAAAGGGTCTTGAGACAAATATAGCCCAGACACGGTAAGGATGGCAAATTTTAAGGATAGTATAGTGGCCTAGCTAATGGAGCTGTGGTCTCTGGGCTCCAGCAACCTGGATTCGATCCTGACCTCCAGTGCCATCTGTATGTTTGTTCAGCCTGTGATTATATGGGTTTCCTCTTTTGCTCCAGACTCTCCCACATCTCAGACATGATGATTGGAAGGTGATGGAGCCATGGTACATGACCCCGGTGTATGAGCTGTAGAATCTGCGGGGACTGGCAGGAAGACAGAAAAAATAATATAGGATTAGGTGTGAATGGATGATTGATGGTCGGCAGGGACTTTGAGTTGAAAGACCCACTTCCTGCAGACTATTGTTTGTTTCTTTCCCTTTAAATACATCATTGAACCAGAATGGTTTTTACAAAATGGTTATCGTTACTGGGTTTCAATTCCTGATTTATTTAATCATGTGTGCCTTAATTCCCAGGCTGCTGAGGTGGGATTTGACCTCAAGTCTTTGGATCAATAATGCAGAACTTTGCCTGCAAGTCCAGTAACTTAACCACAAGACTAATAATTCCAGCATTCTACAAGCTAATGATCAGGTAGTTATCAAGAGGTGGTTTCCTTAGGCTGAAGAGTAAGTATCTACAAGAAGGAGTCAGCCATTTAGAACAGTGAGGAGGAGAAGTGTCTTCACCCGTACTGTTCTGAGTCTTCAGAACCCTCGGCCTCAGAGGTCGGTGGATGTGGATGAATGTACATTCCATGGTAAGGTCAATAGATTTGAGCAACACACGCAAAATGCTGGAGAAACTCAGCAGGCTAGGCAGCATCTATGGAAAAGAGTAAACAGTCAACATTTCAAGCTGAAACCCTTCATCAGGACTGGAAAAAATGATGAGAAGTCAGGGTAAGAGGGTGTGGGGAGGGGAGGAAGATGTACAAGGTGGTAGATGGTGGGTGAAACCAGGAGAGGGGGAGGGGGTGAAGTAAAGAGCCGAGAAGTTGATTTGTGAAAGAGATAAAGGGTTGGAGGAGGGGGAATCTGATAGGAGAAGGTAGAAGACCATGGAAGAAAGGGAAGGAGGAGGAACAGTAGAGGGAGGTGATGGGCAGGCACGGAGATATGGTGGGAGAAGGAAACAGGAATGAGGAATGGTGAAGGAGACAGTGGGGGGAAGGGGAGGTGGTGCAATAACTGAAAGTTCAAGAACTCTACTTTCATGCCATGTGGTTGGAGGTTACCCAGACGGAATATAGGATGTTGCTCCTCCAACCTGAGTGTGGCCTCATCACAGCAGTAGAGGAGGCAGTGGACTAACATGGGAATGGGAATGGAGAGTAGCATTGAAATAGATTTGAGATACTCGGGTGGAGGAATGGCCATGATCCTGCTGAACAAAAGGAAAGCATCAAGGGATCCTACTTCTTATGCATTTAAAATACTGCTTTCTGTATGATCCCACCAGTTAGCTGAACTCTTGAGTGAGCCAGGATCACTAGATTGTACAGTCATCAAAGGTAAAAATGTCCCAAATCACCTGCTCAAGGCAACTCGGAAGGATTTGAAAAGACTTCAGATCAAACCTTCCCAAGTAAAACAAATTAGCAGCTGGGCTTTCCTGATGCTTTGCTTTGAGCTTTACTTGGGTCAAAACATACCTCAACGCAAACGATAGTCTGCTGATTGTCAATAAGTAGTAATTGAACAATTGTGTGCAACACTCCTGCGCTATTGCTCAATATAAAGGGATCAAGCAAGATGGCTACACAGAATCAACATATATATCATTCTTGGTGTAATTGAATGACTAATCAGGCTCAAAGTGCTGATTGACCAGCTCCTGTGTGTATCCTTTAATCAATTTTCATGAGCTTTCTCAGAACTAATAGAACATATTGCAACAATTTGTATTTTTATCATTCATTTAACATTGTAAAATGCTTAAGGGCACATCAGAGGAATGCTCCCAAATATGTAACTTATTAAGAGGCATGGAGACAAAGAGTATGCTCAAGGAGGGGCAGGGGATAGAGAGGCAGATCAGTAAAGTTTTAGCTTCTTATGTTTTGAATATTGAGTGAATCAAGGGATGAAGTAAAAATAAGCCCTGGCAGTAAACAGCAGATCAGGGATGAAGGGTCAGATGGCCTGTTCCTATTTCAATCATGCCATCTAAAGGTAGACCACTAAGGTTGAGTGCAGTGTATTTGAGAATATGACCTGAATCGTCCCCATATTTTTTGTGTGAAATTGTACTTGATTGTCTGAATAATAATGTTGTAGAATTGAGATAAATAGTCATGTCAAAGGAATGAGATAGACGCTGTTTATTATTGTTGATTGAAGTCTATTACAAATGTACAGGATGATTATTTACATTGCTCTGCAGTTGCTTAGTCAGTGTGCAGGAATCACCACTTGACAGCAACATAGACCTTGCATTGGGGTGGTGATTAATAATTTCCAACATCATAAGCTTTGGAAATCCAAATCTGGGGTATCCTAATGCCTGGCAACCATGATCCCGGGTCTCAGAGTTCAGACAGCAGTGTGCTGTACGGCAAGACCATGGTGAATAGTAGAGCAGCTTTGTCCTGTCCCCATGTTCCCATGCAGAAAGTCCTCACACTGGAAAATACGTGGGAAAGGGGAAGGGGTCTGAGTTAGAACTTCTGAATTTCCTCCAACCATCAGATCCCTAATCACTTTTTCCTTAGATCAATTAAAACATTTATATCAACCACCAGCCTAACACACACACACAAAAGCTGCTGGAAATATTTAGCAGAGTCAGAAATCTGAATTGAAAACAGGAATCAATCAATTGAACTCTCATGACCTCAGCATTATGATCCTCTCCACAGAGGGTGTACAACCGGCAAATTTCTTTTTTTTTTGTGCCAACTTGATTTTTGTGGCAGGATAAAGTGACCATAAAATCATATAAAAAATTCTGTACCTCCAATTCCTGATTTGAAAGCCCTTCAATACCTAAAAAATATTTGAAATGAAAGATCTACTTCACCTGGATTTTCAACTTTCATCAGTGAGGGCATTGAGTGTAGGAATTATGTTGCAGACGAGAGTTGCAGATGAGAGTAGCAGACACCAACAGAATCAACAAACTTATTCGGAAGGCCAGTGATGTTGTGGGGATGGAACTGGACTCTCTCACAGTGGTGTCTGAAAAGAGGATGCTATCTAAGTTGCATGCCATCTTGGTCAATGTCTCCCATCCACTACATAATGTACTGGGTAGGCACAGGAGTACATTCAGCCAGAGACTCATTCCACCGAGATGCAGCACAGAGCATCATAGGAAGTCATTCCTACCTGTGGCCATCAAACTTTACAACTCCTCCCTTGGAGGGTCAGTCACCTTGAGCCAATAGGCTGGTCCTGGACTTATTTCATAATTTACTGGCATAATTTACATATTGCTATTTAACTATTTATGGTTCTATCACTATTTATTATCTATGGTGCAACTGTAACAAAAACCAATTTCCCTCGGGATCAATAAAGTATGACTATGACTATGACTATAAGACATCGGCAAGGCCACGCTTGGAGAATTAGTTTTGGTCACCCTGTTATAGGAAAGATGTTATTAAACCAGAAGGAGTGGGAGAAAAGATGTACCAGGATGTTGCCTGGACTAAGGTATCTGGATCAAACAATGAGAGGTTGCGTAGACTTAGACTTCATTGCCTGGAATGAAGTAGATTGAGGGGTGATCTGATAAAGGTAATTAAAGTCATAAGGGGCATAAACACAATGAAAGTATGTCATCATTTGTCCAGAGAGGGGTTAGAAAAAGAAGGCAGCATAGGTTTATGATCATAGGTGAGAAATTTAAAAGGGGTATCTTCACGCAAAAGGGTGGCGTATATTTGGAATGGGCTAACAGGAATGGCAGTTGAGGCAGGCGCGTTCGCAATATTTAAAAGCCACCGAGGTAAGTGCCTGGACTGGAGAGGTCTGGACGACTATAGGCCAAACACAGGCAGCTGGGACTTCCTCACTGGGCAACACAGTCAGCACGGGTGAGTTGGGCCGAAAGGCCCGTTTCCATGCTGCATGACTTTTGATCGAAGAATAAGCGGGGTCTGAATGCACAGATGAGAAGTCAGAAGCTTGAACAATGAGTGGATCACGTGATGTGGGAGAGGATGGGAAAGTAGAAGTGGCACAATAATCAGCCATGATGCTGCGAATGATGAAATTCTGTAAGGACAAATTCTCCACCGCTGCTCCTAATTCTTATGATCTTACCTTCAAATGAAACGTAGCTGCTGATAATCACACAGCTATGCTCATCAGAGGCTCTGTCTGACTGTACTAACATGTTGCATGTTTTGCCTGAAGTAAAAATTTGAAGGAATTCAGTTTTATTTAAGGGCTTATTTTGATTATTGTAAACAAACCATTCACTTGTCCTGATGTTGTATGTAAGTTTTCTGTTACGACATGCACCCGGCCGCGCCAGCCTTCGGGGTTTTGACACTCTAATTCTTCGGGATATGTATAGCTGGCGCGGCCCCTTTAAAGCTTCAGGCCCGCCCTGCCATGTTTTGGCCAGGATTTTAATATTTAAAGAGCACCTGAACTGAGGTTCCGTGCTCAATCATCAGCTCAACTTTGGATTCTCGTCCAGCATCTAGTTTAGAACCTTTTCCTCGTTTTAGTCCTGTATCGTGTCTCGGTTCTAGTCTTGGATACTCCAGCACTTGGGTCCCAACCGTCCTCGCCTGGGTCTCCCATCACATTTTCTCTGATGTTCTGGTCAAAATTTACACCTATATAAACTATCTGCTCATTATCGTGGTGCTGTTTCTGAGATCTTACTTTTTAAATGGCCCACCACGTTTCCAACACTACAACGGTGTAACACACATCAAAGTTGCTGGTGAACGCAGCGGGCCAGGCAGCATCGCTAGGAAGAGGTACAGTCGACGTTTCAGGCCAAGATCCTTCGTCAGGACTAACTGAAAGAAGAGCTAGTAAGAGATTTGAAAGTGGGAGGGGGAGGGGAGATCCGAAATGATAGGAGAAGACAGGAGGGGGAGGGATGGAGCCAAGAGCTGGACAGGTAATTGGCAAAAGGGATATGAGAGGATCATGGGACAGGAGGCCCAGGGAGAAAGAAAAGGGGGAGGGGGGAAACCCAGAGGATGGGCAAGGGGTATAGTCAGAGGGACAGAGGGAGAAAAAGGAGAGAGAGAGAGAAAAAATGTGTGTATATAAATAAATAACGGATGGGGTACGAGGGGGAGGTGGGGCATTAGCGGAAGTTAGAGAAGTCAATGTTCATGCCATCAGGTTGGAGGCTACCCAGATGGAATATAAGGTGTCGTTCCTCCAACCTGAGTGTGGCTTCATCTTTACAGTAGAGGAGGCCGTGGATAGACATATCCGAATGGGAATGGGATGTGGAATTAAAATGTGTAGCCACTGGGAGATCCAGCTTTCTCTGGCGGACAGAGCGTAGGTGCTTAGCAAAACAATCTCCCAGTCTGCGTTGGGTCTCGCTAGTATATAGAAGGCCACATCGGGAGCACCGGACGCAGTATATCACCCCAGCCTACTCACAGGTGAAGTGTCGCCTCACCTGGAAGGACTGTATACAACGGTGTGTATACTTCCAAAGGTAATTCTTGATAACCCTAATGCATTCTGGGAGCATGAAAGAAATGCAGCTCTGCCTCCTTTACGCTTTATTTCCATGATTTAATTGATGGTAAATTATGATATTGAAATAAATTGCATTATAGAGCATTGTTACTTGCTGAGATCATAGTAGAAAATTGTTCAGGAGGAGGGATCCCAGGAATGAAAGAGTTATCTTATGAGTGTTTGATGGCGCTGGGCCTGTACTCACTGGAGCTAAGAAAAATGGGGTGCGGGTATCTCATTGAAACCTATCTGATATGGAAAGACCAAGATAGAGTGAATGTGGAGAGGATGTTTCCAATACTGGAAGAGTCTCGAACCAGAGGGCACAGCCTCAGAATACAAAGGTAGCTCTGTAACAAAGATGAGGAGGAATTTCTTTAGTAAGACAGTGGTGAATCTGTGCAATTCATTGCCATAGACAGTTGTGGAGCCCAAGTCATTGGGCATATTTAAATTGGAGTTTGCTAGTTCCTTGATTGGTAAGGGGATTAAAGGCTACAGGGAGAAGGCAGGAGCATAGAGTTGAGAGGGGTAATAAATCAGACATGATTGAATAGCAGCCTGATATGATGGGCCAAATGGCCTTTACGGTGTTATGAATGAGAATGGCAGTGTGTGTTAGTAGTGTGTGTATGCATTGGAAAAGAGTGATGTGCAAATGAGAAATCTTGATGTGGCATCTCATTGTAGGCACTGGAGCTTTTGTACCAGTGTGTTAGAAGTTGTAAATTGCTGTATTGAGATAATGAATTAGAATGACATGTTGCAATGTACAGGAGTTACAAGTTGTTGTCATACGTTGCAGCAGCAATATGCAGCACCCCAGGGTGTTGACACAACTGCTAAAAATTATACCACAGTTCACAAGTTAAGTCTCTGTCAAAGCTGGAAATTGAGATGAGGTACTTCACTGCAGGGAGCGAGAAAAACTTTGACACTTTACTCCATTTCGCAATTCAGTTCTTAATAAATCAGTGCCTGACTTCCCCTGGGTTGTGTTTAGTCGGATTCAAGTGTCATCAGGAGGGCTACTTGTGTCCAACAAGACCCTCTTGCTCAACTAGAAACTCAGTTTTTTTTTCGAAAATATCATACCTATTCAAGTTCAGGTTCAGGTCAGTCACAGCATTTCTCATGAATGTCCCAGAGCGTTCCACCCTGTGAGGCAGAGAATATTGTCTCTCAGCTTTATCACTGTGTTGTTCACAGACTGCTGCTGCCTTATCTGCTCTCTCTCTGCCTAATGTTTCTGTTTCTCTGTCCTTCTCTCTAGCCTCCTTCATGGGTCCTTTCTCTGAATTTCCTGGCTGAAGTGGAATAGCAAAGTAAGGTGTATAGGAAGCTTTCAGCTTCAGGGCAAGCACGGCTCTCATTGTCCCCCACACTTCCATGATATTAATGGATACAGAGAAGACGTTTACAACCACTGGTTCCCACAACAGAGTTGGTCAGATTGATTTTATCAAGGTCATCCTCGCAACTGGAAAAGTGACAAGCTAGTGCGCAGTGTTGATCAGATTTACCACAAAGCATAAAACCTTACCTAATATAGTCATAGAAAAGTACAGTGGAGAAGCTGGCTCTTCAGCCCATTTAGTCCATGCCAAATTATGTAGACTGCCTACTCCCATCGACCATAGACCTTCACATCCTTACCATCCATGTACCTAACCAAACTTCTCTTAAATGTTAAAGTCGAGCTTGCACACACCATTTGCACTGGCCGTTTGTTCCACACTCTCACCACCCTCTGAGTGAAGGAGTTTCCCCTCATGTTCCCTTCAACTTTTCACCTTTTACCCTTAACCTCTAGCTATAGTCGCACCCAACCTCAGAGGAAAAATCCTGCTTGCATATACCCTCTCTATACCCCTCATAATTTGCTATGCCTCTATCAAGTCGCCTCTCAGTCATCTACATTCCAAGGAATAAAGTCCTAACCTATTCAATCTTTCCTTATAACTCAGGACCCCCAGACCTGGCAACCTCCTTGCAAATTTTCTCTGTACTCTTTCAACCTTATTTACATTTTTCCTGTAGGCAGGTGACCAAAACTTCAATATCCTTATGTGTTTTCCATTTTACATGGTTCACTCTGTTCCAACTCTTTATATAATTATGTGGTTTTTGTCAGTTTTTTTAGTCTTGGTTTGTCTTGTGTTTCTGTGATATCATTCTGGAGGAACATTGTATCATTTCTTAATGCATGCATTACTAAATGACAATAAAGAGGACTGCGTGTCCTCATAATCTAAAAAAACCCTACTCTCTCATCATTACAATTTCTTCTGTATCGTTTAGAGAAGGAGGCCCCTTGTCTACCATTGAGTCCATGGTAAGTCACATTCCCCCACTAATTGTTGCTTATCCTGTTTTTCCTACAGTTCCGTCAACAGCACTATGTCCCCCTATAGTGATTCCAGCCTTCACCTACACACTAGGGGCAATTTAAAGCAGCTAATTAATCTATCTGCACACACTTGAAATTTGGGAGTACCCAGCAAAGAGTGACACTGCCACAAGGAGTGCCCATGACTCCAACAAATTGAGTGGAGGATTGAACCAGGATCACTGGGGCTGTGAGACAGCAGCTTTAATAGTGCTGCTAATTCTTTCCCTCCAGACTGACCATCAAAGCTACCTTTCACTCCAATCTGCAGTCACCAACCATCCCTTTTAATGACGTCCCCCCCAGGACTTACAGCGCTCTGGGCATCGGAGTTTGAAGATAATTTCCGACACCGTCTGTAAGAAGTTTGTACGTCCTTCCCGTGAGATCGTGGATTTCCTGCCATTTTCCAAAGATGGTCAATATGCTAAATGGCCATTGTTAATTTCCCGTAATTAGGTTAGGATTAAAAAATAAACACAATACAGTCTGCAGATATTGGATATCCAAAGCAACACACACACACACACACACACACACACACACACACACACACAATGCCGGAGGAACTCAGCAGGTCAGGCAGCATCGATGGAGATTAGTAGATAGTCCACGTTTCAGGCCAAAGCCCTTCTTCAGGACTGAGAAAGAAGTTGAGGGAGATACTAGAATAAAAAGGTCGGGGTGGGGTGGGAAGGAGGCTAGCTGAAAGATGATAGATGAAGCCAGGTAAGTGGGAAAGGTCAAGGGCTGGAGAAGAGTGAGTAAGTAAGTAGGTAGGTTGCTGGGTGGTGCAGGAGGGCATGTTCTGCTCTGTATCTCTAAATAGAAGATAAGTAAAATATGTTTAAGAAGAAGCTGGATAAACATAAATGAAAAGGAACAGATAAATCATCTCGTGGGATAGTGTTGAGAGGAAGTTTGAGTGAGAGGAATAACTACCAGCAGAGGCCCAAAGAACTGAAAGGCTTGGATCGATGCTGTCAATGTCTAACTGACCTTGGCAGTCAAGACTTGTACAGCACAACCTGGAGAACGAGCTGCTTGTTGTTCAGGTTCTGGTCAGGAAAGAAGCTTATAAATTCTAGAAACTAACTGAAATAAAGGAAAGGAACATAAAAGATATTGAAAACAGCCATGTTTAGAAGGATTTGACTGTAAAGGGTGAAGGGAAATTATCATAAAGGCAGGATTAGAATTATTTCTCAGCCCAAAAATAGAACTGCGGCAGGCTTTGAAACTGGAGGAATGCCTCTAAATTCAAAACAGTTGTGGAACAACTTAGAACTAGAATGTCCATAAGACCATAAGACAAAGGAGCAGAAGTCGGCCATTCAGCCCATCGAGTCTGCTCCGCCATTTTATCATGAGCTGATCCATTTTCTTCTATTTAGTTCCACTCCCCCGCCTTCTCACCATAACCTTTGATGCCCTGGCTACTCAGATACCTATCAATCTCTGCCTTAAACACACCCAATGGCTTGGCCTCCACTGCTGCCCGTGGCAACAAATTCCATAGATTCACCACCCTCTGACTAAAAAAATTTCTTCGCTTTTCTGTTCTGAATGGGCGCCCTTCAATCCTTAAGTCATGCCCTCTCGTACTAGACTCCCCCATCATGGGAAACAACTTTGCCACATCCACTCTGCCCATGCCTTTCAACATTCGAAATGTTTCTGTGAGGTCTCCTCTCATTCTTCTAAACTCCAAGGAATACAGTCCAAGAGCGGACAAACGTTCCTCATATGTTAACCCTCTCATTCCCGGAATCATTCTAGTGAATCTTCTCTGTACCCTCTGCAACGTCAGCACATCCTTTCTTAAATAAGGAGACCAAAACTGCCCACAGTACTCCAAGTGAGGTCTCACCAGCGCCTTATAGAGCCTCAACATCACATCCCTGCTCCTATACTCTATTCCTCTAGAAATGAATGTCAACATTGCATTCACCTTCTTCACTACTGACTCAACCTGGAGGTTAACTTTAAGGGTATCCTGTACGAGGACTCCCAAGTCCCGTTGCATCTCAGAACTTTGAATTCTTTCCCCATTTAAATAGTAGTCTGCCTGTTTATTTTTTCTGCCAAAGTGCATAACCATACACTTTCCAACATTGTACTTCATTTGCCACTTCTCTGCCCATTCTTCCAATCTATCCAAGTCTCTCTGCAGACTCTCCGTTTCCTCAGCACTACCAGCCTCTCCACCTATCTTCGTATCGTCAGCAAACTTAGCCACTAAGTCTATTCCATAACCCAAATCATTGATGTACAATGTAAAAAGAAGCGGCCCCAACACTGATCGCTGTGGAACACCACTGGTAACCAGCAGCCAACCAGAATAGGATCCCTTTATTCCTACTCTCTGTTTCCTGCCAATCAGCCAATGCTCTATCCACGTATGTAACTTTCCCATAATTCCATGGGCTCTTATCTTGTTAAGTATTAGCCTCACGTGTGGCACCTTGTCAAAGGCCTTCTGAAAATCCAAATATACAACATCCACTACATCTCCCTTGTCTAGCCTACTGGTGTGTTACAAGTTTAGTTGTCATTCAACCACACACATGAATACAGCCAAATGAAACAGTGTTTTTCTGGGGCCAAGATGCAAAACACAGTACCAACAGTCACACACAGCACATAAAGCAGATACAGTTACGATATGAGAAATGCATACCGTCGCAAGATATATAGCCCAAGTCCCTAAGTACCATGGCCTGTAAATTGATGGTGCAAAGGCACATTGTTCTGGAGCCACGTTTCTGCAAGATCAAGACCATAACAGTCTTCACCACATGCTAGTGCAGCCGCAGATGAAAGCAATCCAGTTTATCATCCACCATGTGAACACTGAGGTAATTGAGGTTTGTTCAGCATATAATCAAGGGCTGATACAGGGGAAGGATTGGTAATGGAAGGTGACCAGATTTATTTCAAAGTTGAAAGTTCAAAGTAAGTTTACTTTCAAAATATGTATGCTACCATGAGATTCATTTTCTTGCAGGCATTCATAGAACAGAGAAGTACAATAGAATCAATGAAATCTACAAAGGCTGGCAAACAACTAATGTGCAAAAGAAGACAGACTGTGAAAATAAAAGAAATAAAAATTACTCAGAACATGGGTTGTAAAGTCTTTGAAAGTGAGTCCATCGGTTGTGAAATCACTTCAGAGTTGAGTGAAGTTATCCACTCAAGTTCAGAAGCTTGATGTTTGAAGGGTAATAACTGTTCCTGAATAACAGATAGCAATAAAGGATCTGATGAGGTAACAAAAAATCAAGAGCTGCAATGGACAACATACAAGAACTCAGCAGGTCAGGCAGAATCTATGGAGGGAAATATACAGTCAGTGTTTTGGGGTGAGACCTTTCATCTGGACTAAAAGGAAATGGGGAGAGAGGCAGTATGGAAAAGTGGTGGGAAGGGGAGTTCTGTTTCCATTCAAAATAAGTGGGAGTGTGGAAACAGGACCTGATCTAGTTATACTAGGAAAAAAGTGCTCTTCACACAACTGCTAATGGACCCCATCAAAAGCTTAAACAAAAATTAACATTTATGGGCTTTATGATCTTAGGATGTCCCCACAACAGAAAATACTAATACTTATACAGTGTATAGTTGAAGTGAACCACGAGTCAGGGCAGATTTTTGCATCTAATGTGGAGAATCGCCATTGTAGCAGATCAGTCAAACTTAGAAGGAAATGTGATCACAAAATTTTGATTAACTATGAGAGCATTTGACTGTCAATAGCAGACAATTCTCAATAGACTGAGAGATAAACAATAATAAGTGGGATAATTTGCATTTATTTTGAGGAAAGAGCAGACATTTTTAAAGCAGTAATACTAAACATGGTCAATTGCAGACCTGGCAAGTATTTTCAGCAGTTTTCAGTTTACTTCAGACCAAAACTAATCTATGCAAAATGGCAAAGGAGAGAAATTTTGCAATAGAAGGATGTGCTGACAAAAAGCGAGAAGCTTTCAAAAAGAGAGCATCGGATGTGCAGTTAGCAAAGGGGTTTAGGCTAAGAGACCCTTTATTATAAATGCACCAAGGTACTCTTTCATTAAGCGGAATAGGATATCAGAATAGAAAATCAAAGAGCAGCCTAAAGCACGAGAAGGAGCCAGCAAGAGGGTTAGAGATGAATTTCTCCAGCAAGCATCAATTACGTATTTGATTTAGAATCAAAATGATAAAGCAAATCCTACAGGGGGTGATAAAGCTTTTAGTGAAGCAATGGAAAATTAAAGAAAAAAAATAAATGATTTAATGATTACTGTTCAGAAGTGCTCACTAAGGTGAAAAACAGAGACTCAGTTTCCACAGAGAATTCTCCAGTGTATTTTAAAACCAGTGTGAAGGAGAAACATGTTTGATTAAAGGAATTGAAAATAATAAATCCTCTGAGACAAATGGGAAATACAGAACTGAGCAGAAGTTTTAGGCAGATATATATATAGCTAGGGCGCCTAAGACTTTTGCACAGTACTGTATAGTAGTTTTTTGTATTGCACTGTACCGCTGCCACAAAAATAAATTAATGACATACATGAGTGATGTCAAACCTGATTCTGATATGGGACTCTGTTGTGGCCTGGAAGTAGGAAGGGGGCAAGGAGAGGAGGATTGTGGTTGGGAAAAGGGGAAGGGAGCGGGATAAAACAGAGAGACATTCTGTAACAATCAATAAATCAATTGTTTAGAATCCAATGTCCTCGCCTGGTGTCTCAGGGCTGGAAGTGTCTGCACCTGCGCCATCCCCATCCCTGGCACTCCTCTGCCACCTGTCCCACACCCCTCCCACTGCTCACCACCCTCGCCATTCCCAGCTCCCTTTGCTCCCGCCAGATTTACAAACTCGCTCTCCATTCCACATTGACAAATACAGGACAGTGCAAAAGCCTTTTAGGCACCCTAGCTATACCATATATCTGTGCCTAAGACTTTTACACAGTACTTCTGGTTCCTGGGTGATTCAAAGGGCGAAAAGGAATGTCTTGAAACAATGGTGCAAAAGAGCGGTGCAGTGTTTTCACACAACTGACACAATCAATGGAACGTGACAAGCAACCGGCAGCACATTACAAGAGTGGTTGCATATTAAATAGATGCATGCAATAGAAAGGACTTTGGGACATTCTGAGATTGAAATAAATGCTGTAGGAATGCAAGCTATGCTTTTTATAGGCATCATGTCAGAATTTAAATGGAAAGAAATATTTACCAAACTTCCACAATATGTTGGTCTGAAAGCCCATATCTAAGCAGCCAGCTCTGACTCCTCTGGGTGAGTTAATATTGAATTAGACCTGCCCAGTTGTGTGTCTTAACCCAAAAGTTTGAAAGATGTTGAGGAGATGCCATGTGAAAAATGAAAGCAACAAACCACACAGTCTCAGGAATAAAGTCAGAATGGAGGAATAGTCAAGTGTTGGAAAACTGTGAGAGATGTGGCATAAGTACAGGGAGGCACCGGATGTTGTGTTTTTGCAGTCATTTTAAGTAATGTAAACCATGCAGATTAGCATTTGTCAGCTTGTAGACAACTACAACTGCTGTTTATATCATCATTTCCAACATGGTAAACTATATAAAGCAAAAGCTTAATCTGATGGAATTTCAGACCAAGCTATTCAATTGACGAAAATTTGATTTCATTTTTATTGAGTAATAATGGATCAGGTTTGCACACTTCTGAAAGGGAATTGAATACAATCCTGCAAAGATTAAAAATTATGCAGATTTTGGGAAAGGTTCAGGGGAGTGGGAAACTACATGATTTTTCTTCGAAAGAACCAGCACAGAATACACGGGTTAAAAAGGCCTCCTCCTTTGCTGTGCTTTTCTGTGATTGCCAAAAATTTTGGTCAAAGCAGGAGCTTTAACGAAAGAAAGAGATGCAGAGGACCAGAAAGATTTATGAAAGGAATATGAGAGAGCTCTAGGCAGACATAACTCACAGAAAGATTTAAGATCCTAGGCAGGAAATTAGTAAAGGAAGTAAAATAAAGTGTAGCATATTGGATAAAACAGTACATAATGTGGATTTACAGTGAAGGATATTAAGTTGGAGAGGGAACTGAATAAACATCACTACCGATGAAGAAACAAGGACAGATAAATTGACAAATAGCCAGAAGACAGCGCAAAGGAATGTAAACTAACAGGGTGATGCTGAAGGGTTATAATGCGAGTCCAGATCATATTTTCTGTAGGGTGCACAGATTTAATCACTGCATTTCAAAAATGTCTGTGTTGGAGAAGGTAAGGCAAAGTTCAGCAAAATTGACCCAAAGTCTAAAGAGAGTATTCTTTGAGGAAGAATAAGAGATAATTAACTCCTGCAGACTGAAAAGAAGTTCCTCAATTAAGTTTTAAATTACTTTTAATCCAAATGCTAGAGTTTAGGCTAAAGTTCAATAATTCAAAATGATTTCATATATTGAAAACTTAAATTTAAGTTAGTGGGAAATATATTTAAGACAGATATTAAGGAAAATATTGTTTGGAAAGTATAATGAATGTTTTTAGAGAAACCAAAGCTGTAAATATTATTTACATTGCTGTCAATTTTCTTTTTTGTCTTTCCTTTCAGAACCAGCTTCAGCATCCTTCTACCACCAGTGTTCCCATTGATGGGAAGCAGAAAGTTCAAATTTAAGATGATTGGTAGAAGGATGGGAAATTAAATAAGGTAAAGTTTTCTTGTGTAAATAGCTGTCCCTCATTGTGACTCAGCTAGGCTCCTGATATGTGCATTTATCACAAACATTTTCTATTTTCTGCATGGAATACTCCTGCCTTCATGGCCTGCAATAATAAAGCTCAGCTTTAATAGGACTAAATTTATGCTGTCTTCTCCACAGTCTCAGAACATTCTCCTGGGTCTTTCAACCTGGCTTCCCTGAACTAACTCAAATGACAACAAATCATATTTAACTTTTACTATTAGTCCCAACTTATTCCAGCATGAACCCTATGCTATATAATGAAATGCAGTAAATAATTAAATACTTTTATGTGCAACATTTATTAAATAGTTCCACAGTTTTTTGAAATCAATCTTACACTGTTTGTGATTATTTTTACTTTCCCTTTGAAAACACCCCTTTTAAGAAAGCAGCTATTCATCATCAGACCTTTCAGTTAATTTTACATGGCAATAAATTGAATGCAGCTTTAAATTCATTCTTTTAAGCAAAGGCTCACTGAAATTCCAAAAATCAATTCTATAGAATCTTTGTAATTTGATAACAGATATTAATTAATACAATAAAAGTCAATTATTTTGCAACTAATTACTGAAACTTGTAAATGATTTTTAAAGCATTTATCTTTCTTATTGATTTATTTGGTTATTTATATGTGGAAATAATGTGTGGATCTGGTTGTTTTTTGCAGCAACGTAGTTGGGAAGTGAACCAGTTGTTTCAGCACTCCAAACTTTTTTTTCATACTTATTTACCTTAATTATATTGAAATATCTATGGAATTCAATTGATATTTTATGCAAAGTGTTAATGTATACCGGCTGTAGAAATAGTGAAACCATCACCCCTCCCTCTCTCTTCCAGTAAGAATTGCCAATGGGTCATTTCTCCTCTCCTAACTTCCATTGTATCATAAGCATTCACTTTGTTACTTTCTGCTCTCACACCCCCCACCACCATACCCCTCCCTTCCCCTCTGCAATCCCTCCCTTGTAACTGAAAAGATGTTTGATCGGTATTGATTAATAGTCATCAACCTAAAACATAATTCCATTCCATTTCATTCTCCACAGACGCTGCCTGATCTGTTGTGTGTTTCCAGGATTTTTAAACAGCTTTCCTGCATCTATTTTATTTTGCTTTTTATGTTCTAATCCAGATTCTGGGCTTCATTCTACTTCATCATACTTACTTTAACCCTATCTGTTATTATCTCTTCTTTGTCACACATATCCAACTTCCTTTTCAATGTATCCATAGTTTCTGCCTCAACTATTCCTAATGGGAACGAGTTCCCTATTTGACTGTTCTCTGGGTGAAGAAAATACTTTTGAATTGTTTATTGAATTTACTAATCTTATATTTATAACCTCAGGGTTTGGCTTCTTGCAAGAACTAGAACATCTCCCCTTCAATCCTTTTGAGTGTTATTTTAATCTTTTGGCTCACCCCCTGCTTACTCTCTGACAGAGATTTGAATTGTTTATGATTTAACTGGACATTTAGAATGGGATATTTTAGAATCAAGCATAAGAAAAACTGTTGATGCTCAAAGAAAATATTGGAAATAAACACAAAATTGACCTGAACCATTACTTCTGTTTCTTTCTCTACACAGGCTGCCCGACCTGCTGAGTATTTCCAGCACTTTCTGGCCTTCTTTGAGGACTCATAGAGATAGAGTGAGAAATAGGTAAAAGAATGTCTGAATTTGATGTCCTGTAGAGTTAATGAAACTCTCAATAAAACACAAGAGGGACTTTGCTCAGCAAACACAATATATTTATATCTCAACATTTGCGCACAGTGCAAATGGTACAACAATACATCAGCTATCTCTCAAATGCCTATACTTTAAACTACAGTATTTGCATTACAATAGACAATAAGCCAATGAGAACATTGGTGAGTAATCACCATCTCTTCACAAAATCAAGCCTGTACCTTATTATAAGATACAATAAAATCTTAAAAATAAAGCCACAAAATATAATACATCTCTGTTCAAAATACTGTACTTTATGCAAAAATTTTCCAGGAAAAAAACATTTCTCACAGGTGTCTTCTTAACTGTTATATCAAACCACTTTGATCCCTTGTCTGACAACTTTTTCCCCACATGCAGACATTTAAAACTGTAAAGAGCAAAAGGGAACCATTTGCTTTGTGCATGGTTCCCATGGAAAAATGCCATCGTGCAGTAACATGCTTTGAAATTAATGACTGGGTGCAAAAGTGCTCCCTTTTTTTGTAATAAAATGACAAAGAAGGCGAAGGAGAGGACCAATACAACAGAAGTTCCGATTGTACACGTGGTGAGGTGTTTATGGATGGCTCTTGCGCTCTCATGAAAATTCCTCCCCAGAGCCAACCCCAGTAATCCTGTTGGTCATCTACAACTGAGGTGCACGCACAAAGTATACACATTGTGAATGCTGTATACACAAAGTCAAACATGATAGCGGCAATTCATTAATTGCAGCAAATTGCAGAACACAACACAGGCTGTCTGGCGGCGGGTCATTACACGGCAGTGGACGGCCATTGAAGAAACAAAGGTGCGTCTTGACTTATTCTTCGGAATATTTATATTGTGTGATTACTTTGCAGTCATCGTTACAAGTTCACCGGGAAGGATGTCCGGCTAGTAAACACCAAGGATTTTTTTGTTTGCTTGTTTATTTAAAAAGTATCTGAGTAAAGTAAGTGATCCCACAGAATGCAATGCTGAATTGTATTAGTTTATCACAACGATTTATAAACAGACTTCAGTTTCCACACAATAAGGACATGTGTTCAACTTGTGATCAAAAATGTGCTCAATAAAAGTCAACTGTGTTTTTTTATGGTGTAGGGTCAGTGTTCTCCAATAGTAGTCATATTCTTCAAATAACACGTCGGAAGAGACCAAGGGACCTCTAACCGCGTTAAAGATCTGACATTAACTTAATCTTCGTCAATATTGTTCCTGATTGTTGCTTCACAATATTCCGCCGTCCTGCTTTCGGGCGTTCCGGAGCTGCGCCGAAAAATACGCTAAAACATTGGCGGATGGACTGGAATGTATACTCATCAAAATGTGCGCAGAGCGGATCCGCCAGAGCTCGCTGGAACTTCCAGAAAAGATGCACCGGTTCGCATCTCGAGTTGTGCACCAGCAGGCGCGTTGGGCGCAAGTCACTTTGCGCCACCAGGAAAATTGGCCCCGTAGTAAAACGTGCAAAAGTCCAATGCACTGGCTTGGCGTGACAATGGACGCCGCTTACAGCAACGTGAGTACAATTCAACCTTTTGCGTTTTTACGCATTGAGAGATGCTAGTCTAAGCACAGGTTGTCACCGGAACGCCGGCTGCTGCTGCCGGGTTGGGCGCCGTGGGGTTCTTGTCCATTTTTTTATCCTTCTGTTTGAGGTGGATCTTGGCGTGCCTCTTGCGCTCGTCACTCCGGGCAAACTTGCGCCCACAGAAGTCACACGAGAAGGGCTTCTCCCCTGTGTGGGTCCTGATGTGGGTGGTGAGGTGGTCGCTGCGGCTGAAGCTCCTCATGCAGATGCGACACTGGAAGGGCTTGTGGCCCGTGTGGATCCGCAGGTGTCTGGTCAGCTCGTCCGACCTGGAGAAGCGTCGGTCGCAACCCTCGGCTGGGCAGGCGTGGGGTCTCTCGTGGACGGGAGTCTTGCTGGGTCGGTTGGGGTACTTCCTCGGCCGAATGGGCTTCAGGGTCAAGGGCTGCGGGTGAGAACCGAAGCTGGCGGGCATCTGCTTAGAATCCGTGTAGGCTTTGATGGTGGTGAGTGGAGTGAGAGGAGGAGGGATCCTAATGGGATCCACTGAAGATGGGAAATGTTTGTGATCCGTAATGGAAGACAGGTCATTCTGGTGGTGAAACAGGTTGTAATCCGGAATGACTGGGAATATATTACTGTCCTGAGCAGGTTTGGAGTGATAATCCTGGTTGGAGTAGAGGTTGGTGGTGGTTGTCGGGGGAGTGTGATAGACCTGCTCCTGGTACATCTCACTGCATTGTGGATAAGGCGTTGGTCCCTGATAAAGTTGTTCCATTTCGCCTTGGTTCTGCACCATGGTGCAGGCAGTCGATGTCTGGGTGCTGGTCGAGGGCGAATGAGAGACTCCGAACAGGCCCGCCAAGCTGATGATGTTTTCTGAGCACCAGTTCGAACCTCCAAGTGGCCCGGGTGGGGAGTCGAAAGCAAATTTACCCAGGTATGTGAGAGTCTGATTGCGACCGGAGCTCTGGAAAGTGGGAGCGTAGGACATGTCCTGACTTCCTTTGTCCATGGTAACGTCCAGAAGAGCATCTAAAAATGAGAACGTTCACCATTAGTTTCCAAGTAACTATAGAAGTATTTTGGAGTGATTCATATATATGTATACATTTTGGGAGCAGCGGGCACGACACCTGATCTTAAAGTTCAGTCAAACGCCCGCACAATTCATTTGAACCACTATGAATGATGTGAGCGTTTGTTCAGATGTTGACGGTAGTAAACCGCAGTGAAGCCGGCACCAAGGAAGAAATGCCAGAACACCAAAGTGACTGCGCGTACGCACTGAGTGCAACCCGTTCTCCACCTCAAATCGCAGCGAACACAGTGCAGAGATGTGTAGATAATAAAGCCCTACATTTTATTTAGCAGGTAACTCCTCTCGTACAGAGTTGGATATATTAGCAGTTAGATATATTGGTAGGTTACTGTACACATTAAAACCACAGCAATGTATGGGGTTCAATTTCTCGCATTGCAGGTTTTATTGTGTGAGATAAATTATATTAAATAGAACGTGTTTGGCAGATAGTTGTAAAGTCGTATTATGGAGAGGGCTTTAGTTAGTTCAGTGGAATGCATTCGATTCCTCTATATTCAATATATTAGAAATAATGCGTTGATTTATTAACTGTATTCATGCAGCAATATGTACATTGTTTAGCTATTTAATCAATTGTTATTAATTATATCATTCCAAAGTATAAAATGCAATATTAACTGTAGAACTGTTGCTAGAGATATTGAACACTTTGCGTTAAATTTATCACGATGTATTTAACCATTTCTGTGCCGCCGTAACAGCCGATATTATCGTATAATAGGATCCGCACAACTATTATAACTGTAAGCATCCATGACTTTAGTACAGCATTCCAGGTAATGCAGAAAACATTCAGGGCAGTCACGATAGAGCGTAGTAACCCACTGTGAGAGCACATTAATTGCACTTGAGCATAACACAGCATTGTTGCAAATACGTCTATCTGTGCAATCAAATCAAAGATATAACTGAATATCTACCTATTAATTTATTCTCCACTTAATGCACGCAAGAGTATTTAATACTTCCACGACCGCGTCAATATCACTTTATTTACATTGCCTTTCGATAAATTAAACAGTAAGTTGCCTTACCCCCAGCCATCTGATTGTAGGCGTTGCTTGATTCCGAGCTAAAAATGTTCATGGAGGTGGGCACGGCCGAGGAAATATCATCCTCAGGGTAGATACTATCCTGCAGATGGTTTAACAAGCCGTTCATCGTCACCGGGATCTTCTCTACTATCTTCCCTGTCATATCAGAGAGCAAACAGCGGGGGTATCCTCTTCCAAGAAATAAATAAATAAGTCCCAGATCACCACCAACGTATGTGTATATACAAATTCCGTTTTTGAAAAAAGAAATCCACCTGGCAATAGAAGGATCTCCAAGCAGGATTAGATGACAGCTGTAGTCAGTGAATTAACATTGAGAAAAAATTATATTCTCCTCTCCTTCTGTATCTGGTGTTTCTCTGTTGAAAGCTTGCAAAGCAATACTGTACTGCTGGTGAAATATGGTCCTCCAGTATATATAGAGGAAAAGGAAAGCACCATGACGTAGATGCCCTTACATGGACATGCAAAGAGTTAGCTGTGGTGACGTAGCAGGTGTAAGCTTGTTTCATGGAACATTCGGGCTTGCATTGAACCAACAACCGCTGCTCTCGGGGGAAATGTTTGCAAAAGTTAAAGAGGGCTCTAAGCTCTGGGAAGCGCTTAAAATGACCATTGCATCGATCTCGATCAGCCGAGAGCCCCTTGCATCCTTGCAGTCGGCCTGCAGCCGAGAGCCTTGCACTTTTACAGTCTTTTGCCATTTTTTTAATGAGCTCGGACTGGAACTCCATATAAGGGCAAACCCGGCTGACGTCACGGCACTCCCCGTCCAAATTTGGCTCACTTTCCGGCGAGTGTGTCGTTCTGTCCCTGGAGTGGAAAATACTGTCTGATCGGAACCCACATCCTTAAAAAGAACCAACGTAATGGTTACTTCTGGGCCGCTTGCTTGGTGAAATTGTAATGTAGGAAAATAATTAAAAATAAGGCCGCATTCATCCACTTCCTGATTTGAAAGTGAGAATTTGTTTTTCTCTTGTTTTCCGCACCCCTCCCCCTGCCTTTCTGAGCGCCAGAGCCATTTTGATTTCTTGTAGCGACATTTAGGATGAATATATATACAACCCCTGGCACGGCGGTAATTCAAGCACCGAGGGTGAGCTCTCTGACAATCAGTCTGATGGCTCATCCTACAATTATCACCAACCAGCTGCTTCGGCCGGCTTTCCCTCTCCCTCCCTCACCCACCCACCACGCCACCTCTCCCACATCAGCAACCCTACCCTAAACAAAACTCATCTCATTGCCTGATTTCATCTCCATCCTCCCGAGAGACAACTAACAATGGCGTTCAGAAGGAAAGATTAATTGATATAAAATTAATAAAGTGATTATTCAAAAAGGCACTGGATTTGACCCCCATGCACAGTGCAAGTTTTCTATCCAATTATTCAACCCTAATAATAACAGGAAAATTTATGTCTGCAATAAACTATATATAATGTGCAACTCGTCATAATTGTATACTTTTAAATATAAATGAATGCATATGTTGTATAGTATATATCAGGTGCAATACTTGAGAGGTCATTTAACATGTGATGTTAAAGTCATATTAATATATATAAAGGGTTTGCCTTTCAACTTTAAGATATTCATTACCGCTCAGCCTCACTGTTCAACAACAGTTCCGCTATTTAAGCAACTTGCAAAAGATGCAAGACAATCTTAGCCGCCCCTTCATTAAAACAAAAGGAATTCCGATTTTCACCTGATATTGAGATCACTGACTACTACCAAGGGACTTGATATCACTGTTTCCACCACACCATCCCCTAACGCCACGCTGAAGCCAAAATTCTGCGAATATTCTAAATATTGGCGATACTTTTGCGAGGCCTGATGCTGACTGACAGGTTTACAGACACACGCGACCCCACATGCTCTCTTGCCTTAGCAATGACCAGTGCAAGCAGTCACTGTCTGCAGTAACCCAAATGAATTGAGTATTGGATGCCACTTTCTCAACCTGGCTTGCGGCTCCCGCACCCATGCTGCTCTGATTGACAGTGCTAGCGCGGAGAGGACTCGCTCGCTGTGCAGTGAGCCATGGTTTACTGACTGACTTCCATGTGGCTACTGATTTCAAAACTTTAACGTGTAGGGAGATACAGGGAAGCTACAGTCTAAGTCTACTTTTTTAAAAATGATTTTTAAATATGTGGAACCACATCAGATGCAGACAATGAAAGTTGTGGTAAAAATGTGAAGGGTTTGAATGAATGACATTTCCAGAGACGCAAAATAAAATGAGGCAAAATTGTACGGAAAGTGATACAAAGTCAGAGTTTACTGGAAATATTCAGCAAGTTAACAGCGTCCTTGGCGAGAGAAACGGGTTTCAGATAGGATGAAAACTTATCGATCTGAAAGAAGTTCATTACAGCAATGCCATTATGTTGCACATCAGAGCACATGGGGCAGTTTGTGAAAGCTCTTCCAGTATTCAGAATTCTCAAGACTTAGCAGATCTGAAGAAGTCAACGACCACGCCAGGCAGTTTTCAGATTTGGCCTCCCTCACTGCTGTCACACGGTACAGTACTGATCCTCCTTCACAATGGGTGCGCTGTCATGTAGTGGGCGCAGAATCTTCTTCTTGGGTAATTCCTTGCAACCAAAGTTGTCGCAGGTGGACAAGGAGCCCTTTTATGTGGAGTACACATACTCTGCCACAGAGGATGCAGAGGTTTAGGCAGGAGAGGTGGGATGTGATGCTGACTACTGATTCCTCTTGGGTACTCCCTCATAGTTCTACCACTGTTGACACCCAGTGAAACCAATGCCTTCCCCAACGATCCTTCACCAGAGTGAGGATTATCGGGCCAGAGATTCTCACGAGTCAGAGGACACGCTACCTATTTATTTCCAGGGAGATTTTAAGAGTGTTATTGAAGCTTTTGCTCTTTCCTGGGAATTTCGGTGTCCATAGTGCCTATTTTAGATATACGCTACCGGGCAGAGATGGAGCCTCAAAGCCGGAAAAAAAAAGGGCGTAGACTTTGGGTTGCCTATCTTGCCAATGGATCTGAAGGGTTTTGCAGAGATCTCCTCAGCGTGCCTGAGGTGCCTGCAGCACACACGCGCGGAGTGAATTCCGCTGCTCACTGGACCTTGAGCTCAGTGCCAGGTGTGAGGTCCCGGCCTTCATTCCTGCAGACACCAGAACACTGTGCTGACGCACCGAAAACAGTGGCGAAATTCAGCATCAGTGTTGGCCTTTGCAAAGACCTGGCTTCCGAGATATCAATAATTTGCAAGATCTTCTTGTGCATCTTAGTTTTCAGAGCACTGGGGTGGGGGTGGGGGCGGCGGTTGGGGCAGGACGGTGGGGACAGTTTCCAGATAATTATTATAAGGTACATCCTCCCCCACATTCGGTAAAGGAGCCGACTTGGACCAGAGCTCCTGAATGCGCGCATGCCAAGTTGGCATGTCGCAAATCAGTAACAGAGAATGAGGCGATCTTGGCTCTGGAACTGACAAAAGATTGAAGAGTTCCCCGTTATTCCCGCAGATTAATACTTTTTATTTCATCAGCAATAAGGTGCAATATTACAGCAGAGAAATACCGAATGTTTAATGTGGTAATGCAGACTTATTCAACCCTACTGGCGCAGGGTGTATAGTGGACCCACCGCAGCCCGAATTGCAGGATAATAAGTTTCTGAGGACAATCAGATATGAAGACTCCACCTTTATTGGCAGCGCTACGGGCTTCAATGATGTTGAAAGAGGCCCTGACGTTGATGATGTTCCCTTCACTTTCCGTCGGTTTATCACTTACTAAGCCATGCAGCAGTAGCTGATCGATAATCACCTTGGACCACCTTACCATTAGAGCAAGGCCTCACTTTGTCGATTCCGTGCGGTAGTCCGTGTGGTACTGTACCCATCTCTCGTTAAACCAATCCGCGATCAGGCAATCTGCCACTTCGCCCGAGAAGCAACACAACGTGCCAATAGAATGCCTCTTCAGTGAAATCTCCCCGTTTAAGAAGGATGCGCACGTCATTAAGGGATTCGTTGCATTTTTCTGCCTCCAGTTTTGCCTTCCAACAGATTCAGTTGCATTTAATGTCCCCCTTTTAACAGCAAATCTCCTAATCTTACTGTAACATAAGCGATTCTACAGATGCTGGAACTCCAGAGTAACATAGAAACATAGAAAATAGGTGCAGGAGTAGGCCATTCGGCCCTTCGAGCCTGAACCGCCATTCAGTATGATCATGGCTGATCATCCAACTCAGAACCCTGTACCAGCCTTCCCCATATACCCCCCGATCCCTTTAGCCACAAGGGCCATATCTAACTCCCTCTCCCTCTTAAATATAGCCAATGAACTGGCCTCAACTGTTTCCTGTGGCAGAGAATTTCACGGATTCACCACTCTCTGCGTGAAGAAGTTTTTCCTAATCTCGGTCCTAAAAGGCTTTCCCTTTATCCTCAAACTGTAACCCCTCGTTCTGGACTTCCCCAACATCGGGAACAATCTTCCTGCATCTAGCCTGTCCAATCCCTTTAGGATTTGATATGTTTCAATAAGACCCCCGCCCCCGCCTCAATCTTCTAAATTCCAACGAGTATAAGCCTATTCGATCCAGTCTTTCATCATATGAAAGTCCTGCCATCCCAGGAATCAATCTGGGATGGCAGATCAATCAAACACGCACACACACAATGATGGAGGAACTCAGCAGGTCAGGCAGCATCTATAGAAAGGAATAGAATCAACGTTTCGGGCCGAGACCCTTCATCAAGTCTGCGAGTCTTTCTGTAATTTTTGTGAAGCATTGTAATTAGCATTCTAATTGTATTTCATGGGGCGTTTTATTGATTTGATGCGTGCCCTGCACGCCTCTCACTGTGGAACAAAGAAATGAGGCTTCAAGCCCCATCCCTTGAGACTTGAGCTCAAAACTGTAATCTGGGTCTTCAGCGAAGGATTGAATGACTGCATTCTTCTGGATGAGAAATTCAGAAGATACCCTACAAAATGTAAAGGCGACTTCTGCTCGCCTTGGTCAGTGCTTACACATCATTCAAATTCAGTGTAACAAGTTCAATCTTACATGGCTGTTCTGTGGGAGCCCGCTGTGTACAATTTGACCGCCACAGGTGAGCTCGTTTTCCAAAGTGCTTAAAGGCGTCTTGGAGAAGCGCGGACTGCGCTGGAGGACTGCTGTTTTAAAGAAGGGCGTCGTGGGGATACCCTCGCGGCGCGCGTCAAGCAGGCCTGCAGAGGGCAGCACGTCAAACTAAACTTGACCACGCTGATGTCTCGAAGGAGCGCTGGGTGTTGAGCAGAACGTACACTGCACAGCGCGAAAGCAGGGATTCCCCCGAATGACGTCTGTGCTTCCAATGCACACAGGTCTAGGCAGGAATCGGATACCTGACCTCCTACGCACTGCAATGGAAAGGTCTCCCAACGCAGTCTGTCGGACCGCTTTGACTCTCACTCTTAAAAGGGCAATGTCTGCTTGGTGAAAATCGAGGGCTTTCTTTTATGTTTTGCTTCACAGGATCTAAAGCGGGTTGATAAACTATAAACCACTGCTTGGTAAAGTGAACTATTCAGGAATTAAGTCAATGAGTATTCCAAGATTCCAGCGATGATATTGTCCCGGGACGGATCTCTTCGGTGTAGTTTAAAGAAAGACTTAATTGCCTATTTTTGTAACTGGATAATATCTGCACGGAATCCGTACCAGTTCAGACCCCGTTGGTACAATAGGCGTGAGATCTGATTACCCACGGATGAACACACACTCAACTTCAAAAGAGTCCGAATTTTGTGAAATTTCTTCGAGACCTGCCAAGTGAAAGCTGGCGAAACCCACGTCTGACGGGTTCATTTGCATAGATGCTGTTTTATGGAAATCAACGTGCTCGCTGCAGATTTATGAATCATTTGCTTTCAAAACACCAGCCCCCGTGTGAGAGCCGCGACGTGGACCCCAGGTGAACTCAGCGATCGAGATAGCCGCTACAGCACAGCCATTGTTCACCCTTGCTGTATTGAGTCCGAACAAACGCCCCTCAATTCCCGATGTAGCTGTTTTGTCGAGATCAGTATATTCATCTTACACTGACCAGTATAACAAACGTAATTAATTATTATAACCAATTTAAACCAATTGGTAGAACTAACTTTTACCAGTCATTATTACCAATTTATTACTGATCAGTTCAAACCAATCAAATGACATTGCACAACTAATTACAACGTATTCCGAATAGCAACAGTGCTGATCAGTGCGATCACCTCATTCAAATACATAATGAAGAGGATGGGTGCAGTCATATTTAATTTGAAGGTTGTATTGACACTGTCTGTATAACATATACAGCAAATTAAGTCAGTTTAGTGAATACACTGTGTATTTAAATACCAGAGAGCACAGAAACTACGGCGAAAATCTTTTTTTTCCAGACATTTTTTTTCCCTAGGAAGTGCTAGGAAAATGGAGCAGTAGAACACATAAATACGTTATCAATCTCACTCTCAGTCGCTCAGGCACTAATTTTGATTGATACGAGGACTTAATTACCCAACCACCTTCAGCCTTGATGTACATGAATGTTGATGTCACGTTTAAATATTATGAATACACAAGTATGTTCTGCATAACTGGATCCCCTCTAATCCATCATTGTGAGCATTTTCAGATAACAGCGGGAAGGCACTGCCGACAAAGCTGAAAGTGGAAATGCAAACTGTGACTACCTTAATCGAGGAGATCACGAACTGCTCAAAAGAATGTGAAAGTGGGTGTCTTGACAGGGCGAGATTTGCTTCTGATCCTATGCATCACCCACTGATAAGAGCTGTCGGAATTCTTGTTCAATTTGCCTATCTGAAGGAAACACCCTTCACTTGTTAAGTGCATAATTCTATCCGCATGGGTAATATTTGCAAATTAATAACCCTAAAATCAAAGCACAGAAAGAGTTCATGCAATTCATTATGCCTGTATTGTGTCCTTAAAAGAGTCTCACTCCTTCTGTTTTCCATAGCCCAGTGACAGAGGCAGGTACAATTACTGTGTTGAAGACAGTTGAAGAGGTACATGATAGGAAAGGCTCAGAGGGATTTGGGCCAAATGCCGGGAAGTGATTCGGTAGGTAACTAGGCATGGATGAGTTGGGTCAAAGGGTCTGATTCTATGCTGTATGACTCTATGGATGTTTCACTTGTGAGTATTTACACACATATCTTTGAAAGTTGTAAGCACAAGAGATTCTGGAGAAGTTGGAGATCCAGAGCAACCCATACAAAATGGTAGAGGAACTCAGCAGGTCGGGCTCCATCTATGGAGGGGAATAAACAGTCAACATTTCAGGCTGAGATCTGTTTCTACTACATTTTTATAGAAATAATTGGATGTTTGGGGGAATGTTGTTTATCAGAGGGTCCATAGAGCTCAGATGCATGTCACAGACAGGGTGGTGAAGAAGGCTTTTGGCATGCTGGCTTTCATCAGTCAGGACACTGAGTGTAGACGTTGGGAAGTTATGCTGCAGTTTATAGGGTACTGTTGAGGCTGCATTTGAAGTATTGTGTTCACTTCCGGTCATCCTATGATAGGAAAGATGTTATTCACCTGGAAGAACTGCAGAAAAGCTTTACAAGGATGTTGCCAGGATCCGAGGGGGAGCTTGGACAGGTTTGGACATTTTTCCTTGAAGCATAAGCGACTTGAGGGGTGAATTTGTAAAAGTGTATAAAATCATGAGGGCCATGGATAGGGTGAATGCCATCAGCCTTTTTCCCAGGGTTGGAAAATCAAAAAATAGAAGGCACAGATTCGAATTTGAGGGGCAAACCTTTTACACAGGGGATAGTCTGTGTATGGAATGAGATGCTAGAAAGTTGTTGAGGTAGATACATTAACAATTTTTAAAAATCAATTAGACAGGTACATGGATAGAAAAGCTTTGGAGTGATATGGACCAAATGTGAGAAAATGGGATTAATTTAGATGAACACAAGAGATTCTAGAGATGTTGGAAATCCAAAGCAACACACACAAATCACAAGATCACAAGATCACAAGACAAAGGAGCAGAAGTAGGCCATTCGGCCCATTGAGTCTGCTCCGCAGCTCCCCCATGAGCTAAACTATTCACCCATCTAGTTCCAATTTCTAGCTTTTTCCCCATATCCCTTGATACCCTGACTAATTAGATACCTGTCAATCTCCTCCTTAATGATCGGGCCTCCACAGCCTTATGTGGCAATGAATTCCACAAATCCACGACCCTCTGGCTAAAAAAATTTCTCCTCATCTCTGTTTTAACTGGGTACCCTCTAATTCTAAGACTATGGCCTCTTGTCCTGGACTCACCCACCAAGGGAAACAACCTTTCCACATCTACTCTGTCCAACCCTTTCAACATTCGAAACGTTTCTATGAGATCCCCTCTCATTCTTCTATACTCTAATGAATACAATCCAAGAGCCGACAGACGATCCTCATATGTTAGCCCCTGCATTCCAGGAATCATCCTCGTAAATCTTCTCTGAACTCTCTCCAACATCAGTATATCCTTTCTAAGATAGGGGGCCCAAAACTGCACACAGTATTCCAAATGAGGTCTCACTAATGTCTCATAGAGCCTCATCAACACCTCCTTACTCTTATACACTATTTCTCTTGAAATGAATGCCAACATAGTATTCGCTTTCCTTACCGCCAATCCAACTTGGTGGTTAACCTTTAGGGTATCCTGCACGAGGACCCTCAAGTCCCTTTGCACTTCCGATCTTTGAATTTTCTCCCCATCTAAATAATAATCTGCCCAATTATTTCTTCTTCCGAAATGTACAACCGTACATTTGTCAACGTTGTATCTCATCTGCCATTTCTTTGCCCACTCTCTTAAACTGACTAAGTCTCTCTGCAACCTTTCCGTTTCTTCAACATTTCCTGCTCCTCCACCTATCTTGGCGTCATCTGCAAACTTGGCCACAAAACCATTTAATTCATAATCCAAATCATCGATATACGTTGTAAAAAGAAGCGGCCCCAACACCGACCCCTGCAGAACACCACTAGTAACCGGCAACCAATCAGAATAGGATCCCTTTATTCCCACCCTTTGCTTTCTGCCTATCAGCCAATGCTCCACCCACTTTAATATCTTTCCTATAATTCCATGGGCTCTCATCTTATTAAGCAGCCTCATATGTGGCACCTTATCGCAGGCCTTTTGAAAATCCAAATACACAACATCCACAGCCTCTCCCTTGTCAATCTTATTCGAGATTACCTCAAAACATTCCAATAGGTTGGTAAGGCAGGATCTTCAATGCTGGCTTCGGTGTATCTTGTCATGAACCTCGAGGTATTTCATAACCTCGTCCTTGAGGATTGACTCCAATATCTTTCCAACCACCGATGTCAGACTAATAGGTCTGTAATTTTCTTTTTGCTGCCTCCTTCCTTTCTTAAATAGCGGAACTACATTTGCGACCTTCCAGTCCTCCGAAACCATGCCAGAGTCTACTGATTCCTGGAAGATCATTTCCAATGCTTCCACAATCTTCAAAGCCACCTCCTTCGGAACCCTTGGGTGCACCTCATCCGGGCCAGGAGACTTATCTATTCTTAGTCCATTTAGCTTCCCAAGCACTTTCTCTCTAGTTATCTTGACTGTACCTAATTCTATTCCCTGATACCTCTGGATCAGGTATATTGCTCACAAATGCTGGAGGAACTCTGCAGATTGGGCAGCATCTACGCAAAGGAGTAAAGAGTCAACGTTTTGGACCGAGACCCCTCAGTAGGACTGGAAAGGAAGAGGAAAGAAGCCAGAATAAAAGACAGAGAGAGGGGAAGGAGTCCAGCTGGAAGGTGATAGGTGAAGCCAGGTGAGGGGGAAGGTAGGTGGGGGGGGGGAAGGAGGATGAACTGAGAAGCTGGGAGGTAGTAGATGGAAGAGGTAAATGGCTGAAGAAAGAAAAATGAGTTAGGAGAATACAGTGTACCCTGGGAGAAAAGGAAGGAGGAGGGGCACCAGTGGGAAGTGACAAGTAGCTGAGGATAAGGAGTAAGAGGGAAGCCAGAATAGGGAATGGAAAAGGACAGAGGGGAAAAAGGGGAGAAATTACTGGAAGCTGGCAAAATTGATGTTCATACCATCAGGTTGGAGGTGACCCAAATGGAATGTGCGGTATTGCTCCTCCAACCTGAGAATGGCCTCTTCACGGTGGTGGAGGACACAACATGTCAGAATGGGAATGGGGAGTGAAATTAAAATGGTTGGTTACTCGGAAATATTCCCCGTTGTGGATGGAGCAAAAGTGCTCGATGGAGATCTTGTTCAATGTAGGCCAGTTTCTTCACTGTATGACTCAATGACACTATGATTCTCCTTATTTATGAACCACCCTGTTCAATTTCTGTTACCAACACGTGAGCCACTCCATTTAATCTCTCTTGAACCTTAGAATCCCAAGGAGAACATTTCCATTTTTCCATTCTCTCAGGTTGCTGAAATCCCTAAGGTCTTGTATCCTTCCATTAAATCTCTCACAGATCTTCCTCTCTGAATCTGACCCAGCATCCTGCCACTGCCTAGCACTACAACCACTGAACTGCAGACTACTACGCAGGCTCTAGGTTATTCATGCTGCGTCTTTATCAAACCGAATAGGAGATGGTGGCACATCTTAAGCTTTCCAATTCAAAATGTACCCTGCTGTGGAAACAATAATATGTCAGCATGAAATACAACATTTAAATAACTAAACATATAGGTGAATCAGTTGAAACAATGTAGTTTGTATATCATTCACACATGATTATTAATTTTTAAATTACAACCACAGGAATTTTTGTACACAGCAAGGAAACAGTTGCATTAAGCATTTGTAATGTAGCTTAACCTCAAAAGAAAGAAAAGAAGTGGCAAATTAATCATAATTTCAAGCAATCAAGTCTTTCCCTGTGGCATAAAACTGTATATAATATATACAATTTCCCCATAATCATTTGAAAATTATTTTCAATAATCTTTAGCATGATGTTAGAAGCCCTCTTGTCAACATTATACTGGCCTGCTCTCAAATCAGTGATTAAAATAGCAACATCTCAATGAGCATTACAGGCAATTAATAACATAATTAGATGCACGGACCTGTTCCGTATGTGTTATATAAAAAGAATAGGCACCAGGAACTCAGTAAAAGCTTGAACTTAATTGGTGTGTTTAGATCGTGTCTGTAAACTGCTAAAAGTTTCCTTTGCAGTCAACATCTGATCACATGATGACCTTGTCAATCATCTTCTGATTATTTTATTCTTAAAAAATGTTTATAGTTCCCTTGCACCTTGAAGATTTTATTCTTCTAAAATGTTTATTTTTCTCTTGTAGCTGTAAGATTCTTTTCAAGCCATTCCAGAATCATGCACTTCTTATGGGCGATTGCTGTTGCCCTGTAAAAAGTGCAACTGCTTATGTGTGCACATCAAGATCCCATTATCGGCTATACATTATCACCCATATTAGCTTTAGCTACTCTGGCTGAGAGCTCAGATTGGCCCACAACACAGCCATTGAGCAGCACAGGGTTAATTTAATTACTTTGCTTTGAAATAGGCTGCTGTATTTTATACATCTCAGCCCAGAGCTGGCATCTCCCACAGTGCTTTCATACACGTACGAAGTGCAGTATTGTACCTCCTAGAGCTCTGCATCAATTTCACATGGTTTCGCATCAGTAGTACTTGTCCCATTAGAGGACTTCAATGTATGACTCAAGAAATTCCATGACATTGAATTAGAGTCAGAATTAGGTTTATCATCTCTGACATCCGTCATGAAACTTGTTGCTTTGTAGCAGTACAGCGCAAGACAAAAATGATTATAAATTGTAACATAATTACTATAAACAAGAATACAAAAATAAATACATGATGAAAAATGGGAGCAAAATAGTTGAGGTGGTGTTCATGGGTTTGTGGCCCATTTGCAAACTGATGGCGGAGGGGAAGAAGCTGTTCTTAAAAATATTGACGGTTTGTCTTCAGGCTCCTCCATAATGGATGTTCTGGATAGCAATGGTCCTCCATGATGGATGTTCTGGATAGCAATGGTCCTCCCTGATAGATGTTCTGGATAGCGATGGTCCTCCCTGATGGAGGTTCTGGATAGCGATGGTCCTCCCTGATAGATCTCCTGGATAGCGATGGTCCTGCCTGATGGATGTTCTGGATAGCGATAGTCCTCCCTGATGGATGTTCTGGATAGCGATGGTCCTCCATGATGGATGTTCTGGATAGCGATGGTACTGCCTGATGGATGTTCTGGATAGCAATGGTCCTCTATGATGGATGTTCTGGATAGCAATGGTCCTCTATGATGGATGTTCTGGATAGCAATGGTCCTCTATGATGGATGTTCTGGATAGCAATGGTCTTGCCTGATGAATGTTCTGGATAGTGATGGTCCTCCATGATAGATGTTCTGGATAGCGATGGTCCTGCCTGATGGATGTCACCTTCCTGAGGCATTGCCTTTTGAAGATGACCTAAATGCTGGGGAGGCTAGCACATATGATAGAGCTGGCTGAGTTTGTAACCCACTGCAGCTTTTCTGATCCTATGCATCGGTACTTCCATGCCAGTCGGTGATGCAACCAGTCAGAATGCTCTCCATGGTACATCTGTAGAAATAGTGAAATAGTCATAGGGTCATGGAGCATTACAGCACAGAAATAGGCTGTTTGGCCCATCTAGTCCATGCTGAACTGTTACTCTGCCTAGACCTATCCACCCACACCTGCACCATGGCCCTCCAAATCCCTCCCATCCCTGTACTTACCCAAACTTCTCTTAAATGTTGCACTCAAACCCGCTCCATCTCTTCTGCTGACAGCTTGCTCCACACTCTCACACCCTGAGTCTTTTACTGCCCATTTCACCAAAATATTGACATATCCGTGTATCATAAGGTTACCTTCTATGCCATCAGTAATCCGTCCATGCATAGGTGCTTTCTGAACCCCAGTTGCGCACTATGTTATACTAATGCTGACATCAAAATTGTTGCTGATGGGCTTGACCAGAAATATGTTACATTTTATATGTCCAACAATGAACTTAAAGCCAGTTTGATTTCTCCCTTGGATTAAATTTCCCCTCAATCCCACCAATTAAGATTGGCTCTATTTGCCTCTTGTATATTGAAACACCGAAACATGGAGTGAAATGCATCATTTGCGTTAATGACCAACAGTGCTGGGGCCAGCCTGCAGGTGTTGATGTAGCATACCCACAGCTTGCTAACCCTTACTAACCTGTACATCTTTGGAATGTGGGAGGAAACTGAAGCACCAGAAGGAAACCCCTACAGTCATGGGGAGAACTTACAAACTTCTTACAGACGACAGTGGGAATTGCACCCTGATCACTGGTGCTGTAAAGAATTATGCTAGTTGCTACACTACTGTGCTACAGCCCTTTGGTTGATTTGTTCAATAAAATAAGCCTTCACCAGTAGTCCTTTAAGGAACAGTAACTGGTCACCATAAAAATTAGTAATTGGTGTATTATTGGTGGGAGGAGAAGATGGCAGCACGATGCAGTGCGCGCGGCCTCTCCGGTGAAATGATATCGTATTTATTAAATAGGGGGCCGTGCACAATTCTGATTTGATGGAGGCAGACGTGAGAAGCATGGAGGAACATCTGGAGAAACTTCTGAAATGCCCAGTTCGCTGCCGCTGCTACCGTGCAATCGAGAATCTCCAGAGGGTAGGCCCCAAATCCTCGGCTTAGCCTGTTGCTGGCGGCCGGGGCTGGGGTCGAAGTGCTCGCCAGAGATGGTGCTCGATGCTCAGTGTCGGAGGGCTGGTCGGAGGCTCGAAGTTTTCGGTCGACTCAGAGTCGGACTGCGGTCGGGTGCTTCCAGGGTGCTGCATCGGCAAGTTTGCGGCGCTGGAAGCTCATGGCAGGGAGAGTTTTTTTTCTTCCTTCTCCCATCTGCGTGAGATCATGGGACTTTCGAGAGACTTTGAACTTTTTATACCGTGCCCATGGCCTGTTCTTCATCAAGTTACGGTATTGCTTGCACTGTTGTAACTATATGTTATAATTATGTGGTTTTTGTCAGTTTTTCAGTCTTGGTCTGTCTTGTGTTTCTGTGATATCACACCGGAGGAACATTGTATCATTTCTTAATGCATGCATTACTAAATGACAATAAAAGAGGACTGCGTGTCCTCATAATCTAATTATTGTCCCATGAATCGACACACAGTGGAAATTTCTTTTGCATGGCATCCATACAGATGATTGCAAAGCATATATACATCAAGACATTACAAAAGGAAAAGTGATTACAGAATGCAAAATATTGTGTTACCAATGCAGAGAAGGAGCCTGGCAGGTAGATAATAAGGTTCTAGGGCCATGATGAGATAGACTATGAGATCAAGCAGTCCAGGGTCTTACAACAGCAGGTCTGATGCTGCGTTTGAGCCTGATAGATGCAAGTTTCCAATTTAGGAAGCGTTACATTAACCTGTATCAGGAGGACCACAGTGTGTCCTGCCAGGCTTCGTTGCTAGGTCCCATCCCGCCGTCACCCAGTTAGCTCCTACTTAGGGACCAACAGAGCAGCACCGTAGTGTATTGGTTAGCGTAACGCTATTACAGCGCCAGTGACCGGCTTCAATTCCTGCCCTGTCTGTATGGAGTTTGTATGTTCCCCCTGTGACCATGTGGGTTTCCAGTTTCCTCCCACGTTCCAAAGATGTATACTTTAGTAGGTTAATTAATCATATGGACACATTGGGCGAAAGGACCCATTGCCGTGCTGTATCGCTAAATAAAAAAATTAATGGATAAAAAGAGATTATTCATCCCTTGGTCCTTCTCGTCCATTCACTGCTGTAGCTGGATCACCGCCTTGTTCCAATGATCTGCCTTTTCCCCATATCGTTTCATGGCTTTGATCAATAGCAATCTAAAAGTTTTGGATTTAAGATTAATGGCTGACCCATCCGCAATAGCCCTTTGTGGAAGCGAGTTCCAATTTCCACCAGCCTTTTTGTGTTGGAGTGTTTCCAAACTTCACTTCTGAAAGGCTGGGCTGTAATCGGCAGACTGTGTCCCTTAGTTATACACTTCCCCATCAGCTGGTATTACTTCGGTCAACTTTTTCAGATCTCTTTAATATCTTGAAAAGCAAGATTAACCTGCTGATTGTATAAAACAAGAAACAGAAGATCTCTTTGTTCCATCTCTTTACAATGTAACCACGGGAATCCACCGACTGATTTGATAAACCTACGTTCCAATCAGTCCACCGAACTCCTCTGGTCACACCTTACCCTCTTATCTGCTGCCCCTCTGCCAGGACCCACCCAAGGGGCAGTACCTGAGCTATTAGACCCTGGAAGTGGTTTCAGCTCTGGTAGCCTTTCTTCAGTTCTGACTCCTTGCTAACTGTGTGGAGTTTACACACTTTCCCTGTTTCCAGCAGATGTTTTCAGTTTGTTGGTCTCAGGAAACTGAAGCCTAAGGTCACACACGATGGCTTGGCCTTGGCCCCAACACATTTGCGTACTACAGAGTGAGTGTTGCACAGTCTGAGGTAACAGCTCTCAGAGGGCCTGTGAACCATAGGCCCTTCTCACATCCTTGAAGAACTGAAATCTTCCTCAGCACGTCTTGGCTAGCACATTGCTAGAGTAACATCACTAGGACAGTTTACACTGCAACACCAACCTTCCCCCCCCCCCGCCCCCCCAAGGCATCATAAGAACTGGAGATGATCAAGAAAATGGTTAACCACAGGCATCTAGTGGTGGGCTAAAAGTGCTGGCCTTCTCAGTGACCCCCACATCCCTTAACTAGTTAAAAGTAATGATCTCCTTACCATTAGTGGGGTCTTGTTGTGTGAAGATTGGTTGCCATGTTTGCTCACTTTGCAGAATAACATTCATTTGCTCTGAAATCAGGAGTTTATGATTTAACCGGGTTAGGGGCTAGACCCTCCTGTCAGTGCTTTCCTCTAGTATTCACTTGGAGAAAGACAAGCTGCACTGCATTCTTGTGAGACGAGGAGCTGCTGCTTGTTCTTGTGGAAAGTATGGCCCCAAAACACCATCAATCTACAGGCCATAACACCCAGGGATTTGGGTTATATTAGTATCATTTTTTGTGACTGTATATTTTACTCCTACTGTATTTACATGTTTTACATGTATCTTGTGCTGGGTGTGACTGTTGGTACTGTGTTTTGCACCTCCGCCCTGGAGAAACATTGTCTTGTTCGCCGCTATTCATGTGTATGGTTTATTGACAATCAAACTTGAAGCTAACTTAGTTAAACTTAAACTTATAACATTTGTCAATTAATGTAAGTTCCTTCCAGGTTTGACTTCTGCAACAATTGTTATTATGGTTCATGGAATCTTTAATATTCAGGAAAGTGAAGATGAAAATCATAGTTTCATCTTGAATCATTACCCGCAGTGCGAGCATTGACTCATCAATACGGAAGTTCAAAGTTCAAAGTAAATTTACTACCAATGTACATGTATGTCACATATACAACCCTGAGATTCATTTTCTTGCAGGCATACACAGTAGGTACAAGAAACACAATAGAATCAATGAAAGAGCACTCCCAACAGGAAGGACAAACAACAAACAAAAGACAACAAACTGTGCAAATACCAGATGAAGTAATAATAATAATGAATAAATAAGCAATAAATATCAAGAACATGAGATGAAGGGTCATTGAAAATGAATCCCTGGTTGTGGGAACAGTTCAGTAATGGGGTGAGTGATGTTGAGTGAAGTTATGCCTTCTGCTTCAAGAGCCTGATGGATGAGGGGGGCAACTTAGGGAGCCATGACTTCATACATTTAACACCCGGGATCAGGTACAGAAGCAGAGGCACCCCAATTTGTATGGAACTTACCCAGGCATTGACTGGTTGGCCAGCTGTATTCGTGACCAATGTCTTCCACAGCAGTAATTACATTTTTTTCCCTGCATCCAGATCTGAACAATTTGTACTTGAATAAATAGCACTGCTTTGTTAAAATAGAAATGTTCTATTTATTGAAATCAATATCGCAAACTATACAGAACTTCCGAGTCAGAATGAGTCCCTGGACAGTTAGGGTCAGTTTGCCAAAATAAACCCAAATATAGACATTCTGCTTTATTTTGTAAGTATCCAAAAGACCTTTTTATGTTAATAGTGAGGAAACTGTGGGAACTCAATTTCTGGAGTGCATGATTTTTGAGAATGGAAAAATTCTGTGGCAGTGAATAAACTGAGAACCCATGTTTGCACCTGTCAAAGTTATCTTTAAAGGCTAATCATGCAGGTCATGTCTTTACTGATAGAAATATTGAAATGCCTAATAAATTAAAGGTTGATGCATTGAAACTTGCTGCTGATCATGCAGGGGAGGGTGGGGCAGAGGACTTTGGGGTTGTAATGTTTTTCTGTTGTTCATTCATTTGTGGTTCTTTTTTGTGGATGTCTGCAAAGACAAGTACAGGGTATTTCTGGTTGTATATTGTATACATTCTCTGACAATAAACAGAACTATTTGAAAGTATACACTGAAAGGATAATTGGTGGTCGACCTGCAAACTTTGACTCAGACCATTGCTTTATGTTAAATCATCTCAAGCAACTGTGAATCTTTTAATCTTTACCATGGCCTATAATCAAGAAACATTGGAACTTGCAGGGAAATGCTGGTAATCCTGAACTTCATGCACAAAATGTTGGAGGATCTCAGCTGGTCTGGCAGCACCTACGGAGAAGAATAAACAATCAGTGTTTTGGGCCAAGACCTTGTCTTGTCTAAGCTCCACTGGCAATCTCCCGGTTGCACACTAACGTTGGACTAGGGGCAGCAGAGCACCTGGAGAATCAGTCTGATCGTCCACTATCAGCTGCAATTCAGTGTTAAACTCTTGGCCAGAAAATCAAGGTTAAATCCCCCTCCAGTGATCCTCGGTTCAGCCCAGTTATTGGATGATGTTTACCCTTCAACCAATATCAGCAATAAATCAAAGTATCTAACGTCATATTGCTTTGTTTGGCCACCGTGCTTCAATATATTACCTTCAGACACTTCAAGAGGGGATGACTAATTTTCGAACATTCTGAGATATTGAGGGTAATTCAAAACCTTGGAAGAGGAACAACTCTAGTGAAGTTGGCAAATTGACAATTGGTTTGTTTTTATCACATGTATCGAGATACAGTGAAAAAAAATGGTTTTGCATGTAGTCCGTATAAATTATTGCACAAGATCAGTGCTAAGATAAAAGCAATAAGGAAACCCAGTGTACGGTGTTACTATTATGGAGAAAATGCAGTGTAGGCAGACAATGAGGTGGGAGGCCATAACAATTCGCTGGCTGATGTCCTTTGTATGTCAAACACAATACCGGGCATACGGCCTCATTAGAAATCCTTAAATGATAACTTGACCCTTGATAATTGCTGCTTAAAGAGAAAGCTGTCATTCACAATTAAATAACCACATCATCCTCTCTCAGGTCATAAGTATCAAGGACTGCAAATGCCAATATTCCACTCCTGCACAAAGATAGAACCGGGCATAAGCAACATTGGGTAAAAGGTTCAAATGCACCATCTATAATTTACAATGAACATGCTAAGCACAAATCCTCATGAAATTAGCCAATGAAGAGGTGTGTAAATGGAAGTTTTGAAGTTTCAACTACTGAATATTGGATTTGTTTGTCAATGTACATAGGATTTTATCATGTCTTGCCCCACCTTCTTGTTAACCTAATCAATCTTAAAGCCTATCAGCGCCTGGTGACTAGCACACGGCCAATTGCCAGTACTACCAACATTTCACTCAATAGTTTAATTTTGATTAATATCATCAACACCACCTAAAAATATATCACAATGTTAATTCAATAATCACAAAGTGTTCAGGTGTGTACACACAGAGTAAACACAAAAGCTACTGCTTCTACTCCAGTATTAAAGTTAGTGGAGTGGTAGATAAACTTTATAAACTTTATAAGTGCAGCTTCTCCACTGTCACATTGTGTAACTCACTCAGTAAATTCTCAAATGATGCCAGCAATACTGTTTGAAAAAGATTGCTTGAAGAAATGCAGAAATTGGGAAAGACAATTGTACATTTAATTTTTTTTTTTGAAAATATAGTTCTGACAACTGGGCATTTAACTTCAATATTTTAGAATATTCTCAGTTTACGTTCATCTATCTTGACTAATTTGACCCCACATTATCACCACTGTAATGAATTACTGCTCTGTCAAAATCTACTGAGCAATTATACTCACAAGAAGTGTTTGACAGTTTTATTTTGTTCAGAAGAGGTAGAAGTCAGCATTTTCAGTGCTGACATCCCTGAAAGTGATAGGATGATGCTGGAATTTTCATTGTTCAAAACCACCACAAAAAGATCTCTCAAATTTTTTTTTTCTTGAGAGTGGAGTCTCTTCAAAGCTGATCAAAACTATTGGTAGGGTAATGGAAGTCACTGACAAAAACTCATGGAGACTTTTCCAGCTGTGGGACAGTGTGGCACTTTCACTTCTTACCTAGTTAAGGCACAGAAAGAGGCTCTTTGGCCCATTGAGTCTATTCCAGGTCCCAACAGAGCAATTCCTTCTGTCCTACTGCTCCTTCCCTATTTCTCCTGAGATCTCTAAACTTCCTATCTCTCATATTGCCATCAGTTCCTATTTGATTGTTTCGTCACTTACCTACACCAGAGTCAGTTTACCATTGCTGAATAAATAGCATATCTTTGGGATGTGTGAGGAAACCAGGAGAGAGAAAAAAATCAGTGAAATCATAGGGAGAACATGCAAACTCCACACAATCAGCACCACCAGAGGTCAGGATCAAGCCCAGGTCCCTACAGCTGCAAGAAGGTGTTTCTGGTGGCTGTGCCACTGTTTGATTCAAAGGGTCATTGAATCTGCTCCCACTTCAAATCGCCTTGGCTGGAATTGGTCTGAGGGAGTGCTTCTGTGACAAGATGCCACATGAGATCCGTCAGTGCTACCTGAAGTTGAGCAGAGATGCCCTCTTAACACACTGACCTACATCTCCTTCCTCCACAAACTTCACCGAGAGCTGTCCTGTTGTCTGCTTGACCCTGTGTGCTGGGCATGTGAACTGTAGAGAAAAGTATAAAATGGAAGAACAGTGGCAAGAACAGCTCCGGTGACCTTGGTTCACCTCTGACCTCCATATTCCTTGTGTAGAGTTTGCACCTTCGTTTGGGCACTCTGGTTTCTTCCCACAACTCGGAGGCTTGCAGGTTGGTAGGGTACATGACCACAGCAAGCAGATGACAGTATGAGATTTGAGGGGAATTGTTGAGCATGCCTATGACAATAGGCTACAGGGACGTAATTGTTGTATTAAAATTGATGGGATTTCTCTGAGAGTCAGTGACAATTTGATGAATGGAATGGCATCCTACTATGTCCAAAATAAAAATAAACAAGATGCACTCTGTAGTTTAATTAATTGGTTATGTTGCTCTGCCACTCAAATTTGGTTTAATAGAGAAATTGAGAAGCAAAGGGAACTGAACTAATTTTGAAGATGAAACAATTTTGCATTTGCATTTTTATAGAACCCTCAACACTAACATGATCCCAAGTGCTTTATCAAATAAGCATTCACGCAAAGCCATATCAGGAGATAAGAACACAATAAAAGGGACCAAGAATCAGCGAATTGTCCCTTGAGCTGGTCTTTGCTTCAACACCAATTTAGGTGAGGCTGCATTTGAAATATTGGGTTCAGTTTTGGTTACCTAGCTATAGGAAATATGTAATTCAGTACGATTGAGTGCAGTGGAGACTTACAAGGATGTCACTGGGATCTGAAAGACTGAGTTACAGACAGAAGTTGAGCAGGCTGGGACTCCTTTCATTGGAGTATAGGAGAATGAGGTGTATCTTATCATAACACCAATTTCCCTCTGCTTCCAGTATCTCTTAATTCCTTTGTATTTCAAATGTCTGTCACTCCCCATGTCAAATTCACTGACTTCACCTCCCCTGCCCTCTTGTAATGGTATTGGATTTGCTGACTGCAAAAGTTATAAACTCAAATGATGACCTTAAGCCCTAACAGATATAAATAGCTATGAGAACTCTCAATACTCTCATGTTCTTCTTGATATTATTTACCCGATTCCTAATAAACCTGAACTGTTCTCTGCCCAGCGGATTATCGGCACCCAATTGCCCACCATTGAGAACGTCTACCATAAACACTGCCTGGGCAGAGCGAAAAGCATTATCAAGGATGCATCTCACCCTAACCATGGACTTTTTACTCTCCTCCCATCCGGTAGGCGCTACAGGAGCCTCCGCTCCTGCACCAGCAGGCACAGGAAGAGCTTCTTCTCTGAGGCTGTGACCCTGCTGAACCTCTCATAGCAGTGCTAAGCAGTATCGCACCCATATTGTACTGTCTCAGTACTTTTATATTTGTGTGCTGTAGCACTTACTTTTTATTTGCAGTTATTTTGTAAATAACACTATTCTTTGCATTTCTGGTCAGATGCTAATTGCATTTCATCAGCTTTGCATCTGCACTCGGCACAATGACAGTAAAGTTGAATCTAATCTAATCTAATCTAATCTAATCTAATTTTTGTACCCCCTTTTCCCATTTGGGTAACATAGAAACATAGAAAATAGAACTCATATTTCCTTAGATATCTTTTTTTAACATAAATAGTCTAAAAGTATCTCTTGGAGACATAGAAATCCAGCTACCTTATTAATGCTGCAAATGCTACGAATCTAACTTCCTTCAGTACATAGAACCTTCAAAATGTAAGGATCAAAATATACATGAATACGTAACAAATTCCTTCTCCCTTATATTTATGGTTTCTCCACCTTCCTATAGACAGACCAGCAGCTGAACTATTAACATTCAATGGAGAAATCATCAAATTCAACCAACAACAAAAAACACCTTCTTTCTAAATTAGGGAAAGAGGGTAGACCACCTATATTCCCAGACATAGCCCTAGGGGTTACACTGCCCCATATGCAGAGGTTTAGTCACTAAACTGGAAATTCAGTCTGCCTAGACACCGCCTGTTCCCATGAGGGTACCAGTTCAGCCTCTGGCTTTGGTTTGAGGGTGTATGGAACAGGTCTTGCCTTCAGGCATCTGCATGTTGTGTTGGGCTTAACAGCCAGCTTTACGTTGATTCCTTTCATTACCCAATTCTCTGTTATGCGTGTTTCTTCAATACCTCTTGTCGACCAGTGCTCCCACCAATCAAGTCCACTTCATGCCAGTTGAGTTTGAGCTGCTCAACCATGTGTGGCCCAGAGCACTGGGTAATGACCCTTAACAACGTACAATGGAAGTTTCTTTCTCCGTCCATTAACGTCCACTGTAGCTTGTACTACTCCCCTCACCAGTGTAAGTCCTTAAAGTCAACCTTGCCCTTTCTGGGGTGAGATGCTGCAATTGCTCCTTGTAAACTGTCCCTGACAGCAGCGATATTGCAGCACCCGTGTTCACCTGCACCCTCCCTGTGGCCCCATCCAACCGCAGGGTCACCCAGTAACTACCTTTGTGTCCTGAAACAGATAAAATATGCAAAGCCTTTTCTTCAACAACAGAAAGAGAATCACTCAGTCTGTCCTCGGGATGCTCCATCTTGTTCACGTTTCTTTTTCTTTCTTCTTCATTACAGTGTTTTTCATTGACAACGTCTTTTTGTGTCCTCTCCCTTTTTGCCACAGCTTTGGCAAGTCAGTAGGAACTTTATGAAGATGCGCTTAATAGCTATGCTTCTTTAGCTGCTGTCTCCATCGATGCAATTGCCTTGTGTAATGTTAACTTGTCTTCTGTGAGCAAATGTTTCTGAATTGTCTCACTACACATACCACATATGGGTCTATCATGTAATATGGCATTCAGCGACTGGCCAAAATCACAGTGTTCAGACAATTGCTTTAGTACCGCCGCAAACTGTGAAAGAGACTCGCAAACAAGAGAAAATATGCAGATGCTGGAAATCCGAGCAAAACACACAAAATGCTGGAGGAACTCCCTTCCTTAACCTTTCCTTCCCTGAAATAATTGTCCCTTCAGCATCCTCGCCCAAAATTTTACCAATAGCTACCGTGTAGATCAAAGGAATATAGTGCATATAATGCACTTGGAATGCCAGAACACATCCAGTATGATCCCACATGGAAAGGTACTGGATGAGATTGGAAGCAACAGCGTCAGAAGTAAGGCAATAGTATCCATGGGAAATTGGCTAACAGAAAAGAGAGAATTGGGATAAATAGATTACTTTTGCAATGACAACCTGTAATCAGTGAGATGCCTCATCAATCAGATGTGAAGCTTCCACTGTATATGCACTGTGGACTCAGCAGCACCAGAGATAGGTAACGCACATAAAAGCATTGTTCCCTTCAGAAATGGAAGGAGAGCTTCAAATCTTCAAATCAACAATCTCTTCTTTTCTAATATATTTCCGATTATGTGTATCAGTTCGGCAGAGATGGGTTTATTGATAAAGGAGAGCTGACAGAAATATTAAAAGGGACCGGAAACTTTTGTCCACAATATGGATAAATCCTTTAATTGCATAAAATCTACTCCATGATTTCTTGGAAATGCCTTCTCACCATATTGATGGCAGAAGCTGGTGAATGAAATTTCTTGTAATATTTAATGGTATTATAATTAATTTATAATATAGGTAAATATTATAAAGAAGGGCAGCACAGTAGTGTAGCGGGCTTCTACAACAGAGCCAGTGACCTGGGTTCAATTCCGCGGCTCTCTGTATGGGGTTTGTACATTCTCCCCGTAATTGCGTGGGTTTCACCCAGGTGTTCCAGCTTTCTCCGACTTTTCAAAGACATACGGGTTAGTAGGATAACTGGTCACATGGGTGTAACCGGGCAGCGGGGACTCGTTGGGCTGGAAGGGCCAGTTACCGAGCTGTATCTCTAAATAAATAGAGAGATGTAAAATCAGCTCCCTCATGGGAACTGGCCTCCATAGAATCCAAGACATCTTCAAGGGGCAGTGCCTCAGAAAGGCAACATCCACTATTAAGGAGCCCCAGCACCCAGGACATGCCCTTTTCTCACTGTTACCATCAGGAAGGAGGTACAGAAGCCTGAAGGCACACACTCAACGATTCAGGAACAGCTCCTTCCCCTCTGCCACCCGATTTCTGAATGGACATTGAATCCATGAACACTACCTCACTTTTTTATATATTATTTTTGTCTTGCACTACTTTTAACCAAACTATTTAATATACATACAGTATACTTACTGTAATTGATTTTCTTACTTTTTTTCTTTCTACATTATCATGCATTGCATTGCTTTCTAAGTGACTGGATATACTGCTGCTGCTATGTTAACAGATTTCACGACACATGATAATAAACATGAATCTGATTCTGAAATAAATAAATCAATTCTGGTCTGTTGTGTTAAATAGGTAAAAGTGTATTTACGGAGAATCAAACAGAGACTCATTGTGGGATACTTGTGTGGAAATATCGGAAGATATTTGCAATAAGTTTCTGATGTGTCAGCACCAGTATCCCAATATGAATTTCTATTCCCTTCTCTGTTACAAATCACACAGAGGAATATCATTGATGGTTGACAAATTAATGAAGAAGTGACTTAGCATCATAAAGAAAACGGTGAAGTTTACCCCTGAATGTGAGAAGGTAGAACTATGAGCAGCTCCTGCTTTGTGTTACAAGTGCATTTTGCATTCCGTTATTGCCAGAAGTCCAACATTGGAAAACCTAAAGAGGCACTTTGCTTATCCCTAAATTCTAACTAATTGGACTCAAATCCAATGGAGCTTAATGATTCTAAGCTGACAAACCTTGTGGCAACAGAGGTTGCCAATCTGGTGAAGAAAGTGTCTGGCATATTTGCCTTCATTCTTCAGGATATTGAGCACAGCACTGGAGACATCAAATTAGAGCATGAGGCTGCCCGAACAAACAAGACGAAGGAGAATCCTAAGGGATTCCGTTGGTATGTTAAGAACAAAATGATTGGAAGGGACAAAATTTGTCCTCTGGAAGATTAGAATGACAATCCATGTGTGGAGCCAAAAGAGATGGGGAGATCTAAAATGATTTTTTTTGCATCTGTATTTACTCAGGAGATGGACACAGAATCTATAGAAGTGAGGCAAAGCGGCATCAACTTCATGGACCCTGTACAGGTTACAGAAGAAGAGGTGTTTGCTGTCCTGAGGCAAATTAGCATCCCAGGGCCTGACAAGGTGTTCCCTTGGTTCCTGCAGGAGGCAAGTGCAGAAATTGTCAGGTCCCTGGCAGAGATATTTAAATCATCTTTAGCCTCAGGTGAGGTACCAGAGGGTCAGAGGATAGCCAATGTTGTTCTGTTGTTTAAGAAAGGCTATAAAACTAAAGCAGGAAAGTATTGGCCAGTGAGCCTGACATCAATAGTGGGAAAGTTGTTGTAAGTTATTCTGTGACTGGATATATGAGTATTTGGATAGATATAGATGGATTCAGGATAGTCAGCATGGCTTCATGCGTGGTAGGTCATGTCCAACCAATCTTATAGATTTTTTTGAGGAAGTTATCAGGAAAAATGATGAAGGCAAAGCAGTGGATTCTGTCTACATGGACTTTAGCCAGGCCTTTGACAAGGTCCAGCATGGGACATTGGTCAAGAAGGTTCATTCATTAGGTAGTAAATTGGTAGTAAGATGAGGTAGTAAATTGGATTAGACTTTGGTCTGTGGAAGAAGCCAGAGAGTGGTAGTAGATGGTTGCCTCTCTGACTGGAGGCCTGTGACTACTGGAGTGCTGCAGGGATCTGTGATAGGCCTGTTATTGTTTGTCATCTATATCAACGATCTAGATGATAATGTGGTTAACCGGATCAGCAAATCTGCGGATGACACCAAGACTGAGGGTATAATGGACAGTGAGGAAGGCTATCATGGCTTGCAGTGGGATCTCAACCAGCTGAAAAAATGGGCTGAAAAACGGCAGATAGAATTTAATGCAGCAATGTGCGAGGTGTTACATTTCAGTATGACCTACCAGGGTAGATCTTACACAGTGAACGATAGGGCACTTATGAGTGCGGTAGATCAAAGGCGTCTGGGAATACAGATTCATAATTCATTGAAAGTGGCATCACAGGTAGATAGGGTTGTAAAGAAAGCTTTTGGCACATTGGCCTTCATAAATCAAAGTATTGAGTACAGGAGATGGGATGTTAGGTTGAAGTTTATAAGACATTGGGGAGGCCTAATTTGAAGTATCGTGTGCAGTTTTGGTCACCTACCTACAGGAAAGATGTAAATAAGGTTGAGAGAGTACAGAGAAAATTTACAAGGATGTTGCCAGGTCTGGAGGATGTGAGCTTAATTTCAAAATTTAAGAGAAGTTTGGATGGGTACATGGATGGTAAGAATATAGAGGGCTATGCCCCAGTGCAGGTTGATGGGAGTAGGCAGTTTAAATGGTTTGGCATGGATTAGATGGGCTGAAGGTCCTGTTTCTGTACTGTACTTTTCTATAACTCTACGAATCTGTGTTACAGCTATACAAACCATCAGTATGGCCACACATGGAGTATTGCATACAATTCTAGACACTGCTGTGGAATGGAGGTCATTAAACTGGAAAAGGCACAAAAAAGTGTTATGAGGATATCATTGGCACTGGAGGGTTTGAGGAGAGACTGAAGTTAGGTTAGCGCATTTTTACCCCCCAGAGCACTGGGCACTGAGGAATTCCCTAATAGAATTCATAAGATCACGAGGAGAGTAGATAAAGTGAATATCCACATTTTATTCCCGAGATTAGAGGAATCCAATACTGGAAGGCATAGATTGAAATTGAGAGGGAAATATTTAAAAGGTATTGAGGGGTAAGTTTCTCACACAGAGAGTGGTGGGTGCATGGGACAAGCTGCCAGAGGAAGCCGTAAAGACGGCTACATTTACTACATTTATAAGGGATTTGGACAGATACATACAGTACTGTGCAAAAGTCTTAAGTGCCCTAGATGTTTATATGGATTCAGATGGTACAGCCTTTACAGAGCCCCGATCTCAACATCATCGAGGCTGTCTGAGACAGAAGCAAGAAAAACAGCCAAAGTCTACAGAAGAACTGTGGCAAGTTCTCCAAGATGTTTGAAACAATCTACCAGTTAATTTTCTTATAAAACCACAGAGCAGTGTACCTAAGAGATCTGACACAGTTTTAAAGGCAAATGATGGTCACACTAAATATTGATTTGATTTAGTTTTTTACTGTTTACTGCTCTTTATTGCAATTTTTTTCGATATTTAGAAACTTTTCGTTTCATTATTTTTGAAAGCACCTGCACTTTACAGATGGCTTTTTTTTACACATGCCTAAGACTTTTGCACAGTATGGTGGATAGGAAAGGCATGGGCCAAACACGGGCAAATAGGACTTGATCAGTTTGGAAACTTGTTTGCCATGGATGAGAAGTATGGAAGGGATTGTTTTCCTCTTGGCTCTGACTCCACCAGGACAGGATCGAGGAAGTGCAACACCATTCAAGGTGCTGTTGTTCGGAGGTGAAGTTAACCCGAAGCTCTGTTTGCTTTGCCAGGTGGACATAGACAATCCCATGGAACTGTTTTGGAGAAGACGGAGTTATCCCTGGTGTCCTCTGTATTTATCCCTCACTCAGAACGAGTTCTGCTGTTGAGCTGGGTAACTCCCCCACTCTAATGTAAGATCATCACATTATCAATCCCATGGGGTCATATTGACTCAGTAAACAGACCAAGAATAGATTGGTAAGAGACTTTTTTATTCCGGAGAGAGTTCAGACAAAAGATAACTTCTCAAGTAACAGCGATTTCTGGGGCTGTGTTCTATGATTCATGGTGCCTTACTCTCACTCTTTGAAGGGGGGCAGGGAAGCCTCATTAACTCTGCAGTATCTAAAAATAAAGAAGTTTTCCATTTTCACAGCACTCTTAGCCTGTGCTTATGTGGAAGCCTTTTATAGTAATTGATGTGTCGTCACTGTAGGCAGGAGATCAGGCAGATTTTGCACAAGAGGATCCCAGAATGAAGAAGATTACTCACTTTACAGGACCTTCAGTTGAGCTTTGTCATGTGAGCACCGTAAGGTTGTGCAGTGAGATGCGTCATTTACGTCAGTGACCAACACAGTCCGAGGATGTGCTGTGGGCAGCCACAATGTCGCCGTGCTTCCGGCACCAACAGAGCACATGAGGGAGAATTCCCCTAATAAGCAGAAGTGAGTAGAGCAGTGAGGTGCTCCAAATTTAATTTTGATGCCTAAAATTGGAGCTTTTTCAGAAACTGAATTTATTTTTTACTGTATTAATGCATTGGTGTGTAGGAGACATGAGCATTGATAAAGGGTTGACTTTGAGAATTGACTACTGTGGTCCGTGAACCAAATCTTCCCTGGGTGAGTGCAATGCTCTGTTCTAATAGCTCCCAACCATAAGTGCCTGAGCAGTCTATGACTACCTTGAAACTGAGCCCTTGCTGGCACAGAATTTGTCCGAGAATATTAAAACAGGGTGAAGAATGCATGTCTTTGAGGGATAGGGTTGGGGTAGACCTATATTCCAAGCTCTTTCTCTCTACAACCCAAGAATCCTCACTTTCAACTCCTGTTACCAATCGTGCAACAAATCCATCCACAGTAGCCTAGAGCTCCGCTTTACACTCTCCCCGTCACCAGGTGCTCCGGTTTCTTCTCAGATTCCAAAGACGTACCTGTTAGGTTAATAAGTTGTGGGCATGCTGTGTTGGTAATGTGGCATGGCAACACTTGTGGGCTGCCACCAACACACCCTCGGACTGTATTGGCCATTGACGCAAACGATGCTTTTCACTGTATGTTTCACAGTTTTGATATACTGGTGACAAATAAAGCGAATCTTTAACCTCTTGAAGCAACACACATAAAAATTGCTGGTGAACACAGCAGGCCAGGCAGCATCTCTAGGAAGAGGTACAGTCGACGTTTCGGGCCGAGACCCTTCGTCAGGACTATCTGAAAGAAGGGATAATAAGGGATTTGAAAGTGGGAGGGGAAGATCTGAAATGATAGGAGAGGACAGGAGGGGGAGGGATGGAGCTAAGAGCTGGACAGTTGATTGGCAAAAGGGATATGAGAGGATCATGGGACGGGAGGCCTAGGGAGAAAGAAAGGGGGAGGGGGGAAGCCCAGAGGATGGGCAAGGAGTATAGTGAGAGGGACAGAGGGAGAAAAAAAAATAATAATATACAAATAAATAACAGATGGGGTACGAAGGGGAGGTGGGACATTAACAGAAGTTAGAGAAGTCGATGTTCATGCCATCAGTTTGGAGGCTACCCAGACGGAATATAAGGTGTTGTTCCTCCAACCTGAGTGTGGCTTTATCTTGACAGTAGAGGAAGCCATTGACAGACATATCAGGATGGGAATGGGACGTGGAATTAAAATGTGTGGCCACTCCTGTCTTCAGTGCCAGCTGTGACTCTGTGGGAAGCACTCTTAGTCAATAATTTAGAAAGTTGTGGGTCCAAGTCACGATTTGAGCAAAGAAACCTGCAAGTGGTGACAGGGAGCAGGATAACGAGATTATGCTGAACCACCCTCCTTTGCTATGACAGAGCAAATGATTTCGTTTCATGTGATTCAAGTCTGACATGAGGGATTGCACACTGCAGACTTTCTGAGGAGATACTAAACTGGGACCCTTCTCAGTGGACATAAAGAATCCCAAGACACTGTTTTGAAGTTATTTCTGGAGTGTTATGATCATTATTTATCCCAGAGTCAATATTACTAAAACAGACCTTGTTGTTGTTTACCCACAGATATTGATGTTAGTTATGTCCAACTAAGCCTACATTACTGTCAGCGACTCCACTGTATCTCTCTTCTTTCATATCCAGGCCTGAAGGTTCAGGAAATTCTGCATGCCGCTGTTGACTATCACCAATTTTTATAGATGTACAATTGAAAACGCAGCATGGCAACTGCTTTGCCCGAGACTGCAAGAAATTGCAGAGAGTTGTAAAATTAGTCAGCTCCATCATGGGTACTAGCCTCCGTAGTATCCAAAACATCTTCAAGGAGTGGTATCTCAAAAAGGTGCCGTCCATTATTAGGGACTTCCATCACCCAGGACATGACCTCTTCTCACTGTTACCATCAAGAAGCGGGTACAGAAGCCTGAAGGCACACACTCAGCAATTCAGAAACAGCTTCTTCCCTTCTGCCATCCAATTTCTGAATGGACATTGAACCCATGAACACTACCTCATAGAACATAGAATATAAAAATCTACAGCACATTACAGGCCTTTTGGCCCACAATGTTGTGCGGACCACATATCCTACTCTAGAAACTGCCTAGAATTACCTTACCACAGAGCCCTCTATTTTTCCAAGCTCAGTGTACCTTTCGAAGAGTCTCTTAAAAGACCTTATTGTATCCGCCTCCACTACCATCACCAGCAGTGAATTCCACACACCCACAACTCTCTGTGTGAAAAACTTACCCCTGACTTTCTCTCTGTATCGCCTTCCAAGCACCTTAAAACTATGCCCCTAGTGTTAGCCTCAGCCCTGGGAAAAAGCCTCTGACTATCCACATGATCAATGCCTCTCATCATCTTATACACCTCTATCAGGTCACCTCTCATCCGTCATCACTCCGAGGAGAAAAGGCCAAGTTCACTTAACCTGTTCTCATAAGGAACGCTCTCCAATCCAGGCAATATCCTTGTATGTCCTCTTGTTCAAAAAAGGAAGTAGGAATAGTTCGGGTAATTATAGACCAGTGAGCCTTACGTCTGTGGTGGGAAAGCTGTTGGAAAAGATTCTTAGAGATAGGATAAGATCGGTATTTAGAGAATCATGGTCTGATCAGGGACAGTCAGCATGGCTTTGTGAAGGGCAGATCGTGTCTAACAAGCCTGATAGAGTTCTTTGAGGAGGTGACCAGGCATATAGATGAGGGTAGTGCAGTGAATGTGATCTACATGGATTTTAGTAAGGCATTTGACAAGGTTCCACATGGTAGGCTTATTCAGAAAGTCAGATGGCATGGGATCCAGGGAAGTTTGGCCAGGTGGATTCAGAATTGGATAGCCTGCAGAAGGCAGAGGGTCGTGGTGGAGGGAGTACATTCAGATTGGAGGATTGTGACTAGTGGTGTCCCACAAGGATCAGTTCTGGGACCTCTACTTTTTGTGATTTTTATTAACGACCTGGATGTAGGGGTAGAAGGGTGGGTTGGCAAGTTTGCAGACGACAGAAAGGTTGGTGGTGTTGCAGATAGTGTAGAGGATTGTCGAAGATTGCAGAGAGACATTGATAGGATGCAGAAGTGGGCTGAGAAGTGGCAGATGGAGTTCAACCCGGAGAAGTGTGAGGTGGTACACTTTGGAAGGACAAACTCCAAGGCAGAGTACAAAGTAAATGGCAGGATACTTGGTAGTGTGGAGGAGCAGAGGGATCTGGGGGTACATGTCTACAAATCCCTGAAAGTTGCCTCACAGGTAGATAGTGTAGTTAAGAAAGCTTATGGGGTGTTAGCTTTCATAAGTCGAGGGATAGGGTTTAAGAGTCGCGATGTAATGATGCAGCTCTATAAAACTCTGGTTAGGCCACACTTGGAGTACTGTGTCCAGTTCTGGTCACCTCACTATAGGAAGGATGTGGAAGCATTGGAAAGGGTACAGAGGAGATTTACCAGGATGCTGTCTGGTTTAGAGAGTATGCATTATGATCAGAGATTAAGGGAGCTAGGGCTTTACTCTTTGGAGAGAAGGAGGATGAGAGGAGACATGATAGTGGTGTACAAGATATTAAGAGGAATAGATAGAGTGGATAGCCAGCGCCTCTTCCCCAGGGCACCACTGCTCAATACAAGAGGACATGGCTTTAAGCTAAGGGGTGGGAAGTTCAAGGGGGATATTAGGGGAAGGTTTTTCACTCAGAGAGTGGTTGGTGCGTGGAATACACTGCTTGAGTCGGTGGTGGAGGCAGATACACTAGTGAAGTTTACGGGACTACTAGACAGGTATATGAAGGAATTTAAGGTGGGGGGTTATATGGGAGGCAGGGTTTGAGGGTTGGCACAACATTGTGGGCCGAAGGGCTTGTACTGTGCTGTACTATTCTATGTTCTATGTAAGTACCTCACTACTTTTTTATTTCTGTTTTTGCACTATTTATTTAATTTAACTATTTAATATACATATATATATATATGCTTACTGTAATTCAGTGCTTTTTCTTCTACGTTATCATGTATTGTATTGCATTGCTGCTACAAAGTCAACAAATTTCAAGACATATGCCAGAGATATTAAACCTGATTCTGATTCTGATGCAGCTCAGTCCATGTCTAAAACCAGTCTCCCCTCCTTGGAAAAGCAGCTAACACAATCAAAGACCACCCCCCCCCACCCACCCCACCACAGACATTCTCTCGTCTCCGTCCCTCCATCGGGCAGAAGGCGCAAAAGTTTGAAGTCATGCCCGACCAGGCTTAAGGACAGTTTCTATCTTGCTGATATAAGATTCTTGAATGGGCCTCTGGTACATCGAAGATGAATTCTTGACCTCATAATCTACCGCATCATGGTCCCTGTAACTTTTTGTCCACTGTCACTACACTTTCTCTGTATTCTGCATTTTGTTATTGCCTTTCTCTTGTACTACCTCAAGATACTTACATTTTCCAATTACCTGTATGGAGAACTAAGTTTTTCAATGTACATGTGACTGTAATAAACCAATAAGTTGTATGAAAACTAAAAGCCATAGGACAGGGTGAAAGGGCAACTTATGTACCAGATTGATGTATTATGACCAAAGTGTAGCAGAGCTGGGATTGTAATTATTGGAGATTACCAAAGAGCTAAGGTTGCAGAATTTCGACCTGCTTGTGTGAAGTATGGCAACAGGCACTGACCACTGATGAGGCACACACACACTGGACATTTTGTTAGGTACAGAAATTGCCTAATAAAGTGGGCACTGAGGGTATGCTCATTGTGATCTGCTGCTGTAGCCCATCCGCTTCATGTTGTGCATTCAGACATACTCTTCTACACACTACTGTTGTTACTTGAGCCACTGTTGCCTTTCTGTCAGCTTGAACCATTCTCCACTGATTTCTCTCATAAACAAGGTGTTTTCACCCACAGAGCTGCTCACCCCCCCCCCCCCCCACCGGATGTTTTCTTTCTGATTTTTTCCACCATTCTCTGTTCTGTGAGAGAAAATCCCAGAAGATCAGCAGATTCTGAGATACTCAAACCACCCTGTCTGGCACCACCAAGTCAATGCCACTTTCTTCCCCATTGTTCTGCTTGGTCTGAACTGCTTGATTGTGTCTGCATTCTTTTATACATTGATTGACTGATGAGATATTTTGCATTGCTGAGCAGGTGTACCGGTGTACCTAATAAAGTGTATGTTCTGATAACATTTCTGCCTTAGCTGCATGCTGATCATTGTCATGATTTATTGGTTCAGCAGATTAGGGATAAACAGCTTGTGCCTCCAGAGAAAAGATATCAATGTAGACTAGTATATGTTTTGCATTGTGTCACAGTAATACTTCACTCCCTCATGGCCCCTGCTCCATTATACTCATTGAGTCACTTGTCAGCATGTTTGTTTTGTGATGTAAAATTAGATCATGCTAGGCTGGTGTATTAGACCTGAGTGAATTCAGAGTTCCACTCCATCCAATGTGAAACAAACATGTAATTAGTGAAATCAGCTTTTGAGGGGAAATTGAAGATAAAAAGTTAATAAAGCTGAGTTATTAAGAGATATTCCCTTGCTCCCTGCGCTATAAGGTAGATTGCCTTGAGCAAACAAATATTACTGTCCATATGGTGAAGGTGTTCCCACTACCTGGTGGGTGGAACAATCTGGGACAGAGACCCAGTGGGGGTGATACAAGAGCGGGCACTAGGATTATATACGAGGATCACATGCATCATAGAGATAACACTGAGCCAACCCGAGAAGGTCAGACAGAGACACCGCTAGTACTGAGGAATTCCCTTGGAACTTCAATCTGATTATCAGAGGCCAGAACATAAAAAAAAACAGTTCCTTTGGCCCACAGTGTGTGTGCCAACCGTGATGCCGAAATAAACTAAAGCCATCTACCTGCAGGTGATCCTTATCCCGTCATTCCCTATGTGATAATGTACCTCTTAAAAGCCTCAGTTATGTCTGTTTCCACCGCTATCCCCGCAGGGTGTTCGAGGCAACTACCACTCTCTGTGTCAAAGCCTATCTCCTTTAAACTTCAGCCTCTCACCCTAGAATTATAATCTCTAGTAGACATTTCAATCTTGGGATTTGTACACTACATATTCTCCATCTTTCTCAGAATTTCATAAACTCCTATCGAGTCTCACCACAGCCTCCAATGCTCCAGGTTTGTCCAAACTCTCAATATAGCGAATACTCCCTAATCCAGTCAACATTCTTGTGAGTCTGTTCTGCACCTCACCAAAGCCTTCGCATTCTTCCTGCCATGGGACAACTGGAACTGCAAACAATACTCCAAATGTGGCTGAACCGAAGTTTTACACGGCTGTAATGTGACTTACATTTAACAATCTGACCAAAGTATGAATCATACTATACCCCTTCTTCAGCACCCCATAAAGTTCTACCTCTGTCCGCACCCCATACCCACCCTGCAGATCCACGAATTGAGATTGACAGCACACAGCTCATCTCAGGAAGCTGCCTTACTTTCTCCTGCAGTCTAGATCGAGAGGCAAAAATTGGTGCATCCTTTGGCAGGCTATGGACAAGTGTATGGGGAGAACTTGGTACCAGGCTGAAGACCAAGATGACAGTCATCCTGACTTCTCTGCTGTATGGCTGTGACACATGGACCCCATACCACAGGCACAACAAGATGCTTGACTAGTTCCACCTGCGATGCCTTCGCAAGATCGTGGGCATCTCGTGGCAAGACAGAGTCCCCACCACAGAAGCGCTACGAAGGGCAGAGATGTCTGGCACAGAGACACTGATCATGAAGGCTCAACTTTGAAGGGTTGGACAGGCGGTCTGGATGGAAGACAACTGCCTTCCAAAGATGGTATTCTTTTCCAAGCTGGCGAATGGCACCAGAAAACAGGAAGGCACCACGAAGTACTATAAAGTCTGCGTGAAAGCATCCTTGAAGGCGTGGAATATCCCTGTGACTGGTTGGGAGGCCTTGGCCAAAGACTGCAATGCCTGGCGCCTGGCTGTCTACAAAGGCATCAGCACATCCGAAGGGCTGCGGCTGAAGGACCTCAATCAAAGGCGCCAGGGCCGCAAGGAGATACCCTTCAATGGCCGTAACGTGCCCGACCTGTGGGCACATTTGCACTTCCCAGTTCGGGCTCCTCTCTCATCAGATGCGTCACCGACATCATTATCATTCCCAAGAAGACCCCGTAAACACAAGAGATTCTGCAGGTCTTTAACGACGCATATAAAAAGCTGGAGGAATTCCGCAAGTCAGGCAGTATCTATGAAGGGGAATAATCATTCAACGTTCCTCGGCCCAAAGTGTAGACAGTTCATTCACCTCCATTGATGCTGTCTGATCTGCTGTGTTCCCCGAGAATTTTGTGTGTGTTTCCATCCAATTGCATTGTCCACCTCAGAGAGAAATTGTAATATACCCAAATTGTTCAAGGGTTTAAAAGTTCAGTTAAATATCAGAGAATGTATATAGTATACACCTAAAATTCTTACTCTTCACAAACATCCACAAAACAAGAAACCCCATAGAATGAATGATAGAAATATCAAAGCCCTGAAGCCCCCCCACACACCCTCACAGCCATTGTGCATCAAGATAGCTTCCGTTGTGGAAGAGACCTGACTATCTACATGCAAGACTGGGATATTGTACTAAGAACAAGCAGTGAAGTATGTTGTCTGTGATAGAGCAGCTCATGCAGAAACAAGTCCTTCCTCCACAGGAAAAATGGTGACCATGAAGAAGATGAGTTAAAGTGGTGACTGACCAGGGAATTGAGGAGTGAGTGAGGAGTGCCGGGGGTTTGTGGAGAGGGGGCAGGAGTTGCTTAGGGTTGGGGGGGGTGAGTTGGTGGATAGGCAGAATGGGGCAGTCAGTTCCAATGAGGATTTGGGGTGGGTGGGCTCTCAGTTGGAAAGATGATGAAGAGGAAGCCTGAGGGATGGGCAGGGTGGCAGTGAGCAGTACAATGGACATTTAAGTAAGAATGCATCTAAAGGAAGATGGAGGTCTCAGATTTCCTGACAGTGATCCAAGGCAGGACTGACCCTGTGTCAGGGAGCCCAGGTAATGTGTAGGTCTGTAGGGCTGCTGGAGGTCACAGGGAGAGGTCGCAGATACAGGGTATGGTCAACGTCACAGGAAATGTTTGGTGGGGGGGTCACAGAAAGAGGCAGAGGCCACAGGAAGAGGTGAGAGTTTACAGAGAATGCTCAAGGTCTCAGATGGAGGTGGGGTTCATAGGGAGAAGCAAGGTCACAGGAAGAGTTAGAAGGTCACAAGAAGAGGTGGGAGGTCACAGGAAGAGGTGAGAGGTTGCAAGGAAAGGTGAAAGCTGACAGGGAGTGGTGGACCCATTTGAAGCCAGTGATATAAATTTTAAATTACTTACCTCAGAGGCCCAGGTAGTAGCACTGGTCAGTGAACACATGTTTTACGGTGAAATGACGTGCGCTAGGACCCTTGCATCATACCTTTGGTCCACCTCATGTTTCCAGCAGGCGAAGTTCGGACAAGTGAAGCAAGAGTGTATCAACAGCTCTGGGAAAAGCAGATGCTAGAAAGAATAGCAGCAGATGTTCATCATTTGCTTATGTTTGTCTAACATAAATATGTAAATTACCAATGCAATGCTAAAATAAATCCAGACTCACTAATTTGTCTTGCTGTTCTGCTCAAGCCGTTTCCTCAGCTTGATGAGTCATGTTCTCCACCATTTAATGTGTAATTTGGAGGCTGTAATAAGCTTGTGGGCGGGTTTACCACTCCTTATTAATTTTTTCTTCAGTAATTTATTCTGAGTTCTAATCCACATTTGCCAAAAGCCAGTAGGTAAACACTGAGCAAGGAAGAAAGAGAGTGTGAGGGGGCGGCCAAGATAATTGAAGGCCACGGACTTCAGGTTTAAAGGTTGCTCAATGTTTTCTTGCCACATTTTAGGAAGACCCAATCGGATGAAGCTCTATGGAGGTCTGATGACCAAGAGGAGGGAATTATTGTGTTGGCAAGAAAGCAGCAAGAGAGAGGGGAAAATACAATAAGATACGGAAATATTTAGAGAATACTGGAGATTAGCATTCTCTGACAAAAACTGGCATAAATTAGGAGCTTGGAGATCATTGCTTTCCACTGTACCGAAGCAAAAATATTCTTTTTCCTTTCAAGGCAGAATTTATAAGCATGGTCATCTTTCTGTTACTAAAGCCCAAGGATACATTATAAGTTCAAATTTCAAAATAAATTTACTACTCTGCAAAAGTCTTAGACACCCTGGCTATAGATATATGCCTAAGATGTTTGCACAGTACTATATATGTTACATACTACCTGAAGATTAATTTTCTTGCAGGGATTTGCAGGGAAATAAAAAAATACTTTATACTTTATACTTTGTTGGCGCCAAACAATTGGTACTAGAACGTACAATCATCGCAGCGATATTTGATTCTGCGCTTCACACTCCCTGGATTACAAACATTAAATATTAAAAATAGTTAAAATTAGTAAATATTAAAAATTTAAATTATAAATCATAAATAGAAAATAGAAAAATGGGAAGTAAGGTAGTGCAAAAAAACCCAGAGGCAGGTACGGATATTTGGAGGGTACGGCCCAGATCCGGGTCAGGATCCGTTCAGCAGTCTTATCACAGTTGGAAAGAAGCTGTTTCCAAATCTGGCGGTACGAGTCTTCAAGCTCCTGAACCTCCTCCTAGAGGGAAGAGGGACGAAAAATGTGTTGGCTGGGTGGGACGTGTCCTTGATTATCCTGGCAGCACTGCTCCGACAGCGTGCGATGTAAAGTGAGTCCACGGACAGAAGATTGGTTTGTGTGATGTGCTGCGCCGTGTTCACAATCTTCTGCAGCTTCTTTCGGTCTTGGACAGGACAACTTCCATACCAGGTTGTGATGCACCCTAGAAGAATTCTTTCTACAGTGCATCTATAAAAATTAGTGAGGGTTTTAGGGGACAGGCCAAATTTCTTTAGTTTTCTCAGGAAGTAAAGGCGCTGGTGGGCCTTCTTGGCAGTGAACTCTGCTTGGTTGGGCCGAGTCAGTTCATTTGCGATATTGACCCTGAGGAACTTAAAGCTTTTGACCTGTTCCACTTGTGCACCACCAATGTAAATTGGGTCGTGCGGTCCGCTACTCCTTCCAAAATCAACAACCAAATCCTTCGTCTTGCTGATGTTGAGGGACAGGTTATTGTCTTCGCACCATGCCACCAGTTTCTTAATTTCCTCACTGTACTCAAACTCATCATTATCCGAGATACGACCTACAATTGTTGTGTCATCAGCAAACTTATATATTGAGTAGTACTGATTCAGAAGCCTGATGGATGCAGGGTAATAACTGTACCTGAACTTGGTGGTGTGGGTCCCAAGGTTTCTGTACCTCTTGCCTGATGGTACTAGTGAGAGCAGTGCATGTCCTGGATGGTGAGGGTCTTTGATGATGCATGCTGCTTCCTTGAGGCAGCAATGCATGTAAATGTGCTCAAGGTGGAAAGGGCTTTTCCGGTGATGGACTGTGAGGTATTCAGCACTTTCTGTGGCCTTTTGCATTCCTGGGCATTGGTGTTTTAATAGCAGGCCATGATGCAACAGTTAGGATGCTTTTCACTGTGCATCCACGGAGGTTTGTCAAAGTTTTTTTGGGCATCGCTGAATCGGCTGAAAGAAGATGATAGCTAGGAACCTAATGTCCCCCCATTGCATCAAAAGGACAGGCAGAAGGCAGAGGGAATGGTGTGGCTCTGCTGGTTAAAAAATGAAATCGTCATTAGGAAGAGGTGACATTGGGACAAATGGTGTCAAATCATTGTGGATAGAGCTAAGGAACTGCAAGGGTAGTAAGACCCTGATGGGAGTTATGTACAGACCCCCAAACAGTATTAAGGATGTGGTCTATGAATTACAATGGGAGATAGAAAATGCATGCCAAAAGGGCAATTTTACAATAGTCATTGGGGATTTCAATATGCAGGTAGATTGGGAAAATCAGGTTGGTGCTGAATCCCAAGAGGGGGAAAGTCTAGAATGCCTAAGAGATGGCTTTTTAGAGCAGCTTGTGGTTGAGCCCACTAGGGGATCAGTTATTCTAGATTGGGTGTTGTGCAATGAACTGGAATTGATTAGAGAGCTTAGGGTAAAGGAACCCTTAGGTTCCAGTGATCATAATAGACAATAGATAGTAGACAATAGGTGCAGGAATAGGCCATTTGGCCCTTCAAGCCAGCACCACCATTCACTGTGATCATGGCTGATCATCCACTATCAGTACCCCATTCCTGCCTTCTCCTCATATCCCTTGACTCCGCTATCATTAAGAGCTCTATCTAACTCTTTCTTGAAAGCATCCAGAGAATTGGCCTCCACTGCCTTCTGAGGCAGAGCATTCCACAGATCCACAGCTCTCTGGGTGAAAAGGTTTTTCCTCAACTCTGTTCTAAATGGCCTACCCCTTAATCTCAAATTGTGGCCTCTGGTTCTGGACTCCCCCAACACCAGGAACATGTTTCCTGCCTCCAGCGTGTCTAATCCCTTAATAATCTTATATGTTTCAATCCGATCCCCTCTCATCCTTCTAAATTCCAGTGTATACAAGCCCAGTCGCTTTAATCTTTCAACATATTTCCCCGTTATCCTGGGAATTAACCTCATGAACCTCCGCTGCACTCCCTCAATAGCAAGAATGTTCTTCCTTAAATTTGGAGACCAAAACTGTGCACAATACTCCAGGTGTGGTCTCACCCAGGGCCCTGTACAACTGCAGAAGGACCTCTTTGCTCCCATACTCAACTCCCCTTGTTATGAAGGGCAACATGCCATTAGCTTTCTTCACTGCCTGCTGTACCTGCATGCTTACTTTCAGTGACTGATGAACAAGGACACTTAGATCTCGTTGTACTTCCTCTTTTCCTAACTTGACACTATTCAAATAGTAATCTGCTTTCCTGTTCTATAATATGATAGAATTCACCCTGCAATTTGAGAAGGAGAAGCTAAACTCAGATGTATCAGTATTACAGTGGATTAAAGGGAATTACAGAGGCATGAGAGAGGAGCTAGCCAAAATTGATAGGAAAAGAACACTGACAGGGATGACAGCAGAGTAGCAATGGCTGGAATTTCACGAAGCAATTAGAATGATGCAGGATCTATACCTCCCAAAGAGGAAGAAGTATTCTAAGGGCAAGATGACACAATTGTGGCTAACAAGAGAAGTCAAAACCACCATAAAAGCCAAAGACAGGGCAGACAATAGAGCAAAATTAGTAAGGTTAGACAATTGGGAAGCATTTAAAAACCAACAGAAGCCAACTAAAAAGTCACAAAGAATAAAAAGATGGTGGCCAATAATATTAAAGAGGATACCAAAAGTTTCTTCAGCTACATAAAATATAAAAGAGAGATGAGAGTGGATATTGAACCACTGGAAAAGGGGCGGTGGAGAGGTAGTAATTGGGAGACAAAGAAATGGCGGATGAACTGAATAAGAATTTTGCATCAGTTTTCACTGTGGGCAACACTAGTAGCATGGTGGAAGTTCAATCGTGTCAGAGGGCAGAAGTGTGTGAAGTTGCCATAACGAGGGAGAATGTTCTTGGGAACCTGAGAGGTCTGAAGGTATATGAGTCACCTGAATCAGGTGGCATACACACCCCGGGTTCTGAAAGAGGTTACTGAAGAGACTGTGGAGGCATTAGTAATGATCTTCCAAGAATCAATTGATTCTGGAAGGGTTCTGGAAGACTGGAAAATTGCAAATGCCACTCCACTCTTCAGGAAGGGAGCGAGGTAGAAGAAGGGAAACTGTAGACTAGTTAGTCAGTGGTTGGGAAGATGTTGGAGTCAATTATTAAGGATGTGGTCTCAGGGTATTTGGAGGCACATGATGGAGGGGAACCGATGGATATTATTTACTTGGATTTCCAGAAGGCATTTGATAAGGTGTCCCATAAAAGATTTATCTATAAGATAAGAATGCATAGTTGGGGGTGATGTACTAGCATGGATAGAGGATTGGTTAACTAATAAGAAGCAGAAAGTTATTCTGCTTGGCAACTAGAGATGAGTGGTGTGCCACAGGGGTCAGTGCAACTGTTCATGATATAGATTAACGATCTGGAAGAGGGGACCGAGTGTCGTTTATCTGACTTTGCTGATGATACTAAATTGAGTGGAAAAGCAAACTGTGCAGAAGATAGGGAAAGTGTGCAGAGAGATATAGATAGGTTAAGTGAGTGGGCAAGGTTCTGGCAGATGGAGTACAATGTTGGTAAATGCAAGGTCATCCACGTTGGAAAGGAAAATGAAAGAGCAGATTAGTATGGTAAAAATGGTAAAAAAAAATTGTAGCATGCTGCTGTGCTGAGGGACTTGGGAGTGCTTGTGCATGAATCACCAAAGATTAACTTGCAGGTGCAGCAGGCAAATGGAATGTTGGCCTTCATTGCTGGAGGATCATCTGGAGTACTGTATGCAGTTCTGGTCTCCTTTCTTGAGGAAGGATTTACTGGCTTTGGACACGGTGCAGAGGAGGTTCACCAGGTTGATTCCAGAGATGAGGGGGTTAAACTACGAGGAGAGATTAAGTCGCCTGGGACTGTACTCGCTGGAATCCGGAAGAATGAGAAGCGATCTTATAGAAACATATAAAATTATGAAAGGGATAGATAAGATAGAGGCAGGAAAGTTGTTGCCACTGGTAGGTAAGATTAGAACTAGGGGACATAGCCTCAAGATTCGGGGGAGTAGATTTAGGATGGAGATGACGACGAACTGCACTTTCCCAGAGAGTGGTGAATCTGTGGAATTCTCTGCCTAGTGAAGCCATGGAGGCTACCTCAGTAAATATACTTAAGACAAGGTTGGATAGATGTTTGCATTATAAGGGAATTAAGGGTTATGGGGAAAAGGCAGGTAGGTGGAGATCAGTCCATGGCCAGATCAGCCATGATCTTATTGAATGGCGGAGCAGGCTCGACGGGCCAGATAGCCGACTCCTGCTCCTATTTCTTATGTACGGTGAGCAGCTCTTCAATCATAGTCATTCGTTTCTTGATGTCACACTGCCGAGGAACAGTGAAAAGGTTTGACTTGTGTGCTATCCTGACAGATCCTATGTACATCGAGGTGGAAAAAAGAAATAAAAAAGGGCTGATGAACAAAAAGGCCTGCAGATGCTGGAAATCTGAATTAAAATAGAAAACAGCAGAAATGACCAAGGAAGTTAACTTGGAGAGAGAAGCAGAGGCAACATTCAGGTCAACCATTGACTTGGGATGTGTCTGTGGATACTGTCTTACTTGTTGGGTGTTTCCGGCACTTCGTATTTTTGCTTCCAATCTAATCTTGATCCGATATACAAACAAAGGCAGATTTCAAAAGACAATCAGTGAGTAGGAGTAAAATTCCTGGGAGATGTTAGTTTACCTGTGGTGGGGATATGGTGATTACTCCAAGCAGCCTGAAATCTGGGCAGGCCAAAGATTTCAGCAGAATCAAATTTATTATCACTGACGTATGTCAGGAAAATCGTTGTTTTTTGGCAGCAGTCCTGTGAAGTACATAAAAATATTATACTTACTACTAAATATATAAAAAATAAGTCGTGCATGAAGAGAGTAAATTAGTGAGGCAGTGATCATGGTTTCATAGACTGTTCAGAAATCAGATGGCAGTGGGGAAGACGCTATCCTTAAAATGTTGAGTGTATCTCTTTCAGGCTCCTGTATCTTGTCAGTGATGGTAGGAAGGAGAAGAAGGCATGTCTTAGGTGGTAGGGGTCCTCAGTGATGGATGCCAGCTTTTTGAGGTATCGCCTTCTGAAGATGTCATTGATGGAGGGGTGGGCGCAGAGGTAACTTCTCATCGTGGAGCTGGCTGAGTTTACAACCCTTTGCAACGGCTTCCAGTCCTTTGCAGTGGCCCCTCCATACCAGACTCGGATGCAACCTGTTAGAATGCTCTCCACATTACATCTGTAGAAATTTGCTGCAGTCATTGGTGATTGAAGCAGGACCTTGTGTTTTCCTTTTTTATTATTTATTATGAGGCGTGGTGGAAAGTCTGAACTTTACTGATGCAAAATACTGTGGCTGCAACATGCAAAGTATGTCGGAAACCTGCATCAGGCAGGAGGTACAGGAGCCTGAAGTCTCACACAGTGAGGCTAAAGAACAGTACTTACCTTCAACCGTTCGGTTCTTGAACTAAACTGCACAAGCAAAATCCCTACCTCAGTATAGTAACACTATGACCACTTAGCACTAAAATGGACATATTTTATTTAAATTGCATTCTTTCTTGTATAATTTTGTATTATTTATGTTTAATTTATGTATTTCTCGTAAGTGCTAAGTCCCTAAGTGTGATGTGCCTGTGATGCTGCTACAAGGACATACAGCATAGCAACAGACCTTTTTGCCCACAATGTTATGCCAAACTAATAAAACATCTAACTAAACTAGTTCCTTCTGCCAACACAAGATCCACGTCCCTCAATTCATGTGCCTGTCTAAGAGCCACTTAAATGTCACTATCGTGCTTGCCTCCACTACCACCCCAGGAAGTGTTTTGTCTGCACCCACTGCTGTGTTTTGTAACTTCTGAAATCAATCAAAAGAAAAACATGGGAGCCCAGGAGAATGTGTATGCTTCACTTTTACTTTAGTGAGGCATTCACTTATGATATGGTGGCATAATGACGCTTGCCATTTACGTACTTTTACATAAAACCAGTAATGAATTATTTAAACAACAAAGAATACTTAATCCAATAATATATTTACAATATTACTCAAAATCACTGAAATATTAAATACACAACTCTGCTTAGTTATACATTCCATCTCAATACAGAATGCATCTCAACTACATACACAGTATACTGTATAATACAACCACTATATAGACATCCACAACATAGTAAATTTTAAATTTCCTATTCAGGTCTAAAGATTTAATCACTGTGGAGTATTTTTTACTCTTGTGGGATAGTGTCTTTCTTGACAAGAAGGAGTCACTCCGTTTGGCAGGTGAGACTTGTGGCTGTGAAACCATCTCAGGTTCTGGGGTCTCCTCCGCGGTGTTTGTAGGAGGTGACTCTGGGACTGCAGGAAGTGGTTCTGACAGCTCTGAACACCTTTCTTCTCTAACAATTGACCCTGTTTTCCTCAACTGATCGATGTGTCATCTCCAGATGACATCAGACACAATCTTCACTGCGTAGGTGAGTGGTCCATCCTGTCGTTATTCTTTCCAAATATGCACTTTTGATCATCTCAGTAGTCTCTTGCCAGGACTGCTCATCCAGGAGAGAAACATCCAGCCTTCTTGTTTGACAAGCCCTCAACTTGACTCTGCCATTTGCCTTGCATTCTCCTTCTGAGATTAGGATTGAGGAGATCCAGGCGTGAGCGCAGGGGATGACACAGAAACAGCATGGCTGGTGAGTTTTTGGTTGTGGACTGTACTGCACTGTGATATGCAAGGAGGAAATTGGCAGGCCTCTCATTCATTGTCAGTATAGTGTGTTCTACATTGCTTGCATTGCGTTCTTTAGACCCTGGACAAAACTTTCTACCAAGCCATTTGCAGCTGGGCGGTACAGTGCAAATGTAATGTCTTATTCCCTCCATTCATTTTCAGGAATGACTGAAATTGTTCTGCAACAAACTGTGGTCCATTGCCACTAACTACATGTTCTGGGACACTTGTCCTTGAGAAGAGGCTTCTGAACACATCAACAATGTGCAAGTTTGCAGTTGAGGTTATTGGGAACTTTGTAGCTGCTTCCACTACTACCAAGAAATTTGTGCCAGTGAATGGTCTGGCAGAATCCCCATGAATCCTCTGCCAGGGCAATGCAGGCCATTACAAGGATGGAGAGGTGTTGCTGTTGGCATCTTCTGGTCATGCTGGCATCCTCTGGTCATGTATGGCAAGCTGCTCGATCTGCTGATCTATCCCAGGCCACCAGACAAAACTTCAAGCCAACGCTTTCATTTCAACCACACCTACAGTAGATGACTGGCGTGTAGATCCTCCAACACTTCAGCTATCAGCTTGGTTGGTACAACAACACTCAATTCCCACACAAGGCAACACTCCCCACCCCCATCAAGAACAAGTTCATCCTGGCGCTGGTACAAATTGGGAAACTGGAATTTTTGTTGCACATTCCAGCCACTTTGGGTTGACATGTAGACCTGAGACAATGTGGGGTCTTTGGATTATCTCTTTTGCAATAGGGAGGCTTGTGATTTGCATCTGGGAGATAACATCAAGGGGAGTGTCCACTTTTGTAAATTGTTCAGGTATTTCCTTTTCCAGGGGTAAACAGAACAATCCAGCATCATTTCCATGATTTGTCATCCTCTTGAATTTGATCTTGTAATTGTGTCCCACAAGAAACAGAGCCCATCTCTGCACTTACGCTGCTTGCTGTTAGTGGAGCACCCTCCTGTGGACTGAAAATGGACACTAGTGGTTGATGGTCAGTAATTAGGGCAAACTCTCTCTCATACAAATACTGGTTGAGATGTTTTACACCCCAAACCATACTCAAGGCCTCTCTGTCAAGCTGTGCGTAATTTTTCTCTGTAGCGTTACAGGAACGTGATGTAAAGGTTATGGAACATTCGCTTCCATCTCTCATAACACGTGACATGACTGCACCTATTCCATACGACGAGACATCACAGGCAGGTTTCACTGGACGATGTGGATTGTAATGTGTGAGTACAGTGTCTGACATCACCACTTTCTTTTTCTTTCGGAAAGCCACCTCACACTGCTTTGTCCACTGGCATTTCTTCCCAATCTGTAGGAATGAGTTCAAGTGGTGAAGCATAGCAGCCAGATTTGGTAGGAACCTGTTATAGAAATTTTAAAAATTCTGAAAACGACTGCGACTGTGACATGTCCTTTGCCCTTAAGGTAACCCCCACTGCTTGAAGTTTGTCAGTGCACTGCGTAAACCTTTCGCATCACTGGTGCGACCACAGTAAGTAATGCTTGCTTTAAAGAATTCACACTTGTTGCATTGTGCTCTGAGCCCTTAATCTTCTCATCTTTTTAATACTGTCTTGAAATTTTGGAAATGTCCAATTTTGTCATCCTTATCAGTAACAATGACATTAGATTATGAAAACACTCAGTCCTCTTTTATTGGCATTTAGAAATGTATACATGCATTAAGAAATGATACAATGTTTCTCCAGAGTGATATCACAGAAAAACAGGACAAACCAAAGACTAACACTGACAGAACCACATAATTATAACATATAGTTACAGCAGTGCAAAGCAATACCGTAATTTGATGAAGAACAAACCATGGGCACGGTAAAAATAGTCTCAAAGTTCCCGAGTTGATCGACTCCCGAGTCCCCGATAGCAGGCGGCAAAAGGGAAAAACTCCCTGACATAAACCTCTAGGCACCGTCAACTTGCCGATGCCTTGGAAGCAGCCGACCGCAACCGACACTGAGTCCATCCGTCCGAAAACTTCGGGCCTCCGGCCAGCCCCTCTGATACAACCTCCTGAGCGCCATCCTCTGCCGAGCGCCTTCGACCTCGCCCCAGCTGCTGAAACAAGCAAAGCCGAGGATTCTGGGCCTTCTGCTCCGGAGATTCTGGTTACCACACAGTAGCAGCGGCAGCAAAGCAGGCATTTCAGAAGTTTTCCGGATGTTCGTCCATGCTCTCACGTCTGTCTCCATCAAATCAGAATTGTGCACGGTCCCCTTCTTGACAGATAACAGATATTCATCACTGGAGAGGCCGCGCGCACTGTCGTCACGCTGCCATCTTCTCCTCCCGACATCATGCAGGTAACACTGAATGCCTGGGCAGCCTTGCAGCACCTGGTCCAAAGTTTCTGTCAGAGTGCAAGTGCAGATGCTACTCCAAGAAAAAGCCTGTTATAACGATAAAGTCCTGTGTGTGTTTACACTGAGAAACACTTCAGACTCTTTTTCCCTCTCCATCTGTAGGTAGGACTCAGCTAAGTCCACTTTATTGTGCTTCCCTCCAGAAAGATTTGCAAAATATCCTCTATCCTGGGCAGAGGGTATTGATCTACTTTCAGTACTGGGTTGATGGTGTCCTTAAAGTCACCAGACATTCTGACAGACCCGTCCTTCTTGGCTACTGGGACCAGTGGTGCTGCCCATGGGCTCCACTCAACCTTGGAAGGAATTCTTTCAGCATCCATGCGATCTAGCTCAATGGTTACTCTATCATGGCTGGGGTATAGGAGCTGGACTGGCTTTGCAAAGCTTGAGTGTGGCATTTTCATTTAACGATACTTTATCCTTGATATGTTCGAGTTTTCCAACGTCAATCCTGACTACTACTATGCCATCATCCAGTAGCTTTCTTAATTAGCATTCCATTGACTCTATCGCAGGGGATGTGGCATGCAAATGCTGGATGGATCGCCAGTCAAGTTGTAGTTGTCTCATCCAGTCGCATCCCTGCAATGTTGGCCCTCCTCCTTTTACCACATACAAGCCCACTGTAGCTTGTTGGCTATAGTATTTCACTGTTACAAATGTCATTCCCTCAGGAGTTATCTTTTCTCCAGTGCAAGTTCTTAGTTGGACGTCTGCAGGTTCCACTTCAGTATTTTTGAAATGCCGTTCGAGCTCATTATGTGGAGTGACTGAAACAGCCAAGCTAGTGTCCAATCCCATTTGAATTAATTTGCCATTGACTTCTGGTGTAAGCCATATTGCTTGTCTACTGTTAATTTTCACACTGTAAATCTCAAGGGTACTCAGTCCTGTGACACTCTCACCATTATGAGATACTCCATCAACAGCATGCAGATTAGTGCTCATTTCTGAAACTGCAACTTAACTTTTTCTCTTTTTTTTCTTTCCTGTGCAGTCTATTTATTCTTATTTTCCCAGCATTATCTTCGTATGTGCCCTACCTTGTTACATCTTCTGCAAGTTTCGCTTTTAAACCTGCATTAGTCTGGTGTATGTGAGCCCCTGCCGCAATGGTAACACAATTTGTTTAGCCGGGCAGGTTTCTGTGTAGATATTACAATTTTGTTCACACCCACTTTCATTCCTGACTGCAATTCAACTGCATCTCTGGCTGCTGTTTCCATTGATACGGCTACCGCACTTCAACCACATTTTTTAAATGTGAGTTAAACTTCAGTTAGGACCCATATTTGTATGCTTCTTGTAACATTCCGCAAACTAAACAAGCACTCAGGGCATCATTAAGCCCATTCGGAGCTGACCATGCGTGGATAATCTCTTCAAGTCAGCCACATAATACGAAATGGATTCTCCCTCCTTTTGATTCTGCTGATGAATCCTAAAGTGTTCTGCAAGCAACAGTAGTTTCAGTTCTAAATAGTCCAGCATCACTTTCACGATATCAGCAAAGCTCATTTCAACTGGTTCAGTTGGAGCAGTCAAACTTTTTGAGCAGACTGCATGCTTTTCCACCAATATCTCCCACAAAACTGGCACTTGTTTCTCATTGGCTATTTCATTTGCTTCAAAGTACTGCTCAATCTGTCCAGTATACCTCAGTCATTTGCCCTTTCTGTAATCGAGTGTGTCAATCTTTCCAATGTAGCCAGCCTTTTCTGCTTTTTCTTTTATTTATGATTATTATCACCCAGTGCTCATTGCCTGGTTCCTTAAATTTGTTATAGCTGGGGGTGGTAATGGGGAAAAGCTCCCACAACTTATTAAATGCTCCCCATGGCATGCGCCTCAAATAGCTTCTGACAAGCAAGTCCAGCTCCTGGCCTTCCTGTGTGGTTTAGCTACTAAGCCTGGCAGAACCTTTTCTACTGACAGGAGAAGAGGCAAAGGTGGGCTAAAACCAGTGACTTTGGGCAGATGGGGCTCATCAGCCGAGGTTGGCAGCTCATCTACGAGAAGGAAAACTCTGATCTCAAACCTCCGCTGCCTTACAGCTATACCCACTCATGGGGAAGGCTTCAAGAGTAAACCCTGAAGGAAAAGTCCGGAGCTGGATCCCCGAAGGCAGTCCTTCGTGGAGTTCAATGCTGACTGGCAACTCTTGTGATGCAGCTGGTACCAAACTGTATCGGTCTCTGTCATTCCTTTGGATTTGTCAGATGCATGGAGAGCGGAAGCTTGTTCTCCATATCATACTGCCCAGGCTTGCAAATCTAGACAGCAAAACGCAACATCCGTGGTCAGCCTTGACTGACTGAGACCTCACTCACTCACTTATTGCTTATGAACTCGTAAAATTTCATTGTTCTGCCTCTTCATGACTTGACCATCTCTCTCCTCTTGTGAAGGAAGCGTGTTGTGCTTTATTTTTTAAAACTCAAACTTCTTGCTGTGTTTTAACAGGTGGGTAGTTGTCTTAGATTCGTTTTAAAACATTGCCACAGATACGTTTTGTAACTTCGGACATTAATTGAAATTTAAACAGGGGAGCCTAGGAGAACATGTACACTTCGTTTGTACTTTAATGAGGTGCTTACTTATGATGTGGTGGCATAATGATGTATGCCATTTACACACTTTTACATATAACCCATAATCAATTCACAAAGCATGCTTAATCAAACAATATATTTATAATATTACTCAAATATTACTGAAATATTAAATACACAACAGTCATCCCTGTAAAAAAACTTGGCTCTGCACAACACATCAAAGTTGCTGGTAAACGCAGCAGGCCAGGCAGCATCTGTAGGAAGAGGTGCAGTTGACGTTTCAGGCCGAGACCCTTCGTCAGGACTTCGTTGGCTCTGCACATCTCCTTTGAACTTACAACCATTACCCTAGGTGCATGCCCTATGGTATTAGAATTTCAATCCTGGGTAAAAGATAGCAGCTATCTCAGAGTCAGAATTAAAATCAGGGTTAATTCTCACTGACATATGCTGTGAAATTTGCTGTTTTGTGGCAGCAGTACAGTACAGTACATAAAATACATTACAAATTACAATAAGACTTTCACAATCCTACAAACTTTTATCAGGTTAAGCAAGTTTTTCACTGTCCCTGTGCATGCCTGTACAAATGAGAATAAATTTGATCTTGATTTTGTCGTGAGGTCCGGCAATGTTGGTGGAAAGGGAAAAGTGTTAATATTTCAGGTCAGTGACCTTCCATCAAAATAGACACAATAAATCTCTTCTGAGATATTGCTGGCAGCATATAATTTAGTACCATTATGTTAGTCAGCCTGTATTAATTTTGATGTTTGAGTGAAAAAGGAAATTTAAACAGGAACTGATCATTCAGTTGCAGTAACCGTAAGTTTTGATTCTCACTGAACAGAGTGTTTACAACTTTTCAGAAACTAAGTGGCTGGTCACTGGCAAGTTTTGGTTTCTGTGATGTCAAGAACCTGGTTAAATTGTTCCACTGGCCCAGTCAGATGAGCAGAACCATTTTTCACCGCAGTGGCTCCAACTACACAGGTCCTTATTTGATGAGTTATAAGACACCTTCAAAATGTCTGTCCCATTACTACCAGGTCAATATTCCATTTTGTCTGATTACTATGCTGTGGACTGTCCAAAGTTACATTATTTAACAAGGGAAAGTTGTTATATTGGTAAAAGCCACACTCCATTATGCAAGTAACTAAGTGTTGAGTACTGAGGCACAATGGCTGTGACCCTACAACTCAACACTACTGTCTTTCGTAGTAAAGTTTCTTCAGAAAAACACCTTCAACCACAAGTCCGTCAGTCAGTGGTCAGTATAGAGCACCTCGCAGCTCTGTGGGAGAAGGGCACGGTGGATCTTGTGGGATGGTTCCATGAGCACACTGTCGAAGCCACATTACTGGAACTCACCGAAAATCACCAAGACCTCACTTGGCTGCCAATCAGAGGACTTTTCCCCATTGGATCTTTCTTGCATGGTCACGTTCAGACTCCTAATGCACACTGCCTCGGAATGGGTGTGATGAGGAGAAGGCAATCACCTCCCTCCTTGCAGACGGCACGTTTGCAAGGGAGGCCTGGAATAGGATGCGAGGGCCACTGTGAAGTTTGTCCCGAACGGCAGCATACCAGAGCACTTTCTGATCTCTGGGCTGTCTGTAGTGACACACACCAAGATAGTCATCAACAGCTGCTGGAAGGGCATCAACTCAGTGAACAATTCACCTATAGGTCTTCCAGCACAGTGAGAGGTTCATAAGGGAATGATGCCAACTGGCATCTTCCACACTGCAGGTATACGTGTGTAAGGGACACACTGGGATTCGGTGCAGCCAGTGCAAAGGCTTGGTGGGGAGAGTTCGTAATCTACGATTTTTCTACCACTGGGCGCTGATGGGCTGGATCCCGTGTACCAGTCTCTCAAACAGTTGATGAATGCATTATTCAAAGAGGTCACATGAATGGGAATGGTCCTTTTCAAGAATATAGAATATAGATCATAGAAGAATACAGCACATTACAGGCCCTTCGGCCCATCATGCTGGGTCAACCTTTTAATTTACTCCAAGATCAAACAGTTCTCTCCGACGTAGTCCGCCATTTTTCTTCCATCTATGTTTCCATCTAAGAGAGTGTGTTGTTTTTGTTTTATTTATTTATTTATTGAGATACAACGCAGAACAGGCCCTTCCGGCCCATCGAGCCGTGCTGCCCAGCAACCCCTGATTTAACCCTAGCCTAATCATGGGACAATTCACAGTGACCAATTAACCTATCAACAGGTACGTCTTTGGACTGTGGGAGGAAACCCGGATGGTTGCGGTGAGAACGTACAAACTCCTCATAGACAGCAGCTGGAATACCTTCCATTGTGGTGGTAGAGGCAGGAGACGTTGGGAGGGGGGCAAATTTTTGTAAAAACACAGAGTGGTGGATGCTTGGAATGCACCGCCTGGGGTAGAGGTAAAGACAGATACATTAGGAGCTTTTAAGAGTTGAGGAGATAGGCTCATGAATGTGAGGAAAATGGAGGGATTGTGTCGGCAGAAGAGATAAGTTTAGCTAACCATTTGATTACTGATTGGTTCAGCATAACATTTTTGGCCAAAAGGACTGTTCTTGAGCTCTACTGCTGTATGTTCTATGTTCTATTAACATGAAGAATGCAAAGACTGGATAACACTAAGTCTGAATACAACCATACATTGTTTTGTTTTCTTGTATATATTTTTCCCTGAAAAAAAGTTAATTTTTGAAATAAAGAAACCTCATTCTTTGTCACTTATCATTTACCTTTTTTTTTGGACCAACATCCTGAATTACATCAGATTCACTTCAGGCCAGTAAAACTGTTTATCCCAATTGAGAATTTAAACCAGACATTCCTTCTACGACCTATTTCTTTTTAGTGTTAAATTATCCCAGTGAGTCAACTGGAGGCAAGCTCATTTGATTCTAAAGTCCCACTCTCTCATTCACCAGTTCCAAAATCGGGTTGTATGTCAGGTATCAAAAAGAGGCAGTGTGTCGATGTGTGTTTCAGTTTCTAAAGAGAAGTGGGATCTAAGGCTGCAGCAGAGAAAAAATCATTTCTCATTCTCACTGGGAAAATATAGCTTCTATAGACATTGGAAAAAATACAACATAATTAAAAAGCATTTGCATAAAGGAAACATTTTGTTTTCAAATTAAGGGTTTATAACAAATGACAGGAACTGCTGTGGTGCAACATCTGTTCAGCCAGATGTTCTTGTTTATGGGAACCAGAAAATGTACGGACACACTAGTGTAAGAGTTACTGTAAAGTTCTTACTTGAGATCTACCATTTCCTTTATGTGATACCCTTCATCACAGGCACTTCGGCCTTTCTGCCAAGCTACTTCTAATTGTGGTTAATAACTGGACATTGTTAAAGAAAACAAGGCAAAAGAAAATGAACACTGAATGAAAAGGAGCTGTTTATATTAGAATGAATTATGCTCATGTGATTAAAATAATTGCAGCCTGTGAATGTATACATTTGATGGCATCTCTTTCTGAAACTGGGATTACCATTTGACGGGACTCGGCCCACTGTTTGTGGCTGCAACATTTGGCCACGCAACTCCACTTTATTCCACCATATGGGTGCAGATTTGCTTCCAATTTTCTTTGTGAAATGAAAGCATACATTTTTAGCAAGCATCTTGCTACTTGGCAAACGGGCTGGCGCAAGTGTAGGCGCGCACACTGCAAGGGTGCGGAGCTGGCATTCCATAACATTCATGATCGTGCAGTAGGGCTAACGTTGGCTGGCAGCAGGAGGAGCCCACATCACCACTCAATGACTTTCCATCTGTTGGGGATTGACTGGGAGGGAAGTTAAAACACAGAACATTGAATTATACTTCACAGGAACAAGCCCTTTGGCCCACAATGTGCCAAACCAACTTAAATTGTAATTAAACAATTAATTAAACTAATCCCTTCTCCCTACACACGGTTCACATTCCTCCATTCTCAGCATGTTTATATACCTATCTAAGAGCCTCTTAAATACTGCTATAGTATTTGTCTCCACCACCCCAGCAGCAAATTCCAAGCACCTACCATTCCAGGCATAATAAAATTGCCCCACACACACCCTTTACCCTTATTCCTTAAATCCATGCCTTCTAGTATTAGAAATTTCAACCCTGGGAAAAGACACTGGCTGTCTAGTTACTGCATTCTACACCATTGGTATCTGGGCAGCAATGAAGGTCCTCCACCTGGCCATCTTCTCTATTGTACCCCAGATGTGGTTCAGGGTCATCAATCCTGCCTCTACAGCACCAAGTTGTCTTTGGTCTCCTGCGTGCCCTCTGCCCTTCAGAGGACTAGTGAAGTGCTGTCTTGATGATGGAGTTGGCCTCTCTCCTCATCGCATGCCTAATCCGTCTCCAGCGTTTCCTCATGACGATTGTGGCCATGTCCTCTTGGTGACACTGAAGGAGCTGGGCGTGGATGGAGATCGTTCTATACCAGAAGATATGGTGTGGAATGATGACAGCTTGGCAAGGTCATTCTCTGCCATACACCAGCATTCTGACCCATACAGGAGTGTGGATGGAAAACAGCTATGGCTGTCTACTCTATCTGTAACTTGGTTGGAGTGTATTACAATTTGGGGGAAGGTTTGAGACTTGGAGGTGCTGAAGCAGGGTCTGAAAGAGCAGTGTTCATCTTTCTGGGGCAGAAGGATAAGCTGGGGGGAAGGATTCTGTCCCAGTGGTATCTGCAGGATCTTCCAAAAGCAGATGAAGGTGCTTTCAAAGATGGTCAACAAGGCATGAGTCGTAGCCACATCTCTCTGCCTTTGTACCTTCAACTGTGTTTGGAGAGAGTAGTGACAGACCAGCCACAATTCCCAATCTGCAGTGCCCAAGGGAGTTTGTGCCCGAGGAGGTGAATATGCCTCCTTCATTATGGCAGCTAGTAGCAGCCGAGGTTCATGGATCACCAACACAGGAGGCTTCCTGAAGGGGATGAAGGATTGTAGCATTAAGAAATACACAAAATCACCCAGGTCACCAGAGTCTCAAGGGTTAACTTTCCTTTTATGTACATCTCCATGGTCGTTATATTGGGAATTTGACGATCCTTTCACCTTGCCCATTGTAGGTGGGCAGAGATACCGTGCCCATCATATTTCAGTCAATATTGGAGATCAAGGGCTATTCCCTAAATGCCATGGTCTCCAGCGATACCCCTCAGTGTCTCATATGCCCCGAGCAGTGTGCAGGTGCACTCGGATCTGCTGTAGCGAGAGGTACCTTGTGCCACACTGCACAGTCGGTCAGGTGTTCAGACTCAGCTCTTGTGCAAAGCCACAAGAAGATGGGGAGGAAGGAGGAAAGGAAGACAGAGCAGAGGAGCTGTTACCGAAGAGAACCCCTCACTCACTGTTGCGTGAGAAACCAGCATATCGCCCTTCACGTCCTGCCAGAAACTCAGTATCATCAATAATGGTTCAGTTAATGTAGAGTCATAGAGTTATGCGGACAGAGGCAGGCCTTTTGGCCCAACTTGTCCATACCGACCAAGTAATCTAGTCCTATTTGTCTATGTTTGGTCCACATCCCTCCAAACCTTTGCTAACTATGCATCTATCTGAATGTTTTTTTAAATATACTTGGACTAGAGAGTATATCTTATGAAAATAGGTGGAGCAAGCTAGGCATTTTCTGTTTGGGGTGAAGGAAGATGACGGGTTATTTGACGGAGGTGTACAAGATGATAAGAGGCGTAGACTGTGTAGATAGCCAGAGAATTTTTCCCAGAGAGGAAATGGCTAATACAAGGGGACATAATTTTAAGGAGATTGGAGGAAAGTACTGAGGGATAACAGAAGTAAGCTCTTTACACAGAGAGTGGTGGGTGCATGGAATACCCCGCCAGGGGTAATGGTAGAGGCAGATATATTAAGGGGATTTAATAAATTCTTAGGTAGGCACATAGATAATAAAAAATGGTGGGTTATGTAAGCGGGAAGGGCTAAAACGTTGGCATAACATCATGGGGCGAGGGGCTTGTATTGCACTGAGAGGCTCTATGTGCTATGTTCTATATATGTTGTAATCGTATCCAGCTCCACTGCTTCCTCTGTCAGCCTGTTCCACACACCCACCACCCTCTGTGTGAAAAAAATATACCCTTCAGGTCTCTTTAAATCTTCAGCTTCTTCCCTTAAATCCATGCCCTCTAGTTTTAGACTGCCTACCTTGGGGAAAAGTCAGTGAAAATTCACGTTATCAATGTAAGGCCTGGACTACACTGAGGCATGGGCTGACAAATGACTATCATCCAGGCATTCCAAGTTCAGGCTACAGCCACCCCCAAAAGGAAACAATCTGATCACTTTACCTTGACATTCAATCTCGTGTGTACCACATTTCTCTCCTGTTTACAATTTGAAGACCAGTAGACCAGACACCTGATTACTTTGGCTAAACCAGAGGCATATTATAACCCAGGTCTGACACTATGGCTCATCCACTGATGCCCCAGATTGTGGCAGAATACTCTCCACTTGCCTGGATGCTCATGCACTAAAAGATGAACTCTTGGTCTCCCAAATCTACTTCATTGGGGCCCTTGTACTTTATTTGCCTACCTGCACTGCACTTTCTCTGTAACAGCAACGTGCACTCGTTACCTGTATACATGCTCGTTAATGCAAATATCTAATCAGCTAATCACGCGGCAGCATCTCAATGCACAAAAGCACGCAGACATGGTCAAGAGGTTCAGTTGTTCAGACCAAACATCAGAACGGGGAAGAAATGTGATCGAAGTGATTTTGACCGTAGGTGGTGGCTCGAGCATCTCTGAAACTGCTGATCGCGTGGGATTTTCAAACACAACTGTTTCAAGAGTTTACAGAGAACGGTGCAAAAAAACAAAAAAGTAACATCAGTAAGCAGTGATTCTGAATGGCAAAAACACTTTTTTGTGAGAGAGGTCAAAGGTGAATGGTTCAAGCTGGCAGGAAGGCAATAATAACTCAAATAACTACATGTTACAACAGTGGTGGTCAGAAGAGCATCTTTAAATGTTCAACAGGTTGAACCTTCAAGTGGCTGGATTACAGCAGCAAAAGTCCTTGAACATATACTCTGTGAGAACTCTGTATCTCCTGTACTTAATAACATGGCCACTGAATGTCTATTTGGCATTCTGTTTTCTTTTTACTAACTGGATGTAATTATAAATTAAATCTGACTGGATGGCATGAAAACAAAAGCACCTTAATACTAATATTTCAATACTACCATGGACAAAATTTGATTGGTATCTCACCCAGTGTGCTGCTGTTGGAGCTTCTGCGTACACAAGATTTGCTGAGGTTCGTTGACATCACGTCCCAAAACCACATCGGCTCACACCTGGAGGATTAGAGAATTGGAATCAGAATTTGCTTATTTATTGATATTTCCAGTAGTTGGAGAGCCTAGGACCAGAGAGCAGAACCTCAGAATACAATGATGTCCCTTAGAACAGAAATAGGAAGAAATTTCTTTACTGAGAGGGTAGTGAATCTGTGAAATTCATTGCCAAAGACGGCTGTGGAGGCCAAGTCATTTGGAACACTTAAAGCTGAGGTTGATCGCCTCTTAATTAGTAAGACTGTCAAATTTTATGGGCAGAAGGCAGGATAATGGGGTTGCGAGGGAAAATCAATCAGACTCGGTCGAACGGCGGAGGGGACTCGATGGGCCGAATGGCCAAATTCTCTCCCTGTGTCTTTTGGTCTTGTTATTGTCAAATGTACCGAGATGCAGTGAAAAGCTTATCTTGCATACTGTTCCTACAGATCAGATCATTGGATAGGGGACTACCAGACAGGTACATGGAGGAATTTAAGGTGGGGGGTTATATGGGAGGCAGGGTTTGAGGGTCGGCACAACATTGTGGGCCAAAGGGCCTGTACTGTGCTGTACTATTCTATGTTCTATGTTCTATAGTGCATTGAGGTCGAGTATGGCCAAACAATAACAATGCAGAATAAAGTGTAAGAACTACAGGCAAAGTGCAGAGCAAACAGACAATATGCAGAATGTCATAATGAGGCCTGATTGCAAAGTCAAGGGTATCTTATTGTACTAGCGAGCTCTTTGATAGTCTTATAATAGTGGGGTAGATGTTGTCCTTAAGCCTACTGGTATGTACTTTCAGGCTTTTAGATCTGCTGCTCGATGGAAGGGGGGGGGGGAGAAGAGAGGATGTGTTTTTTACATGGTAAAAGGCCCTTCTGGCTGAGTAAGCCTGTGGCACTCAATTATGCTCATGTTTACTGAGCCACCAACCCATTAACCCACCAACCCATATATCTTTTGGATATGGGAGGAAACTAGAGCACTTGGCGGAAAACCATGCGGTCATGGGGAGGATTACAAGCAGCAGCAAGAATCGGAACCGGGTTGCTGGCGTTGTAATGGTATTACATTAACTGCTACACCAACCACTGTGCCACCATCCACTCCAGGTGTTCTGGGTGGGCTCTATTATTATGTTGGCCTCGAGAAATGTAAACACAAGAGATCTTGCAGATGCTTGAAATCCACAGCAGGAAAGGCAAACATGAGATCCTGCAGAAGCTGGACGTCCACAGCTAGAAACATAGACGGGAGTCCACGGAGGGGAGAACAATCACACGGACACACAAAGCACACAACTCTGCCTCCAAGGCACACAACATTCTCACTTGCAAAAATATGTCCACTTCTTCCTCACCGGCTATCCGAACTCAGCAGCTCCTGCTGAACCAAACTGTGGGTGCTCCGCAAGGGCCGAAGCACGTCAAGGAAGTGGTTTCCCACCTCCCAGGCTGACCTCCTAGTGACACCTAAGGGAAAAATCCTCGTCATCACAGTCCGCATGTCACTTTCCTTCAAGTGTGGTTAACCTCAGGAATCACATGACAACATGAGTATGTGACATGAGCAAATCGCCCAACAATACTAATTTGGAAGGGATTAAGTCAAGGATCAATGCCATTGACCAACAACCTGGTGCACCCCTTCCATGCACTGTTTCTGTGGCTTTTCTCTTCATCACGCAGGATAGACAGTTTCTGTTTCACTGACTCTTGTCAGTCCCAAGTGCAAAGCCTCCTCACTGGGATGCAGGCCACTCAACCCTCGTGGATCTCTCATCCACATGGGTTGCTGCTCCCCATCAAAGTCCCGTCAGACAATGGAATTCAGCACAATCAAACATGTTGGAAGTCAAACCTTCTTTCGTGACCTCAGGATGGGGGGGGGGGGCGGGTGGTGAAGCGAAAGCTATCAGATGCTGCATTATGGTCGGGTCTGCAAGTAATGAGAAGGGCAGGTCACTAGTTACGGAATGGATCCAAGGCCCATGTTCAATGGGCTGTGAACATTGTAAGAGCTTCACTCTGCCATTCTCCTCAGCAGAATAGCTCAGACGTTGAGTCAGATATGGCTTCTGCTCATGAGGTCTCCAAGGGAGAACCAAGTAAACCAGAGGCCCAAATTCAAAGTTTATTTTCTGGCCTATTTTATCATGAGCCTCTAAGTACCCTGAGATCCTTAACAATCAATTCCAATATCTTCCCAGCTACTGAGGCCAGGCTAACCTGCCTATAATTTGCTTTCTGCTGTTCCCTGAAACTCTCAAACTTCCGGCATACTGCTGGTGCCTTCCACAGTGAAAACTGATGCAAAATACTTATTTAGTTCATCCTCCATTTCCCTGTCCCCCATTACTACCTCTGCAGCATCATTTTGCAGTGGTCCAATATCTACTCACGCCTCTCTTTTACCCTTTATATATCTGGAAAAAAAATTGGCATCCTCTTTCACATTATTGGCTCGTTGACCTTTATATTTCATCTTTTCCCTCCTTATTGTTTTTTTTAAAATTGCCCTCTGTTTATTTTTAAAAGCTTCCCATAACTTTCCACTATTTTTTGTTCCATTATAAGCTTTTGCTTTTATGTCACTTTTGACTTCTGTTGTCAGCCACGGTTGCATCATTCTGCCTTTAGATTATTTCTTCTTCTTTGGGATGTATCTATCCTGTGCCTTCTGAACTGCTCCCAGAAACTCCAGCCATTGCAGTTCTGCCATCATCCCTGCTAGTGTCCCCTTCCAATCAACTTAGGCCAGCTCTCTCTCATCTCTATATTTCCCTTTACTCTACCATAATACTTGTACATCTGACTTTAGCTTCCCCCTCTCAAATTACATGGTGAATTCTATTACTGCCTCCTAAGGGTTTTTTTTTTACCTTAAGCTCCCTAATCAAATCTTGTTCATTATAGATACCTATTCCAGAATAGCCTTTACTCCAGTAGGCTCAACCACAAGCTGCTCTAAAAAAACACCTCGTAGGGATTCTCTTTCTCTTGGGAACCAGCACCAACTTGATCTTCCCAATCTACCTACACATTGCATTCCCCATTACTACCTTAACATTACCTTTTTGGCAAGCCTCTTCTATCTCCCGTTGTAATTGGTAGCCCATATCCTGGCTATTGTTCGGAGGCCTGCATGTAACTCCCATCAGGGTCTCTTTACCCTTGCAGTTTCCTAACACTCCCCACAAGGCTTCTACATCTTCTGATCCTATGTCACCTCTTTCTAAGGATTTGATTTCAATTTTTAGCAACAGTGCCACGCCACCCCCTCTCCCTACCTGCCCATCCTTTCGATATAATGTGTATCCTTTGATGTTAAGCTCCCAACTATAATCTTCTTTCAGCCATGACTCAGTGATGCCCACAACGTCATACCTGCCAATCTCTAACTGTGCTACAAGATCATCTGCTGTATTCCATATACTGCATGCATTCAAATATAACACCCTCAGTCCTGTACTTGTCACCCTTTCCGACTTTGTCCTATGTTACACTGCAGCTCATCCGGCTGGCTACAGTATTGCCCTATCATCTGCCTCCATCTCCACTCTATCCAGGCCTTTCTTCACTTTGGTTTGCAGTGCTTGTGGAAGCAGCAATGTCTCCATAATGCTCTGACCAGGCTCTTAACTGTGAAAGAGCTGGAGAGTATGTTGTGCATTTAATATTTCAGTCGTATTTGAGTAAACTTGCAAATATACTATTTGATTAAGCATTCTTGTCCATTTAAATAATTCATTATGGGTTTTAAGTAAAAATATGTGAATTGCATACATCAGATAAAAAAGTAGATCTTTGAGCCAATTTTCTCTGAGTTGGACCACCCACACCAGGGGTGCGTGAAAAGAGCTACTTTTTAAATCAGTGCGGTGATCAAGATTTTGAAGTTGGAGGTTCATGGCAATTTTTTTTTGAGTAGAGGAGCGACCAATCAGCAAGAGGGATTCATTGGAAAAGGCCAATACAAACAATTCAAGAGCAAGCAGAATGGCCATTGCTTTGGATCCTGCCAGTCTTCAGAGTGGCTTTCCTCATCAGGCTTTGGTGAGACCATACTTGAGTGAGGTAGATTGTCCTGTAAGTTACTCCCTTCCTCTCTGTTCTTTCATCTATTGGTGCTTAGAATAGTGAGAACGTCTCCGAGGCAGTGTTCTGTATGGCGTCTGAGATGTGGGAAGTCTGGGAGACGTCCAGTCTCCCAGATAAACACACCTGCACCAGGTGTATCGAGTTGCAGCTCCTGAGAAAACGCATTAAAGAACTGGAGCTACAGCTCAATAACCTTCGGGACTCATATGGGAGAATGAGGAGGAGATAAGCAAAGGTTACAGGGGGTAGTCACCCCTAGGTAGCAGGAGACAGGTAACTGGGTGATTATCAGGAGAAAGAGAGGACATGCACAGCCAGTGCAGAGTACACCTGTGGCCATTCCTCTCAATATAGTATCAACTATATAACTTTAGATATTGTTGAGCGGAGCCACAGTGACCAGGTCTCTGGCAATGAGTCTGGTGTTGTGGCTCAGAAGCGCAGAGAGGGGAAGGGGACTGCAGTGTTGATAGATTATTCTTTAGTCAGAGGAACAGAGACAGGGTTCTGTGGGTGCAATAGAAACACCTTGATGGTATGTTGCCTCCCTGGTGCCAGGATCAGGGGTGTCTTGGATCAGGTCCAATGCATTCTCAAGGGTGAGGGCGAGCAGACAGAAGACTTGGTGCATATTGGCACCAATAATGTAGCTGGACAAGGTGAGGAGGTCCTGAAGAGAGGTTTTAAGGAACTAGGTAGAAAGCTGAGAAACAGGACCTCCAGGGTAGTAATCTCTGGATTGCTGCCTGTGCCACGTGCCAGTCATGGTAAGAATAGGATGGTATGGCAGGTGACTGCATGGCTGGGAAACTTATGCAGGGGGCAGTAATTCAGATTTATGGATCATTGGGATCTCTTCTGGGGAAGGTATGACCTGTACAAAAGGGACGGGTTAACCTGAACCCAAGGGGATCCAACATCCTTGTGGGCAGGTTGCCTAGAGTTTTTTGGGTAGATTAAAGATAATCTGGCAGGGGATGGGAGCCAAAGTGATAGAACTGAAGATGAGGTATAGATGAAGAAGAAGAAGAAAACCCTTAACTCTGAGTGGAGTTATCGGGATGCTGTCACGTGTTTTTTTAGCAGGCTTGTTTATTTTTACGAGGCCGATTTGCTAGCTCGACATGCAATCCAGCACAGGTGGAAAGCGTGCAAGGGATCCAGCTAGATTTGAACTCGGGAGCCTTTGCTCTGAAGTCCAGCACTAATACCACTACACCACCAGCCGGCTTGGTTTATAACCAGAGGCAATGTGTAGTGAGACTCCTAGCAAGGAGAGGCTGATGATAGGGCAAAATTGCAGTCAACAGGATGAGTTGCACTGTAAAAGGCAGACAAAATTGAAAAAGGTGCAGATTGAGTCAGTGGTAAGGAAGGCAAATGCAATGTTAGCATTCATTTCAAGAGGACTAGAATATAAAAGCAAGGATGTAATGTTGAGATTTTATAAAGCACTGGTGAGATCTCACTTGGAATATTGTGCGCAGTTTTAGGCCCCTATCTTAGAAAAGATGTGCTGAAACCAGAGAGGGTTCAAAGGAGGTTCACAAAAATTACTCTTGGATTAAACGGCTCGTCATATGAAGAGTGGTTGAAAGCTCTGGGCCTATATTCACTGGAATTCAGAAGAATGAGGGGTGACCTAGTTGAAACCTATCGAATTGGTTAGAGTGGATGTGGCGATGATGTTTCCCATGGTGGGAGTGTCTAAGACCAGAGGACACATCCTCAAAATAGAGGGAGTCATTTTAGGATGTATATGAGGAGGAACTTCTTTAGCCATAGAGGGGTGAATCTGTGGAATTCTTTGCCACAGGCAGCTCTGGAGGCCGCCTTTATATATACTTAGGGCAGAGGTTGATAGATTTTTGACTGATCAAGGATGAAGGGATATGGGTTGGGAGAAATGCAGGAGATTGAGGCTGAGAAGCAAAATGGATCAGCCATGATGAAATGGCAGAACAGACTCAATGGGCCAAGTGGCCTTATTCTGCTCCTATATCTTAGGGTCTTATGATGCTATCACATCATACGTGCATGCCTCATTTAAAGTAAAAATGGAGTTACCCCTGCATTCTTGGCTCCCTGATACCTTAGAATTAGTTTTGTCAGTTCAGTGATGGAGTTAACGATTCACTGAGAGATCATTTAGTTTATGAAACCTTACAATATATCATTCAAAAACGGCTCCTAATTGAAGAATAACTTACATTTAAAAGAGCAGTTGAAATAGTTGAATCAATGGAAACAGCAGACAGCAATCAGGAATGAAAGTGAGCGTGAACATAATTGCAACGTCAAACAGAAACCCACCTGGCTGAGCAAATTATGTTACCGTTGTAGCACCAAACCAATGCAGATTTAAAGGCAAAACTTGCAGAAAAGGCAACAAAGTAGGACACATACTGCACAAAGAGTATGTCGGGCAGAGAGAAATAAATAGATTGCACGGGGAAGAGAAAAAGATAAAAGGTCAAGTTGCAGTTTCAAAAGGAGCACCTATCTGCATTCTGTTGATGAAAGCTCAGCTGCAGAAACAGTTTGATTTCTACATTTAATGTCTCTTGTTTTCCTTTTCAAGGTGGATGTGGATCTGTTAAAGACCCTGACCTTGAGCTACACTGAAACTTTGGTTCTTTGCGGAAATGGGACCTGCTCTCAGGGCTCACCGACTGACCGTTTCTCAATATCTCAAGAACACGGACTAGTAGACAAGTGTACCTTTAGGGATCTGAGGCTTTCCGGCCCTGGGGATGAGCTAATTCTTATGCCAGTGCTGCCAACTGAAGCATTGTGGGAGAAAATGAAAAATTGGGAACAATGGATGAGCTGCTGGGGGTTCTGTATTCAGATCACTCTCTCTCTCTGTCTCTCTATTTCTCTCATTTGTGGGGTGAGCTCGTTGCCAATTCTCGAGTCAGAGAACTCGGAATAAAAAGCGATGCGGCTGATTTTGACACCATAAATCACCAAGTTATTTGCCTTTGCTGGTCTCTCCTCTCGCTGTGAAAGGGAACACCTCTCTGTCCCTTTATTAGGGAGAGACTGAGCCTGTGGTATGTTGAATAGTCGGGGGAGTGATAGTTTCTGTTGTACTGCAGATCATGATCTTTATCGGGGGCTTTGCTATTTCTAGCCCTGTGGGTGGAGGGTGCTGATGCTTTGTTTTTGCTGAAGTAAGTGGGGGAGAGCAGATATTTAGCTGCTGCTCGTCCACAGAAGGGGTGAGTGGGAGGCTTTGAGTTTGTAATGTTTTTAACTGTCGTTCATTCTTTGGGGAACTCTTCTGTTTTCATGGATGTCTAAGAAGAGCAACAATTTAAGGTTGAATGTTGCATACATTCTCTGATATTGAATGGAATTATTGATCCACTTATTGTGACACATAACTGAGTAGCCTTAAGATGTACAATGTGAATACTAATAAAAGACAAGCAATATGGCTTGCACCAGAAGTCGAAGGCAAATAAATTAAAATGAAATTGGACACTGGCACAGCTGTTTCAGTTATTCCACAAAATGAGTTTGAAGGGTATTTCAAAGACACTGAGCTGAATCCTGCAGATATCCCATTGAACACAGCCCAGCACATCTCACAAACCAATCTTCCGTCCGTGGACTCACTTTACACCACACGCTGTCGGATCAGTGCTGCCAGGATAATCAAGGACACGACCCACCCAGCCAACACACCTTTTGTCCCCCTTCCCTCCGGGAGAAGGCTCAGGAGCTTGAAGACTCATACCACCAGATTTGGGAACAGCTTCTTTCCAACTGTGATAAGACTGCTGAATGGATCCTGACCCGGATCTGGGCCGTACCCTCCAAATATCCGGACCTGCCTCTCGGTTTTTTTGCACTACCTTACTTTCCATTTTTCTATTTTCTATTTATGATTTATAATTTAAAATTTTTAATATTTACTATCGATTTGTAATCCAGGGAGCGGGAAGCGCAGAATCCAATATTGCTATGATGATTGTACGTTCTAGTATCAATTGTTTGGCAACAATAAAGTATAAAGTATACTGGAGAAGAGTTAACTCCTGTGGTAATGACATTTGGAACAGTGAAATATAACAACCAACAAGCCACATTGGACCGTATGTACTAAAAAGAGGAGGACCAGCATGGTGGGGATGCGATTGGCTGAGCCGACAGCTTGGTTGGCGATCTATCATTTGCATGCCATATCCCCTGCAATAGAGACAAATTAAAGCTAATTAAGAAAGTTCCTGGATGAAGCAGTAGCATTAGGGCTGACAATGGAAAACTCAAACATATCAAGAGTGCTACATAGTGTTAAATGAAAATGCCACACCCAAGTTTTGCAAAGCCCATCTGGTTCCTCATACTATCCGTGATAAAGTAGCCAGTGAGGCTAGATTGCATGGAGGCTGAAGGGATTCTTTCCAAGGTTGAGTGAAGCCCACAGGCAATGCCAGTGGCCCCAGTAACCAAGAAGGGTGGGTCTGTCTGGTTCTGTGGTGATTTTAGAGACACCATAAATCTAGTACTGAAAGTAGATCAATACTTTCTGCCCAGGATAGAGGATATTTTTGAAACCTTTCTGGAGGTAAACACTTCCAGCAAAATGGACTTAGCTGATGGATAAAGACTCCAAAGTGTTTCTCACCATAAACATTCACACTGGACTTTATCATCATAGTTGGCTTATTTTTGGAGTAGCATCTGCAGCTGCACACTGGCAGAACACTATGAACCAGGTATTGCAAGGCAGTTCAGGTATTCAGTGTTACCTGGATGACATCATTGTTACCAGTAAGGATGATAAGGAACATCTTGAAAATCTCAAGACAGAGTTAAAAATATTAGAAGATTACGGGCTCAGGGCACAATACAACAAGTGTGAACTTTTTAAAACAAGAAGCACTTATTACGGTCACAAAAGTGACACACAAGGTTTATACAAGTGTACTATATTCAAGCAGTGCTGGATGCCCCAAAGGCGAAAAAAGTGTCACGGTTGTGGTCCTTTTTAGGATTTGTCAATTACTATAACAAGTTTCTGCCAAACCTGGCTACTGCGCTCCATCCCTTGAACTCATTATTGTGAATCAGGGAGAAACCGCTTGTGCGTGGGAGGGCAGAGCTTTGGGGTCCTAACATTTAACTGTCATACTGCCATTCATTCTTTGGGGCGCTCCTCTGTTTTCATGGCTGTTGGCAAAGAATAAGAATTTCAGGATGTATATTGTATACATTTCTTTGACATTAAGTGTACCTTTTGAATGGCCATTAACGAAGCGGTGTGATGTGGCTTTCCAAAAGGTAAAGGAGATGGTGAGGTCAGACACCGTACTCGCACATTATGGTCCACATTGTCCGGTGAAGCTTACCGTGCAATGTTTGGGATGCCAACACATCCAGAAGAAAGTTATCCTGATCTGTCAGAAGTGTTTCCCACAGTTCCAGAGTCATCTCCTACAACCACCACAGAGGAGGCCCTAGAACTGAGATTGTTTCGTAGTCACAAGTTTCACCTGCCAAGCAGGCTGATCCCATTTATCAGGAAAGATGTTACCCATAAAAGTAAGAAGAACGCCACAGCAATTAAATCTGTAGGCCTGAATGGGAATATTTAAAAATTACTAGGCTGTGCATGTCTGTATACAGTAATTGTATTAAGTATATACAGTATATTATATTTTATATAGGTAATATATATTACATATTATATAATATATAGTATATTACATAGTTGTATTTCATACAGAGTATACTGTGTACATAGTATGTATAGGATTCCTTGTTATAGCCAGGGTGGTAATGCGGACAAGCTCCCACTACCTATTAAATGTTCCCAATGGTGTGCACCTCAAACAGCCTCTGACACCCAAGTCCAGCTCCTGGCCTTCACGTATGGTTTAGCTACTAAGCCCGGCGGAACCGTTTCTACTGACAGGAGAAGGGGCAAAGGTGGGTTACTAAGCAACGCATACAAAATGCCGAAGGAACTCAGCAGCCCAGGCAGCTCCTATGGAAAAAAAACCTGTCGACATTTCGGGCCGAGACCCTTCGGCAGAATTGGAGAAAAAAAGGATGAGGAGTAGATGTAGAAGGTGGGGGAGGGGAGAGAGAAACACAAGGTGGTAGGTGAAACCGGGAGGGGGAGGGATGAAGTAAAGAGCTGGGAAGTTGATTGGTGAAAGAGATACAGGTTTGGAGAAGGGGGACTCCGATAGGAGAGAATAGAAGGCCATGGGGGCAAGGGGGAGGAGCACTAGATGGGGGCAATGGGCAGGCAAGGAGATAGGTGAGGGGGGAGAAGGAGAAGGGAATGGGGAATGGTGAAGTCGGGGGGGGGGGGAGATCCATTACCAGAAGTTTGTGTAATCAGTGTTCATGCTATCAGGTTGGAGGCTACCCAGGTGGTATATAAGGTGTTGTTCCTACAACCTGAGTGTGGCCTCATCGCGATAGTAGAGGAAGCCATGGATTGACATATCGGAAGGGGAATGGGAAGTGGAATTAAAATGGTTGCCCAGTGGTAGGTTACTGGTGCTTTAAAACCAGTCGCTTTGGGCAGATGGGGCTCATCAGCCATGGTCGGCAGCTCATCCAGGAGAAGGAAGACTCTGACCTCAAACCTCCACTGCCTTGCAGCTACACCCGTCCATGGGGAAGGCTCTGGGAGTAAACCCTGAGGGAAAAACCCAGAGCAAGAGTCCCTAAGGCCGTCCTACATTGTGTTCAATGCTGACTGGCAACTCCTGCAATGCCTCTGGTACCAAACTCTATCTGTCTCTGCCGTTCCTTTGGGTTCCTCAGATGTGTGGACAGGAGGAGCTTGCTACATGGGCAACAGCTTGCTCTCCATATCGTACTGCCCAGGCTTGCATATATAGACAGTTAGGACGCAATATCCTTGGTCAACTCTGACCATTGGAGGCCCTCACAAAAGTTGAGGAGTATTCTACATTGCGTTGAAGTTTATAGCTAAGCAGGGTGGAGTGCTGTGTATTTAATATTTCAGTGTTATTTGAGTAAATATATTCAAGTTGTGTGTGGCTGGAATTTCCAGCATCTGCAGATTTCCTCGTGTTTGAGTAAATATATTGTTTGATTAAAAGTTCTTGTTCATGTGAACAATTCATTATGGGTTATATGCAAAAACAAGTGAATTGCATATGCCTTGACATTACCATGTCATACATGCGCACCTTGCTTAAAGTAAAAATGAAGTTAGACTCATGTGCCGGGCTCCTGGTTTCTTTTGAACTAGTTTTACCTTTTGGAGTTACAAAACATAACAGGTAGGAGAGTGGTCGGAGAAATTCCTGGAAAGCCCCACGTACTCTGCATTCTTAAAATGCCCCCGTTACATTCTCGCTAGAAACCTCAGGGCTGAACGCACTCTCAGGCACCTGATAACCGGGCTAATCTGTCCCGTCACTGGGCTGCCAGCCAGTCAAACCACATGTAAAGTACCTTCTTCTGGGTGTAATGGTCAGCACTTGAACTCAAGGCCACTTGCAACTGATCAAATGACGGTTGGCTTCTTCATTGCCTTAAGGTTCAGCAGCCAGGCTGGTCCATTAGCAGCCATGGTTAACTGAGAAGGGGGCTAATAGTGAGGGGAGAGGGCAAGTGGGAGATCCACACCCTCATCAACGTGAGCAGAGTTATTGCTTACCATGTGGATCTCTGCCCAGGCACCCGTGACTCATTCAGGAAGACTTCCAAACCAATCAGCTCGGGCTGTTTCCCTGCACTTACCTACAGGAGAGAGAGAAGTGTTCTGTGGGCTTGTTCCAGCCTGTCTGGGTGATGTGTTTGCTCTCAATTAAATAGTTGGATGTGTGAAGGTGTGAGATGTTAACGAGCCTTGAGGCATTGCCAAACTAGGGCGAGATGGGTATTGAAAAGGTGGTTGGATGTGTAATAGAGGAAACAAGATCCTCAGCCGCGTCTCAAGCTCACCTAGTGACCTGGATCACTGAGGGGTCCGTGCAGGCAGTGGACCACCCTCCTCCTCTCCACCCACCCAGAGCCCTGTCACAATATCAGGGAGACTCTGCTGCTTCAGCAAGTTTCGAAAACCATTGGAATGACTTCAGCCAAGGATGGAGTTAGTCAGTTCCTCCTCAGTAAGAGATACAGGCCCAGCTTCAATCAGTATCATGTTCACCCTGAAGACTTATACAACTGGGCTGCATCTGTTTTATTCAGTTCCAATCATTCCATTACAGAAAGGATGCAGAAGAGGTTCACAAGAATTGGATTAGAGGGCGTCTGTTACAAGGAGACCTTGGACATCTCCAATTTAACGTAGGGCTGGTGGAGCTCCACAACTGCTTGCCAGCAGGAAACGAAACAAAGAAAACTGCTAACTACTTTATTAATCACTTTTTTAATCAGGTAATCGATCCATGCGATCAATAGTCTGTAACTTCCCTTTCGGACTTGAGCTTTTGAACCACCTGTACGACCTGGCATTTTTGCTGTGCGAACTGAAATCTCAAAGGTGCAGGATGGCTGCGGCAAAACCTGCCTGGGCCGAATTGAGGTGGCTTGGCCTGGGCACAAGAGTGGGGAATGAGCCGATGTTTGGCTACTGCTGGAGCGGACTCGATGCAGTAGAACCAAGGCAAGGCAAGCGGGGGCCCGAGACCAGGCCTGACAGCAAGGAAAGAACTGAGGTTTGACCACTTTCAGAGCAGGGCCGAATGGAAAGGCTGGGTGTGGGCCGAACTGAGGTGGCAAGGCCCAGGTCCGAGAGCGTACCGAAGCAGCATGGCCCGGGTCTGAGAGTTAGGGATAGCCGGGGTTTGGGTGATATAAGGGCCAGGCCAGATCGAAAAGGTTGGGGTGTCAGAATCAGAGGTGAAGGACAGGTTCAGCTTGCTGCTCCACGAGGTTTACTCATCTCTGCACAGAACTAAGACTTCAGTAATGACTGACTTCATGGCTATGGACTCACTTCCCTGAACTTCAGTTGTCTGCTTGCTTTGGTTGTTCGCATGTTATTTTTTGCTGCACATTGGGTGTTTGACATCTTTTTTTAAATAGGTTCTGTTGGGTTTCTTCATTTTGTGGCTGCCTGTAAGGAGAGGAATCTCCAGGTAGTATATAGTATGCATACTTTGATCATGAATGGACTTTGACTTCTCTGGAGTGGTGGAGTATAAGTTAACTTGTTTGAGAGGCACGGTGTGTCTCAGGCAATTCCAGCCCAACAAGCCCACACTGTCCAGTTACACCCACGTGACCACTTAACCTGCTAGCCCGTACGACTTGGGAATGTGGGAGGAAACCGGAGCACCCGGAGGAAACCCATGCAGCCAAGAGCATGATGGACACACTCTGTACAGAGAGCAGCAGAACTGAACCAAGGTTGCTCGCTCCGTAATAGCGTTACATAACCGCTACATTATCGTGCCGCCCCCAAGCGGACACCGGACAGAATTTAATGAAATTACGAGAGGCACAGACAGAGTACCCAGCTGGAACGTTTGGCCCAGGGTCGAATTGTCTAATACAAGAGGGTATGCATTTAATGCGAGAGGCAGGATAGTTCAAGGGAGATGTGTGGAGCAAGGATTTTTACACAGGGGTGGTGGTGGAGGCAGGCATGATAGAGGGGTCGATGAAGCTCTTAGACAGGCTCATGAATATATAGACAATGGAGGGGTGTGGACAGGAATGATTAGTTTATGTAATTTGGTAGCATGAAGTTAATTAGCTAGGCACGACATCATGCACTGAGGGCCTGTTCCTGTCCTATAAGATTTGATGTTCTATGATCTATGTTCACAGATCACAGATCACAGAGCAGCGCAGTACCAAGGCAGGCCTTTCAGCTCATCTAGTCCATGACAAAGTTTTATTCTGCATAGTCCTATCAACCTGCATCTGGACCATAGCCCTCTCTACCCCTTCCATCCACGTTCTTATCAAAACTCTTCTGAAATGTTGAAATCGAACATGCATCCATCACTTCCACTGGCAGCTCGTTCCACACTCTCACTACCCTTTGTGTGAAGAAATCCCCCCTTACATATTTCAAAACATTTCACCGATACTACTGCTGGTGAGATGGCGGCACATATACATGCAGTAGCCTCTCAGGGACCAACCAAAGTTGTTTTTTTCTTTGTTAAATGTGTTCTTATACATAGTAATACTATCCTTGACTCCAATAACTATGTGTAGGTCTACCGCATCAGTGAGTATCATTGTTCAGAGTAGCCAGCTGGGCTGTTGTAACAGTCAGCCATCAGGCCAAGTTGGGTCGGCCCGAGGGATTTGAGACGGGCTGCTGGGTCGCAGGAGGATGCGGTTTGGGTTTGGAAGAACAGACTTGGGTGCAGACCACGCTGCTGCCTGCTACTTGGAGGCACTGGAGTTGGTGCGAAGACAGCATGTAGCGAAACCATGAGTGACTGTTCTGGACGTTTCTTTTGCAACTGCAAGACCCTGCTGGACATTGATTGCCACAGGCCTGCTACCCTTGTTTGGAGGTAAAAGACAGGGGGGGGAGGCGGCAGTGTCGTCCTGGTTGCAACAAGGACTAGGCCTCAAACTGCAGGCTTGCATTGTAGCATGGCGTCTGTGCTCGGTTGGACGTGGGCTCGCCCGTCAGTGCTACCCTCCTGTGTTAGATCAGTGGAATTACAGGCTGGACTGCCGGGAACAATCAATCTGCGGGACTTGACACTCAGGGTCTTGGACTAAAATGTAACTATGTTCTTTTTTATATCTTTCTCGCTATTTTGAATGTGCCTGTATGTCTGCACCGTGGCCCCATAGGAACCCTGTTTCATTCACTTTTATCCATGCCTTGTTCGAATGACAATTAAACTTGATTTGACCTTTCACCTTTAATCTATGATGTCTAGTTCTAATCTCGCTCAAACTCAGTGGAAAAAGCCTGTCTGCAATTACCCTCACTATGCCCCTCATAACTTTATATACAGTAACTCTATTAAATCTCTCTTTATTCTCTTAAACACCAGGGAATAACATTCTAATCTATTCAACCTTCCCTATAACCCGGGTGCTGAAGTCCCGGCAACATCCTTGTAATTGTCATTCCTCAAGAGTCGAAGCCCCGTGTGCCCTGCTCTCTGAAAGTTGCCATCTGTGCTACCCTATCCCCTGACTAAGCTGCAGGCCATTCATGCCCAGTCCCTGTGAATAAACACTGAAGTGTGCTGGGGCTGGTTGTGTCCCCACATGCAAATAAAGACACAGGTCTAATATTGGATCAAAACGTCGTGGATTAATTGAGCACCAGTGCCAGCACATGTCCTCCAGTGCAATCTGAATACGATCCCTGAATTCCATTCCTATTCTGTGCCTACTGGTGTGCCCTGTAGCACAGGGAGTTTATACTCCAAACTTGCTGTTGAGTTAAGTATAGAAAACTCCTTCAACTGCACACCTGTACTTCCTCCGCTGTGCACAGATACAGTACCTTCGTGACTTCGTTCTCAATTGCACAGCTATTGAAATGCAATATCAGAAAACACAACCCAACAAATACTATGGAGTCCCAGGACCAAATACATATGGCCTCCAATGGGGGTTTGAACGGTCCGAATTATTTTCTGTTACCTGAAGTCATATCATCAGCTAATGCATCAAGAAACAAGAATGGAAACAAATAAACTTAGCATTTATTTGTTTATTTTTGTCATGTAGCTTAGACATAGAATAGTACAGCACAGTACAGGCCCTTCGGCCCACAATGTTGTGCCGACCCTCAAATCTTGCCTCCCATGTAAGCCCCCACCTTAAATTCCTCCATATACCTGTCTAGTCGTCTCTTAAACTTTACTAGTGTATCTGCCTCCACCACTGACTCAGGCAGTGCATTCCACGCACCAACCACTCTCTGAGTAAAAAAACCTTCCTCTAATATCCCCCTTGAACTTCCCACCCCTTACCTTAAAGCCATGTCCTCTTGTATTGAGCAGTGGTGCCCTGGGGAAGAGGCGCTGGCTATCCACTCTATCTATTCCTCTTATTATCTTGTACACCTCTATCATGTCTCCTCTCATTCTTCTTCTCTCCAAAGAGTAAAGCCCTAGCTCCCTTAATCTCTGATCATAATGCATACTCTCGAAACCAGGCAGCATCCTGGTAAATCTCCTCTGTACCCTTTCCAATGCTTCCACATCCTTCCTATAGTGAGGTGACCAGAACTGGACACAATACTCCAAGTGTGGCCTAACCAGAGTTTTATAGAGCTGCATCATTACATCGTGACTCTTAAACTCTATCCCTCGACTTATGAAAGATAACACCCCATAAGCTTTCTTAACTACCCTATCCACCTGTGAGAGCAAATCTTATTTCATAGAGATGTAATCACAGAGTACTACAGCAGAGAAAGAGACCCTTGGCCCATCTCAAATTTCTGGGTCATAATCTGCAAGGGCTAATTTTTGTTACTCCCTCAGCTGTCACGTGGTGGTTGTCTGCATGGGATAAAACGGAACCAAACCGATCACATATAATTCTGGATTTACAGCTCGCACCTTTTTTGTTTCAGAGGGAGCTATTTCTGAGTTTAGTTGTTGGTCTGAATTCTGCTAACGCGGCCTCAGATGATCTGTGATTAGGTAATGGCCTGCTGATTTTGGAATCTGTGGTCTGGAAATTGCATGACCCCCTGAGGGAGGGTAATCACGAGATTCGGGGCGGGGGGCGCACGGGCAATGAGCATCACTGCCCAAAGCTTGGTCACAAAACAGCTGTGGGTGGATGTATAGCAGTGAAAAGCAGCATTTAAGGCCAAGATTGGGTATTGGGGATGGATGAAGTCGGGGGATAAGCGGGGTCGGGGGCTGGAATGGGACAGGGGGAGGAGAGCTTTGAGACACAGGACTGCAGACACAGGAGGGCAGTTGATGAGGAAAGAGAGAAATGGATTGGTTAGAGACCAGGGGGTCAGGCCCATCACAGAGCTTTGGGACTGATTGTACTGGGCAGTAGGATTGTTTGGTGGGAAGCTGGTTGCCAATCACGCTGGACGGTGCTTATGGAAAGGAGCCAATTAGAAGAATGTACTCACCCAGAATTCACACTGACATACGCATCCGTTAGTCTCGTGAGACAATGGATTTGTGCCTTGGAAGGTTTCCAGGGTGCAGGCCTGGGCAAGGTTGTATGGAAGACTGGCAGTTGCCCATGCTGCAAGTCTCCCCTCTCCACACCACCGATGTTGTCCAAGGGAAGGGCACTAGGGCCGATACAGCTTGGCACCGGTGTTGTCGCAGAGCAATGTGTGGTTTGAACTGAGGCTGAGTTCAGCTGAGGCTTGAACTACCGACCTTCAGATCACTAGACCGACACCTTAACCACTTGGCCACGCACCAACTTGTCCAAGTGCCTATATCGTAAATTATTTAGAGATACAGCACAGTAAGTCCCTTCTGGCCCAATATATCTGTGCTGTCCATTTACACCTATATGGCTAAATAATGTGAACCAGTCTCCATGGCAACGCTCCAAAAGCACAGAGTGCTTCTTCTATTACACACTCAGGTGCACAAGGGTGATTCAGAGCTGGAAACGCTGATCAAATTTCTTGAAGGGCATGACTGAAGATAGAAATAGTGGCAGTCAGATTCTGTTAAGTTCCCCCCCCCCCCACCCCAATTTCCTTCCCCATCTGGGCTCTCAGGTCTTCGCCCGTTTCCAAAAAACTCACCACTGGGAGGTGAACTAGAGTGGCTCGGAAACTGGGATCATTGCAGCCAGTGCTGATCCCCACCCATGGACCAGAGGCAATGAAAGTTAGCCAGGTTGCATCAGCTGAGGCCTAGCATGAGAAGGTGTGGTGGGAGAAACAGATGGGCCTTCAAAGGCAAGGAAGCTGAAAGCGTCGAAATGCAGGGGGACGCACTGAAAGCAGGAAATAAACTCATTGCTTTGGGAGGCAATTACAATGTTGAAAGGGGTGTTGACCTTTAGTGTAAAGGGAGTACAAAAGTAAGGAAGTCAAATTGAAGCCGTTCAGGCCTTTAGTGAGGCCTCATTTGGAGAAAGAGCGTGTGGTTTTGGTGTCTGAAACTAAAAGAGGATGTCCTTGTTTGGAGAACTTAAATGTTGTGCAACTCCCTGAATCCTCCACCGCCCCCTCAGGCAGTGAATTACAGATTCCAAACATCCTCTGGGTGAAATAATTATTCGTCACATCCCTGCTAAACCTCTTACTCCTCACCTCTGGTCTTAGACACTTCCAATATGTAAATACTCTAATAAACTTCTACAGATGTACTGTGAAAGTGTTCTGAGTGATTGTACCACAGTCTAGTGCAGCAAAGTACAAAATGGCAGAGCAGTCGACTCAGTCCAATACATCACGGGAACATCCCTCTCCACCATCGGGTACCTCACGGGCACATCTCTCTCCACCAGCGGGTACATCACGGGCACATCACTCTCCACCATCGGGTACATCACGGGCACATCTCTCTCCATCATCGGGTACATCATGGGCACATCTCTCTCCACTATCAGTTACCTCACAGGCACATCTCTCTCCACCATCAGTTACCTCACGGGCACATCTCTCTCCAACGTTAGTTACCTCACAGGCACATCTCTCTCCACCATTGGGTACATCACGGGCACATCTCTCTCCACCATCGGGTACCTCACGGGCACATCTCTCTCCACCATCAGTTACCTCACGGGCACATCTCTCTCCACCATCAGTTACCTCACGGGCACATCTCTCTCCACCATCGGGTACATCACGGGCACATCTCTCTCCACCATTGGTTACCTCACAGGCACATCTCTCTCCACCATCAGTTACCTCACAGGCACATCTCTCTCCACCATTGGGTACATCACGGGCACATCCCTCTCCACCATCAGTTACCTCACAGGCACATCTCTCTCCACCATCGGGTACATCACGGGCACATCTCTCTCCACCATCAGTTACCTCACGGGCACATCTCTCTCCACCATCAGTTACCTCACAGGCACATCTCTCTCCACCATCGGGTACATCACGGGCACATCTCTCTCCACCATCAGTTACCTCACAGGCACATCTCTCTCCACCATCAGTTACCTCACGGGCACATCTCTCTCCAACGTCAGTTACCTCACGGGCACATCTCTCTCCACCATTGGGTACATCACGGGCACATCTCTCTCCACCATCAGTTACCTCACGGGCACATCTCTCTCCACCATCAGTTACCTCATGGGCACATCTCTCTCCACCATTGGTTACCTCACAGGCACATCTCTCTCCACCATCGGGTACATCATGGGCACATCTCTCTCCACCATCAGTTACCTCACAGGCACATCTCTCTCCACCATCAGTTACCTCACGGGCACATCCCTCTCCACCATCAGTTACCTCACGGGCACATCCCTCTCCACCATCAGTTACCTCACGGGCACATCTCTCTCCACCATCAGTTACCTCACGGGCACATCTCTCTCCACCATCAGTTACCTCACGGGCACATCTCTCTCCACCATCGGGTACATCACAGGCACATCTCTCTCCACCATCAGTTACCTCACAGGCACATCTCTCTCCACCATCAGTTACCTCACGGGCACATCTCTCTCCACCATCGGGTACATCACGGGCACATCTCTCTCCACCATCAGTTACCTCACAGGCACATCTCTCTCCACCGTCAGTTACCTCACGGGCACATCTCTCTCCACCATCAGTTACCTCACGGGCACATCTCTCTCCACCATCGGGTACATCACAGGCACATCTCTCTCCACCATCAGTTACCTCACAGGCACATCTCTCTCCACCATCAGTTACCTCACGGGCACATCTCTCTCCACCATCGGGTACATCACGGGCACATCTCTCTCCACCATTGGTTACCTCACAGGCACATCTCTCTCCACCATCAGTTACCTCACAGGCACATCTCTCTCCACCGTCAGTTACCTCACGGGCACATCCCTCTCCACCATCGGTAGTATCCATCATTAAAGGTCCCCACCATCTCCAATCTCGCAGCTGCCGTCAGGTGGGGGGTACAGTAGCCTGAAGTCCCACACCAGCAGGTTCAAGAACAGCTACTTCCACCAACCATTTGGTGTTGAGCCAACCAGCAAAACTGTAATCAGTACAATACAGCAATACTACGACCAGTTTGATCAGGGGAGGAGAAGATGGCGACACGACGCAGCGCATGTGGCCGCTCCGAATTGATATTGTATTTGTTAAATTGGGGCCATGCACAATCCTGATTTGATGGAGATGGACGTGAGAAGCACAGAGGAACATCTGGAGAAACTTCTGAAATGCCTGCTTCGCTGCCGCTGCTACTGTGTGATCGAGAATCTCCGGAGGGGAAGGCCCCAAGTCCTCGGCTTTGCCTACTGCCTGTTGCCAGGGCCGGGGTTGAAGCGCTTGGCAGAGATGGTGCTTGGTGCTCGGTGTCGGAGGGCTGGTTGGAGGCTCAAAATTTTCGGATGGACTCAGAATCGGACTGTGGTCGGGTGCTTCCAGGATGCTGCATCAGCTAGTTTGCGGCGCTGGAAGCTCATGGAAGGGAGAGTTTCTCCCTTCAACCGTCTGCGTGAGATGGTGGGACTTCCGAGAGACTTTAAGACTTTAAGACTTTTTTTTACCGCGGTCTGTTCTTCATCAAATTACGGTATTGCTTTGCACTGTTGTAACTGTGTGTTATAATTATGTGGTTTTTGTCAGTTTCTTTTAGTCTTGGTTTGTTTTGTATTTCTGTGATATCATTCTGGAGGAACAAATTGTATCATTTCTTAATGCATGCATTAGTAATTGACAATAAAAGAGGACTGCGTGTCCTCATAATCAAATCTAATCTAATCTAATCACTTTGCACTAAAGTGGACTTTTTTTGGTTCTATCTTGGTAAAAACTGTGTGTAATTTGTGGGTTTTTTTTGTAAATGCTGCCTGTATGAAGTTTTGTGTCTGTGATGATGCAGTAAGTCTGTTTTCCATTGCTTCCGTGTACTTGTGCATACCACATTAAACTCAATTTGGACTTTGAAATAAAAGAACCTATGAACTACAGGCAAGAAAAGGACATCTGGCCCAGCAAGGCTGCTGTGCCCTTTAATAAGATCTTGGGTGAACTAACCCAGAAAGTTTGAGTATTCCTCAAAAGCAAAGCTTCCCTGACATCACATCACTCCATCTTTTCCACACCCTTTCCATCATGAGCAGCGGATAAGGTGTCTTCCATTCTTGGAACAGGTTTCCAAATGCAGCCTTCCACAGGGATTTGACTCCCAGCTGGTGAGACTGCAGGTTACCCAGGCATCTCCAAACCTACCTGGTGTGTTCTGCCATCAGCAGCTGGTAAAGCCTAGTCCTTAGACCACCGTCTACCTCAGCTGAATGCTTGTGAAGGCCTTCGATACTGACAACTGATGATAAACATCCAGGCATTATTTCAATATTGAAGATATTAGAGAAGAATTTAAACAATGTTTTTAAAAGTCTGAACAACTCCAGAGTTCCAACATATTTAGTACACCTGAACTAGAGGAAGTTATCAGCCAGCAATCAACTCTGCCTCACAAGACCCCCTTTCCTACACACCCACTACGTTCCCTCTCCACTTTTAGTTCTGATGCAGGGTTTTCGGTCAAAATTCCTCTCCCTGAACAGCTGCTCGATCTGCTGAGTCCCTCCAGGTTCCAGTATCTATGGTCTTCTGTGTTTCTGAAAAGGAAGTTAACTTGTATTTCCTACTCTTCACGTGAGACAGTTCTTCCACTGAAATCAATAGGCCTGTTGAATGTACACTGGTGCGGCCCCGCAAGCCAGGAAATGTGGTGTCGTGCATGTGTTTTGTGTTGAGCAGCGTAGCAGAAGGCTGGATTACCAGCTGTGCTCAGGAGTTTCAACATCTGCCCAGTTTAAGTCAGGAAATGCTCCCAGTTCCAAGCAGAACTCAGCATTCGCCCCTTGACATTCAGTGGCATCACCATCACTGAATCCCCTACTATCAACATCCTAGGGGATACCATTGACAGGAAAGTGAACTGGTCTAGCCATATAAACACCCTGACTACCAGAGCAGGTCAAAGGCTAGGAATTCTGCAGCATGTAACTCATCTCCTGACTCGTCAAAGCCAGTCCACCATCTACAAGGCTCAGGTCACGAGTGTAATGGAATACTTGTCACTGGGCTGGATGAATGCAGCCTTCATCTACACTCAAGAAGTTTGTATCATCCAGTACAAGGCAGCCCACTTGATTTGTACCCCTTCCACAAGCATCCAATCCCTCCACCATCGAAGAACAGTTGCAATAGTGTGTGCTACCTACAAGATGCACTGCAACAACACACCAAAGTTCCTAAGGCAGCACCTTCCAGACCCATGACCACTACCATCTAGAAGGATGAGAACAGCAGATACCTGGGAACACCACCACTTGGAAATCCCCCTCCAAGTCACTCACTATCTTGACTTGGAAACATATCGCCACTCCTTCATTGTTCCCGGGTCAAAGTCTAGGGTTCTGAAAGAGGGTAGCGTCAGAAATTGTGGTGACATTAGCGATGATCTTTCAAAACTCATTGGACTCTGGCACAGTGCCAGAGGACTGGAAAATTGTAAATGTCACTCGACTCTCTAAGGAAGAAGGAAAGCAGCAGAAAGGAAGTTATAGACCAGTTAGCCTGACCTAAGTGGTGGAGAAAATGTTAGAGTCAATTGTTAGGATGAAGTGATGGAGTACTTGGTGACACAAGACAAGCTGGGACAAAGTCAGCATGCTTTCCTTAAGGAAAAATCCTGCCTGATGAACCTACTGGAATTCTTTGAGGAGATTACAAGAAGGATAGATAAAGGGGATGCAGTGCATGTTGTATATTTGGACTTGTAGAAGGCCTTTCTACAAGTCCAAGACTAAGACTAAAACTAGGGAGCTGGTGGTAGACCTGAGGAAAAAGACTAAGGAGCTGGTGGTAGACCTAAAGAGAGCTAATACCCCTGTTTCCATCCAAGGGGTCAGTGTGGACATGGTGGAGGATTACAAATACCTGGGGATACGAATTGACAATAAACTGGACTGGTCAAAGAACACTGAGGCTGTCTACAAGAAGGGTCAGAGCCATCTCTATTTCCTGAGGAGACTGAGGTCCTTTAACATCTGCCGGATGATGCTGAGGATGTTCTACGAGTCTGTGGTGGCCAGTGCTATCATGTTTGCTGTTGTGTGCTGGGGCAGTAGGCTGAGGGTGGGAGACACCAACAGAATCAGCAAACTCATTCGTAAGGCCAGTGATGTTGTGGAGATGGAACTGGACTCTCTCACAGTGGTGTCTGAAAAGAGGATGTTGTCTAAGTTGCATGCCATCTTGGTCAATGTCTCCCATCCACTACATAATGTACTGGGTGGGCACAGGAGTACGTTCAGCCAGAGACTCATTCCACCGAGATGCAGCACTGAGCGTCATAGGAAGTCATTCCTGCCTGTGGCCATCAAACTTTACAACTCCTCCCTTGGAGGGTCAGACATCCTGAGCCAACAGTCCCGGATTTATTTCATAATTTACTGGTATAATTTACGTATTACTATTTAACTATTTATGGTTCTATTACAATTTATTATTTATGGAGCAACTGTAATGAAAACCAATTTCCCCTGGGATTAATAAAGTATGACTATGACTATGACTTTGACAAGGTGCCACACATGAGGCTGCTTACAAAGTTAAGAGCCCATGGTATTACAGTAAAGTTACTAACATGGTTAGAGCATTGGCTAATTGGAAGAAGGCAGCGAGTGGGAGTAAAAGGATCCTTGTCTGGTTGGCTGCCTGTGACTAGAGGTGTTTCACAGGGGTTGGTGTTGGGACCACTTCTTTTTATGCTGTATATAAATGATTTAGATGATGGAATAGATGGCTTTGTTGCCAAGTTGTCAGATGATACAAAGATTGGTGGAGGGGCACATAGTGTTGGGGAAACAGGTGGGATGCAGAAGGACCTAAAGAGTTTAGGGAGAATTGACAAGAAAATGGCAAATGAATTTTAATGTTGGAAAATGCATGGGCATGTATTTTGGTAGTAGAATTAAATGTGCAGACTATTTTCTAAACGGGGAGAAAAACCAAAAATCTGAGATACAAAGGGAATTGGGAGTCCTTGTGCATAACACCCTAAAGGTTAACTTGCAGGTTGAGTCAATAGTGAAAAAGGCAAATGCAACGTTAGCCTTCATTTCAAGAGGTCTAGAATACAAGAGCAAGGATGTGATGCTGAGGCTTTATAAGGTACTGGTGAGGCCTCACCTCGAGTATTGTATACAATTTTGGGCTCCTTATCTTAGAAGAGATGTACTGGCATTGGAGAGGGTCCAGTGGAGGTTCACAAGGATGATTCCAGTAATGAAAGGGTTATCATACGAGGAATGTTTGATGGCTCTGGGTCTGTACACGCTGGAATTCAGCAGGATGAGGGGGGATCTATTTGAAATCTTTCGAATGTTGAAAGATCTAGAGTAGATGTGGAAAGGATGATTCCCATGGTGTGGGAGTCTAGGATAAGGGGGCATAGCCTCAGGATAGAGGGGTGTCCATTCAAAACAGAGATGATGCAGAGAAACTTCTTTAGCCAGAGTGTGGTGAATTTGTGGAATTTGTTGCCACGGGCAGCTGTGGAGGCCAAGTCATTAAGGCAAAATTTGATAGGTTCTTGATTGGACATGGCATCAAGGGTTATGGGGAGAAGGCTGGGAAATGGGGTTGAGGAGGAGGTAAAAATTATCAGCCATGATTGAATGGCAGAGCAGACTCGATGGGCCAAATGGCCTAATTCTGCTTCTATGTCTTATGGTCTTATGGTTGTGCTTTTGGGAAAACTGGTTTGTTCATGAAGCTAAGACTGAAAATATATTCATTTTCCAAAAGAGAATATTTTAGTTAACCAAACATGACACATCTTCCCATATCATCAGCCTAGGGATTGTGATTGTTAGCCCAGTAACTTAAAGGTAAACTGATCTGGTATGCAACCTTAGAAAAGTTTCACAAAGACTTTTTGTGAAGATCTATAATTATATAATCTTGCCGTCTGCAACTTCGGATCACATATTTTCAATCTCCGCCCTATTATGTGGCCCTTTAAAGTTTATATTTCTGACTTTAGTAATTGGGACGAAACTGGAAGACTAATTCAGAACAGGCATTTGGTGTCTTAAAACTGGTGATAAGGTTCTAAATTTAAAATTAAACTCCCCTCGACAGACTTAAATATGATAAATATAACTGGCGTGTCAGAGCTATCAAGAAGGTACATTAGCAGGCTGTGAGATTTGGCAATATTTACAATTCCCTTCATCCTCGTTAGCAATCAATGCGAATATTCACAACCTGTTTCATCAACACTCCACTGGAAAATGAGCTTCCAACAAATTGATATCTGCACAGGAAATCAAAAGGAAGACGGTGAGCAGCTGATAAACGGTGTTCAGACATTGTGTGGTCTTCTTTATGAAAATGTAAACCACTCAAGGCCACCTCAATATCTCTGGAAGGAGATTCCTGAGAAACAGCGAATGCCTTTGCATCTGGCTTCCCGACACTGCTTCCGCTGTACCGACAGCACACGAAGGTGATTCGCATTCAACATTGTACAGCTTAGAGAAGTGTTAGAACAGTAAGGTACTAAACAAGGATGGGTCGGGAGGGAGAGTCAACTGGAACGACCATTACCCCAAAGAGGTGTTGCAAGAACAAAACTGACCTTCGGCTTCACTGCAACCTATAGGGGCAGAAACATCATTTCAGGGGAAGAGAGGATGCTAGAAAAACTTTCAGTAATTTCTCCCCCCTTCTCTCTTTTTACATTCGCCCTTTTGGCTCCCCTCTTACTCCTTCTCTTCATCTGCCTATCACCTCCCTCTTGTGTCCGACCTCCTTCCCTTCCTCCCATGGTCCATTCAGATTTCTTCTTCTTCAGCCCTTTATCTTTTCCACCTATCACCTCACAGCTTCTTACTTCATCTCCCCGCCCTCCACTCACCTACCTTCCCCCTCACCTGACTTTACCTATCACCTTCTAGCTAGTATTCCTGCCCCTCTCCCCCACCTAATTCTCGCTTTCCTTCACCTTCCTTTCCAATCTTGATGAAGGGCCTCACCTGAAATGTCGACTCTTTATTCCTTTCCATAATGCTGCTTGAACTGCTAAATTCTTCAGGCATTTTGTGTGTGTTACTGCGAGAAGAACATTGCTATTGCACACTGCAAATCTTTTTCAGAGTATCACCAGGGCATAGGAATATTGAAGGAATTTAGATGTCATAATCAATGGTGCCCTGCAAGCAGCATTGGTGACATGGAGCCCAGGCTGATCATCAAAGTTTGAACGACTGTACACTTTCTATTTCCTTTGATGCTTTCCTTGGTGTTTGACTCGGGTACGTTGCAAGCTGCTTCAGGAAAAGTAAACTGCTTCCCACTGTTGCTAGCGCAGAGGAGATCTGAGGAGGCAACAAATTTATTTCTATGGCATTCCATTGACAATGAGTCGAGAAAACACAATGGTCCCAATAACTACATGTGATCTGTTTGTCAGTGTGTTGCTGTTTCTGATATCACCACTTGTGGCATAAGAGCATAAAAGCAGAATTAGGCCATTGCCCATGGTCTGCTCTGCCATTTGAACATCACTAATTCATTATTCCTCTCAACACCGTTCTCCTGCCTTCTCCCTGTAACCTCTGACACCCTTACCAATCAAGAACCTATCAAGCTGCACTTTAAATACATCCAATATTGACCTCCACAGCTGCCTGTGGCAACGAATTCCACAGATTCACCACCCTCTGGCTAAAAGGATGTCTTTCTTCTCTGAGCCTGTGTCAATCTCAATCCCACTCTCTGGAATTCTCTGTGCTCTCCACTTTATGAGGAATAACAAGAAGCTAGGATTGCTGCCTATTCATTGGCCGGGAAGGTGGGGATCTTTGATGATAGACGTTGTTTACTTGAGTCAGCATCTCCTGCAGATACCAGCAGTGGTGCTGAGGAATATGTCCATGATGGGATATGCCACTGGAATTCTCTGCATTGCACACCTAATGAGGAATAATGAAATGTTGGGATTGCTGACAGAAATTGAAAGATAATGGTGGAGCTCAATCTGTAATCAACATTTGACATCTTCATTTTGGCTGCTGACTCAAGAAAGGTCGGATGTATTATCTGAGACTTTATTCACTGGCCTTCCTCCCTCTTTCCCACAGCCCTGCTGCACAATCCCATAAAATGGAGACACAAGAGACTGCAGATGGTAGAGTCTGCAGCTACACACGAGATACTGAAAGACCTCATTGGGTCAGGCAGAATCGGCGGAGGGAAATGGGCAGGTTTTTCCACATGGAGGGTGCTGCGTGCATGGAATGAGCTGCCAGAGGAAGCTGTGGAAGTGGGTTCAATTACTGCGCCTCTAAAAGGCATTCAGACTGGTCCATAGGCAGGAAAGCTTTAGAGGAAGAAAGGCCAAGCACAGGGCAAATGGGACCAGCTCCTTTAAGCAATTTGGTCAGCATGGATGAGTTGGGCTGAAAGGCCTGTGTCCATTCCATATAAGCCCAGGGCTCCAGGTTACCTACACATCATCGCCACACCTCTGATTGAAAGGTTCTGGGCTGTTAGTCAAACCACCCTTCCTTTCTCAATGTCCACATCATTGTGACTAACAGGCAAAGTGTGCACAGGTCATCATTCGCTCAATTACTCCCCCATGTCTTTTCTGTCGCATTGCCCCGGAGATTATTCCAGATGCCCTTGAGGTTTCCTGTCCGTGCTGGTTAGGAACCTGATAATGGTTTCTCCTCGGGCTCCAGGTGCCTCACTTTAGGAACATGTCACTGCTGACAGATTACCTCACTTGGCGAGGAATTAAGAACTGAGACTGAGGTCATGGGCACTGACCCGTTTACACATGTGTCTGAGATTAGCTTAGTTTCCAAAACTATTATTGGAAAAGGGAAGTGAGGCCTTGATGAATTTGGCAGAAATAGAAAGGCAGAAAAAAAAAAACAGACCTCAACCACTTCCCATGTCTCCACGTCACAGGCATCATCATGAAGTTAGCAGCTAAGAACGAGACAATAGCTGCAGCCACTTCAATGACTTCCTGCAATATTTTCCTATTTTTGAAAGTAAACATGCGCGTCAAACCCAGTGCAAACAACACATCCTCACAAGGCTTTGCAGCGACGAACAGCACTGTTTTCTGTGTTATTGAGTAAGATCCATTTAACTCCGTTAGCAGCGATACAACATGCCAAGGTTCGAAATGCTCACAGAATTGAGAGCCCCGCTGGTAAAGCAGCAATACCCTGCTGTGCCGTCGCTGGGCTGTGGGACACTTGGTCGGGATTTGTTGTGGTAGTCCCCCCAGCTGTGCCCAGAGCACAGCGGCAATAAGACAGGGTGGAAAGGAACTGTTTTTTTTTTAACTTAGTGGGAATCTTGGTGAACTGCAGCACAGCGGGATCGAGCTTGTGTAGAGGTCAGTCAGGGTATCACCATCTAGGAATATCCTGAGTCCAATTCCATGCTGGTTCCATTAAAAAAAAACAACATACCACACTGGCTGTTGTGCATTAAATACTAATGCTCGCGTGGAATGGTTTCTATTTAGATCTTCCCTTGGTATCTGGGTTGTTTTAACTTCATTCATCCATTATGGTGAAATTGTCCTGGGTTGGTTGTAAGAAAGACAGGGTATGTGGACTTGAGGTGCCAGAATTCCTTGCAAAGAGTAACTCGCATCTATGGAAGGGGGCAAACCGCAGGCGGGTTACACATCGCGTTAGGCTGAATGCTGCTGACACAGGCTAAAGGCGCAGACTTCCAGAACCATCTCCCTCACTATTTTATCCAGTTAATGTGCTTTTGCATCATCCTCCTGGAGTTTTTGATCAAACCTGCCATCTGCTCCAACTTTCAGCAGAAGCCCCTTGCATTAACTGCAGACATTAAACAGGTGTACCGCATGCTTGCCTTTGTTCGTTAAGGCACTGGCTTCAAAAGTCAGGAAGCTATAAAATTCTGGTCAGGCCTCATTGCATTCAGCGCTGGTCACCCCATTATAGGAAGGATGTGAAGGCCTTGGAGATGGTGCTGAAGAGGTTTACCAGGATGCTGCCTGAATCAGAAGGCACGTGCTACAAGGAGAGATTGGGAAAAAAAAACTAGAGTCATTTTAGAAACATAGAAACGTAGAAAACCTACAGCACAATACAGGCCCTTCGGCCCACAAAGCTGTGCCGAACATGTCCTTACCTTAGAAATTACCTAGGGCTACCCATCGCCCTCTATTTTTCTGAGCTCCATGTACCTGTCCAGGAGTCTCTTAAAAGGCCCTATCGTATCCACCTCCATCGCTGTCACTGGCAGCCCATTCCACACACTCACCACTCTCTGCGTAAAAAACTTACCCCCCAATATCTCCTCTGTACCTACTTCCAAGCACCTTAAAACTGTACCCTCTCATTCTAGCCATTTCCGCCCTGGGAAAAAGCCTCTGACTATCCACACGATCAATGTCTCTCATCATCTTGTACACCTCTATCAGGTCACCTCTCATCCTCCGTCGCTCCAAGGAAAAAAGGGTGAGTCCATTCAACCCATTCTCATAAGGCGTGTTCTCCAATCCAGGCAACGTCCTTGTAAATCTCCTCTGCACCCTTTCTATGGTTTCCACGTCCTTCCTATAGTGAGGTGACCAGAACTGAGCACAGTACTCCAAGTGGGGTCTCACCAGGGTCCTATATAGCTGCAATATCATCTCTCAGCTCCTAAACTCAATCCCACGATTGATGAAGGCCAATGCACAGTACGCTTTCTTAACCACAGAGTCAACCTGCGCAGCAGCTTTGAGTGTCCTCATTTTCTATGTGGTAGTGGGTTAATTGTCTGCTAAAAATTGTCCCTGGTGTGTACGTGAGTGATGGGAGAACCAGATGGAGTAAGTGGGCTTGTGAGATAGAATAGGTTACAGGAAAATAAGTGGGTGATGGGATTGCAATGAGTGCCAGCATGAACTCAAGGGGCTGAAAGGCCTCCTATGTTGCAAAGAATAGCGTCACTGTCTCACATCTCCAGATTCTGGGTTCAGTCCTAACCTGGGGTGCTGTCTGTGAGAAGCCTGGCACCTTTGGATTCCACCCCCCACCTGGACACACTATGTCCCAGAGATGTGAGGGTAGCAAGGCTAATTGGATGCTGTAAATTACTCCTCATGTGTCGGATTAGTGTGAACGGGTGACAGAAGGTCTTGCTATGACCCGTCGCTGTGTTGCATGGCTGTATCTATAAACACTAAATATAAGCTGTTAATGAGAGCAAAAAAGAAATTAAAATCAGAAAGGATAAACAACTGCCCCAGCATGTAGCAGAATCTGAATCTGAATCCAAATCAAAATCAGAAACAGAATTAGACTCGGACTTATTATCACTGACATACTGTATGTTGTAAAATTTGCTGTCTTCTGTCAGCAGTGCAGTCCAATAAATGAAAAAAAAACTGTAAGTCACAGTAAGAAGTATAAAAGAAATAATTAAGTAGTGCAGTGAGTGAGGTAGCGTTGATGGGCTCGTAGCCCGTTCAGAAATCTGATGGCAAAAGGAAAGAAGCTGTTCCCAAAAGGTTGAGTGTGTGTCTTCAGGCTCCTGTACCTCCTCCCTGATGGTAGTAATGAGAAGAGGGGATGCCTTGGATAGTGAGAGTTCTTAATGATGGAACATTTGGATGTGGAAAACAGAATCTTTTATCTACAATCTTGTGTGAAAAGTAGGCCTCTGTTTCGGCCAATTTTGATTTGCGGCACTGCGTCCTGTGTCCCAGTGACTGCAACCAACACTTTCAAGCCTTGATGAAGAACTTTGGCTTTGAAGTGATGTTCTGGCAGACTCCGACAGTACAAGCTGCTCGGGTGCCATCTTTGGCTTGTCTGTCATGTGGCAGAAATCATTCCTGGCGACTCAAGTTTAACCCTTAGGACCTACGGACTGAACAAAATACCAGTAGTCTGGTCTGAGTGAAAGTCCATAGATGCTGCCCGACCTGCTGAGTTCCTCCAGCATTTTGTATGTGTTTCTCCCCCTCCCCTTCTGCTATTGAAATGATATTTGGTTTATTTATAAATTACAGCCTTATTAACAGTGTTGAGTTGAGTTTATTTAGAGAAATAGCTGTTGGCGAGATTTCTTAGTGTCTTCTTGCCAAAGCAAATTGTAAAATTGTTCTGAACCAGTGGTGTAGCGGAGGTGACAATGCAGGAAAAGCACACACTAGAATGTTGTTGCATAGATGGTAGCTTGGTATGTGCATGAAAGAAAAGCTTTGCATTCTTGCAACAACTTTCATGTTATCCGAAAGCACATTACAGTTGTTTAAGTACTATTCAAGTGCATTCACTGTGGCAATGTATGAAACTTGGCAGCAGAGTAAATTCCCACAAACAGCAGTGTGATAATGTGAAGATAATCTGTTCTAGTGATTTCGATTGAGGGATAAATATTGGCAGAATTCACTGGGGAGAACTCCCCTCCTCTTCAAAACAGTGCCATGGGAGCAATCGCATCCAGCTGGAACAGCAGATGGCATCCTGGCTGAAAGTCTCATTTGAAAGATGAACCCTTTGAGTGTATGGCACCCCCTCATTACTGCACTGGGTGTGGGCTCTGAACTGAGCGCTTACTAGCAGAGGAGAGAATGCTTCACGATGAACCACAATAACCGTACAGGCGCGTCGGGCAAATGGGGAGGATTTGAAAGCAAGAGTTCGAGAAGAGTTCAGAGCCAGCGTTGGATTGAGGACAAGTCTGAAAAGATTAGGGAACCCTGTTTGACAAGGGTTGGTCGGGAAAAAAGAAGACATCCATCAGGCATTGCCAGCTGCAATCAAGGAAGAACCTTGAAGAGTTGTAAACCAAGCCCTTTGGCCCACCTCATCCAGGTCCATAAAATTGTCCACTTCAGCCAGTCTCATTTTCGCACATTTGGCCCATATCCCTCTAAACCTTTCCTTTCTAAATACCTCATATATTTTAATTGTAGAACAGATGTAGGAGTACACTTAAGAAGATTAGGAGGGCAGAAAGGGGCCATGAGATATCACTGGCAGATAAAGGAGAATCCCAAAAGATTCTATAAGTATATTAAGGTAAAAGAGGTGCTAAAACCACAGACAATAGGTGAAGTCTTAAATGAATACCTCTTGTCCACATTTACCATGGAGAAATACATGGAAGCCAGAGAGTCCAGAGGATGGGACAGAAATGTCCTGGAACATATCAAAATTATGAAGGAGGTGTCCTTGGAAGTCTTGAAATGAATAAAGCTGGGCCTGATCAGGAGAATCCTAGGAAGCAGGAGAGGGGATTTCTGGGGTTGTGGGAGAGAATTTGTATATTTCTTAGTCATAGGCGAGGTGCCAGAGGATTGGAGGGCAAAAGGGTTAAGCCAGGGAAAAACAGGCTTCATGGTATGTCGCATCCGGAATTTTTTCCAGTTAGCGGGCGATTTCCTCCCACGCCGCTCTGACGTATTGGGAAATCGTGTACGAGGAAAGTTACACGATTGCCTTCTGCTGGGTGAAGTTTTTTTTAAAGAGATCACCAGCTCTTAACCCAGCACAGATGGAGAGCATGCAAGGGTGCTGGCTGGAATCGAACTTGGGACCTCTCGCCCCGAAGTCCTGTGCTGATGTCACTACGCCACCAGCCGACTAACAACAGGTTGGTGAACCTTATTAGGTGGGAAAATTATTAGGTGAGATTCTGAGGGGACAGGCTTTATTTGCATTTAAAAAGGCAAGGACTGGCTAGGAATAGTCAGATGTCTTTGTGCATGGGATGTTGAGTCTCACAAATCTGACCGAATTTTTTTGAAGAGGTACACAGACAAAATGCTGGAGGAACTCAGCAGGTCAGGCAGCACCTATGGAGGGAAATGAACAGTCAATGTTTCGAGTCAAGACCCTTTTCACTCCAAAGCATCAACTGTTTATTTCCCTCCATTGATGCTGCCTGACCTGCTGAGTTCCTCTAGCATTTTGTGTGTTTTGCTCAGGACTCCCAGCATCTGCAGAATCTCTTGTACTTTTGAAGAGCCGGTTGGATTGACGAAGGTAGACCGGTGGGTACTGTCCATATGGCCTTTAGTAAGGCCTTTGACAAGATGCCATGTGTCAGGCTGGTCTGTATGGTTAGAACTTGTGCTCCAGGGTGAGCTATTAAATTGCATGAAAGAATTGGCTTGGTGGTAGTGGAGGGTTGATCTTTTAGAGTGGACTCCAGTGAGCAGAGGAGTGATGAAGGGTTAGTGCTCCTCCCTGTTTTTTTTTTGTCGTATATATTAACAATCTGGCTGAGAATGTAGATGGAATGGACAACAGGTTGGAAGGTGACACCACATTTAGTGACGTGGTGGACAGTGAAGGTGGTTGTCTAAGTTTGCAGTGGGGTTGAGATCAGCTGGGAAAGTGGGCCAAGGCAATGGCAGATGGAATTCAGTTTGGGCAAGGGTAAAGTGAGAAAGAAGAGATGCTGCAAATGCTCCCAACCTGGAGCATCACACGCACAAGATGCTGGTCAAATGGGATCTCAGGCAGTGTGCTGCACTAAGTGTAAAGTGAAGCATTTTGGAAAGTTAAACCAAGGTGGGACACACATAGGGAGTGGTGCAGTCTTGGGGAGTGTAGATGAACAAAGACTTAGAATTACAGGTACATAATTCCCTAAAAGTTCCCTGGTAGACAGGGTGGTGAGGAAGGCACATAAGTGTGCTTGCCTTCATCAGCCAAGGAACTGAGTATGAGTTGGAACCTCATGCTACAACAGTACTAAACATCGATTAGGCCCCACTTGGACTATTATGTGTAGCTCTGGTCATCACACTGATTAAGCAAGAGAGGAAGCAACAAACATTCATAAGGGTTTTGTGGCAACCGGAGGGCCTGTGTTGAAAGGCGAGATCGCATAGCCTAAACGGTTTTCCCCGGGGTGTAGGAGGCTGAGGTGACATGTGTTCTGTAAAGTAATGAGAGGCAGAGATAGGGTAGATATCCAGAGTCAGTTTCCCATAGTCAGGGTGTATACAATTATAGAACATAGGTTTAATGTGAGAGAGAGATTTAAAGTGGATCTGTGGGGAAAAATTTTCACAGAATGAATAGCTATTATCTCAAATAAGGTTCAAAAGGTTCAAAGGTTCATTTTGTTATGCAGAATACAACTCTGAGATCTGCTTTCTCCGGATAGCCACAAAACACAGAAAACCATAGAAGTAGTCGAAAGAAAAACATCACATAAAAAGAAAAAGAAACAAAAATTTGCAAACCCCAAACCCTTCCCTTGCACAAAAACTAACAGATGACCCAAAGCCCCCAGCTTGCCAACTGGCAACAAGAAAGGATGGGCAAGAACAAGAGTAACATGTAGAACTGGAAGAGGTCAATATGAGGGAGGGTGGAAATGTCGACTCAGACCCTGAGAGGCCTGCGTCGGCTATTTTCATGCCTAACAAGTTGCAGATTGGAAGTCTGTGCGGGGTGCCACTCCTCATTCAGACACTAGAGCAATGTGTGGTTAAGTGCCTTGCTCAAGGACACAAACATGCCACCACAGCTGAGGCTCAAACTAGCAACCTTCAGATCACTAGACGAATGCCTTGACCACTCGGCCACATGCCCGTCAATATGAATTGTAGTCCAATCCATAAATCTCAGAATCTCAATAACATCCCCGAGAGCATTTTTACTCCGAGGAAAATGACACAAACTAGTGGCCCCTCTGAGGGAAACAACATGAACCAGTGGCCCCTCCTGGGGGCAGCGATGCAAACCAAGGTATGAGGGGTTGGTGTGGATAAGAATAGTAACAATATTTAAGAGGCACGTGGGCAGCTACCTGAATAAGCAAGGCTCAAAGGGAGATGGATTTAATGCAGGCAATTGGGATGAGTATAGACAGATTTGATGGTCAGCATAGATGTATGGGCTGAAGGACCTGATTCTGTGTTTTTCAAACTTTATGACACGATAACCTTGTAACACTCAGCAGTTCTTACAATTCATCAGTGGTCAGTTCTTCATGTAGTACTCAATGAGTTCTAACTTTTTTGAGGCTTGAGGGATGCATTGGAAATTAAAAACTAGAATGCTTTCTTTATATCGCTGCTGATACATTTGTACAGTTTGTAATAGTAATGGCTGGTGATGTGTTTACAGCAACACCCATGCAATGGGAACAAATGCAAATGTCAAACACCAGTCCCTGTCAAAGGAAACATTACAGCCAATCTATTAAAAATCAATAAGTAATGTAAATGACATAAATAGATTTAGAATAATCATTCACTAACACTGTTCCATTACAGAAGCAAGTAACAAGTCTGTGGTGAAGAATTCGGCTGCCCACTTCCTCCCCAGTGTTGTGCATTTCCTCTCCACTTTCAACAAAATTAGCAGCAGAAGCTTTCCACATATAGCACCTAGTCATCGTGCTCGTTGTGAAAAAAAAGGAAATTTTGATGCAAAATAAATATCCGAAGCTATGTTTGATTTTCAGCAGGCCTCTATGGTTTTACATTAATTAGTGTTTTTGAGCAGCCTGGGGCAATGTGACAGAACTGAAACTGAAGCAAAAGGTGCGGCCAGCCGTCAGACAAAAGCACATGTGTATTTATGTGGGCAGAGGGAGTGGATCGAGCAGGGGCCACTGGGTACTCAGGTTACTGTCACAAAACACTACTATCTCATCAACACACTCCTACCGAAATATACAACTGTCCCCTCTCCCCTCACGCTCACATCTTCATTAAAAACCTTGGATGAATTCTACTTACTATGCTATTCCAACAACTGGTATCTACACCTGTTCATTTACATTCAGATAAGTCTTTGTGCTATCACATTTCCTCTTTAGATTAATTCATGCAGTAAACAATATGCACATGCTGTATGAATTATATCAAATGGACCAATTGGGACTGGGTTACAGTCCAGAATCCACCACTTGCCCACCTCTTTAGATGGAAAACATTTGGCTGTAGGGATTAGGTAGGTGGGCTAAGAAAGTGGAACACACAGGGCTCTGGGCAAAAAATGTTGATGGTAAATGTCCTGTAGCCAATAACGGAATTAAAGTTGATGAAGATGTGAGGATCTTACTGGGAACTTGCGGACCCGAGCCCTAGGGAAATTTGGAATGGTTCAGACTCATTTACTTCAGCGTAGGAGTATGGGGAGATTTGATAGAGGCGCTAAATAAAAAATTATGAGGGGTATATATAAGGTTGGCACTGAGAGTAGAACTAGAGGTCCAAGGTTAAGGGTAAAAGGTGAAATATTTAAGGGGAGCATGAGGGACAACTTCTTCAGTCAGAAGGTGGTGTGAGTGTGGAATTGCCAGTGGAAATGGTGGATGCGGGTTTGATTTCAATTTTTAAGAGAAGTTTGGATAAGTACACGGATGGGAGGGGCATGGAGGGCTAAGGTCTAAATGTGGGTCAATGGGATCAGGCAGAATAACAGTTCAGCACAGATCAGATGGGCCAAAGGGCCTGATTCTGTACTGTAGTGCTCTGTGACTCTATGCCATCTGGAACAGATTTATAAACTGCCCTGCCTAACCCCTCAGTGAGTGCGCAATATGTTCCCCAGGGAATGAATTGTTTCTGCAGCGCAGTAGCGATCGTTATGCTGGGAAGATACTGGCAATGCTTTGGTACAAAAGCTATCAGTCAGTTGCCAAAATTAAAACAGCAAGTGCTAGAGATCAGCAGATCAGGCAACATCAGTGGAAAGGAAAACAGTTAATGCTTCAGAACTGAGAGAGAAGCCATATAATACTACAGCACAGTACAGACCGTTTGGCCCACAATATTGTGCTTTTAGCTACTCCACGATCAATCTAACCCTTCCCTCCCACATACCCCTCCATATTTCATTCAAACATGTGCCTCTCTAATACTCTCTCTGATGTCTGACCTCCCCTCTATACTTTCCTCCTCGGATTAGCCATTCTAACTCCCCCCCCCACCAGGAAATTGTCACTTTTCTATGCCTCTTGTCATCTTGTACACCTTGATCAAGCCACCTCTCACCCTCCTTCTCTCCAAGGAGAAAAGCTCTAGCTCACTCCACCTATCCTATAAGACCATAAGATATGGAGCAGAAGCAGGCCATTCAGCCCATCGGATCTGCTCCGCCATTCAATCAAGGGCTGATCCAATTCTTCCAGTCATCCCCACTCCCCTGCTTTCTCCCGATACCCTTTGATGCCCTGGCTAATCAAGAACCTGTCTATCTCTGCCTTAAATGCACCCAATGACTTGGCCTCCCCAGCTGCTCGAGGCAGCTCCAGAGATTTACCACCCTCTGACTAAAGTAATTTCTCCACATTTCTGTTCTAAACGGACGTCCTTCAATCCTGAAGTCATGCCCTCTTGTCCTGGACTCTCCTACCATGGGAAATAACTTTGCCATATCTAATCTGTTAAGACCTTTTAACATTCGGAATGTTTCAATGAGATCCCCCCTCATTCTCCTGAACTCCAGGGAACACAGCCTCACAACACATGCGCTCTGGATCAGGCAGCATCTTGGTAAATCTTCTCAGGGCACTCTCTGAAGCTTCCACACTCTTCCTATTTAGTCTAGATAGCAGACAAGGAGAGGGAGGGCAATGGGTAGATTTGGTTTTCATGTGTTAAGTGAGAGAGGAATGCTCTTGCAACTGCAGAACGGGTCACTGAGGCTTCAGTTTGAAGACTCTCCATATTGAATGTGGTACCAGAAAACCCTAATTTCGTATGAGCACACTGACAAGACATCATGTGGCCAGACGTCAGAAAATGTGGCAAGCTTTCTTCTTTGATTAAGGAAGTGAGAGGCAGGAAGCGGCAGTGGTGAACCTAAAGGATTTCTGTCAATGGATTCGAAATGTAGTGACTCAACACTCAGCCATGACCCTGCTGAAGCTGGAAGGAGGTGGCAGCTGCAGTATGGATGATTGAAATTTAGGCAGTTTCCAACGGACGTTTATGTTTCTCCCTCTTGCCTCTGAGAGGGAAGTCAACAGAATCCACTAAGTCACCAGGTGAGGACTGATAGTGGTACCATTGCGTACCCCCAACCAAATTATCTGCCGAATTTACCTCAGAATTGGAAAAATGGATAGTGAGATTGAGAAACAGAGAGATGCCAAGATTCTTCCTTGCTATAATTTGAACTTCAATTAAATTACAATCTGATATAACTTGATCTCTCAGAATGTTTTACACTGTATCACATCCTAATCACAAACATTGGCCAGGGCTATGTTTAAAGGTCATCATATGAATAATTTGCCAAATTTAAACTGCTTGTTTCCTTTCCTTTCGTTATTTAACTCTGAAAACACATGAGCTTAGTTCCTTGCGCTGTGGCATTTCCCTTATTACTACAACATCCTTCCCTGTAACACACCACACTTTGACCATGCTCCTCAACGTTGGAACCATGTCACCCTCACCAGTATGTTGTTCTGCACAGGACTTGGGCAGGGTAGGTGTTTAGTAATAAGATTTGCTATGTTGCTAGTCCCCTCTGTTTTGAAGAAGTCCACATGCAACTCATCTTTCCACATCCAGCAAACTACAAAATTCTATCTGCATTCCCTTGCCCACTTTCCCAGATGATCTTCTTCACTTTCTGCCGCACTGAGTGTGGTGTCATCTGAAACTTAATCACATTTTAACTACAAACTTCAACTGAGAGGTAATTGCACTCATGCCCAGTGTCGTCCGCCGAGTTTCACAGATCTATGTGAGATGTTTAATGTAGTAACTTCACCATCACGTCTGCAGATCCCTACTGCAACTGACACAGATGCTCACATCTCACCTCAGACTCACACCATGCTGCTTGGCAGAGAGAAATGAGACTTTGTTAGTTGATGTTGAAACTTCCTCTCTGTACATATTCCCACCCCGGTTTCAATCACCTGACTTGCAGGCCAGTGTTAGGGAGACCAGCATGATGGATGGGGACAGATTTGCTGGGTGCTGTGGGGCTGCAGGCATCTTCTGCTGGGTGGGAAGCTCCCAGTAACTTCTCTTCCCAGTCCCTTCCCCTGAGCCACAACAATCAGGGGCAGGGTGAAGCTGAGTGGAGCTGGGAGTGCCAAGTGCGCTCACCGCGTTGGTGAGGCTGGCTGGCAGCCGCTCATTCTTGTCCCTGCTCGCACACATCACCACTGTCTCTGTGATCCCCTCCTACGCTCAGTTGCTGTTCATCACTGACTCATGAACAATTCTCAGGAATGGGAACCCAGTCATAACCTGAGGACGGCCACGAGTACAAAAGATACAATTTTCAAACTAACCCCACAATATTGTTCAAAGTCCAACTTAAAAAGCCAGTTACTTCATTCTTTACTTTCAAAGAAAACATGGCCTGTCTTTCTGTAGGTTCCTTGACAGATCACCATAGCCCAAACTGTTTAGTTTCCTAGCTTAGTTCAGTGGTTCAAAGTTCAGAACTTGAAAGTTCAGGGTAAATTTAAGTCAAGGTAACATGTTCCCTCAATTACTATCTCTGTTTTTTTTAAACAGTTCATCTTTGGGTCCCTGCAATAAATTGGTAAATAGCTGTAGATTCCAGCCTGCAGAGTTCCTGCCACACTAATTGTTGTGTCATATTTTACACCCTGGAGAAACTGCTTTTCAGTGAAGTGGATTGGAAGGAGAATTGTTTAGAGTTTTTAACGGGAAGCTAATGATACAACTTTCAACTCAGTAAGATAATTTCTGGCTGTCTGATCTTCAAGGAAACATATTCTCTACAATCTTCCCTCTCGTCCCAGAAATCTGGCCCGGACAGAGGATTGGCTGATTGGTAGGAGGAAAAGAGAGGGAATAAAAGGAGCCTTTTCTGTTTGGTTGCTGGTGACTAGTGGTGTTCCACAAAGGTCTGTGTTGGAATCGCTTCTTTTATGTTATAGGTCAATGATTTGGATGATAGAATTGATAGCTGAGTAGCTGTTTTTGTGGAAGATATGAAGATATGTGAAGGGGAAGGTAGTTTTGAGGAAAGAGAGGCTACAGAAAGGACTTAGATTAGGAGAATGAGCAAAATAGTGGCAGATGGAATACAGTGTCTGGAAATGTATGGTCAAGTATTTGGTCTAAGAAATTAAAGCATTTTCTAAATGGAGAGAAAATTCAAAAATCTGAGGTGCAAAGGGACTGGGGAGTCCTTGTGCAGGATTCCATAAAGGTTAATTTGCAAGTTGAGTCCATGATGAAGAAGGTAAATACAATGTTAGTATTCATTTTGAGAGGATTAGCATATAAAAGCAGGGATGTAATGGTGAGGGCCTCATTTGGAGGGTTATGAGCAGTTTTGGCCCCCTTGTCTAAGAAAGGATGTGCTGACATTGGAGAGGGTTCAAAGGTGGATCTCAAAAATTCAGAAGAATAAGGGGTGATCTCATTGAAACCAATTGAATGGGGAAAGGCCTCGACAGAGTGGGTGAGGAGAGGATGTTTCCTATGGCGGGGGTGTCAAAGACTAGAGGACCCAGCTTCAGGATAGAGGGGCATCCTTTTAGAACGGGGATGAGGAGGAATTTCTTTAGCCAGAGTGGTGAATCTGTGAAATTTGTTGCCACAGGCAGCTGTGGAGGCCAAGTCACTGAAGACTGAGTCAGTGAGGCTAAGGTCGATAAATTTTTGATTAGTCAGGGCATGAAGGGATATGGGGAGAAGGCAGGAGACTGGGACTGAGAGGAAAATGGCAGAGAAGACTTGATGGATCAAATGGCCTACCTCTGCTCCTATATCTGATGGTCTAAATCTCTTGATCACTTCCTGTTTCTCTGATCTCCAGGGAGGCAAATTTTCCACAATCTTCCCTCTCATCCAGAAGCCTCTTGCATTGAAGAAAGGCTAACTACAGAGGAGAGAAGGCATTAGCCAAGTGAAAATACTCCATTATCTTTTTCCTTTGGCTCTCCTGGAATCTCTGGGGATGTCACTCAACTCCATTTGTATACAATTTTTAGTGACAGTCCATATAAAAATCACCAACTTTGGTTTTTCCATAATATCATTCATGACCTTGAAATCTAATACCAGAAACTCCAAAGGCTGTTGTGAAGATTTGAAGTTATTGGTGAGTAGGGTATACTTATGTAACAATGAACAATTTCTCAATCTCAGAAAAAGATATGAATTTCTTAACTCTCGCTATGCTGCTACTCCATTGATCCCAGTAAATCCTACCAACCCAACAACAGCAAAACTAACTGTATTCCCTAGCTCATGCCTTTGTCAACCCCTGAACTTAATTATGTTTTCACTGGTGGCTATGCCTTCACCCGTCAAAGCCCCAAGATATACGGCTTCCCAAACGATTTTCCAAGACAGCCACATTTTAATGTTTGAGATACCTCATGACCACCAAAACAAAGTGATGGTCAAGCAGCAAAAGAATAAGGATGCAGTCAGATCTCGAATATCGACCAGATAATTTATGAAAGGTGATGTATATTAAGGGATATTAGGCAGGAAGCTAACAAGCACTGGGTATGCATTGAATGGTGGTTATGAATCTTGTATTACTGACCCTGGGAGGATTTCAGGCTTTGGCTTAAATCTAGATTCAGCACTCAGATCTCTGCACTGGGACCCAAACCCTTATTCAGCGGAGAAGGGGATTTCCACTCAGGACATATTTGGTAATGTTTGGATTTGACTTCATGACCTGTACATACAGATACAGTCAGAGGCCCACGCATTGCAATTCTTGGCAATGGACACCTCAGCCTGACGGAAGTCCTGGGCACCCAGCCAATGGGCAGGAAGTGGGAGAAACACAGAGGCTCTTTCTCTCACTGTCCTATCTCCCCATCTCCTCTAGACACTCCCCACACTCAGGTCAGCATTCCTTCAATCCCTCTCCTTGCCCTTCCCCACTCTTTCTTGCCCCTTTCTTTCCTCCTTTCTACCTTCACTCCCTCAACCACCTTTCCCTGTCTCACTCACTGCTTCATTCCCTCATCATCCCCTCATCCTTTATTAGGCTTTTCCTCTTTCTTCCTCTCCTCCCACCCATTTCAATGTCTTTTCCCCTCGTATCACACCCTCCCTCTCAGTTACTCCTGTCCTCCACTAGATCAGTCAGGTGCCTCTTCAATCCCTCTGTCAACCTCTGACTCTCTTCTTGCCTCTCAGCAGATAATGAGGGTTACGAGCCTGAAGCAAACCTGTTCAGCTGCTTCAAATTCAGAACTACCTCTTCCTTTAGTGCCTTCATGGCCTGATCCATCTCTCCCTTCTGATTGAGTAGGTCTTGGTATAAGGCAAAACGGCTTGGTCTATATTTGAATTTCTAACGACACAACAATGAGAGAAGAATTCAGCTAATTAGTTTCTTACTAAGATTGTTCAAATTATTTTGGTGCATTTATGAGGAGTGACTTATATTACAGCTGGCTGTGAAGACCAAACTAGGTGAAAACCACACTTGAGATCAAAATAAGCCCAAGAGTTACTCTCACTGGAACAAATTGGATGTTGTGTTATTTTTGGCCTGTTATTATTTTCTTCTTCTTTCTGTAGTTAAATGTCGTGCAGTGTATGACCATTCATGGCTTGCAACAGACATTTTTTCACGAGTGGGAACAACTCATGAGTCGTGAATTATACCTACATGAAACAGTTGTCACACCAATCTGTGTCCAATGAGAGAAAACTAGTAACACACAGACACTTCGATCATTCATTTTCAGCTTATTGATCACATGCAATAATGAATGAATCCATTTTATTTAATTGAGCTGGAGAATCATTCCGATACACGCTGAGTTATAATCAGGAATGTTCTCCGAAGTTATACTCTGAGAATTCCAAGAATAGGAAATTTGTCAAGGATTAGTTGCAAATTAGTGGAAAGTTTCCCACAGGGCTGTTCCTCATCCAGCTTCAATCCTTTGCACATTTATGACAATTATAAAGTCACATAGTGGTACAGTGCTTGTGGTGACTCAGAATTTCAATCATACAGCATGAAAATAGGCCCTTCAGCAGTACCAATCCACGCTGGCAAGATACCTCTCGACACTAGCCTGTGTCTCGTCCATATCCCTTTAAACCCTGCCAATCCATGTAGCTGTCCAGTGTCCAGTGGCGTAGTGGTTACCATGATGCTTTATAATGCCAGTGACCAGGGTTCAATTTGCGCTGCAGTCTGTAAGGAGTTGATGTGCTCTCCCTGTCACCGCCTGGGTTTCTTTTCGACTTGCTCCTGTTTCCTCATTCCAACGAGGTCACATGGTGCAATTGGGCGTCGCGGTGTCATGGGCCACAACAGCCTGTTACCGTGCTGTATCTTGAAATAAGCATTATGTTGCAGTTGTTCCTGTCCCAACCACATCATCTGGCAGCTCATTCCATAGATCCATCACTCTCTGTGTGAAAAACATGACTCTCAGATCCACTTTAAATTTTCCCCCCTCATCTTTAAACGATGTCCTTTAGTTTTGGACTCCTCTACCCTTGGGGGAAAAAAAGTCTATGGCCCTCTGCTCCAAATATGCCCCTCATGATTTAATACTCCATTTGTATGCTGTTAATCATATTCCACTGTCACGGGCGATAACTTACCAGCAAGAGGAGCAGCCTAGAGTTGGGCTCCAGTGACAGGATTACTCTCATGTCTAAGCATTACTACACTGAGCTTCACACAAGGCAGGAATGGGTGCCAGCAATTGATACCTCTGGAGCACTGCAGAAGGAGGTTCCCTGGTTTGGGAGTGTTGAGGGATGAGGCAGTTTGGGGAATATAGTTGAAGGCATTTGTCAAAGTGGAATGGAAATCTGAATTCTAGCAGGTGATGCATATGGTGGAAAGATACCTTGTGGAAAATGACCAAGTTTGAGAGGGGAGAGAGTGTGAGCTGTCACTTCCTCAAGCCTGTTCCAAATCTGTGAGAAGAAATTATCTTTGAGAGTGGGGGGGGGGGGTGCAGGTGTTTGTGGTGGGTTGCCGGGGGCTCTGTGTGGTCCTGAGGAGCTGCTGGACAGAATTGTTGAGGAGAATGGATGGGTGTAAGAGGGTAAAAGGGGCAAGGGGGAAATCTCCCTCACATCTAAACAACAGGGGTTTTGCACCGGTAGCAGATGTACAAACAGGAAAGCCCCCGTCAGCTTTACTGAGGTCAAAGAAGTGCTGCAGAAAATTCAATGCATTTAAAGCCGATCTCCGGCCCAACTTGATTACAGTGTTTAAAACAAGGGAACAATTAACGAATTCCCAGTGGGATCTAAAGCTGGTTCAGTAGAGAAAAGCAATTTACCTGAACCTTCACCTTTTCAACAGCCAAGAGAAATCCTGCTTCAATGTTACAGTTAAACGAAAAGCACAGCTGATAGTTGTCCCTTGGGTGTGCTAATCACACCTCTTTAACTGCCTCACCACTTGTTAACTTTAAACAGACCCAGCTGACATCTTCTCCGGTTTGTTTCACGTCTCTGGGGATTTTAAACAATTATTTCTCAAATCCTTGCAGAATGAGAAGCCATTTGAAATTGTTGGAATTTTCTTTATATACATGAGATTTTCACATTGTAAATTTTGGATTAAAAAGATAAGTTATTGGATGAATGTCTTTATGATGAAACCCTTTGTACGTTTTGATTCATTATTTTTTCAGGACAATGTTATTATAGTCACAAAATTACAGAGCTTCACAATACACTCTATATACAATTTCAAATTACTGTATAACACAAAATTATTTTCCAGAATGGACTCAAGTCCCTACGGTGTCCAATGGTCCCGGAAATCCTCCATTGTACCTGTGGACACCATGTTCAGCTTCTACAGGGAAACACAGGCACGGACATAACAATAAGACCATAGATTGACCGTAATAGGACATAAGCTTCAAGATCTTGACCTCTGTACCTCCCGGTGAAATTGGATCCTCAATTTCCACACTTGCAGACCTCAGTCAGTTCGGAATGCCAACAACATCTCCTCCATGATCTCCATCACCACGGGAGCACTGCAAGGCTACGTGTGTAGCCCCTTGCTCTACAGTACATGCTTTCTACTTATGACTCTGAGGCTAAGCAGAGGTCCAATGCCATTTCTAAGTTTGCTGATAACATCACTGTCATGGCCAGATCAAAGGCGGTGATGAATCAGCATACAGGAGGGATACTGAAAATCTAGCTGAGTAGTTCCACAACAAGACCAAGGAGCTGATGATTGACTTCAGGAGGAGGAAATTAGAGGTCGTTGAGCCAGTCCTCATCAGAAGATCAGAAGTGGAGAGGGTCAGCAACTTTAAATTCCGTAATGTAATAATTTCAGTGGCCTGTCCTGGGCTCAGCACTTAAGTGTAATTATTAATAAAGCATGGCAGCACCTCTACTTCCTTACAAGTTTGTGAAGATTTGGCATGACATCTAAACCTTTGACAAACTTCTATTAATGTGTACTGGTGAGTATATTGACTGGAGGCATAACAGCCTGGTCTGGAAACACCAACACCCTTGAATGGAGAATACTACAAAAAGTACTGCATATGATCCAGTTCATATTGGGTCAAGCCCTCCCCACCATTGAGTACATTTACACAGAGCACTATCACAGGAAAGCAGCATCCATCATCAGGGACCCCCACCACCCAGGTCATGCTCTCTTCTCGCTGCTGCCCTCAGGAAGAAGGTACAGGAGCCTCAGGACTCACACCACCCGGTTCAGAGACAGTTCGTACACCACAATCATCAGGCTCTTGAACTAAATGGGATAACTTCACTCCTCTTCACTTTCCCCATTACTGAAATGTTCCCCCAACATGTGGAGTCACTTTTAAGGAGTCTTCATCTCATTTTCTCGATATTTATTGCTTATTTAGTATTATTAGTATTATTTCTTTCTTTTTGTTTTGCGCAGTTTGTTATCTTTTGCGCACTGGTTGATTGTCCAAGTTGGTGCAGTCTTCCATTGATTCCATTATGGTAATTTTTCTGCTGTAGATTTGAGTATACGCACTATAAAATGATTCCCAGCATTGTATATGGTGACATATACTGTATGTGTTTTGAACATAAATTTACTTCGAAGCTTTGAATTTTGAACTTTGAACTTTTTGACATTAGAGCTGAATTAGGCCATTCAGCCCATCCAGTCTGCTCTGTCATTTCATCATGGCTTATTTATTATCCCTCTCATCTCCATTATCCTGCCTTCTCCCCATTACCATTGATGCCCTTAGTAATTAACATTCTATCAACCTCCACTTTAAATATACCCAATGACATAGCCTCCATAGTTTGTAGCAATGAAATACACAGATTTATCACCCTCTGGCTAAAGAAATCCCTCATCATCTCTGCTTAAAAGGGCATCATTCTGTTCTGAGCCTGTGCCTACTAGTCCTAGACTCCCCCCACTATAGCAAACATCTTCTCCATGTCCACCCTTTGTGACCAATCTATCTAGGCCTTGTAATATTCGATGTTTTAATGAGATTCCCCTCCCTCCCTCCTCCCATTCTTCTAAACTAGTGGTTCCCTATCTGGGTGATATCAGCTCCTGGGGGTGGTGGGAGTTTCTAAGAGGGCAATAAAGATAAAGGGGACAGTGGGGGGGGGGGAACCCTCAAAGCCTCATAATTGGTTACATAAACATGGAATCATCTCATCTCTTGCTAACCCACATTGTCTTAAAACTTTGCTTGAAGCACATCATAGATGTTGAAAACCAATGTAACACTATTACCTACTGTATTACAGTGTTAGTATAATTCCCACACTCTGCGCAGTGACATAATTACTGTGAATTAGGGTATGGCATTCAATGGGGTAAAGTTCAGAATCTGCCCTTTCGAGTGGTCTTGACCATATTGCTCTAGCCCATGGCCCAATCAAGGTATCGCGGCTCTACATTATGTACCTTCAGGCAGGGAGTCAAGTTTTGCCTGAGCTATGATGATATCATAACTTTCTCCTTTATTGATCGCAGTGTGTGAGGTTGGTCCTAAACAAAAGGTGATCGACCGGAGTCATTAATCCGTAATGAAAATGGCAGAAGCACACCAAACAAAAATGGAGTGTAGACAGTATAGTGTGGAGTACCTGAAATAGGGATTTATATCAGCACCAAGCAAGGTACCTTTGTTTATTCAAATGAAGCAATGGCACCGTCGAGGGTCCTTGAACTTTCGACGAGAATACAGTTTGATAACACAAACAAGAACTTGGCTTATTTTCAGTTGCTTTGTGAAAACTTTCATAAGTGAAACACATTTCAAAGCATATTTGCCAGCACTTCACAATAAAACGGTGATGATTTGCATGCTTTATACAACATTTCCTTGCTCACTGTATGGGGCCCCATACAATTGGAGAAGACCTGATTTTGCCAGCAGTCAGGGAGTTTCTGAGTAGTTGTGCAGAAGTATCGCACCATCACACTGAGCGCGGGGGCCCTCCTGTGTGCTCAGTCCACTGCTGTTCACTCTGCTGACCCACGACTGGGCTGCACCATGCAGCTCGAACCACATCATCAAGTTCACCGATGACACGACCGTGGTGGGTCTCATCAGCAAGAACGATGAGTCAGCATACAGAGAGGAGGTGCAGCGGCTAACAGACTGGTGCAGAGCCAACAACCTGTCTCTGAAGGTAAACAAAACAAAAGAGATCTTTATTGACTTCAGGAGGACACAGAGCGACCACTCTCCGCTGAACATCGATGACTCCTCCGTAGAGATCATTAAGAGCACCAAATTTCTTGGTGGTCACCTGGCGGAGAATCTCACCTGGTCCCTCAACACCAGCTCCATAGCAAAGAAAGCCCAGCAGCGTCTCTGCGAAGGCTGAGAAAAGTCCATCTCCCACCCCCCATCCTCACCACATTCTACAGAGGTTGTATTGAGAGCATCCTGAGCAGCTGCATCACTGCCTGGTTCCGAAATTGCACCATCTCGGATCGCATGACCCTGCAGCAGATAGTGAGGTCAGCTGAGGAGATCATCGGGGTCTTTCTTACCGCCATCACAGACATTTACACCACAAGCTGCATCCGCAAAGCAAACAGCATTATGAAGGACCCCACGGACCCCTCATCTCCCTCCTGCCATCTGGAAAAAGGCACCGAAGAATTCAGGCTCTCACGACCAGACTATGGAACAGTTTCTTCCCCCAAGCCATTAGATTCCTCGATACCCAGAGCCTGGCTTGACATCAACCTATTATACCCTCTACTGTGGCTACTGGTCTTGTTTATTGTTTATTATTATTTATTGTAGTGCCTGCACTGTTTTGTGCACTTTATGCAGTCCTGGATAGGTCTGTAGTCTAGTGTAGTTTTTGTGTTTTTTCTTACGTAGTTCAGTGTAGTTTTTGTATTGTTTCATGTAGCACCATGGTCCTGGAAAACACTGTCTCTTTTTTTTTCTGTTCTGTACCAGCAGTTATGGTTGAAATGACAATAAAAAGTGACTTGACTTGACTTGAGAAGTCACCAGACCAAATAATTAATGCAATTCTACTCAGTGACAACTCTATTCAAAAATGTTTGAGAATGTGAAAGACACATTATACAACATACTTAGGACAACAGAACTTGCTCTGCAGTTGGATGAGTCAACTTTACCAGGCAATGAATCTTTGCTTCTTGGTACATTTGCATCATAAAAGATGGAAGTATTGTTCAAGAGCTATTATTTACAAAGGGACTAGAAACAGATATGAAGGGGGGGGGGTCAATATTTTGGGCCATTGAGCATTTTTTCAAAGAGAAGGATATTCTGCTCACCGATATTCTTGTTTTTGCAACAGATGGGACACCATCAAAGACATATTTACCATTCACTGGGTAATCCACAGATAACATCTTGTCACAAAAAAACTAAGTGATTGGCTGAACAAATCATTAAATACAGTTATCACAGCAGTAAAAATGTCAAGTCCCATGCTCTCAATTCTCAACTATTTTGAGAGCTTGTATTGAGAGTGATGAACAGTTTGCACACAGATGCCAGCTGGCTCTCAAAAGGAAACTGAGACGCTTTTATGGACTTTTAGAAACTGTGGTAAAGTTCTTTGAAGGCTCGAATGCTTAATTCAGTAATCAATTCAAGAATATTAGGCATTACATTGCTTATTTGGCAGAATAATTTGCAAAGTTTGATGAAATCGGTCTTCACTTGCAAGGAAATGATGTGAATCTTAGCAAAGTTAAGTCCATCATCTTCACATTTCTATCCAAGTTAACCCCATTTACTTGCAACATTAGCCGTCACAACATTTTCCAATTTCCGAGCCTCTCTGAGTTGGAAGAAAAAGAAAGAATACCAGATGATGGTATCAAGTATACTGCACCCAAACAGGTGAGCTGCATAAAGACATGTCAAAGAGATTTCAGGATCTTCTTTTGATCCAAATTCCAGATCCGGTAGTAAATCCACTCCTCAACATTTGTAATGAGGAATTAACCGGAAGGATGGGGGAAGAGCTAATCTCACTATAAACTGACTTCGAGCTGAAGCTGAGGTTCAAAAAATCATACCACTGCACCAAGATCATTCATGTCATTGAAAGGTGAGAAAGCACTCAGTGAACAGTTGGACAATTGATGAAAGTTTATTTTACTATAAATAATTTTATTTGTAGGTTTAAATAGACATGACTAATTTGAATAATTTTTGCAATTTGCAGCTCCTATTTTATATCACTGTGCATGGTAAATCAAAATTCTTTGTAGTTGTTGTGTAATGGCCGGCAAGGGAGAGGCTGGTCTGAGAGCCAAAGGGCTGGTAAGGGGCCTCTATTCTAAACTCTAGTGAGTACAAGCCCAGAGCCATCAAATACTCTTTGTACGTTAACCCTTTGATTTCCAAGAGCAATCTCCTCTGGACCCTCTCCAATGCCAGCACATCCTTTCAGGATTTAAGAGGGCACTGTCATTCATTGAGTCTGCATCAAACGTCAACATCCACTTTTACACTCGCCCTTTCTTAACCCATTTTATTCCCCCATATTCCATCAAGGCTCCCTTTACCCCCAGATTAGGCCACTTGCCCACACACTAGGGGCAATCTACAGAGGGGGCAACTAACCTATCAAGCATGCCTTTGGAATATGGGAGGAAACTGGAGCACCCAGAGGAAAACCATAGAAAATGTGCAAACTCCACCTAGACAGCGTCGGAGATTAAGAGATCTGCCACTGTGTCCAGGGTGTCAATGGTTTATGGGTTTCTAATTGCATACATGGTTGAGTTTGGTAAGGCCTGACCTGGAAGGTCAAGTAGAAGGAATAAAGAGCCAGAAGTGTTGATATAAGTCATAAGATTCAGGTCAGATGGTTTCACATGGTGAAGGCGGTATGACACTCCGATACAGGACTGGCAAAATGGAGTTGCCGAGAGATTAGTGCTGGTAGTTGGTGAAAGGTCCATGTCTGGATATTTCAATCACGTGGTGATGCTGCAAGACTAATTCACGCCTTTATACCAAAAAGGCTAAATCACAGCAATGCACTTTTTACTGGCCTTCCAAATCAATCTATTGACAAACTTCGGCTCAATCAGAACCCTGCTGCTAGAGTTTTAACTAAAACCAGAATGAAGGAACATATCATTCCCATCCTGCCTGCTCTCCATTGGCTTCCTGTTTCTGTTAGAATTGATTTTAAAGTTCTCTTTCTTGTTTTCAAAGCTCTTAGTGGTCTGGGACTGGAGTACATCACAGAATCATTTTCGTTTTATAATCCTATTCAGGCTCTCAGGTCTTCTTCCTCTGGTATCTTAAATTTAAACAACCTCCCTCAAAGGATAATTGGCAGGTCAGTATTTTTGAACTATGCTCCTAAACTGTAGAACTTAATACCTAAATCTAGATTGACTGCAGACTCCATTGACACTTTTAAACACCAGCTCAGAACCTATTTATTCGCAGTATCCTTCTTTTCAACTAGCATCTTTTTGTCACAATTATCTTATGTTTTATATTTGTAGAGATCTGTTTTCACTTTGACATGAAAAAGTGTTTTCTGTTGATCAGTGTCAAAAAAGCCAAATTAAATTCACTGTGATTCAATGTTGTAAAACAATAAAACACGAAAACTTTCAAGGGGGTGGGGAGGGGGTGAGGTGAATACTTTTTATAGGCACTATATGCACCATGCTGATACAATTTTGGTACATTGTTGTGTCAACCACTGTAGACAGATGTGTGGTGGTGTTCTTCCATAAAGGATATTTAGTTGAAGTTCTATCCTCATTATTAATCTTTCTAACTAGCAATATAGAAGAACCTGCAGATGCAACAATACTGATAGAAGCCTCACATCGTTATGTAAAGTTAACAATGTATACTTCAGTGTGCTATTCTGTGTGGATTGAGAAATCCAAAACCTGGCATCATATATCACCAAAACAAGGTCAAAGTGAAGATTTCAGTGCTGGGGCACCTCTGAATAGCGGGTTGCAATGACTACCCAAATGAACGGATGCTTTCCACACTGTAGATAGTCTATAGTGAAAGGGTCATCATATATGTAGCTGGGCATGGATGCTGCACTTGTTCACGTCTCCTACCCACAATACCATGGGGCACTGGTAAATTGTTTTATTTATATACTGTTTTATTCATTGTTTGCACCATTAATTTAAATATATGGGAGAAAGTTAGAGTGTTTAGTTCCATTTACTTTTCCTGCCAGTTTGAAACCCCAAGCTCAGCTGCGTTATTAGAAAGAGGCCACTAATGTTTGCTAAGTACTTCATGAGTCAGCTTGACCTGAGGCTGATATCCACTCAGGCCAAACAGCAGCCTACAAGGGCGCACAGGCTGAGGCTGAGGCTGAGGCTGAGGCCTAACGTACCAAGCAAACTCCTGACCAGGAGGTCTGTCCTTGTACGCTGCAGGGAAGTTCTAAAACAGAAGCAGGAAGAAACAGAATGATGAAAAAAAAACACAAATGCTGCTGTCTGATGTCCTCCTCACTGCGACAGAAATGCTGACTAACTTCGTAAACAGCTGATGCAAATCCACATCTAAAGCACATGTCTCTGTAAATAGAAGGGGAAAGTTCTGTGTTAGGTAGAAGGGAGGAGTAGAAGGGGTGGGGATTGATCTATTTAGTTCAGTAGAAATTCCAGTTGCAAAAGATTGGATGCCTGAGAATGAGATAAACTAGGAGGATTAGAAAATCAGTGGGAGTTGTAACTGGAGGAGTGTGGTAATCTGAATAGATGTGGTTGGGATTCTTGCCAATATGCATGATCAGACTAATACAGTACTGAGTGAAAAGCTGGTTCCTCTGAAAGGCAGATGAATGTTAATGAGTTTTTCACTAGCGCTGGCCAGATCTGATGTAAAGTAATCAGTTTCATTGGAAGAGAAATCTGCATACAGACAGGAAAATACTGCGTACACTCACTAAAAAGGAGTAATCTTTTAGGAGTAAGAGTAGGAGATATTTGTAGGGTATGAGTAAGCGGTGAATATCCCTTGTATAATCAATAAAGAGCAGCTTTACAGCAACACTTCTTGCCAAAGATATGTATATTACTGTGAATGGTGGACAATGGAGGTCTGGAAACGACATGTACATTATTGTGAGTGGTTGACAATGACCAACAAGAGATGGGAGACTGAGTTAAGGACATTTGGATTGGATTTCATTGCTCAATAGAGTAAACTAAGAAGGTTTACTGGGGGACTGTCAGGGAGACCAGGTTCACTGACTTTCAGTTGTGGTGTGGAAGGAACATTTTCAAAGGGTGTTAACGAACTGGAGGGAACCTTATGCAGAAGTTTACTCAGGTAGCAGAGACCTGGAGGTCTGGGAAAACAGATACCAGAAATGAATCACTGTGGGGTGGGAAGTAGTGGAGTTCAGCAAGGACAAAGGTGATTGGGGATTGGAAAAACACTTAAAGATCCAATCCAGTGAGGAACTGGATCGGATTGTGCTACTCTTTGCGCCTTGCATAACTCCATTTTGTTGCAAAATAACACGGTTAGGAATATTGGGGTCTCACTGACACCTGCACAATCGTCATGCTTTTGAAAGATCACGTACTTTATGGAAAACTGCTGTAAGTTCACAGGCTTTCCCTCTTATTTTATATTACATTGGAATTGAATGAATGTAATGCATAGGAATCCTACGATGTACAATGAAGTAAGAGTAACTTGGGTAACTTGTTCAGAAGTGGGACCTCACAGCACTTTTTGGGCCTGGTTCAGTAACAAAGGACCTCCCTGAACAGCCTTGAGGCTCTCGAGTACAGTAAGGAAATTGGCCAAGCTGGCTGCTGTTTGGATAAAATGTAAGAGTCTCAAGACAAGTGGACCATTTTCAGGTTGCTAAACAGTCAGTAGTGCCATGGGGTGCGTGGGGCCTTTGACTTTTAAAGATAGGATGAAACGTAGATAAGTGCACGTAACATAGCAGTTAGTGTCATGCTTTACAGCACCAGCGATAGGGGTACAATTCCTGCTACTGTCTGTATGTTCTCCCCGCGATCACATGGGCTTCCTCCAGATGCTCCGGTATCCTCCCACATCCCAAAAGACTTACGGCTAAGTTATTTGTGAGCATGCGTTTTTGGTGCTGGAGGCATTGCAACATTTGTGGGCTTCCCACCTGCACATCCTTGGATTATGCTGGTGGAGGACGCAAATAACGCATTTCATTGTACGTTTCAATGGTTCAAGGTACATGTGACAAATAAAGCTTTTCTTAAAAGAAAACCTTTAATAAAAATGTAGTGAGGATTACAATAAGAATATTGATTATAGGCTAAATGGAAAATAGCAAAGCTATCCAATTTAATAGGAAGAATTGATCAGGAAAATATTGTTTAAGTGAAGAGCCAGTAAGACTGCTGTACGGAGGCAGACACAAGAGACTGCAATATTATATTGTTGAGCAAAAAACAAACTGCTGCGGCAGCTCAGCTGGATAAGCAGCATCTGTAGAGACAAAGGGACCGTTGACATTTTGGGTTGATATCCTTGATCAGGACTGGGGCTTGACTTGCTGGGTTCCTCCAGCTCCTTATTTTTTGCTGTACAGGGGGATCTAGGGGTCTCCATATATGGTCAAAGGAAGGCAGCTTGCACGTCCAAGTAATATGGAGACAAATACAATACTGGCCTTTATTGTTGAGGCAGTACGAAGTCTTTCTACAACTGTACCCAGCATTGAGGTCACTACAAAAGGTTTAGGTCACTAGGAGTGGTTATGGCAGGCTAGATGTCTCTTTTAGGTGAGTTAGAACTAGATGACAGAATAAGTAAATGAGGATGAATTTCTTCTATCAAAGGGTTGCTACTCTGAAATTTGAAATTGAGAGCTATGGAGGCAGAAACATTTAATGTATTCCAAGCAGAGATAACTTTTTGGAAGTCTTTAAGGAAGTCTAAAGTTAAGGGGTACAGACAGGAGTGTGGAGTTGAGACCCAGATCAGACTATACTTGAGCAGCCATGTTTCTTAGCCTTACTCATATTTCTTAAGTTCTTAATGCACTGAGCTGAGCACAATTTGTTCCATTTAAGGACAAACTCCATGTAAAAAAAAACACCAAGTTTCTATTAAATCTCTCCCCTCACCTTAAACCTATGCCCTTTAGCGTTTTATTCTTCAATCCTGAGAAAAAGACCCAGTACATTCACCCTATCATGTACTAGATCACCCTATTATGATTTTATATATCCCCAGAAGATTACCCCTCAGTCTCCTGTGCTCCAAGAAAAATAGTTCTAGCTTGTCCAACGTTTCCCCTTTGTGTGACCATGAAACAGCTAAATTGTTATAAAATCCTAATTGTCTGACCTTAGTCCTTCCCAATTCTGGGTCTACATGTAACTGTAGATTTACAGTCCCTCAAGTCCTTGCAACATCCTTGAAAATCTTTCCTGCACTCTGACTACCTTTCCTATAGCAGGGCAACCAAAATTCAACACAATCCTCTGATTGTCAACTCACCAGTGTCTTGTAGAACTGCAACAAAATATATCAACTTAAGACCATCAGACATAGGAACATAATTAGGCCATTTGGCCCATTGTGTCTGCTCCTGTACTCAGTGCTCTGAATGATGATGGCCAGTGTGACAAAAACCTTCTTTAAAAGCCTCTTTGAATGATGTCAACTAAGTACTCCTTTGAGTGACCATGAAACAGCTGAATTGTCATAAAAACCTAATTGCCCTTCCCGGTTCTGGGTCTACATGTGACTGTAGATTTGCAGTTATAGTTAACTCTTTACTTCCCTCTTAAATAAACCGATGGGCACCCAGTTCAAGTGAAGCTGCAGCAGGAATATACATACAGCACTGAACAGAAGTCTTGGACACATGGACTGTATGTAGCTCATCATAAACATGAAACGTTCTGCAGATGCTGGAAATCCAAAGCAGCACACACAAAATGCTGGAGGGACTCAGCAGGCCAGGCAGCATCTATGGACATGAAAAAGCAGTTGTCGTATTAGGCTGAGACCCTTCAGGACTGGAAAGGAGGGGGAGGAAGGGCAGAATAAAAAGGTGGGGGGAGGGGACATAGGATAGATAGAAGGTGATAGGTGAAGCCAGGAGGGTAGGAAAGGGGAAAGGACAGAAAGCAAGGAATCTGATAGGAAAGGAGAGTGGACCGTAGGAGAAGTGGAAGGAGGAGGGGACCCAGGGGGACGTGATAGGCAGGTGAGCAGAGGTAAGGGGCCAGACTCGAGAACTGAAGAAGTGGGGAGTGGGAGGGAATTCTTTTTATCAGAAGGAGAGATCGAAATTCATGCCATCAGGTTGGAGGTCTTCTCTGCAAACTTGCCACCTCCAAAGGGATACCACTACCAAACATATGATTACCTTCTCCCCTCTCCGCTTTCTGCAGGGATCGCTCCTTCCATGATCTCCTTGACCATTCATCCCTCCTGGCACCTATCCCCTGAAAGCAGCCAGAGTGCTACACCTGCCCATTCACATCTTCACTTACCTCTATTCAGGGCTCCAAAATGTCCTTCCCGGTGAGACATTTCTTCTTGTGCCACAATGAAGCCACCCTCAGGTGGACGAGCAACACCTCTTTCGCACTCTGGCCTCTTACCTCTTCTCACCTGGCTATCCCCTCCTGCTATGGTCCACTCTCCTCTCCTATCAGATTCCTTCCTCTCCAGCCCTTTACCTTTCCTACCCACCTGGCTTCACCTATCACCTTCTAGCCATCCTTCTTCCCCTTCTCCTACCTTTGTATTCTGTCATCCTGTCAATTGTTTACTCATTTGTATCAATGCTGCTGTCCTGAGTTTCTCCAGCATTTTGTGTGTGTTGCTATGTATAACTAGGGTGCTGAAGACTTTAGTACAGTGCTGCAGTAATGTATTCCACTGTACTGCTGCGGCAAAAAAAAAATAATTTCATGACATATGTGAGTGATGATAAACCTGATTCTGGTATGGGTCTGTATTGTGGACTCCAAATGGGAAGGGAGCAGGGAGAGAGGAATCATGGTTGGGAAAAGAGGAAGGGAGAGGGGAGGGAGCAGGAAGCACCAGACAAGATGTTCTGTAATGAACTGTAAACCAATTGTTTGGAATCAAATTACCTTGCTTGGTGGCATCTCAGGGCTGGGCATGTCTGCGCCCGCACCAACCCCACCCCTGGCACTCCTTCTCTGCCATTTGTCCCGCGGCACTTCACCCTCACCGTTCCCAACATCCTTTGCTCCTGCTAGACTTATAAACTCACTCTGCTGCACATTGACAAATACAGTACTGTGCAAAAGTCTTAGGCATCCTAACTATATGTATGTACCTGTGCCTAACTGTAGATGTTTGTCAGCAATGGCCAAATCCCATGAATGAACAAAGAGATAATATTAGCTCAGCTGGTACTAGTGAGTCACATGCGTTGCATATATTGTTGCACAGCTTGTTCCACTTGTGTTTCCATTGCTGTCCCCAAAGAGCCATCACATCCGCATGCCTTCGGGGTCTGAGCCTCCCACTTTCTGACACTCGATGCTCCTGCTGAAGAGGAATACTGATGCTGGGGATTTCCATTTGAGACCCTGAGGATGAAGCAGGCTCAGGTTCACAACGGGTGGACAGTGCTGACCTAGGAGCCCACCTCTCAGGTTTGGGCTTCTGAAGTGGGGAGATTGTACACAAAATAATGCTGCCTTCTGAGACATTGAAGCTAGCCGAATTCAATGTAGGGTATGGCGAGTCATCTGATAGATAGGTGTTTGCTTTCACAAGGAAAAGGAGGGGACTGGGCAAAATTCTAGGAAGTAGCCAATGTTTTTAAGAACTAAAGTCAAAGTTCAAAGATCAGAGTAAATTTATTATCAAGGTATGTATACAACCTTGAGATTCATTTTCTTGCTGGCATTTACAGGTAAAAAGGAAATAAAAGAGTACTTACAAATAATTACGCATAAACAAATACTGACAAATAACCAACATGCAAAAGAAGGCAATCTGTGCCAATAAAAATAATAATACTGAGGTGAGTTGTAAAGAGTCCTTGAAAGTGAGCCTGTATGTTGTAGAATCAGTCAGAGTGAAGTTATCCACATCCGTTCAGGGGCCTTATGGTTGTAGGCTTATAACTGTTCCTGAACCTGGTGGTGTGGGACCCAAGGTTCTGTATTTCCTTCCTGAGGGTAGTAGTGAGATGAGGCCATGGCCTGATTAAAGGAATGGTAGATAATCTCACAGTTATTCGTGGCTAACTACATATCCCATGCATATGGCTACTTAACAGTATTTAACCCAACTTAACCCAACTTAACAGTATTTAAAACACGCAGGATCCTCTTTGCATCGTCTTTACGCACACATCTCCCAATCCCATCCCTCCCCAGCTATATGCTATCTGCAAACTTAGAATAATATATTTAGTTCCATTATCCAGATCACTGGTGCATATAGTAAACAGCTTGGGCTAAGCAATAATCCCTGTGGTACCCCACGCCTGCCACCGGATATAGAGCTGTTTGTTCCGACTATCTGTTTTCTGTTTACTTCCTAACTTACTGACTGCTCATCAAAATAGTTCCAAAGATCTACTGTGCCCACCTGAGAGTCTTCAGAACCTCAAATTACTGTCTCAAACAGACGGAGTTCCACCTGATATCAAGTACAGGGGCTCACTGGGTTACAGATGACCTAACATACAGAAACGCAAATTCCCTCACACGCGTTTTGAGGTATTTTTCAAGCTGGCAAAAGTGCTCCACCTGCCCATACACCTCTTCCTTCACCTCCATTCAGGGTGCCAAAGAGTCCTTCCAGGTGAGGCAATACTTCACCTGCGAATCCGCTGGAGTCGTCTATTGTTTCCAGTGCTCCTCTACATCGCTGAGACCTGTCGTAAATTGGGGGACCGCTTTGTCAAGCACTTCCGCCACAGGCAGGACCACCCGGTGGCCAAACATTTAAATTTCCATTCCAGTTCCAACATATTCATCCATGATGCCCGCTTGTGCCAAGATGAAGCCACCCTCAGGGTGGAGGAGCAAAACCCTGTATTCCATCTGGGTAGCCTGTAACATGATGGTATGAGTATGGATTTCTCCTTATTGTGAACAATTCCCCACCCCCCACACCCACACCTACCTTCTTCTATTCCACACCCTGACCTCTTACTTCTCACTTGCCTATTATTTCCCCTTAGATCCCCTCCACCACCCCTTTCGTCTGTGGTCCACTCTCCTCTCCTATCAGATTCTCTCTTCTTCAGACCTTGACCTTTCCCACCCACTCGGCTTCACCTATCACTTTCCAGCTAGCCTCTTTCCCCTCCCCTCTACCTTTTAATTCACACATCTCCCCCTTTCCCTTTCAGCCCTCAAAACATCGAATATTTACTCTTTTCCATAGAATGCTGCCTGACCCGCTGAGATCCTCTAGCATTTTGTGTGACTGGATACAATGAATGTTCCATTAGTTCAATTATGGGTAGTACTAGGGTGATTATTCAATCAAGATAAAGAATTATAGCATATGTATGACACAGGTGGCTATAGAAAATAGTTCTGATATACAGAGAAATCAGATTACGGCGATTCTCGGAAATGGAATCCTTATGTAATCCAGCACTGTACGTACTCCCTCAGTACCCTTGGACTGCCAGGTGTGGATTTTATGCTTGGGTCTCTGAAATAGTATTTGAACTTAAGGCCTTCTGACACAGAGGTACCCACTGGGCCAAAGCTGACATAAAGACGCAGGCACACTTCATCTTGGGAATTCTGATTCCCATTCCCATTCCAAAGTGTCATTCCAACACCTCCTCTTGTGGCAAGATGAGGCCCCCCTCAGGGTGGAGGAGCAAAACCTTGTATTTCATGTCTAACCTGATGGTATGAACATCGATTTCTCCTTCCGATGAACGCCAGCACACCTTGAAGAACCTAATATGACGAGAAATGTTTATGAACAACATAATCATTCCCCACTGTCAGTTGCTAATGTGTTGGGCCAATTTGTTCAGTGGTTACTCAATCCATACCGACTCTTCAAAAGAACATCTTTAACTTAAAGAGAGTGGGAGTGAAGAAAGATTTTGTTTTATTCATTTAGTCAAAGTTATCGTTCAACCTTTTGAACTGTTAACATGATGGGTCATTTTCAAGGGTAATTAAGAGGCAAGTTCTAGGAACGTGAAGTGATAATAGGGCAGACTGGGCTTCAACAAATGACTTCTATAGAGGATAATAATGAACACCTGAGATTTTTCAAACAATCCAGTAGTTTCATGATATCCTGTACTGATACTAACCCTCCCCTTTTCACATAAAATTCTGATCCTCAGTGAAAATATCTCTCCTGGCCCTACGTTAACCTGACTCAGGCCCTATCTTGTTCTCTGGGGAGTGGTGCTCTCACCACCTTACCTCACCCAGGAACTTGGCATTGGTCCATGAGAGTACGCAAAATATTGCAAACTTCATATATCTTGTTTAAACCATACATTTCATTCTTCCAATAATGTAAACTCGTGTGGATACCCAAGTTGTGAGGAGGGAAAAAGAAGGATTTTTTTTTTCTGATTTTGTTAATTCTTTACAATTAGCAGGCTGGTGGGATTTTTATTACATTAAGCAGAATTTTATTCATCATTTTGATTAGGAACTACAGAAGGGGCACACAGACGAAAAGTGAGTACAATTGAAACTTCATCAGCAGTATAAAGTAACAGGTTTGGTAGTTTGTATTGAGATCCCAAGCTAAACTTACGACATGATAGTATTTCCTCTCACAAACTTTAAAGATTTTATCAAAAATGAAGGAACTTACAAAAAAACTTGAGGTTTGGTTTATTATCTGGATTTTGTAATTTAGAAAATCATGTTCTTTCCTCACTCACAAGGCAAATTAGTTAGTGTTCTGTTGAGCAAATCAGGTAGCTAAGAAACTTTCTCCACAGCATCAGATTTATATCTGTTACATAAAATGAATTTGCAATTTTATATTATTGAAAGAGCAAGCGAGATAGATTGGTGTTCAGTTCCAGATGTCTTACTGAGACTGAGGCTAAGAATGACTCTCGCAATCTCTTCTCACATTTGCTCAGATGAATATGCCTAAGACAGAAAATTCTTGGCTTTCCATTCTAGAATGGAGCTTTTTTTGAGATGAGGTTTTACTAAGGTACATAATTGAGAAAGGAAAAACAGAAAATTAATATAATGGAAACCATGGAAGGAAATGACAGTGGAGAGATTCAAATATGTTGAAAGCAATGTGTGGTCTGAAGTCAGGAAATTCTGCACTTTATCACTCTGATGGTGATTAATGTATAACATCAAGTTCTAAGTATGATAATAAAGGCAATCGGCAATCAGATGTTGCCATGGGAGAATTTCATCATACAATAATCTAAGATAAGGTGGACACACTTTTTCACTGTAATTGTCTGACAATATGATCAGAGCAGAGGTTATGGCTAAAAAGAAGCATGTTCATCCTCAGTTGTGGGGTGATAATTATTCCTTTTTAAATCCTGGTTTGACCCAAGTTTTAACCCATGTACTTTCAAACTGTTTCATATCCTTAATACATAAATTCATTGCAAATTCAGAACAAACACAAAAAATGTCTCTCCACCCATCAAGCTGATGATTTTTTTAAAGTAAGTGTGGGGGAATTAGAGCAACACACATCAAAGTTGCTGGTGAAGGCAGCAAGTCCTGACAAAGGGTCTCGGCCTGAAACGTCGACTGCACCTCTTCCTAGAGATGCTGCTTGGCCTGCTGCGTTCACCAGCAACTTTGATGTGTGTTGCTTGAATTTCCAACATCTGCAGAATTCCTGTTGTTTATGGGGGAATTAGATTTCATTGACCATTTCACCTGAACTTATCTCCCTAAATTAACTTTATAACATTTCTTTATGAGCAGGTATTTTTTCACTTCAATGCTGCTCAACACTTTCTAGCTAGCGTGGAGTTAAATATACAAAGATCTAAATGGCACCACTGAACTCAGCTCGACAGTCACCACAGGGAACCCAGCAGAGCACAAGAAATAAGTAAACACCTGGAAGAAAGTGCAATCATTGTTTCTCAGTATGAACATGTAGAGATTTGCTCTCTGAGTTACCGATTGTTTATCTACATATCATGGAATTTTCTGTTCTTGTTATTAATGTTAAAATACAAACGTTTGTATTTTCAAATGCTTCAAACTTTAATTGTAATCATGACAAGTGTGCATTATATCCCTTACACAAACAGCAAAAAATACCATTTTATCAAGCCTTGTTAGTTGTTAAGCAACAGTAGTGAAGAAATAGTTCTGGCAGCAGGGGTTATTCAGAGCTGAGCTCCTCTTTGCAAGCTTTTGGAGAAATGCCCTCTCTTTAGTCTTTATAGTTCTGGGTCATGAATTGGGTTGAAGCCACCGGTTTTCCAAGATTGGATCTGGTAATGAATGATTTCAGGTTCCAATAACCTAGGCCAAAAATAAATCAGTATTAGTGTAAATCCAGCATGAAGGGAAGAGTTGATGCCAACAATCCTGCACGTTCATTTCTATGTTTATAGGCAAGTTGGAATACATCTCCTGCAGCATGTAAAAGATATATTTCAACTTGCCTGTAAACATACAAATTAATCTGTCAGGATGAGCATATCAAGGGATTTGTAGACATTCTCCTGAGTTTGGAATGTATGTAAAATGGTAGTTGCATAAGCTGCAAATAGATTAAAAATGCTGAACGTTGGCTTAAGATGCCCTAGGTATAAGAAAATCTAGGTTTCAGAAAACCTTCGAAAGAAATATATATGGCTACACTGTATGACTTCCACCATATCTTGCTTCTTAAAATATCAGCTACTTAATTACATTTTGCTTCTGATTGGAGAGATTTTTTATGATTCCTGCTGGGAAAATCACAATATATTTTTAATATGTGTCAGGGTAGGGGTTAGCGCGGCACTATTACAGCCCGAGGCATTCCAGAGTTCAGAGTTCAATTCTGGCATTATTAAGGAGTCTGCAATATCCACCCTGTGGAATGCGTGAGTTTTCTCTGGGCACTCTGAGAGTTTTCTCACTCAGTCCAAAGCTGTACTGGATAGGTTAATTGACCATTGTTGCGTAAAATTCCCGTGATTAGGTTTGAATTAATTGAAGATTGAGGGGTTGCTGGGGTGGCGTGGCTTGAAAAGCCAGAAGGGCCTACTCCACGCTGTATCGCTAAATAAAATAGAAATAAATACAACCTTGCTACAAAAGGTTAATAGGGCACCTGACACAATCAAATTTGTCAGTTCTTAACTACTACTACTACTCTGGTATTGTTGGTAAACATAATACTATGCTTGGCTAAGGTAAGCCTGGAAGATAAAGTTGTGTGGTAATCGGGCAGTGAACAGTGGGCGGTAGAAGTTGGGAGCTGGGACGACCATCCTGTTCTCCCTAGGTCCAGTGAAACACACACTATTCACAGTTTTTAAAACACTTGTCTGGATTTCCACGCATTTGACATGCCAGAACATGAAGCACGCAGAGCATGCATAGATGATGTAAATCATTGTGTAACTATCTTTTTGAACCACCCTACTGGACTGCATCACAAGTCGATTACAAGATAGCTTGAACTGGTCACAGCAAACCAGCTTTAACTGTTCCCATGCAAGCCACTTCAATTTCCCCCTTTTTTAGGAACTCATCTACTCATTGTCTCAGCGCTTTCAAGGGGGCAAAGTTCACCTTTTAGGTGGTGGAAAGAAATTCTGATTCTCCCCCTTTTTGAGTTAGTGAAGAGGGGTACAACTTCCAAAGGGACTACAGACTTGTCAGAGATTCCCCAATGTACGTGGGATGAAGGGTTTCTTTTGAGACACCCCAACCCCAAGAGCCTACAGAAGAGTTGCTTCTTATCAGAGACATACCTGCTTTGAAGGGAGTGCAGAAAGCCTCAAGGTAATGGGTTCCCATGTCAGTCTGAGATGAGGAGTAATTTTGTTTCTCACATGGCTGTGGATGCTGAGTCACTAAATATCACTCAGTGGCCACTTTATTTGGTACAGGAGTGGAAGCCAGTGTGGTCTTCTACTGCTGTAGTCCATCCACTTCAATGCCTGACGTGTTGTGCATTCAAAGATGCTCTTCTGCGCACCACTGTTGTAATACGTGGTTATTTGAGCTACTGTTGCCTTCCTGTCAGCTTGAACCAATCTGGCCATTCTTCTCTGACTCTTTCATTGAAAGAAGTTTTTGCCCACAGAACTGCCACTCACTAGATGTTTTATATTTTTCACACCATTCTCTGTAAACTCAAGAGACTACTGTGTCTATAAATCCTAGGAGATAAGCAGTTTCTGAGATACTGAAGCCACCCCATCTGGCAACAACAATCATTTCACAGTCAAACTTACTTAGATCACACCTTTCCCCCGTTCTGATGTTTGTTCTGAAGAACAACTCAATCTTGACCATTTCCGCATGCTTTTATGCATTTTATGCATCATTGGCTGATTAGATATTTGCATTAAAGTGCAGGTGTACAGGTGTACCCAATAAAGTGGCTACTAAGTGTATATGGTGCTGAGATAGATATTTAAATGCCACGGAATTCAAGGGTTAACCCAGCCATGACATGAATTAGTGGCAAAGTGAAGCTGAGAGTACAGCTTACTTGTGCTCCTGTTCTATTCCTATATACATAAGCTCTCCAGGGATCAATGTGTCCAGAAGATACCATAAGTTGAGGTGTCATCTTCTGCTGGCAGTTCTCCAGCTATGCTACTTTGACTCCATGGGCTGAGCTTTCCAGTCAAAGGTTACATCATCATTTGGGCTTCCAAAATTTTTTGAAGCCAATCCAGGTGGTGATCAAAAATGTTAACTTCAATTGAACTGAAGTTATGCTTGACATGGCTTTCACCATCTTCGGCTGGGTCTGTAAATTAGACCCCCATTATTATCGGACATATATAATCCAGACACTTTCCAGGAAAGGTCAATTGATACATAAAGGAAAACGCTTCACTTTGTAACAGGACTGCCTTTTACCATACACGTCAAGAACGTTTTCCAGTGAACTGCCTCTCCCTGGTATTTATAGATCTTTGTATGTGCAAACATACATATTTGATCTCATCTCATTTTCTGTGTAGGATACTGTTTTCCTATTAAATTTTTTACTAACCACAAATTTTGATGCTGAGATTCTGATGAAGTTTGGATTTTTACCATTGGGGTTGCTGCTTGTCTAATTATTTAATTGCTGCCTAAAATTACACAGTTTACCCTTGAGTAAATTCCTGCTCTATGTTGTTCCTTAATTTCTCCACTGGCTACTTAATAATAGAGTATAATTACATGCTGCTTCTTATAAATTCATAAATGTGAAAACAGCTAGCATACTCATTCCAATGACTCGCAGAATTTTTCCAGCAAAGTTACGTTTTGTTTCGTACATAGTTTATTTTTCTACATCCTATGTTGTGTTTCACAAATCATTAAAGTTAAATGCAATATTTTTTCACAGTAATGCTTCAATTTACATGAAGAAATGTGTCTATCAACTGTTGAGGTGTGAATTCGTTTTCTTCGCATCTACTTTCTTTAATTAATTTTATTTTCATTCTCCTTTTGGGTTACTATAAAAGTTGAACTGACAGCCAGCTGTCACACCCCTGTTTATTTTCGATTTGAGACAAGTTAAAACAAAGGTGTGTGAGAACAGTTTGTGGTGGTGTTTCACCGAATAATAATCCCTCTTCCACAGTATTCATTTAGCTAGCACTGGACTGGCCCTTCACCCTCACACTCCTCGCTTAAAATCTCACATCTGCCTCAGAAACCAACATGTGGGAATGCATCATTCTCCTGCAAACAGTTTAGTTGGGGCAGAAAAGTCAATCGTATCTTTCTTTTACTTTGGTGAGTTGTATTTTATCACCTCTTCCTTGCCAGTAAACATAAGTTTTTACAGTATGCGATAGAAATAAACATTGCCTCTTTCTGAGATCTCTGCCAATGTCACTCACTTTAAGATAACTCAACTGCTGATATCTCAACCTTATCTTTTTTTAAGTGGCCTTGCTAGTGTCATGGATTTTGTTAGAATTTTTTCATTTCAAAAATAAATTTTACTCAGGATTGCATATGTTGTAAGTAAAATGCAATCAGTAAATATCTTTCTTTTAATGCATTTTGCATGTGATACATTGTGTAATACAATGCCCTGTGTATACAAAGCTCCATTGCCATTCATGTGGCCTCTCTGAACAATCCATGCCTGAGAGGCTGTGACGCAGGACCTACTCCTGCAGTGCCCGGTGGCAGATTGCAGTTCTTCTCCATACAGCTGTCTGCACCAAGCTGCAGTGCGTCCGTTAGCACTTACTCCTAAAGAATGTGCCAAAGGGCAGGATTCACTTATAGGCAGCAGGCCGCACAGGAAGAGCAACAGGTTTTGGCCAGTGCAAAACTTACGGATTCTGAGTAGTTCTCCCTAATTTACATGGGTACAGTCGAAAAGCTGGAAAGCGAAAAGATGGGTAGCTTTTCTTTGGTAGTATCACATTATGAGTCAAATGACTCCCTTCTCTATTCAAAACTTCCCTGATTCTATTGAGTATTTATCCTGTATCTCCTTGGCACTGTATCCTTTAATAGCAGGTGGCTGTGTCCATAAAGATACTTATATAAAATTTACATAAGATATGCAAAATAATTCAGTACCGACTTGAGCTGAATGGCCTTGTTCTTTGGTTTACAATTCTACAAAAGTTCAAAATATAATTTCCCTTCTTGACTTTTATATTTATGCTTCAAATGATTTAAGGAGTTTTATGGCATTATCTATCTTAAATAATAAAAACCTTTTCAGGATCAAATTGAAATGAGGTTTATTGATTATGGTTTAATAAACCACGGGGGACTAAGTATGCATTTTTAGAATGGGATGGAATAGCAACTGTAGGTAAAAGAGCTTATTTGGCTCAGATAGAAAGATAGGTGAGTTTTGCACTCATTTCACACCCATATTAAAATAATAAAATTGGTCCAAGTATCAGTAAGAAATAAAACAGATAAAAACAAAAGCCGACTCAGAAATTAGATAAAAGATCTATAAACAGTCACTTTACCTATAGGTAAGCCAGTTGCTAGGAGATTCTCCTCTTCTGCTATGGTGATGATTTTAGTTTCACATGCAAGGCTGGGGCACCATTTAAACAACCGATCACTGTAGAAGTGCCACATCTCCTAGCAACAGTAACAGATTGGAAAGCTGTTTTCATGTTTTTTTTTTCTAATTCTATGATTATGGAAAAGTGAACAAGCTATAATGCATTAACTGTGTTGTCCTCTACTCAGGGGTGGCATGAGGGAGTTTGCACTACTGGTAAGGGTGCTGAATATGATTCGATAATGGCTTTCGAAAGGAAACTGATATATACTTGAAAAGCAGAAGAATTGTAGCCTTTGGCAATAGAATAGGAGACTGAAATAAAAGAAAGGCTGTGGGTGCTGGAGTTTCCCTGGTCCTCATCTTCCACCTCATTAGTCTCTGCGTTCAATGGATCATCTTTTGCAATTTCCACCAGCTCCAATAAAATTCCACACCAGGAACATTATACCCTCTCCCCTCCCTCTCACCCTCACCCTCCTCATTTTGGAGGGATCAATCCTTTTGTGAGTTCCTGGCCTGCTCTTCCACCACAACTGGTCACTGACCTTCTTATGGCACTCTCCCATGCAACCACAGGAGACGTTATACCTGTACTTTCACCTCCGTCCTGGAGCGATCCAAACATTCCTTCCAGGATAACCATGATGCACCGGCACTTTCACTAATGCATAATACAGTCAGTTTTCATAACATGGTCTTCTCTACAACACAGATTGGATAATTGCTTTGTGGAACACCTGAATTCAGTCCAGTCCAGAGTCATAGACCACTACAGCACAGAAGCAGGCACTTGAGCCCATCTAGCCCTTGCCAAACTATTATTCTGCCTAATCCCATTGAAGCTCACCCGTCCAGAGCCCTCCATATCCCTCCCATCCATGTACTCTTAAATGTTGAGCTCGAACTCGCATTCCTCACTTCCTTCCACACACGCACCATCTTCTGAGTGAAGAAATTCCCCTCATGCTCCCCTTAACCATTTCACCTTTCACCCATATTCCATGACCTCTAGCTTGTCTCATCCAACCTCAGTGTAAAAAAGCCTGCTTGCATTTACCCAGTTTGTACCCTTGGATAATTTTATATACTTCTATCAAATCTCCTCTTATTCTCCTAATAAAGGCCTAACCTCTTCATCCTTATTATCTGACACTTTAATTCTCCACCCTATTCCCATTCAGACTATTCTGTCTGTAACCCCCTACACTGTTACAGTAAAGCATAACACAAGCATCTCCCTTCTATCCCTACCCCAACTTACTCGGCAACTGAAAATGAACTTGTTTTTCTTTCGCTCCCGGTTGTGATGATAGGACTTTGACCAAAAGAAAGGTTAAACTCTGCTTCTCTTTGCTCAAATGCTGCCTGACCTGCTGAAAGTTACCTGCATGTTCTGTTTTTATAAGGGAGCAGGACTAATTTGACAGCTTGTGCAAAGTATTAGCAGAAGCATGATGGACCAAATTGCCTCCTGTAGTGTAACATTCTGGTGACTCTATTTATAGGCTGCTGTACAATCTTCTAAAATCGTTACTTGCTTGCAATGTGGAGACTTATGTTAATTTTGTTTAATTAAGTTTTTAATCTTTAAATTGAAGTTAAATGCATATTCCCCCCTTGTATCTGTTTAATATTCCTGTACCTTTAATTAAATAAGGCATGTTTTGGCGAGATATATAGTCTTTTTAGGATTAAATAGATAGAAGATTGAAAAGAAAAACAAAATATCAGTATCTAAATGGATAAAACATTGAAGCATTTGTAAATATGACCCACTCTGTTTCTCAGGTGGATCTCGTGACACTGTTCTTACCACTGTAAATCTGATCTTTAAGGAGTAATGCCTCAGAAAGGTGGCGTCCATCATTAAGGACCCCCACCACCCAAGACATGCCCTCTTCTCATTGTTACCATCAGGAAGGAGGTACAGAAGCCTGAAAGAACACACTCAACGATTCAGGAACAGCTTCTTCCCCTCTGTTATACAATTTTTAAATGGACATTGAACCCTTAAACACTACCTCACTTTTATTATTTCTGCTCTTGCACTACTATTTTTAATTTAACTATTTAATATACATATATATACTTACTGTAGTTCATTTAGTTACTTTTAAAATATATTTATATTGTACTGCTGCCACTTAGTTAACAGATTTCATGACATATGCTGGTGATATTAAACCTGATTCTGATACACTAATGTGCTGGCCAATAATTATACTTCAACCAACCAAGCTACAATAATACTATCTGATCATTGCTTCACTGTTGCTTGTGGGATCTGGCGTGCAGACTGGCCTGTGATTGCGTCTTCACATAGCAAACTGGAATGTGGTTCAGGAGTTTAAATAGTTAGTTGGCGGGGGGGGGGGGGTGGTTCACTGTATTATTGGTCCAGGTCTAACATTAGTGCCTGCAAATGTACATCCATATCAGTATGATTTTACATTGTGGCATTTAGAATGACAATTACATTACGTGAGGGTGGCCACAACAAACATATCAAAATTTACTGCTGTCTTTTTATGATGATTTGAAGCTAATTCATTTTTCATTTAGCTATTTCTGATACAATCCATATTCTCCAAAAAATGCCATGCTGTACCTGTAGTTGGCCAACAAACAGAATGTTCTAAAGGTCACCTCAGACTGTTGCATTGCCTCATCCTCCCCTCCTCCCTTCTCTTTGTAGAAAGATACTCTGGTAACCTTCATGATTCAGTATACTGTTTATAGCGGACATGTACGTGCACCATTTATCTTGCAATGTTGAACACCTGGACAATGTTTCTCACCCTCTGCATGCCACCTTAGCTGAACAGAGAAGCACTTTTTAGTAATAGACTAAGACAACTGCACTGCTCCATAGAGCACTATATGAGGTGATTCTCACCTTCGGCCATTAGGCTCTATTACGAGTCAACCTACAGCTGGGGAAGTGATGACCCTCCTCCTGTTAGACTGTTTGTGGTTACTTAGTTTTTATTCTTCCTACTTTTCTTCTATTATTTAGATCTGTGCACTTGTAATGCTACTGTGACACTATAATTTCCTTTGGGATCAATAAACTATCTATTTGTCTATTTTATGCATGTTTCATCCCTAAATAAAGCTGTGTTTAAAACAGTAATTAACGGGAGTCTCCATTTGCTGACAGATCAATTAAAAAAATGGCAAAGTTCAAAATCACAGAAAGGTATGCTGGGATAATGACAAGTACCATTGAATGGCCTTGTGCACCTGGTCTCACACATGTTTACACACATAGTTGGCCTGCAGGAAAACTAGGAAGAGTACAGATTTCTACCAGCTTAGCTGCAACCCCGGAGGAGAATAACACTGGAACAGTCTGCAACATGCACTTACGATTTCCTTGTCAACAATAATTACAGAAAGTATTTCTGCCCAAGAGCTCGCAATGCCAATGAAACAATGCTGGTAATACAACAGAAGAGCTAATAAGAATTCAATTTCCTATAGCACTGACATGTATTAGCCAGTGTTCTTTTCTATTTCATTGTCAAAACAATACAAGGCATATAATGAAATTCCTTGAAAGCTGTTAAAATATTAAAGGCTATAAAGATTCCATATTTGCTACTTTTCCAATTACCTACCATCAGTAACACTAGTTCCAAATCAGGAATTCTAGCAATAGCAAGGTTTCTGCAACAAATATAAAGTGGTGAATAATTTGGTAGTCCTGAAGAGATCCACTTATGTATGTATATCACAGGTTTAGCAGGATTAAATTGTATCCTAAACATCAGTGCAAATCGGTTACTTAGTTTAATCTGTCTTGCACCCCATGTCTTTAGCATGCTTGATGAGTGCCTTATGCTGTGAATCAGTACCTAGACGCATAATAGTGATTATGAAAAGGCATTAATGCTGCACTATGCCTTATCTGTCATATTGGCCTTTAATGTTGCAGATGATTATCTATATATGATTTACTATCTTTGATATTGCAGTTGCAAAGTTTGAGTCACTCATTGGATATGTTTAAATATCAGATTGTGTTGCATGCATGCATGCAAAGATAAAATCATTTCCTTGACTCAATTAGCAGTATTGTTCTTTTGACTAAAGAGGACAGGATTGCCCTATTTTGAGTGTTTGTATGCTCAACGTAGGCTGCAAATTATTCTCATCATCCTCTAGACAAATTGGGGAGTCAGTATTATATTTGTGACCTCCGGTTTAATACTGTTAATTGGAAGAACATAATTATATACAGAAATTGAAGAAAACAAGGCCTATGATTTTGTCACTGTGTTTTGAAAGCCAGATTTAATTGTGCAAAATTAGCGGATGGTCACTCATTTAGTTTCACAGTTATTTATGTTAGGATGAAGTGGAGGCTCAGATGTAGGAATATAACTGCATATCAGAATAGGCACCACGTGTTGCTGAGGGATCTGTTTCCCAGAATAAATAAATGCCTACGAAAAAGAACATACATAAAAGTTGCTGGTGAACGCAGCAGGCCAGGCAGCATCTCTAGGAAGCGGTACAGTTGACGTGTCGGGCCGAGACCCTTCGTCAGGACTAACTGAAAGAAGAGCTGGTAAGAGATTTGAAAGTGGGAGAGGGAGGGGGAGATCCAAAATGACAGGAGAAGACAGGAGCGGGAGGGATGGAGCCAAGAGCTGGACAGGTGATTGGCAAAAGAGATATGAGAGGATCATGGGACAGGAGGTCCGGGGAGGGTGGAAGCCCAGAGGATGGACAAGGGGTATAGTGAGAGAGACAGAGGGAGAAAAAGGACAGAGAGAAAAAGAATGTGTGTATATTAATAAATAAATAATGGGGTATGAGGGGGAGGTGAGGCATTAGCGGAAGTTTGAGAAATCAATGTTCATGCCATCAGGTTGGAGGCTACCCAGATGGAATATAAGGTGTTGTTCCTCCAACCTGAGTGTGGCTTCATCTTTACAGTAGAGGAGGCCGTGGATAGACATATCAGAATGGGAATGGGATGTGGAATTAAAATGTGTGGCCACTGGGAGATCCTGCTTTCTTTGGTGGACAGAGCATAGGTGTTCAGTGAAACAATCTCCCACTCTGCATCGGATCTCGCCAATATATAGAAGGCCGCATCGGGAGCACCGGACGCAGTATGTCACCCCAGCCAACTCACAGGTGAAATGTCACCTCACCTGGAAGGACTGTCTGTGGCCCTGAATGGTAGTGAAGGAGGAAGTGTAAGGGCATGTGTAGCACTTGTTCCACTTACAAGGATAAGTGCCAGGAGGGAGATCGGTGGGGAGGGATGGGGGGGATGAATGGACAAGGGAGTCACGTAGGGAGCGATCCCTGCAGAAAGTGGGGGGGGGGGGGGGAGGGGAAGATGTGCTTAGTGCTGGGATCCCGTTGGAGGTGACGGAAGTTACGGAGAATTATATGTTGGACACGGAGGCTGGTGGGGTGGTAGGTGAGGACAAGGGGAACCCTATTCCTAGTGGGGTGGCGGGAGGATGGAGTGAGAGCAGATGTGCGTGAAATGGGGGAGATGCGTTTAAGAGCAGAGTTGATGGTGGAGGAAGGGAAGCCCCTTTCTTTAAAAAAGGACATCTCCTTTGTCCTGGAATGAAAAGCCTCATCCTAAGAGCAGATGTGGCGGAGACAGAGGAATTGCGAGAAGAGGATGGCATTCTTTCAGGAGACAGGGTGAGAAGAGGAATAGTCCAGATAGCTGTGAGAGTCAGTAGGCTTATAGTAGACAAACAAAGTAGATAAACAGAGTGAAAAAGTGAAAAATCATTACATTAAAGCACGACACAGTGCCGTGTATCCCTCACCTCAAATTTTACTACTTCCAGTACCACACGCATCTGATGTGATTCAGTTCGTTCAAAGCCGACATCAGGTGAGGCAAAGGACCACATCCACAGCAGTAATTGGGGGTTCCTGCTGAATCTTATCAAGGACATTTTCTGCAGTTTCTTAAATGCACTGCCTCTGGTATTATCAATTTTATGCCAAAGTTTGGCTGTATATATTCTTCAGTACAATAGAGACTTATGTTCTACCTGCATTACATGAAACAAAACCCACTGATGTCAGTTTTGGAAACTCCAACTGACCCAAAATCCACAATATTTTGGAGCAGCACGTTCCATTTTCCATCACCTGCTGTGGGGAAAAATATTTCCTGAATGCTTTGCATATCAGTTTATGTATTAAAAAATCTCTGGTTGGCAACTAAATCGTAACAGTGACTTCAATGGAGTGGAGTTTCAGAAGTCGACTATTGTTTAGGTGCGAATTTTTAGGCATTAAAGATCTGCAATGCCATTCCATCATGGCTCAACCGCATTCTCCTGCCTTCTCCCTGTAACCTTTGACACACTTAACAATTAAGGATCTATCAACCTGCGCTTTAAATTTACCCAATGACTTGGCCTCCACTGCCATCTGTGGCAATGAACTCTACACATTCACTGCTCGCTGGCTAAAGAAGTTCCTTCTCATCTCTTTTCGAAAGGGTTATCTTTCTATTCTGAGGCTGTGCACTCTGATCCTAGACACCCCCCATGTCCACTCTCCATCTTTTAATATTCAATAGGTTTCAATAAGATTTCTCCTCATTCCTCTAAACTTCAAGCAAGTACAGGCTCAGTGCCATCGAATGCTTCTCAAATATTAATGTTTGCAGTCAATCATCTCAGCCTCAGGATATTGCTCTAGGGCTATCCATTTTTAGCCATCAATATACTTCCTTCCATCTTAATATCATTAACGAATCCATCCTTGCCTGCATGCAGTCAGACAATGATATCATCCAGACAAATGCTGGTAAGTAGAAAATAGCATTCATACCATACAATTTATCAAAGCCATTCCCATAGAGAGTCAAACCATCTACCATCCTTCATGTATAACTGTGTAACTTCCTTAATACCAATGGACTGACCACTGATCAGAAGCAACGGAGCATGCCACAGAAATACTGAAGCTGGATATTCAGCAGCTGGAGACTCACTAAAGTCTTTTCACCATCAACACAGTACAAGCGTGTGATGAAATAATCTTCATTGGTCTAGATAAAGGCAGTCCCATCAATATTCAAGAAGTTTGGCAACACCCTGGACAAAAATAGTACACTTACTTGGTAACGCACACAAAATGCTGGAGGAACTCAGCAGGTCAAGCAGCATCTAGGGAAATGAATAAACAGCTGACCTTTCAGGCTGGGCCCTTCTTCAGGACTGGAAGAGAAGGGGGGAGATTACAGAATAAAAAAGTGGGTGTAGGGGAAGGAGGATAGCTCGAAGATGACAGGTGAAGCCAGGCGGGTAGGAAAGGGCTGGAGATGAAGGATTCTGATTGAGGAGGAGAATGGACCATAGAGAAGGGGAAGGAGGAAGGAACCAGGGGCGGTGATAGGCAGGTGAGAAGAGGTAAGCAGCTAGAGTGGGGAATAGATTAAAAGGGAAGGGTGAGGAGAAATCAATATTCATGCCATCAGGTTGGAGGCTACCTAGACGGAACCACCCTGTGGGTGGCCTCATCACTGCGCAAAAGGAGGCTATGGACGGACATGCCAGAACAGGAATGGGAATTGGAATTTGAACGTCTGGCCACTGGGAAGTTCCACTGGGGTGCAGGTGCTCGACAAAGCGGTCCCCAATTTACAACAGGTCTCACCAAAGTAGAGGAGGCCGCATTGGGAGCACCAAAATACAGTAAATGACCCCAGCAGATTTGCAGGTGAAGTGTTGCCTGGAAGAACTGTTTGGCGTCCTGAGTGGAGGTGAGGGAGGAGGTGAATGGGCAGGTGTAGCACTTATCTGTTATTGCATTCACTACACTAAACATTCACTCCTTCTCTACCAGTATAAATTAGTTGCACTATAGTCATACTGTTCACTTCAACTACCACTGCCAAACCCAGGATTTCTGTCACTGTGCAGAATAAGACATGCAGATATTTGTGAACACCATTACCTGCAGTTCCCCTCCAAATGGTACACAAAACTGATCAGGAGATAGATTACCATTCCTTCATTCCCACTGGATCTGTACAGTACGCAGTACATTCCATATCCTAATGACATGATGGTTAAAAATAGTTTTCTTTTTCTAATGTCTGATTTATGTCTTTGCTTCTGATTTGTTATTTACTCACCTAAATACTTCATCTTTCAGACTTTTAACTTAACTTTTCTCAATCCTGAATGATTTTAAATGACTCTGCCCTCTGATTGAAGGTGTGAAACTATAAACTTTCCAGTCCATCCATATAACTGAATCCCCTCAACACTGAAGCCATTCTCATAAACTTGTCCATATCCTCTTCATGTTCCACTAGAAGTGGACATCAAATTTAATTAAGCTCAAAACTAGATAAAATTGAGCCTACTTTCTTGGGTTTGAAACCTCATGCCTCTACTCACAGTCTCATAAAATACTCTTAATCTGTTCTGCAGTCTTTAAAGATCTCTTGGCTGGGAGTCATGAGTCCAATTTATGTGCAAGAAACCCAATAGAATTTGGTTTTCCATCCTTCCTGAGTTTTATTTTCCTCCATTGATTACAATAACATTTGGAAAGATTATTCATTTACAAATTAAAAGCAGATTTAGCTGCATGGACATCTTAAGAGAAAAATATCACAACATTTTCTGCACAACATCATGAGCAGTTTTGTCCTGAGCCATACTGCTTATTTTCCATGACAGCTGCCATTAAACTGAGAACAATTTGTCAAGTTTAGACCATTGTCAGGAACATTTACATAGTATGAAACATGACTTTTAGCCCAAGTTTTCCATGCTGACCAAGATGTCAGGAAGAGACACAAGTTTCATCTTGATTCCAAAGTAGTTTTATCTATTCTGAGCAAGAGGTGTATGAACATTATGTTGTATCCTGATTTTGTAATGAATATCTAACAGGGCGGCTGGGTAATTAACTGCTTCTGCTACAGTATTCCCACAGGAATCTTCAGGGCCAAAATGATTGCTGAGAATTATTGTATTTTTTAAAATTCCACTATAAAGGCTGAAATTTAAATTGATAAAAACTTTCAAAGCAGCTCCTCAGTTGTAGGAAATGATACTTTAGGAAACAAGATGAATAGCTTTGTTTAAGGATTTATAAACATAAAATTATATATTCAAACCCTGAGGAAGCAGCAAGAAACCATATCCTAATAACAAATGTTTATCTCTGTAACAATTTGGCTTGAACTTACTTTATTTCTATGGTCGATAACACTACAGCACAAATATAAAGGTCAAATAAGAAGTCTGATATTTTGTGGAGGTGTCTTAAAAGTTTGTGGTATCCTGTTGAACTGCTACAACCTACTTGTGACATTTTCTTGCTTTGCTGACTTCTACCTTTCATGATCCTAGCAGTTTCTTCTTAGTCACCCTTGCAATGAGTGGATGAGTGAGACACCCATACACATCCACCAGTGTGACTCATACTTAAACATACATTACTGCCATCTCCAGTCAGATGCTGTACTGCTGGGTAATTGGGGATTTCCAAATCTGTGCACTGGTGAATTCAACCAAGCTGAATTTGGAGGGAACAATATTTTTTAAACAAGTATGATTTCCTACAGTTAACATGCTTTCATGACCTCTTTTGGTACTTCTTCAAAATTAAATTAGATGAGTCTACTAGTCTCCTGGCTTTGGTACAATCAATTATCCACGTTCTGATGAAGGGTCTCTGACCTGAAACTTTAACTGTTTCACATTCCATTTTTGCTGTTGAACTTGCTGAGTGTTTTGAGCATTTTCTGTTTTATTTCAGGTTTTCTGCCTGCATATTTTGAGACTTAAGTATCCCTGTGAGTTTTAGAGGCACATTTGTTAGCCTTTGGTGACCCCCCCGCCTCCAATTTCCATACAAGAATTATATTCTTTAATAGAGCTATCTGCAGCATACAGTATCACCACAGCAATGATAACATTACAAGCTAATTTCTCAAAGAAATCTTTGTAAAATGAAATCTGAAGAACTACTGGATGGAAAAGTAAGTAAGTACATTAGCCTCTCAACCCTACATAATAAAGTCTCAGTCCAATACAAATGGTTTGATTAAGAGTCATACGTATTAGGTGTTTGTGTGCATTCTATATCAAAGATATCAGTAGTTTCAACCAAAAGGAGAAAACCAATCTTAATTTAGTCCTAGTCAGCAATTGCATTTAGAAAAACGGATAGTGGTCTAGAGCATTCTCTTAGGATTTGGGCCAAACCTGAGTTCTTTAATAGGGCAGAGGTAATGTTACTTTATGGTTCATCAGCGATGCCCTTTCCCTTCTCTGCTTCCCTTACAGAAATGCTGAATTCATCCCTAGTGCAAGTCCTGACTATCAATCCCAAAGGCTATTGTAACATGTGTGCATGTAAGGGGTGGGGGGGGGGGTCACAATATTTAAATCCAAGTTGAATGTCAATTTTAATTCTCATTCAACCATACATGACTACCCGTGAATACAGTTAAATGAAAGAGTGTTACTACAGGGGCAAAGTGCAGAACACGGTACCCATAGTCATACACAGAACAAGGCACATATAGCACACAGAAGACAGCAAGCACATATAAGATAGCAGTAAAATATGTCACACGACAAAATACAGTCCAGGTTCCTGAGTCCGTGAATGTTGGAGCAATCCGCAGTCAAACACAGCACAGCTTGTCTTCTGCTGAATGAACACTGGGAGCAGCACCGACTCCAGCACGGACAGCACACCACACCACCCCCAGCATCCTAGTGGAGCTCCCAACTCTGATGTCTCCCCCGAGCGGCTGCAGACAGGCAACATCGCAGCTTCAGGCCTCGTCCTTACTACGATCAAGGCCATGAAGCTCCCTCACCGTCTGGCCCCGCCATTCGCCAGTAAGCCAATTAACTGGACTAGCAACATTTCACATTAACAATGTCCAACAGGGTCTTGCGATCACAAGAAAAGTGACCAAGACGGTCACTCACTGTTATATTGCACACTGACGCCTCACTGTTGCAGGTAGCATCATGGTCTGCACCAAGTCCAGCTCCTTCAGTTGCTCTGCCAACATGCAACTCACTGATGGGGTAGACCTACAGTACCCTAAGTTCTTAATGTCCAGCAGGGTCTTGCAAATGTAAAAAATATATTTAAAAAAGACAATAACATCCTTGGTTGGCACGGTAGAAGCCACTGCATCTGAATATGCCACCATCTTACCAGAAGTCTCAAATCTTATTCTTGCCACAAGCATTTGCTAATCAAAACTGATGGACAGCAAGGACATTGAAGCCAGACAAAAATTATTTTGCTAACAGCTATCTACTGCAAAAGCTTAAGATTAGGGTCAGAGAGAAGAAGGCTGAATACAAGTAGCCAACCTGTAATACAGAAATGATCTATTATGACAGAAAGGGACAGTGTGAAATTAAATATTGAAATCACACTGTGATTTGTGATACATACTAAGCAGATTGAAGCACGGAAAATAGTATGTTGTGGGAGCAAACCACAATGTTGTACGTCGGCCCGTATGTCGCTGGAGAAAGAGCATACCGTTATCCACAGATACACTGGGGGCCTCCTGACACCAGTGGGCACTGTATCGACTCAAGTGTGTTCCAAAAGAGATGACTGTGCTTTAATTTGAAACTGTAAATACTGTGAATTGTAGAATACTTTAATATTGTAATAATATGATGCAGTAATCACTGAATCTCTGGGAAAGGGAAAAAAATAAGAAAGCATAGACTACTTTTAGACGTTAAGAAACTAAAAGCAATTTTTACATTACTTCCCATGTAAAAAATGTAAACAGTATGAGAGAACCATCCTTGGGAGCGTGGCCGCTAGTGCTGTTGGGGACAGTTAAACTAGGATAACTAGTTGGAATGGAAATCTCTGTACAGACAGGGAGAGGATGGGAAAACTCAGAAAGAAATAAAAGTCAGGAAGGGGAAAAGTAAAAGTGGAAGGTAGAAAATCAAGGGCAAAAACAGACAGAGCCATGGAGCATAATAATGACAAGAATGTTAAAAAGAAAACCTTAATGACTTTGTGTCTTCAGAGACAGAGCATCCAAAATAAAATGGATGCATGGACGTACAAATCGATGTATAATTGCAATTGCAGAACTATGGCTGCAGCAGGGTAGACGATGGGTAGAGGACATCTAAAGGCTAATCAATATTTAGGAAGGGCAAGCAAAAATGACAAGGAAATGGGGAGGAGAGGTTGCGTGATGGAAGAATTCCTCAGAGTCAGAAAATGACTGTTGTTCCTGAGACTGGAATACCAATCCAAATAAAATAACCTACAATATTATGATGCAGAAGTTGACCAAAAATAGGCTGGGACTAATAGTGAACAAATGCAGAACAAGTAACTGGGGTGTCAGTGGAGGAGCACTTTGTGACCAGTGACCAGTGACCGTAGTTCCATTAAATTTAAATTAGTTGTGGAAAGGTACAAATCTGGTTCATGTGCTAAATTTCTTAATTGGGACAATGCAAATGTTGTCTGTATGAGGGAGGAACTTGCAAAAATTGATTGGAGTTCATTGTTTACAGACAAAGGGGAGCCTGGCAAATGGGGACTTTAAAAAAGTGAGATAACAAGAGATCAAGATCTGCACATTCCTGTTAAGAGTGAAGGTAAAGGTGACAGGAGAGGGGTACCATGGATGACAAAGGATACTCAGGGTCTAGTCAAGAAAAAGAATGCAAGAGTCAGAAACAGGCAGCTGGGATCAAATGAATACAGGACGAGTATGTAGGAATATACTCAAAAAGCAAATCAGAAGGGCAAAAAGGTAGCATGAAAAAGCAGGAGAATGGGGTTGAGAGAGAAAATAAATCAACCATAATCAAATAGCAGAGCAGGCTCTAGAGACCAAATGGCCTAATTCTACTCCTATGTCTTATGGACTTAAGACCATAAGACAAAGGAGCAGAAGTTGGCCATTCAGCCCATCGAGTCTGCTCCGCCATTTTATCATGAGCTGATCCATTCTCCTATTTAGTCCCACTCCCCCGCCTTCTCATCATAACCTTTGATGCCCTGGCTACTCAGATACGTATCAATCTCTGCCTTAAATACACCCAATGACTTGGCCTCCACTGCCACCTGTGGCAACAAATTCCATAGATTCACCACCCTGCTTCACCACCGGCTCAACCTGGAGGTTAACCTTAAGGGTATCCTGTACGAGGACTCCCAAGTCCCGTTGCATCTCAGAACTTTGAATTCGCTCCCCACTTAAATAATAGTCTGCCCGTTTATTTCTTCTGCCAAAGTGCATAACCATACACTTTCCAACATTGTACTTCATTTGCCACTTCTCTGCCCATTCTTCCAATCTATCCAAGTCTCTCTGCAGACTCTCTGTTTCCTCAGCACTACCGGCCCCTCCACCTATCTTTGTATCATCAGCAAACTTAGCCACAAAGTCATCTATTTCATAATCCAAAGCAGCCTTATGTGAGGCACCTCATCAAAGGCCTTCTGAAAATCCAAATATACAACATCCACTGCATCTCCCTTGTCTAGCCTACTTGTAATTTCCTCAAAAAATTGTAATAGGTTTGTCAGGCAGGATTTTCCTTTAAGGAAACCATGCTGAGTTCTGCCTATCTTGTCATATGCCTCCAGGTACTCCGTAACCTCAACCTTGACAATCGACTCCAACAACTTCCCAACCACCGATGTCAAGCTAACAGGTCGAGAATTTCCTTTTTGCTTCTTTGCCCCCTTCTTAAATAGCCGAGTGACATTTGCAATCTTCCAGTCCTCCGGAACCATGCCAGAATCTATCAACTTATTGAAAGAGAAACTTGTTTCATTTCTGGGTGTAAGGTGGCACACAGTGAAGCAAATTTTAGGGCAAAGGTTGCAGAGTCATGGAGCAATATAAATTGGAAACATGCCCTTTGGCCCAACTTGTCCATGCTGACCATGCTGCCCATTAAGCTAGTCTCATTTTCCTCCGTTTGGCCCATGTCCCTCTAAATCCCTCCAATTTATGAACTTAAAGAAAGCTTAACTCTGACTAAGTTAACAGCAGCCTGTCCAACGGCTTTCATTAGCTGAAGTCTGGCTAAGAATTAATTTGTTACTAATTGTCTTGTCGATCCAGGAGGAACATATATTCCCTATAAAAAGTATTCACCCCTTGGATGTTTCATGTTTTATTGTTTTACAACACTGAATCACATCAGATTTAATTTGGCTTTTTTGACAGTGACAACAGAAGAAGACTCTTTTGTGTCAAAATGACAAGAGAACTCTACAAAGTGATCTAAATTAATTACAAATATAAAACACAAAATAATTGATTACATAAGTATTCACCCCTTTTAATATGAAAGGTTTTTGAAAAGCACAAGTGAGGAGATGGATACAAGAAGATCCAAGTCACTGAATATCCCTTGGAGTACAGTTAGCAATCATCAAGAAATGGAAAGAATATGACACAGCTGTAAATCTGCCAAGAGTAGGCCATCCTCACTCTACCTAGAGTGATCATACAAGAAGGGGACTAGTGAGGGAGGCCACAAAGAGATCTATGACAACTCTGAAGGAGTAGCTGAGATGGGAGAGACTGTGTATACAACAACTATTGCCTGGGTGCTTCACCAGTCACAGCTTTATGGGAAAGTGGCAAAGAGAAAGTCACCATTGAAAAAACTCACATGAACTCTTGGCTAGAGCTTGCCAAAAGGCATGTGGAAGACTCCGAAGTCAGCTGGAGGAAGGTTCTATGGTCTAATGAAACCAAAACTGAGCTTTTTGGACATCAGACTAAACGCTATGTTTGGTGTAAGCCAAACACCACACATCATCAAAAACACACCATCCCTATCATAAAGCATGGTGGTAGCTGCATCATACTGCTGGGATGCTTCACGGCAGCAGACTTTGGAAGGCTTGTGAAGGACAGAGGGTAAAATGAGGGCATCAAAGTACAGGCAAATCCTGGAGGAAAACCTGATGCAGTCTGCAAGAGAACTGCGACTTGGGAGAAGATTTGTTTTCCAGCAAGACAATGACCCCATGCGTAAAGCCAAAACTACACAGAAATGGCTTAAAAACAGCAAAGTTAATGTCCTGGAGTGGCCATATCAGAGTCCAGACCTCAATCCATTTGAGAATTTGAGGCTGCACTTGAAAATGGCTTTTTATTCACAATCCCCAGGCAATCTTACAGAGCTTGAGCAGTTTTGTAAAGGAGGAGGGGAAGATGGCGGCGCCACGCAGCTTGCGCGGCCACTCTGGTGAATGATATCTGTAATCTGTCAAGTAGGGTGCCGGGTGCCGTGCACAATTCTAATTTGATGGAGACAGACGTGAGAGAACGGAGGAACATCCGGAGAAACTTCTGAGATGCCTTTTTCACTGCCGCTGTTACTGTGTGATCCTGAATCTCCGGAGGGGAAGGCCTCGAATCCTCGGCTTTGCTTTTTGCTCAGCGGCTGGGACGGGGTCGAGGCGCTCGGCAGAGATGGTGCTCGGTGTCGAAGGACTGGTCGGAGGCTCGAAGTTTTCAGACGGACTCAGAGTCGGCTGGGATCGGGTGCTTCCAACACATCGATAGTTGTCGGTGCCTGGAGGTTTATGGGAGAGAGAGTTTCTCCCTTCTGCCGCCTGCTATCGGGAGTCGATCAGAACTTTGAGACTTTTTTTTACCATTCTCATGGTCTGTTATTTATCAAATTATGGTATTGCTTTGCACTGCTGTAACTGTATGTTATAATTATGTGGTCTTGTCAGTGTTAGTTTTTGGTTTGTCCTTTTTTTGTGATATCACTCTGGAGCAACATTGTATCATTCCTTAATGCATGCATTTCTAAATGACAATGAACAAGGACTGAGTGTCCTCATAATCTAAAAAGAATGTTGAAAATTTGCAGTGTCCAGATGTGCAAAGCTGGTAGAGACCTAATCCCCGCAGCCTTAAGACTGCAATTGCTGCCAAAGGTGCATCTACTAAATACTGACTTGAAGGGAGTGAACACTTATGCAATCAATTATTGTGTTTTATATTTGTAATAAATTAAGATTACTTTGCAGATATCTGTTTTCACTTTGACATGAGTCTTTTTCTGTTGACCAGTGTCAAAAAAAGCCAAATTAAATCAACAATGATCCAATGTGGTAAAACAGTAAGACATGAAAACTTCCAGGTGGGTAAATATTTTTTATAGGCACAGTAAATGCTCCATCCAGCTCAATGGCACTACAGTTTTAAAGTACTTGGTCCTCTACTCCTATTTCCTAGCTTTCCAGAACTGATCTGGAGACTGTGATGGCAGGCAGCTGGATTTTATGACTAGGGAGATGATAGGGGCAACCACAGTTCACTGACAGTATTAAAACATGGACAAAGACCAACTCTGTCAGTGCAAGGGACAAGCCTTGCACTGGAAATGAGCTGTAAGTTAGCTCTAAATAATCACAATGAATGTCACGCCTTAGAATTTCCAAAATGAAAGAATGCACTGACTCATTTTTCATTCACAGCTCCACTGGTAAACTCACATGCTCCTACAGAAATCACATTTGCATATTTCCTGGCTTATTTCCATATGTTTTAAAAAGGCCATTTGTTCCCCTGAGTGCATGCGATCTCTGAAAAGCCCACCCCCCTATTAATTTTTCCTCATATTTTTTTCTAACTCATTCTTATCAATTCTATCACCTGCACTAGGCCAACTTACAGTGGACAATTAAACTACCAACATTCACTTGTTTGGGACATGGGAGGAAATAGGAATACTTGGAAGAAACCCATGTGGTGAGTGGGAGAGGGTGCAAACTAGTGGGCTTCAATCAATGACTTGAGTGCCGGATTTTGTGGCTTTGTGGCCAAGTTTGCAGATGATACACTGATAGGTGGAATGGGAGGTAGTGTTGAGGAAGCAGGGAGTCTGCAGAAGGACTTAAACAGATAGGAGAATAGGCAATAGCGTGGCAAATGGAATACAGAACAGGAAAGTGTAAGGTCCAAGCAACGCACACAACATGTTGGAGGAACTCAGCAGGCCAGGCGGCTTCTATGGAAAAGAATACAGTTGATGTTTTCGGCCGAAATCCTTTGGCGGGACTGGACGTAGACTATTAAAGACTATTTTCTAAATGAGGAAAAAGTTCACAAATCAGAAGTACAAAGGAACTTATGCAGGACTCCTGGGGAATCAATTTATAGATTGAGTTAATGGTAAAGAAGACAAATGCAATGTTAACATTCATTTCAAGAGGACTAAAATATAAAAGTAAGGATGTAATTCTGAGGCTTTATAACATAATGGGCAGAAGGCACTTAGAGTATTAAGAGCAGTTTTGGGCCCCTTATTTAAGAAAGGATGTGCTGGCATTGGAGAGAGTCCAGAGGAGGTTCACAAGAATGATCCCAGGAATGAAAAGGTTAATATATGAGGAGTGTTCGATGGCTCTGGGTGTATACTCATTGGAGGTTCCCATTGAAACCTTAAATATCGGAAGGCCTAGATAGAGTGGATGCTCCTATAGTAGGGGATTCTAGGACTAGAAGGCACACCCATAGAATGGAAGGATGTCCCTTTAGAACAAGAAAAGATGAGGAGGAATTTATTTAGCCAGACAATGGTGACTCTGTGGAATTCATTACCACAGAAAACACTGGAGACAAAGCCATTGGGTATACTTAAAGTGGAGGTTGTTAGGCTCTTGATTCGAAATGGTATCAAAGGTTACAGGAAGACAGGAGGAGATTGGGATGGAGAGAGATAATAATTCAGCCATGATACAACAATGGAGTAGACGCGATGGGCCGAATAGCTAAATTTTGCTCCTATGCCTTACGGTCAAACTCTACACAGACAGTAAAGGAAGTCCAGAGTGAACCTGCATTACTATAGCTGTGAAGCAGCAGCTCTACTAACTTCATTACTCTGCCATCCACAGGGCAAAATTGGCTCCAAGTTCTTACAGGCTACATGTGCCATCTGAAAATCCAGGCCTAGACAAATCATTTAAACAATGTTCTCTCTGTTGTCTCAGGTCAAAGTGACACCTCTTCAAAACGGAATGGTCACCAAAGACACTTGAAAATTTCTGCAGATGTACAGCGGAAAGCATTCTGACTGGCTCTCCAGTGCACAGGATCACAAGAGGCTTCAGAGAGTTGTAGACTCAGACTGTTTCATCACGAGCACAACCACCCTGCCATCGGGGACATCTTCAGGAGGTGATGCCTCAGGAAGGTGGCCTCCATCATTAAAGACCCTCACCATCCATGACATGCCCTCTTTGAGATACTACCATCAAGGAGGAAGCACAGGAGCCCAGAGATCCACATCAATATTTTAAGAACAACCTCATCCCCCATTACCACCAGATTTCTGAACAGTCCATGAACCCATTAACACTTCCTTGATACTTTACAGTATTCAATTATTTTGTAAGTTACAGTAATTTTGATGTTATACATTGTACTGCTACCATAAAACTACACATTTCATGACATATATCATTCATAATAAACCTGATTCTGACTATTTCCATTTTAATCACTTCATCCTCAGTGGGTGTACTTTTAACTTGCTGTGGAATTCCCTCCCTTAACCTCTCCACACTAAATCTTACTTGTTGGTTCTACTCCCTTCTTTTCCCCCTTTTCCTTTATTTAATTTGTACAACAGTGACTAGTCATAGAGCAATCCAGCATGGAACCACACTCTCCAGCGAATTAGGCCCACATACATTCACACCAATCCTACACTAATCCCTTTTAATTCTCCCCACATCCCCATTCACTCTTTCTATATTCTACCACATTTACAGACTTGGGGCAACCTATAGTGGACAATTAACTTATCAGCATGTGCTTCAAAACTGTTTGCTAAGTGTTTTAGGTCTTTAAAGGGAGTAGATATTTCTGCATTATCCCTCTTCATATTTCATTTATGTGGAAAAAAAACTGTATATGTCCATTCTTTTTTATCTGCAGGTTAGGCACGAAGCATTTAATTCTGCTCCAGGGTAGTGGAAGAGAATCGGGGAAGAGAGGGGGCGAGTTATTTTCATGTGCTCATGGTTGACACCGTGAGTCAGCAAGGCATTCCTCTGGGGGTGGAAGTTATGCTGCCTGCTTAAATCTCCAAACATCCAATCAGAAAAGGCTCTGAAGGTGGTGGAGAATTCTGTGCTTAAGACCTCCCCCATGCAATCTCTGAAAGGAGGAATACTAGTCAGAGAATTACAAAGGGATAAAAATAGCAGCTTAGTGGTTGTATAACTGCATCATAGTGTAAATTGAGGGGGACTTTTTTTTGATATTAAGCTTCAATGTACATAAAGTAATAATGGGCAGATGTTATGTAATCAGGCATTCATCAGGATTCAAAATCTGCAACTGTTTCAAATATTCATCATTCTAGCTTTTTACTTTAGCTACCAGACTGATTATCCAAAAAGCTAACACTTCATAATATCAATCTTAGTTTCAACAAAATATCTGGAGGTAAATTGTTTCCTACTGTTGGTTGATTTCCTTCCTCTACCACGCAGCTAATAAATGAAATGCCAGGAATGTCTCTAATACCTCTGAAAGGTATTTGCACCTATATCTGAGAGCCCCACAATCATCCTTGTTTCACCTCAAATACCTTGGTTGCATCAGATAAATACTGTAAATACGGCAAATACTGTATATCTATATTGAGATACCGAGTACCAACAACACCATTGCAAGTTTAATGGATGAGAAATTGTTTGGTCCTTGTTAAGGCCTAAAGATCACTGGCATACTTAGATGTTGTGAGTACCTTTCTTTACCATCTGGATGAAAAAATTCCTCTTCAACTTACTTTTAAATCTTATGTCCATTGGTTATAAACCACCTATAAAAGAGACACCCTTCTCTGTAGGGTGACTAGGAATGTTTTAGAATAAGGTGGACTGCAGCTGACAAAGGCAAATGAGGATTCAGCTCCACCTGCTGACTGGCTCAGCCCTCAAGCCCCACCTGCTACAGGCCAGTACTTGAAACTAACCCAGTTTACTTCCAGTCTTTGTTCTAGGGCCACAGATCAGAATCTGGAGGGCCCATGGGCTGACCTCACTGTACCTGGTCTGTGCACGTACTGAATTAGGTCTAGTCTCTGGCTCACACCCAACAGAGTGGGATCGCTCATCCTAAGTCTGTTACTGAGCTTGGTTCCTGGCTCACCCTTATGTAAGGCTCATCCAGGTTCAGCCTATACATAATTCAACCCTGGCTACATTATAGGGAGTATAGATCTGTCAAAATAACACTGGAGCACAATATTGGTGAATATAGTGTTAGTCACGTATACATTAAAATGACCTGCTGGTTGGTACAGATCTGTAACCTGCAACACAGGAACACTATTAGTGAACAAAGTTGTCACTGAAAAATTGGGGCACAATACTAAAGGGGACGGACCTATCTATCACTATAACACTGGTGCACAGTATCACTGGGAACAAGGTCAAGTTAACAAATTCACGACATATGCTGGTGATATTCTTACAGTGTGTCAACCTGAACTACAGATAGCACTCCAACTGTGGCCTGACCAAGACCTTCCTCCTCTTATACTTCATGCCCTGGTTAGTGAAGGTAATCATCCTGGATTCCCTCTTCAATGACCTCTCTACCTGTGCTGGGCCCTTCAGGAATTTTTGGACTTTCATTCCATTGTTCCTTCCTTCCCTTATTTGACTCTCCATTACCTCACTATTTCCCTACCCAGTTTACTAGCTGATCAATATGATTCCAAAGCCTAAATCTATCCTCCTTAATATCAACACCACCAATCTGAGGTGAAAATGATGCTGCAGAATGTTACAAAGAAAAATCAAGCACAGCCATCTGGGAACGTTGCAAATGAAGATTACATCTCTAAAGATAACAGTGACATGGTGACAAACTGTATTTAATCCTACTGAAATATAGTAAATTTGTAGTTAAGTATGTAATTATAAAGAAAATTCTTGTTACAGATACCCACACTTGTTCCTGCACTTGCTGAACAATTAAGTTTTAGAGAAGTCAGGACATTTTGACTGTTTACATATTAATTTTTTAAAAATCAACAGGCTAATGTGGAAATTAAGTACGCCTCGAATTGGTGGTATTTTCAGTGCAAGACAAAAATGATAGTTTGTCAGCTTCAGCTACTCTTAGAGTTTCAATAATGGCTACTAAAACTGAAAAAGGAAGATACTGATGTTAAGATACTTTGATACTGAACTGCCGTTAAACTGAAGTGAACACATTACATGTAGGTTTACTTTCAAAACATGAAGTAAATCTGAGTGTACTGTACCTATACTGGAGTTTCCCTTTACCCTATCTCAGCATAACCTCGGTACAGTTAATTAATTATGCAAAAACAAAAATTATCCATCAGGTCGCTGTAATAACTGAAAATGCACAACATGGCTGCGTACACGATGTTGCTTGCTCTAGATTAGCTCCCCCTTAAAGTCTTTTCCTGTTATGATTGATAACGTGACCAAATATATTCAGCTATTATCTGGCCAAATGGTAAAGCAATGACTTGGAGACTCAAGAGGCTGCAGACTCTAGAACCTGGAACAAAAATCAAACTGTTGGAAGAGCTAGGTTAAATAGTAGAGGGAAGGCTGATGTTTCGGGTCGAGACCCTGCATCAGGACTGGTTTCATGAGTCATGAGCAGTGAGTCATTTGTTTTAACCTGCTAACCAAAGTGATCAGCAGTTTTGGTTCCACATCTCAAAAATAATTACACACTTCAGACATGTTCCATGAGGCATCAATTCATGCTTTAGATACAACCAGGAAGTACTTGTTAATGGAAAGTTAAATTTAGATATTCATAAAAAATAAATTTATGGAAAATAAATAACAGGAAGTAAGTGTTTCAGTTCCTAAACCTAGCTGATGTTATCTTGTGTAACCTCAGTATTAAATATGCTGTGCAGAATAATAATCAACAATTACAATTTCTCCACACCATATTATCTTCTTGATGAGATGAAAAGAGCAAAATTATGCTTTGCAACCGAAGAGAAAATCTTTAAAGGCGCTAGCCTAAAAATTCTTCAGTGCTTGGAAAGGACTGCTAAATGGTGACAATCAGTTATTGCTTTTTATCTCCACTGTGTGGGCCTTTTTGGCTTTTGAACAGTATAGTTTGGTCAAACTGGAAGCTAATGATCATGGGAATCATGACACATGAAACAAGAGTTTCATTAAAATTGTACTACAGTAATATTGCCCGTTTCATTCGAGTAATTCCAATAGAAACCAAACTGCCAATTTTTCAGGTTATTAAAAACACTGGCTGTCAAAAATTAAAACTTCTAACTGTTCTGCTAGAACTGTGAAACCATATTTCTGAAAATAATGTGGAATTAGAAAGTTTTACAAAGGTTTAAACCAAAAGTTATTTCTAAAGAGTTCTTTTCTGTCTTTGAGGGTGAAGAGGGATGAGGTGGAAAATAAGGTGACGATGGAGGGAACGGAAAGGAGGAAAGGAGTGAAGTAAGAAGGAGTCAAAAAAAAGAGGCAAAGAAAGTAAGGTGGAGCAGAGGGGACAGAAGTGAAGAATAAGATGATAAGATAAAAGGAGAAAGAAAAGAATAGGGAGGGGATAGGAGTGAAAGAAATGAGGAAAGGAAATCTCTACCTCCTTTCTGCTTTCTCTCCTCTCTCTCTCTGCTCTTCTACCCCTCTCTATTTCTCCTTGCTCTTCTTACAATCTTCATTACTCCTTTTTTCCTTCCCACTTTATAATCTCCTTACTCTTGCTTCTCATTCCTTTCCACCTCTCCCTCATCTCTCTCCTCTTTCTGCTCTTTCTCTTTTTTCACCTCACCCCTTTCACCATTCCAATCTCTTTCTCTGGTCTCTCTGCACACCCTACTCTCATCTTTCCATACCTTCCACCTTCTCTGCACTCCCATTCTTTGTATATGCTTTCCTTACTTCTCACCTCCCCCTTCACTCTTCTATCTTACAGTGTCTCCCCTTTTTGTGTCTTCTGTACCCCTCTCCCTCCTTCACCACTCTCCATTCTTTTAGGTTATTCTCCCTTCCCTTACCCCTCCTTTTCCTTTCCTGAATTCTCCAACTTTCCCTACTCCTTTTTGATTTTTCCTTCCAAAGTCTCATTGTCCCTCTTCCCCCACCTCCTCACCATCTATTCCTCTGTGATCCATTCTCTCAACCCCTCCCTCCTCTTACCTCATTTCTTCCCTTGCTTCAAATCCTCTCTCCCTCTCCCAGCTGTACTACTTAATGTCTCATCTCCTCACACTATCTCCCCATTCCTTCTTCTCTCTCATTTCTCACACTTTTTTCTTTTCTCTCCCCTTCTCTTCCCACTTCACTCTTCTTTTTATACTGTACTTCCCACACTGTCTGCCCTCTTTCCATCCATCTCTCTTTCCTCTCTCCACACCTCTCTTCTCCTGCTTTTTCTATTTTTCTTTTTTCTACCTCCCATTATTTATGCCCCCATGCTCTTCCTGCTACTCACTGTAGTTCTTCTCTCCTCCATTATTTCCTCTCTCTCCTCCCATCCCCTCTCCCCTCTCTTCATTTCTCTTTCTACCCCTTTTCTCTTACTTCAATTTTTCCCTCAGATCTCTCTCCTCTGCTCCACCTCTATCTTAAACATAGAAACATGTCCGCTGTTCCTGGGTCGAGTCTAGGGCCTGTCGTCTGCAGTTCCTGGGTCGAGTCTAGAGCCTATTGTCCGTAGTTCCTGGATCGAGTCGAGAGCCTGCTGTCCTGCTGAGTATTGCAGGCCGTTTGTCACTACTCAAAGCTGCGATACGAATTGTCTGTTGTTGTTTGGTTTTGGCTCGGTGTCCAAGTCAAGTCCAAGTCCAGGCTCGGTGTCCAGGTCCGAGTCCAAGTCCAGGCTCTCCGTCCAAGTCCAAGTCCTAGTCCATGCTCTGTGCCCAAGTCCGAGTCCAAATCCAGTCTCGGTGTTCAAGTCCAAATCCAAATCCAAGCTCAGTGTCCAAGTCCAAGTCAAAGTCCAGGCTCCACGTCCGAATCCAAGTCCAAGTCCAGGCTCCATGTCCGAATCCAAGTCCAAGTCCAGGCTCCGTGTCCGAGCTCCTGCTGTTGTTGTCCTGCATCCTCATCTGCATAAGCATTCTATCCTCGCTCCCCGGCTTTCCTGGCAACTATTAATAAATACACTTCTGTTAATGTTACCTCCGTGTCTGTGTCCTGCTCTTGGGTCTGCTCCCTATGCCACATGGCAACAGAACGGACCAGCCAAACAAGGACCCAGTGAACACAGACACTGTCTTACAAACTCTCACTAACCAGAGTCCCCTCCTGCCAAACCACCCCCCCACCCGCCCAGCCCGCCCAGGTCGTCAATAATCCGGGCAAGCCTGTTAGATCACCTGGAGGCTCCCACTGAGGGGGAATACTGTCATGGTCCGGTCGTTGATTCCTCATTTCAGTTAATTTCCTTTTCCTTGTGTTCCACTGGCCTCATTCATTAGGGCACCTGTTCCTCATTCAGCATAAAACTCCGGCTTACTTCTACTCGCTGCTGTTTCGTCACCTTAGCAGTGCAGCTATGCTCGTTCCACGCCGCCGAGAATGTGTCGTCGAGAGCCTGCCATCCGCAGTTCCTGGGTCGAGTCCAAGGCCTGTCGTCCGCAGTTCCTGGGTCGAGTCGAGAGCCTGCTATCCACAGTTTCCAGGTCGAATCGAGAGCCTGCTATCCACAGTTCCTAGGTTGAGTCGAGAGACTGCCTTTCACAGTTCCTGGGTTGAGTTGAGAACCTGCTGCCCAGTTGAATATTGCAGGCCATTTATCACTACTCCAAGCCGCGATACGAATTGTCTGTCATTGTTTGTTTTTGTCGTCTTGTGTCCGGCTGAGTATTGCAGGCCATTTGCCGCTGCTCCGAGCCATGATACAAATTGTCTGTCATTGTTTGGTTTTGGCTCGGTGTCTAAGTCAAGTCCTAGTCCAGGCTCTGTGTCCAAGTCAAGTTCAAGTCCAGGCTTGGTATCCAAGTCCGAGTCCAAGTCCAGGCTCAGTGTCCTAGTCCAGGCTCGGTGTCCCAGTCAAGTCCAAGTCCAGGCTCTGTGTCCAAGTCCGAGTCCAAGTCAAGTCCAAGTCCAGGCTCAGTGTCCAAGTCCAAGTCAAGTCCAAGTCCAGGCTCAGTGTCCAAGTCCGAGTCCAAGTTCAGGCTCTGTGTCCACGTCCAAGTCCAAGTCCAGGCTTGGTGTCCAAGTCCTAGTCCAAGTCCAGGCTCCATGTCCGAATCCAAGTCCAAGTCCAGGCTCCGTGTCTGAGCTCCTCCTGTTGTTGTCCCACATCCTCGTCCGCGTAAGCATTCTATCCTTGCTCCCTGGCTTTCCTGGCAACTATTAACAAACACACTTCTGTTAATGTTACCTCCATGTCTGTGTCCTGCTCTTAGGTCTGCTCCCTACGCTGCATTGCAACAAAGCTAGTTTTTTTATGCTGTCCTGACATGGGACCATACTGAGGTAAATGCCGTTACTTATCTATATGTTTCTCCCCAATGGACCATGACACTGACAGCACCAGCTATTGATAGCGCAGATCCTTTGATGATCAAAATACTCAATACTCAAAACCCATTCCTTTTAAGGGCCTGATACCTTGATACCCTGAAAACCCAAACTCATTAACCCCTCAATCTCTAAACCTTGGTCAATCCATACCTTCCCTTCCAGGTTCTAGATTTCTTAAGGCTAAACCAATCCCCATCCACTCAATGTCACAATTCTCAGCCAGCTGCCTGGCCTTGATTAGCTTACAAAGGCTGGCTCTCTCCCATCCTCCTTCACCCCCTTCCCTCTAATAGACCTCTGACAGAGATGGTGCATTTCTTTCACGATTCAGTCACTCTCAATGCTGCGGACATCAGTCACTAATGAGTTTGAAACAAGGCCTGGAGAGAGTGGATAATATGTTTCTATTAGTAGGAGAGTCAGGATCTGACAGCAGAGTCCAAATGAAGTATATCCCTTTAAAACTGGGATGAGGATGGTGGTGAATCTGTGCAATTCATTGCCAATGAGGGCTGTTGAGGCCAAATCAATTTAAGTCAGATATTGATCAGTTCTTGATTAGTAAAGGGGTTAAGGGTTATGAGGATAAATTAGGACATAGGGTTGAAAAAAATCAGCCATGATTGAATAGCGGAGTACTCTCGATCAGATGAATGGCAAAATTCTGTTTTTGTACCCTATGGTCTTATGGTTTCCATATATTAGAGAAATAGCCATTTTTAAATAGGAGCCCATATCGACCGGTGATTCTTGGATCTTATCCTCTTACTATCAGCACTCATATGCTTCATATCAGCGGGGTTGAATTATGTACGACTTAAAAAAACTCATACTGACATGTCCTCCCCTGCAAAGATATAGGTCTAGACATAGGAGACTGTAACAGTGGTGTACAAACAGAAGTAAAATGAACCAGTATTACATCTTAGCAACTGTTCTCATACATTACTGCCTGTAGCAAGAGCTCCTGCCTCAAAGGAGGCCACATTAACTAGAGATGGTACCAAACACAACAGAATGAAACACAGGTAAACTGTTATTTGGAATCAGACACTGTCACTTTTAGACCAACACGTAACCAATGGCATGAGTACAGAACTTGAACAATGTAAGGGAAAGCTGCCATTCAGCTATAATCCTCAGTGTGAAGGCACCGTTCAATGAGAAATAGACCGGAGAACCGCCACCTGCCTCGCAGCCATTTAACAAACTTCCTTGATGAAGTATAGCAGTCTGTGCAACTGTGCTGTGCCAGCCCATTGTCTGTTACACCTGCCTGCAAATAGATATGATACCAAATAAAATAAGACATTTCTCATTTGTACTTCTATATTCACTGACATTTTTAACAAAGCCAGTTGAATTTTAACATAAATTTAAAATCAATTTAAGATACAGATCCTCATGCCCTTGAGTTTTGCAACTTTGTGTGACTTTGTCATTGCCAGCACTTTGTCATGGTGTCTCCTGCGTGGCTGCAGTCTGCTTTCTAGAAGGTGATTCCCTCAGTGGAAGTGTAAACAGATGGCCTTGCAGACCTGTGAGAAGCTCTTGCCCTGGAAAGCCCAGTTTCCCACAGCCACGTAAGGAAGCAGTCTGGAAGGGTGACTGCGGGGAACAGGTAAACATGCAGATTCAGAGGTTGTTTTGCCAGGTGACTTTGTGCCTTGTCTTGCTCCACATCTTATTCCTTAAGTCTTCTGCTAGACTCTTAACTCATTGATCAGTGCTTGAATACTTTCTTTTTAAGGATATTCCAACTCCTCACAGTGCTGACCCCTGAATAGGTGCTTGGAATGTCAGTTACAAGATAAGAAATCTTCCTATTAACTCATTTTTCCTCTCAGCCACCAACCTCTTTCAACTCTTAGAACAGAGATGAGGACGAATTTCTTGAGCTACAGAGTGGTAAATCTGTGGAATTTGTTGTCCCAGACAGCTGTGGAGACCAACTCACGGGGTATATTTAAAATGAAGGTTGATAGATTCTTGATTAGTAAGGGTGTCAAAGGTTAAGAGGAGAAGGCAGGAAAATGCCACTGAGAAGGATAATAATCCGCCATGATGGAATGGTGAAGCAGATGTGATGGGCCGAATGGCTTGATTCTGCTCTTATGTCTTATGTTTTGTGGTCTTACTCTGGCATTTCATCCTGCTTTTCCTCTCTCTTCAGTATCCCCTGCTCATTCATTCTTCCTCCTCTGCAGCATATAAATGTCTGTGATGCTGTGCACTGCCAGGGAATACAATACTAACTTTGACAACAGAATAAAACAATGGCACAATAGCATGGCTTACTTACGGTCCTGCCTGAATGAACGGTTGTTTTGACTCTGTGGCATCTCCATCCACCAGTCTCTGTTTGGCATCAGTGAACCACGGCAACATTCTGCAGGCTACATATATTCCTTCCAAATATACCTCTTTTGAATTACTGTCACTGCAATCTGCAGAACATAATTTCCCTTTAGCAATGTATTTTTAAATCAACTTAATGGACTGCAGATTTTATGATCTTCTGAGGAACTTGGTGGACCAAGGAGGTATGGCATGGTTCATCACCATGGTTGGAAGCAGGGCGGCGGGGGGGGACTCCAAACCAAGCTGAAACACAGAAGAATGAGACTCCCTTCTACCAAGCATCTTGTTAGCAAATTTGCAGTTGTGAATAATGAAATTGAGGTCCAGAGGGCAAGATTGCTGTTTTAGAGTGAAATGAGAGATTGTTGTGTTCTATGTATAACTGAGACATGGCTTATTCCCAGCACTCCAGATACAGCGATCAGACCCAAAGACTTTTAGATTCACAGGACGATCAAACTGCTGATTCAGAAAAGGCAAAAGGCGGTAGTGTATGCTTCATGATAACTCTTGGTGGTGCTCTGATGTAGCAGTTTTATCAGACTTGTGTTCCCCCTAACTAGAAAAGCTAACAGTCAAATGTCGTCTATTCTATTTACCTAGAGAGCTCTCCTCCATAATCCTGACTGCAGTTTACATACTACCAATGGCTGACTATGATCAAGCACTTGAGATACTGCATGATGTCGTCTCCAAACAAGAAACAGTCACCTCAACACATTTCAAATCATAATCAAGCAAACCCTGCCCAATTACCATCAGCATGTAACCTGTAGCACCAGAGGTCCCAACACACTTGACCACTGCTATACTAAGGCAAGGAATGCCTACCATTCCATATCCAGACTGCATTTTGGTGGATCTGAACACTTGGTTGCCCTTCTCCTACATGCATACAGGCAGAGGCTGAAGAGCAAAGCTCCAGAGGTTGGGACAACAAAGAGGTGGTCATGGGGAGGCAGGGGAGTGGCTAAGGGGTTACTTCAAGTCAGTGAATGGGACTTAATCTGTGGATCTGAATGAATACACCAAGGTTGTCACAGACTTTATTAAAACATTTGTGGAAGCGTATGTCCCCACAAAATCATTAAGAGTCTTCTCCAACCAGAAGCCTTGGAAGAACCATGAGATACACAGACTGCTGAGGGCCAGAAGCATTCAAATCCAGTGACCAAGAAAGTTAGAAGAGGTCCAGGTATGATCTCTGGAAAGCCATCGCACTGGCAATTCCATACTAAACCTGAATTATGAAGAATGCTCAACAATTGTGGCCGGGCTTGAATGCTGTTACCTCTTATAAAACAAAATCAAGTGGCATAGGCGATAAAAGGGCTTTGCTTCCAGAGGAACTCAATGCCTTCAATGCTCGCTTTGATTGTCAAAACATGTAGCAACCTTCATGAACTCCCTCAAACCCCAATGACTTTGTGACATCAGACTTTGAGGCCAACATGAGTTCATACTTCAGGAGGGTGAACCCACAGAAAACATCCAGCCCAGACAGAGTACCTGGAAAAGCATTAAACACTTGTGCTGATCAACTGGCTGCAGTGTTCATTGGGATCTTTAACCTCTCAGTTTGACAGCCTGAGGTACCTACCCACTTCAAGCATGCTTCAATTATTCTGGTAGCTAAAAAGAACATGGTAAGCTGCCTCAGTAACATCACCCAGTAGCACTTACGTCCACAGTGATAAAGTGTTTTGAGAGGTTAGTCATGAAACACTTCAAATCCTGCCTGAGAAGCAACTTGGATCTGCTCCAATTTGCCCACTGGAGCAACAGGTCCACAGCAGATACCACTTCATTGGCTCCTCACTTAACCATGGAATATCTGGACAGCAAAGATGTATAAATTAGGATGCTCTTTATCGATTACACCTCTGCATTCAAAACCATTATCTGCTCAAAGCTAATCAATAAACTCTAATAGCCTCAACACCACTTTGTGTAATCAGATCCTCAAATTCCCACTTGCAAATGCCAGTCAGTTCGAATTGGCAACACCATCTCCTCCAGAGTCTCCATCAGCACAGGTGCACTACAAGGCTGTGTGTTTAGCCCCCTGCTCTACTCACTTTACACTTATGACTGTGTGGCTGAGCACAGCTCCAATGCCATATTAAAGAATATTGATGTCATAGGCCAAATCAAAGGTGGTGACGAATTATCATTTAGGAGGAATTCTGAAAATCTGGCTCAGTCGTGTAACCACAACAATCTCTTACTCAATATCAGCAAGACCAAGAAGCTGATTATTGACTTCAGGAGGAGGAAACCAGGGGTCCATGAGCCAGTCCCCACTGGAGGATCAGAGGTGGAGAGGGCCAGTAACTTTAAATTCCTCACGTCATTATGTCGAAGGACCCATCCTGGGCCCAATATGTAAGCAGAATTACAAAGAAAACATAACAGTGCCTCTACATCCTTAGGAGTTTGCAAAGATTCTGCATGACATCTAAAACTTCGACAAACTGCTATAGATGTGCGGTGGAGAATATATTGACTGGCTGAATCACAGTATGATATGGAAACAGCAATGCCCTTGCATGGAAAATCCGACAAAAAGTAATGGATACGGCCCAGTTCATCACATGTAAATTCCTCCCACCACTGAGCACATCTACGCGGAGCATTGCCACAGGGAAACAGCATCCGTCGTCAGGGACCCCCCCACCAATACAAGTAATGTTCTCTCCTCACTGCTGCCATTTGGAGTTCAGGAGTCTTAGGATTCACGTGACCAGGTTCAGGAACCGTTATTATCCCTCAACCCCTGAACCAAAGAGGATAACTTCACTCAATTTCACTTGCCCCATCATTGAAATATTCCCAAAACCTATGGACTCATTTTCTTTTTTTAAAATTTTTATTGAAAGAATGACACAATGCAGAATATATAATGGATTACAATTTCCTCCATTTTGCTTTTATATCGTACCCCCAAACAAACCTCCCCCCACCCGCCCTCCCCAAACATATCATGGCAGCTAATATATTTACAACACAACAATTCACAAATACAAGTACGGACATTTCACAACCATACCTCCACACTTCTCCAAGACGACAGCTCACACACATCTGCAACATGTCAGATGATCCAAAATACACTCATATTTACAATTCATCAACCACCCTGTGAGGTAAATTATAAGCGTGTTAAATGGGAGGCAACTTCCCAAGTACAATCAAATGCCCTCAACTAGTAGGTAATTCCTTAAGACTCCCAAAATATGATAAGAAAGGGTCCCCATTTCGAATAGAACTTTTTCACAGACCCCCTCAAAGTGAATTTAATCTTTTCTAATTTCAGAAAAAAACATTACATATGGACTCATTTTCAAGGACTCCTCATATCATGTTCTCGATATTTATTACTTTTATATTTATTAGTATTATTTCTTTCTTTGTACTTGCACAGTTTGTTGTCTTTTGCACACTGGTTGAAAACCCAATTTGGTGCATCTTTCATTCATTCAATTGTGGGAGTAGAAGGGTGGGTTGGCAAGTTTGCAGATGACACAAAGGTTGGTGGTGTTGTAGATAGTGTTGAGGATTGTCGAAGATTGCAGAGAGACATTAATAGGTTGCAGAAGTGGGCTGAGAAGTGGCAGGTAGAGTTCAACCCGGAGAAGTGTGAGGTGGTACACTTTGGAAGGACAAACTCCAAGGCAGAGTACAAAGTAAATGGCAGTATACTTGGTAGTGTGGAGGAGCAGAGGGATCTGGGGGTACATGACCACAGATCCCTGAAAGTTGCCTCACAGGTGGATAGGGTAGTTAAGAAAACTTATGGGGTGTTAGCTTTCATAAGTCGAGGGATAGAGTTTAAGAGTCGTGAGGTAATGATGCAGCTCTATAAAACTCTGGTTAGGTCACACTTGGAGTACTGTGTCCAGTTCTGGTCACCTCACTGTAGGAAGGAGGTGGAAGCATTGGAAAGGGTACAGAGGAGATTTACCAGGATGCTGCCTGGTTTGGAGAGTATGGATTATGATCAGAGCTTAAGGGAGCTAGGGTTTTACTCTTTGGAGAGAAGGAGGATGAGAGGAGACATGATAGAGGTATACAAGATATTAAGAGGAATAGATAGAGTGGATAGCCAGTGCCTCTTCCCCAGGGCACCATTGCTCAATACAAAGGGACATGGCTTTAAGGTAAGGGGTGGAAAGTTCAAGGGGGATATTAGAGGAAGGTTTTTTACTCGGAGAGTTGTTGGTGCATGGAATACACTGCCTGAGTCAGTGGTGGAGGCAGATACACTAGTGAAATTTAAAAGACTACTAGACAGGTATATGGAGGAATTTAAGGTGGAGGGTTATATGGGAGGCAAGGTTTGAGGGTTGGCACAACAGTGTGGGCTGAAGGGCCTGTACTGCGCTGTACTATTCTATGTTCTATGTTAATTATGGCTATCATTCTATTATGGACTTACATATAGAGTGTGCCTGCAAGAAAATGGTGGCATATACATACTTTGATAATAAATTTACTTTGAACTTTAACAGTGCTCTAAGTGAGGCCACACCTCCCATATTTGTTGCCTCCTTCCTGTCTGAAGGTACTAACTGGGTTGCGAATGGTAGTGTGAGGGTGTGGGTTGCATCGGAATGATAGTAACTTGTGGTGGGTCTCAAGAGAATATGCACGTGTATGTATGTGTGTGTGTGTGTGTGTGTGTGTGTGTGTGTGTGTGTGTGTGTGTGTGTGTGTGTGTGAGAGAGAGAGAGAGAGAGAGAGAGAGAGAGAGAGAGAGAGAGAGAGAGAGAGAGAGAGAGGGAGAGAGAGATTGTGACCAGACGCAATTCTCAGACACCTCTTCTACACTCTCCTAATGCTATTTTGCAGTTTCCCGGGCTCCCTGTGCCATAGAATTGGCTTCTGAACTAGGTGAATCAAGGAATGGAGGCGCACTGATCTTCTCTCAGTTAGCATCTCTGTCAACCCTTGTCACCATTGTGTATACGTCTGTCGTATGCATTTCCTGGGGAATCATACCTAGAAGCTGAAGCCTTTGTGGGATCAGGCAAAGAAAGTCTGCTAAATTGCATTGTGTGCCTTGTAAAACAATTCAGCTCCCTTTTTACCATATAGTTCCAGATCTGAAAAATACTGTTTTTCCAACCAGTGTTTTTGGCCAAATTTTGCAAGTTTTGTGAGAAAAACTGATGGGCATTAGCACTGTACATAGAACACATTTTTCACAGCAAATATACCTTATTCAACTTGATCTGATTACTAAAGTATGACTACTACTACTACTTACATTTTCTCTTACATCTCCATCGTTGTGCTGCTGTTTGAGAGAGCTTGCTATGTGCAAATTGACTTCCACGATTTTTACATCACAACTAATGACTACAGTATCAGTAAGCTGTCAAGTACATTGAGTCATCAAGCTTGTGAAAGGTGTTATATAAACTGAAGTATATACAGTATATAACATGCATTGTGTTTAAATAACACTTCAGTGGCGCCAAGTGGCACAACGAAGAACTACAATAGAATTATATTGAATCTTCTGTCCATGATCTAATGGAGGAATGGGCACACTTTCTTCTGTTTTAAAATTTATCCAAATTGATACATAATTTCCAGTATTTAAGACTCCTGGACCTGTCTTCCATTATTGATAATTGCTTAAAACGTCATATTGATGGTATTGTACGAACTTTAACAGCCCTACAATAACTTTCTCTGCAAATTACTTAAGGCGACCCTGGTTATTTATGATATATCAATGATCTTCTCCGAGGATTGTCATCTTGTCATGGTGGAGAGGGTGGTGAGTTTCTGAGATCCTGAGAGTGGTGCTGTCTGGAGTTAAAACATCTGCTTAGCTCCTGGTAGGATTACACGTGGTGATAAGGTTAAGGGGGAAAGGTTCCAGACAAAGAGCAATCCAACCAAGATGTCAACAGTGCAGCTGATGGAAGATAATGGCACGTCACAGCGGTAGCGAAGGTGGAGGAAGGCTGCAGCAGTGAATGGTCCTCAGCCCTGTTGCATTCCATGCCACTGGACCCTATCCCCAATCTGTCAGGACTGTGTGGTGGCTGCCCATGCATTCGTCTCCCCATGCTAAGCAAAACCATGCACGTGCTTTCTCCATTAAGGAAATCCATGGCAACACCCCAGTTATGTTGATCCCGGATTGGCCTCTACAGCCAACTGAGTACCTACCAATACGCAATCTCTTTGGAGAACGTCATACTCCACGAGAGATCGCACTACCATCAGTGGTCACATTTTAAATGGCCACACACAGTAAGCCTCAGTCAGGACAGAAACACACAGTAAACCTATTGGAGTAAACCTCAATCAGGACAGAAAAATGCACAGATGTATATTTACTTCAAGCTTACCAAGAGTTTCATTTATAAATGGCCTGCTGTGATGTAAGGTTATTGGCCTATGACAGCTTTCCTCTCCACAGAAGCTCTCTGGCTGTTGGCCAGTTCCAATATTCTCGTTTGTTCCAGATTTTCAGTAGTTGCCATTTCTGTTCTCATAGTTTACTTTCTCCCCTCTAATCAACCTCATTTATTTATTAACTAGATGGTACTAAAGGCTTTGTATCATCTAAAGAATTTTCGTTTCCAATCTATTGCAAATGTCTCCTCTGTTCTCTGCATAACTTCATCTCTCTATAGCATGGGTTCTCAGGCTGGGGTCCATGGACCCCTTGCTTAATTATATTGGTCCAAGGCATTAAAAAGTCTGTGAACACCTGCTCTACAGATGAGTAAAATTTTTCTTGCTTTTCCAGTTCTGATGAAGGTAATTTACCTGAAAAATTAACTTTGTTTCTCTCTCCATAGATGTTGCCTGAACTGCTGAGTATTTCGAACATTTGATTTCAGATTCCAGCATCTGCTTTTTTTTGCTACATCATGCAGCACTTGCTTTGTAATCACTACAGGATTTTAAAACTTTCCCTTTAGTGCATGCATCATGCAATCTTATTGAAACTGTTTTTTGTTTGGAAAGAATGAAAAAACTTCAAATAGTAGTGATGATGTGAATCAGCATTCAGTGTTCTTTTGAACCTCCTCACTGAAATATCATGTCTTCCTGATTAAGAAAATACACAACCCACTCACAAGAAACAAGCTTTTAACAGCAACCTCATGGGAAAGTAAACCATCTTTCCCTTTATCACAGAATCAGGTGCAGATAACCTTGAACAGCCCTCATGAATCTAGCAGCAATAGATTTCTGAACTTCTGCAAAGCATAAAAAAAAATTCTTTTTCCTTGGATTGCTTTCCCTGGAGAGTCAGAGACTGGGGGATAACCTGGTGAAAGGATATAAAATTATTAGAGACACTGACAGGGTAGAGAGAGTCTTTTTCTTGGGATGGAACTGTTATATACTAGAGGGCATAGCTTAAGGTGAGAGGGGGCAAAGTTAAAGGAAATTTGAGAGGCATGCTCTTTTTAAGAGTGCTGGGTGCCTGGAATGTGCTGTAAATTGGTAAAAACAGACACAACAGCAACATGAATTGGTAAGAAATGGAGGGATTAGGCCATGTGCAGCAAGATAGGATTGGTTTAGATTGACAGCATAGCCAACACAGATATCAAAGGGCCCATTCCTGTGCTGTCATGTGCTGTGCTCTACATTTTAGTTCTTTGCCTAGAGTATTACAGTGAATGACCTGCTGTACGTGCTTTTGGGAGTATGTGGAGACAGCCTGAAGGCATCAGGCTTGCCTAAAAAGAGGTTGAAAGAACAGTTTCCAAAGACCCCATACGTCAAGCAGCATGGCGGAAACCTTGCTTCATATCCAGTACATCTGAATACTGATGATGGAAGCTGTATCATTAGACAGAATTAAAGTGGAGGTGGAGGTGGATAACTATTGCAGAAGAGACATATGGGAACTGACACAATGGAGATAACACCAATGTAGATCAGCCATGGTCATACTAAATGGAGCCAGATTGAAGGGCCTAGTGGCCTATTCCTGCTCCTATCTTTGCATGTGCTTGTGACCATTTTGAGGGTAGTGGTAACTCAGAATGATCACCCTCTGCAGGCAGAGTTCCAATCACATACCCATGGCTATAGATGTTAGGGTCTCTGTCAAGCCAAACAACCCAGTCCCCAGAGACTAATACGTACCACACAACACACTTTTCAGCTCAGTACTGCATAATACACATGCTTTCCACTCAAGGAAATGGATGCATTTCCTTATCCTTGAGTACATAGCAGCAGACTTTGTGGGCACTCAGAAATGCAACTTCTTCAGAGTTAGGGAATGATAGAATGTCATGATAGAATGATAGATTTTGCTAAACAAGGTGTCCTTTCCTTCCTTATTTCCTTAGTCATGTTGCGGGGTGTATGGGGTGTCAGGGAGGGGTAGCATCTCTGGTGGGGAACATGTTACGTCCTTTTCAAGGTGGTTAGTCCACCTTTGGTCCCCACCTGGCACTCAGCTCTCACCTGTGGCTCCCTGTAGCTGTTTGCATGTGACAGCAACCACACCCCTGGCAACGGCTTCGACAAGCCAGCTAAACCAGGTGAGGGTAGCCGACGGGTCTCAAACCCTTGGTGAGATAGGGAGTTGTCTATCCCAGCATGTGAAGATGGACTCCGGCGGATTGAGCTGACGAGACCAATGGAAGGTCCAACGGTCAAGAAGGCGGTCTCTACAAACGTCATGGAACGTGTAGAGCACGGCAAGACCAGAAGTTGTCCTGGTCATCCACTGCACCTAGTCCCATCTCCAGCTATCTCGACTTTTGTCTTGACACTGGATCCAGATGGGAATTGGGAAGAGACAGTGAGGCTGATGCTGCGCAACTCTCCCTCACTTAAATCCAAATCAAGCGCTAGTCTCAACACCATCACCATGGTGTCGAGGTCTTCATTGACATCAACGATGGACGAACAACAACACAGTCATGTTGCAGAGGCACTAGGGTATTAAAGATGATATAGTCCCTGGTTGACCAAGGGGAACCATATAGTTCTATCTAGAACATGCCTCTTTTCAACATTGTCTGCTGTATGGACCACGACCTCATCATTACAAAGACACAATGCTAACTTGCTGATCTAAACTGCAATGGCAATAGCAGAAAGTGGAGGAAAAGTTATGTTAGTAGATAGTGACAACCTGCCACGATGACTCTCCAGTAGATACGGGCAACCACAACGCCATAAATGCATAATTATAAATTGCACAACAATTCCCAAATTCTACCAAGGAAGTATTTTGAAACCCTACCATCAGGAACTTAAATCACCAGCAACAACTAAAATGGCTTCTGCAGCTGTATGTGAAATATTGCAAGGTCACTTTAACCTTGACAGTACATTCAAATACATGAGGTGCCCAATCCAGATTCAGATGGATGTGCTTTGTGTGGTGTCTGATCTGCTAGAGACCTTAGAACTTTCTGCAGGGCTTTCAGCAGAGTTTGAGCTCAGTTTTGCCTGTGGGAAAGTAGTGGGCATCTCTCCAACAAAAAAATCACATTTGAGAAGCATAGGTCTTGCCGAGAATCAAAGATAATTAAGTCCTATATCCTTCAAAGTAGCACACACCAGAAAGAAAATATACAGAAAAAAATTTACCTCCCCAAGTAAAGAAGTTGAACTTCCAATACATCAACATTACATATTGTATCAAAACAGCATTAATCTATTTGCTTCCTCAGATGCAGGCCTCCCTGTTAGAGTCTGCTACTATCAGCACACTTGGTTGCCTAATTGGAAGCTTTGTCAGAAAGAAGATGTAGCACAAATGCAATGCATACCAGAAAATGCAAATAACCAAAAAATTCACCCATAAAGCTAGGACATAAACTAGCTGCCTTGTTATTCAAATACAGAATGGCTACATCCAATGGCTGTGATATTGAATGTCAAGATCTGGTCAAAGATCCATTACAATAATAAGAAAATGTCTTGAACAGTCATAGCTTTCAAGTGGGTATAATCTGTCAATATTGCACATAAAGTGATTGCAAAATGGACTCCAAGATCTCCACATTTCTCAGCATACCTCCTGCATGTTCATGATGCCATATGCTCCATAACTGCTAATGTGACCTGTTATACTGCACAAGCACAGCTCTAGATCTGGAAGAGGACTGATGAACAATCTCAGGCTGATTTCATAATAAAAATCTTTCTGAATCATATCCATTCAGGGCTGTTGGTTACTGAGGAATTGGTGGTTAGATTAAACCCTTGCAATGGAGGAGACGGCAAGCAGGAGGCTGAGCAGAGCAGCTACAAGTCAAGATGTTCCAGTTAGAGACTTCACCTTCTCTGACCTGCTGAGCTGCAGGGCAAATACAGAATCAAGGTGACATTAGAGGAAATCACATAGTGTATTTTGAACAGGTTGACGTGTTCTTGTTCTAAAGAGTCATTAGCAACTTTCTGGTTCAGGACACCAGATGACCTTGTAAGGATACATCACTGCCATTTGTCCTGAGACCTATGCCAATTGGTGATTCCAGTGCTTTGATGGCAGCAGACTGAGTCTTCACTGGATGGAAGTACTGGGTCTATGCACTGGGCGACCTCCGTATGTGTTGCCGTCAACCACTCCCGCATGGCTGAATCTATGCCTGCTGGCAAAGAGGTGCCCATTACTATCCGAAAGGCACCATTTGGCTCAAAACTTCGCTGAAAGGCCTGCAAAAGTTGGAGAAAGAATGATCCATGCTCCTTAAGATCTCGAGCCGATCTGACATCACATAAAGCAAATCTGTATGAATTTGCAATATCCACCTCATATATTAGAAACCTCATCTGAGATATCCAGAGCTGAACTGGTATGAGACCTTGCTTTCCTGCATTGACACACTCATCTCTCCTGCTCTCAAAACAGGCTGTAGCTTGCTTGTTTCATGAGAAACAACTGACTCTAAGCTACTCTCTAGTGCAAGGGTTCTGAACTCTTTTATGCCACGGACCAACACCATTAAGCAAGGGGTTTGTGGACCCCAGGTTGGGAACCCCTGCTATAGTGAATGAGATGTTAGGTCTCTTCTGAGCTGTAGTTGGAGATGTCAAGAACAACTACAAACTTTTCTTCCTCTTGCTCACCTTGGTGAAGGCACAATTAAGAGGGGCACTTCTGAAGCAGAAAGCACGATGAAATGAGGGAAGGAGGGATCTGAAGGATAAAATTAACTGAACATGTGCTGTCTAACAGGTGGCTCTTTCCATTGTTTCTTGATTCTGAAACAGAAATAAGCACTATTTCAGCCACTCTTTCCTCCAGCCTAGTAAGACAATGGAACTTAAAAGGGACCCTGCCCAATTATACATTTTAGATATAAATATCAAAGTTCAAAGTAAAGTTCAAAGTAAATTTAATACTGAAGTACATTTATGGCACAATATACAGCCATGAGATTTATTTTCTTATGGGCATACTCAATAAATCGTTTCTTTCCAAATCTTTTTATTATTATTATATTATTCAAAAATAACACGAGTACATCAAAGTAAGCAACATTTAAAATGTCTCAAGGAAAAAAAAACATTATTTTAAAGATTGAAAAATGTTGGTGACTCAATAAATCCATAACAGAATCAATGAAAAACCAGGCCAACTTGGCTGTGCAAAAGACAACAAACTGTGTAAATACAAGAGGCAATAAATATTGAGAACATGCAATGAAGAGTCCTAGAAAGTGAGTCTGTAGGTTGTGGCAACATTTCAGTGGTCAAGAACCTAATGGTTGAGGGGGTAATAACTGTTCCTGACCTGGTGGTAGTGGCCATGGCAGGATTAAAATATGGAAGAAAGTGTTGAACTTGAATGAGTCGAGGACTTAGAAACAGACAAACTCAGGGTCTGCGTCTGCCCTGAATGATTCAGGCTGGTTACTGGTTTGCTCATTGATTTACAAACGTAAAACAAAGAGGTATAAAGTGCCATCAGTTACTAGTTGTCATTTGCAGAAGTGGGCAATTAATGGATTCAGGCTTGGACCAGAGTGATTAAGAAGGTGTTATAGGTTAGTTAAATGCTCCATAGCCAATAACACTGAAATGCAACATTTGGACCGGTAAGTAATGAATATAAAAGCAGAGACTTCAAATACAAAGTAGTGACAATTCCGAAGATTCACCATTGCTAGGAGGAATCCCTGAAGCACCTTCAATTACTCCAAAAGACTGAGGTTTGGTAAAATACTGAAAGGCTTTTATTCGCTGTACAATACGACCTCCACAGTGAGTGTCTGCCCCCGGACTGAGGGGGAGGGGCAAGGCGAATACCTTTATACAGGACTCTGTGGGAGGAGCCACAGGGGCAGTCAGCAAAGGGGTGTGTCCAGACAGGTAACCAAGTTACAACATATATACATGGTTTACCACAATCCCCATGCCAGGGGCTGGGAGAAGACGGATTGATCATCTGGCGAATGGAAGATCCCCTGTTTTGGTATTATAAATTGGAAAAGTGGCCTGAGTGAGTATTGGTACAGAGAAAACAGTAGAATTCATGTTCTAAATTGTTGGCCCGAGGGCAACAGAGTTATGTTGTTCCATGGGCAGAGATAATAAAGTGCAAACTTCGATTAATTAAGAGTTCAAAAAGTGACTTTCCTAACCTAGTTCTGTTGATAAAAAGTCGACAGTGGTGTGAGTCCTGAGCTACCTTCTTCCTGACTGCAGCAATGAGATGAGAGCTGTCCTGTGAGGGACCCTGATGATGAAAGCTGCTTTCCTGCGACATCGCTTTGTGTGGACGTGCTCAATGGTGCGGAGGGATTCAACTGTGATGGGTTGGGCTGTATCCACTACTTTTTGTGGGATCTTCTGTTCGTGTGATGCAGCCAGTCAACATAATCTCCATTACACATTTATAGAAGTTTGTCAAAGTTTTAGATGTGATGCCCAGGAAAGGTTCTCTGAAATTATAACACCAAGGAATTTAAAGTTGCTGACTCTCTCCACCTCTGATCCTTCAATGAGGACTTGCTCATGGACCGGTGATTTCCTGCTCCTGTAGTCAATAATCACTCCTTGGTCTTGCTCATGGACCGGTGATTTCCTGCTCCTGTAGTCAATAATCACTCCTTGGTCTTGCTGACATTGAGTTGTTATGGCATCACTCAGCCAGATTTTCAATCTCGCTCCTATATACTGATTCATCACCACCTTTGATTCAGCCTAAGATAGTGTGGTCACCAGCAAACGTGAATATGGCTTTGGGCTGTGCATAGCCACACAGTCCTAAGTGTAAAGCGAGCAGAGCAGAGGTCTAAGCACACAGCTTTGTGGTGCACCTGTGCTGATGGAGACTGAGGAGGAGATGTTGTTGCCAATCCAAACTGACTGGGGTCTGTGAGTGAGGAAATCGAAGATCCAATTGGACAAGGAAATGTTGAGGGCAAGGTCTTGGAGCTTTTTGATTAGTTTTGACAGGATGATGGTATTGAATGCTGTAGTCAATAAAGAGCATCTTGATGTATGCCTCTTTGCTGTCCAGATGTTCCAGGGTTGAGTGAAGAGCCAATGAGATAGCATCTGCTGTGTACCTATTTGCATTGCAAGACAAATTGGAGTGGATCCAAGTCACTTTTCAGGCAGGAGTTGATATGTTTTATCACCAACCTCTCAAAACACTTCATCATTGTGGACATAAGTGCTACTGGACGCTAGTTATTGAGGCAGGTTACAACGTTCTTTTTAGGCACCAGTACATTCGAAGCTGGCTTGAAATAGATGGGTACGTCATACTGCCGAAACGAGAGGTTAAAGATCTCAGTGAACACTCAGCCTGTTGATCAGCACAGGTTTTTAGTACTTGGCCAGGTACCCCATCTGGAACGGCTGCTTTTTCGTGGGTTCACCCTTTTGGAGACTGCTTGTGCTTCAGCCTCGGAGACTGAAATCATAGGAACACTGGGGGCTGTGGGAGTCTGTGATGGTTCCTACATATTTTGACTGTCAAACAAGCATAGAGGGCATTGACCTCATCTGGAAGCGAAGCCCTGTTGTCAACCAAGATGTGCACACCTCTTGCTATAAACCTTAGTCCAGCGTACTGGAGGACAAAGTACATGCACTCTGCTGTAAGTCAAGACAGCATATTTATTTAAGGGCAAAGGAATTTCATGGATGACGTCCTAAAAGGTTTTAAGGTAATGATGGCAGAAAATGAAAATTTTGGGTTGTGTAAGCATCTGAACTCCTGCAGAATTTCAAAATCAATTCAAACGTTATACCAAGGTTAAAATTTAATACAATATCTGAGTAACCATGGTAACAGTGTATGTAGCCATTGCTACATTTTCCAAATGATTCTTTTGCCCAGAGTCTGTCAATTGCAATGAACTAAAATGTTCTGGTGATGGTAGCCAGGGGAACCTATCTATTGACAGGTTTTCCTAAGATGGATCACTGGCACCATTCAAAAGCTGTTTTCTTTTTGGGAGTCATGGATGTCACAAAAAATTCACATCCTGAATTCTGCTACTGATAACACAGAGCTTCATCTACTGATTTGTTGTGTTCTCACTGGAAGATTGGTTCCTTTCATTCTGGGGCCTTTTATATATCAGTGACTTCCGTTGTGGTCTGTTATGGCGAACAAAAATAGCCTATGGCTATTGGTCAGCTGATAACCAATCCCAATCTGACTTTCACTGATTGATTGTTGTTCCAAACAACATCTTGAATGTTCTTGGGTAAACCGTCTAAGTAGTCATGCTATGGGGTGCACTGTTGAATTTTTGTAGTTGTGTGGCTTTACTGAATACAGTTTGTTTAGTGTTCTGGTTTTGTTCTATCTCCTGGCTTCAGGTCCCAGTGGTTATAGGCGAGCAAACACAACAAGTTGGCGACGAGGAGCTGTATTACACTGACATGGCAATTTCAGCAGAAGACTTGCGCAGAATTCTACAGCAGCAGCAAACTCACTTTGAGGCAGCCTAACTGAAGTTAATTGAAACCTTGACAGACAGGTTATCAGTGTGTCCAATGACATTTATGTCAAACATTGAACAGAACACATGTGAGTCAGTTGTGCATCCATTCCCAACTTCAAGTTCAATGCCACTTTGGGAGTTACATTTGAATCCGTGTTTAAATACAATGAAGATACATTTTGTGTTGAGTTCGCCAGTAAAGACGATTTGTGAAAGACATGCACCCTGCTCCTCAAATTGGGTACTGTTGAACATGAGCATTATTCCAACTTTCAATGTGACCTATCATTTGATGAAACTGCCTAACAGCTAACAAGCATTTCTGGAGAGCAGTCAACTCTTTTCGGTGTTTGCTACCACTGTCTAAACCCGTTAAACATGATGCCAATGACTTCATTTGATGAAATTGTCTAACAGCTAACAAGCATTTTTGGAGAGCAGTCAACTCTCTGCAGTGTTCACTACCATTGTCTAAAACTCATTAGATATGATGCCAATGACTTCACCACATATGGCCATTCAACTACAACTTGATATGGCATCAGGTATCACCATTATCTCCAAACATATGTGTGGGGCACTTGGGTCTCCACCAGTCAAAGCAATTCATCACTCCATCAGGTGGAGCCTTCCAGCTAATTGGCAAACTGCACTGCAAGGGTGAAGCTGAATGATAACCAGGACAAAGGTATGTGCTACCTAACAGACCAGCCTGAATGTCCTTGGCACTAACTGGATGGACAAATTTGATCTCTGGTGCATCCCTGTGGATGAGGTCTGTATGAAGCTGCTGGCCAACCAAATCATCAATACATGAGGTCTTACAACAGCTGCAATAGCTTGATGCAGCAGTGTTTCAAGATGGTTTAGATCGCAGCACTAAACTGCAAGCAGAACTCCATCTCTATCCAGACACAAAACAAGTCTTCTGTCATAAACAATCGTACCATACGCAGCCTTACCAATTGTGGAGCAAGAGCTAGATCGCATGCAAAAGCCACTGTGATCAAAGCTGTCAAATGCTCTCATTGGGCAGCTCCAATAGTCATCATTAAGAAAGCCAATGGTACAGTGAGGTTGTGTGCAAACTTCTCAGCTGGTCTCAAAGTGGTTCACACACCAGTACACATCTCTTTGCAATGAATGATGGTCTTTATGAAGATGGACTTGGCCAAAGCCTATTTCCATGTAGAAATGGCAGAAAATTCAGAGGAGATTCTCACCAACTACACATAAGGCGTCGATTTCCTTCCTCCATCTGCCTTTTGAGGTAAAGGTAGTTCTTTCAATTTTCAACAGCTTATGGACACAACTGACTGATATAGATGGTGTTGCCATTTACCTCAGTGACATCACTGTGATGTATGTCCATCATTGTGATGGACACGCATCAGAGAAAACTATACCAATGCCTGAACCACATCTTGAACAAACTACAAGACTTTGAGCACGAAAATGCAACCTCCTGATGTTTTCATAGATGAGCACGGTGATCACCTGCATCCCGAAAACATCACTGCTATCTTAAGGATGCCTCCACGATCGCATGCCAGCACCTTACAATCATTTTTGGGCATGATCATCCATTATTCAGCATCCCTCACAGCAATGCACCGGCTCAACAAGGATGTCATGTAGAAATGGTTCAAACAATACCAAGAGGCTTTTGATCAGGTTAAGAATATGTTGTTATCTGACCTTCTCTTGATGCAGTTCAACCTAGAGCTGCCAATTGGTATCATGAGGGTTGTGTTGAACTATGGGGTGGGTACATCATAAGGAATGTATCCAACTATGCGGTGGATGCTGACACATCCCATTTCTTTCCTGATAGCAGAAAGGAACTATAGACAATGTAAGAAGGAAACTTTGGGAATCAGCTTCGCGGTGGAAAAATTCCACAAAATGCTTTATGGCAGATGCTTCACACTCCTGACTAATCATAAGCCACTGTTGTCCATGTTCGGGTCTAAGAAAAGCATCCCAGTATGCACAGAGCCTACAAAGGTGGACAACGATGTTACTAGCCTACGATTTTGAAATCAAGTACAGATCAACCCAGGAACTTGATCAGACTAATGCCCTCTTCCAGATTTATGAATCAGGAGGCTACCGGAAATGAAGACACAGCCATGGCTGTGATTTTAGTTGACCGCGAGGTCCATCTCATGTATAACTCCTGCCTAATGTTTGGAGACAGAATAGTGATTCTAGGAACACATCTACCAAAAGCACTAAAGCAATTCCACCATGGTCACCCAAGGCATCAATCTAATGAAAGTCCCAGTGAGAAGCTTTGTGTACTGGCTGAGCATTGATGAAGATATCACATCTGCATGTAAACAATGTAATCAGAGCTCCATGGCAGCAAAGGACCCAAGTAGAGACAATCCACAGCCATGGCCTCAGGCTACCAATCTTTGGAGCTGAGTACATATTGACTTAAACAACACACACAAAAAGCTAGTGGAACGCAGCAGGCCAGGCAGCATCTATAGGAAGAGGTACAGTTGATGTTTCGGGCTGAGACCCTTCATCAGGACATGAGCTGATTGAGTGCACTTTTCGTAGTTTAACATGTCATGTCCACAGAATGAATGGATTGTCTTTTCCCACCTCTAGCGGGGAACAGTTATTGCCCGATGGAATGGGCTGTCCAATTTGGCTTGATTGTTCATTTCAAGGTATGATGACAATGAGGGATGTGAAGCCGTTGATCTAATGGTATTAGAGAACGTGAGTTTTGTTAAGACCACTTGACATTCATCATGACTATAAACACAGTAATGTGGCAATATCGTGAATTTTATTCTATGTGCCTGATCATACTTGGACATGCCAGGATACGCCAGGAAGTTATGGCACCTTCCCCATGGTATGCAGTCACACTTTGTTTCTTACCTGACTGTCACCTTCTGCCTCTATCCGTTCATGAATGTCTGTAAGATGTCAATCTTCAGCCGGATCTTTAGACTGCAGATCTGTCTCACAAACATCTTGAACCCCTTCGAGATGACAAAGATCAGCAACCTCTCATTTTCCTCTGTCCAGAGTCATATTGACTTAGTTGGCCCATCAATGAGTGTAACTACCATAACCTGGCTGACATCTACTCCAAATGGCCAGCAGTATTACCTATGAAGTCAACAATGACAGAAATATCTGTTCCTAACAATGACACCCAATTCTGTTCACAGCAGTTTGCTGCATTCTGCAAGGACAGTGGATTTATCCACATCCGCTTACCTCCCCCCCCACCCACCCACCGTATGATCCACAGTCCAACAGCCAGGCAGGGAAGTTTGTAGATACCTTCAAACAGCCATTTCTGAAATCAAGAGTAGAAGCATCGGCCAAGGCTCTCACAGACTCTGCTGACGTATTGAATTTCACCGTACCCAGGCCTGGAGTAGTCTCCTGCTGTAGCGCTTTTGGGAAGGAAAGTGTACACAGCATTGGATGCAATGCTGCCAAAGTGTCCAACATCTAAGACAGCAGATGGTGAGGTGCAAAAGACGGTCATACAGACCTTGGTTGATAGGTGGCCCTTCAATCTCAGAACTGCAGTGTGGGCCAGACAATATCGCAAAGGCACAACCCATGGGTACCAGGTCAGATCGTCAAGCAAATGGGGAAAGTGCTCTACAAAGTTATTGTAGATGGACATCCCTGCCATCGCCACATCAACCAGCTGTAGTTACATGCTGCTGAAGGCAGACCAGGTTCTCTGCACAGACTATCAGACACAGAGCCTGACTTTCATCTCCTCCCGGAAAGGTTAGATTTACCCACACCAAACCAACTACAAGTGTCAGCACAGCCGCAAGCAACATTGCAACAAGGAAACTACAACTGCAACCACTAAGAAGGACTGATCACCAGTGCAAACTGGTTGCTCTGGTCCAACCCAAATCAACCCTCAACTCAAATCGCACAGGCAATCATCTTCAAGAGAGAGGTGTTACAGTGACCCGAAGCAACCAACTTCCAGGTTGACAACCCAGGCTGCTTCTCACTGATTGGCCGTCTCAAATGTTCTTGTTTATAAAGTCATGTTTTGGGATGCACTGTTGAGTTTTTGTAGCTGTGTGGTTTTACTGAATAAAGCTTATTTCATGTTCCGGCTTTGTCTTACCTCCTGGCTTCAAGTCTCATCAGTTGTTATAGGCAAGCGAACACAACAAGATCATCAGCTAAATCACTTTGTTTTGGGTTTTCAATGCTCATTGCTAAAACTGAAGATGCTGGTTTTGCACCCATCACTGAGAATGGCAGTTCTCAAGGTCATGGTTGCAAGGTCTACAAGAACCATTAAGTTTCAAGCATGATAAGTCTAAAGTACGTGAATATCTTCCATTGCAAGTGCACCGCTCGACATATTAGGAAAGGAAGCAGGTGTTCAGCTGGTGTGGATATGCAAATAAGTGGTCAAGCATCTAATTTAAGGTCCCTGCTTCATGACTGAGGCTGCCAGCATCATTATGAGCTACATTCAGGGACTGACTGACATCAGAATAAACTATCTGAATATGTAACAGGGAGGAGCAGTACTGTTAATTCTGATCTCTCATTAAATGAATGATTTTGAGGTACTCCTCTCATGACTCAAGCCTAATTCATGACAATTGTTCTCTGTCATTCCTAATCATGAACTGACTCTGATCCCTAGGACTCCTGCTTCGAGTCCAGCCCGCTTATTTTAAGCTTAAACTTAAGATTATCCACCGCACTGTGCTGACAGGCTCCTGTGTCTCACTCTCTTCATTATAATGTGGCCTGAGGCCGATATCTGGAAAGCTTTTGGCCTCATCAGTCAGGTGGGGTACAGGGAAGGGCTCATTGCTAACTCACTTGTTCAGTATAAACTCCGAGGACAATACATTGATAAATGTCACCAGCAATCGCTGCTTACTAAACACAATAATTTTAGTTATCAGATGATAATTCATTAACATTATCACTGATGTTTCCAGTCTTATTCTTTAAACGTCATTGGTGTCATGACTGTTTAATGTGGTTAACAGTAAATATCTCGAAAAGTGAGGACCTTTAATTCAACCGCAACACAATTCTGAAAATGACAATTGTTTAAGTGCAACTTTGTGCAAAATCAAATGCATAATCTGTTCCAGAAATCATTGCAGCGTGAGCTAATCAGCTAAACAGGTACTGTAAGCTGAAAGAATGATTCGAGGTAGCAATCCACCTCCCACAAAAAGCTGCCACCTACAGTTGTGGTCACAGAAAATCCCATCGTTCCACCATGAGCACAAGCAAATATTTCACTGATGTATAAGTACACAATATATTACTACTTTCCAAATCTGTTTCAAAGGGGATTTCCCTACCATGTAAATGAGTTTAACGGAACAATTAATGTAGGCTGTTCCCTGTCACTGCTTACTAAGGTCTACATTCATTATTTGCTAATTATTTTCATGAAACAATCCCCAACATGCTACCATCATGAACTACGTGAATTAAATCTAACACTAGAATTAATTCTACTTTTCCAAACTAAAGCAAAGTGAGGATGCTTTGAGCAGCAAGTTGAAGGACACTAACACCTGGAAAATGTAAACACAAGAGATGCTGGCAATGCTGGAAAGTCAGAACAATACACAGAAAATGCTGGAGGAACTCAGCAGGTTAGGCAGCATTTATGGAGGGGAATTAACAGTCAATGTTTCAGACTGAGACCCTCTCTGTTTATTCCTCTCCATAGAAGCTGCCTGACCTGCTGGGTCCCTCCAGCATTTTGCATGTGTAACACCTATAAAATCAGAATTTTTGAAATTTTGCACACAATTTTGCTCCTTCTTGCTTACAACCATCTAAGTCCTTCTGGACAATAAGTGTCCAACATACATACAGCCCATACATATGAATGAGTGTTTTGTAGACCAGTGGGATGGATTTGCCAGTTGCTATGGGGCTGCAGGCATCTTCTGTCATATGGAAACTTGTTCATGCAGGAACAGAACCCTGCTGTAACACTGGGGATATCTGAAATTAAATGGTACACACTGGAACCTGTAGGTTTAGAAAAGAGCCATTTTACACAGTTCTCATTAAGCAGTATATACAGTCTCATAAGACCATTAAGATATAGGAGCAAAATTAGGCCATTTGGCTCATCATGTCTGCTCCACCATTTTATCACAGCTGATCCATTTCCCTCTCAGTCCCAATCTCCTGCCTTCATGCCCTGACTAATCAAGAATCTGTCAACCTCTGCCTTATATACCCAATGACTTGACCTCCGCAGATGCCTATGGCTACAAATTTCACAGATTCACCCCCCCTCTGGCTGAAGAAATTCCTTGTCATCTCCGTTCTAAATGTATGTCCCTCTATTTTGAGGCTGCAGTGGTCTTAGACTCCCCTACTATAGCAAACATCCTCTCTACATCCACTTCCAACATTCTGTAGGTTTCAATGAGATTCCCCCCCCCCACATTCTTCTAAATTACGGTGAGTATAGGCTGAGAGTCATCAAACGTTCCTCATATGATAAGCCTTTCAATCCCAAAACCATTTTTGTGAACCTCCTTTGAACCCTCTCCAATGTCAGCAAATCTTTTCTTAGTTAAGGAGCCCAAAACTGCTCACAATACTCCAAGTGAGGACTCACCAAAGCCTTCTAAAGTTTTAACGTTACATCCTAGTCCTCCCAAAAAGAATGCTAACATTATATTTGCCTTCATCACCACTGACTCAACCTGCAAATTAACCTTTAGGGAATGCTACATGAGAGTTCCCAAGTTCCCTTGTAGCTCAGATTTTTGATTTTTCTCTCCATTTGGAAAACAATCTACGCTTTTATTTCTTCTACCAAAGTGCATGACCATACACTCCAAGACATTCCATCCGCCACTTCTTTGTCCATTCTCCTAATCTGTCTAAGTCCTTCCGTAGCCTCTCTACTTCCTCAAAACTACCTGCACCTTTACCTCTTCTTATCATCTGCAAACAGGGCCCAAAACCATCAATTCCATCATCCAAATCATTGACATAACAGTATCACGCTGTAAGGTTACACCGCTAATGTAATAGCCTCTCTGTAATGTTTCATTGCTAAGGTAATGGCTTCTCTGTAGCAGCAATGTTTGGGTTATGACTAGATATAACGGGGGCTTTAGAATGTATGCTAGCCAATAAGCAGGATGTGGTTTTTTCTTGTGTGTCTGGGAGCAGGGATTTCGTGGTCTTTTGCTGGGGAGAGATGAGGAGAGAAGATGTGAATAGGGAGAGTTGGTGGACCGCCAGACGGAGTGGACTTTGAGTGAGGATCTGAGGGTCGGCTATGCCCGGAGGATGTCGACAGGGAACAAATGAACGGAACCATAAGTTCCAACGTAGCGCATTAGACTGTTTCATAAGAATGGGCCCTTTTCTTATTTTTGTTTCTTTACAAACCATATAGTCAAATTAAGAATTATAAAGCACAATCATTTAATTGCATACTGTGTACTGTTTGTTATTTCATGGTACTGAGTTGTAACAGGGAACACATCGTGCAGCATCCACCCAAAAAAGATTTCTTAAGTTTGGCTGGGCCAAGGGCTGTCTTCCCTTAATTAAGTTGCTACTTGAACCAAGAATTACATAAGATATAAAGTTGAGGACACAACAAAGACTCCTGTGGAACACCACTAGTCAGCAGCAGCCAACCATTTAATTCTATTCTTTACCTCCTGCCAATGAGCTGCTGCTTTATCCATGCCAGTAACTTCACTGTAATAACATGTGCTCTTAATTTGTTAAACAGACTTATATATGGCACCTTGTCAAAGGCCTTCCTAAAATCCAAGTACACAACATCAACCTTTATCTATCCTGCTTGCTATTTCTTCAAATTCCAACAGATTTGTCAAGCAAGATATTAGCTTAAGGAAATCATGCTGACTACAGACTATTTTATCATATGCTTCCAAGTACCCTGAAACTAACTGGCCTACAATTTCCTTTCTTCTGCCTCTCTTCTTTCTTGAAGAATGGAGTCACTTTGCAGTTTTCCAGTCCTCCAAAACCATGCCAGAACCCATTGATTCTTGAAAGATGATTTCTAATGCCTCCACAATCTCTTCAGCCAACTCTTACAGCACCCTGGAGTCTGATCCAGGTGACTTATCTAGTTTCAGACCTTTCAGTTTCCCAAGTACCTTCTCCTAAGTAATGGCAACTTCATACACTTCTGCCCATTGGCACTCTCAAATTTCCAGAATACTAGTGTTTTCCACAGTGAAGACTGATGCAGAATGCTTATTCAGTTCATCTGCCATTTCCTTGTCCCGCATTACTGCCTCTCTAGCAGCATTTTCCATTGCTCCAACATCTACTCTCATCTCTCTTTTGCACTTCATATATCTGAAGGATTTTTTTGTATCGATGTTAATACTATTGGCTAGTTTATCTTAGTATTCCATCTTTTGCTTCCTTATGATTTTTTAGTTGCCTTCTGTTGGTTTTTGAAAGCTTCCCAATCCTCTAACTTTCACAATTTTTTTCTCTAATATATGCCTTCTCTTTCGATTTTATATAGGCGTTGACTTCTCATCAGCCACGATTGCATCATCCTGCCTTCAGAGTACTTCTTCTTTGGGATCTATATATCCTGCGACTTCCAAATTGCTCCCAGAAATTCAAACCATTGCTACTCTGCCATCATCCCTGCCAGCGTTCCCTTCTAATCAATTTTGGCCAGCTCCTGTCTCATGCCTCTGTAATTCCCTTTACTCCACTGCAATACTGAAACATCTGCCTTTAGCTTCCCCTTCTCAAATTGCAGGGTGAATTTTATCATATTACAATCACTGGCTCTAAGGGTCCCTTTACCTTAAGCTCTCTAATCATTGCACAACATCAGTCCAGAATAGCTGATCCCCTGTTGGGCTCAACCATGACTGCTCTAAAAACCATCTCATAGGTGTTCTAGAAATTCCCCTTGTGGGCATCTAGTGTCAATCTGATTTTCCCAATCTACCTACATATTGAAATCTCCCATGATTATCGTAACATTGCCCTGTTGACATGCATTTTCTATCTCCCATTGTAATTTGTGTATCACATTGTTACTACTGTTTGGAGGTCAGTATCTAACTCCCATCAGGGTTTTTTCACCCCTGTAGTTCCTTAGCTCTACCCACAACGATTCTACACCTTCTGACCCTATGTCATCTCTTTCTAATGATTTGATTTGATTTTTTTTTAACCAACAGAGCCACCCCACTGCCTCAGCCTACTTGCCTGTCCTTTCAATACAATGTGTATCTTTATATGTTAAGCTCCCAGCTATAACCTTCTTTAAGTCATCATTCTGAGATGCCCACAACATCATACATGCCAATCTGTTACTGTGCTACAAGTTCATCTACCTTATTCTGTTCACTGTGTGCAGTGAAGTATAACACTTTCAGTCGTGTATTCATCACCCTTTTTGATTTTGTCCCCCCTTTACATTGTAACTCATCCCATTGACTACAATTTTGTCCTGCCATCAGCCTCTCCTTGCTAGCAACACACCCAAAATGCTGAAGGAACTCAGCAGGTCAGGCAGCATCCATGACTATACTTTTTTCCATAAATTTTGGATTTCCAGCTTCTGCAGATTTTCTCTTGTTTTTAAGTGGGTACTCCTGTAAGATACCAATGACAAAGATACCAACTATCATACTCGTTGTGGCTTCTCGAAGAAATACAGACAAGGTAGCACAGACAGCACTTGGTCTTTATTAAGGGATGTCCTCAGAAGGTTATAGGAAAATCTGCTAGAGTTCGATAAATTCATGGCAAAGTGCTTTAGAAGCTCTGAGTGCATTTTAACACAACAATAAGAATGGTTTTTAGAATAAGTGTGTGTGACAACATTCGAAAATACTTAGTTCTGTTGTTTTTTTGTAGGGAAAAAGTGGGCACTACAGTATGCCACACTGCTTTATGGCTGATGGATGTCATTCATGAAGATGGATATGTCTTGTTTGATGTCAACCTTCTTGAACAGTACTGCAGCTCCACTCAATCAGACACATAGGGAATATTGCACAGCACCACTGAAGTAACCTTGGGGAATGAAGTGTTCATTTTCCTGCTTCAAAACTAGTTCCCAGTGTGCTCGTTTGGCACAAATGATACTTAGCAATTATCAGTTCAAGCCTGAATACTGAACAGGTCTATTTTGTACGAGATTGGCAATCTGGATTTTTATAATTAAGTTTCTGGGCTGTGCTCAAGTTGTACAGTGTGCCGGTGAGAGTGCACTTGGAATACTGCGTGCAGTTCAGGCTAACTGGGTAAGTCAATCAGTCGGAAAGCTGCAGAAAAGATTTATCAGGATGTTACTAGACCAGAGGGTTCAAGGTATTAGGGAGACTGAATGAGCTGGGACTTTTCCTATTGGAGTGCAGGAGGCTGAGTGTGACCTGAAAAAGGTTTATAAAATCATGAGAGGCATGGGTGGGGTGAAGGTCCGTAGTCTTTTTCCTCAGGGTAGGGGAGTCTAAAACTAGAGAGTACAGGTTTAAAGTGAAAAGGGGAAGACCTAAAAGGGATCTGAGGGGCAACATTTTCCAAACAGAGGATAGTGGGTACATGGAAAGAGCTGCCAGAGGAAGTGGCAGAGGTGGGTACAATGGCACCATTTAAAGGACATTTACACAGTTACAAAGCCAGGAACATAAGAGGTTCTACAGATGATGGAGAACCAGAGGAACTCAGCAGGTCAGGCAGCATCAATGGAGGGAAATAAACTATCAACATTTCAGGCCGAGACCCTTCATCATCCTGTTTACTGTTTAGTCTTTTCCATATAGATGCTGCCTTACCTGCATTTCGTGTGTGTTACACGGACAGGAAAGGTTTTGATGGATATGGGCCAAATGCAGTGAAATGGGACTAGCTCAAGTTATCAACTTGGTCAGTGTGGATGGGTTGGGCTGTAGGGGATTGTTTCAATGCTATACAACTCTTATGACTTGATGGATTGAATCTTCAGTCTTCTGAATAGACAGGAGTGCTACCAACTAAGTGATAATGCATTTTATACATGATTTATCTACATCTTCTGTCATCACTTGGTGCCAAAAGGAGTGGAAGGGAAAACTCTTCTATATTCCAGCATTAGTGCTGGGGGCCTTGAAATATAAATATAATAAACAGGATGCATATCTGCCAAATTCCAATATTGAGATTCTGCATGAAAACAAAGCCCACACAGAAAAAATGGATCAATAAAAATTAATGTTGCCATTGCTGATTTTGAAACTATTTCAGCTGTGCACTGGATATGATTAAAATATTCTTCCGGCAGATGTTTCTGTGAAATAAAACACACTTGTGACTTTTCTTGTTTCTCAGATGGAGAAATGAGATAACAATTGGATTATTCCCAAGGGCGATGAACTACAAAGATGTCCCATATGCTTATTTACCATTGTTCCTGGCTTTGTTACAGATATTATTTTCAATTTAATCTCAGGCAGAGTTACAGTGCAACAGACCGTGAGCACTCAGCCAGACAAATGCAGATGCCAAAAATCAGTGTGTGGTTCCTGGTCAGCAGATAATGCAGAAACAATATAACAACTTGTACAGAAGTCAATTCTAATTTACATACTTGCAATTTATTGTCAATTTGATAGTGCTTTAGACCGTTCCAGATATTGGATTGTTTATTCTGTGAACGTGGGCCAAGGTAGCTGTTGAATCAATGCTAACACTTGGAAAATTAAAGAGAATTCCGTAGAATTGACAGCACAAAACAGAGAATTCAAACTACTCTATTTCACATAAGCCTTTTCACACTTCAAACTATTTAACCCTATCACCGGAACAGCGAGGAAAAAAAAATTGTAAAATGTATTGGCAGGGAGCATTTGCGTATTTAGGCGAGAAATGCATTTTGCTCACTATCATTACTGCCAGCTTTGCTAACCTCTGCACATTTGGTTCCTTTGTATGATTGTGCAGGCAACTGAACAATTTATCACAAGTGGCATCACAGACGGCCAAGGCGGCTTTTGGTGTGGCAACTTTCATCAGTCAGGGCACTGAGTACAGAAGTTGAGATGTGCTGCAGTTGGACAAGGTCTTTGCGAGGCTGCACTTCGAATGCTGTGTTCAGCTTTGGTCTCCCTGCTACAGGAAATATGCATTTAAGCTGGAAAGGGTGCAGAGAAAATGTATGAAGATGTTGCCAAGGACTCGAGGGACTGCATTACGGAGAGAGGTTTAGCAGGCTAGGTCTTCGTTCATTGGAGCACATGAGGGGTGATCTTGTGCATGAAATCATGAGGGGCACAGATAAGTTGAATGCACACAGTTTTCTCCGCCCAACCCCCAGGGTTTGGGAATCAAGAACTGGAGAGCAGAGGTTTAAGGTGAGAGGGAAGAGAATTTATAGAAGCGAGGGAGGAAATATTTTCACCCAGAGAGCGGTCAGTATGTGGAATGAACTGCAAGGGGGAAGTGGTTGAGCCAGGTACGTTAACAACATTTAAAAGGTACTTGGACAGGTACATGGATGGGTAAGGTTTGGAGGGATAGGGACCAAATACATGCATGTGAGACAGCTTGGAGGGAAATCTTGGTTGCCATATTACATCTATGCAATCAACAACTTTGCTTCTATACTCCTTTGACCTGAGAAACAAATGCTGACTATTTAAACATTACCACAGAATGGAATTACTGTCAAGGTTATATTTTATTTTCACTTAACAATACAGCATGAAGAAGGCCCTTCTAGCTTTTCAAGCCACGCCGCCCAGCAACCCCTGACAAACCCAATTGACCCTAACCTAATCACGGGACAATTAACAATGACCAATTAACCTACCCTATACGTCTTTGGATTGTGAGAGGAAACCGGAGCACCCGGGGGAAACCCAAGCGTTCAGTGGGGTGGATGTACAGAGACTCCCTACAGAACAGCACCACAGTTGAACTCCAAGCTCCAGAATGCCCCAAGCTGTAATAGCATTGCACCAACGACTACACTATCATGGCACACAGATATAAAAATTTTGCTCTCTGGCTTGTTATAAAACAGGAGCAATAAATGAGGACATTTTCAGATGGAGTGTGCCATTGCATGCTAACTTGTTGTCATACTTCTGTCATACACGACTGAAGCCGCTGGGAATGTGCAGTGACATCAAATGGCACACACAGCTAATTTCACATCATTTGTGCAAATTCTAGTATGCATATGAGGCCCCTGAAAACATGGAAGCTGGAAGATTGAGGTTTTTTTCATTAAAAAGCTCCACTCTACTTGAATCATAGTCAGGTGGCCTGAAGCATGTATCCTCTTCTAAATATATGCCTTCTTTAACCTTCCACCATAATTAATTTCCTTTACCCACTTCTTCCTACCCCAGTCAGCTGCCTGACTCCGCAACTTCCCATCATTTGCCTGATTCTGCCCTTACCATACAAAGAACATCTGAATCTTCCCATGATCCCTGACCACAGTTGCAGCTTTCAGCTCTCCACCTCCCCTAGTCCATCACAAATAACTTCTTCAGACAAGTGTCTCATGACATACAATAACTTTGCTGAAGGAATGGTCCCTAGCAGGTTAAGACAAGAGTTCAAACAGTTCAACTTCAAAAAATGGCTATGAAGAAGCCGAAGGTCTGAAGAAGCCCCCACATAATAGGTGAAACTCTTTTTTCATCAAATTTGGACTTTTACCTCTGATTCCCTGCAATTCATAGATTTGATTTATTTCCATTCTACCTTCCAAAAGAAAGACAACTGAAAATTGATCAATTAAGGGCGAAGAATTCCATCTTCAAAAACGTTTAAAGTAATAACCAATATTCGACGACAAATTTGTGGAGTAAGTACACCTAAACATTGTTAAATTGTGTAGTGACATACAAGAGATGAAGAAAAATCTCTCCAGTAATGTAAAAAGCTGATTTGTGTTCGTTAAATAATGGAAGGAATGGGCTTCATGCCTTTTGATAATTACAGGCTGAGGTTTGAGGGAGAAGCACAAGTCTGATATACTGAATTGAATCGACTTTATTTCTTACATCCTTCACATACGTGAGGAGTAAAAATCTTTACGTTATGTCTCCATCTAAATGTGCAATGTGCAATTATAGTAATTTATAATAAATAGAACAGTCAATATAACATAGAAATACACTCAAATCAGCATGAGTTAATCAGTCTGATGGCCTGGTGGAAAAAGCTGTCCCAGAGCTTGTTGGTCCTGGCTTTAATGCTGTGGTACCATTTCCCGGATGGTAGCATCTGGAATAGATTGTGGTTGAGGTGACTCAGATCCCCAGTGATCCTTCGGGCCCTTTTTTCACACTTGTGTCTATAAATGTCCTGAATCATGGGAAGTTCACAACTACAGATGAGCTGGGCTGTCGGCAGAATCCTGCGATTAAGGGAGGTACAGGCCATGATGCAGCCATTCAGGATGCTCTCAATTGTGTTCCAGTAGAAAGTTGTCAGGATTTGGGGAACCATACCAAACTTCTTCAACCGTCTGAGGTAAAAGAGGCACTATTGTGTCTTTTTCACCACACAGCTTGTATGTACAGACCATGTGAGGTCCTCAGTGATGTGGATACCGAGGAACTTAAAGCTGTTTACCCTCTCAACCCCAGATCCATTGATGTCAATAGGGGTTAACCCATCTCCATTCCTCCTGTAATCCATAACCAGTTCCTTTGTTTTTGTGACATTTTTGGAGAGGTTGTTTTCTTGACACCACTCTGTCAGAGAGATGACTTCTTCCCTGTAGGGCACCACATTATTGTTTGAGATCAGGCCAATCAATGTAGTGTCGTCAGCAAATTCAATTAGCAGATTAGAGCTGTGGGTGGCGACACAGTCGTGGGTATACAGGCAGTAAAGGAAGGGACTTAGTACACAGCCCTGAGGGGCTCCTGTGTTGAGAGTCAGAGGGGTGGAGGTGAGGGAGTTCACTCTTACCACCTGCCAGTGATCGGACAGGAAGTCCAGGATCCAGCTGCACAAGGCAGGGTCAAGGTTGAGGTCTCTGGGAGTTTCCTGTCAAGCCTGGATGGAATTATGGTGTTGAGTGCTAAACTGTAGTCCAAGAACAGCATTCTCACATAAGCATCCTTCTTCTCCAAATGTGTAAGGACGATATGTAGAGCAGTGGTTATTGGGTCGTCTGTCAATCAGTTGTGTCAATAGGCAAATTGTAGGGGGTCCAGTGTGGGTGGTAGCAAGCTGCAGATGTAGTCCTTGACCAGCCTCTCAAAGCATTTGCTTATTATTGAGGTGAGTGTGACAGGATGCAAGTCGTTCAGGTATGTGTCTTTGGTCTTTTTTGGTACAGGGACAATGGTGGATAATTTGAAGCAGGAGGGCACTCTGCACTGGGAGAGGGAGAGATTAAGACGTCTGTAAGCACACTTGCCACTTGTGCTGCACATATCCTGAGTACTCGCCCTGGGATGCTGTCCGGTCCCGCAGCCTTGTGACTGTCCACTTGTTGGAAACATCTGCGTACTTCAGCCTCAGAGATGACCAGGTTGCAGGTTGTAGCAGTGGCTTCCCTCAGAGGCTCAGAGTTAGTGACATCGAACTGAGCGTAAAAGTGATTGAGCTCATCTGGGAGAGAGGCCACGATGTTGTTAGCACCACAACGATTAGCTTAGAAGTCTGTGATGGTGTGCAACCCTCGCCACAAATCACGCATGCTATTCATTATGAATCTTGACTCAATCTTGTCCCTATACTGCTGTTTCACAGCCTTGATAGCTGCGCAGATCGTAGCTGCTTTTCTTGAGCTCTGGCTGATTGCCGACAATGCAAGCTCTATGTCGGGTGGAAAGTGCTGCTCACACGGAACAACTGATCCAGGGTTTCCAGTTCAGGAAGACCCTGTCCAACTTCTAGGGGGCAATAGATCTCAGGAAGGACAAAGAATCCTGTATGAGCTACTCCTTTAATCAAACAGCAAGGTTTCAGAGGCAATGTGGTTCAAAAATTTTGTTTGGAGACATAACAGACTGCAGATGCTGGAATCTGGAGCAGCAAACAATCTGCTGGAGAAATTCTGTGGTCCTGATCCAAGGTATCGGCATGAAATATGGACAATTCCTTTCCTCCCACAGATACTGCTTGACAGAATTTCTCCAACAGATTCAAACAAGAGAAAACTTGCAGATGCTGGAAATCCAAGCAACACACACAAAATGCTGGAGGAAATCAGCAGGCCAGGCAGCATCTATGGAAAAGAGTACAGTTGACATATCGGGCCGAAACCCTTCGGCAGGACTGTGTGCGTACCTCCAACAGACTGTTTATTGCTAAATAAAACTTGGTTATTCTGTGACCAAATACAGTACATTGTTATATTTCAGAACAGGCTTATGGATAATCCCACTCCAGAAGAACCTTCCATGCATTGTGACTGCTGATGTAATTTAATAGAGTTCTAAAATTATAAAACAGAGCCGGGGGAATGAAAATCCCACCTAAAACTTAGGAGTTAAAGTGGAGAGATCCAAAATTTCCCTCTTTGTAATATTAACATTCAAGTAAACAGCACTGATTTTTTCTAGGAGTTCTGAGTTAAATTTCTAGGGTGCACAGGGGTGGAAATTTTAAGCAGAAGTGTCAAATTGTACTGGTTACATTGCACTTGTTATGATGAAAATGACAGATGAACCATCTGGTCTTTTAGTATCAGAACATATTCTCACAAAGACAAATACTATCATTAATACACTTAACAGCTGCAACATAGGACACATCATTGACAAATCTGCTTCTTCTTTACTTTTAAGTTCCTTCTGGTCAAACACTCTTGACTTCATCTCTACCATTTTCACTTATTGATACTCTCTTTTATGTTGGTTTATGCTTCTGCAGGATCCACTTTCCTAAATCTCATCTAAGAGCATTTCCAGAGGAAACAGCTTACTAAGTTTGAAAGAAGCCTGTTGGTCTCTCTCTAGTCTGCTGCACCATCGAGTAAGATCATGGCTGATTTGTTACCTCAGAAATGCTTTCATACTTTAATTCGACACTTGAAAATAAATACTAGCAATTCCTTAAGTGGTGTAACCAGTTCTAGTCTGATCAGTGGAAGTGAAAAATACAGTTGGCCAGGACACTTATTATATATTAATTCTTTTTGAACAGACTCTACTGGCGAGTGCATTTCTGCACTGATAAATGATCTGAATAAGTTTCATTTTCATGTTTTCATACAGTGAGTTTGTTTCTGAAGTAACCATTTCCAATTGTCACAGCCAAACAATTTTTTTCTTTTAAATTTCCTTGGTTTCAGAATCTGGCCTCAAAGGAGAGGCTATCATTTATTCCTCATTCTTAAGAGCCTGTAAACTATACTTTACTCTGCCAATTAAGAGAGTATCCTATCAAACTCATGGTTCAGGATCCATTTACAGACAAGATCAGGTAAGGTTAACAGATTTTCTTCTCTGAAGAATATTACAGAACCAGGTGGGTTTTTAAAGACAACCCAATAGTTACATGGCCATCATTATCAATGACAAACTTCTTTTCAGACTCCACCAACTGCAAGTTGGAATCTGACCTCAGATGGTGAATTATTAGTCTAAGCCTCTGAGATACTCCTCAGGAAACTTAAGCATTACAGCACTGTCATAAACAAATCATTCTAACAGCAAGAATCAGAATCAGATTTAATATCACTGGCATATGTCATGAAATTTGTAGTTATGCAGCAGCAGTACATTGCAATACTTACTAATAAAAATTTTCAATTGCTGTAAGTGTGTATATATATATATATAATGTATATATATAATAAAGTTAAATTAAATAAGTAGTGCAAAAAGAGAAATAAAAAGTAGTGTGGTAGGGTTCATGACTTCAATGTTCATTCAGAAATTGATGGCAGAGGGAAGAAGCTGTTCCTGAATTACTGAGTGTGGCCTGTAAGGAGATGAATCTCAAGGTTGTATAATGTATACGTACTTTGATAATAAATGTACTTTGAACTTTGATGGCAGCAATGAGAAGAGAGCACATGTGATTGGTTAGTGATAATTATTTAGCCATTTTCAAGCTGGCATTAAGTACCCTAAAGTGATGGGGAAAGCACCAGGGTGCACTGTTTATACCTGTTGATTATGTCGCTCAGTTCACCTAGAGCTTGTTTGCCACAGGCCTGAGGTGGATGTACACCACTACCAAGATGATGGCTGAAAACTCCTGTGGCAGATAAAATGGATGATACTTGATCACCAGATGTCTCAGGTTGGGTGAGCAGGACTGAGGTGCCACATTTATGCACCATCAGGAGTTAATCATAAAGCATACTCCACCTCCTCTTCCCTTGAAAGGCTCAGCACTCCTATCTTGGTGTTGAGTCATGAAGCCAGTGAGCTGTATCGCTGTGACCGGAGTGGTGGGGGATATCCAAGTCTCCGTGAAACAAAAAAATACAACTGTCTCTGACATCCCTCTGTAACAGCAATCTTGCTCTGAGGTGTTTGATTTCATTTACCAGAGACTGTATGTTTGCCAGTAGTAGAAATTGTTAGTATGCAAATTCTAACATGAGTAAGTGGGTAAATAATGTAAAGAGTATTGACTTTCCCTGAAAAAATTTAAGCCGAGTGCTACTGTGCTCATTTCTGCTTTCACAGATCTGGCTACAAGCAGCCTCAGTACACCCAAGCACATACACAACATGAGATTTTGTACTCAATGGTCAAAAGCAAATGTACTGTTGAAAAATGTACTGTGAACACATTACTCGTTGTGAAGAGTTAAAACAACAGAAATCCCAACATCACACAGATAAATGGTAATGATAAGCCTGTGTCTATGCATGGAAGTAATCATTAATGATCTTCATGAGTCACCCAAGCTTCTTCAAAAGTTGTGCAGAAGGAGGGGGTGGTGATGGGAAAGAGAGGTATTACAGAACTCTTATCTATTAATCAAATAAATACTTTTATATATTGCTCTACAGGGATTTTACGCCAAATGCAAGACACATAAGAAAGAAAATGACTCCCACTGACGGGCTTTTTCCAGTAAAAATTCTAGCATTGTTTATAATGAAATTGAGAATGCAAGACGGGGAAAGGAAAGATCTGGTATCTCCATTCTTTGCCCCCAATTTTTATTTTTAAAGTTCTGCCCTCAAGAAATTTTGCCCTCTGACAAAAAAAGCCACGGATCTCATTAATTTTTGACAACAATGGAAGTCTAACTTCAGAAAATGCTACCTGTCTCATTAAACTGCTGCTTCCAGATGTCCATCATCCTACTGGAGTCAAGGACTGGCGGGCCAGAGGTGGCCTGTTCTGGGATTGGAGGCCTGGCTGTGTGTGTGGCAGGCTGGGTGGGAGGGTTGTTTTCTTGTTATGTTTTGATTTGTTGTTGATGTTGCTGCTGCTGCTCCCTGTGTTGTTCCGCTAAACGTTGTGGCGTGGTATGCTGGCGCCAGAATGTGTGGCGACACTTGCGGGCGGCCCCCAGCACATCCTTAGCTGTGCTGCTTGTTAATATAAATGATGGATTTCACTGTCTGTTTTGATGTACTTGTGATAAATAAATGTGAAATCTGAAATCTGGACACCAATTATCAGGTTCTGAAACAAGCAAAACTTATAGAATACAGAAACATTTTGGCCAGAAGTTCTATAACTAATACTTAAAGGTCTGAGTGGTTCATAGCACACTACTTAGCCCCAATAAATTTCACTTTACCGTTTAAGAAACACCAAATCCAAAGAACATATTGTTTGTTTTTCATCCCTTATGGCCTGAGTCCCATATCATGAGACCACCCAAAAAATGAGGAATCTAATATTAACTTCCTTTGACAGCTGTGACTCAGTTCTGCTTAACTTACTTCAAAGCAATCTGTGATATGTTGAGGATGTGAAAGGGGATACAGAAAACCCAATTTCTTACTGAATTATGACCCCTTGTTACAGATGTCCACAAGCTTACTTTAATGTACTCTGCAACAAATTTCAGCTGCCAGATTTTAGAGTGCAAATGATCCATAATGACCTGGGCTCCATTCTTCCTAAAAAGGTAGATATTGAATCTTTGGGTGCAAATCTGTTAAAACCTGATCTGACCAGTGGTTCTCTCAGATACCATGGGTGCCGTGCTAGGAAACACAGGGAGAAGGATGCTTTTTTTAAAAACCTCGCTCCATGCCTGCATCAATACCACAGCATAAAGGGTTGCATGGAGGTGATGGAGAAAGCGTGGGAAGATAGGGATGAGGAATGACAATGCACCTACCATAAAACATTAAGATATAAAAGCAGAATTAGGTCATTTGGCCCTTTGAACTTGCACTGTCATTTAATCATGGCTGACTTTTTCAACTCCATTTTGTGGCCTTCTCCCTGTAACCCTTTAACCCCTTACCAACCAAGACCCTATCAAGCTCCGCCAATAATATGCCTCCATTGCCCTCAATGGCAACACATTCCACATATTCACCATCTTCTGGATGTAGAAATTGCTCCTCATCCCAGTTTTAAAGGGACATCCCTTATTCTGATTCTGTGCCCTTAGATCCTACACTGTCCTACTAATGGAAGCATCCTCTTCACATCCACTCCATCCAGCCTTTCAGTATCTGTTAAGTTTCAAGATCTTCCCTCATTCTTCTGAACTCCATCAAGTACATTCCTGGAAATAACAAACACACCTCATATATTAAACCTTTCATTTCTGACATTATTCTTGCGAACCTCCCTCAAAAGGGCCAGCATATTCTTCCTTAGATACAGGGCCCAAACATGCTCACAATTTTGCCCACACACTGTTTTGCCTTCCAGTGACACACTCAAAGATTGAATCCTGCATCGTGAATAGACCTTAGTCACAGCAGAGAAAGGACTCATAACTTGGACTGATATCACAGTGTACATGATTTGTGCATGATTTTTCTCTTTGTTTTAATTGAAGTTCTAAACAAACATCTTAAGTCATCAAACACAACTCTGATTTCTGGTGGAAAGACACTGATGTATCCATACCAGGCCATGAAGCAACCAGTTAAGATGCTCTCTGCTGTGCACCTATAGACATTTGTCAAAGTTTTTGGTGACATGCCAAATCTATGCAAACTTCTAAGAAAATAGAGATGCTATCTTACTATCTTTGTGATGACATTTATATGCTAAAACCAGGGCAGATCTTCTGATATGTTAATGCCAAGCAATTTAAAACTACTGACCCTCTCCATTTCCATGCTCTAATTATAATTATTTCCACTTTTTAATAAAACTGCCTCTCCTCACTGGTACTCCTCTCCTGATCCATCCAGCTTACAGCAGAGAAAAATCAGCAAAACAGTCCTCTGTCATCCTTCTTCCACCCAACTTCACTGCTTTACTTTTATGGAGGAGTTCACAATCTTTATTCCATTCAAGATTTGTTTAGAGATCTTACTCTGAAAGAGCAGCAGGGCAGGAACACAAGGTGCTTCAGTTAATTTTTATTCTGAACAATTTGGGCATGATACAAAAGAACTGAGGCATTTATCAAGATGTGAACCATTCAACCAACTTTCAATGTACATGAAAGTAATTTCTGTTTATTATAGTCCGCCTTTTTACAATGTATTTATACACTGCAGATATTCCAATCTGATTGATATACTGCTGTTGAATTTGCTAGTTCATAGCATTGAATCATTTACAATTATAACTGGTGATCAATTTTACTCAACTCAAAGCTGTAATGTGGCATGCGCTGAAGAATTATTATCCTTCATTCAAGAACCTTTTACCAATTCCTTTACTCAGATAATGGGAGAAGGATTACAAGATGCACCTTTTTCTCAAAATAACTCAACATTTGGCTCAATCACTGCATTTTCAGCACGATCCATTTGGTTTGGAAACTGGAGACAGAGTAAGTTACTTATTAATTCAACATCAGTTGCACATTTCCTTCACCCCTGTGTTTGTTCCCTTTATGATTGGTTTGCATCCCAATCCAAATTACTCCAAGTTTTCTTCTGTGTTAGAAGGCTGGGAACATCCTTCTTAGACTCCACTAATAGCCAGCCTCAAATTGTCATTCTTGAATCTTACTTACTTACTTATACTTTATTGTCGCCAAACAATTGATACTAGAACGTACAACCATCATAGCGATGTTTGATTCTGCGCTTCCCACTCCCTGGATTACAAATCGATAGTAAATATTAAAAATTTAAATTGTAAATCATAAATAGAAAATATAAAAATGGAAAGTAAGGTAGTGCAAAAAAACCGAAAGGCGGGTCCGGATATTTGGAGGGTACGGCCCAGCTCCGGGTCAGGATCCGTTCAGCAGTCTTATCACAATTGGAAAGAAGCTGTTCCCAAATCTGGCCGTACGAGTCTTCAAGCTCCTGAGTCTTCTCCCGGAGGGAAGAGGGACGAAAAGTGTGTTGGCTGGGTGGGTCGTGTCCCTGATTATCCTGGCAGCTCTGCTCCGACAGCGTGTGGTGTAAAGTGAGTCCAAGGACGGAAGATTGGTTTGTGTGATATGATGTGCTGTGCCGTGTTCACAATCTTCTGCAGCTTCCTCCGGTCTTCCATACTTCCATACTAGGTTGTGATGCACCCTAGAAGAATGCTTTCTACGGTGCATCTATAAAAATTAGTGAGGGTCTTAGAGGACAGGCCAAATTTCTTTAGTTTTCTCAGGAAGTAAAGGCGCTGGTGGGCCCTCTTGGCAGTGGACTCTGCTTGGTTGGACCAAGTCAGGTCATTTGTGATATTGACCCCGAGGAACTTAAAGCTTTTGACCTGTTCCACTTGCGCACCACCGATGTAAATTGGGTCATGCGGTCCGCTACTCCTTCTGAGGTCAACAACCAATTCCTTCGTTTTGCTGACGCTGAGGGATAGGTTATTGTCATCGCACCATGCCACCAGGTTCTTAATTTCCTCTCTGTACTCAAACTCATCATTACCCAAGATACGGACTACAATTTTTGTTATCAGCAAACTTATATATTGAGTTCGACGGAAACTTGGCTACACAATCATGGGTGTACAGTGAGTACAGTGAGAATCTGGCTTTAGTTAACTGAAGGCTGCTACCAGAATACTGTGAGTGGAATGGCAAATTATCCCTTGTTTTAGAAAGCACTGTTGTTTACTTAAGTATTATGGAAACATACAATGAGAAAGCTGTGAGACCACAGTCACAGGGATTGTAAGATTTTTATTAGGTTATTAAAGGTCATGGAATTAATGTACAACACAGATCAGGATCTCACATAATAGCCTGAAGGAGTGAATTAATTACACCCACCCCCAATGGTCCTTTATAACATTCCTGACAAGACATATCTACCAACTCCCTAGCTCTGTGCAAGCCTCATTACTACCTGGTGCTCTTCAGTAAGAATTGTTCATGGATTCACGCTATCAAAGTATATACAGCTACAAGAATTACAAACTAAACTGAAGTTCTTGGGAGAACATTAAAAAACAAGTGCATGTGTGGGCTACATGGTCTTTTAGAACTGCTGGGCTGGTTTAATGATCACCTTGGCTCCACCTTCATGCTTGTTCCATAACCCCAAAACCAGAAGTATGTCTACCTCAGCCCTGAATACAATCACCGATAATATCTCCTTCCATTATGATGCTGGGACACATCATCAGTGAAGTAGCCTGGGGTCATCGTGTGTTTCAGGTCTTTCAACATCAGACATGCTTGCCCAGGCAACCTAGCCAGGGTTGATCAGGCCTCAGTTTGTGACCCAGCAGCACTGGTCCATGGGTCACATCTCTTGATCCATAGCCATCTGGAGGCTCACTCAAAAGCCCGATGGGTCTTTTCTTTGCAACCCTGTAATGCCAAAGACAGCGTAGGTTCTGCACAGCGAGCAGCCAGCAAAAGCTCTACACCCCACCTCTATAGAGTCGCATCGTGCCCTCCACCCCTGTCTCTAGCATCGTTCTACCATCTCCTGGTATTTGGCTTTCTTACGCTGGAGTGCCTCCTCAATCCAGTCTTCCCAAGGCACTACCCATGACCACCTGCTTCGAGGTTTCAGACAGAATGACCATATCAGGCCTCAGTGATGGTGACATGATGAATTCAAGAAACTTTAATTGCTTGCCAAGATCGACTTTCAATCGGCAGTCAGACACCTTGGCAAGCAAAACTGTTGGTGATCTGTGCTGAGGCTGTGTTTGGTCTCCAGCTTTGAGAAAGGCTATGGAACAATATTCTGCTTTTGTTATTCTTCCAACAAAATTGGAGACCCTCACAATTCCCCACATTATACCCCACCAGTGAAATATTTCCCCACTATTTTTCACTTAGAAGACCCTTTGTGCACTTTCCATGATTTGAAAGGTGGATTATCATGTTATTCACTCATGTTTTCCCCTTTGTTCGTTTCCTTTATTTTGTTCAATTGTTTCTATTTTAATCTTTTTAAATGTAGGCAATAAGCATTTGACAAAAGTGAGACTAATTTGACAGTAGTTTGCATTTTTAACTGTATCATTGTCTTACAGATGGGAAGGCCTGAAATAGCTGTCTGCACAGGGTCCTCCATGAGGAAAATGTCTGCTGCCCCAAGTTAATAAAGAAATTCACAAATATTACATTTTTCAAAAGGAACAACTGTGATTTTACTGAGGAATACTCTGTCTCCTGGGAAGGAATCATGTAAATCATGTATCCATGGAAACTAGGCAGTTGAGAACAGATCTTTGAAGGTATTAAAGAGTTTGGCATAGTATATCAACCTACCTTCAAATTAGGTAATAATGAATAGGATGGTGTGTTTTAACCCACTCAGGATCACTGTGGCATAAGGCAAAATTAATTCAAGAGATAAACCCTTTTATAAATATATAACAGCAGGAACTCGGTATGCAAGCTCAGAGATTTCATTGTCTCATTAAGATCCATTTTTAGAGAATCCCTCAAAAGATTAGCAATGTATAGAATGCATTTCCAACAAGCTGTAATTAGATTTGGAAAGGATTGCTGGAATTTTCAAATACAAATTGGTAATAATGCAAAAACACAGCATGTCTATGAGCAGCCAAAGATAAAAAGTAGCCTTGAAAGAAAAATCCTGAATGATCAGACAGCCGTCATCCCCGTTTTCCCTTCATATTTGGATGCCTATAGCATTGGCAAAATCCTACAAACTCCTCCAAACTCAGTGATGGGATTAGCAAACCAATGTTGGTGTCGCCATCTGGGTTAACATCTCCTGCACCAAGGACCTACATAAACGCAGGTGGCTATGCTGGTCAGTTTATGTTGTCTACCTCCCCCAACCCCTCCCCGCCACCCCCCCCCCGAAAACAAGCATTCTACAAGAAGAAATTAGCAAGTGGACAGAGGGAAAGATTCAACAATACACTTGAGAAAATGCAACATCTCCATTAACTGGCTCATGAGCACTTAAGTTTGGGAAGGAGAATTCAGAATGGCACTGCGAAAATCCAACAGACAGAGACTTTCCTCACAATTACCCACTCATCTACGTGTGATTTCCACATCTGGCATTACAAACCCACAAAAATGAAGTGAAAACAAGTCAGCCTCAATCTCAATGAACTGCCTAAGAAGAAAACGAATTTTAAGTTAAGAAATAAACATCAGCGGACTTCATTGCAAATGGCAAGAACAGGTGCATGGGCAAAAATGAAGATTTTAAATGTATTAAATCAGTAGCAATTCATAAAAAATGCTTTGAACCAAAATTGAAGTACCTTATAGAATAATAAATGGCATTGAGAGAGCAATGTAACTGTTTCTATGGTGTCTAACAGAACTACCCTTGGTACACCCCTTCAAATCTTATTTATAAATTTCCGACTTGACATCATTCAGATTAAATGTATCACAGATCAGTCTGAAAACAATTGCAAACACAAATTTGGAACAATGAATAATATTTAACTCAGTGAAAGATACAATTGGGATAATGTTAACAGAATCTTCACTTTTTCCACAGCGAAGACAACTTTCCTGGTGAATAAATCTGAACTATAAGTACTATCTGGCATGAACAGCACCACATCCACAACAATGTGGTCATATAAGATGAAGTTATAGAAACTAAAAAGGCTTTGTATTGATAATTTCCCTTATTACATTGTGAAGTAATCTTGTTGCTTCTACGAACCATTTGCACTGTGATTAATAATTCACAACACTTATTTAACCTAATGCAGGCCACAGAGGTGTTTTTGCTACCAGTGCAAACTGCACTGTTGATTATCTTTTTACCTCATCAAGGACTCACTTTCTACTGACTGTTAAGCAGTGGTTCAAGCCAGTCAGTAACAGAACTAAATGTAGACCCTATGGCAATCTCTTGCATGACACAGCAGGACACCAGACACCCAGATTTTCAGACACAGAAGAGATTGGTTGATCAGGTAGAAGGGAGAAGAGAGCAACAGTAGTTTTCTGGTCCATGTAGTCTTTACCCCTCTAATTCACCTCACTTCAATCCTCTAGTTTCCTGCACATTATCACCTTCTTATACAGTAACTTGGATAGGTTGCTACTGAGGATCAAGCTTCATTTCAAACAGCTGTTCCTGATCCAGCCATTATATCAAAGAGAGAAAAAGCAGAAAGAGAGAAATATAACTTTACAGAAATGTGGCTGGTCTGAATGAAAAACCAAATCTCATCAAATGAATGAGATGAGATGTGACAATATCTGGTGACCTCCGGCTCTAGAATTATTTGCCACAACTAAACATAACACACAGAGACTATTTAATGGAGTACAATATTCTGTATATCAAGCAAATTTATTACCCATTGATAATGCCATGAGAACCAATGCAATATCCTTCTTTATACTTATGAAATATGCATTGCTTTACATGGATCTTCCCCTAGATCCATGCACACTGACTGATTTCACATACTTCCTTACTTTTGACACACCATGCAGCCCATTGATAAAAGCAAGAAGCATCTTCTCAGTGTCTATTGCCTTCAGATACCATATTTTTTTTCATTAGACAAAGCAAATTTTCATGTGATGAGGCCATACTTCATCCATTTGGTGCACCGCAGGAAGCATTAGTTTGTAAGAATTGCACCTGAGTTTGGAAATCCTTTGCACTTTACAAAAATTTTGTAATTCAGAAATCAGAAATCCTCTGCAAGTGTTAAATGTGTGTTAAGAACTATTTGTCAAAAATTAAATGTGCATTATTAAAAACAAAATAAACTGTGTTTAAACTACTTCATTACCTGGAAGTAGTCCTCCTTGGTAGGGAGGGGAACCCATCACTCATATAATAGGTACTGGCAGCTATACCTCACTGCAGAGACTAGACAGGGAAGTAAGGTAGTCTTTGGACAGTATTTTGATACAGTACATATCCACTGTATCAAAATACTCTCCAAAGACTACCTTATCCAATAGTGAGAATACCCATAAATAAAAATATTGGATAAGGCTTAAAATCTTCTGAGTTTAGGGCTTTGCAGACAGTGAACCCAATACCATCACACTATCAGGCAGGAGATACAAAAACTTGAAAGCATAGGCTCAATCACAGCTTCTACCGCACTGTAATAAGACCACTGAATAGTTCTCTAGTATGATAAGGTAGACTCTTGGCTTCATAATCTGCCTTGTATGTTCTTCTCCAGCCATCTCCAACCGTATCCCACAACCAAGCGCATCTCCCCCCCCAACCCCCAACATTTCCTACTTTCCGCAGGGATCGCTCTCGATGTGACTTCCTTGTCCATTCATCCCTCTGCACTGATCACCTTCCTGCCACTTATCCTTGCAGGCGGAACAAGTGCTACACCTGCTCCTACACCACCACCCTCACTACCATTCAGGGCCCCAAACAATCCTTCCAGGAGAGGCGACACTTCACCCATGAGGCTGTTGGGGTTTAATACTATATCCAGTGCTCCGGGTGTGGCCTCTTGTATATCGGTGAGACCTGAAATAGATTGGAAGACGGCTTCGCCAAGCACCTATGTTCCATCCGCCAGTAAAAGTGGGAACTCCCAGTGGCACCCACGTTAATTCCACTTCACACTCCCATTCCGACATGTCCATCTATGTCCTCCTCTGCTGTCGCAATGAGGCCACACTCAGATTGGTGGAGCAACACCTTCTATTCCGTCTGGGTAGCCTCCAACCCGATGAAAGAGTTAGCACCTGAGAAGCCTTTGGCAGCTTTGGGCCAGTACCCACTGGAATTTAGAAGATTGTGGGGGGATCTCATTGAAACCTTCCAAATGTTAAGAGGACTAGAGAGGGTGGATGTGGACAAGATAGTTCCTGGTGGGGGGTATCCAGAACTAGAGGGCATAGCCTCAAAGTTGAGGGGTGACCTTTTAGAACAGAGGTAAGGAGGACTTTTTTTTACCAAAGAGAAGTGAATCTGTGGAATGCTCTGCCACAAACTGCAGCGGAGTCCAAGTCTGTGGGTATATTTAAAGCGGAAATTGATAGTTTCCTGACCGATCAGGGCATTAAAGGATATGGCGAAAAGGCAGGTGTTTGGGGTTGGGTGGGATCCCAGACCAGCCACGATGGAATGGCAGAGCAAACTCGATGGGCTGAAGATCTAATTCTGACCTGATGTCTTATGGCATGAACATCAATTTTTTTGAACTTCCAGCAATGGCCCCCTCAATCCTTCAACATTTCCCATTCCCTCTCTCACCTTATCTCCTTGCTCGCCCATTGCCTCCCTCTGGTGCTCCTCCCCCTTTTCTTTCTTCCATGGCCTTCTGTCCTTTCGTGGGATCAATATTCTCACAGGCAAGTTTGTTAGACCTGTTGGAGAGGTTTAAACTAACTTGGCAGGGGAGTGGGAACCAGACTGAAGGGACTCAGGATAGGATGAATAGTAAAAAAACAAAGATAGCATGCAGTCAGATTATCAGGAAGTGCGGGCAGGGGATGGGACTTAGTTGCAGCCAACAGGCTGAGTATCACATCATTAGGGATGCAGAATCAGAAAGGGTGGCAAATACGGTACTCAAGGTGTTGTATCTAAATGCATGCAGTATAAGAAAGAAAGGTAGATGATCTTGTTGCAATATTACAGATTGCCAGGTTTGATGTTGTGGCCATCACTGAATGGTTGTGTAGTTGGGGGCTGAATATCCAAGGTTACACATTATATCAGAGGGAGAGGAAGGTAGGCAGAGGGGATGGTGTGGTTCTACTGGTAAAGAAAGGCATCAAATCAATAGAAAGATGTGACATAGGATCGGAAGATGTTGAATCCTTGTGGGTTGAGTTAAGAAACTGCAAGGGTAAAAGGACATTGATGGCAGTTATATACAGTCCTCCCAACAGTGGCAGGGGTGTGGACCACAAGTTACAACAAGAAATAAAAAAGGCGAGTCAAAAGGGCAAATTTATGATAGTCATGGCAGATTTTAACATGCAGGTCGATTGGGAAAATCAATCCACCTGCATGTAATGGATGTCAAGAGAGTGAGTTTGTTGAATGCCTAAGAGATAGCTTTTTGAACAGTTTGTCGTTCAGCCTACTAGGGGATCAGTTATACTGGATTGGGAGTAATGTAATGAACTGGAGGTGATTATGGAGCTTAAGGTAAAAGAACCCTCAAGAACCAGTGATCACAATATGATTGTGTTCAACCTGAAATTTGATAGGGAGAAAGTAAAGTCTGATGTAGCAGTATTTCAGTGGAGTAAGGGAAATTACAGTGGTATGAGAGAGGAGTTGGCCAAAGTAAATTGGAAGGAGCTGCTGGCAGGGATGTTAGCAGACTAGCAATGGTGTGCACTTCTGGGAATAATGAGGGAAGTGTCCTGACATGTGTATTCCAAAAATGAAGAAATACTCAAATGGTAAAATAGTACAACCGTGGTTGACCAGGGAAGTCAAAGCTATTGTAAAAGTAAAAGAAAGGGCATACAACAAAGCAAAAATTAGTAGGAAGATAGAGGATTGGGAAGTTTTTAAAAACCTACAGAGAGCAACTAAAAAAGTCATTAGCAGGGAAAAAATGAAATATGAAAGCAAGCTAGCAAGTAATATCAAAGTGGATAGTAAAAGCTTCTTCAAGTATGTTAAAAATAAAAGAGAAATGAGAGTGGATATAGAACTGCTAGAAAATGAGGCCAGAGAAATAATAACAGGGGAACAAGGAGATGGCTAATGAACTAAATGAGTATTTTGCATCAGTCTTCACTGATGTTGTACTGTGTGAAGGAAGAGAAGTGGGTGTGGTTACTGTTACAAGAGAGAACGTGCTCAAAAAATTGAAAGACCTAAAGGTACATAAGTCACCCAGACCAGAGGAACTGCACCCTAGGGATATGAAAGAGGTAGCGTTAGTGATTGTAGTGGCATTTGAAATGATTTTTCAAAAATCATTGGACTCTGGCATGGTGCCAGAGGACTGGAAAATTGCAAACGTCACTCCACTCTTTAAGAAAAGAGGAAGGCAGCAGAAAGGAAATTACAGACCAGTTAGCCTAACCTCAGTGGTTGGGAAGATGTTAGAGTCAATTGTTAAAGTTACTAACATGGTTAGAGCATTGGCTAATTGGTAGGAAGCAATGAGTGGGAATAAAAGGATCCTTTTCTCATCGGCTGCCAGTAACTTGTGGTGTTCCGCAGGGGTTGGTGTTGGGACCACTTCTTTTTATGCTGTATATAAATGATTTAGATGATGGAACAGATGGCTTTGCTGCTAAGTTTGCAGATGATAGGAATATTGCTGGAGGGGCAGGTAGTGTTGAGGAAACAGGTAGGATGCAGAAGGACTTAGACAGATTAGGAGAATGGGCAAGAAAGTGGCAAATGAAATACAATGTTAGAAAATGCATGGTCATGCAGTTTGGTAGTAGAAATAAATGAGCAGACTATTTTCTAAATGGGGAGAAAATCCAAGAATCTGAGGTGCAGAGGGACTTGGGAGTCCTTGTGCAGAACACCTTAAAGGTTAATTTGCAGGTTGAGTCGGTGGTGAGGAAGGAAGTGCCATGTTAGCATTCATTTCAAGAGGTCTAGAATTCAAGAGCAAGGACGTGATGCTGAATCTTTATAAGGCACTGGTGAAGCCTCACCTTGAGTATTATGAACAGTTTTGGGCCCCCCATTTAGAAAGACTCGGCTGGTGGCGTAGTGGCATCAGTGCTGGACTTCGGAATGAAAGGTCCCGAGTTCGAATCCAGCCGGCTCCCCTGCACGCTTTCCATCTGTGCTGGGTTACGAGCTGGTGATTGCTTTGGAAACCCACCTGGCAGAAGGCAACAGCAAGCCACTGCTGTAACTTGCCTCGTACGCGGTTCCCCACTACGTCAGAGAGGCGTGGAGGGAAATCGCCTGCTAACCAGTGAAACTCCAGATGCAACATACCTTTCCTTTCCTTTTCCATCTTAGAAAAGATGTGCTGGCATTGGAAAGGCTCCAGAGGAGGTTCAAAAGGATGATTCCAAGAATGAAAGGGTTATCATATGAGGAACATTTGATGTCTCTGTGTCTGTACTCACTGGAATTCAGAAGGATGAGGGGGAATCTCATTGAAACCTTTCGAATGTTGAAAGGCCTAGACAGAGTGGATGTGGAAAGGATGTTTCCCATGTTGGGAGAGGGCACAGCCTCAGGATAGAGGGGCGTCCTTTCAAAACAGAGATGCAGATAAATTTCTTTAGCCAAAGGGTGGTGAATTTGTGGAATTTGTTGCCACATGCAGCTGTGGAGGCCAGGTCGTTGGGGGCATTTAAGGGCAGAGATTGATAGGTTCTTGACTGGACATGGCATCAAAGGTTACAGGGAGAAGGCTGGGAACAGGGGTTGAGGAGGAGATTAAAAATAAAAGCATCAGTCATGATTGAATGGCAGAGCAGACTCAATGGGCCAGATGGCCTAGTTCTTCTCTTATGTCTTATGGTCTTTCCTGTTATATTCTCCCTTCTCCAGCCCTGGATCTCTCTCACCAGTCAACTTCCCAACTCTTTACTTTACCACTCCCCCCCCCACAGTTTCACCTATCACCTTGTGTTTCTCCCTCCCTTCCCCCACCTTCTAACTCTGTCTCCTCATCTTTTCTCTCCAGTCCTGTTGAAGAGTCTTGGCCCGAAACGTCGATTGTTCTCTTTTCCATAGATACTGCATGGCCTGCTGAGTTCCTCCAACATTTTCTGTGCGTTGCTTGCATGTTCTTGCTCCTTATTGTCTACCTGCTCTGCACTCTCTCTGTAGCTGTTGCATTTCATTCTGAATTCTGTTAATGCTTTATCTTGTACTATCTCAATGTACTGTGTCATGAGCTGATCTGTAGAAACAGTATGCAAGACAAGCTTTTCATTCTACCTCTGTACATGTGACATTAGTGAAACAATTCTCATTCCAATAAAGAGGGCAATTGACCCTAAGTTTGATTAAGCAACACTTAATGAATGATTGTAACGAAAATCTGTTTTACTGCTGTTCTTGTACTTTTAAACAATGTTATTTTATTTTTAATATTAACAATGGTGGCTTTCCTTTTTTAGTAATAGTTAATGAAGTATCTGTCAGTTCTGATGCTGCATGTTAAAAATTGAAATGCTGTGCTGTCACATTAAACAATCGGCCCATGGCAGGCCAGTAAGCGTTTTATGTGAGAGCCTGCCATTAGGAAATTTAAGTCGCCTATGAGGCTGAAGGCATTGGCACTACCGCATGTGTTGCACAGGACAAAACACCTTTACACTGCAAGCTCCATCAGTGCAAAATGTGAAATACTGTAGGAATCAGTTGTCAAGTCCTGAGGAGTTGGAAGGGACTGAGGGAAAAGATTGGGGGTTTTAGCGAGTCAGGTAGAAGACTGGGGAGTCAGAATCGGTAAAGGATTTGAAGTGGAGAACGCCAGAGGAGTTGACTGAGGGCTAGTTGGTGGAGGTGTTATAATCAAGAGAGTTCTCTTCCTGGGATTAGTGAAGGTGTGGAGAGATCCAGTTGTCAAACTGTTGACGATAGGATACAGCAACAGATGAGATGCAAACTAGATGGAGCGGTGTGGGAAGAGGAAGAAGTAGTTGGAGATGCCAAGGGAGAATTAAGTAAACACCTCACTTGAAATGGATTTAGCTGAGGTGGGTTTCCAGTGCCTAACTTTAAACATGCAGTGCCCTGTAAGCAAAGATAAAGAGGGTGGTGGGGGCCACACATGAATGGATGGAAAATTCCACATGTGGTACTTCACACTATTGCCATTGCCTCTGTCCAGGCACCTGAGTCTACTAGCATGTGAAATGCATAGAAGATACAGAAATAAATAGACGTTTCTTTTGTTATTAAGGGAACCATTAAAAACATGGTTAGTGCAGGAAAATGATGCCGAAGTGAGGAATTAGCCATGCTTCTGTCATTCTAAAAATATACTGCTCAGTTCAATTTTGTTGAATTCTGGTTTGCTCAAAGCCTTCAGATATTCACCACTCATGTTCTATTTTAAGATTTAAAATTATAGTGTTTCCAGCTGTTACTCTTTAAATATGAAGGGTACACCTCAGGCAGCTCATGCTTATCACCTCTCTCTTGTGCCACTCCTCTTTCCCTTTCTCCAATGGTCTACACTTCTCTCCTATCAGATTCCTCTTCAGCCCTTTATCTTTTCCACCTTTCACCTTCCATCTTCTCATTCATTCCCCCCTCATCCAGCCACCTACCTTCGCCTCACCTAGTTTCACCAGTTTGTACTCCTTCCCATTCTCCCACCTTCTTATTCTGGCTTCTTCCCCCTTCCTTTCCAGTCCTGATGAAGGGCCATGGCCTGAAACGTTGAGCATTTATTCCCCTCCATAGACGCTGCCTGACCTGCTGAGTTCCTCCAGCATTTTGTATGTGTTACTATGAACCTCTGGCAGCTGATTTCTTGTTGGAGAATGTCTCAGCTGAAGCTGGATCAAATAGTGAGAACACTGACCGTAGGGTACCCTCTACGGCAGAGGTTCAAAAATTGTGCAGTAACAGGGACAAGGGTAGATTGGAGAGGAAAATGATTAGAAACATATTGCCATATTGGAAATCTTAGTTCAAGCATAAGAATAAAAGACAAGTAAATGAATTTCCTTACAAACAGAGCAAACAAACAATAACAAGAGTTTGCAAAGAACAGGAATTCTGCAGATGCTAGAAATTCAAGCAACACACATCAAAGTTGCTGGTGAATGCAGCAGGCCAGGCAGCATCTCTAGGAAGAGGTGCAGTCGACGTTTCAGGCCGAGACCCTTCGTCAGGACTAACTGAAGGAAGAGGGAGTAAGGGATTTGAAAGTTGGAGGGGGAGGGGGAGATCCAAAATGATAGGAGAAGACAGGAGGGGGAGGGATGGAGCCAAGAGCTGGACAGGTGATAGGCAAAAGGGATAGGAGGGGATCATGGGACAGGAGGTCCGGGAAGAAAGACAAGGGGAGGGGGGGACCCAGAGGATGGGCAAGGGGTATATTCAGAGGGACAGAGGGAGAAAAAGGAGAGTGAGAGAAAGAATGCGTGTATAAAAATAAGTAACAGATGGGGTACGGGGGGGGAGGTGGGGCATTAGCGGAAGTTAGAGAAGTCGATGTTCACGCCATCAGGTTGGAGGCTACCCAGACGGAATATAAGGTGTTGCTCCTCCAACCTGAGTGTGGCTTCATCTTTACAGTCGAGGAGGCCGTGGATAGACATGTCAGAATGGGAATAGGATGTGGAATTAAAATGTGTGGCCACTGGGAGATCCTGCTTTCTCTGGCAGACAGAGCGTAGCTGTTCAGCAAAGTGGTCTCCCAGTCTGCGTCGGGTTTCGCCAATATATAGAAGGCCACATCGGGAGCACCGGACGCAGTATATCACCCCAGCCGACTCACAGGTGAAGTGTTGCCTCACCTGGAAGGACTGTTTGGGGCCCTGAATGGTGGTAAGGGAGGAAGTGTAAGGGCATGTGTAGCACTTGTTCCGCTTACATGGATAAGTGCCAGGAGGGAGATCAGTGGGGAGGGATGGGGGGGACGAATGGACAAGGGAGTTGCGTAGGGAGCGATCCCTGCGGAATGCAGAGAGAGGGGGGGAGGGAAAGATGTGCTTAGTGGTGGGATCCCGTTGGAGGTGGCGGAAGTTACGGAGAATAATATGTTGGACCCGGAGGCTGGTGGGGTGGTAGGTGAGGACCAGGGGAACCCTATTCCTAGTGGGGTGGCGGGAGGATGGAGTGAGAGCAGACGTATGTGAAATGGGGGAGATGCGTTTAAGAGCAGAGTTGATAGTGGAGGAAGGGAAGCCCCTTTCTTTAAAAAATGAAGACATCTCCCTCGTCCTAGAATGAAAAGCCTCATCCTGAGAGCAGATGCAGCGGAGACGGAGGAATTGCGAGAAGGGGATGGCGTTTTTGCAAGAAACAGGGTGAGAAGAGGAACAGTCCAGATTTTGCAGTCAGTTGTAGACTTTAATAGCCACCTGAGAGCTTCGCGTTTAATACTTGTCTCTCATGATTTTAAGATGTGGTAACTGACAGGGCTGATGCTTTGCTGTGAGTGTATGCTAAAAATCTGGGCAATTGATTGCCCAACTGTTAATATTCAATTCCATTTTAAATATTCCTGAGATAAAACAATACTGGGCATAGGGAAGCACATTTCACACTTTGTTTTCTGCCATTGTTCAGGCTGATTTAATAAACTTAAATGAACCTTCCCTTGAAATACATTCTAATCAGCAGTCTGAAATACATGTATGTGGTTGTGGCCTTGTGTTGCTCTCCTACTCAAAAAATTAACAATAAAATGAATTTCTTTTTTTTATATGGAAAGTCATCAAGCTGAGACATTCATTCAACTTCATTCTCCACAAATGCATTCTCTGCTCAAACTCAATATTGCTGTTAATATAGTCTTTCAATCCCAATATCAAAATGGTATTCTGGGGGGAAAACTATAGTACCATTGTGGGAGGTATAAAATGTACGAACTGTACTGATCTCATGTATTTATAAAATTTCAAACATGGTCATAGAATTACACATTACATTAAAGAAATTATAATTCGTATGAACAAAATGATAGTTTGAAGGAGATCATTGTGCCCCAATTCTTGTGTCAAATATTTTTAGTGATTAACACTATGAAAATCACAAGACCAAATAATTCAATGTTGCTGGTTACAACTTTCTTTCACTCATTTGATGAACCAAAGGCAAGACTAATAGCAGATGTCTCTTAGATGCCCAATCAATCTGTCATTTTTAGTCCTACTAATTGTCCTTTTTGAGCTGTATCAATCTGTCTTTTTTCATGGCAAAATACCATTTTGTTTTCTAGAAGTGGTCAAACAAAATATTGACATTTTTTCATGTGCGGAAGCACAATAAAAGTGGACTAAAAATTCCAGTGTGCCCTTTTGTCAGGTCTGTGGTTGGTCGAGGTGGGGCAGTTAGGCTCAGGTCGCCTGATGCAGGGTTTTGACCCAAAACATTGACAGTTCTTTTCCTCCTGCACATGCTGGTCAGCCTGCTGTGATCCTGCAGCAAATTGCTTGTTAGTGCCTAGTCACTCACAGGTGAGTAAGACCCAGTCTATTGCTGACTTACTGCAAGCCTGGGCTGTACTGATTGAGAGATAGGACCAGCATAGCTGTCACTCTGCTCGGTTGTTGGAATCCACATGGAATTTAACAGTGTTTGTGGTATGATTCCCTGGCCGCTGCTATGCTAGATGTTGCCCCTGGGTTACAAAAGCCCAGTTCATGGACACCCCTACATACGAACGTGCTCCCATAATATTAAATACAGAAATACAATATACATAGGTAACTATATTTCTGTGAACCAGCAGAACTAGTTTGCTCTATCGTTCTCTCCCCACTTTTAGTAATTGGTCTTTTATATAATCAGTCTTATGTGCTTTTGAGGCCATTCCTTATAATAACATGGAAGCTGGTTGCTGTGTTGAGTGTTTTTTGTGAATTTCTGACTTATGGACAAAATTGTCTTTAAAATTGAACTGGAACCCGGTGTAGGCCTATAGTCCAGCCAGAGATGGGGTAAAGTAGAACACCATACTGAGGAAATGAAAATTCCTGGCCATCTATAGAGGATGGAGAAAGTTAGTTGTCCATTTTTACTTCATTTATTTTATTTTTCTTTAATTTAATGTTTATTAATTTCTTAGTTTTTAATGAGTCCTAATTAATTTTTCAATTTCTTAAGAAGATAATTTGTTTAAGAAATAATTAAAGCAATCTTAATAGCTTTTAAGGAATTGATTGGAAAACACTGATATCTTGGCTGAATACAAGTCTGCCTCCTGTCAATGACTGTCAGGGCACCCTGAGTGAATAAATCCAACATGTGGATTTATTTATTGCTTAGGTCACACAACGTCTCTTGGGTTCAGGCATTCTGTACCTAATACAAGCATGGAGAAGAAAAAAGCAGAGCGACCAGGTACTATATTTAGATGCAAAGCCAAAAGTTTGAGAAACTCCTAGTTCAAAGTTCGTAGTTAATACAAATGGTCTTAGCTATACCAATCTACATAAAACTAAAGGCAAAAAGGTGCTAATTTTGTTGTAGCTCTACAAGGCTGCAAGTTCACTTATTTCCCATCCTGCCTCTAGCTTCTCCAACAGCATCATGGCGACAGTCCTAACTATGAAGAATGTTGTCCTCAGTCATTTTTAGATTCATTTGTCCATGAGTGCATTAATAAAGGCATTGACCACACCCTCCTTGAGTAGATGAATTCATTCGAAGAAGAGTAACACACGCCAAATGCTGGAGGATCTCAGCAGGTCAGGCAGCAACTATGGAAAGGAATAAAGAATCAACATTTCGGACTAAGATCCTTCATCAGAATGTGATGAAAGATCTCAGCCGGTAACGTTGACTCTATTCCTTGCCATAGATGCTACATGACCTGCTGAGTTCCTCCAGCATTTTGCATGTGTTACTCAGGATCTCCAGCATAGGCAAAATCCCTTGTGTTCATAATAAGAACGCTACTTCAGATGGCTCCCACTACCATGCTGAATTAGGTAGGTTAAGACCAGATGCAGCAGAGTTCCTGTGGGCTATTAAATACAACAGAAATATAGTCCATCGTAATCCTTAATCTCAGGCCAGTATGCAACATACTGTACTATCAGGCGAGGGTGTGAACCCAAGGGCAGAAGACTCAGCCAGCAGCAGCAGCAGCAGCATATCAAAAGTCAAGCTGCCAATAAATCTAAGCTTTGCCAGCAATGTCCACATGGCACAAATGAATTAAATTGTACACAGCCTTCCTTCAGCAAAATGTCAAGCTGCTAAGCATGAGACATACAATACTTAAAGATATCCAGTGGAAAAACTTAGCTCACTGGAAACACTTTGTGCTTGCCACTAAGATTAGAGCCTCTGACAATGTTGGAAAGAGGAAGGAAGCACTTTCATTTTTACATTAACACAACACTGACAGGCCATGTACTTGGGAAACAGTACAGAAAATAAGGAAGACATTACGCCAGAGATCAGTGTGAAACTTAGAAGTCTCATATTTTGCATTAAGAAAGTAACTGTAACTGGACCTTTATTTAAACATGCACATTTGCTGTTTTTTATTGGCTCTTTTCTAAACCTTTCACAAAACCTGTTGATCCAATTGAGCAAAACACTACATCCTTAGATATCATTATCAATGGTTTTAATTTGTTTTTTTTGTGGTTTTGGACACTCTGTGAAATAATGAAGTCTTTGTCAAATAGTTCAGCAGGTTGCAGACTTTTGGAATAGTTCAATAAATTAGATTTGCCATTTCCATTTTTGAAAGTGATCGACAATACAGAAACCAGCGAGAGCTCAAAAACGTAATAGAAATGTGAGCCCAGTTTTGTTTGTGCTTCTGTTTCCATAAGTTAACTGGGAACTCGACCATTGGGCATTGGGGGTAGGATTGAAGGCTGTGCTGATGGCAGTGGAAGAGGTTAACTAAGAGCTAGCAATGAACAAAGTAAAGGATCTAGAATATAAAGAGGCTGAAGGTCTGCTGATATCTATGCAGATTTGGGGAGATTCCTTTGAAAGTATTGTGTTCAGTTTGGCCTTCCAGAGCAGGACAGAGTGAAGAGATGCATTACAAATTCACCAAGGGCCAGGAGCATTATTCTTATGTGTATTCATGGTTAAGGGATGATCTTGTTGAGGTTCCAAGATGACTGAAGGATTTGATGGGGAAGCAGAAAATTTCATCATGGGATTCCCCAAACCGGAGGAACATCCATAAAATTGTTACTAAGCTGTTCAGTTCATCCAGAATCCAGAAAACCTACAGCACAATACAGGCCCTCCGGCCCATAAAGCTGTGCCGAACACGTCCTTCCCTTAGAAATTACCTAGGATTACCCATTGCCCTCTATTTTTCTGAGGGGCATGTATCTGTCCAGGAGTCTCTTAAAAGACGCTATGGTATCTGCCTCCACCACTGTTGCCGGCAGCCCATTCCACGCACTCACCATAAGACATAGGAGTAGAATTAGGCAATTCAGCCCATCGAGTCTGTTCTGCCATTCTATCATGGCTGAACTTGGATCCACTCAACCCCATACACCTGCCTTCTCGTCATATCCTTTGATGCCCTGACTGATCAGGAAATGATCAACTTCCACCTTAAATACCCACGGACTTGGCCTCCACCGCAGTCTGTGGCAGAACATGCCACAGAGTCACTACTCTCTGGCTAAAAAGAATTCCTCCTTCCCTCTATTCTAAAAGGTTGCCCCTCAATTTTGAGGCTGTGCACTCTAGTTCTGGGTACCCCCACCATAGGAAACACCCTCTCCACATCCACCCTATCTACCCATTTCAACATTCGGTAGGTTTCAATGAAACCTCCCCGCAATTTTCTAAATTCCAGTGAGTCCAGGCCCAAAGCTGCCAAATGCTCCTCATATGTTAACCCCTTCATTCCTGGAATGATCCTCGTGAACCTTCTCTGGACTCTCCAATGACAAGACATCCTTTCTGAGATATGGAGCCCAAAACCGTTGACAATATTCCAAGTGCGGCCTGACTAGTGTCTTACAAAAGCTCAGTGTTATCTCCTTGCTTTTATATTCTATCCCCCTTGAAATAAATGCCAACACTGCAATTACCTTCTTTACCACAGACTCAACCTGTATTAGCATTCTGGGAGTGGTTGAGATAAGATGTGGAAAGCTGGAATTCTCTCTCTAAAAGATGATGGATGCTGAGGAAAGGAGAGCAATTGTTAATGTTGCTCGCTCTATCTTTCTCTCCCTCTCTTGCTCGATCTCCATTGGTTAATTGGGGCAGCTGCTTATCTGGGCCAACTCTGAAAGAATAAAAACTAATTGAGAAAATTGATGGTATGCTCTTTGTTTATTTGGGACACTATGCTGCTTAATTGGGGCAGGAAACTGTTACCAAACCATTTCCAACTAGCATTAGTCATACATATACATGGCCATTAGACACTACATTCCGTTAGAGTAAATAGTTTTTAAATAGTGTCAGTTGTGTGTGATCAAAAAGCAGTGATTTCTGTCACTGATAATTGGTGAGAAATAAGCAGTAAGACAGTTCAAAACTGTTTTGCTCACTGCACTTTCAAGCATTCAGGCTTGGAGATGCCAGAAACAGCCAGGAGTAAAAATAAAACAACTTCACTACTTCAACAAGTTAGGAACTACATAAAATTTGAAGGTATCCACTGTCATCTTTAATGTTACATTAAAAATACAGATTTGGAGGATGAATTTCTTGAAAAGTTTGTATGAAAGCAGTCCATTACCTACACTAGATGTCTGCGCTGATCTTTTTCATTTCCAGTCAATCAAAAGAATGTGTACACTTGATGAATTCCTCTGTCAAAAACTATTAGGAACTAATATGCAATTTTATAGTACTGTAGTAGTATTGAAAGTGTTCTAACTTGGTCTGTATTTCATTTAAATACATAATTTGTTGCTCAGTTAAATGGTCATTTATCTTTTTTATGCCTTTTTTAATTATTTCCAAGAAACTCAGGCTAATTGAGCCAAAATGTATTGGTCCCAATGTGTCCCAATTAACTGGAATCCACTATTTATTTATTTATAAAATATTACATACAGGTTTTTTTATTTGGTAAGGGTGTTTGGGGATATAGTGTAAGGTTGGATAAATAAAGTAATGGAGTTGATACACAAGTTGGCGAAGGTCTGACCTAATTCCAGCATATGCTCAAATATTCTAAATAGCTGAATGTTCTTCTTTTCTCATATCTCAGTTTAAGAATGAGAAATAATTAATATAAAGTACTTGATGCATATTTTACATAGAAACTTAGAAAACATACAGCACGATACAGGCCCTTTGACCAACAAAGTTGTGCCGAACATGTCCCTAACTTAGAAATTACTAGGGTTACCCATAGCCCTCTATTTTTCTAAGCTCCATGTACCTATCCAAAAGTCTCTTAAAAGACCCTATCGTATCCACCTCCACCAACGTTGCCGGCAGCCCATTCCATGCACTCACCACTCTCTGTGTAAAAAATTTACCCCTGACAGCTCCCCTGTACCTACTCCCCAGCACCTTAAACCTGTGCCCTCTTGTGACAGCCATTTCAGCCCTGGGATAAAGCCTTTGACTATCCACATGATTAATGCCTCTCATCATCTTATACACCTCTATCAGGTCACCTCTCATCCTCACATTTTATTTCCAGTGTTCAAATAAAGTGATAAAAGAATGTAGATCTCTGCATCGCTCAACTTTTGTGAGCTATACTGAGCTCAGTAGGTAACATGTGACATCCAAGTACATACTCATCTGTCTGGAAATTTCAAAGGTTCATTTATTATCAAAGTATACAACTCTGAAATTCTTATTCTCCAGATAGCCATGAAACCAAGAAATAAAAGAATGGCAGCACACTCATCAACCCCCAAATCCCTCCTCTACACACAAAAAAATGAGCAAAATTGGAACATCGGCCCCCAAGTTTGGCATGATATTTGAAGCTATTAAAATTAAATTATGCTTTCCAAGAAAGCAGATTTATAAGCAATCCTTGGTTGGATAATCTTACAGAGCAACTAGCATACACTGGAAGTACCATTTCCCCTTCTCCTTTAACTAATCCATAATGTTTCCAAAAAAAACTTTATTAGTTAATCCAACTTTATCATAGCATTATTTCAGTGAAACCTTCAACCACATTTGAGCAAAATAATGATAAAAAACTGAAAAAAGTTCAAAAGCACTGAAATAATTTGTTTTCATTAAATGCTTTATGTAAATGAATGGTTTATTTGGTTTATTTTCAGACTGTTAGGCTGTGATATGTCGGGTGCTGCAGTGATTTGTACAGGGACCTGGCTGCTCAATCGGTAGCAATGATTTGAATAGGGGAATCATGTGCAATATATCCAAGAAGGAGGATCATACCATATGGATGTGAAAAAGAATGCAGATTATTTGTGGGGTGAGGGGTTGCGATATATACAGATAAGTAAATGGGTGAACTCATGGCTGGTGGAATATTGGTGTGGTCATTGACTTTGCTTCAAAAAAATATGAAGACAGCTGCTTTACAAATGATGAAAGATTGAAATTGCCGATGCTTTGGAGGGACTTGACGGACACAAACGTTTAAAGTTAACAATTAGATACAGAAAGTAAATAGAATGTTGACCTGTATTGCAGAAGCACAGGGCACCCCAGTGGCACAGGTAACAGATATTGTACCTCAGAGTACCAGAAACCCAGACTTAATTCTGACTTCTGGTACTACCTCTGCAGAGTTTGTACTTTCACTTTATGACTTCTGTAGGGATTTTTTTGTAACCCTACAAGAAATAGTGGATATGGCCCAGTCCATCACGGGCAAAGCCCTCCCCACCATTGAGCACATCGACATGAAGCACTGTAGCAGGAAAGGAACATCCATCATCAGGGACCCTCACAACCCAGCTCGTGCTCTCTATTCGCTGCTGCCATTAGAAACATAGAAACATAGAAACAAAATGGTTGCAGGGTGGGAATCAAATTAAAGAGGCAATGCGAGAGGAGGTTAGTTCACAACAGGGGGATGGGAACCAGTGCAGAGAGACAGAGGGATGTAAAATGAGGGTAGAAGCAAAAAGTAGTAAGGTGAAAAGAAAAAGTGGCAGGCCGACAAATCCAGGGCAAGCATCAAAAAGGGCTGCTTTTCAACATAATTGTATAAGGGCTAAGAGAGTTGTAAAAGCGCGCCTGAAGGCTTTGTGTGTCAATGCAAGGAGCATTCGTAACAAGGTGGATGAATTAAAAGTGCGGATTGTTATTAATGAATATGATATAGTTGGGATCACAGAGACATGGCTCCAGGGTGACCAAGGATGGGAGCTCAACATTCAGGGATATTCAATATTCAGGAGGGATAGATATGAAAGAAAAGGAGGTGGGGTGGCTTTGCTGGTTAGAGAGGAGATTAACGCAATAGAAAGGAAGGACATAAGCCGGGAAGATGTGGAATCGATATGGATAGAGCTGCATAACACTAAGGGGCAGAAAACGCTGGTGGGAGTTGTGTACAGGCCACCTAACAGTAGTAGTGAGGTTGGGGATGGTATTAAACAGGAAATTAGAAATGTGTGCAATAAAGGAACAGCAGTTATAATGGGTGACTTCAATCTACATGTAGATTGGGTGAACCAAATTGGTAAGGGTGCTGAGGAAGAGGATTTCTTGGAATGTATGCGGGATGGTTTTTTGAACCAACATGTCGAGGAACCAACTAGAGAGCAGGTTATTCTGGACTGGGTATTGAGCAATGAGGAAGGGTTAACTAGCAATCTTGTCGTGAGAGGCCCCTTGGGTAAGAGTGACCATAATATGGTGGAATTCTTCATTAAGATGGAGAGTGACATAGTTAATTCAGAAACAAAGGTTCTGAACTTAAAGAAGGGTAACTTTGAAGGTATGAGATGTGAATTAGCTAAGATAGACTGGCAAATGACACTTAAAGGGTTGACGGTGGATATGCAATGGCAAGCATTTAAAGATCGCATGGATGAACTACAACAATTGTTCATCCCAGTTTGGCAAAAGAATAAATCAAGGAAGGTAGTGCACCCGTGGCTGACAAGGGAAATTAGGGATAGTATCAATTCCAAAGAAGAAGCATACAAATTAGCCAGAAAAAGTGGCTCACCTGAGGACTGGGAGAAATTCAGAGTTCAGCAGAGGAGGACAAAGGGCTTAATTAGGAAGGGGAAAAAAGATTATGAGAGACAACTGGCAGGGAACATAAAAACTGACTGTAAAAGCTTTTATAGATATGTGAAAAGAAAAAGATTGGTTAAGACAAATGTAGGTCCCCTACAGACAGAAACAGGTGAATTGATTATGGGGAGCAAGGACATAGCAGACCAATTGAATAATTACTTTGGTTCTGTCTTCACTAAGGAGGACATAAATAATCTTCCGGAAATAGTAGGGGACAGAGGGTCCAGTGAGATGGAGGAACTGAGGGAAATACATGTTAGTAGGGAAGTGGTGTTAGGTAAATTGAAGAGATTAAAGGCGGATAAATCCCCAGGGCCAGATGGTCTGCATCCCAGAGTGCTTAAGGAAGTAGCCCAAGAAATAGTGGATGCATTAGTGATAATTTTTCAAAACTCTTTAGATTCTGGACTAGTTCCTGAGGATTGGAGGGTGGCTAATGTAACCCCACTTTTTAAAAAAGGAGGGAGAGAGAAACCAGGGAATTATAGACCGGTTAGCCTAATGTCGGTGGTGGGGAAACTGCTAGAGTCAGTTATCAAAGATGTGATAACAGCACATTTGGAAAGCGGTGAAATCATCGGACAAAGTCAGCATGGATTTGTGAAAGGAAAATCATGTCTGACGAATCTCATAGAATTTTTTGAGGATGTAACTAGTAGAGTGGATAGGGGAGAACCAGTGGATGTGGTATATTTGGATTTTCAAAAGGCTTTTGACAAGGTCTCACACGGGAGATTAGTGTGCAAACTTAAAGCACACGGTATTGGGGGTAAGGTATTGATGTGGATAGAGAATTGGTTGGCAGACAGGAAGCAAAGAGTGGGAATAAACGGGACCTTTTCAGAATGGCAGGGGCAGTGACTAGTGGGGTACCGCAAGGCTCAGTGCTGGGACCCCAGTTGTTTACAATATATATTAATGACTTGGATGAGGGAATTAAGTGCAGCATCTCAAAGTTTGCGGATGACACAAAGCTGGGCGGCAGTGTTAGCTGTGAGGAGGATGCTAAGAGGATGCAGGGTGACTTGGATAGGTTAGGTGAGTGGGCAAATTCATGGCAGATGCAATTTAATGTGGATAAATGTGAAGTTATCCACTTTGGTGGCAAAAACAGGAAAACAGATTATTATCTGAATGGTGGCCGATTAGGAAAAGGGGAGGTGCAAACGAGACCTGGGTGTCATTATACACCAGTCATTGAAAGTGGGCATGCAGGTACAGCAGGCAGTGAAAAAGGGGAATGGTATGCTGGCATTTATAGCGAGAGGATTCGAGTACAGGAGCTGGGAGGTACTACTGCAGTTGTACAAGGCCTTGGTGAGACCACACCTGGAGTATTGTGTGCAGTTTTGGTCCCCTAATCTGAGGAAAGACATCCTTGCCATAGAGGGAGTACAAAGAAGGTTCACCAGATTGATTCCTGGGATGGCAGGACTTTCATATGATGAAAGACTGGATGAACTAGGCTTATACTCGTTGGAATTTAGAAGATTGAGGGGGGATCTGATTAAAACGTATAAAATCCGAAAGGGATTGGACAGGCTAGATGCAGGAAGATTGTTCCCGATTTGGGGAAGTCCAGAATGAGGGGTCACAGTTTGAGGATAAAGGGGAAGCCTTTTAGGACCGAGATGAGGAAAAACTTCTTCACACAGAGAATGGTGAATCTGTGGAATTCTCTGCCACAGGAAACAGTTGAGGTCAGTTCATTGGCTATATTTAAGAGGGAGTTAGATATGGCCCTTGTGGCTAAAGGGATCAGGGGGTATGGAGGGAAGGCTGGTGCAGGGTTCTGAGTTGAATGATCAGCCATGATCATACTGAATGGTGGTGCAGGCTCGAAGAGCTGAATGGCCTACTCCTGCACCTATTTTCTATGTTTCTATGTTTCATCTCATGTTATCGATATTTATTGCTCACTTATTTATTATTATTATTATTTTTGTATTTGCACATTTTGTTGTCTTTTGCACATCGATTGTTTGTCCACACTGTTGGGTGTAGTCTTTCATTGATTCTGTTATGGTTCTTTGATTTATTGAGTAAGCCCACTAAAAATATGAATCTCAGGGTTGTATATGGTGACATATCTGTACCTGGATAATAAATCTACTTTTAACTTTGACTCTGTGGTGACATCCTGCATCTCAAAGACATGCAGATTGTTAGGTTAAAAGTCCACCATATAGTCAATGTTTCTTCTAATTTGTAATGACCAATGTACACAAAAATCATGTGCTGGCAATTTTTTTTCCAGTGACAACAACATGTGTGCACTGAATTTTTAAGTGGAATTAAACCTGAAGCTATTCTAAGGATAATAAACTATCAAGTCCAGTTTGTTGTTCATTGTTTAAAAGAAATAAAATATAACTTCACTTTTTTCTACTTGTAAATACTCCAGCAACTTTTGCATCGCAACAATACATACAGGTAACACCACTTTCTGTATTGTACATAAATATTTCTTTTAGGTTTATGGTCTCGACCTCATGAGCTTTTGGTGTAGCAGTCTCTATTGTTTCATTACACCATTCCACGTTAAATGAACTAGCAGTTCTTTGTCACTTCACACCCTTTGCTTCATTGGAATTTGACATAGTGAATCAATAATTTCTTCAATGTACAAATAAGCCATTTCTAAAACTTGCAAACAAATCATCACAAGCTCCAGACTGTCAACACTGTCTGCATCAGAAACCGGGAAAGGAAATGTGATTGTGTACACTCGTGAAATATACTTAACATGCCAATGGGGTAGAGGGTGACAACCTTTTGTGCGCAGTTTTAGTTCCTTTGTGCACTAGTAGCAAAAGATGTGTGTGTGCGCACACATGCACACACCTTAGAACATTGTGTAAAGTGTTATCTTTGTTTATGTGAGTGGTAGGATCTGATGGGGATATGGGCAAAAAGCCTGTTTCCAAGTAGTGCCTCTCTGTAACAATTGAGCACAAACATTAAGGCTTCTTAACAGAAAGTCCAAGAGTTCTGGGGAGACCATCCCAAGAACACTACTTATAGATTTGGTCTCCCTACCTAAGGAAGGAGATGTCTGGATTGAAGAGATTATAATGAAGGCTCATCAGATTGATTTCTGGGTGGCAGGATTTCCTTTTGATGAGAGATGAAGCAGACTGAGAGGTGATCTTATTGAAACCAACAAAATCCCTTACAGAGCTTTTCAAGTTAAATGTTGGGATGATGTTATCTTGATAGATAGTCTGAGAACAGATCTCTTCATCTGGTAGTGGTGAACCTTTGCTCATCTTTACCCTACAGAATTGAACCTCAGCTGATGTGTAAAGTTGGGCAGGAAATGGGGTTTACGGAATTAAGTGGCACTAAAGCTAATAATGTCATTGAATGACAGAACAAGCGTGATGGACCAAATGGCCCATTCCCACTTCTATTTCATACGTTCTTTAGTTTTTATGTAAGTGGTAACAGAGCAATAACTTCAGAGGTCAGAGGATCAGTAAATAATTGACAAAATCGAAATCTAAGCAAAAAATATTAAACACATTTATAGAGAAATTGTGCAAAGGACTGCATGTTTCTCATGAATTTTTAAAATCTAATTACCAAGAGAAGGCTGTGTTCATATCTCAGATCAAAGAAGTTGTGAATGAATTATACTCTACTCCATAAGTGCAACGAAAACCAGATTCCACGAGAAAACAGTAAACAGTGTTCATACCACTGTATTGTTAAATAGACGTTATTACATACTATGTCATTTCCCTTAGGCACAAAACTCGAATAACAGATGATACTAGAGCTTTCCTGCTAATAATTTTACTCATATATTCTTTAGGGCAATACACCTGCTGTAAAATACAAATCAATATTTTAGTTTTGAAAACTAATCATGGTAGGTTAAATTTTCCAGGCATTCCATAGTGTCTTTTTTTTGTGAATCATTTCACTTATCATTACTAGTTATTCCGCATGATTTTATTTATTTTTAAGGTGTATTTTGTTTGCTTTCCTGTTCGCCTGTCCTTGACTTCTTGACAACTGATACAGTGATCCTTCTGCCTGCTAGCATGTTGAAAGAGTTGGGCACAGAGTACTGGATGCACCACTTGTCACCTTCCAAAATTCCATGGATTTTAGAATAAGGCAAATGTAGCCTCACTATTTAATAAAGGAAGGTTACAGGATACAGGGAACTACAGACAGTTAGCCTGACATCAGCAGTAAGGAAAATGCTGATCTGGGGTGTTGACTCTGCTTCTCTTTCCACAGCTGCTGAGTAATTCCAGCATTATCTGTTTTTGCTGAGGGAAGTGCTATGGTCTATTCAAGAAGTGCCACTCAGAACTTAATAATAAGATTGATGGAATCGATATGGATCTATGAAATGGAAGTCATTGAATGGAAGCCAGTCTGGAATAAGAGGAGGTAGAATATGCTGCACAGAAACAAAATAGTAGGACAATACCAACAGTAGAGATGATAGCTGAGGGACAGCCAATTAAAACCTGGCAGAATAATGAAATTTCTCTAAAAACGCAGAGATTCAATGGTGTCAGAAAAATCTCTTATGGCTCAAGTGGCTTTACAACTTGTGACGATACACATAAATTCACAAATTTGGATTGTTAAGAAACTAGATCCACTACAGAGAATTACAATTGATTATAGACAGTTAAACGAGAATGCAGCAGCATGTGTTCCAAAGGTGGTTGCTGAGGCAGATCTAATCAGCAGCTGCATAACAATATACATAGTTCTAGATATCTTAGTTGTGTGTTGATGTACTCTTATGAGAAAAGATGATCAGTGTATAAATGTGGCTTTACCTTTAATGATGGTAGTACATCTGGACACACCTGCCACAAGGGTTCCATAACTATGCAAACAATCTATGTTCCATCAGCAAATGGCTAAGAGCTTAGAAGGGGTTTCCAGAAGGGACACACTGATTCATTACGTGGATAGTTGTTACTGTTTGCAGGCAGTGCTGAGGGACATTTGGTGCTACTACTGGAGTGCCTAACATGACGTGAGCTAAAGGTAAACTCTAAAGAGCTCCTGTGGAGAAAAGGGAAGTACCGTTTTGGGAGTGCCATATTGAAATCAGAGAAGTAGAGCATGGATAATGTAGTAAGTAGAGCTGTGCAGGAGTACAGTACCAATATTGGAGGAAGTTTTGGCTTTGAGAACATGTTGGGGACATGGTCCTATGAAAACCACTGGCAATATCCTGTGTGAGTACAGCCAGACATTTGTATGTGTTAACCTTAGACTCCAATTAATAAGAGTGGACAAAGGAGTGTGAGAAAGCTTTCAGTGTGCTCAGCAGAAGGTTGTAGCTAGATCCAGTTTTCAAAACCACAAGCTTTTAACAAGATTTCTGTCTAATACTTACAGCTACTTAAGTGTTCTGCTGTTACAATATGCCTTCAGGAAACTTAGCACAGGGTGTGCAGACTGTAGAAATGCATGTTCTTCCTGTGATCACATGGACTTCTTGCAGATTCTCCAGTTTCCATTCACATATAGTTTGGTAGGTTAATTGGCCATTGTAAATTACCTCCAGTGTATGTTAGGGCTTCAACCTGGGCAGAGTGGGGGTAATTGCTAGGACTGTGGTGAAAATAAAATGTTTACAATAGAATTCGTGTGAATGGGTAGCTGATTGTCAATAGGGACTCAGAGTAAGCCAAGTGGCTATTTCTGTGATGTACCTTTCTATGACTCTATGACCATATGCCTTTCGGACTTTATTTTCAGCAGAGATACCATACTCATCATGTGAATGACTTTTCTAAAGCTACTTATCGGGAGGTTAAGCACTTTGCTGTGCTTACAGAAACTTTAATAACCAAGTGCATTCTGACAAGAATACTGATGAATGAAATGTTCAAAGAAGGGTCAGGGTGCAACACTACTTTGACTGGATGGATGATGTGACCTGAAGGAATAGCCACTCAATCACTTGACCTCAATAGTAAACATGGTGTTATGTAGAGAAATCAGATAAACATACCATAGAAGGAGCATAGGAAACAAATAGAATTTAAAAAGCACATTCACCTGCAGGAGGGATACACACAGTGGCCACTTTATTAGATATACCCGTACAACTGCTCATTAATGCAGGTATCTAATCAACCAATCACGTCCCTCAACTCAATGCATAAAAGCATGCAGACATGGTCAAGAGGTTCAGTTGCAGTTCAGTCCAAGTATCCGAAAGAGGAAGAATGTGATCTAAGTAACTTTGACTGTGGAATGATTGGTGGTGCCAGATGGGTTTGAGTATCTCAGAAACTCCAGGGTTTTTTTACGCACAACAGTCTCTAGTTTACAACAAATGGTGTGAGTGGAAGCTCTGGGTGAAAAAGCCTTGTTAAAAGGAGATGTCAGAGGACAGTGGCCTGACTGGTTCAAGCTGACATCAAGTCAACAGTAACCTTTCGGCAGGCTGCAATCATCACAAGAAGTCATTTATCGGTGAGACAGTGTGAGTTTTAGAGAGAGTTTGGGCCTTTTGGAACTTTTCAGTGGGTTGGAATCATTGCAAAAACTTTTTTGTTGGTGAGGCGGTGCAAGTTTTAAAATGAGCTCTGGGCCATTTGGAATTTTTTGGAGGGCTACAGTCAATGCAATCTCTTAGGCATTTGGCAGAAGCCAGTAAAACAAAACGAGGTGTAAGCAGAGTGGCCATTCTGTGAGTGTCAGTCTTAGAGTGGTCAGGTTTTGGCTCAACAGTCTTAGGCAAGAATAGCACTCAAGCTTGAGAAGTTAGAGGTATAATATGGTAGTTAAGGCAGTGAAATGCTCCTCCTGTAAGATGTGGGAATGCAGAGTACCTAGTGGTCTCGCTGATGACTACATCTGAGGGAAGTGCACCCAACTTCAGCTCCTGACTGACAAGGTCAAGGAATAGGAGCTGCAGCTGGATGTACTTAGGGCCATCCAGGAGGTTACCTCATAGATGAGACTTTTACTGAGATGGTAACTCCCACAGTGCAGACTTCAGATAGTAGATGGGTGGCCACCAGGAGAAGAAAGGGGAGTAAGCAGTCAGCACAAGGTTCCCCTGTGGCCATTCCCCTCAGCAACAAGTATATTCCTTTGGATATTGGCTGGAGAGGAGCGGAATGATGTATCAGGGCACAGCCACAGCAACCATATGTCTTATGGTCTTAAGGTAACTCAAATAACCACACGTTACAACAATGGTGTACAGAAGACCACAAACATACTCTGAGTGGCCACTTTACTCAGCACAGGTGCCGCCTCTTAAAATGGCCACTGAGTGTTAATCTAGGTAGGTGGATTCATGTATATGCAGAAGGGAGAAAGGAAGAGATGTGGAATTTGAAATTTGAGTGATGAAGTAATGGTGTCACTTAAATTACTAAGTCATCTGAGTGCACAGCAGGCAGAGTTGGCTGTTACTGCATCTGAGATGACTCACCCAACTGAGTTCCCAGTTCAGATTCTATGTTTGTCTGAAATTCTCTGACAGACTTGCTGGTTATTTAGAAGAAGTGAGGTTTTAAATTAGTAGCAGAGGAGTTACTTTGTGGCGTCGATGCAGCACAGGGGAATAGCTAGTAGAGAGGCTGCCTCACGGCTCCAGTCATCTGTGTTCAATCCTGGCCTCTGGTGCTACACACACACAAAATGCTGGAGGAACTCAGCAAATCGGGCAGCATTTATGCAGGGAAGGAAACAGTCAACGTATCGGGCCGGGATCTTTCCACAACTGTCTGCATGGAGTTTGCCCACCCTCCTTGTGGTTGTGAGTGTTTCTCCACAGATGCTTCAGTTCCCTCCTACATCTTAAAGGCGTGCAGGTTAGTAAGGTCTACAAATTTCCCACTGCAAAGGTGAATCATAGAACCTGAGGGTGGGGGACTGAGAGGGAGGGCAGAGAAAATAAAATGTGTTAAACATAAATGCAACTTTAACAGTCAGCGTGGATTCAGTGGACCAAAGGCCTTCTTCCATGCTGTATGAATCTATGACTCTAGATTTTGAGAAGTGAACAGATTGGCAAAGAAAGGTGGTATTTGAAGGGCTACTTTGGGATAGAAAGTGTTAGACGCGCAGAAGAGATATAAAGCCATTGAGAGACATCATGGGAAGAGAGCACAAAAGAAGGGATGCTATTTGCAGGTGACAGATGAATTGTATCCTCACTCCGCAGGTAGAATTTCCTGAGTGCAGAACTGAATGAGATTCCTGAGAGTGGAATGAGAATAGGAATGTGCAGTGCAGGAAAATAGAAACAGTGTCAAGGAACGGAATGGTGGCCTCCAGAGGTGGAAGATTTTTGTTGCAATTGTTTAATCTATGCGATTTATAATCCAGACTCACAAACGGAAGAGTATCACTTCGGCACACCCACAAAGACCGGGGGAGACCTGGTAGTATATACATATAGAATTGTTGGCCCTCTCCCAATTTCCAATTTGTGGATACCTTCATTAATTAGTAAAGCCGCTTAGAAGCAAAACAGTTATTGTGCTAACACAGCTAAGATCATGGTGTAGGAGGTATTCATTAGATATAAATACTAAGGATCATGGCATCAGATCACTTTACCAGACAGGTGACGTGTGTGACCTTAAAATTGTTGAATATTGAAGGGAAGTGTAAGAAAGTCATAATCTGCAGATTTCAGGAAATGTTGGGTGCAGAAATAGAATGATATAAGAAAGGCAGGAGAGGATTCTCTTTTCATTAGTAACATCGGGGAGTAGATACAAGAGCCTGAAGGCCCTCACTCAATGACTTAAGAACAGCTTTTTTCCCCACTGCCATCAAATTTCTGAATGGTCCATGAGTACATTAACATTACCTCATAATTCCTTTTTTTGAACTATTCATTTACTTTATAATGAATAGTAATTGTTATTCATACAACGTATTGCTGCCACAAAACAACAAACTTGACAACATATGTCAGTGATAATAAACCTGATTCTGATTAGGTGATCAGTTGAAAAGATTGGGATGAAGTGTTAATGAAAATCAGGGGAAGCATCACCCACGCAGGATACTCAACCTGTAACTTAATATAGAGTAACCTATTAGAACATTGGTACAATTGTTCACATGGAGTGTGGCTAAAAGACAGCAGAATGAAGCACTTTCAAGTTTTGTAGGAGAGCTACCAGGACAATTCAATGAGCTTTATAAATATTAGTAGGAAATATCAAGCCAATAAAATTAAATTAGATCCCCACAAATCACAAGAATGGGAAACAGGCAATCAGGAGATGGTGAGAAATTATGTTTGCGTAAGAGTCATTCTGGAAAGCCCCATGTTTATGCTGACCGTTATGTACCTCTGATTCTAAACCCATTTACCAGCAGTTGGTCCATTGACTTCCACAAATTCAAATGCTCGTCTAGACACTTCTTAAGTGTTGTGGGAGAACCTGCCTTCACCTATCAGCAAGGAGTATTTGTACCACCATATTATGGACCACACAATAATGCAAAATACTATCAAATTATGTAAGGAAGTAAAATAATTCTGGTGAAACTAAAATGAACTCAACAGAGGTCAAAGAGAGAAAACTGGATTTTTATGAGGGGGCTGAGATGGCGGATGATGTTTTTCCTGCGGGAGTAGTGGCATTGCTATCAATCTCAGCTTCTCAGCCAACCAGCACAGTATCTAACTTTAGGAGTCATATGTACCAAGGGCTTATTTGCAACATTTGTAAATAAATAAGTAACTCTTCTAATCAACTAAGTCTGCATGCCCTAGATCATATAAATAGGGCCAATGCGGAGCAAACTTGTATTTTAATTTCTATGGGGAGGATAAGATTATGACTGGCAGACCAACTGTTACTTATGTGGGGAGAGCATCTGAAATTGGCACAAATTCTAAACAGCTGTATTACACATATTGTTTTAACAATAATATCAGTTGTGGGGAATAGAAAACAGGTGGAAGGGTAATTTAGCTTTGATACATATGATAGAATTAAATGAAGACTAATAAATCTGGGTAAAACGTACTACGGAGTCATCTGGGGTAACCACCAGGGATAGTCCCTCAATGGCAAAGGAACATATATATATACAACACTGCCCATGTGTGCAACAGAAAAACCCCATGTGAGAAAGTGGAATGAAGAACAGCAGCATCTGTGAGATTGTACAAAACCAAACGTTTGAAAGCAACAATATAGTGCACTATTGGCCAAACTGATATAAACTCTATGAACACCAATACTATAATGTGTTTGGCAGCAAGAAAGCAGGAATAACGACAAGGAAACATGAAGGATCTGGCAAACAATAATAAAGTTACAATGTAAAATGGCAACAAAGAAAACACCTGAACAAATTATTTAATGTATCCAAAAAATATATCAGATCCAGAAATAGCTGGTATTGATGTTATAGCAAATTGAATTTTATCAGACAATTACATTTATTTGAAATTTGACCAAGGTGATATGACTCGGCTAGTGTAAATGTGGAGTGTTTAAAGACTGCTGAGCAATTACAAGAAACTTGTGTGAATGTGCACACTGGAAGATCGGTTTGCAGAAGTAAAAGGATGATGTACCTCACTGACCCTGAATCCAGAAGGATGAGGTGGAAACGCAGTTTGACTATGGATGGAAGTTAATAATTTACAGATAGTTCATATTCAAATCGATTATTAGCAATAATTAAATCAAAAAGCTGATTAAATGTATCTTACAGTAAAGGAGTTGTTTAACACAACGTTAACAATATGAAGACCAATGAAAGACCATCAAGGCTTATAAATATTTATTTAAATGTGGCTAGGAAGAGACATCAACTTATAAAGGGAGATCAAAATGCCTCTTAAGAATGATATATGCATGTTGTATACTAATTGGTTCGCAGAAGGAACTACTATTCAGAGAGACTGGAGGAGGGATAGGTTACTGATGAACTTCTAACACATTAGACAAATCATGAAATTTCATCTGGGTGAGTTTGTGCAAATGAAGCAAGCTAACTAAAGCTCAGTCTATATCTATCATATGTGGTGATCCTTCCAATGACACACTGTTAGAGATAAAGTTAAAATATCTTCTTATCACTCAAAAAATGTTGAATATTCTAGAGAATCAAGGATCCCGCGAGAATGAAGAACTGAAGAAATTATTAGGTCTAAAAATTATACTATAGAAGTTGGTGAGTTTGAAAGCAGTGTATTTTTTTTTTATTAGTTATTGCTGATGTTCAATGGGACTGGAATATGCCCGTACACAAATCACTAAAGGTCAACATGCAAACGTATAGGAAACAAGAAGGCAAATAGTTTGCTATGTTTATAATGAGTGAGCTTGAATGCAGGAGCAAGTTCAAGTTTGATTATCATTCAACCATCCATGAATATAGCCAAATCAAGTATCGTTCCTCCAGGGCCAGGATGCAAAACACATTGCCAACAGCACACAGCACACTGGACATAGCACAAGTGGTTACGATTTCAGAAAAACATACAGTTACAAGTAAAAAATATATAGCCAAAGACACTGAGTGACATGATTGTAGATTGTCGTGGTCTTCCACTAAGCGAACACCAGGGAGCAGCAATGAGCAAATGCTGGAGGGCAGCCCTATAGAAGGGGCCAGCCCCCAACCCAGCCCAGATTCCAGAGGGCCCAGCAGAAGTCCCTGATCTCTCTCACACTGCCTCAGCTCTCCTCCCCTGGGCAACTGCAACAGGCTACTGCATTCCAGGAGATTGAGGAGTCTGCGGCCTAGTTCTAGTCCTCGTCACAACTGAAGCAATATAGTACCCCATCATCAGTCTCACCAATTAAGCAGGGAACTAATCTTGCAGCATTCTACATTAACAATGTCCAACAGGGTCTTGTGATCCCAATAAAAATTTCCAAGACAATCACTCACTCCATTTGTTGGATTGTTCACCATCTCAGCACAACGGTGCACAACAATTCCAGGTGACAACACAATGATGGTATGCAATAAGTCCAGCTCCATTGCCTTGGAGCAACACACTGATGGGATAGTTCTGCAGTTCTTGATGTTCTTAGTATCTAACACTGACTTTCGAGCATGACTTGCTTCCTTTGTAGCAAGGAAGTCGTATTGCAATTGTACAGGATCTTAGCACTTTCATCTCCTTACATAGGATATAATGTACTCATCATAGAGGGAGTGTAGTAATGATTCACTAAACTGGTTCCACAGGTGGTAGGTTTGCCTTCTAAGGAGAAAGTGGGACTACATAGTTTAGAAGAATGAGAGGACAATGATTGAAACATATAAGATTATTAAGGGATTAGACATGCTAGAGGCAGGAAACATGTTCCCGATGTTGGGGGAGTCCAGAACCAGAGGCCATAATTTGAGAATAAGGGGTAGGCCATTTAGAACGGAGTTGAGGAAAAACTTTTTCACACAGAGGGTTGTGGATCTGTGGAATGCTCTGCCTCAGAAGGCAGTGGAGGTCAATTCTCCGGATGCTTTCAAGAAAGAGTTAGATAGAGCTCTTAATGATAGCGGAGTCAAGGGATATGGGGAGAAGGCAGGAACGGGGTACTGATCACAGTGACTGGCGGTGCTGTCTTGAAGGGCCGAATGGCCTACTCCTGCACCTATTATCTATTGACATACTATTAAAACTTATAAACTTGTTAAAGGGCTTGACAGGCTAGATGCAGAGAAGGTACTTCCCTGACTAAGGAGGCAAGTATAACATGATACTCTTTGAGAATAAGGGGTAGGTTATGTAGGACTGACACAAGGAAATTAACCTTTAGAAATCTCCAAATAGGAGGGCACGGTCATTGAAAAGTCAAAGTAAAGTCATAGAAAAATTTAGTATCAGAGTACATACATGTTACCACATACAACCCTGAGATTCTTTTTGCTTTGGGCATACTTAGCAAATCTATAGAATAGTAACTGTAAGCTGGATCATTGAACAACAAGCTATGCAAATGCAAATATAAATAAATAGCAATAAATAATCAGCATGAAATAACAATATAAAGAATCTTTAAAGCGAGACCATCGGTTGTAGGTACACCAGAAATAGAATGAGTGTAGTTATCCTCTTTTGACAAGAGCCTGTTGGTTGAGGGTTGGTAACTGTTCTTGAACTTGATGGTGCGAGTTCTGAGGCACTTGTACCATATACTTGATGGCAGCAACGAGAAAAGAGCATGGGCTTGTGTGGTGAGGATCTTTGATGATGGATGCTGCTTTTCTACAGCAACATTTCATGTAGATGTGCTCAATGTTGGGAGGGCTTTACCCGAAATGTACTGGGCTGAATCCACTACCTTTTGTCGGATTTTCCACTCAAAGGCAGTGGCGTTTTCACACCAGACCATTATACAGCCAGTCAGCACACTTTCCACCACACATCTATAGAAATTTGCCAAGGTTTTTGATGACGTGCCGAATCTCTGGAGACTCCAAAGTGGAGGAGGTGATGTCCTTTTTTTGCAATTTGATGTGTCTAGGACAGGTTCTCTGAGATAATGACACCCAGAAATTTAAAGTTACTGACCCCCTCCACCTCTGATCCTGTGATGAGTACTGGCTCATGGACCTCTGGTTTCGCTCTCCTCTACAATTAGTGCCTTCATCTTGCTGACGTTGAGTAAGGGTCATACCTCGACTCAGTTTTATCCCCTCCTGGTTCAGTTCTGACCTACATCCGTGACACCTGACATACTTTTGAACTTTTCAATGATTTCAAGTTCCTTGGCCCTCATCATCTTATTTTAACTATGAATGTCCAGTCCCTATACACCTCCATCCACCACCAGGAAGGTCTCAAAGCTCTCCATTTCTTTCTGGACACCAGACCCAACCAGTTCCCCTCCATCACCACTCTCCTCCGTCATCAGGAACTGATCCTCACTCTCAACAATTTCTCCTTCAGCTCCTCTCACTTTCTTCAACCAAAAGGTACAGCCGTGGCACTGGTATGAATCCCAGCTATGCCTGCCTTTTTGTCAGCTACATGGAATAGTCTATTTTCCAAGCTTACACTGGTATCGTTTCCCAGCTTTTCCTGTGCTACATCGGCGACTGCATAGGTGCTGCTCCCTGCACTCATGTGGAGTTTGCTGACTTCATCAACTTTGCCTCCAATTTCCACCATGCTCTCACATTTACCTGGTCCATTTCCAACACCTCCCTCCCCTTTCTCGATCTCTCTCTATCTCTGGAGACAGCTTATCTACTGATATCTTTTATAAACCCACTGCTACCTGGACTATACCTCTTCCCACTTTATAACTTACAAAAATGCCATCCCCTTCTCTCAATTCCTCTGTCTCAAGATGAGGTTTTTCATTACAGAACTAAGGAGATGTCCTCCTTCTTCAAAGAAAGGGGCTTCCCTTCCTCCACTATCAATGCTGCCCTCAACCACATCTCTTCCATTTCGTGCACTTATGCCCTCACCCCATCCTTCTGCCAGCCCATCAGGGATAGGTTTCCTCACTTACTACCTAACCAGCCTCAGTGTCCAGCACATAATTTTCTGTAACTTCCACCATCTCAACAGGATACCATCACCAAGTACATCTTCCCCCGACTTTCTGCTTTCTGCAGGGATCGTTCCCTACGTGTCTCCCTTGTCCATTTGTCCCTGCCCACTGATCTCCCTCCTGGTACTTATCCTTGTAAGCGGAACCATTGTTACACCTCCTCCCTCACTATCTTTCAGGGCCCCAAACAGTGCTTCCAGGTGAGACGACACATTACCTGTGAGTCTGTTGGGGTCATATACTGTATACGGTGCACCCAGTGTGTCCTCCTGTAGACTGATGAGACCAGATGTAAATCGGGAGACCACTTCACCGAGCATCTATGCTCCGTCTGCCAAAAGTAGCTGGATCTCCCAGAAGCCACCCATTTTAATTCCTCTTCCCATTCCGGCATGTCAGTCCATTGCCTCCTCTACTGCCACGATGAGGATACACTCAGGTTAGAGCAGCAACACCTTATATTCTGTCTGCGTAGCCTCCAAGCTGATGGCATAACCATTGACTTCTCGAACTTCCAGTAACAGCACTCCCCCTCCTTCACCATTCCCTCATTCCCATATCTCTCTCTCATCTTATCTCCTTACCTGCACTTCACCTCCCCCAGTGCTCATCCCTCTTCCCTTCCTTCCATGGACTTCTGTCCTCACCTATCAGATTTCCCCTTCTCCAGCCCTTCACCTCTTTCACCAGTCAAAGTCCCAGCTCTTTACTTTACCCCTCCTCCCCTCCCGGTTTCACCCATCACCAGTTGCTGTTGTTCAGTCATTAAGTCGAGTCCGACTCTTCGTGACCTCATGGACCATAGGGTCCATAGGGTTTTGATGGCAAGATACGTAAGTAGATTACCAGGACTTTCTTCCGTGCAGATACTGCTGCTGCCCAGGTTAGGACCTGGCTGGACTTGAACTCAGGACCATCTGCCTTGAAGTCCAGTGCTGATGCCATGACACCACCAGGCACCTATCACCTACCACCTCGTATTTCTTCCTCCCTCCCCCCACCACCCTCTTACTTGGACTTCTCATTTTTTTTCTCCTGTCCTGATGAAGAGTCTCGGCCCAAAAGATCAATTGTTTATTCTTTTCCGTAAATGCTGTCTGACCTGCTGAATTACTTAAGCGTTTTACGTATGTTGCTTGGACTTCCAGCATCTGCAGGTTTTCTCTTGTTTGAGTAAGAGGTTGTTGTTATTAAACCACTCAGCCAAATTTTCAATCTCCCTTTGACTATTTTTGACTTTAAAGCTGGTTAGAAGTGACTGATGTCATGAGCAATCGGATATCAGTAACTTGAGATAAAAAAGAATGAATTTAACCAACAAGACTGACCAACATGATCCCACGGTAGCGTAGTTGTTAGCACGACACTAATACAGTTTGGGGCACTGGAGTTCAGAGTTTAACTCTGGTGTCCTCTGTGAGAAAGTTTTTACGTTCTTCCCATGAGTGCATGAGTTTCCTCCCACAGTTCAAAGACGTATCGGTTAGTGGGTTAATTGGTCATTGCAACTTGTCCTGTGATTAGGCTGAGGTTACATAGATGGGTTGCTGGGCGGTGCAGCTCGTCGGGCCGGAAGGGCTGGTCCACACCGTATCTCGAAAAAATAATTACATTCTATCACAGCATGTCATGAGGAACCATGAGTGTTTTAAATATATATTTAAACCAGGCAGTGAACTGCAGGAAATAAACTGCTCATTTCCCTCTCTAAAGGTGATGTCCTCAGTGCCCTATTCTCCTCCCTGTACGCTCATGACTACATGGTCAGATTCTGCTCTAATTCTGCTTACGAATTTACAGATAATACCACTGTCGTGGTCTGTATCTCAAATAACAACGACTTAACAGTACAGGAAGAAAATAGAGAGCTTAGTGTCATGGTGCCATGACAACAAACTCTCCTTCAATGCCAACAAGAGTTGGGTATTGATTTCAGGACAGGAGGCAGTGCACAAGCTCTGATGATGCTGAGTTGCGACCTCCGTCAAGACGTAGCTCAGATTTAGTTGTTTTTTAATTGCTTAATTGTTTTTAAGGTTTGTAAGGATGGTTTTGGGAATAGAGAGGAGTGTTAGGGTTTAAGAACTGGGATATAAGAGAATTAGAGGTCATGCTGGAGTTTAAGTGTCCTCTCTGTGTTCAAAAACCAGTGACATGGATGTGGGACATGTGTGGTCAGATGTCAAACCAGCAGAGTTAGGGTATAGTTATGGCGGCTGTGGAAAAATTATCCCTCTTGCATTTCTTAATCCAGTTACTGGAGATTCACTGTCACTCGACCCTGCCACTTTGATCTTGCCCTCGCCTTCATTAACCTGGTCCAACACTACTTGCCCTTATTAACCTGGTGTGCACTGAGGCACATTAACAGTGAAGTAACCTGGGGTCATCCGATGTTTTGGGCCTTTCAACATCAGACACCCTCTCCCAGGCAACCCAGCTAAGGTTGATCAGACACCAGCATGTCAGAATCAGAATCAGGTTTAATATCACAGACATATGCAATGAAATTTCTCAACTTTGTGGCAGCAGTATAATACAATATTTGAAAATAGAGAGAAGGAATAAAATAGTGAATTACACTATAAAAATTATAATTAAATTAAATAAGTAGTGCAAAAATAGGAAATAAAAGTGTAGTGAGGTTGTGTCATTTCAGGAATCAGATGGCAAAGGTGAAGAAGTTGTTCCTGAGTTCCTGAATCATTAAGTGTGTTCCTTCAGGCTTTTTTGCCTCCTTCCTGATGGCAGCAATGAGAAGAGAGCTGGGTGGTGAGGGTCCTCAATGATGGATGCCGCCTTTCTGAGGCACCACTCCTTGGAGCTGTCCTGGATACTATGGAGGCTAGTGCCATGATGGAGCCGACTAATTGTAGAACTCTCTGCAGTTTACTTCAATCCTATGTGGTAGCCTCCCCATACAAGACGGTGATGCAGCCAGTTAGAATACTCTCCACAGTACATCTGTAGAAATTTGCAAGTGTTTTTGGTGACATACTAAATCTGCTCAAACTAATGAAACATAGCCACAGTCTTGCCTTCTTAAAAGTTACACTGCTACGTTGGGTCCAGGTTAGGTCCTTAGAGATATTGACATTCAGGAACTTGAAATTGCTCACTCTCTGCACTTCTGCTCCCTCCATGAGGACTAATGTGTGTTCCTTCATTTTACCCTTTCTGAGGTCCCCAATCAGTTCTTTGGTCTTATTGATGCAGAGTGCAATGTTGTTGCTGTGACACCATTCACTAACTGGTATATCTCACTCCTTACACCCTCTCGTCAGCATCTAAGATTCTGCCATCAATAGTTGTATCGTCAGCAAATTTATAGACGGCATTTGAGCTGTGCCTAGCCACACAGTCGCGGGTGTAGAGAGGTCAGAGCAGTGGGCACACATTCCTGAGGTGCGCCAGTTTTGATTGTCAGTGAGATGCTTGTCACATGGACCAAGATAATGAAAGGTGTGTCACTTTGAATGTTAGGGTGCTAATATATGGAAATATCTGGTTCCTTCCTGGTACCTATGCTTTTTTATTGGTGTTTCATGGACCGGAATAATACAAGGTAGGCTCCACCTGCACCCACCCCAACCTCCCCCACCACTGGTCGCAAGCTGTTGGCGGGTTCCAGAGTTTGAGTTCCATGCGGTCAGGTGGAACATGTTCTGATGACACCCCCCCCCCCCCACCCCGGGTTCATAAATCAGTCAGACCAGAGTTCAAGGCCTAGTGCTTGCTGACTGACATGTCCTGGGATTGATGCTGAGGACTGAGGCCAAAGGTTGAATCGGAAGTCCAGAAGTCGACGCCCATTGGTTGGAGCCAAGTCGGTGAAGCTTTGTGATTCACTGGGGAGGTTGAAGACCAGTGTGAGCAGGGCTGAGTCCGTGGCCTGTCCTGGGGTTAAAGGACTGTGTGTGTGGGAAGGAGAAACAGGGATGATTTTTGCTGTTTATTTTTGTTGCTTGTTGTGGTCTCTGTTGTTCCACTGAGCATCGCAGTCATGCTATGTTGGTGTCAGAATGTGTGGCGACACTAATGGGCTGCTCTCAGAACACACTTCAGTGTTGGCTGTTAAATGAGGCATTTCACTATATGTTCAAAGTACACATGACCAATAAACTTGAATCCTGCCTACATCAACAGTGTCGTGGTTCAGAGCTTCAAGTTCCCAGGAGTGAACATCACAAATAGCCTGTTTTAGTCCAGCGACGTTGATGTCATGATCAAGAGAGCTCACCACTCCCTCCATTTTTTCAGGTGGCTAAAGAATTTCAACTATGCTCCTGTTGGCTCTTTGGCAGTTTATATCGGCGCTCCACTGAAAGCATCCGGATGCATAGCAGATTGGTATGGCAACTGCTCTGCACATGACAACAAGAAACTGCAGAGAGTTGTGGACATGGCACAACACATCACGGAAATCAGCCTCCCCTCTGTGTACTCTATCTATTCCTCGCACTGCTTCAGTAAAGCAGCCAGTATAACCAAAGAGCCCACCTCCCTCAAACATTCTCTCTCCTCCCCTCTCCCATCAGGCAGAAGATATGAAAGTCTGAAAGGACGTACCACCACGTCAAGGACAGCTTCTGTCCCACTGTTATCAGACTCTTGAACAGACTTCTCATATGATAAGTCATACAATTCTGTTGCAATTTATCTCATTATGATCTTACACTTTGTTTCCCAACACTACACTTTCTCTGTAGCTATAATATTTTATTTTACATTCTATTATTATTTTAACTTGTTCTGCTTCAATGCACTATGTAATAATTTGATCTGTATGAACAGCATGCAAAACAAGCTTTTCACTGTATCTTTGTATGTGTCATAATTATAAAGCAATACCAATAAATAAGCTCATTTAATAAAACATGAATTACACAACACTTACATCTCAAAGATGTTCCAATTCCATTGCAAATAATAACATTGACTTTTTAACTATATGGCGCGGGTTCAGTCAACAGAACCTCCAGCTTAAGTGCTGAAGAACTGAAGCAAATTCACAATCCGGACTTGATGAAAAGTCCAACTCTGGAGTATAGTCAACAAAAATCTCCAAGGAACAGCAGTACGCATATTTGTACAGGCATCTTGAAACTGGTTACACTTGTGAAGATATTTAGTAGTTTAAGTTTAGTTCGGCTGGCACTTTCTAGCATGTTGTAGCCCAACAAAACCCTGCAAACAGCTGCTGTATCTCTGTCTGCACAGCTTACATATAACAAAAGAAATATATCATCAGGATATATTTAGTCAAGTTGAAATTGAAAAGGAATGCCTTTCAAACAGGTTAGTAGGGGTGTTGAGTTAATTTACAGGTGTGAGAAATTACAGTTACTTTAGTCAGATTTAGATAAAATCATAAAGTTATTAGATATCGGAGTATTGGTGGTAAAGATAACATCAGTGGGATATTTCCATTAGTCTCAATGATAAAGCTTCACTTGCTTCCAAGATCAATGCAATTACAAATGAATGCGTCAAACTATAACCATATGAAATAGTATTATTTTCTCAGGTGCCGTAGCTCCCCATGAGTAAATGGAATGCTGAACAATTATTTGGTCTGGTGTATAAAAATCATCTTTAGTCTCTCCTTTTTATTCAGTTCCAGCAAATATTACTGTTCCAAAAGCTTCCCAAGGCAATATCAGGGCCTCATTCAAATTTACCCACCTCCACAGAAGTTTGTGATGCACTTTGCAACTATCAATTTAATGCAAATGGTTCACAAGGGCTTAGAGTCAGCTTTGCAATGGGAGGCTTTGTTGCAGTTAAGTGTCCGAATATTTCAAAATATAGTCATAATCATTAAAAATTCTTGCATGCATCTCTCAGTGTCATGGAGTCCTGCAAACACCTTGCATGTCCACTTTTTTAATAACTGGAGCATATGCTGTTACCACCAGAGAAAAGAAAATGTTGCCCCTCACTTTCTTTTTAAATAGACTTACCAAAGGATTTTTTTTCATGTTCATTCAGTGTAATAACTGCATCATCAGGCTGTTCATAAAGGAAGAACTGGTAACGGTGGTACCCAGTGCCAGATGGAGGGGTGGGTGGCCTATACTCTGTGATACAATGAAACAAAATTAAAGTCATAAAAACCAACATTAAGGGTTTCTTCACCGAGAAAGTAATTGCACAACTTATTTAGTAAATTAGATGCATTTATCAAGCACATCAATTTCCTCAAATATGAATTACATTTATTCTGCTCTCTATTATAATCAGCATAAAAGATGTCAAATGGTACATAATTTGTAAATATCTTGATATGATAACAATACTCCTTGTGCATATAAACAATACAGAGCTCTATTTGAATGATGTGGAGGAATGCTGGGAATTTACCCTTTGAACCACATAGCAACATCAAAATGATTGAAGTTGAAGTCTTTCTATAAAATCTACAGGAATTCCAAAAGATTATTAGTTCAAATAATCATATTGTACTAAAACCTGTCTTGTACTGTACAAGGACAGTAATGCTACTCCATTAAATCTCTTCAGTTGATATTTATAAGATTTATTCCAAAGTAACATTGTAAGCCATTTTGCTAAACAACACATTTGTTGCAACTTAATTTTATTCTTTGAAATAATTCTAAGTTTTAATTTTTAAAAATATCTGTGTGTTAGCTTACTATCAAGATTGTAAGATAAAAACACCATTCAACAAAACCAGTCCTTGCCGTTGGCATTTACCCTTCATTTGAGGCAACAAGTGTACTCACATTATCTCACCTTAGCGTCATGGAGGAACACAACAGAAAAATAAGCTGTTCATGCCACCGTGTCCATGCCAGCTATCAGTATACAGTGCATCGTTTCTAACCTTAAGTAATAGTGCTTAACTTGTAGTCTTCAATGCCTTGTGATTAAAGTGCTTGTCCTGATATTTATAACATATTGTGAGTTACCTGTCCTTGGCATCTTCTTCGGTAGTGTTCCAGATTCCAAATACCTTCTGGGGAGAAAGCACGTCCTCAGATCTCCTGTAACTCTCTTAATCCATACTTGATGCTCTCTGGTTTTAGGCAACTTCATGAGAAATTATTTTTTACTACCTATTCTATCTATCCCTCTCATAATTTTGCATATTTTTAACAGGTCCACCCTCAGCCTCCTCCGTTCCAATGAAAATAAATCCCATCCACGTAGGCTTTCTTCTTAATTGAAGCATTCTATGCCAAACAGAATCCGGGTAAATTATCTCTGCACCCTCTCTGATGCAATCGTAGCCTCTCTGTACTGTGGTCAGAACTACACACAATACTTCACTTGGGGCCTAACCAATATTTTATAGGATTTCACCAAGACCTCCAAGCTCTTAAATTCAACCCCACCCCCCACATCAAATAATGAAGACGAGCATCATGTGTGTCTTCTTGATTACTACTTCCACTTTAGGAATATGTGGACTTTAACACCAAGGTTCTACACCCTAGTGCCGAAACATCCTTTGTATAAGTCCTATCCTTATAGACTTCCAAAAATGCATCATCTCACACTTATCAGGATGAAATTCTATTTCCAATTGTTCTAGCTGGTGAACACTACTTTATAACCTAAGCCTAAACACCATAGTCTGCAGATTTACTACTCATACCTTCTGTATTCATATGCAAACCACTGGCATAAATGGCAACTATGGTACAAAATGAGTTACAGGCTTCCAATCATGAAAGAATCCTCCATCATCACTCTTAAAATTAGTAAGCCAATTTTGGGTCTAGTTTGCCATTTTCCCTTAGTTTCCATGGGTTCTAAATTTCTGGACCAATTTTCATTGTGAGATCTTGTCAATGACCTGCCAGAAAGAAGATGGCGCCAGCAAATAACACGACCAAGGGTGACATCCTCCAGATGGTTCACCAAGCTACCTCCTTCACTTCTTTTACATCTTCTTTTTCTTTCAAATGTGATTCTGCTACTGTTGGAGCTTTTAAGCTACATTTTGGTGGTGTGTTTTTGGGCTGATGGTGCTTTGCAGTCTCTGAGAGGGTTCCATAAAGTTTCGATTGAAGCCTGCAGCCTCAAGGCCAAGAATTCTGAAAAATGGGTGCAAGTCCATTATGGACTCCACTTCTTGCTTTACTGAAGTCCAAGTAGGCATTGCCTACACTGCCCTTATCAATATATATTCCTACTTTAAAAAAATCCAAATTTTTCAAAGAAGATTTACCATTGACAAAACTCTGCTGATTATTCCTGATCAACCACTTCCCTTCCAAATGTAGATTGATCGTGCTCCTCAGATTTTTTTCCAATAATTTTCCTTCTTCTGCCAAATGTTCTAAATATCTTTAAACTTTTTTTGTGGATATCATTTACAGAGAAGCTTAATTATTACTGCCAGGTTACAGGGAATAGGCTGATACCCTTTGATGAATGGTTCATTTGGATCCACTGCAGCTTTTTACACCATCTGTGAAGTTGAACTCAGAAGTGTGTTGGAAAATTCATTTTGATGAACGTACGCACATCAGCCATACCAGAAAAGTTCACTGGATCAACAAGCCAGCTGTTGAAAACAATAGCTCTCCCCTTCATTGCTGTTACCAGGATCCATAAAGTGTAACACACACAAAATGCTGGATAAACTCAACAAGCCAGGTAGCATCTATGGAAAAGAGTACAGTTGATGTTTCTGACCCAGGCCCTTCATCAGGACTGGAGAAAAAAAGTTGAGGCGTCAGAGTAGGAAGGTGGGGGTGGGGGTGGGGGGGTGGAGGGGAGGAAGAAACAGAAAGTGATAGGTGAAACTGAGTGGGAAGGGGTAGGGTTGAAGTAAAGAGCTGGGAAGTTGATTGGTGAAAGAGATACAGGGTTGGAGAAAGGGGAAACTGACAGGAGAGGACAGAAGGCCATTGTCAGAAAGAATAGTGGGACGAGCACTAGAGGGAGGTGATGGACAGGTAAGGAGATTAAAAGTGAGGCTACGTCCACACCAGACCGGATAATTTTGTAAACGCCGGTTTCATGTTAAAAACGATAGGCGTCCACACCAGGTGTTTTTAAAAATATCTCCGTCCACATTAGAACAGATATTTGGGCGAATTTCCTTCTACTGGGCATGCACAGGACACACAGAAAACAAGCAAAGAGGAAACGGTATACTTGGTGTGCGTTTGTCCAGTTACAGACTAGAAAAACTTAAAAGGAATTGGTTTTGGCTCTCGCGCAAGAGGACTTAAAACTGAAAAGTAAACAAATACTGGAGCGTATGGAGGCAACCGACAGGGAGTTCACGGACAGTATGTCCTGGCTGACCATGAACATTGAAAAACTGACTAACTCTGTTGCATTAATAAAGCACCTTGTTAAATGTATAAAACATGTCTGCATCAATGTTATCTTGTATTTCCATACAATGTTACGTTAGGCTGTTACACATCTATTGTCAGAGAAGTACTTGCATAAATAGGTAAACCACCTTCATACAGGCAAGGACAGAAAACAGGGTGAAGTGAGTATACTTATTTATTCAGTAAGCTATGGGTCAAAGTATTTGGTGAGTACATTTCTAACTCTTCTGGCTTCAGTCTCGTTGCCGTCTGTTCTGAAGTTGTTAGGTTGTGTGGGGGGTTGCGTTCAAGAAAACAATGAAATGTCGCGCTGCCGCCATCCGGCACGTCATGGCAGTGTTTTTAAAAATATCCGTTTACCCCGTCCACACTGCTCTGCACAATCAGCGTTTTCAAATTTACACACCCCAGAGGGTGTTTTAGAAAATCTTCGTTTTCGGGGCAGGAAAACACCGTTTCAGTGTGGATGGAGGGTCAAAATGAAGAGAAAAAGCTTTGGTTACGGATTTATCCGGTCTAGTGTGGATGTAGCCTGAGAGAGGGAAATGGGAATGGAGAATGGTGAAGGAGAGGGGGAGAGGAGAATTACTGGAATTTCAAGAAGTCAATGTTCATGCCATCAGGCTGGAGGCTACCCAGACAGAATATAAGGTGTTACACCTCCAACCTGAGTGTGGCCTCAGCGTTATAGTTGAGGAGGCCATGGACTGACATGGGAATGGGAAATGGAATTAAAATGGGTAGCCACTGGGAGATCCTGTAAATTCCGCCATCCCCAATGGAATCCCACCACCAAGCACATCTTTCGCTCTCTCCCACTTTCTGCTTTCCGCAGGAATCACTCCCTAGTGACTCCCTTATCCATTTGTCCCTACCCACTCATTTTCCTCCTGGCACTTATCCTCGCAAGCAGAACAGGTGCCACACCTGCCCCTACACCTCCTCCCTCACTACCATTCAGGGTCCCAAACAGTCCTTCCAGATGAGGCAACAGTTCACCTGTGAGTCTGTTGGGGTCATCTATTGTATCCATGCTCCCGGTGTGGCCTCCTCTACATCGGTAAGACCCTATGTAGATTGGGAAACCACATCACTGGCACCTGTGCTCCATCCACCAGAATAACTAGGAGCTCCCAGTGGCCACCCATTTTAATTCCACCATATTCCCATTCCAACATGTCAGTCCATGGCCTCCTCTACTCTTGTGATGAGGCCACACTCAGGTTTGAGGAACAACACTTTATATTCTGTCTGGGTAGCCTCCAAACTGATGGTATGAACATAAATTTCTTGAACTTATGGTAATGACCCCCCCCCCTTCGCCATTCCCCATTCCTATTTCCTTTCTCACCTTATCTCCGTACCTGCCCATCACCTTCCTCTGGTGCTCCTTCCCCTTTCCTTTCTTCCGTGGCCTTTTGTCTCTTCTATCAGTTTCCCCCTTCCCCAGCCCTGTATCTCTTTCACCAATCAACTTCCTAGCTCTTTACTTCACCACTTACCCGCACTCCAAGTTTCGCTTATCAGCTGTTTCTTCCTCCCCTCTACCATCTTCTTATTCTAACTCCTCATCTTTTCTTCTCCAGTTCTGATAAAGGGTCTCGGCCCAATTCATCGACTCTACTATGCTCCATAGATGCTGCCCGGCCTGCTGAGTTCCTCCAGCATTTTGTGTGTGTGTGTGTGTTGCTTGGATTTGAAGAATCTGCCGATTTTCTCTGGTTTGTCCATAAAGTGTAGTGCAGCAAGACAAATTTGCCGCACCCTCCAGCCCTTTGATCTCTGACACAGAGACAAAATCACCAAATTTTCAGGAATTTCCAACTCTGCTCTGACTTAAAAAAATCAGTTCTGCATCGAAGTTTTGAAAATTCCTAACTTAGATTATTATTAATGCCACTGAAACTGCAGTGCTTCAAGGAGACCCACTTGACCTCCTCTGAACAAGTAGGAACAGGCAACAACTGAACATCTGTCAGTACTTTCCATTCCTGAAAAGAACAGAGGTTGATAAACCAAGATGGCTTCTAACCTTCTCAAAGCCTTTGATGGCAGCATTCATTTAGTGAGGAACAAGTCCTAGGCAACAAGATCAAATAGGAAAGAACTGAACCTGCGAATTATTTCTGAACTCTGCAAAATGACATAGGTAAGGAATTTGGAACAGATTGGTGATTGCCCAGGCAGTGCAACACGGTTTGTTATTTCTCTTCTGCATGTTTTAGCTGCAGTGTTCATTATTCCACTATAATTCTTTCCTTGCTTTAGTTCCACAGGTGCAGGACACCTTTCTGTGGTTTCAAATATACAAGATTTATTTACGTATTAACCTGCACTGTACCTGATCAGAATGTCATTTGTGTTTCTGATGAAGCTGCATTTGCAATCATATCAGTTCCTCCCTAAAAGTCATTTCCTTGGAGAGTTAAACATCCAACATGTTTACAAAGAATCCCATGACTGGATACAGTAAAACTCTATCAGACACACCCAGGACTTTGATGGCACAAAATAAGCAGATTTTCTGGACTCCAACTGACTTTATATTTATGTTTTTTAAAGATATTACAAATAGAGCATAGAATAGTCCAGCACAAGAACAGTCCCCTCCACCCCCAAAGTTGGGCCAAAGCAATTAAATTGATAATTAAATGCCTAACTAATCTAATTCCTTCTGTCTACACAATGTCCATATCCTTCTTTTTCTTGGACATTAATTTATCTGCCTAACAGCCTCTAGAATGCCTCTGTTGTATTTGCCTCTACCATCATTCCAAAGGATGCATTTGAATCACCCACCATCCCAGCAACATCTTTGTAAATTTTCTCTGCACTCTTTCAATCTTATTTTCAACTTTCCTGTAAGTAGGTGACCAAAGCTTCATGTAATACTCCAAATTAGACCTTAACTTCTCAGTGAGGCCTAATTAGGTACAATTTCCATCTCCTGAACTCAATACATTGATTTATGAAGGCCAAACATACCAAAAGCTTTTTTTTATGACCCTATCTACCTGTAATGCCACTTTCAAGGAATTATGGATCTGTATTCCCAGATCCCTCTGTTGAACTGCACTCCTCAGTGCCCTGGCTTTCACTATGTAAGACCTTGCCTGGTTGGTCCTTCCAACACTTCATTCTTAGAATCATAGAAAAGTACAGCACAGACACAGGCACTTCGGCCCATCTGGCCCTTACTAAAATGTTTAACTACCTCGTGCCATTAATCTGTACTTGGATCATAGCCATCCATACCCTACTATTCATGTACCTCCCCAAACCTCTTTTAAATGCTGAAATCAGGCTCGCATGCACCACTTGCACCGGCAGCTTGTTCCACACTCTTATGACCCTCCGTGTGAGTAAGTTTCCCCTCACGTTCACCTTAAACTTTTCATCTTTTACTCTTAACCCATGACCTCTCGTTGTAGTCCCACCCAACCTCATTGGAAAAACACACACAAAATGCCAGAGGAACTCAGCAGGCCTGGCAGGATCTATGGACAAGAGTAACTTGTCGATTTTTAGGGCTGAGACCCTTCAACAGGACTGGGAAAAAAGGTGAGATCTATGATCCAGCTAAAGGTCAATCGGGCTAGACAATTTAAACGTTTCGGTATGGACAAGATGTGCACTTGTCATCCTTTTATTTTCCCCAGTCCTGATAAAGACTATCAGCCTGAAACGTTGATTGTTTACTCTTTTTCACAGATGTTACCTGCAATGCTGAGTTCCTCCAGCATTTTGTGTGTGTTGCTTTGATTTCCAGCATTCGCAGATTTTCTCTTCTCAGTGAAAAACGTCTGCCTGCATTTACCCCTCATAATTCTGTATACCCCTATCAAATCTCCCCTCAATTTTCTATATTCCAAGGAATAATGTCCTAACCTATTCAATCCTTCCTTATAACTCAGGTCCTCCAGTTCCAGCAACATTCTTGTAAATCTTCTCGGTATTCTTTCAATCTTATTTACATCTTTCCTGTAGGTAGGTGACCAACACTCTACACAACACTTCAAATTAGGCCTCACCAATATCTTGTACAACCTCAACATAACATCCCATCTCCTGTACTCAATACAGTACTTCAATTTATGAAGGCCAATGAGCCAAAAGCTTTCTTTTATGACCCTTTCTACCTGTATCACCACTTTCAATGAATTATGGACCTGTATTCCCACATCTCTTTGTTCTACAGCACTCCTCAGTTCACTTTTTAAGACCTTCCCTGGCTGGTCCTACCAAAGTGCAACACCTAGCACTTGTCTGCATTAAATTCTGTCATTTGCCCTGTCTCATTCCTGAATAGGAGATCTAGTATTGCAGTCACTCTAGTTGGGACTTCTATGTGCTGATAAAGAAAACTTTCCTGAACACATTTAACACACTTTTTCCTATCCAGCCATTTTACAGTACGGGAGTCCCAGTCAGTATGTGGTAAGTTAAAATCACCTAGTATCACAACCTTATGTTTCTTGCACCAGTCTGCAATCTCTCTGCAAATTTGTTCCTCTGAATCCCATGCACTGTTGGATGGTGTATAATGTAATCCCATTAAGTTGGTCGTTCCCTTCTTATTCCTCAGTTCTATTCATATAGCCTCACTAGATGAGCTTTCCAGCACTGACTGAGCACCGCTGAGACATTTTCCCTGACTAGTAATGAGTCACTACCCCTCTAATCCCTCCCACTCTGTCACATTTAAAAGAACGGAACCCCAAAACATTGAGCAACCAGTCCTGCCCCTTTGCATCCTAGTCTCACTAATTACTACAATGTCATAATTACGTATGTTGATCCATGCCTAACCTCATCCACCTTTCCTACAATACTCCTTGCACTGAAGTATGCACAGCTCAGAATATTAGTCCCGCCGTGCACAACCTGTTGATTCCTGACCTTATATGTAGGCTTAACAACATTTTTCTCCACAACCACTCCACCATCTGTTCTGGTGCTTTAGCTCCCATTCCACAGCAACTCTAGTTTAACCTCGCCACCGCGCCCCCCCCCCCCCACAGCACTATAGGTCTCACCTTCCGTGGAAGAGAGCCCAATGATCCAAAAATCTGAAACCCTCCCTCCTGCCACTGACTCCTTAGCCACATGTTAAACTGTATGATCTTCCTACTATTTGCCTCACTAGCACATGGTATGGGTAGCATTCCTGAGATCACAGGTTTACAATCCTGACTGCAGGATGATGATCTTCAAGTAGTCTGTGCCCACCTGGTTGAGCTCCATAAGGGCATGTCAGAGAGATTTCAGGATCTTCTCTCAATCCATATTCCAGATTGGGTAAACTCTTCTGTAGACAGATCCCCAGCCAATCATTGCCTGGTTTGGCTGACAGGTAGCAAGTAACATTTGTTCCACATATAAGTGTCAAGCAACAAGAGAAAGCATAGCTATCATCCCTTAATCAATGGTATTGCCATTAATGAATTTCACGCTCAATATCCTGTGGGTTACCATTGATCAGAAACTGAACTGGACAAGTTATTTACAGAACGTGACCACAAAAGCAGGGATCCTGTGGTGAATAACTCACCTAATATCTCCCCAGGCCTGTCCACCATCTACAAGGCTCAAACGATGGAGTGCTCTCCATTTGCCTGAATGAGTGCAACTCCAAAGACACTCAAGAAGGTTAACAGCATGGAGAACATAAAATCCCACATGATATCCTATCCACAAGTATTTAGTCACTCCTCCAGTAACAGGCAGTAGCAGCATCTTGCACCAACTACAGGATGCATTGCAGCAACTCAGTAAGACTCTTTAGTGAGAGGCTTCCAAACCCACAACCACTAGTTGCTTGAAGGACAAGGACAGTAAAAGCATCTCAACAACTGGAAGTTGCCCTCCAAACCACACAGCATACTCAACTAGAAATATATCACCATTCCTTCATGATGCTGAAAATCCATGCTACAGTGCCATGGTAGCATAGTTGTTAGCACGGTGCTATTACAGCTCGGGTGTCCCAGAGTTCAGAGTTCAATTCCGGCGCTGCTCTGTACATTCCCCTTATGGAATGCATGAGTTTTCCCTGGGTGCTCCAGTTTCCTCCTACAGTGCAAAGATGCACTGGATAGGTTAAATGGTCATTCTAAATTGTCCCGTGATTAGGTAAGGGTCAACTGAGTTTGTCAGGGTTACAGCAGTAGTGTGGCTCGAAGGGCCTGAAGGACCCACACCATATTTATTGCTTACTGCATGTGGGTGTACCCACACCTCCAGGACTTGCTGCAGTTTAAAGAAAAGCCACGTGCCACCACCTTCTCAAGGGCAATTTAAGTGTTGGCTCAGCCTGTGTATCCACATCACTTTAAAGAATAGTTTTAAAAGAAGCACAAAGACAGCCTACCAGAAAGGATATTGGACCTGTCCCAGTCCAGATGCAACCCATTCCGCTTGTACAGGAGTGGCACAAATGGCGCTGAAGGAACTCAGTGGGTTTGGCAGCATCCATGGAGGGAAATAATAATGAGGCAGGAAGTCATTACCCTGACACAGTGGTGTCAAGAAAACAACCTCTCCCTCAACATCGCGAAAACAAAGGAGCTGGTTGTGGATTACAGGAGGAAGGGAAACAGGCTAACCCCTATAGACATCAACGGATCTGGGGTTGAGAGGGTGAATAGCTTTAAGTTCCTCGGTATAAACATCACCAAGGATCTCGCGTGGTCTGTACATACTGGCTGTGTGGTGAAAAAGGCACAACAGCGTATCTTTCATCTCGGACGATTGAAGAAATTTGGTATGGCCCCCCATATTCTAAGAACTTTCTATAGGGGCACAATTGAGAGCATCCTGATTGGTTGCATCACTGCCTGGCATGGGAAATGTACTTCCCTCAATCGCAGGACTCTGCAGAGAGTAGTACAGACAGCCAGCGCATCTGTAGATGTGAACTTCCCACTATTCAGGACATTAACAAAGACAGGTGTGTAAAACGGCCTGAAGGATCACTGGAGACCTGAGTCACCCCAACCACAAACTGTTCCAGCTGTTACTATCCGGGAAATGGTACCGCAGCATAATAGCCAGGACCAACAGGCTCCGGGACAGCTTCTCCACCAGGCCATCAGACTGATTAATTCATGCTGACGCAATTGTATTTCTATGTTATATTAACTATCCTGTTGTACATAATATTTATGATAAATTACTATAATTGCACGTTGCACATTTGACCGGAGACGAAACGTAAAGATTTTTACTCCTCGCGTATGAAGGATGTAAGTAAGAAAGTTAATTCAATTCAAATGGACAGTCAATCTTTAACCTGCAAGTCTGCCTGGGTCATCAATTGTATATGGTGCTCCCAGTGTAGCCTCTTGTACATCAGTGAGAACCGGCGTTGTTTGGGGGACCACTTCATCAAGCACCTTCACTTTGTCCCACAGTGCGCCAGATTTCCCAGTGGCCATTTAAATTCCATTTCCCATTACCATTCTGACATATTGATTCATGGGCTCCTTTTATGCCAGAATGAGGCCTCTTTCAGGATGGAGGAGCAACACCTTGTATTCCATTTTGGTAGCCTCCAACTTGACAGCATGAACAACCATTTCTTTAATTTCCATTAGTTTCTTTCCTCTCCTATTTCTTTTCTTTTCCCATTCCCCATTCTGGCTCTCCTCCTGTCTCTTGTCCTCTCCTCACCTGTTCATCACCTCTTTCTGGTGCCCATCATCTCCCCTTTTTTCCATGATCCTCTCTCCTTTCCTACCAGATTCCTTCTTCTTCAGCCCTTTACCTTTTCCATCTATCACCTCCAAGCTTTTTACTTCAACCCCTTCCCCCACCCACTCACCTGGCTTCACCTATCACCTGTCAGCTTGTGCCACCTCTTCTCCCCCCACTTTCTTATTCTGGCTTCTTCCACCTTCCTTTCCAGTCCCAATGAAGGGTTTTGGCCTTGATTGGTTATTCCTCCACCCCCATAAATGCTGCCTGCCCTGCTGAGTTCCTCCAGCAATGTGTGTGTGTTGCTCTGGACTTCCAGCATCTGCAGAATATCTTGTGTTTATGTCTTAACTGTCCCAATATATCAGTCTCATTACCACTACCCCAGCAGTGCATTCTAAGCAGTTACCACTCTCTGTGTAAAAAAACTTACCTCTGATATCTCCCCTAACTTTAAAAGGATGTCCTCTGGTATTAGTTATTTCTGCCCTGGGAAAAGATGGGGGCTCTCCATTCTATCTGTGCTTCTTATAATCTTATACATGTCGACCAAGTTACTTCTCATCCCCTTTCACTCCAAAGAGAAAAGCCCTAGCTTGCTCAACCTATCCTCATAAGATCCAGACAGCATCCCGGTAAATGTCCTCCGTGGTGTCTTTAAAGCTCCTACATCCTGTCTATGATAAGGAGACCAGAACTGAAGACAACACTCCAAGTTTGGTCTAAATAGAGTTTTATACAGCTGCAATATTACCTTGTGGATTTGAACTAAATTCCCTGATTAATGAAGGCTAACACACAATATATTTTCTTAACCAGCTTATCAATTTATCTGGCAACTTTGAAGGATCTATGGGCTTGGACCCCAAGATCCCTCTGTTCCTCCACACTATTAAGAATCCTGTCATTAACCTTGTACTCCACCTTCAAGTCAGACCTCCCAAAATGTATCACTTCACTCTAACTCCTTCTGCCAATTCTGAGCCCAGCTCTGCATCCTGTCTATGCCCTGTTATAACTTTGTTTGAGGGTACAGAAACACTTGACTGCTCCTTTTGCAATCAAGCCCCCTATCATCATAGCTCTGGTAGTCTTCTTCCATGCCTGCTGTTCAGCAGTGCCAACCATGGTGCCACAAGCTTAGCTGAAGATCCATTCTCCTGAGATGCTATCGCTCAAACAGTACACGGCACTGTATATCTGTGGAGGGTGGCCGCTGGGGATCTCTGCAATACCTGCCACGCCTGCAGATCTTCCTGGTGTTCAGTCACCACTTTGCAGCCCACGTAGCCATTGCTTGTGTTGTGACTAGCTTGTTGAATGTGCTATCCACAATGTCCTCAATGAATGCTCTATAGTGAATTCATCTTCATATCTTGCTTTGCAATACAGGAGAGTACTGTCTGGCAGTCCAAAAAGAAATATTATCCAAACAACCTCGTATCAAACATTCCCTCAGTTTTCTCTACTCCTGCCCATCTCCCCGTCTGAAAACACACTTTTTCTTTCACTTTTCCAGTTATGATGAACTAGAACTGTTTCTTTCCCCGTGATGTCTTTTCAGTAGTTATTAAATTTTGACTCAGATTTCCAGAAGCTACATTAAATTCACATAATTTCTGTATTCCAACATACAAACAGAATTCTAAATACGTTAGAACAGTGAACAATACAGCACAGTGCAGTCCCTCCAGTCACAATGTTGTGTCCACCTTTTAACCTACTCTATCTAACACTTCCCTCCCACATAGCCCTCCATTTCTCTTTCATCCATTAGAGACAAAAATATTCGCGTCCGTTTATAAAGCAGTAGTTTGGTCAACAGACTGGAATTAGAGTGGATGAATTACTAAGGACCAAATGGCCTTCCTCATCCATAATCATTTTGTAATCCCAGAAAGAAACTATCAATACTGCACTGCAGCATCACAATAGCTTGCTTTCAGTTAAGTGATAACTGTTTAATGCAGAATTTCATTGTTAGTGGGCAGCAAATGCATGTTACAAAAACATGTTCACTGCAAGGAAGATTACTGCAATTTCCATGCAAAATCAGTTTTTATCACACAGTTCATTAAATTCCACCTTGTATTAAAATGGTCAGCTATATAAAATTAACAGTTTTAAGGAACTAGACAATGATCCGAAGTAAATCCAGGTATTGTATTTCCTATGCTTAATTTTATTTAACATTGTTTAGAGTAACTTATTCCAAGTAAGCAATCAGAAATATTGACATAAAACCAATGAAGAGTCAGATAACAGTAGTAGAAATGATGAAACAATGTAGGAATATTCTCCCATTCTGCTCTGCTCCCATTCTGAGCCATGCCACAAAGTAAGGACAGAAATTACTACTCATTGCGTGGATGGGACAGAAAGAATTAACTTTAAATCTACATGAATAGCATACAGAAAAAATATTAGCTTGATTTCAAGACAAATTATTGCTCACATTTTATGCAATTTCATTTTAGTATTTTAACTACACTCAGTGGCACTTCTTGTGTCTAATAAAGTCGCCACTGAGCGTATGTCCACGTGTTCTGCTGCTGTAGCACACCCACTTCAAGGGTTGACATGCTGTGCATTCACAGATGCTCTTCTGCACACCAGTCTTGTAATGCATAGTTATAAGAGTTACTGTTGCCTTCCTGTCAGCTTGAACCAGTCTGGCCATTATCCTCTGACTGCTGCTCATTGGGTTTTTTTGAACCGTTCTATGTAAACTCTAGAGACTGATGTGCATGAAAATCCCAGGAGATAAGCAATTTCTGAGATACTCAAATCACCCTGAATGCACCAATAATCATTCCAGGGTCAAAGCCACTTGGATCACATTTCTTCCCCATTCTGATGTTTTGTCTAAACAACAACTGAACCTGAACTTCCTGACCATATCTACGTGCTTTTATGCATTGACTTGCTACCGCATGATTGGCTGATTAGATAATTGCATTAAGAGCATGTATATATGTGAGTACCTAATATAGTGGCCACTGAGTGCATAGTTCATCGTAAGCTTGATGCAATATCTCTGCCAAATGTTTGTATTTTTCAAGCACACATGATTATCAGTATTTTATCAGGGTGTACTCACATAGCAACTTGTATGCCAAATGGACCATTTAATATTCCATGCCATGAACACAAAACACATTACCATCACAAAGCACTTGAATGCTCGATGTTTACAAACCTGCATAAAAATAGGCTGAGCAGAAAAGTCTATTCATTTCCACTTGGTATTCAATGACAATTCCATCACAAAATCGTCACTGTCAAATCCTGAGTGAATCCACTGATCAGTATTACAACTAGACCAGACAGTTCCAAAGCTACCAAAATAACTCTGAAGTAGAGGTGCTGTACCTTTTCTCTGCCAATGGTCTTCTACCATTCCAAGACATGATAGAGATGATAGACTGATTGATCTTAGCTAGAGAGTGGAACTTTACTATCACCTAGAAAGCTTGATATGGTCTGGTACAAAACAACCACTTTGTTTGATAACTTATCTACAGTACTTCTCTTAACAGTTCTATTCTCTATCAATGGTACACCAAGCTACATACTAGTGATAAATGCACCAAATCCTGGATGTCTACCACGTAAGAGGATAATTCATAGTTGGGATCAGTCTCACCTCTGTAGTTTGGTGCCAAAACACAATCATCCTTCTCTGTGCTGCTGAGTGAAAATCCTATAATGTGGCGACCCACTTTCTACGCAGGCGAACCGGCTCACAAAATGGCGCGCGCATTGACAGAGAGGCCAGCCCCAAAATAGCGCTGGGCCTTCTTTTTCACCAGCAAGGGGAGAAAGCCTGTGTGCGGGAAGAGACTTTTGTAATGCACCTTTGACGCCATTTCCGCCCGGAGAGGGCAGGAACGGAACTGCGTAAAAGCCAGTGCCGCGAAGTTTGAATAAAGTAGTCTCGAGTGCAACTTACAGACTGCGTGCCGTTATTTCTAGCTCTGTGTGTAGCACATCGCTACATTGGTGACCCCAATGGTCCAAACGGGAATTGGACCAAATATGATCAACTCTTCATCTGTCACACAGTTTCACTAAAACTGCCAACTTTCTGGACTCTGCGACCACGCGTGTGGTTTGCCCAAGCAGAAGCCCAGTTCCAGATTTGGCATATATCTTCTGATTCCACGTGTTACTATTACATGGTGAGCTCCCTTGACCAGGAGGCAACCACCCAGGTTGAGGATTTCATACAGTCACCTCCGGAAGAAGGCAAATATGCAGCATTCAAAGTGCTGCTCATAGGGACCTTTGGCCTCTCACGGCGTGAGCGAGGTGCCCGCTTGCTGCACCTGGACGGTTTGGGAGACAGACCACCATCAGCATTAATGAATGAGATGCTGGCCCTGGCTGAAGGACACAAGCTCTGCCTCATGTTTGAGCAGGTGTTCCTAGAACAAATGCCCGAGGACATACATCTGATGCTGGCCAACGCAGATTTCAGTGACCCCCGGAAGGTGGCAGCCTGGCCAGACGTGCTGTGGAAAGCCAAGAGGGAGAGCGGGGTGTCCGTCGGACAGATTACCAAGCCATGCGCCCAACAGCAGGCCAGACCAGGCCCGGCAATGGAGCGCACACAATCCAGAGGCAAGAGTGAGGAGGCCAATGAACAGTGGTGTTTCTACCACCAGCGGTGGGGCATAGAAGCCCACCGTTGTCGTTCACCCTGCAAGTTCCCAGGAAACGCCAGGGTCAGCTGCTGCTAATGGCTACGGCCACTGGCCACCAGGACAGCCTCCTGTATGTCTGGGACAAACAGTCGGGGTGCCAATTCTCGGTCGACACCGGAGCGGAGATCAGCGTCTTACCCTGACGGGGTACGACAGCTACAACAGGGAGCCGGGTCCCACCCTGAGGGCCGCAAACAGCAGCACGATACGGACCTATGGCACCCGCACAGTGCAGCTGCAGTTTGGCGCCAGCCAGTTCACGTGGGACTCCACACTGGCCGCCGTGGCCCAGCCACTCTTGGGGGTGGACTTCTTGTGAGCTCACAGCCTGCTGGTCGACTTGCAAGGGAAAAGACTGGTCCATGCAAAGACTTTCCAGGTGTTCTCCCTGGGTGAAGCCAAGTTGCCGGCCCCACACCTGGACTCCATCACGCTGTCTGACAACGAAGTCACCAGAATCCTGGCGGACTTTCCATCGGTTCTGGTACCGCAGTTCACGGCAACCATGCCCAGACACGGAGTACAGCACCACATTCCGACCCAGGGACCACCCCTCCACGCCCGCACACGAAGGCTCCCCCCGGACAAGCTCTGCCTGGCGAAGGAGGAGTTCAAGAGGATGGAGGAATTGGGGATCATAAGGCGGTCTGACAGCCCACGGGCCTCCCTCCTGCACATGATGCCCAAAGCAGCCAGGGGCTGGAGACCATGTGGCGACTACCGCAGACTGAATGAAGCTACAACTCCAGACCACTACCCTGTGCCGCACATACAGGACTTTGAAGCAAACCTGCATGGGGAAAGCACCTTTTCCAAAGTAGACCTCGTCTGGGGATACTATCAAATCCTGGTACACCCTGACGACATCCCCAAAACAGCACTCATCACCCCATTCGGCCTGTTCGAATTCCTCCAAATGCCGTTTGGCCTGAAGAATGCTGCACAGACGTCCCAGCGACTAATGGATGTGGTGGAACACGACCTGGACTTTGTGTTCATCTATTTAGACGACATCCTCATAAGCCAGCAGTAGTTGTCAGGAGCATCTGTCCCACCTCCGCCAGCTCTACTCCCACCTGAGTGATTTCGACCTCACGATCAAACCGGCCAAATGCCAGTTCAGACTCAACACCATCGACTTCCTGGGCCACAGGATTACCAAAGACGGGGCAACACCTCTACCCATCAAGGTAGATGCAATCCACCACTTCGCAGTCAAAGGCCTGCAGGAGTTCATTGGTATGGTGAACTTCTACCACCGCTTCCTCCCCTCAGCAGCCCGTATCATGCGCCCTTTGTTCACCCTGATGTCGGGTAAAGGCAAGGATATTACTTGGGACGAAGAGGCCGTGGCCGCTTTCGTTAAAGCCAAGGAAGCCTTGGCAGATGCCGCGATGCTGGTGCACCCCAGAACGGACGTTCCAACTGCCCTCACAGTGGACGCATCCAACACAGCAGTCGGTGGGGTGCTGGCGCCACTGGCAACCCCTGGCATTCTTCAGCAGGCACCTACGGCCACCCGAACTCAAGTACAGTGCCTTTGACCGGGAGCTGTTGGCACGATATCTGGCAATCTGGCATTTCAGGCACTTCTTAGAAGGCAGGCCGTCCACCTCGTTCACGGACCACAAACCGTTGACCTTCACGTTCATGAAGGTGTCTGATTCCTGGTCGGCCCTCCAGCAGCAACATCTGTCCTACGTCTCCGAGTACACGACGGACATCCAGCATGTCTCGGGAAAGGACAACGTCATGGCAGACGCACTCTCCAGACCAGCTATCCCGGCCCTGTCCCAGGGGGTGGACTATGCAGCACTGGCGGTGGCGCAGCAGGCAGACGACGAGATGTCCAGCTACAGGACCACAGTCTCTGGTTTACAGCTGCAAGACTTCCTCGTAGGCCCAGGAAAGAGGACCCTCCTGTGTGACGTGGCTACCTGCCAACCTCGCCCCATCGTCCCAGCAGCCTGGTGGCGGCGAGTTTTCAACTCCATACACTGCTTGGTGCACCCATCTATCAGGACAACCGTCCGTTTGGTCTCCAGCAAGTTCATGTGGCCTGGACTTCGCAAACAGGTCAGCGAATGGGCCAAAACGTGCATGCAGTGTCAAATAGCCAAGATGCAGCGGCACACTAAGGCTCTGCCGCAGCGGTTCGAACCCACCCGCCGGAGGTTCGACCACATCCATGTGGATATCATGGGGCCCCTGCCAGTGTTGCAAGGAGCGCGATACCTCCTAACTATGGTAGACCGGTTCACGAGATGGCCAGAGGCAGTCCTGCTCACCGACACCACCACCGATTCCAGTGCCCGAGCGCTGATTGCAACCTGGGTAGCACACTTCGGGATACCGGCCCACATTACCTCCGATAGAGGCACCCAGTTCACCTCCAGCCTGTGATCGGCTGTGGCCAGCCTGTTGGGAACACAGTTACACCACACAACTGCCTACCACCCATAGTCGAACGGACTAGTGGAACGCTTCCAACCTCACTTGAAGTCGGCTCTCATGGCCGCCTGAAAGGGCCTAACTGCGTGGATGAGCTTCCCTGGGTCCTGCTTGGAATCCGTACAGCGCCCAAAAAGGATCTGCACACCTCGTCGGCCGAGCTGGTGTACGGCGCACCCCTGGTCATCCCAGGAGAGTTCATACCAGCCCCAAGGGGGCAAGAGGAAGAACCCGCAGCAGTCCTGGACAGACTACGCGAAAGGCACAGCAACCTGGCCCTGTACTGACTTCACAGCATGGACAGATCCCGACCTGCAGAACTGTAAGTTTGTATTTGTACGAAGGGGCGCACACTGGGCACTGCTACAGCGGCCATACGAGGGGCCGTTCAAGGTGATCAGGAACAATGGGTCCACGTACGTTCTGGACATTGGGGGGAAAGAGGAGGTTTTCACGGTGGACCGACTCAAACCGGCCCATGTGGACTTGGCGCAGCCGGTCGACGTTCAGGCACCACGGCGCAGAGGCAGACCGCTCAAACAGAGATTGATCCAGACTGTGGACAGTGGGGGGTGTATCGCCGGTTTTGGTGGGGTGGGTTATGTGGCAACCCACTTTCTACGCAGGCGAACCGGCTCACAAAATGGCAGGCGCGTTAGCAGAGAGGCCAGCCCCAAAATGGCGCTGGGCCTTCTTCACCAGCAAGGGCAGAAAGCCCGCATGCGGGAAGAGACTTTTGTAATGCACCTCTGATGTTATTTCCGCCCGGAGAGGGCAGGAACAGAACTGCGTAAAAGCGAAGCCAGTGCCACAAAGTTTGAATAAACTAGTCTCGAGTGCAACTTACAGACTGTGTGTCATTATTTCTAGCTCTGTGTGTAGCACATCGCTACAATAAATCCCTAACAACACAAGGAGCAATACGTATCATCTTCTCACAACCATTAAAAGGTGACCTGACATAGACTTCTATATCAGATAGGTAAATAAAAAACTTCAATACATCAGACTCATGTTATCTTCTTTCCATTATTGTTCATTGTAATCTCTTTGCAATGATAAATCCTTAAAAGTAATGCTGTACCAAATCTATACCTGCCAAATATTGAAAGGCCTAGATAGAGTGGACATGAAGAGGATGTTTCTAATAGTGGAAGAGCAGGGCCAAAGGGTACAGCCTCGGAACGGAAGAACATCATTTTTAGAATAGAGGTGAAGGGGAATATCTTTAGAGGGTGCTTTCTTCAGAGGATGGAGTTCATTGCCACAGACAGCTATGAGGCCAGGTCATTGGGCATATTTAAGGCATTGGTTAATAAGTGTTGATTAGTAAAGGTGATGGGGAGAAGGCAGGAGAATGGGAGTGAGAGGGAAAATAACTCAGCAATGATCAAATGGCAGAAAGACTCAATGACCAAATGGCTTAAATCTGCTCCCATTTCATAGGTCTTATGGTCTTATTCTACATAATCAGACTTATGTATCCAATGAAGACCAAACAATACAATCAATGACTAATCATCATTGTCCACACCTTGTAATGGCCTTCTGCGCACCTTTGTTTTACATGCAATCAGGATCAAGAAAGGTCAACTTCACAAAGCACCACATTGTACTAGGCAGCAGCAATCTCAGCCTGCTGATAGTAAACAGAGTGGCAATACTGAGATTATGAATGCTATTCTCAACATAATGATAGGTGATTGACTCTTCAGAGAGTCATTGAAACTTCTCCAGAGGAGCACATCTGTTTTCTGAGTAATGTGCGGGGTGGGGGGGGGGGGGGGGAGAGGGGAGAATAGCTGCAGAACCTTGACATCCTCAAAGCCTAATTAAACAACTGTATCCAGGGCTAAAATAGCACCACTGAACTTTCAAGTCCAATCTTTGATCTGCAGCTCTTTAACTGAAGATGAATTTTACAGCAGTGCATTGGAAGCTCAGACCTCGAATGTCAGACAGCATGTGATGATTCAGTCTGAAACTAGCAATCACTTTCATGGTATGAATGGGCTTTAGGCTCCACTCAGAACTTCTGGCATAGTTGTAATTGGTCCATAGACTGATTCTCCAGTTGACTTCAACATCAGAATGGGAGGGTATATGAACTCTGGCAAGGCATAATTGGTAAGGAAAAAGTAGGGAAGAACAACTCCAATGGAGCAATTCTCCTGACATGCTTGGAACACTGTATTCTATCACTGGGGTAGAACAGAGTCAGAATCAGGTTCTGAAATATATTGTGAAGTTTATCATTTCAAGATCTCATAATGACACAGTTATCCAAACACTGACACCTGTTACATTGCATCATTATTTGAGGGAGGATCTCCAAAAATGCTTGCATTACCCTGGCCATTACAGGCATCAATAATTCCTGGACTGATCATCACTTTATCCACTGGCTTAATTTCAATCTGGCCAAAATACTGTCATCAGGAGGTGTTGTTATAAGAAGATCAATGTCAAAGCTCTCAAGTACTCCTCAGAGACAGACCTTTTTAGATAATGTCTCACAAACAGCCTGCCTGCGGGAACTCCAAGGTGTCCACAGCTTGAGGGGCTGTCCTGAAGTCTGTTGCAATCAAATCTGCAAAGAGATTTTTGACTTCTTTATGAAGAATCAGATCCTTTTCTTGAAATTTACCAGGATTGCAGAGTTAATTAGTGATAAGTATAAAGCATTTATGGATTGAAAGTTTCATCTCTCTGTTAAAAAAAAAGAAATCAATGGTTTCACTTACATGACTGCAAATGACACTTAACCTTCAGTTGGAAACACAAAATAAAGATTTCCACCCAGAATAATGCAAGCATGTATCCTATCTTAGCCCATCTAATTGAGTCAACTAGCCAATGCATAGCAGTCATAAGAATACTTTCATCACAACTCCTCTGTTATTATCCACATCTGACTTTTCCAGAAAGCATCTCTAATGTTAGTAAAAGCTCTGACGTGCTTCTTCTGAGAAGTATTACTTTAGGGGCATACCCCCGCATTAAGGGAAGAAATTCATTGTCTTAGATAACAACATGAAGTTAAAGGTTCTTATACCTAATCACTTCATGCACATTAGCTGCGAAACATTTCACTTTGTACAATTTCCATTCCATTGTTAAAGGGGAATGCTCAGGCCCTTTTGACCTCTGCACACATTGAACAAAATAGTCTGCAGTATGCTGATTTTTATGTGCACAAAATAAATGAAAACTAAAGATTACATGAAATCCACTGCAACAAGCAAAATTTTTCTGCACCTTTCCTCATCACATCTGAACAATTTACTGAAATACTTACGCTGGAATGATTTTGAGAAAAGATTTTAACTAACATATAACCCAGAACATTAAGGTGGTGAAGGGAATCTTACTATCTATAGCGTTCTGTGCCATTCCACATGTTTAGTGTTAATAGTAATTTTCTAACTTGGTTCACTGGCCCTTTAATCAATTCATTCCCTTAACTGCAACCTGACTGATAGAAAGTGTCATGGGGCCATTGATTTCCTTCCCTGTTTAATGACTGCAATTTTTTTTATTTTCTATTTTAGAGATACAGAGTGTAACAAGCGTTTTTGGCCTACCCAAAATCCCACCGATTTAACCCAAGCCTAATCAGGGGACAATTTACACTGACCAATAACATACTAATCAAGCATGTCTTTGGACTGTAAAAATAGGCATACTCCAGAGGGACCTCAGGAATTGTTGTGTTCTGTTTCTTGGAGATTTGGATACCTCCACCGTTCCAGAAGCAATGATACAGCTCATTGGCTTCACGATCCCTTGCCGAGATAGGACTGTTGAGTTTTTCAAAGGCAGAGGAGTTGGTGTATGCTTTATGATTAACTCCACATGGTGCACAAATGTGGCAATTTTGTCCCACTCCTGCACATCCAACCTGGAACACCTCGCAATCAAGAGTCGTCCATTTTATCCGCAGTGGGAATTTTCAGCCAACATCTCGGTAGCCATGTACATTCCACCTCAAACCCGTGTCAAAAAGGACGAACTGAGCGACATAATCAACAGGCATGAAACCGTGCATCCTGATGCATGCCCGATCATTTTAGGGGATTTTAGTTGGGGCAGGTTAAAAAGGTGTCTAAATAACCATGATCAAAATATCACACGTGGAACCACAGGAGCCAACACACTGGACCACTGTTATGCCACCATCAAGAGAACTTACCATGCCATCCTACGCCCACATCTGGAAAAGTCTGATCACGTGGCTGCATTTCTACTCCCTAAGACTGAAGACTGCAGCAATAGTAGTGAGGACCAAGAAGGTACGGATAAGGGAGGCAGAGGAGTGCTTACAGGACTGCTTTGAGTCAATGGACTGGACAGTATTCAGGGATTTATCTTAGAGTCTGAATGGATATGCCACTGTTGTCACTGGCTTTATTAAAACCTGTGTGGATGAGTATGTGCCTATAAGAACATACCTGAATCAAAAGCCGTGGATGAACCAGGAGATTCATAGTCTGCTGAAGGCTAGATCTGTGTCATTCAAGTCTGGTAATCCAGGGCTATACAAGAAGACCAGGTACAATTTGCAGAGGGTCACCTCAAGAGCAAAAGAACAATTCTGATTGAGACTATAGGTGGAATCGGATGCACCTCAACTCAGACAGGGTTTGCAGGCCATTAATTCCGACAAAGTTAAACCTAATATCGTGAGTGGCAGTAATGCTTCACTCCTAGATGAGCTCAACACTTTTTATGCTCACTTTGAAAGGGACAATAAAACTACAGCTAGAGGATCCCTGCAGCATCTAGAGACCGTGATCCCTGTCTTGGAGGACGACATCAGGCTGTCTTTCAAGAGGGTGAACCCTCACAAAGCGATAGGCCCTGATGATATACTTGGGAGGCTTCTGAAAATTTGGTGAGTGTGTTCAAAGACATTTTCAATCTCTCATTGCTATAGTCGGAAATTCTCACCTGCTTCAAATAAACAACAATCATACCAGTGCTCAAAGAGAGCCGGGTGAACTGCCTTAACGACTATCGTCCAGTAGCACTCACATCGATGGTGATGAAGTGCTTTGATAGGTTGGTCATGGATAGAATCAAGTTCTGCCTAAGCAAGGACCTGAAGCTACTGCAACTTGCCTATCGCCACAATAGGTCTACAATGGATGGGATCTCATTGGCTCTTCACGTGGTCTTGGATCATCTGGACAATAATAAAACTTACATCAGGCTGCTGTTTTTTTACTACAGCTCAGCATTTAACACAATCATTCCAACAGTTTCTGATAAAAAAAACATCAAAAAACCTGGGCCTTTGTACCTCCCTCTGCACCTGGATCCTTAACTTCTTCACTGGAAGCAATGATCCCTCTAATTTGTAATGACCAGTGTGTGCAAAATTCCTGTGCTGTGCAATTTTTTGCCCAGTGACAACAACATGTGCATATTTCTTCAATAAAAAACAGTATAAATGAGCCAATTCTAAAATTTGCAGACAAATCATCGCAAACTCCATGTTGTCAACACCGTCTGCATCAGAAACCGGAAAAGGAAATGTGATTGCGTACGATCGTGAAATATACTTAACATGCCAATGAGATAGAGGGTGACAACTTTTTTGTGCGCAGTTTAAGTTCCTTTGTGCGCTTGTAGCAAAAGATGTGTGTGTGCGCACATCCACACACCATAGAGGGGATATTGACTGGAAGTTCACAGTCTGTACAGGTCAGAAATCACATCTCCACCTTGCTGATAATCAACACTGGCGCATCTCAAGGATGTGTGTTTAGCCCACTGCTCTACTCTACTCTCTTTACACTCATGACTATGTGGCTAGGCACAGCTCAAATGCCATCTATAAACTTGCTGATGACACATCAATTGGCAGAATTTCAGATGGTAGTGAGAAAGTGTACAGGAGTGAGATAGATTAGTTGGTTGAGTGATTTCACAGCAACAATATTGCACTCAACATCAGTAAGAATTGATTGTGGTCTTCAGAAAGGGTATGACAAGGGACACACGTCAGTACTCTTCGAGAGATGAGAAGTGGAAAAGGTGAGCAATGTCAGGCTCCTGAGTGTCATCATCTCTGAGAATCTATCCCAGAGCTAACATATTGATACAGTTACAAAGAAGGCACAATAGCAGCTATATTTCATTAGCTGTCTCTCTCCCTTATTAGGGACAGAGAGAGCCCGTGGTATGTAAAATTACCAGGTGAACGAGTAGTCTTTGGGGTACTGCAAGTCTGTGTCTTTATTGCAACACATATAAAAGTTTCTGGTGAATGCAGCAGGCCAGGCAGCATCTCTAGGAAGAGGGACAGTCAACGTTTCGGGCCGAGACCCTTCGTCAGGACTAAATGAAATCTGCAGATGCTGGAATGTCAAGCAACACACATAAAACTTGCTGGTGAACGCAGCAGGCATCTTTATTGATGCTTTGCTGCACACTTGAGGGCCTGGTGGGGGGCACTGATGCTTTTTTGCTGGGGGTGGGGGGGATTGTCACTTTGCTGTTGCTTGTGCATGGGAGGAAAGCTGGGGAGGCTTTTGGGGTTCTAACATTTAACTGTCATTCATTCTTTGGGGCACTCCTGTGTTTTCATGGATGTTTGCGAAGAAAAAGAATTTCCGGATGTATATTGTATACATTTTTCTGACATTAAATGTACCTATTGAAACCAATTGAGTTTGAGAAGATTTGGTATGTCACCAAAATCACCCGCAAATTTCTACAGATGTACCATGGACAGCATTCTAACTGGTTGTATCGCTGCCTGGTATGGAAAGGATTGTAGTGCACTCGATGAAATAAACTGCAGAAAGTTAAAAATTTAGCTCCATCGTGGGCACGAGCCTCCCAGCATCCAGGAGATCTTCAAGGAGTGATGCCTCAAAAAGCCGGCATCAATCATTAGGGACCCTCATCACCCAGGACATGCTCTCTGCTCACTGCTACCATCAGGGAAGAGCAACAGGAGCCTGAAGGCACACACTCAACAATTCAGTAACAGCTTCTTCCCTACTGGCATCAGATTGCTGAATAGACATTGAACCGATAAGCACTGACAGTCCATGGCCTCCTCTACTGTCGTGATGAGACCATACTCCGGAGCAATACCTTACATTCCGTCATGTAAGTACATGAGTACATGAGTAAATTACATGAGTAGCTTTCAACCTGATGGCATGAACTTTGATTTCTTGAACTTCCAGTAATACTCACCGTTCACCAATCCCTTTTCCTCTCTCACCTCATCTCCTTACCTGCCCATCACCTCCCTCTGGTGCCCCTCCCCCTTTTCTTTCTTCCATGGCCTTCTGTCCGCTGCTATCAGATTCTCTCTTCTCCAGCCCTGTATCGCTTTCACCCAATCAACTTCCCAGCTCCTTACTTCAACTCCTTTCCCCCTCCCCTTCCCCACCTTCTAACTTTTTTTTCCCCAGTCCTGATGAACGGTCTCGGTTCAAAATGTCAACTATACTTTTTCCATCAATGCTGCCTGGCCTGCTGAGTTCCTCCAGCATTGTGTGTGTGTTGATAAATAGGCATTTTCATCCTGAATGGCGACTTCACTCAAAAACTAGGTGGTGTGCATTCAAAACAGGCTCAAATTAAAAGCAAAACCATATCAGTGTGAAAGGCAAGGGCTAAATGTGAAGTATTGGTTTTGTACTCATTTTTTTCAGAATGAATTAATTTTAAAGCTAATATTTTAACATTACTGCAGTACATGATTTTATTTCATATTGTCAGAAGATAAATGCATGTCTGGTGGGTTAACAGCAATCTTTCCATGTACTGAATGTCTGCCTCTCTCCAACTACTGTATCCTTTGCTCACCATATTCAATGTTGCTGAAAGTTTGTTTTTTCTTTACTGGGCTAGGTAGGTGGGTAATACTGCCACCGTGATTGAACCATTTCTCATCTCATTAAAAGAGAATTTGTTCCCAGCCAATAGTTTAGAGAGGCTAATAACATCAACAAAACCATGGCAGTTTTTGGCTCAGTTAACTCATTTACAGGCAAGTGATGATCTACTGATTTCTCCCTCAATTCCTGAAGAGCGATATGCAAGCTGCTTGGCAATGATGGAGCCTCATTAGCAGTTCTCATTATGATAGAGTTCCCTGCTGGGGTATCTTATGATTTGAGAGATGCTGAATGGAGCAAAGAAACATAGGGGTGGGCAAGTAAGTGTTTTGTGTGTGTGTGTGTGTGTGTGTGTGTGTGTGTGTGTGTGTGTGAAAGAGAGGGAGAGTCTGTGTGCCTGTATGTGTGCACATCTGTGTGTCTATCTGTGTGTGTGTATGTATATGCATACTCCAGAAACTATTGTCCAGCAGCACTAAATTTTCAACAGTTTGCAAGTTTGTTGATACCTTTCTTGATCTCTGGCAGCCAGCATCTTTAAAAATCACTTAAAGTCTGCACAATTCTGTTGAATCCATTTGAGCTGAAGAAATAATGATCTACAAATAGGATAGACAGGCACCTTCTGTTGAGACTTGTTGCAAAAGGGCGAAGGCGGGTGTGTGGTGCATAATTACTATCATGGACCTGTTAGACCAAATGCACTATTTCTGGGTCTGAATATTTTACGTTTATTTAGTCTTTAATATATTGCTCTTGCTTCTTTAATTACCCACTGCAACAGTCATAATTCCATGACCAAATTAATGATCAAAAGTGTTTATTTAAGGCTACATTTCAAACAACCTGCGGGTGGGTTCTGCAGTCATGAGAACAAATCCTAATTGTGTCAGAAAAACTGAAGTAGAGGTTTTTAAACTCTCCCACAACTCAAGTTTTAGACTTTGGTAATTTCCAAAATTCTCAATTCTTTCCTGTGGTTCCTTGCTCACATCTGGCACTAGTTTTTACCAGATTCTGTCTATTACATTCAAGGACTCGCCAACTCAGGCGCTCAAAATTACTTAATTTTATTACCACCATGATTTGTTATCTTTTGCACATTGGTTTTTTTGTCAGTTTTTGTTTATGTGTAGATTTTCAGAAATTCTACTGTATCTCTTTATCTTCCTGCAAGAAAATAATGCCCAAAAGAAAATAAAGCTCAAGGTAGTATATGGTTACATATAGGTGCCTTGATAATAAATTTACTTTGAACTTCATTACTTTATTAATTTTACAGGCAGCCACATGAATTTTCATTTTCTTCTTATAATTTTAACACAATGCAGAAGCAAAGATCAGCAGCTCCTTTGAAACAGGATACACAATCAGACATTTCATAAACTTCAACAACCATCATTGACAAAACTGCAACTTATGCAACGGCCTAATATTGCAAAAGCTCATCATTTAGTAAAGGCTGGTATGCATTACAATTTGTCAGTGATAATACCTGTGATCACTCAATGGAAGGGACTGTAGAAGGTAGAAAGGAAAAGACTGGAGCTACTGGGAAAGGCCAAGGATTGTGAAAGCAAAGTGATGAAATTAGAAAACCTGTCAGAATGTGACAAATGAATGGGAAGTTTACTAAGTTAAAGGAGCAATATAAATGCAATAATTTGATGATATGTTGCATCATAGGTAACTAATGCATAACTTAGTACAGTGAATTCCAGTTAATTGGGCCAACGGTTAATCGGGGCAGTTACATATTTGAGACATATCTTAAAGAACAAAAACTAATTGAGGAAATAGCTGGAATTCCCTTCATTTATTTGGGACGGGGTTGTTGCTGAACAGTTTCTAACTAGCATAAGTCATATGCATTTGCATGCCATTGGGCACTACACCATGTTTAGAGTGAATAGATTTTAAACTGTGTCAGTTGCATGGGTTTGCCTTCAAAAAGCAGCAACCCTTGTCACTGATAACTGGCGGGAAATAAGCAGTATGATGATTCAAAACCGTTTCACTATGGTTTCAGACTTGGAGATGCCAGAGACAGCCAGGAGTGAAAATGAAACTATTTCACTACTTCAACAAGTTGGGTACTATGAAGAACTTGGAGATACAGACAATCATCTCAATGTTACACTTAAAATGAAGATTTGGAGGATGCATTGTATGAAGTCAGTCCATTATGAATAGGTCTGCACTGACTCTGTTCATTTAAAGTCAATCAAAATAACTGGAGGGAGTCCTTCATTGATATCTATTAGGAACTAATACACAGTTTTATAGTCACTAGCAAGAGGAAAGCTGCAGATGCTGGAAATCAAAGTAATATACACAAAATGCTGGAGGAATTTAGCAGATCCAGCAGCATCTATGAAAAAGAGTAAACAGTCGACATTTCGGGCCGAGAACTTTGACCCTTGACCCTCAGCCCAAAATGTCAACTGTTTACTCTTTTTCTGCCTGGTCTGCTGAGTTCCTCCAGCATTTTGTGTGTATTACACAGTTTTATAGTACTGTAATAGCATTGGTAGTGTTTTAATTTGTTATGTATTTCATTTAAATACATAACTTGTTATTCAGTTAAACGCAAACATGAGCAAATCTGCAGGTGCTGGAATTTCAAGCAACACACATAAAAGTTGCTGGTGAACGCAGCAGGCTGGGCAGCATCTATAGGAAGAGGTACAGTCGATGTTTCGGGCCGAGATCCGTCGTCAGGACTAACTGAAAGAAGAGCTGGTAAGAGATTTGGAAGTGCGAGGGGGAGGGGGAGATCCGAAATGATAGGAGAAGACAGGAGGGGGAGGGATGGAGCCAAGAGCTGGACAGGTGATTGGCAAAAGGGATATGAGAGGATCATGGGAATGGAGGCCTAGGGAGAAAGAAGGGGGGGGGGAGCCCAGAGGATGGGCAATAACAGATGGGGTATGAGGGGGAGGTGGGGCATTAACGGAAGTTAGATAAGTCAATGTTCATGCCATCAGGTTGGAGGCTACCCGGACGGAATATAAGGTGTTGTTCCTCCAACCTGAGTGTGACTTCATCTTTACAGTAGAAGAGGCCGTGGATAGACATATCAGAATGGGAATGGGACGTGGAATTAAAATGTGTGGCCACTGGGAGATCCTGCTTTCTCTGGTGGACAGAGCATAGGTGTTCAGCAAAACAATCTCCCAGTCTGCGTCAGGTCTCGCCAATATATAGAAGGCTGCATCGGGAGCACCGGATGCAGTATATCACCCCAGCCGACTCACAGGTGAAGTGTTGCCTCACCTGGAAGGACTGTCTGGGGCCCTGAATGGTAGTGAGGGAGGAAGTGTAAGGGCATGTGTAGCACTTGTTCCGCTTACAAGGATAAGTGCCGGGAGGGAAATCAGTGGGGAGGGATGCGGGGGGACGAATGGACAAGGGAGTCGCGTAGGGAGCGATCCCTGCGGAAAGCAGAAAGAGGGGGAGGGAAAGACTTGCTCAGTGGTGGGATCCCATTGGAGGTGGCGGAAGTTACGGAGAATTATATGTTGGACCCAGAGGCTGGTGGGGTGGTAGGTGAGGACAAGGGGAACCCTATTCCTAGTCGGGTGGCTGGAGGATGGGATGAGAGCAGATGTGTCTACTGATGCCTAGTATAAGTTTATCTACTGATGCCTACTATAAGCCATGGATTATCTACTGATGCCTACTATAAGCCTACGGACTCTCACAGCTATCTGGACTATTCCTCTTCTCACCCTGTTTCTTGCAAAAATGCCATCCCCTTCTCGCAATTTCTCCGTCCCCGCCGCATCTGCTCTCAGGATGAGGCTTTTCATTCCAGGACAAAGGAGATGCCCTCCTTTTTTAAAGAAAGGGGCTTCCCTTCCTCCACCATCAACTCTACTCTCAAACGCATCTCTCCCATTTCACGCACATCTGCTCTCACCCCATCCTCCTGCCACCCCACTAGGAATATGGTTCCCCTTGTCCTCACCTACCACCCCACCAGCCTCCGGGTTCAACATATAATTCCCCGTAACCTTTGCCACCTCCAATAGGATCCCACCACTCAGCACATCTTTCCCTCCCCCGCCCCCGTTTTCCGCAGGGATCGCTCCCTACGCGACTCCCTTGTCCATTCATCCCCCCCAAACCTCCCCACCGATCTCCCTCCTGGCACTTATTCTTGTAAGTGGAACAAGTGCTACACATGCCCCTACACCTCCTCCCTCACTACCATTCAGGGCCCCAGACAGTCCTTCCAGGTGAGGCGACACTTCACCTGTGAGTTGGCTGGGGTGATATACTGCGTCCCGTGCTCCCGATGTGGCCTTCTATATATTGGCGAGACCCGACGCAGACTGGGAGATCGTTTCACTGAACACCTATGCTCTGTCCGCCAGAGAAAGCAGGATCTCCCAGTGGCCACACATTTTAATTCCACGTCCCATTCCCATTCTGATATGTCTATCCACAGCCTCCTCTACTGTAAAGATGAAGCCACATTCAGGTTGGAGGAACAACACCTTATATTCCGTCTGGGTAGCCTCCAACTTGATGGCATGAACATTGACTTATCTAACTTCTGTTAATGCCCCACCTCCCCCTCGTACTCCATCCATTATTCTCCATCGTCTGGACTTCCCCCCTCCCCCTTTCTTTCTCCCTTGGCCTCCCGTTCCATGATCCTCTCATATCCCTTTTGCCAATTTTCTGTCCAGCTCTTGGCTCCATCCCTCCCCCTCCCGTCTTCTCCTATCATTTTGGATCTCCCCCTCCCCCTCTCAAATTTCTTACTAGCTCTTCTTTCAGTTAGTCCTGATGAAGGGTCTCAGCCCGAAACGTCGACTGTACCTCTTCCTATAGATGCTGCCTGGCCTGCTGCGTTCACCAGCAACTTTTATGTGTATTCAGTTAAACAGTAGTTTGTCCCTTTTTTATACCTTTTAAATTATTTCCATGAAACTTCAATTAATTGAGGCAGCCACTTAATTGGGCCAAAAGGCGCTGGTCCTGGTGTGTTCCAATTAACCAGAACCCACTGTACATGTGTAAAATGGAGTTTTGAATAATGAGGCATAAACTAGGAATAATATTGGAAATATGAAAACGAAGCAGGAATCCTTATTTCAGGCATTTCAGGCAAGCATTTTTAGAAAGAGCATCCAAGTGATCATTCATATAGTTAATTAATGGCATTTGAAACCAAATTAGAAAACACATAAAAGAAGTAAATATTTAAGAATATGAGAAAAAAGACTAGGAAGTCAGTCAGATGCACTAGGCTGCATTTCCTCCGGAAAACTATTGCAATAAAATTCAAAGACATTGCTGCATTTCATTAAATTTATCACAAATTTTCTGCATGCTGCATTTGGCAGTATCCTTTTTTTTCCAAAGTTTCACAATGACAAAATTTCATAACTCATTCTAGGGACAGCAGTAATGTTTGGGATGGGTTTCTATGTTATCTCAGCCACTAGGCACATAGTTACTGTACTGATGTAGATTCTATAGTTTTATTTATTCCTTCAGGATGTGATTATCACTAGTAATGCCAGCATTTATTGCTTATCCCTATTTGCTGGCTGAATTATGGAGGCAGATATATTTGATGTATTCTAGATACATTGGGATATTTGGGAAGAATCAAAAATGAAAATATCATTGCTATTAAAAAAGTGATTGAACAAAATTCACTTATCAATGTTTATTCCAATCTAAATAACACAACATTATTTGTTACATGCCTCAGCAAATAGTAAAAGGAAAATCTTGCCCACTTTGCAGTGTTATGAGCGACTGCATTACAAGTATTATTTTATATTTCATTTGTGATGTGTGAGCTTCACTGTTAAGACCGGTATTTATTACCTCATCTTCATCAATCTTGGGACTGTGATAGGAAGACAACCAGAAAGGTCCCACATTCAGTCCCTGAATCATGCCATTAGTAGATCTGAGAAACAAACCCAAACTAGCTTTCACTCAACACTTACCCCCCATCACCAACACATTCACTCTTTAAGAATGGCAATCACTCATTATGTTTTAAAAATGAATTCTACTTTTGAGAATATCACTCTGAAAAATAAACATAGCTCCATATGTTTAAGTGGGTTACAATCTGTGTCAGTCTTATTATTTGGAAATGCTACCAGTAGCAGCTCTCTGTTGGAGTTACATTGCAAACAGCACAATTCAAATGGTTGTAGAATATAAAAGGGTAGGCAGTGTAGAGCATGATCAAGTGCATTACAGGAATATTTATTGAAATAACATCAAAATAAGAGATAAGTTTGTGAGTTTCTTGTCTCGAGGCAAGTGAGCATAACGCAAGCTCACTAAGAATGAAAATATAGAAAATTTTAGACAGTAAAATTCACATATGACAATGTAAGTAGATGAGGAAAGACGGGCATATGCGAGTAGGTTTACATTCCAACAAAGTAAAGTTTCTTACAGAAACAATTTCAAAGTGCTGTGGTATGTAATTTGGAAGCAATAAGAAATTGGACTACTACTAATGTGATTGTTGGGATAGGGTGATGAAGTTGTGTTGACAGAATGAGTTTCTTCTTAGATTTTTTTGGTGCCCATAGGCAGCTTGCATAAAAACTGAAGGTGCCTAGAAAGCAAATTGTATGAACAGCATGAGGTGATGTTGGAGAGGGAAAGAGCCACTAGAGGTACATAATGTACTAGATTTAAAGTTTGCCTGAGATTTTAACTAATTTGTGGATATTTTGGAACAGACATTTAAGCTCCTACATATCAGTTGTTATAAACGTGTTAATTATTTTCAAAAGTTATAACCAAAGAAATCTTTTACAAAGATGATTCAAATATTTTATAACATGAATTCTTCCCTGTGTTTCTTTCAATTTCTGCTAAGATTAAAGACAACATAAAAAACTATTTTAACATAGTTAGTATTCATATTTAAACAAAGCTTGTTTCCAGTGTCATTAGAAGAAATGCGATCATTGTTACACTTCACTTTAACATAGAAACATAGAAAATAGGTGCAGGAGTAGGCCATTCAGCCCTTCGAGCCTGCATCGCCATTCAGTATGATCATGGCTAATCATCCAGAACCCTGTACCTGCCTTCCCTCCATACCCCCCGATCCCTTTAGCCACAAGGGTCATACCTAACTCCCTCTTAAATATAGCCAATGAACTGACCTCAACTGTTTCCTGTGGCAGAGAATTCCACAGATTCACCACTCTCTGTGTGAAGAAGTTTTTCCTAATCTCAGTCCTAAAAAGCTTCCCCTTTATCCTCAAACTGAGGCACCTCGTTCTGGACTTCCCCAACATCAGGAACAATCTTCCTGCATCTAGCCTGTCCAATCCCTTTAGGATTTTATACGTTTCAATCAGATCCCCCCTCAATCTTCTAAATTCCAATGAGTACAAGCCCAGTTCATCCAGTCTTTCTTCATATGAAAGTCCTGCCATCCCAGGAATCAATCTGGTGAACCTTCTTTGTACTCCCTCTATGGCAAGGATGTCTTTCCTCAGATTAGGGGACCAAACTGCACACAATACTCCAGGTGTGATCTCACCAAGGCCTTGTACAACTGCAGTAGTACCTCCCTGCTCCTGTACTCGAATCCTCTTGCTATAAATGCCAGCATACCATTCCCCTTTTTCACCGCCTGCTGTACCTGCATGCCCATTTTCAATGACTGGTGTATAATGACACCCAGGTCTCGTTTGCACCTCCCCTTTTCCTAATCGGCCACCGTTCAGATAATAATCTGTTTTCCTATTTTTGCCACCAAAGTGGATAACTTCACATTTATCCACATTAAATTGCATCTGCCATGAATTTGCCCACTCACCCAACCTATCCAAGTTACCCTGCATCCTCTTAGCATCCTCCTCACAGCTAACACTGCCGCCCAGCTTCGTGTCATCCGCAAACTTGGAGATGTTGCATTTAATTCCCTCATCCAAGTCATTAATATATATTGAAAACAACTGGGGTCCCAGCACTGAGCCTTGCGGTACCCCACTAGTCACTGCCTGCCATTCTGAAAAGGTCCCGTTTATTCCCACTCTTTGCTTCCTGTCTGCCAACCAATTCTCTATCCACATCAATACCTTACCCCCAATACCGTGTGCTTTAAGTTTGCACACTAATCTCCTGTGTGGGACCTTGTCAAAAGCCTTTTGAAAATCCAAATATACCACATCCACTGGTTCTCCCCTATCCACTCTACTAGTTACATCCTCAAAAAATTCTATGAGATTCGTAAGACATGATTTTCCTTTCACAAATCCATGCTGACTTTGTCCAATGATTTCACCGCTTTCCAAATGTGCTGTTATCACATCTTTGATAACTGACTCTAGCATTTTCCCCACCACCGATGTCAGGCTAACCGGTCTATAATCCCCCGGTTTCTCTCTCCCACCTTTTTTTAAAAAGTGGGGTTACATTAGCCATCCTCCAATCCTCAGGAACTAGTCCAGAACCTAATGAGTTTTGAAAAATTATCACTAATGCATCCACTATTTCTTGGGCTACTTCCTTAAGCACTGTGGGATGCAGACCATCTGGCCCTGGGGATTTATCTGCCTTTAATCCCTTCAATTTACCTAACACCACTTCCCTACTAACATGTATTTCGCTCAGTTCCTCCATCTCACTGGACCCTCTGTCCCCTACTATTTCTGGAAGATTATTTATGTCCTCCTTAGTGAAGACAGAACCAAAGTAATTATTCAATTGGTCTGCCATGTCCTTGCTCCCCATAATCAATTCAGCTGTTTCTGTCTGTCGGGGACCTACATTTGTCTTTACCAGTCTTTTCCTTTTTACATATCTATAAAAGCTTTTACAGTCTGTTTTTATGTTCCCTGCCAGTTTTCTCTCATAATCTTTTTTCCCCTTCCTAATTAAGCCCTTTGTCCTCCTCTGCTGAACTCTGAATTTCTCCCAGTCCTCAGCTGAGCCACTTTTTCTGGCTAATTTGTATGCTTCTTCTTTGGAATTGATACTATCCCTAATTTCTCTTGTCAGCCAATACTATCCCAAATTTCTCTTGTCAGCCAGCACTTCTCTTAACGCAGCATTTTTGGTCACTAAGGTTGCTAGTACACAAAAGAGCACTTTGTGGAAGTTTAATGTAGGTGTAATACGTTAGAAGAATTTTTTTTTATATGTTTCAATTGATTCAAATCATAGTAACTGGCTAGGCACACTCGGTGGGACATGGTGTGGTGATTTTGTGACCATTTCTAAAATGAAGAAACACGCAGCCAAACCTCTATGGATAATAACCACTCGGTGAGTATGAATACTCATTTAAATTGCATGCATGTTACAGGGAGTTACCAAAGGTAGAAAACCTGTCTTGTTGTCAATTGTGAGTAGGGCCTTTGATTAATGGTGCACTTTAAGAAAAAATTATTCAGCTTTTGGGATCTGGGTATCACTGGCAAGGCCAAAATTTACTGTACATCTCTATTTACTTTGAAAAATAATGATGGGTTATCCTGTGAATTACTTAGTGAAAGAATACTCGCCATCCTTTTGGGCATGTAGTTCCTAGGTTAGCCTCAGTGACAATGAAGGAAGGATAAGATATTTCCAACTCAGGATGGAATGCAACTTGGAGGGGAACAAGTGAGTCATGGTGGCATTTGAAGCACTTACCCTTCTTTGTGGTAGAAGTTGTAGGTTTGGAAAGTAATATCATTATGGCAAAGGTATATTTTGAAGATGATATACATTGCAGCCATAGTTTGCTATCAGAAAGAATGATTGTTTAAGGTGGTGGATAGAACACCAACTGTCATGTAAGCAAGAACAACAATGGAGTAGTAGGATTAAACATTTCTACTGAGTCTTGTTAGCCATGGTACATGCTGGGTAACTTACAGTGCTGGCCCACCAAGGTGAAAATAGTGCGCACTCCAAGGCTTGTGCAAAAACAGACAGCCTTCTGCATGGTTGAAGGGTCAATTGATTCACTGTGTGATCAATCAGCATGTGCACTTACCACATTCTCAAAATCGATCTGATACTCTTCACCAGCCAATTAGACTTTATGAACTGGACCTTGTCAAGGTTCATAGTGTTGTTGATGTGAAAGTGGAGAATATTTACTCACACTTCTGACTTTTACCTTGTAAATGTGGAAATGAGGTATTAGATGGTGAGTCACTTGTTGCAGGTTCCCCAGCCTCTGAGTCTTATGTTTAGAGACAATGCCAGTTGAGTTTCTGATCCATGGTGATTACTAAAGGTGGGGGTGAGTCAGCAAATATAATGTAATTTAATTTGTTAGACTCTGCCTTGTTGGAGATAATCATTGCTTAGCACTTTTGTGGCATGAATGTCACTTCCTGCTTATCTGCTCGGATCCAGATCTTCCTGTACTTAACACAGCTTCATTTGTGAAGAGTCATGAATGGAATTGAGTAATGTTCAATAATCAGTGAACATTTCCACTTCATATGAATGAAGGAAGGTCATTAATGGAGCAGCTAAAGATGAGCCAAAGCCAACACTCTGACAAATTCATACCAATGTGTAGGGGCTGAGATAACTGACCTCCAGCAACCCTGTGTGATTCCAACCACCATGAGTGCTCTCCTTCATATCCATTGACTTTAGTTTTACTGGTGTTCTATGCTGCCACACTCACTCAAATGCAGCCTTTGAGCCCAGGAGCAGCCAATCTTAACCTCGGGACTGGAATTCAGTTTCATTGTCCATTTATGGATCAAAGCTATGATGGCATCATCATATAACTGTATTGGAAGAGTTTAAAGAGGTAAAGCCAGTTCTGGACCTCATATATTCTAAGACATGATGCTAAGACTTGATGTTATTATTTGGCCCCATAGCCTTTATTCTATCTAGTGCAGTCACCTTTTTTTTAAACTATCACCTGGAATTGACTGAAGACTTGTTTAACTGTTTTGGAGGCTCTAAGGATGAAGTCAAATTGAATTATCAATAGGGCAATGTGCTGGGCACCACCATCAATGAAAAGAGGATGTTCTTGGCACATACACCTCCTACTAGTTGTTTAATTGATCACCAACTGTAATGAATGCATGTGATAAGCAAGACTGTAGACCTTTGATTTGTTCTCCTGGTTATGAGATCTCTTAGCTCTGTCCATAGCATGACACTCTTCCTGTTTAGCACGCGCGCACACACACAAAATCCTGTTTTGTCACTTAAGCAGGATAGCAACTCATTTGCAGGTATGCCTGATACTTTTGGCATGCAGTTGTGTGCTGGCCACTGAATCTGGATTGATCCAATGGCTTAAAAGTAAAGGTAGAGTGAAATAAATGCTGGCGATGAGGATACAGATTGCGATGATGTACATTTCTACCCGGCTGATAGAGCACACTATGTCATGGTTTCAGAACTGGGCAGTCCATCTGGTTTATCTATTTTAACACAGCAGTAACAGTAAGACTGAATAGTATTTAGAGAACTTGTAAGAGTGACCTCATTGGTGGATCTACAGCATTCAGTTTCATTTTTTAGAACATATTTATAAATTTGCCATCAGACCATATTCTCATTATCGCCAAGATCACCTATTTCCATTTCTGCGACATTGTCTGGATCTATTCTGCCTCAACCTGTAGATTGTTGATATCCTCTTTGGAACCTTTGTTGCAATATATTACAGTCAACCTCTCACATTCTACTTTACAAATCTTAAAATGACTTAAGACTGCAAAACATGCCCTGAATTGCTTCTTGCTGTTCTCCTGCCTCAATATTTTAATGTTTACTCAGTTTTGAAACTGCCCTGTAGTCAGCCCTTCTGCTTCTATAATCTTTCTCCACTCCAAAACATCTTGATGATCCCTGATGTTAACTACCCTTCCATGCAATTTTATTTTCAGATCTCCTTGCCTTTTATGTCTGTTTTTTCCCTCATTAAAACCTAGCTTCTGACTTGTATTATCTTCTTTTCTGGATTGTTGCCAAAGTTTGTCTTGCTAGTGATTCTGTTAATTGGCTTGTGATGTTTTGTTACCTAAAAGGCATCATATAAATGCTGCAGATCCCTGAACATAAATAAGCAAGGTGCTATAGGATTTGTGTTGCACTGAAAAAGGTATATACAGTGTCCTTAATTTCACCTTTCCAGTTACAAATGCACACAGCATGAGTCACTATTTTTTTTTGTTTTAACTTTAATCATCCATCCAAAACGGTATTCGGAAACTGTTGTGGGAATTAGAGCTGACAAAACTTATCAGTACAACACACACACACACACACACAATGCTGGAGGAGCTCAGCAGGTCAGGCAGCATCGATGGAAATGAATAAACAGTCAATGTTTTGGGCTGAGACCCTTCATCAGGACTGATGAAGTGTCTTGGCCTGAAACTTCGATTGCTTATTCATTGCGATAGATGATGCCTGACCTGCTGAGTTCCTCCAGCATTGTGTGTGTGTTGTTCTGAATTTCCAGCATCTGTAAAATTTCTTGAGTTTAAAATTTACCGAGAATATACCTTTAAGATCTCCATAAACAGTTCAGTTATTTTCCTTATTCTGTAAGAATTAATAAGCACACCTCCTCTTCTGACTAAATCACTGAGCAATCCTTATGTCACAGGACTGGAGGAGTATTGTGCCAGCCCAGTACTTCTAGCTATAGGTGGCTGTGTGGGGGTTATTGGTTGTGAAGTGGGTGGAAAATGGCACATTAAGGGAATGGTGATCAAATATTGCTTACCTGAGAGAACCATGCCTTTAGCATTTCCATCCAGGAGATCGCTACCCTGTCAGTGGGAAATGAGAAGGAATTCTTGAAACATCTTGTTAGAGTACAAAATCCAAAATTAATTATCCAACACAGATTCAGAATTTCCCCACAACTTAACAGTGGATTCACTGAACATTCATTAGCCTACTGAAGCCAAGGCCTGGTTTGTTATCCCATGAGAACAGTAAATATTCTTGGTATTATGCAGGCTAATAGAATAAAACTCACTCTTTCATGGCCCAAAAAGGACCCTAATTCCAACTCAGTCTACAGTCAAGTAATGGCATTAATGGAGAAGCTAAGGAGGTCAAAGCCAGTACACTGACAAACTCATACCAATTACCAGTCTTATTGATCCATCACAATCCTGCTGTGCTGTGTCCTACTGATAGTGCAGATCCACCAAAGATAGTGCATCCTCAATCATTGTTTCCAAAGCTTATTAAGTCTCAAGTGGCAGGACAAATACAGGCAAGGAAGCCTCCTCCTGGTTACCATACTCCCTTATCTTAAGAAGCAGTGCTCCTCAATGTTGGACAAAACTTAAAGAAACATGGAATGTTGCACCAGAGAGACAAATTTAACTTAAATTTTGGTTTCAAACTGCCCTTTGCACCAAAATTATCTTACTAAAGTACCGTTTATCTCAGAAAAATAGATGCTAATGTAGGTGACAAAATTAGACACATCATATTTTAGATTAAATATGCCACTTTGATTCCAATTTTGTATGTGAATTGTGAGCACATAATTTTAACATAGCTGAAACTGTCTGACAGTCTTGAGTTACATATAGGTTGTATTTAAGATGAATGTGCATTAGGCAGCAGTAGAATGGTTTACATGCAGCTGACTGACAAACCTTTCTTATAGACACTCCACTCTTCCATGAAGATCATGATCAGGATCTGCAGCCATAACTACAGGGACAAATATCCCAACCTCACAAGCATTACTGACTGCATCCATCTGTCCACCCTTAATGACTTCATCTCAGAAATTTAGAACTATATTGAAACTCTTGGGTCTATAGTCCTTGAATATTCAACTTCTCCATGACTACAGCTAGAAATTTCTGATATTTACTGCCAGATACCCAAAGAGTTTATACAATGCCCTCAAACTTCACTGTTCAACTCTGCCTACTCTATCAAGCCAGACTGCAGAGTTATACAGCACAGAAACAGACCCTTTGGCCCAACTCACCCATGCCCACCAAATTGCCTTCACATTGGCCCACAATTGGACCATATCACTTTTAACCTTTTCCTATCCATGAACTTGACTAAATATCTTCTAAATGATCCAACTGTACCCACTTCCACCACTTCCTCTGGCAGCTTGTTCCATATATCATTGCCATCAGTATAAAAAATTATCACTCAGATCCTCTTTAAATCTTTCTTCTCTCATCTTAAACCTGATGAAGAGTCTTGGCCCGAAGCATTGACTCTTTATTCCTCTCCATTGATGCTGGTTGACCTGTTGAATTAAATATAAAAAACATAGAAATCTACAGCACATTACAGGCCCTTCAGCCCACAATGTTGTACCAACCATGTAAATTACTCTAGAAACTGCCTAGAATTTCCTACCCCAAAGCCCCCTATTTTTCTAAGCTCCATGTACCTATCTAAGAGTCACTTAAAAAACCCTATTGTAGCTGCCGCTACCACCGTCACTGGCAGTGCATTCCACACACCCACCACTCTCTGTGTGGAAAAACTTACCTGTGACATCTCCCTTGCACCAACTTCCAAGCACCTTAAAACTATGCCCCCTCCTGTTAGCCATTCAGCCCTAGGATAAAGCCTCTGGCTAACCAAAGGATCAATGCCTCTCATCATCTAATACACCTCTATCAGGTCACCGCTCATCCTCCCTCACTCCAAGGAAAAAAGGCCAAGTTCACTCAACCTATTCTCATAAGGCATGCTCTCCAATCTAGGCAACATCCCTGTACATCTCCTCTGCACTCTCTATATAGTATCCATATCCTTTCTGTGGTGAGGTGACCAGAATTGAACACAGTACCCCAAGTGAGGTCTAACTAAGGTCTTATATAGCTGTAACATTCTTCCAGCATTTTGTATTAATCTGGACTTCCAGCATCTGCAGAACTTCTTGTGTTTATGCCCACCTTAAATCTTCTTGTTTTAGACTCCCTTACCATGGGAAAAAGATTCCCAGTTGATCAATGTCCTGTAAGCATCTTACATAACCTTCTTCATTGTCCACAACAGCCCCAATTTTGGTATCATCTGCAAACTTACTAATCAGGCCACCCACATTTTCATGTCCATTTATGACACCTTGTTCCCCTTTCTCAATCTCTCTGTCTCTATCTCTGGAGACAAACCTCCTACTACCATCTTTCATAAACCTACCAATTCCCATGGCTAACTTGACTATACCTCTTCTGACCCTGCCTCCTATGAAAATGCCATTCCTTTCTCTTAGTTCTTTCATCTCTGACGCATCTGTTCCCAGAATGAGGCTTTCCTTTCCAGGATATCAGAGATATCCTCCTTCTTCAAAGCACCTTCTCCTTTGCCACGATGAGGCCACTTGTAGGGTGGAGGAGTAACAACCTCACATTCTGTCTGGGTAGCCTCCAACCTAATGACATGAACATTGATTTCTCCTTCCAGTAAAATTTGCTCTCCCGCCCCCTTTCCATTTCACACTCTGGCCTCTTACCTCTTCTCTTCACCTCCCTATCACATCCCCTTGGTCCCCTCCTTCCCTTTCTTCCTTGTCCTCTCTTCTCTCCTATCAATTCCTTCTGAGTTTCCCCAGCATTTTGTGTGCATTGCTCTGGATTTCCACCATCTGTAGAATCTCTTGTGTTTACATTTTCAATAAATTGTCCATATGACGACAATAGCAGTGGCTTCAACCTCTGCAGTTCTCCTCTGGTCACAGGCCTCCGATCTAAAAAAGAACCCTCCATTACCATCCTGTTTTCTTCCATCAAGACAATTTTTTTTTATTCAGTTGTCCAGCCCACTTTGGATCTCAAGCGATTTCATCTTCTAGACCAGTCCGCCATAGAAGACCTTGTTAATGTTCAGGTGGACATTTCCTACTGCCCTACCCTTGACAATTCTCTTAGTCACCTCTTTAAAAACTAAGTCAAATTTGTGAGACATGATTCAGAAAGCCAGGTTGACTATCTCTAATCAGTTCTTGTCTTTCTTGTAAGTAATTCCTGTCTTTGAGCATCTTTCCAGTAACTTCCTCATCAATGATGTTAGGCCCACCAGGCTGCAGATCCTGGGTTGTCCTTGCAGTTCTTTTTAATTAAAGGCACAACATTCCCAACCTTCAGTCTTCTGGTACCTCAACCATGACTAAGGAAGCCACAAAAATTTCTGCCAGGGCACCATCAATTTCTTAGCTTGCTTCCTACAATATCCTAGGATACACTTGGTTAGGCCTGGGGATTTATTTGCCTTAAATACTTTGTTGTGGTGTATTTAAGGACATCCCACTTTCCTTCCCTGAACTTATAACCACTGAAACTCTTCACAATACGTACAGAAGTATTTATTTAAGACCCCACCCAAATCCACATAGAGATAACAGCATGGATCCTTGAGGGGCTCTGTCCTCTCCCCAGTTAACCCTTTGGTCTTAGGATTCCACTTTACCTTATTTGCCAAGGATCTCTCATGTCCCCTTTATGCCCACCTGATTTCCTTCAGTATATTCTGACTTTCATTATACTCCTCAAGAGATGTACTTGTTTCCTGATGCCTTTATCTGACACGTTTCCTTTTGTTTTCCTAACTACAGCCCCAAGATCTATCATCAACTAGGGTTTCCTATTTGCTGAAAACAATAAGGAAAGTGTATTATTGTAACACATCTTCACTTTCCTCATTCTCTATGTAACAGCAGACCAAAGCAGGAGAACACTTCACTGAGAGGGACTGCCCTTACATTTAATCAGCTACAAAAGTAAAATGAATTATTGCTAACACAAGGAAATCTGCAGATGCTGGAATTTCAAGCAACACACATAAAAATTGCTGGTGAATGCAGCAGGCCAGGCAGCATCTATAGGAAGAGGTACAGTTGACATTTCAGGCCGAGACCCTTCGTCAGGACTAACTGAAAGAAGAGATAGTAAGAGATTTGAAAGTGGGAGGGTGATGGGGAGATCTGAAATGATAGAAGACAGGAGGGGGAGGGATGGAGCCAAGAGCTGGAAAGTTGATTGGCAAAAGGGATATGAGAGGATCATGGTGAAAGAAAGGGGGAGGGGGAAGTCCAGCAAGTGAGAAGGACAGAGGGAGAAAGAGAGAGAGAAAAAAATACATAATAATAAAAGATAAATAAATAACAGATGGGGTAGGAGGGGGAGGTGGGGCATTAATGGAAGTTAGAGAAGTCAATGTTCATGCCATCAGGTTGGAGGCTACCCAGACAGAATATAAGGTGTTGTTCCTCCAACCTGAGTGTGGCTTCAGCTTGACAGCAGAGGAGGCCGTGGGTAGACATATCAGAATGGAAATGGGATGTGGAATTAAAATGTGTGGCCACTGGGAGATCCTGCTTTATCTGGCCGACAGAGCGTAGGTGTTCAGCGACGTCTCGGCCCGAAACGTCGAATGTACCTCTTCCTATAGATGCTGCCAGGCCTGCTGCATTCACCAGCAATTATTATGTGTGTTGCTTGAAATATTGCTAAATCTGCAGCACTTAACACTGTATTTCAGTGCTGTAAAACACAGCTCACTAAATATTTACAGCAGTAATGAATAAACTGGAGTATCATGCAACTCCTCACAATAAAGTGGAGTATATTTAAACAAGAAAATTCCTTTCCCACGTCATGATATCATACAGGATATCAAAAACATCTGTCAATTTGATGTTCAGTATCAGTTTAATCTGCTTGCAGATCTATTCAGGAGATGATTAATGTGGTGTGGAGAAGTACTGCATTTTTCTTATGTCAAGACTCCCCGTGATGCTGCCTATTTTCTGTGCCATAAGGATAGCAATTTCACTCCAACAACACACAGATATCAATAATTTTCAAAAAAGAATCAAATATATATTGCAAATATCTTCATCAAAATGAAGTCATTTTAAGGTGCTTCATTTTGCCAAATTTGGCTTCTGGTGGAAGACATCATATTCCACAAATGTATAACCATATAGTTAAGAATAAAAAAAACTAAGTGAAGACAGGAATCATCACTAAAAACAAGGGTCCTGATTTCCGTGGAGCAGATCTTCAAATTGCACACAAGAGCTTGATGGTTTGTGAGCCTGTTTCAGATCACATTTACTTACTTTCCCCTAATATGTCATCTAGTGACCCAACTGCATTTGAAAGGTCAAAGATATTGAGGCATGTGATTATTCTTAAATCAGTACAGGTATGATTGTGAAATATACATCAGGCAGCAATTTCAGTGAACCCACTTCCTCCCAAATTCAACAACACACTAGCAAACTGATTAAGTGTGGGGAAAGCAGCAGCACTTTCAAAGATATTTGGCAACTGGATGAGAATTCCCCTTGCCGATATACTATTTTTTTCTCAATGGAATTGTGTCGAATTCATGGACAAAACCAAGTGTATGCATGAATTTTAGAAATACAGTATATCTTGTTCATTTTTCCAGTTGAATTCAAGTTTCTACTTAGGAAATGGGTAAATTGAAGAAGAAACCTCTTACAATAAAATGGACTATACTTCATCCAGTAGATTCTTTTCCCAAATCATCCAATCTTTCTTCTAGAAGTGTGTCTCAGTGCTTTAAGAGCTTACTTGGATAAAAGTGCAAAGTTAAAAGTCAAAGAACGTCAAGATGAATAGCTTTAATCATATCCATTTGATTTTCCCTCAGCAAATATATAAAGTGCTGCATCAACCAGATTTTACCAGTGTTATTTATCATTCCAACTTTTCTATAGATCCCAAGCTAATGCTCAGTACAGTTTCAGCTTTTAACTGGGCAATAACCAAGGCTAAAGTCTGTGAAGTGAAGCCTCTGACAGAGTGTACTGTACATATTGCAGTAAGTACTTTTGTCAGTACAACTTCTCTTCCTCTTTTTTTCAAAAATCCTTTCATTCATACATGACTCAGTACCATCACCTAACCTTGGTACCCATGGCACAATGAAAGTAGTCACATCTAAGCCATAAGGCTGTGGTTTCAAATCCCACTGCATAATTCCCACTATTCATTCTTACCACTGCTTCCTGTCCCTCAGCGAAACTCGTAGTATCAATGCTTCTACTGTCACTTTAAGTCTCAGCGTACTAGTTCTATAAATTAAAAGAGACATGACCAATCTGTTTATCAATGGTGCTTGGCTTTGGAGAGGATCTGGTAGATGAGCAGCATATCATCTTGTAGTAACTACAGCTCCATTGGCCAGATGGAAGTTGTAACAGACTTTGTTTCTGGTTCACCTGCGGCTCTCTGCTGGCTCTTCAAGGTAATTGTACCCAGCCTTCTGCAGATGAAATGGTTAGGGGTGGAGTTCTCCCAGCTGTCAATATGATTGCTGAGTTTCATGATATTTTACTTAACTTTGTTATTGTATGACAGCTTTGGCCTTTCTCCTCATCCACAATGATATTTTTTAGATGATCCACAAACTCCTTAGCAGATTATCTTGATAAATGCTCCCCATATCCCACAGTATATAAAGAATCAAAAAATGAAAGAGTTTTGTTGATTTTTACATCATATTCCTTACCAAAGTTACATGAATTGGTAAATGCTAAGTCAAGGTGGCACCTGGCACAGCTGGAGCATTCTTTATACAGTAGCTCTGTTCGTGACACTGTAGAAAGAATATGAAAACTCCTGAAAAAGTTGCAGAGGAAATTTAAAAGGTCTTTTCCAGGACTGGAAAATAATAGTTAATTATAAGAATAGCTATTATAATTGTCTCCAGACGGGATTGTTGACTTTAGAGCAAAGAGAAGAGTTAGTAGCTTATTACAAGTGCTTTGGAAAGTAGCAGTAGAACAGATGTTACACCCTTAGCAGACAGCCATCTAACTAGGAAAATAGATGTTGGGATTGTTGGTAGTATGATTCAAGGAAAGATGGGAAAATTATTTCACTCAATAAGTGTCTGGGGTCCAGCATTCACTGCCTGAATGGATAGTGGAAGCAAGAACTCCCATTATTTTTACAAATACCTGAGTCAGCAGATCAACAAGAACCATGACCTGTAGGGCTATGTACCAACTGATGGAGAGTGGGATCCATTTCAGCCTACACAGCCTTGATCGGACAAACAGCCATATTTTGTGCCACAAAAGTTGCTTTTTTTAAATTGACACATATTATTCAAAGCTTCATCACTAACAATGATTTTAGTGTCATGGCAACCCTTTCCTGGATACTTGATATGATGCTAGAATGGGTGCCTATAAAAGAGAAATTGTCCTTATGATCTGTTATTCATTAAGTAAATTAGATACACGTAGAGCAAATAATGAAATGGGTGATGTGTTCTGCTATGAAATAACCTACTATTGTAGTGCATCTTTGAGTGAATCAGAGGCCACTTTATTAGGTACACCGATACACTTGCTCATTAATACAAATATCTAATCAGCCAAAACATGAGGCAGCAACTCAATGCAAAAAAGCATGCAAACCTGGTTAAGAAGTTTATTTGATATTCAGACCAAACATCAGAATGGGGAAGAAATGTGATCTAAGTGATGTTGTCTGTGGAATGGTTGTTGGTACCAGACAGGGTGGTCTGAGTATCTCAGAAACTGCTGATCTCCTGGAATTTTCATGCACAACAGTCTCGAGAGTTTACAGAGAATGGTCGGAAAAAAACTTTTAAAAAAAAAATCCAGTAAGCAGCAGTTCTATGGGTGAAAACTTCACTTTATGAAGAGGTCAGAGGAGAATGATTGAAGCTGACAAGACAACGACCATAGCCTAAATAACCACATGTTACAACAGTGATGTGCAGAGAAGTATCTCCAAATGCACAGCAATCAAACCTTGAAGTGGATGGGTTACAGCAGAAGATCACAAACATACCTTGTATTTGATTTGTAAAATGAAATGGAAGGATTCACAAGTCTATGATCATATCCTGTCACAGGATCCCTTCATCGATAAACATACTGAGGAAAGGCATCCTGATCATAAATGCGACATTACACATTCCTGGTACCCTGTCAGTTTTCCCATCCTCCAGAATTGAATGGTTATTTCATCAAGTGATCAAATTTCTAAAAATTGCAATTTTATTGGGGGCTGAAAAAAATCAATACCCAAGTTAATGGAGTTCTCAAACAATTAAACAATTAAACAAAGCTCATATTTTCCAGTTCCTCCAATTAGCAAAGAACAAATGTTCCCACAAGCAATGTTTTGAGCAAGGGAGGAGAAAATTCAAAACTAGCTTATCTAGCCCAAATTCTCTATAGTCTTCCAGGGCTGGGACAAACAGATCATCCCTTTATTAACTTGCTTGGTCATTTGAGGCAGTGCCAAATGATCGGTTCCTTCCTCAACAGGACAGCCTCTTCCTTTTTGCCTTCTTTGCTCTACTTAACCATATGCCTTACACACCCCATGCCTCCTCCCTCAACTATCTCCCTTCCACCCATCCTCCCTGGCACAACCTTTGCTCTATGCTCTTGAGTATAGAACTTCAATGACAAAATGAAGATTAAGATGACTGAACAGACCTGCTGTAACAGCATCTAGCCAGAACACCACTCCAATCTGAATGAAAAGCCTGGCTTATTTCAGTCACATTTCTCTGGATGCTGCAATCCATGTAGTGCCAACACCAATGGTCAAAGACTGATTAGCTCTTCGGCTAAGTAATAACCTGACAAAAATACTGTATAAAAGTCATCTTATTTCATCAACTGGCTGACAATCTTGATATTGCTTTGTGCCTTGTAGTGACAAATGTGATTTCCTAGGAGCTGCAATTTAAGCAAATGCTAGCCATTATTATGTTGTAATGGGTCTATTTTACATTGGTCAAGTTTTGCACTCTTACTCTAGGTGACATGATTCGTGGTCCAGTGTCAATGTAGTTAGATCACTGACAAGGCATGTGTTCAAATTCCATACAGCAGCTGAGGAATTAAAATTCAATTAATTAATGAATCTCAAATAATTAGTTATTAATAGTGGCTCTAGAAATAGTAATGATGAAAATACTGGGTTATTATAATAATTTGCCAGGTTCATGATTGTTCTTTGAGGAAGGAAATTTGCCTTGCTTACTTGTTGTGTTCTACATGTGATCCCAGATTTACAGTAATACAGTTGGCTGAAATTGTACAGAAAACCACTCAGTTCAAGAACAGTGGGATGATGCGGGTTGTTGAGATGTTTAAGCAAGTAGTTCCTATGGAGATAGGGAGTGTGAAGAAGAAAGATAATGGGACTTACTCCGGTGTGCTGCCAGAGTACGGCAAAGAATACCTAGTTATAATGTGCATGCTCAAAAATAGGCATTCCTCAGACAAGGTGGTCTAAATATCATTTGATGCATGGATCAAGAGGCAAGTGCCCAGTCACATTTTTAGTGATGCAGAATCCCCTGAAGTTATAGCTATCATGTTTCATTCTAGACAAAACCAATGTTTGAAACAGTGCTATAAAATAATACCTCTCTTCAAAAATAACTAAATTATACCAAGATAAAGACAAAAGGATCTGAGATTCAGTACATGAGAACACTGCATTATTAATCATGTCAATCTTCTGCCAATCACTATTGAAACAAGATTTACTACAAATGCATAGTAATGTGTATATTAAAGGGGATTCATACCTAGAAATTATTTTGTTCCGTGGAATTTTTTGAAGATCAGAATTACATAAAGCCATAAAAATATTTATCAATAGGATACTGCCACAAGAAAAACTTGGTCACACACTGGATAATTTTGTACTGCTTTAATTGATGCAAAAGCAGGTCTTGAGTTGTTTGGTAAGACCTGCTTCAGTATTAGTGGCTCATGCTGCCCATGTGTAAGTGAATACTGCCTAATTGATCCAAGATGTATGTGACTCAGTTTTGATCTAATGACACATGTCCAGCAGTTTCCATGCAAATGCACATCACAGACACAAATTTGGTAAATTGCCTGACTCACACATAAAGGACCTGATCGTGTCAGTGTCTGAATGTTAGCTTAAGTGCACATAAGTCTCCAGTTATGCAAAAGAATTTCTTGGTTCAGTTCTTTGGTATCAATTTCAAGTCGTATGCAAATGCATGTACACAAAATGCTCCAACTTTTCTTAATTTAAAACTGGCAATACTGCAGAGTCTTTGGTGAATGCAAACTGGAGATTATAGCTGGGTTATACTGGCATAACTATATAGTCTAATGCTATATTAGACCTTGCAATGCTTGATACTGATAATGGGAATTTTATTTGGGGGGTTTTCTGATCTCCAGAGTAATTTCAAATAATTACACTTCAGAAAATTCATATATTTGTTTGTGATACTTTCCAGTAAAATGGGGCCAAAACAGCTGAAAATTGAAAAGTCTCAAATTTTCATTGAAATTTTAAAACTTACCTGTCATTGACAAACCACTGCATTTTAGCTTCAAACTTATAGTCCACAAGAGCTCTTCCACTATCAGTAATAACTGTAAACATTTTATAGGTCTCTTCAGCAAGCAGTAATATATGGTTTATGGACAATGCCATGTGGAATGAAATCAACTTTTGGGGTAGAGAGCCCAAAATGTAAAATTGCCTGGCTTTTGTTATTGCTCACAGTAATATTGCTTTAAAAGTGCATAGTGATTCTTGGTGAGTTGACTTATCTTAATCATAGCTGCAGCTGGAATTTAGTTAATGGTCTGAAATTCTTGGCAACAGGTAAATTGACCCACCTCAGGATCTGAGGACCTATATGGAAGAGAACATTCAAGCAGAAAGCTAGATACCACTCAAACTTGGTACACCCACAAGGGCAGCCATTAAGATAAAAGACTCAGTGAACCAACTAACTTGATAAATATTCGTACTTTTGCTATATCCTATGGTTCTATTCTGTAGCAGAAAAATATTGGCAAATATGAAAATAAGATGCAATTCCATTGCACAGTGCTTAAGAAACTGCTTTCATACATCAAGTGTTGAACTCTAACAGTTACCTAATACACTAATTTGCCAGCCACAAGTCAAAAATAAAACTTCAGACTAAATAAATATTTACACAAATAATAAACTGCAAATGTAGGAAGTGAGAAATTGGATTATGCTACACCAATATACCTCAGGTCTAAACAGGCTCAGTGTAACTATTTATGTAAAAATCCAGTGGAATTTCCCTCTGTATAGAAGTATCATAGCTCACCGGTATTTACAGTGCAATTATTGATAAATCCTCACTCAGAATTAAATATTTGAGGGAAATGTTGTATAACATGTAAGGAGTCGAAGCCTAGACCACTGCGTTCAACTGCATGCACAAAGCTTTGTGGAACATTTATATATATTTTGAAGTCTATTCTATACTTTTATAGTGGGAGCACAACTCCCACTACAGTATAAGAATGAGGCCTTCCTATTTAATAGCCATGCAAGTAGAACTTTAAACTTTGTCAAAAATATAGAATTATTAATCCTGGAGGTCGGAGACAGAAGGCATTTTCAAAGATTATATCATCATGTTTCTGACATCAGAGTCCGCTTCAACTGTGGGGAAAATTAGAATGTCATAGGGATGACTATCATTTAAATGCAGCATAAATTAAGAAGATACCCACTATGATTGACTTTTGTCAACACTGAGGTCTGATGCTCTTTAAGGTGGGGTCTTATTATCACATTATTAACTGTATACTTTGAGTAAGTATACTTTGACCAAGGAGCCACTTCAGAATCCAATGACTTCCGTGGATGGGAACTACATAACAAGTCTATTTGTGGTGTATTAGTGGGCAAGGCAGATTTCTGGAATGGGCATTGTACAGAGTTGGTTGTGTGGGGTTGTGCAGGGGTGTATCACCGCAGATATCTTATGTCTGAGGTAAGCATTCACATTCCTCTGCCTTCAGTTGGCTGGTTTGTCTGTTAAGCCCTCAGTTCCATTTACAAGAGAGCTGCCTATCAAATCTGGTGTTTGCCGCCCACCCTTTTTAGAATAAAAGTATTTATTAAAAGAAACATAAAAACAAAATACTTCTATCCTGTCTTACCTTACTTAAAAACCTATCGATACAGATTCTCCCCTGTTTATGAATGCTCAATTTATCTACAGTCCATACATACAATTGATATTTGAGAGGCCAGCACAATAGATTTGACAGCTGTTGCACAGCCGTAGAACAATTTCTGCTGCCTGGGATCTTACTCACACCACCGCGCACCCCCCCCCCCCCACAACCAACTCTGCACAAAGCTCATTCCAGAAGTCTGCCTTGCTCACCAATACTCAACGCATATACTGGTTATGTAGTTCCCAACCACAGAAGTCATTGAATCCTGAGGTGGGTCTTGGGAGCTCCCCTTGGTCTTTCAATATTTATTCAACATTGAGTTAGTAATGTGATAATGAGTGCCCACCATAAAGAGCTTCAGACCTCAATGTTAGCAAAAGTCAATCACAGTGAGTATCCTCCTAAATTTATGCTGTAATTAAATGATAATCATCCCTGTGCCAACTCTAATTTTCATCACAGTTGGAGGGGTGACTGTTATCAGAGGCATGATGATATAATCCTTGAAGATGTGTTCTATCTCTGAACTCTCTATGATCTCAAATTCTGCACTTTAGAACTGCAGAGTTGCACTTGTGGGGTTATTAAATAGGAAGCCCTCAGACTTGAATTGCATTATAGTGCAAGTTATACTTAACATTAAAGACAGTTCATAGGAACAGAACACTGCCATAGCATGGGAAGGAGCTGTGTCTATTCCACTGGAAGACCAAAGCTCAACATAAGCAACTTCTCCAATACAACATCTTCCTGATCCCCCCCCTCACCACCACAACATTGTCCCTCCCAAACTTACCCAGACAACTCTTCTCCAGAATTTGCTGTCAGAAGCCTCTCACCATTCAGGGAACAAAGTGCACCGAAAGCTGAAAGAGAAGGGTGCCAGCCAGGATATTTGCCAACAAGCCCTGGTGTGGAAGAGTGACAGTTTGGTGATCGTCAAGAAACTTCACTGAAGTTCCCAGCTTCACACCAAAAATGAAGCTACATTCCAGCAATTATCCTCATAACTGAGTCAGATGACCTGGACCCAGATGTTAGGTCCATGTAGCAGACCTAAAACTTCTCTGGTTTGACTTTATTTTTGTTTTAATGACTTTTTAATCACTATATAACTAATTCATATACAAATCACTTTACAACCCACAGAGAATGTGACTTTACCGGACTCTCAGGAGCTGTTACCCTGGCATCACAGAGAAAATACTGGAGGAACACTCAGCCCAAAATGTCAGCTGCTTATATCCTTCCACGGATGCTGTTTGACCTGTCAAGTTCCTCCGGCATTCTGTTTATGTTGCTCAAGATTTCCAGCAGCTGCAAATCCTTCATGTCTACTGTTAGCTCGGTGATTGTTGAACTGTTTTATAATATAACAAGACATATAAATAAGCTACAAGTGCTTCGATATCATGGCTTTGATAAAAACGTGTGATGGACAATGATACCATTCCACTCTGTAAAACCTTTTAACCTGGGAATAATTTGTCTTCTTACCAAGGCTGCACCATTCATTGCTCTGGCAGTGTGATTCCTACCAACAACCATACCTTGGCATTTCGCCATCCTCCTTTGGTAGTTTTCTCCAAAGAAATCCACATTCCCATCAACTTCTCCACATTTACCACTCACACATTAGGAGAAACTTACAACGGCCGTTTAACCTACCAACCCAGCTGTCCTTGGAATATGAAAGGAAACCTGAGCAACAGGAAGAGAAGCCCCAAACCCCCAACAGGGAGATTGGGTAAACTACACACCAGCAGAACTTGAGGTTCAATCTGAGGCATGGGACCAGAGGCAACAATTCCACTAGTTTTGCTACCATGGTGCCTTGCAATCATATATAACGGCTGGACAGGCTTGAGGACTCCCTCTTGTTCCTATTTTGTTTGTTCATATGACCATTTCCCTCCAATATTTCTGTAATACTGAGTAATGGGATGGGAACTGTATTCACTTTGTTCCATTCTTACTAAATGAGTGGTAGACAGAGAATCAGCAGTGGTTATCCCTGCAATATTATCTCTTGCTGTACCACAACTATCTATTTTTGACCTCTTTCTATTTCTCATACTTTAATACCGAGAAGCAGCAAATCCGTGAACAACGAAAACACCTAGCTGTTCTTCGCTGTTTTCTTCTTGCCTTTCTAACCTGTAGCACCTAAGTTCCTAACACACTAGACCACTGTTGTACTAAGACAAGGAATGTCTACTGTTCCATGCCCATTCCGCATTTCAGTAATTTGGATCACTGGGCTGTACAGGTAGAGGCTAAAGAGCAAAGCTCCAGAGATTAGGACAACAAAGTAGTAGTCATGGCAGGCAGAGGAGCATTGTTTCAAGTCTGTGGACTAGGCTGTGTTCAAGGTCTTACCTGTGAATCTGAATGAAAAGACCGTAGTTGCATGGAATTTATTAAAACAGCTGTAGACAAGTGAATCCCTACAAGGTCATTCAGTGTCTTCCCCAAAAAGAAGCCCTGGTCTTGATTGGTCTCCTTTATCATCTGCCACAGATTGTAGAAACACAGAAACATAGAAAACCCACAGCACAATACAGGCCCTTCGGCCCACAAAGCTGTGCCGAACAAGTCCTTAACCTTAGAAATTACCTAGGATTACCCATAGCCCTCTGTTTTTCTGAGCTCCATGTACCTGTCCAGGAGTCTCTTCAAAGACCCTATCGTATCTGCCTCCACCACCATTGCCGGCAGCCCATTCCACGTACTCACCACTCTCTGTGTAAAAAACTTACCCCTGACATCTCCTCTGTACCTACTTCCAAGCACCTTAAAACTGTGCCCTCTCGTGCTAGCCATTTCAGCCCTGGGAAAAAGCCTCCAACTATCCACATGATCAATGCCTCTCATCATCTTATACACCTCTATCAGGTCACCTCTCATCCTCTGTCGCTCTAAGGAAAAAAGGCCAAGTTCACTCAACCTATTCTCATTAGGCATGCTCCCCAATCCAGGCAACATCCTTGTAAATCTTCTTTGCACCCTTTCTATGGTTTCCACATCCTTCCTATAGTGAGGCGACCGGAACTGAGCATAGTACTCCAAGTGGGGTCTGACCAGGGTCTTATATAGCTGCAACACTACCTCTCAGCTCCTAAATTCAATCCCACGATTGATGAAAGCCAATGTATGCTTTCTTAACCACAGGGTCTACCTGCACAGCAACTCTGAGTGTCCTATGGACTCAGACCCCAAGATCCCTCTGATTCTCCACACTGCCAAGAGTCTTACTGTTAGTATGATATCCTGTCATCATATTTGACCTACCAAAATGAACCACCTCACACTTATCTGGGTTGAACTCCATCTGCCATTTCTCAGCCCAGTTTTCCATTCTATCAACCTCTGACAGCCCTCCAAAACTTGAGTGCTCATACCCCAAATTACAGGTAGTCCTTTTCACTTATCACTCCTGTCCTTACTGAATACACCAGGCTATTGCTATACTCCAAGCCAATTGTAAACTTTGAACCATTTTCTCATCTCTCCATGGCCCGACTCACCAGCTCTGTAATTTCTTGAGACTGACAACCTTTGGAGATCTGAATGCTCCTCCACTGAAAAACAGTGAAACACATGTAGCTGGAAAGAGAGCTACCTGGAGGAATTAGGTAAGTGTGTATCTTTTAGTTAATTACTGGCATTAAATATGAGAATCAGATAACTTTTATTTACAAGAGGAATCAATTGCCATTTTGTACAGTATATCCATGAAAATGAACACAGCTGCCCTGATGTAAAATAATGCAGCAGAAAAACTCTTTCACAGATAACTAGATTTTCATGGAGACAACTGGTATGTTGTTCATTTCTGCTTGATATTTTTATCAAACTGAAAAACATGAATTATAAAGTTTGAATAATTACTTGTTTTAGGCTGCTCTGTGTTTCCTTAAAATCTTATTCTGAGACAATCCTGTCTTTCACCTCTTGTAGGCATATCAAGAAAACCAGCAATATTATAAATAAAACAAGTTGAAACAATTTTCATTACTTTTAAATTAGTCTTGACAAAAAAAATCCTATTATTCTTTTTACTTTGGATTTACACCAATTCAGGGTTGACTAGTTATCTCTTTCTCACATATACACAAACACACACACAGATACACACAAATGCCTTGTTTCCATGACAGCACAGATCATAATGACATATTTAATTGGACGACTGCCAGGACAGTCACCACTGTGTGTTTGAAGTAGGAGAAGTTATGTTGATGAGGGAAAATTCTATGTTTTGGAAAGTGATTTTGGTGACAGCCAAGCTCCAACCATTTATCCAGCATGATATAAATAGCATACCTATCTCAGGCACCTGCTTATCACTGCTGTACCAATGTTAACTTGAGAATATCAAGGCCTAGAGATTCAATTGGATGTTGTATTTTTTAAGCACAGCATAATTGATTTTGTATGTAATATCAATCATTAAATTCAACTGGTACCAATACTGATTATAGTGCACAATGTTACCTTCAAATGGCAGTATGTGTACTGTATCAGTTCACACATTTATGCATGAAACATACATACATCCAATGTTAGTTAGTTATATCCATGCCCATGAAATAATGGTTCACCTAAAAAACTGAAGAATGGGAAAATAATTAACACTCCATATTCAGGAATCACAGAACAAAGCCTTGGCAGCAGGCTGATGCTCTGTTGAATCATGAATTACCTGCAGCTTTATTGACAAGTCATTTGGCACAGGAACTACTCTGACCTGTAGTGCAGAGGAAATAAACATGTTACAGATAACATCTGGGGTGAAAGTTGCTCCTCTTTGATACCTGTGATGGGGGCTTTAGCAGTGGACTCTCAGAAGCTGAAGGCCGTAAGGGCAAGGATGGCTTATTAGAGAGCCCAAGGAAAGAGAGGACAAATGTATTCTGCTAAGAGAAATTTGCCAGCGTGTGCTTTCCAGGAATGATGCTTCTGTTTCCATCTGTCTGTGGAGCAAAGCGTCCAAAGTCTGAGCGATAGTAACAGAAATATAACATCTTCAACAAATAAAGCATGCTTAATATTTTCTCATAGACTGGAAATAGCACATATTGTGAAGGTAGTAGAGTTTAATGGTACATTTAGTTGGCTTTGTGAACATTAATATTCTGGAAGCAATAAATGATTATGTTGTGATATATTTCAGAAATAGAAAATAGGAGCAGGAATGGACAGAGCTAAAGGTGGTGCCAGAGGGCGACTTCTCCCAGCCCATCAGCGTAACAGCTAAGTTCTTTCTCTTCTAATATTTCTACTGTCCTATTCAAGGTGGATGGGGTCCTGTTGGAATTGGTGATCTACTGCAGCACTCAAACAGAGGTTCTGCATGGTGGCATGTTCCCATTCTTAGAGCTTGTGAATCGGCCGCGTTTCAATATGTGTTGCCTGACGTTAGGCGCCTTCAGGGCGCGGCCCTGCAAAGCCAGGCGGACACAAATTCTTGCCGGTGTTGTGAACTGAAGCATCGTGGGGAGCCAGTACATCAGGACAGTGAGAGAGGCTGTTGGAAGCCTCTGCACTAGGTTCATCTATATACTACTAAAACTTTCATGCTCTGTCTGTCTGTTTGTGACCTCCAATTAGCGCAAACGGTGCAATACAGCGGCACTTTTTTTGGCTAAATCGAATTAAAATGCGCTAACTTACAGAATGCAGGCCAAGTTCAGGGTTGTATATTCGTATAAAATTGCTCATTTGCCCAAAAATCACCAGGCTCGCTTTCACCCGAGACCTGATCGGCTATCATGGAAATCCGGATGCGACAGCCTGACGCTTGTGCACGGCCAGCCTCAGCAGCAACACCTACCAGAGCAAAAGGGCAGGGCAGCTCTATTTCAAGGGGTCACGTTCTGCTAATCACCATCAGCATGTGCAGGATTGGGGCAGATCTAACTGCCACCCTTCAATAAGAGATAATTAAATCTTATTGCAATGAAGTATAGCGAAACCCCGAGTTTAAGTGTCTGAAGCTATTGAACACCTCGAGGCTAGCCTCCACTGGCTGAAGACCCAAGAGGTGGACCACATAAAAAACTTCCAACTCAGAAATATTCTAGATTTTGCTCACAACCAGCGACATGCTATGTTCAAGCAAGGAACATGCAATCACTTTTTAAGAAATAAACTGTAAATGATGATTGCTAATATTCTTGAGTGTATTTATTTGTTCTTTTATGTATTTTACTAAAAATTAATTTGTGATTTAATTTCTAGAGTAACAACAACGGTTTATTCACAGAATTCTTTAATTCAAAGGTAATTTACTTGCCAGAAGGTAAACATGCAAAAAACGGGTCAAATAGGGCAAAAATAGGGGTGTTTCAGGATGTTAGGTCAACATTGGGTCAGTTTCAAGGCTAATTTTCTTGAACCCTGATTTAGCACGACCCCGCATTTTTCGCGATGACATTGTACGGACCCAAACGATCGCGTTATAATGGGGTTTCACTATACTTCGAAACACCCATCAAACCCTTTGCTGCAATCAAAGGGCAGAGGTGACTATATCACGTCCATTCAGGAGAGTGCCAACCACATCAAGAGAAATCAGCATCCTGGAAGTTTTGGTGTTACTGCTTCGTTTGTTCTATCCAGCATTAATGTAAAAAAATATGGTCAGCCTAATTATGCCGTGTGGAAAGAGAAGGGGGAAATTATGGTCAAGAAATTATGCCAAACGTCGTTGGGAAGCGGCAAGGAGAGGGAGAGAACAAGAATCGGATGAGGACAGGGCCGTATGACTCCAGGATCAAAGAGTCAGGACAAAAAAGATGAGAGAAGAAGAAACAGAGGAGGAGAGGCATGCACATCTCCAAAATGACAACAGTAGGCACAGAAGGAGGAGAGCACAAGAATCGGATCAGGTCAGGACAGCACGACTCCAGGATCAGAGAGAAAGAACAAAGGGTAGAAGAGATGAAGAGACAAAGGATTAAAGGGCTGTGTGTTGGGGAGATGGAGGTGTTGCTATTGCTGTAGCATCATCCGGTATTGCAGCAACATTGGCGCTTGGTGGTAGGATAGCACATTCAAGATACTCCTCAAAGTCAATGAAGATGCCCTTCGCAATATCGATAAAAACACCAATACTGCAAATTTACTCCGAAATGCGAGGCTTATTGTCTGGGATGAGTGCCCCAGGATTAGGAGGGAGAGCTTCGAAGCCGTGGACCAGACTCTTCGTCATGTATCTGGCAAGAATGAGGCCTTCGGGGGTATTTTAACCATTTGCTGTGGTGATTTCCATCAGCTTCTAGCAGTTGTGAAACGAGGAAATGATGCTGGTGTGGAGAATTCATGCATAAAAAATCCTACTTATGGAGAAGCTTCATCAACTTTCAGTTGAAGGGAAACATGCGAGTGAGGGAGAAGGACGATATTCTGAGTTCTTATTGGATGTTGGAGAAGACAAGATTGAGAAAAATGAAACAATGAAATCAAATTACATGAAGATATGATTCTGCCAGCAAAAACTATTGAAGAATGTATTGATTTCATCTCCCCGACATTCAACAATCCTGCAGAACTCTTCTCGAGGAATTCTATCTCGGCTCCTCTCAATGAAATGATGCAAAAAATAAACTTCACATGCATTAGACGCTTCCCTGGAATCATGAAAGAGTACTGTTCCTTCAATGTCGTAAGTGAAGGAGCTAACGCCACTCATTTTCCAACAGAATTCCTTGATTCGGTCGAACTCTCTGGATTGCCACGATATAAACTGGAATTGAAGAGGGGATCCCCCATCATTTCAATGAGGAACTTGAATCCACCAAGGCCAAACCATGGAGAATGCGTTGATTTATCTGGAGAAACCGGTATTCCAGCATGGTCAGCTGTATGTGGCTTTAAGCCGGGGAAAAAGAAATGACAACATTAGAGTATTCTTGAAGGGTGGCAGATCAACCAGAAATGTTGTCTTCGTTAAACGAGGAGGAGCTACATTTGTCTTGCTACGCGTCTTTCTTCTTTAATGAACTGTGTCTTTCTTCTTTAATTTCCAAAGCAAAGCGATAGCAATAGAATTCGAGGAAAAGTAATGTTCATTCTGGTCACATATTTGTCTTGCTATGCGTCTTTCTTCTTTAGTAAACTAAGTTTTCTTCTTTAATTTCCAAATCAAAGAGATAGCAATAGCATTCAGGAAAATTTAATGTTCATTCTGGTCACATCAGACTGCACTACCATTCTCTGAAAGGGTGCCCCAACAGGTCACCCTGTTGTCTGGTATAGATATAGATATATTTATTGTGAGTGAGAGTTTGCTGCTGGTTCTTGGGTCAGGAACTCAAAATGAAACAGACACTACAGACTGTGACTGTAACATCAAAACAGTGCCTGTTGTCTCTCCTCTCGTTATGGAAGGAGGGCTACCTGTCTCTCACTTGTTAGTGAGAGAGAGAGCCTGAGGGATGTTGAATTGTTGGAATGAACAGTTAGTTTTTGATGGATTGTAGACCATGGTCTCTCTTTGGGGGCTTTGCTTTTGCTTGTATGCTGGGTGGTGGGAACGCTGATGCTTTCTGCTAAAATAAATGGGGGAAGGGGAGGGGGCTTTGGGGTACTTATCTTTTTTCTGTCATTCTTTGAGATTCTTCTTCTATTTCGAGGATGTCTGTGGAGAGCAAGAATTTTAGGTTGTAGATTGTATATATTCTTTGGTATTAAACTGAACCATTGAATTGAGAAGGCCATTTGGTGTCTCAGTACTGATGTACTATCAGTGTACAAGGGGGTCACCCAGTTACTGAAAGCAAAGGTCTTTTTTTTCCAACAAGTACATGTAATATTGGATCATTTTTCTCAATAAATAAATAAGTATAATGTTTTTGTGTTATTTATTTAATTGGGTTCTCTTTATCTAGCTTTAGGACTTATGTGAAGATCTGATCACATTCTAGGTCATACTTATGCAGAAACAGGGTAAATTCTACAGGGCTCACAAACTTTCGAGCACCTGATTAAATGGAACACTTCTCTTTTGTCACTAAATTACAAAATAGCAAACAATTCCACTACTTAGGAACAGTTAAAAACAGTTATAGAAGTATAGATGAATAATTTAATGTTGATATTAAGAAAAGTGTGATAAAATGCATTTGAGCAAGGCAGATAACTAGCATGATGGATGTTAAGTCATAAAAGACAAATTTTATTGAACCTTTTGAGATTGCTATTATGGTACCTAAAGGTGAATGACTGATAATTCAGTTGAGCAAATCCCCATTGGTCGGATGTCGAACTCCTCCTCTCCCATGACATCCTTCAGCACTTGGAGACTAGCCAGACTCTTGATTTTTGCCTGGTTGTCCTCGTCGGCCATGGTGAACGATGCTTTGATAACCCTGTCTTTCGAGAGCTCTGTTCTGTGCTCTGCAAGTAGTGCAATGGCTCCAGAGAACAGATTCATTTTAGAACAGAGGGAGCTAAAGGAAAAAATCATGAGGAGATATGATAAATTTAGTTTGCATTCAATACTAATGATCCAAGAAGTGATCTGATGAAGGGTTTAAAAATGATAAAAGGAGTTCATAAAATAATTAAAGCACAATGTTTTCTGATGAGACTTAAAATTAGATCAGAGCCTTAAAATTCATTCAGAATGAAATCTAGAAATAATTCACTTCACTCAAAGGGCAGCAGGACTCTGAAAGTCTATCTTATTTTGCAAAGGGTTTACAAGACTGAGTGATGTTTTTTTCATCAAGAGATCCAAATCAAAAGTAAATAAATAAAATACAAATTAGTGATAACCTTACTGAACATACAAAACCCATGGAGAACTGGACCCCAAACCTCCTTCTAATTTATAATTGCTATTCCCACGTTTGTCAAATCAACCTTGTATTAAGTATGCATGTCCAAAACAGCACTGAGACCCACTATCGTGAAATGGTTAACTCTTTAATACATGCTATTCATTAACTATTCACTCAATACACTTATAGAAGGAACCTACAATATGTTCAAAATAATTCACTCAGAATTTAACTCCTTCTGTAAACTTCAGTCTCTAAGAGCAACATCTGAAACAGAATAATATATTTGCAAAAACTGCACTCAAGCATGGAAATTTTCATATAATTGGAAAGAATAAATCCCATAATTCAAAAGCAAAAAAAAGCCAATGGACTATTTAAAAAATTCAAAAAATTGCGAGTGATAGCATTTCGTGCTTAAAGATAAAATCTATTAATGTATGCTTTAAATGATAAACTAATTATATTTATATAGAAGGGAAAGGAACAGAAAAAAAATCATTAATGCTGAAATATGCCACATCCATCTGAATTTGTTTTATTGGTTATTATATGACAACAGGTGTATCGCTCCCTTTTTGCAAATTTACTTTTAAATACGGGCCTCAAATGTATGCTTTCACAAAATAAAATGTAATTATTCAAACATATTTATTTAAAAGAAACATTTCAAAAAATGTTGTGAGGATTCTGGTTAAATATTTCTAGTAAGTAAGAAGAAATGTGCAATATGCATTATGAGGATGTGAGTACAATTTTAAAGCCACAAATGAAACAAATCAATAGTCCTGCTTTGTGAAGCACTACAAAACATAGCTCTTATTTACCAAGGAGCACAGAATTAAAAGCAAACAACTCAACAACTCAAGTAACATCTCAACATCTCAAGTCTTTCTTTCCTCTGAATGTTCACCTGAATCACTGAGCATGAATCATTGTTTTCCCTGTGGCTCTGCAATACACTAAAACACACTCAACGACCACCTTACTAGGTACACCTGTCCATTAAAACAAGTATTTAATCAGCCAATCACTCAATGCATAACAGAATGCAGACATTGTCAAGAGGTTCAGTTGTTCAGACCAAACATCAGAATGGGGAAGTAATGTGACCTAAATCACATTGACTGTGTAAGGATTATTGGTGCCTGAAAGGGTGGTTTGAGTATCACAGAATCTGTTGATCATCTGGGATTTGCACACACAACAGTCTCTGGAGTTTAAAGAGAATGGTGTGACAAAAAAAAGCATCCAGTGAGTGGCAGTTCTGTGGGCCAAAAGATGTTATTCAGAGAGGTCAGGAGAGAATGACCAGACTGATTTAAGCTGCTAAGAATGTGACAGTAACTGAAGTAACCACGTGTTACAGCAGTGGCTTGCAGAAGAGCATTTCTGAATGCACAACATGTCGAACCTTGAAGTGGATGGGCTAAAGTAGCAGAGAAGCATGATCGTACTCAATGGCCACTTTATTAGGTATCTAATAAAGTGGCCACTGAGTGTACAGGGAGCATAAAGCAGCCAGAGAAATTCAGTCTGGACAGACAGTACTACTGGATGCACTAGGATTAATAAAGATAGGCATAACACCAACAAGGAGTATATTGTGAAGCATACCATGAGCATACAGAGGATGGAATTTTCAATTTTACGTTTTTTTGGACTTTGGTCTTAACATCAGATTTCCTAAAACTGCTGTCTCTGCTACCATAAACACAGGAAATTCTGCAGAAGCTGGAAATCTTGAGCAACACACACAAAGTGTTAGACCAATATTACTTGTTAAGTGTTGCCTCTCCTTTTATTCAGATTTAGAAATAAATTTTCAGAAGGATATTGATGGTGCACATAGGTAGCAATAATATAGGTAAAAAATGGGATGAGGTCCTACAAGGTGAATTTAGGGAGTTAGGAGATAAACTAAAAAGTAGAACCACAAAGGTAATAATCTCTAGATTACTACCAGTGCCACGTGCTGGTCAGAGTAGAAATATGAGGATATATCAGATGAATACGTGGTTTGAAAAATAGTGCAAGGGGGAGAGATTCAGATTTCTGGGGCATTGGAACCAGTTCTGGAGGAGGTGGAACCAGTACAAACAGGACAATCTGCACCTGGGCTGGACTGGAACCAATGTCCTAGGGGGAGCGTTTGCTACTGTTGTTCAGGAGGATTGAAACTAATGTGGCAGGGGGATGGGAACAATTGCAGAGAGACAGAGGGATGTAAACTGAGGATAGAAGCAAAAAGTAGTAAGGTGAAAAGTAGAAGTGGCAGGCAGGCAAATCCAGGGCAAAAATCAAAAGGAGTTACTTTTCAACATAATTTTATAAGGGCTAAGAGTGTTATAAGAACAAGCCTGAAGGCTTTGTGTGTCAATGCAAGTAGCATTCGTAACAAGGTGGATGAATTGAAGGTGCAGATTGTTATTAATGAATATGGTATCATTGGAATCACAGAGACAAGGCTCCAGGGTGACTAAGGATTGGAGCTCAACATTCAGGGATATTCAATATTCAGGAGGAATAAACATGAAAGAAAAGGAGGTGGGGTAGCATTGCTGGTTAGAGAGGAGATTAACGCAATAGTAACGAAGGACATTAGCCTGGAGGATGTGGAATCGAGATGCGTAGAGTTGTATAACACTAAGGGGCAGAAAACACTGGTGGGAGTTGTGTACAGGCCACCTAACAGTAGTAGTGAGGTTCTGGATGGCATTAAACAGGAAATTAGAAATGCGTGCAATAAAGGAACAGCAGTTATAATGGGTGACTTCAATCTACATATAGACTGGGTGAACCAAATTGGTAAGGGTGCTGAGGAAGATGATTTCCTGGAATGTATGTGGGATGGTTTTCTGAACCAACATGTCAAGAAACCAACTACAGAGCAGGCCATTCTAGACTGGGTATTGAGTAATGAGGAAGAGTTAGTTAGCAATCTTGTCATGCGAGGCCCCTTGGGAAAGAGTGACCATAATATGGTGGAATTCTTCATTAAGATGGAGAGTGACATAGTTAATTCAGAAACAAAAGGTTCTGAGCTTAAAGAATGGTAACTTTGAAGGTATGAGACGTGAATTAGCTAAGATAGACTGGCAAATGATACTTAAAGGATTGACGGTGGATATGCAATGGGAAGCATTTAAATATCACATGGATGAACTACAGCAATTGTTCATCCCAGTTTGGCAGAAGAATAAACCAGGGAAGGTAGTGCACCCGTGGCTGACAAGAGAAATTAAGCATAGTATCAATTCCAAAGAAGAAGCATACAAATTAGCCAGAAAAAGTGCCACACCTGAGGACTGGCAGAAATTCGGAGTCCAGCAGAGGAGGACAAAGGGCTTAATTAGGAAACAGAAAAAAGATTATGAGAGAAAGCTGGCAGGGAACATAAAAACTGACTGTAAAAGCTTTAATAGATATGTGAAAAGAAAAAGATTGGTTAAGACAAATGTAGGTCCCTTACAGTCAGAAACAGGTGAATTGACCATGGGGAACAAGGACATAGCAGACCAATTGAATAACTACTTTGGTTCTGTCTTCACTAAGGAGGACATAAATAATCTTCCGGAAATAGCAGGGGATCGAGGGTCCAGTGAGATGGAGGAACTGAGGGAAATACACGTTAGTAGGGAAGTGGTGTTAGTTAAAATGAAGGGATTGAAGCAGATAAATCCCCAGGGCCAGATGGTCTGTATCCCAGAGTGCTTAAGGAAGTAGCCCAAGAAATAGTGGATAAATTAGTGATAATTTTTCAAAACTCTTTAGATTCTGGATTAGTTCCTGAGGATTGGAGGGTGGCTAATGTAACCCCGTTTTTTAAAAAAGGGAGAGAGAAACCAGGAAATTATAGACCAGTGAGCCTGACATCGGTGGTGGGGAAAATGCTAGAGTCAGTTATCAAAGATGTGATAACAGCACATTTGGAAAGCGGTGAAATCATTGGACAAAGTCAGCATGGATTTGTGAAAGGAAAATCATGTCTGACGAATCTCATAGAATTTTTTGAGGATGTAACTAGTAGAGTGGATAGGGGAGAACCAGTGGATGTGGTATATTTGGATTTTCAAAAGGCTTTTGACAAGGTCCCACACAGGAGATTAGTGTGCAAACTTAAAGCACACGGTATTAGGGGTAAGGTATTGATGTGGATAGAGAATTGGTTGGCAGACAGGAAGCAAAGAGTGGGAATAAACGGGACCTTTTCAGAATGGCAGGCAGTGACTAGTGGGGTACCGCAAGGCGCAGTGCTGGGACCCCAGTTGTTTACAATATATATTAATGACTTGGATGAGGGAAATAAATGCAGCATCTCCATGTTTGCGGATGACACAAAGCTGGGCGGCAGTGTTAGCTGTGAGGAGGATGCTAAGAGGATGCAGGGTAACTTGGATAGGTTAGGTGAGTGGGCAAATTCATGGCAGGTGCAATTTAATGTAGATAAATGTGAGGTTATCCACTTTGGTGGCAAGAACAGGAAAACAGATTATTACCTGAATGGTGGCTAATTAGGAAAAGGGGAGGTGCAACAAGACCTGGGTGTCATTGTACACCAGTCATTGAAAGTGGCCATGCAGGTACAGCAGGCGGTGAAAAAGGCGAATGGTATGCTGGCTTTCATAGCAAGAGGATTCGAGTACAGGAGCAGGGAGGTACTACTGCAGTTGTAGAAGGCCTTGGTGACACCATACCTGGAGTATTGTGTGCAGTTTTGGTCTCCTAATCTGAGGAAAGGCATTCATGCCATAGAAGGAGTACAAAGAAGGTTCACCAGATTGATTCCTGGGATGGCAGGACTTTCATATGATGAAGGACTGGATCGACTAGGCTTATACTCTCTGGAATTTAGAAGATTGACGGGACATCTTATTGAAACGTATAAAATTCTAAAGGGATTGGACAGGCTAGATGCAGGAAGATTGTTCCCGATGTTGAAGGGTCACAGTTTAAGGATAAAGGGGAAACCTTTTAGGGCCGAGATGAGGAAAAACTTCTTTACACAAAGAGTGGTGAACCTGTGGAATTCTCTGCCACAGGAAACAGTTGAGGCCAGTTCATTGGCTATATTTAAGAGGGAGTTAGATATGACCCTTGTGGCTAAAGGGATCGGGGGGTATGGAGGGAAGGCAGGTACAGGGTTCTGGATGATTAGCCATGATCATACTGAATGGCGATGCAGGCTCAAAGGGCCGAATGGCCTACTCCTGCACCTATTTTCTATGTTTCTGTGTAAGATACACTATTGTTCCCACTTTACTTTCATTCATGGGATGTGAGTGTTATTGGCAAGTTAATTATTTATTATTCATCCCTAATTCCCCCCATGAACTGAATCTTGGTGAACTCCAGTTGTATATTGGCCAGAGAATAGAAAAATGGTGGATTTCCATTGGTAAACTACATGGAATTATACAACAATCTGAGAGCCTTGCATGCATCATTATTAGTACCATATTTTTGTTTCAGAGCTAATTTAATTACTTATCTTTTTAATTCTACTTGTCATGATGTCATTTTAGCACAAACCTCCAGGTTGATTGTTCATGAAATCTAATCTAGTATTATAACTACTCCAGTACTATCATGATTGGTAAGAAATACCTGACAAGCCACAAAATATATATGAAATATATTAATAACTGATAGTTAACTATGAAGGATGGAATAGATTTGAGACATGATCATCTGGACATATTCAGTCTAATCACCAATAGATATCTAACTTGTGACTGAATTGTCCATCTGCCCACCTGCGACAAATTCATCAACTTCAGTTCAAGAACAATAGTGCTTATTTTCAATGTACTTACAAATGAAATGATTTACTATTAAGCTCAACCAACTATTACGAACTTCTACACATTCTGACACCTTGACAGATTTCAATAGTTCATTTTTAAAAGACAATCCTAATGGAAGTAAATCTGGAATTTCAAAATGTCTAAAAAAGTTTTAGAATTAATTTTCATATATTAAAGACACAGGTAAGGCAGACATGTCACCAGATAGCGGTAGATATTGAAGTTCTCAGTGACTCTACGTGAATGCTACATTAACCAAGCCACCATCTTAACATTTTACCTCTCGATCATGATCAATTCTGCATAATGTGCACAATAATGTCACAGTCATTTCCATTTCACCATTATTCAAAGTCACATTTCAAACATGGCTTTTCATGGATCCTTCAATTACATAAAAAAATGTCAAAATATCAAATGGGATATACTGCAGCTCATGGTATAAGACAGGATTGCAGAGATATCCCTGGTGAAGGGAAAAAGCTACAAGGTAGAGTTGGTCACTGAGCCATAAATTCAATGTGTCAGTAGTTTAATGGCTTTTCACATCAGGAAAGAGATCAACAGGACTGGCCTTGTACTGACATTCTGCTGTACCCCATTAATAGCAATTAACCATAATCAGTAACCTCAAGGCAAGACAGATTCTTGATTCAAAGAATGTAGAGGGGAATGCAAGGGGCAGCATGAGGTATACCAAGTACATGAGAGGCTCCAACCTGAAAACGTTCCATTAAAGGACTGTGTGCAAACTATCAAGCAATAGATGGACTCACAGCAATCACATTACTGTACTTCAGAACCAGGTCAGAGCATGGGTTATGAATGTTAATTGAAAAATTAACAGTCAGCTGGAGTAGGAAACTTCAGGAAACTCAGTGATGACAAAGCTCAGTATCAGAGTGTGAAGGAGAAGGCTGAATCATTTGCAACAACCTTTAGTAAAAGTACTGATGATTCAGTCAGATAATGTAGCTCTGCTTCCTCCTGAAATTCCTACCACCAAAGAATTCAGTCCTCAGCCGATTCAATTAACACTACACATGACATCAAGAAATGGCTGGCAACATGGCTAAAACAAAGGATAAAGGGCAAGACAACATCCCAGCTGCAGTTTTCAAAGCTTACATTTTAAGATCAGCCCACCTTCACCCAAGTTGTTCCAGTACAGTTACAATGCAACAGTTCAAAAATATAGAGAAGTATCAAGGCTTTTCTATCCATAGCTAGCTGCCAAATCAGTAAGTGGTGGAAGGTGCCATTGAAAAACTACCTGGTGGCATTGAATCTCTAACAATATGTTCAACAATGCTCAGTTCAACTTTCATATGGTCCAATTGGCTCTAGACTTTGTCACAACCTTGGCTAAAACATGCACAAATGGTTCCCTTCCTGTTTACCCTGTATACCTTGGACTTCAGAAACAACACTGAGCCATATCATCTGCAGAAATTCTCTGATGACTCAGCAATAGTTGGGTGTATAAAGGGAGTACGGGAGGATGAATAAAGGATCCTGGTGGAGGACTTTGTTAAATGGTGCAAGCTGAATCATCTGCTGCTCAACATCAGTAAGCAAAAAGAGATGGTTATGTACTTTAGGAAGACCAAGCCTGCACTCCTCCTTGTTACTATTGATGGTAAGGACATGGAAGTGGTGAGGACTTACTAGTAGCTGGCATTGCACCTGGACGACAGACTTGAGTGGAGCACCAAAACAGAGGCTGTGTACAAGAGCCAGAGTCACCTCTACTTCCTGAAGAGACTGAGGTCCTTTAGCATATGCAGGCCTCACCTTCACATGTCCGTCCTATCAGTCTGTTGTCACCAGTACAATCTTCTATATGGTGGTGAGCTGGCACAATAGCATCAACAGGGCGATGCCAAGCCATTAATGTTTTTCAAGATAGCACCAAGCTACAGCCTCTGTTGAGATGATGGCTCAGGTTAAGTTGTTTTCATTAAGTCTATATGAATGGTTTGGGGAAAAAGAGGGGAATAAATAGGGTTTAGAGATGGGGAGGGGTTAGAGATTAGGGTTTAAGAACAGTGATGTCGGGATGTTAGAGGTCAAATTAGGATTTGCCGACATAGATATAGAATTAGAACTCTGCTGGCGAAGTTCCCTGATATGGACAGATGAGGAAGGACATCCACAGTCCAAGTCTCCACACTGTGCTAAAATACCAGCGATGTGGTCTGGTGACAAAGGACATCTGCACTCTAGGCTTCTGCTCCATGCTCGAAGGCCAGTGGCCCCTTAAGTATTCAGAATCTGATTTAATATCAATGACATGTGCCATAAAATTTGATAACTTTATAGCAACAGTACAATGAAATACATGATAAATAAAATGTAGAGAAAAAAACTGAGTTACATTAAGTATATATATGTCTAATAAAAAGTTAAGTTAAAAATTAGTACAAAATAACAGAAATAAAAAAAGTAGTGAAGTAGTGTTCATGAGTTTAACGTACATTTAGAAATCGGATAGCAGAGGGGAAGAAGCTGATTTCTGAATTGCTGAGTGTGTGTGTCTTCAAGCTTCTGTACCTCCTTCCTAACAGTAGCAGTAAGAAGAGGGTATGTCTTGGGTGGTATTATTGTGATAAATATTGTGATAATCCCTGCCTCCACTAGCTTCTCAGGTAGTACCATTACAGGTTGCAATTATGATCTGGATCAAAACAAAATCCTCAGATCCCCTCTAATCCTCTCACCACTCAATTTAAAACATGCCTTCTGATATAAGATATCTTTATTTTAGAGAACAGTTTCTCATCCGACCTCTGCTGCTCATAATTTTGAATAACTTTATCAGATTAGCACTCAGCTTCCTCTATGCCAATGAAATCAAACCCAGCCTATCCATTCTCTGCTCTTAATTGAAACACTCCATCCCATGCAACATCCTATGGAGCACGTGGCAACTCAGCAAACACATGCAGGTTATCACTCAATTGGTCATTACTGAAGGCATGAGAAGAATGATAGTGACTGACAACATGAAAGGGAGTGTTTTAATCAAAGCTATTCCCCTCCTCACTATCTCCCAGTCATTTAGTACCCATACATGTTGTTTAGTGTCTTGATAAATAACTGATGCTGACAAATGTAAGTGGATTAGCTCATTTGGTTTCAAAACCCCGAGAACATTGTCCGAGACAATCACAGCATTAAGGCGGGGTTCTAACCGGCCTTTCTCTGTCTCTGCTAAAGTCACAGAGGATGTAGAGTAAAAAATATACCAGACATCCCTTTACAAAGTACATTGCAACCTTACTTGCTGTATATGCTTCCTGGATTGCCATTTATGTTCTTCCCTGCACGTGGTCACTCATTACATTGAAAAACACACATGACATTCCATTGGCATATTGCAAATTTAAGCTTTATTGATCACCGCTTTGTTGCCTTGCAGGATTAAGACTACATCCAACCAGAGAAAGGATAGAACTGCACGTACACTGCATGAGATGGAGGAATATTTCTAAACTGAGTAGAATGCTAAAGAAACACACACAAAATTTTTTGAGGAACTCATCAGCTCAGGAAACATCTATGGAGGGGAGTAAACAGTTGACATTCTGGGCTGAGACCCTTCATCAGGACTGGAACGGAAGGGGCAAAAAGCCAGAATAAGAAGGTGGAGAGGGGAAGGAGTGCAAGCTGGAAGGTAATAGGTGAAACCAAGTGCTAGAACTTCTGCAAAACTTTGTTGAAACCTATCTCGACTAATTAGTACAATTTCATTCATACAGATGTATGTACTTAGAGATGTTGGAGTATAGTTTTACTTAATTGACTCCTGGTTGGAAGTATTTTTCTCTGAGAAGCAATTTATTTGAATTGGCTCATATTTCAGTTTTAGCAGTATGATAGGGCAGATATCGAGAGTTCAGAAAACCTACTGCTGCTATGTGAGTGCTCTCAGTATAAGGGTAATCATTTAATACAGAGAAGAAATGGTTTGCAAATCTTTGGAATTCTATGCTCAAGTGTTTGGTTGATGCTCAGTAACTGAGATTGATTGATGGATTTTCAGGCACTAAAGGAGTCAGGCGTATGCATAGTAGTGGAAAGGAAAGTGGAGTTTATGTAGAATTTTTATTGAATAGTGGAGCATGCTCAAGGTGCAGTGCTGTCCATAACTGTATCTTGGTTTTGGCAAATCCTGCTCCTCTTGACACCATAAAAAGATGTGAGTTATAGAGATCTTTGTAGACCACCATAATTTAATAGGCAACACGTTGACACCGATCATAAAGACATACAAAATAGGAGCTCCTGTTGTGCCCCTTTCACCACGATCAACATCACTGCCAATTTCCAGATATTTCTTGCTACCCAGAAATCTATAAATCTCTGTTAGAATGAACATAACTGGAGCCACTGATAACTGATAGTTCCAAAGACCTACCACACTCTAAGCGAAGGAATTTCTCCCCATCTTATTACACATTCTCCATATTATGTTTTGCTTGTAGTTGATGATGAGTGCACCAAAGTGCATAACCTCAAAATATTACACATTATTTCCCATCTGTAATATTCTTCCTCACTCACTCAACTTGCCCATGTCTCTCCAAAACGACTTTATGCCCTCCTTTATATTGACAATTGCACTTAGTTTGATCCCTTGAATTTAGCAGCATGACGTACCATTCCATTGGCCAAATCATTGATATAAATACTGAATAAAAAGCCAGAGACCAAGCACAGAATTGTATAGTACTCAACAGTAACAGCTGTCAGTTTGGAAAGGAACTGCTTATTCCCACTCTATCAAAGTCAAAGTAAAATTATAATCAAGGTACATATGTCACCATATACCATCTTGATATTCATTATTCTGCCAGAATTTACATTAATAAAAAATGCAACAGAATTTCTGAAAAACTGTACATAAACAAAGACTAACAATCAAACAATGTGCAAAAGACAACAAATCGTACAAATATAGAAGTAAATAATTCTGAGAACTTCAATTTTAGAGTCCTTAAATTGTAGGTTGTGGAATCAGCACAGAGCAGAAGTGAGTGAAGTTATCCACCTTAGTTCAGGAACCTGATGGCTGTAAGGTAATAACTGTTTCTGAACCTGGTGGTGGGTCCTAAGGCTCCTTCTTGTACCTCCTGCCCAACTTTTTATCTTCTGTGCAATAAGCAGTTCTCAATAGACATATGTTTATCATCCCCAATTCCATTTGCTCTAAGTTCCAATGCAATTTAATCAAAAGCCTTCCGGAAATCACCTGGTTCAGTTTGGAATAACCAGGTGCAACCAACCTAATCTTTATCTCTAAGGAGCAGAGCAGTCATAAATTTATAGCTGAAATTTTTACTCTTCTTGAGTAGCTACCTGACCTCTGGTAGTTGTCCTGTAGCTTCAGCTCATGGAATAAGTCCAACATTACCACCTTAAACTCACATATACCAAGGAGATAGTAACTGAATGGTGTAACACTCCCAGCATGGGAAAGATGATTTATATTTACCTCATGTGGACCAAGTAAACCTCCAAACAAGTTCAGTTGACCATAGAAGTAAATAAGATGGAAACAAATAGGACGTTAAACAGCTTAGAAACATGATTTGTTGCAGGTATCCACATTGTTCCGAAGGCAGAAAATTGTGACTAAGTTTCAGTTGTAAGTTACAAATGAATATTGCTTGAGAAGTAATACCATTCTTTATTTGTGCTGATCAGGGTCCTCAGCCCACAAATATCAGAACAGACCCTTCGGCCTACAAAATCTGTGCCAACCATGATGCCAATTTAAACTGCAAGGTCTATCGCTGCCTGTTCTCTGCTCTGTCCAAATCCCTCTTGATCTTCACCCAGATAATATCCATATTAATTTTGTAAAAGGCCTAAATCCTTCATTAACATGTTCAAAAGATTTAAATCTTATTTGAATACACCTCTAAAACAAAATTGGCCTTCTTAATTTAAAAGTGTGACTCACACCTGCATAGATCATCCTGCTAATAAATTGTCATTCTTAGTACTGGTTTTACACCTGCAAAACAAGCAGGGCATACAGCAATTTCTATCATGATGTGTTAAATGCACCAGAACGCAGCTGTTCTAGTTCAGTGTATGTTATCCTGCATTTACTTTGAAATTCTTTAACCCATCGGTTTTGATATTGAAGCTAGAGGAAAATACTCTTGCACTTCAAAATTCTGTCCTGCATGGAACGAAGGATCAAAGACTGATGTACAGTCTCACAATTTTACTTTTAAAAATCTGCATATTTAATGTTTTCAAACATAATGGTGCCATTTGTAGTAACTATAACTCCTCCCTAGAATGGTCAGCAAAATGATAAAGGTGGGTGTGAGGTGCTTGATTTCATATAAATGAATCGTGGACTACATTCTATTGTGTATTTAGGGTCGGATCGGTATCCATAATACACAAATATGGTTCAGTGCCATAGTTTATTAGTTGATTTGGATTTAACAACTCCGTGTTGGGATTCTCAGAAAATCTGATAGAATATCAGAAGTGGGAGATTGCTGCCTCACAAATATAAGAGGCAAGATTGTTTCCTATCATTTCATAGTGGTTTTATTTTTTTCTCTATAAAGCCAAACAATTCCATCTGCCCCACAACCCCAATTTACGTCCTATCTGTATTCAACTATTTTCATAGTAATTGACTGTTAATCTGAACTGCCTTTTTTAAAATCTCGCAACAATCTATTTCCTAATCTAGCAATTATCAAAATATATTTATTGTAGCCCAGTAAACTTCTATACCCTGCCACTGTCTGCACCAAGCAACTGGTCCAGAGACAGCTGAATGCCAAAAGGGCTCTTGACATTCATTAATTTCTACTGTGTGATACCTACAGGTTTTTAATTTCAGATAGTTTTTCAAATTCAGATTGAAAATTCAACATGAGTGACATCAGTTTTGGTTTATTGGAAGAGATGATGTATTTTCTCTTTATAAATTTTGAATATCAAAATCATGCATGATTAGTCAAACCATTTATAATTTAATGTAATTTTACATTACATGAAAAGAATTTTCTTTCAAATGAATCAGGATCGTGGGATTCTGGTATAGTGTTTATATTTGTAAAGTATTGTATTGTTGTTGTTATCAAAGTCTTTTTGGGAAATATTGGAAGAAGGTTGTGTTCGTGAATTAAGATAGGCAGCCAAAGTCATCCCACATTTTCAAGTCAATCAACTGGAAAGCTAGTAAACTTAGTATCACCTTTCCTGATCTAAATGTTTTATTTTCAGAAAACATATTAAACGTTCAGTTCAGGATATTCATTGGAAAATTAGTTACCTATCTTTTTCACTGGAGGTTGGAAGGGAGGAACCAAGGAGAGTTTCAAAATTCACTTTCAAAGTCCAATAAGAAAATTGGTCAGCTACTGGAAAGAAATGTCCTGCATCTCCAGTAGTGCCATTATTGCAATGGGATAATGGGATATTGAGAGGGGTAGACTTTACCAGAATAGAACTTTTCATCTGATATCAGAATCAGGTCTAATATCACCGGCACATGTCGGCAGCAGCAGTACAATGCAATACCTGATAAGTATAGAAAAAACAGAATTACGGTAACTATATATGTATATTAAATAGTTAAATTAAAGCAAGTAGTGCAAAATAACTAGTATTCATTGGTTCAATGTTCATTTAAAAATTGGACAGCAGAGGGAAATTTTACAATACATGAAAGGAATTTTCATGAAAAGCCAGCACCTCCAAGAAATCACCACTTCATGCAGCCTGGTTTACAAATTAAGTCTTGCCAGTGGAAATTGAAGCTACAACTCGAGGCATTTTAATGAAACATGCCCAAATTTCTATTAACTGAGTTAAAATTGTTCAGTCAATTGGTACAGACATAAACCTGTCATAAGCGCTTTCATTAAATAATTGATAGTAAAACATTTTCTGCTTTTTCTTGTAATTTAAAATAAACTATTTTCATATTGAATTATACCTTATTACACAGGAGGAATATTAATCCCAAGTAGTTTTTGTTCAGCTATCTAGAAATTATTTAATTTAACTTATCTTGTTTGGGTATTATATAAAAACGGGGCAGTATTGCAGCCTTGATTATAGATGTGGCCATTTGCCCACACTGCAAACTTAGTAAAGCTGATGTGATCAGAAATACTCACTAATTTCCTTTAAGTGGTAAAACATATTGAAGGATTAGAACACTGTTTAATTTACCTTCTGAAAATATGATTTTCTTTACATAAGCTGAGGCCTCATCGGATAGATGGTGACAAGGCCAGGATGGTGAATAAGTTATGTGACGGAAAGCAGAGCAGGAACAACACTGGTCCTTTCAAGGCCGACAGCTACAAGTCCACTGAGACCAGTCCTGCAGTGACACTTTGATAATACAAAGATAAGTGGAAAATTGAGCTTTGAGGGAGCACAGAATTTCTAAAATGATATAGACAGTTTAAGGGAATGAAAAAGAGGTAAGATTGACAAAATTGAGTTTATTCAACTTGAAACTGATAGAAAATCTGAATGTTTTTAACCATTATAAAACTAGTAAATATTGCAGATGCTATCTATATGTGATGGTATGAGACATGTAAATTAAAATACTTGTATAGGAAGCAATTAACAAGGCGATTAGTATTTTAATCTCGATTTCAGAAGGACTGGACTATAAAAGTAAGACAGTCTTGCTCAGATTGGATTGTGAACCCTCTTTAAGAGTATTGTGTGAAGCTTTGATGTCCATAACCTTTCATATTGCATTTCACGTTATTGCCGGGGACTTTGGCTTGGCTATCACCTTCCAGCTAGCCTCCTTCCCCTCCTCCCACCTTTTTATTCTGGAGTCTTCCTCCTTTCATTTCGGTCCTGAAGAAGGGTCTTAGCCCAAAATATCGACGGTTCATTCATTCCACAGATGCTGCCTGACCTGCTGAGATCCTCCAGCATTTTGTGTGTGTTGCTTTGGATTTCGAGCATCTGCAGACCTTATCATGTTTATGATGGGCTTGAAGAGATCTCTGCACTATAATCATCTGCAGTAGCAGGAGTTCCAATTACTGTTACACTACAATCAGGAATAATTGCTGTTCCATCCCTAGACCATGTTTCGGGAAATCTGATCATCTGCCTGTACCCCTCTTCCCTGCATACAGGCAGAGGCTAAACAGCAAGGTACCAGAGGTAGGGAAAGCAAGGAGGTGATCATAGGCGTTAGAGGAGCAGCTATGGGATTGCTTCAAGTCAGTGGACTGGGCCATGTTCAAGGACTCAGAGGGTCTGAATGAGTACACCATGATTGTCATGGACTTTAGAAAGACATTCATCCACGAGTGTGTCCCCACAAAATCATTTAGTCTTCCCCAACCAGAAGACCTAGATGAATCATAAGATCTGCAATTTAATGAGGGCTAGATCAGTGGCATGCAGGTCTGGCAAGCAAGAAAAGTGCAAAAGTTCCACGTAGGACTTACAGAAGCCATCTCACTCGCAAAGTGGCAATTCTGGACCAGACTTGAATTAAAGGCGGCTGCTTAACAGCTGTGACAGGCTTGAGTGCTAGCACCTCTGACAAAGTAAAACCAAAACAACAAGATTTCGCTTTAATATCAACAAAACATGGAGGCCCTTCATGAACTGCCACAGCCCCCGATAAGCCTGTGATTTCAGTCTCTGAGGCCAATGTGAGAGCATCCTTCAGAAGGATTAACTCACGGAAAACATCCGGCCAGGATGGTGCACCTTGCCATGTACTGAAGGCCTGTACTAATCAACTGTCTGGAGTATTTACTGGTACCTTTAACCTCTCATTTGGCAGTGTGAGGCTTCGATCATACCAGTGCCCAAGAAGAACGTGGTAACCTATCTCAATGACTATCTTCCAGTAGCTCTTACATCTACTGTGATGAAGTGCTTTGGGAGGTCAACGATGAAACATATCAACTCCTTCCTTAGTAGTGACTTGAATCCAGTCCAATTTGCCTACAGTCACAACAGATCAGTAGATGGCATTTCATTCCCTCTTCACTCAGCCCAGGAACATTCAGACAGTGAAAATGCTTACATAAGGATACTCCTCTTTAGTGACAGCTCTACATCCAAGACTATCGCCCCCTCAACACTAATCAATAGCTCCAAGACATGGGGCTCAATACCTCCTTGTGGCTCAATACATCCTCAATTTCCTCACTTGCAGACCCCAGTCAGTTTGTATTGGCAATATCTCCTCCACAATCATCATCATCTTCGACAGAGGTGCACCACAAGGCTGTGTGCTTAGCCCCCTGCTCTACTTGCTTTATTGATAATACTATGAGGCTAAGTACAGCTCCAATGCTATACTTAAGTTTGCTGATGACACCACTGTTGGCTGAATAAAAGATGGTGATGAAGTAGCATACAAGAGGGAAGATTGAAAATCCAGCAAAATGGTGCTACAACAACCACCTCTCATTCAATGTCAGTGAAACCAAAAAGCTGAGTATTAACTACAGGAGGAGGAAACCAGAGGTCCATGAGCCAGTTCTCATCAGGGGATTAGTGGTGGAGAGGGTCAGTAACTTTAAATTCTTCTATGATATCATTTTAGAGGATTTGTCCTGGGTCCACCACATTAATGTCATTATAAAGAATGGCATATGCATACTGGACCCAGGACAAATCAGTCCATCAGAGGTAAAGCCCACCTCTGAGCACATCTATGAAGAGGAGCACTAATGCAGGAAAGCAGCAGCCCGCATCAAGGAGCCCCACCACCCAGGTAATGCTCTCTTCTCACTGCTACCAACTGGGAAGAGGTACAGTAGCCTTAGGTCTCACACCAACAGGTTCAGGGACAGTTACTATTCCTCAACCATCAGGCTCCTGAACTTGCATGGTTAACTTCACTCACCCCAACACTGAACCAAGTTCATCGGCATGCTCCTAGGCCCAACTACCTTCACAAGGGTAATTAGTAATAGACAAATAGTGGCCTTGCTAGTGATGCCCAGATCCTAAATATGAAAAATGTGTTCTTTTGTCAACCTTACCTGTGTTTGTCCCTAGCATTAGATCAATGGTAACCATGGACAGAGAGTAAGATAACTTGAAGGATATTATTTATTTTATGATATGATTGTATGATCTGGAATTTAGAATTAGAACAAGTTACAGAAACACATTTCAAAGTAACTTTTGAAAGGAACTTGCATATATTCTTGAAAAGAGATGTAAAGCAGGGTAATCAAATATCTCTTTCAAACAATCAACACAGGCATGATAAATTGAACATCTCCTCTTTCTGTACTATGTTTGTGTGGGGTCAATTTTCATTTAGTGTTTCTTGGAAATGTTAAGATTTGATGAATTACAGAATATCAATACCACAAATGCCCTGGAAAAACTTTCATAGGCTAACATATTGTTTCGGTAGTTTTCTATCTGATCCCACAGGTTTTGCATGAAAGAGTTAGTTAAGGCTAATTACATTTACTCTGGGAGCAGCTTTGTAAAGAGCAAACTGTACTTCCTCAATTCTTAATCACACCCAGAGAACATACATTCCTAATACTAAGGTACCCAAGTAATGGAATGGGATGTGGTTAAATCTAGCAGTAATAAAAGGATATTACAAATCTTCTTTGCCATTTTGTATATACTTTGGCAATCCTATTCACTATTTCCCATTATCCCAGCCTGGAATGTATGTAATGCAGCATAGTTTGAGCTAAGTAAACCCAACAAGTTTTAGCTACAACTTGAAGAAAAAGAACAATTGAGTGACCACCCATTCAGTTAACCAGTGATTAAATCAAGTAATAAATGTTAGAAATTTCAGAAAATTCTGGAATCTCCTCTCCTCTCATTTGTTTTTTGTCTTTGTATCTATTAATATTGCAGAATATTAATAGGTTTCTACCAGGCTTTATTAGTTTTAGGCTGAAGCAATGCACTAAGAATAATAAAAGTTGTGCTAGTTGGCTACGTTGAAGTATATTTTTTTTTAAAATTCCAGCATATTAAATCATTATCAAGCTATAAAACAAACTGGTTGAATGAATCCAGAGTGTTGTACATTAACATCATGCTGTCACACTGAACAGTGTCCAGATTATGCAATTAATTTACTTCAGACAAGTAGTACATTAATTACTGTATATTTTAATATTATATTTGAAAGTAAACTGTCAAATTCCACATCTTGACCATGTTTCATTGGGAACTGCAATCCCCACGGAAATCTACAGAATTCAGATTATTTCAATCAATGACAGTGGAATATATTTCACTTCGAATTTTGAAGAATGATGTCCATAAAGATTTGGCAATTTCTGTGCTGCAGGTTTCCCCTATCGAAATATTGATTGCTGCCAGGTTATCAATTCTAGCCCCCTTCCTCCAGAATTGCGATGTAATTAAGCTGGTTTAACATTAAACACGTAAAAATTCAGTGGAACTGAATTTCAGATATGGATGCACTAACATATTGGGTTTTTGTGCATGTTACTGCAGAGCAATTGCTACGCTATTTTGTTCTGGATTGGCAAAAGACATCTCCTCCACAATCTCCATCTGCACAGGTGCACCACAAGTCTGTGTGTATACCCCCCTGCTCTACATGCTTAACACCTATGACTGTGTGGCTAAGCATAGCTCCAACACCATATTCAAGTTTGCTGATGACATCACTGTTGTGGACCGTATCCAAGGTGGTGATGAATCAACATACTGGGGTGGGAGGGGGTTGAAAATTTAGCTGAGTGGTGTGATAATTACAACCTCTCACTCAATGTCTGCAAGACCAAGGAACTAATTGTAGACTTTAGGAGAGGGAAACCAGAGGTCTATGAGCTGGTCCTCATTGGAGGATCAGAAGTGGAGGGGGTCAGTAGTAACTTTAAATTCCTGGGTGTCACTATCTCAGAGGACCTGTCAGGGACTAAACATATAAATATAATTGCAAAGAAAGCACAAGAGCCCCTCTACTTCCTTAGGAGTCTGTGGAGATTCAGTATGACATCAAAAACTTTGTCAAACTTCGATAGATGTGCAGTGAAGAGTGTATTGACTGGTTGCATCACCACCTGGTATGGAAATACAAATGCCCTTGAATGGAAAATCTTGCAAAAGGTAGTGGATTCAGCCCAGTATATCACGGGTAAAGTCCTCCCAACCATTGAGCACATCAACATAAAAAGCTGTCAGAGGAAAGCATTTAAGAATTGAAAATACACGTGGACTAAGATGTTAACTGTCCTGTGCTATCACCAATGGGATCATCAGTTGATCTGCCACCTGTCTTCAGGAGTTTCGGCCCGCTTATGATCAAGACTCCCTCGAGGTGGTAAGCTTAAAAATTTGGCATCTGCATCTATCAGAGCTGTTGGTCACTTCCATCCAACAGATAGTCTGCTCTTCAGGTGTCTATGCAACTACTGAGGGGCTTGCAAAAGATGTATACACTGTCTGACTATCTGCCCCTCTGGACATACTTGGTCCACACTCATGTTGATCCTTTCTCTGCTGCCTCAGCTACAGCCCTGCTGGTTGACCTGATCTCTCTTCTAGTGAAGCCAAGGTCACGCAGCCACTTCTGGAGAGTGAACGCAATAAACCCACGGCAGCCTACTTCGAATGGATAGCATGAGACCTTCCACCCTCTGTCTCTGCACTCTGATCTTAATTCTGCATATTTGGTTAAATTGCACTCATGGGCTTCATCGATGTTGTCTTCCCAGGGGACTGTGAGTTCACCAATAACCACTTCTCTACTGGTGTCAGACCATACGATTATATCTGGATGCAACATGGTGAAAGCTATTTGCTCCGGGAAACTGCCTTTCCCATCCAGGTCGGCCTTGACACACCAATCATTGGCTGAAGAAAGTATGCTTGATCGTGAGCCTGCGCTGTACACCCTTGACTTGGAACCTTCTTTCATAAATGATATGCGGTGTTCTGTGCAGCATGGGGCATGAGATAAGTTGTGCTGCAGTACTCTCTGCTCAACCGCTTCTGTTACAACTTTGAGAATGTTGTTATGTCTCCAAGTGTACATGCCGCTGGAAAGATTGACTCTGCATGCACTCAAAATATGCTGAAGTGTTCCCTTCTCGCCATAAGCAGCACACTTGTCTGTCTTATCTTCATTCTAGGTGCTCAGGTTGGCAGGTGTTGGGAGCAGATCGTATGCCACTCTGCATAGAAAAGAAATGCGGAGCGGTTCCATCTGCCACAGAACATTCCAAGATATATGTCGTTGTTCAACACTTTCCCACCAGGTCCAAGCCCCTTGTTTGGCCAGGCTAGCTGTTTTAGCTAACTTCTTCTCCTCTTCTACTTCTCGTATTTCCTGTGTTACAAGCTCACGGTGCTCCTTACCTGTAAAAAATGACCACCACTTGTGGGTTGTCCATCCAAGTCCATGGCAGCCTAGCTGGATAGCCCCAACCATCTCCTTGTGCTTCAATCTAGACTCTGCCTCATCAACTGCTACATGGGCCGACCACTTCCTGCCTGATCTCACATCCGGCTGGGTGTTCTTGATGACAGGGTCTTTTGAGTCTCGAAACATCAAGAATGATCTTACCTTAGCTATCTTGACCTCTTCAACAAGGGATTGCACTGGGATGGTAAGCTTTGTCTGGCTACTGTGGATTGCAACATTGGTGAGGCTGCTCGGTACTCCAAGCCACCTCTTCACATACTTGTTGATCTTCCATTCCATTGCCTCAACATGGGACATTGCCACTTCATAGACAGTTAGTGGCCACATTATCTGTGGCATCAGTCCGTACTGCAAGCACCACAACTTCAACTTGCCAGGCAAGCCACACTTGTCGACAGACATCAGACCTCTGCTGATCTGTTCTCCTGTCTCTTGAACCCTCTTGGTGTCTCTCAGCTCCTCTGTGTACCATCGCCCAAGGCTCTTAACTGGTTGGTCCTGAATGGATGAATCTCCTCTCCACAAAGGGTGAAATGAAAGTCAACCAGCTTTCCTCTCCTAAGAACAAGGCTCATTGACTTCTTGGTCATGAACTTCATTCTTTCCCAATCCATTAGCTTCTCGAGTCTAGATAGTACATTTTCCACTGCCTCCGTGCTGGGACCCAAAAGGGTAAGATCGTCCATGACCGCTCATATTGGTGGTAACTCCCCTCCGCCATCAAGTGCGACACCTGGTCCCACTGACTCTGCAGCCTTCACAATGACCTCCATGGCTAACACAAGAAGGATGGGTGAAATCGCACATCCCATTGGGATTCCAACATCCAAGCTCTGCCACCTAGTTGTAAACTGCTGAGTGGAAAACCTTATCCGGAAATCATTGTAGTACTGCATAACAAAGTTCCTCACCTTAGCAGGAATCCATAGGAATTCCATCGCAAACTCAATCAGGACATGGGGAGCAGAACCATACGCATTTGCCAGATCAAGCCAAACTACAGCCAGATTTCTTCTCAACCTTTTCAACTCCTGGATGGTATGCCATATCATACTAGAATGTTCAAGGCATCCTGGGAAGCCTGGTATTCCTGCCTTCTGCACAGATGCATTTACCAATCCATTCTCTATCACAAATGAAGATATTCTTTCTGCCAGAATGCCAAACATAATCTTCTCCTCTACATTCAGGAGTGAAATTGGTCGGAAATAATTCAATGTAGTAGAATTCTCTTCCTTCAGGATGTATACTCCTTCAGCCTCACTCCATGACAAAGGAACAACACCTTGTCTCCACACCACCTTTAACAACCTCCACAAGTATTTCCCCAGCTCTTCACACTTCTTGAACACCTTATACGGCACTCCATTAGGTCCTGACACTGAGCCTGACCTTACCTTTCTGATGAACTGTCCGATTTCTGCCGCTTTGGGTTCTGACAGATCGAACTTCACTCCTGGCTTGGTAGGCTTCATAAGCTCTGAAATGTCAAGCAAAGGAGCCTCCCGCTGTTCGTTAGAGTAAGTGCTTGCCAGGTGATCCTCAAGTTCTTGTTGAGAGATGTTAAGCTGCCTGTTCTTACTTTGTTCAAACAGTTTATTTGTGAACTCGTGAGGGTTCTCAAAGAATGACTTTCTTGCCTTCTCTCTTCTTTCTCTTTTTACATTGTGACTCTGCACGATGGAGTGATGCTAACTTTATTCGAAAATGCTCTCGGAGATCAGCAAGCCCTGGCTTGTCACCCTCACTTGCTACCTTCCACCTCTGTCTCAATGATCTAAGCTCTCTCCTCAACCAACTAATCTCCTTCTGGCGCCTGCTTGGTTGCTGTGTAGGCTTTGCTTTCTTCAACTCAACCAAACCAAACCTCATCCATCATCAAAGATCCTCAACATTCAGGCCATGCTCTGTCTTCAGGTAGGAATTACGAGAGTGTCAGGTCTCGCATCACCAGGCTCAGCCATCAGGCTCTTGAACAAAAGGGGATATTCATCTATTGAGATGTTCCTACAACCAATGATCTCATTTTAAGGACACTTGTTATTTCATACTCTCGTTATTTATTGCTATTTCTTTATATTTGCATTGAACAGTTTGTTGTCTTCTGCGCTCTACTTGATCTTTCATTGATCCTGTTATAGTTACTTCTCTATAGATTTGCTGAGTAAGCTCACAGGAAAATGAACCTCAGAGCTGTGTGTGGTGACATGTATGTACTCTGATAACAAAATTTATTTTGAACTTTGAACTTCAAGTGCTAGTCTGAGGGATCCACACATATGAAAGTGGCAGCTAAGTAGATATCATAGATCAGTATAGCATTTTAAAACTCACTAACATCCCATGCACAAAGCATTGCAACTTCTTTGTCTGCACTGGCAGTAGTTTGCAAGTATTTGATAATCTCTTCAGATCTGAAAATCACCCAGAGGAGGTTGTAAAACATCTTAGCACATGGAAAAGCAGGGAATCACTGACAGCAACTTCAGAATTTCCCTTGTGCGTACTCCAGGAGTAGTTGTACGTTTCACAATGTATCAGACTCAAAATTCAAGATTGTTTAATGTCATTTCCTGTACACAGGTGCAAGGGGAACAAAACAATTGTCACTCCAGATCCAATGCAGCACAAAAAATAAAACAGATCAAGAACATAATAATAATAAACACATTAAATGTAAATGCATGAAATTGCCTACATACATAGATTAATTTTATGATCATAAAGTTACCCTAGACTGTACATAAGGTGACTGACAGGAATTGATAAATAAGTTGTGGAATTAGTAGGTGGAGGTGTTGATCAGCCTTTAGCATTAATCACTGAACTGCCTTTACGGCTACTATCAGGGCCGCCACTCTAACAACTTAAAGCCATTTGGTTGAACAGGTCTGTGCCAATCTCCATGCTTCACATCAACTTCCTCTCATTGTACCTCTTTTCACCCAATCAACATATCTTTCCACTCATTTCTCGACCACGTAATTATCTACCCTGCTTTTGGATTCAATTCAGTTATACACTTAGTGAGGCCGTCATTCTCAAAAGAGTAACAGTTTGCCTTGGTGTACATTACAGATTTATTAATAACTGTTAGATGTATGGCATAAATCTTTATAAAGTGGATTATATAAGTGGAACACATCAGAACCAGTATATTTCAGCCCAATTAAATGACTGCCCCAATTAGCCAAATTTTCATTAGGAAATAATTAAAAAGGTTTAAAAGAGATACACCAGCATTTAACTGAGTAACAAATTATATTTAAATGAAATATAGAACAAATTAGAACACTACAGTTCTATAAAACTATGTTAATTCCTAATAGTTTTCAACAGAGAAATTAATCTAATAAACATACACACACTGCTGTCTTCTTTTAAACGACTGTAAATAAACAAAATGACACCTAATGCAGACAGTGGACTACCTTCATAAAATGCTATTGATGATTTTAGCCTCCAAATCTTCATTCTCATTGCAGTATATTCTAGATGGTTGCCAATACCTTCAAATGCTTCGTAGGTCCTAACTTGATGAACTAGTGAAATTGTTTTAATTTTCCGGCATATCGAAGCCTGAATGGTTGAAACTGCAATGAGCAAAACATTTCTGAATTGTCTTACTGCATACTTCTCACCAACTATAAGTTAAAAAAAAATTGCTTTTTGAACAAAACACATGCAACAAGTGCAACTTTAAAACTGGTCACTCTGAGTGTGGTGTGGTGTTTCATGGCCACACAACTGTACAGACTGATGCTAGTTAGTAACTGTTCAACAATAGTTCCCCGTCTGAATTAAGTGGCATAGCGTCAAATCAACAGTTTAAGGATTTCTATGGATTCACCTTTCATTCATCTCACAGTCAGATAAAAGATCCCCAAATTATTCTATCTTTACTCTAAATATTCTCTTAGATCTGGTTTCACTCTTGCAAATGTTCTTTGCACTTTTCTAGTACTTCTGAATTGCCTTGTGGTTCGGAGTCGAAAAGCATATTCCACATTTCAAATAGGACCCAGAAGAATTTCTATATACGATTAGCATATTGCCTGTGCTTTAAAATTTGAACCCAGTGATTTATTTTCCTTTGATGATTTATGAGTTTGTACTTCCCTAGTGCTTTAGTGAATCTTAAACACAAGAGATTATGCAGGTACTGGAAGTCCAGAGTAACACACACAGAATGCTGGAGGAACTCAGCAGATCAGGCAGCATCTATGGAAAGGAGTAAAGAGCCAATGTTTTGGACCAAGACCTTTCATCAGGACTGGAAAGGAAGGAGGAAAATGCCAGAATAATGCAGCAGGTGCTAAGCCAGAATAGTTCCAAAATTCAACTTCTTGAAAATATAACAACATTCCAGAGAAAGATAATGTTATTATGCCTTTAGAGCACGTACCCAAGAAGGAAGTTCCTTTACAACTTGCTCTGAATTGGAATTTAATTTCAATGAGGAAATGAAGTACATAGGATAATTAAGTTAATTACCAGTGAAATTGAGTTATCTCAAAGGTATTTTGCTTCAGTTTCTCTTACAATGATTTAAAATTTGATCCTTAACAGTTCAGATCTGTTAATTAGTTTTTGGTGTACCATATGCAAACTTTGCTACATTTTGTAATGGTTATTAAATCAGATTTGTCAAGTTGAAATGCAAGGACTGAACAAATATTCCCTCTCTTTCCACTACTGCAGATGATATCTTCATCAGCAAATGCCAACAAATGTTAAAAATGAGTCTGACATGTTACCTTCTGGGGTAATTTTCGGAATCATTATGTATCTTTTGGACATAATACTGCAAACAGAGAAGTTTAGAACATAGAACATAGAATAGTACAGCACATTACAGGCCCTTCGGCCCACAATGTTGTGCCAACCCTAAAACCCTGCCTCCCATATAACCCCCAGCTCGAATTCCTCCATATACCTGTCTAGCAGTCTCTTAAACTTCACGAGTGTATCTGCCTCCACCACTGACTCAGGCAGTGCATTCCACGCACCAACCACTCTCTGAGTAAAAAATCTTCCTCTAATATCCCCCTTGAACTTCCCACCCCTTACCTTAAAGCCATGTCCCCTTGCATTGAGCAGTGGTGCCCTGGGGAAGGGGCGCTGGCTATCCACTCTGTCTATTCCTCTTAATATCTTGTACACCTCTATCATGTCTCCTCTCATCCTCCTTCTCTCCAAAGAGTAAAGCCCTAGCTCCCTTAATCTCTGATCATAGTGCATACTCTCTAAACCAGGCAGCATCCTGGTAAATCTCCTCTGTACCTTTTCCAATGCTTCCACATCCTTCCTATAGTGAGATGATCAGAACTGGACACAATACTCCAAGTGTGGCCTAACCAGAGTTTTATAGAGCTGCATCATTACATCGCGACCCTTAAACTCTATCCCTCGACTTATGAAAGCTAACACCCCATAAGCTTTCTTAACTACCCTATCTACCAGTGAGGCAACCTTTAGGGATCTGTGGACATGTACCCCCAGATCCCTCTGCTCCTCCACACTACCAAGTATCCTGCCATTTACTTTGTACTCTGCCTTGGAATTTGCCCTTCCAAAGTGTCCCACCTCACACTTCTCCGGATTGGACTCCATCTGCCACTTCTCAGCCCACTTCTGCATCCTATCAATGTCTCACTGCAATCTTCAACAATCCTCTACACTATCTACAACACCACCAACCTTTGTGTCGTCTGCAAGCTTGCCAACCCACATCCAGGTCATTAATAAAAAATCACGAAAAGTAGAGGTCCCATAATAGATCCTTGTGGGACACCACTAGTCACAATTCTCCAATCTGAATGTACTCCCTCCACCACGACCCTCTGCCTTCTGCAGGCAAGCCAATTCTGAATCCACCTGGCCAATCTTCCCTGGATCCCATGCCTTCTGACTTTCTGAATAAACCTACCATCTGGAACTTTGTCAAATGCCTTACTAAAATCCATATAGATCACATCCACTGCACTACCCTCGTCTATATGCCTGGTCACCTCCTCAAAGAACTCTATCAGGCTTGTTAGACACGATCTGCTCTTCACAAAGCCATGCTGACTGTTCCTGATCAGACCATGATTCTCTAATTGCCCATACATCCTATCTCTAAGTATCTTTTCCAACAGCTTTCCCACCACAGACGTAAGGCTCACTGGTCTATAATTACCTGGACTATCCCTACTACCTTTTTTGAACATACAGTATATGAAAAGATTCCTTCCATTAACTTCTTTTTTGCCACATTAATTGAGAGACACTTCTCAAATCTGTGACAGGGCAAAGAGCTCTGTAATTTTGTTCAACAGGTAATTGTAGGAGGTATCAAATGTAAATATACCGTGGAAATGTTATTGATACAAGTCAGCCTCTTAATTCTTGTTGATATAAATCAGTGCTTAAAAATATTTGAAAGGAGCTATGAAGTGTATTGCCGTGATACAAAGCTGAGAAACAAAGCATCATGGTTAATTCAGTCAAATATGAAGCTAAATGCAAAGACTGTACTGAAGCAGAAACATAGTTGAAGCCTGCAGATTTTAAAGGTCAGGATATCAGGAATGAGCTGAGCTACAATGGTGTTAAGTTTGAAACCAACAGCTAACAAGGAAAAAGGCATAATTAATCTACAAGATATGTAGTAATGAGAGACTGGTTTCAAGGCAAATAAATCGGGAGCTAGAGAACAAAGGAGGAATTGATGGTCTTCTCACTGGAGCAAAGATAACAAGCTGGTATGTGAAAGTCCTCAGCAAATCCAGCAGTATGAGTAGAAGGAGAAACTATTTGCATTTCAGGTCAAAGAATATTATTCAAAATAGGAAGGGAGGAAATAAGCTAACTTTGAATAGAAGAGGCAGCGGGATGGGTAGAACAAGGCAAATTTCACTGAGATGAAACCAAAATCACAATGTAGCACATTTATTTGTCTTGTGTTGCAAACAACAAGACAGCAGTACATATGCTGAAGGCCCAACCAAGCTATTAGAATGAGAAAAAAACTAAGCCAAAATGATGTCTGGGAGAATGAGCTAGTTCTGCTATTGACAGAAAGAAAGGGTAAATCACCAAAATGTTGGGGAATTCAACATTGAATTGGAGGGCTGCAGCAAACCCATGTGGAAGATGAAGTGCTGTTAGTGAAACTTATGTTGAGCCATGTTATAACAGTGCAAGGAGGTGGGGGTGGGGCACACGTGGTGGGTTAGAGGGGGATTGGGATGAGGAATTAAAGTAACAGGCAATTGAAAACTCAAGATTATTCCTATGGACTGAATATAGGGTGCGCCAGAAAATAATCATTCAATATGCTTTTGCATTCTCCAATGTTGAGGCAACTACATTGTGAATACTAAATACCATATACTGGATTGGAAGAAGTGCAAGTGAATTCCCACTTCATCGGATTAGTGAGAAGGGAAGAGGTAACATAAGAGAAGGAGTTGTCAGTGGGACCAAAGAGCTGACAAGGAATTTATGAAGGGAACAATTTCAATGAAATGCTGAAAGGAGAGAGGATGAGATACATTTGATGATGGGATCTAATTGGCAAAATTGTAAATGATGATCTGTTTAAAGCGAAGGCTGATGGGAATGGAAATGAGAATTGAAGGATTTTGGTTCTTGCTTTGTCCAGAAGGAGAGGGCTAAAGAGCAAAGGTGCAGGATGTAGATGAGGTGCAGTCAAGGGTTCTGTTCACAATAGTTAAGGGAAGCCCACAGCTCATGAAAAAGTAAAATATTTCAGAGGCACCAGTGTATTAATGTCTCATCATTGGAACCAAATGCAATAGACAGAGGAACTGAAAAAAACGGAATGAAGTTCTGACAGATGTACAATAGAGTGGGTGGAAGTATAGCCAGGATAGCTGTAGGTGTTTGTGGGCTTGGATGGGACGCTCATGTAACTTGTCCTTAAGAGATCCAGAACGGGAAGAGTCAGAGGTGGACTATGTGAAGTTGAGAAGCTTGCCGCAAATTATGATATTTTAGAGACACTGCAGTTAACAGACTGCAGGAAGAGATAATAGTAAAGTACTTCTATCACTTAAAGGGCTTTGCCAAGGAATAGACTATTATTTTTGGTAAGCATACGTTCTTTACAATGGATTACTCACTTAGCTTCCTGGTCAATATACAATACTTCTAACCACAGTGGATTGTTGTACCCACAATTAAATTAAAGTGCAGAGGGAAAATAAAAAAAATACTACAATCAGCAAAAAAAAGAAAATCGTATAAAAATTTATTTACGTCTGTTGGGACTTTCTGTGGAGCTTGAGACCACAGAAGCCACTGCTTGTGGAGTTTAGCTCCAGATTTAAATACCAAGCAGGGCCTGTTAGGACTTTCTGAACTTGAGATCGTTTGGGTTATTAGGCACTTGGCAAAGATCAATCAAAAGAAGTTAGTTTTAAGCGGAGTGGCCATTGTGGGAGCGGCCATCATATGAGTGGGCCAGAGTTAGAGTGGGGAGCTAAGACTGACTGTGGTTCAAAAGGATTTGGCAAGAAGAGGCAAAGGTGAGCGTTTTTTTTGACAAGTTTCCCTTTCTTTCTTTATTAGTGCCTGCTAGACTAGTAAGAATGGATCCCAGGTCAGTTGTGTAGTCTTCAACCAATAAGGGGAAGATCTAGGAGAGGGTAGTTAGCCAGTGCAGGGCACTCCTGCGGTTTTTCTTCTCTAACAAGTGTATTATTTTGGATACTATTGGGAGGGTGATGAGCTAGCAAAGTTGTAGGACTATTTCAAAGTAAAGAGTATTGTAGGTAAGGCAGATGAGTTTAGAGTATGGATTAGTATGTGGAATTATGTTATTGTAGCCATTAGTGAGATGTGATCATAGGAGAGGCAGGACTGGCAGTTTAATGTTTCCAGGTTCCTTTGTTTTAGATTTAGATTTTAGACGTGATAGAGGAGAGGATATTAAAAGCAGAAGGAGAGGTGGCAATTTTGTCAGGGAAAATGTCATGGCGATGTTCAGACAGGATAGACTGGAGGGCTTGTCTACTGAGGCTATATGATTAGGACTGAGGAATAAGAAAGGGATAACTACATTAATGGGGTTTTACTGTGGACCTCCAAATCGTCAGCAGGATTTAGAGGAGCAAATTTGTAGAGATAGCAGACAATTGTGAGAAAACTAAGATTGTGAGAGTAAACAATTTTAACTTTCCACATATTGACTGGGACTCCACTACTGTAAAAGGGCTGGATGGGAGAGAGCTTGTCATATGTGTTCAGTAAAGTTTTCTTAACCGATATATAGAGGTCCTGACTAGAGGAAACAAGACTGGGCAAATGTGCATATGGGAACACTTTGAATTTAGTGATCATAATTCCATTAGTTTTAAGATAGCTATGGAGGAGGGTAGGACTGATTCTTGGGTTGAGATTCTAAATTGCGGAAAGGCCAGTTTTGATGGCGCCAATAGGGATCTAGCATGTGTGGATTGGGATAGGTTGTTTTCTGGCAGAGGGATGCTTGGTAAGTGGGAGGCCTACAAAAATAAGTATTGAGAGTACTGAATTTGTATGTTCCTGTTAGAATAAAAGACAGGATTAACAGGTATAAGAAACATTGGTTTTTGAGGGATATTGAGACCCTTTTTAGGAAGTAGAAGATGCATACCAGATATAGGTAGCAATGAACAAACAAGGTTCCTGAGGAGTATATAAAATACAAGAGAACACTAAGGGAAAAATCAGGAGGTCTAAAAGAAGGCATGAGGTTGCTCTGGCAGACAAGGTAAAGGAAAATCCCAAGAGCTTCTACAGATACATTAAGAGCAAATGGATAGAAAGAGACCAAACTTCTGCACTTGATGATCAGTGTGTTCATCTATTCATAGAGCTGAAAGAAATGGGGGAGATCTTAAATTTTTTTTGCCCTCCTGTATTTACTTGGGACATGAACACAGAATCTATAGAACTGAGGCAAAACTGTAGTGAGGTGATGGACCACATCCAGATTACAGAAAATAAGGTGCCAGCTGCCTTGAGTGAAATTAGATTGGAGAGGTCTACAGGGCCTGATAAAGTGCCCCCTCGGATCTTGTGAGAGGCTAGCACAGAAATTGCAGAGGCCCTAGCAGAGGTACTTAAAGTGAATTTAAAGTATTTAAAGAGGATTGGAAGATAGCAAATGTTGTTCCTTTGTTTAAGAAAAACTCTAAGAATAAGCTGGGAGATTATAGGCCAATCAGCCTGACATCAATAGTCAGTAAGTTACTGGAAATTATTCTAAGGGAACAGATATACCAGTATTTGGATAGACAGGGACTGATTAGGAATCGTCATCGTGGCTTTGGGGTGGTAGATTGTGTCTAACAAATCTTATAGAATTTTTCAAGGGGGTTACCAGGAAAGTTCATGAAGAAAAGGCAGTGGATATTGCTTACATGTACTTTAGCATGGTCTTTGAAGGTTCATTCAGGATGGAGTAGTAAATTGGATTCAACATTGACATAGTGGGAGAAGCCAGAGAGTAATAGTAGATGGTTGCCTCTCAGACTGGAGGCCTGTGAAGTAGTAAATTAGATTCAACATTGGCTTAGCAGGAGAAGCTAGGTAGTTGTAGTGTCAGTGGCCTCTCTGCCTGAGACCTGTGACTAGTGGTGTGCAGCAGGATCCAATGCCAGGTGCATTGTTATTTGTCATATATAATAATGAATTAATAATAACATGGTAAACTAGATCAGAGAATTTTCAGATGACATCACATTGGGGCATTCTGAACAACAAGGTACAGTAGGCTATCAAAGCTTGCAATGGGATCTAGACCAGCTGGAAAAATGAGCTGAAAAATACCAGGTGGAATTTAATGCAGGCAAGTGTGAAGTGTTGGAGGACAAACCAGCTGGTACTCACACAGTGAATGGTAGGGCACTAAGGGGTGTGGTAGAACAAAGGGACCTGGGAATACAGATCCATAATTCCATGAAAGACGCATCACAGGAAGACAGGGCTGTGGAGAGAAATTTTGGCTTCATAAATTGAAGGACTGAGTGCAGGAGTTGGAATATTATGTCAAAAATTTATAAGATATTGGTGAGGCCAAATTTGGAGTACTGTGCGCAGTTCTGGTCATCTACCTACAGGAAAGATGGCAATAAGATTGAAAGAGTACAGAAAAAATTTACAAGAATGTTGTCAGACTCAAGGACCTGAGTTTATAGGCAAAAGTTATTTTTTTTCCCTGGAGTGTAGGAGAATGAGGTGAGATTTGATAGAGCTATAAAAAATTATGAGGAGTACAGATAGGGTAAAAGCAAGAAGACGTTTTCCATTAACGCTGGATGAGAACGGAACTAGTAGGTGAAATGTGAAATGATTAAAGGAAAACTGAGGGGAAATCTGTTCACTCAGAGGGTGGTGTGAACATGCCAGGGGAAGTGGTGGACATGGGTTTGAATGCAACATTTAAAAGAAATTTAGATTGATATATGGAATGGAGGAATATGCTCGAGGTGCAGGTCGATGGACTAGGCAGAATAGCAATTCTGCTTGGACTAGATGGGCCTGCTTCTGCGTTGTGGTGCTCTATGACTATGGCTAATTTCATATACTGTATTTTTATATTACATTGGTATGCAAAATCTACTAGCTCACTTAATGCAATAAGCACTGAATCTGTACTAAAGTATCTAACGTTTAATAAATTGGCAATTATTCATTTTAAAATTTATTCAATAAATTTATGGCTATGTAGTTTAGGAACTATTAGCTGTCAAAATTCTATTTTGTTAATTATTTTGAGGGGGCAAAGAAACTATAACAGAAAATATTGATAAATTGAAATCAAGTAAGAAAAGGAAAAACCTTCTGAGAGGTTTGAATTTGACAAAATGTAAATTCCAGGATCGAAGATTCGTGATCGCAAATGACAGTGCTTGCCAATGCAGCTCAAGGGAGGTAGGTCAAAGCTGCACAACATGATGTCATGAAAATAACTGAAAACAAATACGCCTAGAGATTGGATTTCACACGTCTTCAGTGTGCTAAGTGTGTGCTGGAACAGTACTAACACTCATTCATATCCTCTGTGGAAAATCGTTAGAAACAGTGCTGCAGTCATTTGCATCCTGAATCGTGTGTTAAAACAGGACCTGTGCAGCAATTGATCAATCACTAACCAAGTTCGCACAGTTGGAAACATTTTGGTGGACAACAATAATAGGTGTTATCCTACAGATCAGTCTTTCTCAATTTTTTTGCCCTGAAGGAACCCTTGAAATAATTTTCAGATCTCAGGGAACCCCTGCATAAAAATTACTATATCTACACCTCATGGTGCATTACTGTAACCAGTAAGTTGTAGATATTATTAATCTAAAAATAATTGTCAATGCTCTTTTGAGTAGGGAATGAATTTTAAGTCAACCTTTCCTGAAAAGCACAGCCCTTAAGCTTAGCTTACCTTTCTATAAATTAATCTCTCTCTCTTTCCCTTTCATAACTTTTAACAACTCAGAAGGCAAACATAATAAATTTCTCAATTCTGTGTTGAACTTGAGATAAGCACACAAGGATTTCATCTTCAACTGAAATTAGAAGCTTTCCATCCTTGCTCATGACGCTTGTTAAACAAAAAAAAGCTTGCTCACACATGTAAGAAGTTGAAAACTGCAGCAAAGTGTTCACTGCTTTCCCGCAAATGGCAGGATACTCTTCTTTCACAGAAATCCAGAACTTGTCCGGGGCAGGTCAGTAAATCTAATCTTGAGTGCATGATCAGAGTGCAGCTCACAAAGTTCTTCTTTTTTCAAAGTCAAGTTCTCAGGCTGAGCAGAAGATTCAGAGAAAGGGTCCCTCACCAATTTATACACTTGTATTCAAAAATACTATTTGATTTTGCTCTGCAGTTCTTCCAGGTGGTTTTCAATAAGACTCGAGACTTTCTGATATCCTTCCTCACTTTCAACCCCAAAGAGCAGTGAAAACATTTCAAGATTTCCTTTTGCAACATCAATTTTCCAAAGATTCAGTTTCCTTTTAAATCCAAGAATCTTGTCACTTGAAGTCAAAACATTTTCTCCAGGGCCTTGCAGAGACTTGTTCAACTAGTTCACATGATGAAAAATGTCTCTTAAGTAGGCTAGTTTCTGCAGCCATTCTTCATCTTCAAAGCACTTAGCAAAATCTGGCCTATTATTTTCCTGAAAGTACCCCTGCAAATAACCTTTCAGCTCCAACCCCTGTTGAGAACTCTTCCTCTGCTGAGCTGCCAGATTTCTGTCTGTAACAAGAGATTGGTGTGCTCTTTGTCCAGGTTTTCAAACAGTTTTTTAAACATTCTCAAGTAAAATAGTCTTAAAACTACTAAATAACTTGCTTCCTGAACCCTTTTACTGACTGTGACTTTTATTTTCTAAAGCTTTAAACTGTTTGTTTTGAGATTCCAGTAGTCGTTTAAAATAATCAGCAACTTTACATGTCATATGGCTGTAATTTATATTTATATGTCTTTTCAATTTTACTGGCGCCATGGCTACATTTGGAACGACACACATAAAAGTTGCTGGTGAACACAGCAGGCCAGGCAGCATCTCTAGGAAGAGGTACAGTTGACGTTTCGGGCCGAGACTGTACCTCTTCCTAGAGATGCTGCCTGGCCTGCTGCGTTCACCAGCAACTTTTATGTGTGTTGCTTGAAATTCCAGCATCTGGAGGTTTCCTCGTAGCTACATTTGTAAGTTGTTTGCCACAGACTAGGCACAATGGAATAGGACAACTTGAATCACTAGTCCATGTATAACCATTGATCAGTAGTTTTCATTGTAAAGGTGGACCTTTTTTGTGTCCGTTGTTGCACTAGTACAGTGAAGTGACTCAGAAGATTGTAACTCTTATCATTAACCTTATCAGTATTGTCTGTAGGCCTAGGCCTAGAATCCCATCTCACAGCTCCTCTTCAAAAATTGCCACACTGGACCATCTTTAGAATAAAAATTTTCCTCCAATTTTCTACTACAATGGTAGTTTGTTTACTCCCATAAGTCATTCGGTGGTATGTAAGGGGAAGCTGGAGAGGGAGAGACTAATGTCACAGCCCAAGTTGGGCGAATCCATTTAATGCTCGGAAAACGCAATTCATGCTCCTCAACAGCCTACCATCTTCCCCTCCGTGCAATGCAGCACTCGCCAATTATCAACAGCCTCCTCTATCTGCATCAAAAACCGAAAATGGACTCAACCAAATAAACACAGTCCAACTACGTACTGCCATACTGGGTTGAGATTGCTAATGGGGCTGCTCGGTCACTGCCCACCACTGTGCGCACTAGCATCACACAAAGTTCAGAAAACAATGTTCTGTTTTATCACAATCTCTCACAGAACCCCTAGCAACCTCTTATGGAACCCTGGTTAAGAAATCATGCTACAGATAATTTTTCCTATGGCAGCCAGAGTTTAGTATTATTATGTATTATGGTAGTTGTGGAGGGCAAGAGTGGGAGAGACATCAAAGCCCTGAAGTCAGGAGAGAGATAACAAAAGGTAGTAAGTCAAGATTATAAATGATTCTGACACATGAGAACTTCTGAAATGCTTCTTTATTTAGACAAATAAAACATTACTGAGCAGAGGGAATTGGCTACCACTGCAATTGCTATCGAAACCACTCCTTATAGGTTAAACATGTGCTGTGAGTTCTGCAACTGCTCACAGGGATAATTGATTTGATGTTGTCACATGTACCAAAATATAGTGGACAGTATGCCACCCAGGCACATCATTATTTACAGAGAAAGTGCAGTGGAGGTGGACAAAAGACTTGCAGAGGAATACAATGAACACAAATACTACATTGTAAAACAATTTACTCCAAGTTATACTCTGATTGTGTGTAAAGGCTTCCAATTTACTTTGGTAGAAGAGGAAATGTGCTTTGCATGAGATATGATGTCACTGGGTGTGCAAATGGCACCAGGAAAGCCTTAGGCATACCAAGGTGAAACATGCCCAAAGATACTCCAGCCAATTTCTGATGGGTGCAATTTCACCAGGTATTGACCAGTTGAGCATCTACCCTTGGTAAGATCATATTTATGTGAGATTTGCACATGAAAAGCAGGCATTGGTGTGTCTAATTCCGAGGATATCACATCTAATGACATTGGAATGATTTCTATATCTGAATTATTTTGTGTTATGGTCAAATAGAATACCAAGAGCATAAATGTCGTATTGCATCTTCATTATAAGAATGAAGTGTTAGATGGGAAAGTCAGTAAAAGAGAAAGACTAAAGCATTTTAAAAAGCTGATGAAAGACCTGTAAACTAGCATGCTTTTATTAGCATGCAGATGTTGGATTAAAACAATAGATGGCTACTTACTCACAAATCAACCTGCTAAAAGTGCTTTGTACATTTCATTATGCATAATTTGAAACTATTGTATTCACAGAATTTGGGAATGTTTAACTCCAAGGTCGCTGATAAACATTCAATTTAGTTTCTTAATGTTGGTTTAAGGCAGGACAAAGCCTGAATTTCTGCTTTCATTTCATAAAAATTATTGGTGATTTGGTTTATGACATGTTCCACACCTCTCTCTTACATGCATGATGGGTTGGAGGATAGGGTGGGGAGAGAAGACACAGAAAAATGCCTCATTTCCACCCGGAAAAAAATGCTGCAGCTCAGCTGCAGCCAGCAATTATATACCCTAGCAAATGTTTATTCATATGTACAGAGTGCTCATTAAAGATTAGCCTTAGTTGTCACATGTTCATAGAAACATACAGTGAAATGTACTGTTTGTGTCAACAACCAGCATAGACCAAACATGTGCTGGGGAAGGCTCACAAGTGTCACCACTCCTCCAGTCCCAACATAGCATACCCACAATTTACTAATCCTAACCCATATGCCCTTGGAATGTGGGAGGAAACATTTTACTTTTGCAAGTTGAGATTTCAGCTGAAATACTGGTTCACAACGTTCTTTCCAAAGCTCACCTTTGTAATGCTGAAGAGTAATCTTCAATCGGAATCTTGAATTTGGTCGTTATTTTGGACCTACCAATAGACTTGCTTCATGTTTCCAGGATTTTATTTTCCCTTAAAAATGAAATAGATAATCTGACAACTGCCCACCCTTCTATATCCACTTTCCAAAAGAGCTCGTTGTGTATATAATTCCTGCTTAATAATTGGACTAAGTCATCAAAACTTATCTGCAAATAGATTAAATAGAGCTGGATAAATACTAGCAAATTGCTTATTCAATACTAGTTGATAAAGTGTTAAATTGGTAAAGTGAATATAAATTAATAAGTATGCCATTATTTTCCTGCAGGTGAGGCTCGTCAGCCCTGGATGGCAGCCCACCTAGGGGAAGGAAAACTCTGATTTTGAACCTCCGCTGCCTTGCGGCTATACCCATCCATGGAAAAGACTTTGAGAGTAAACCCTGAGGAAGAAATCCGGAGGTGGGGTCCCTAAGGAAGCTTGTTGTTGCTCACAACTTCACACTGGCAATCTCTGCAACAACACTGGTGCCAAGCTGTATCAGCGCTTGCTTTTCCCTTGGACTACATCAGAGGGGGGCCTGCATGGGCAACAACTGGTTCTTCAAATCTTCCCACCCAGGTTTGTACTCTGGAGAGGACACAGTCCACCAGAGGCGCAAAATACCATGATTCCCTGGGATCAACACCTGCCAGTATACTACCGACCTACTACCATTATTTAGAATGTCTTTAAAAGAGTTTCTTAAAGAATCATAGAAATGGTAAGTTTCTTAAGCAGTGAATTATAATATGGAATTAATTGGCAAGATGAGTGGTGAATACATACGGTATTAATTAACGAAAGGTTTAGATAAATACCTCAGATTTGCAGGACTTTGTAACTCGAGTACCATGCAAAAGCCATAGGCAAACCAAATTTTTTATATAAAAGTTTAGATATTTATTTTTGTCTTCTGCATCAGTGTGTCAGTAGAAAAGAGCAAATTCTAGATTTCCAAAGATACATTTTCCAAAAAATTAAATGTCAGAGAAATTTTTGTATTTCATTAAAGAAAGTCACATTAAGTAATAAACCACTTCTGATATAAAAACTGTTGTGTATTAACTATTTCAGAAATATTTGAATAATATTGTAAATATATCGTTTGATTAAGTGTTCCTTGTTGTTTAATTCATTGCAGGTTATATGTAGAAGTAAACATGGCATATGTCATATGTGCGTGCCTTGCTTAAAGAAAGAAATGAAGCTTGCATTCGGGACTTCTTTGTTTTCTTTTCAATTAATTACATGCTCTGGAGCTACAAAACATAACAGTGGTGATAAGGACGTTTTAAGTGAACCCAAGATGACTACATACCTGTTGAAGTTGCAGCGAGACATTTGAGTTTACAAAAGTGGAGCAAGAAACGGTTGAGTAAAGTGAAAGCAGCAAATCATGCTGTTTTTGTCTTCGCAAGCGGGGGGGGGGGGAACTCAGTCGATTTTTGAAAAAGGCAGGAAACAGAAAAATTCATGGCTTCATAAACCGTAAGTGTGGCTCCAATGCCATATTCAAGTTCACTAATGACACCACTGTTGTAGGCCAAATCAAATTTAGTGAAGAATCAGCAAATAGGGGGATTGAAAATCTGACTGAGTGGTGTCATAACAACAACCTCTCACTTAATATCTTCAAGACCAAGGAATCGATTACAGACTTCAAGAGAAGAAAACCAGAGGTCCATGAGCCAGTCCTCATCGGAGAATCAGAGGTGGAAAGGGTTAGCAACTTTAAATTCCTCAATGTTATTATTTCAGAGGACTAATCCTGCCTGGGCCCAGAATGTAAGTGTAATTATGAACAAAGCACAGCAGCATGTCTATTTCCCTCGGAGTTTGTGGAGATTTGGCATGACATCTAAAATTTTAATTATCTTCTATAGACGTGTAGTGCAATACAGTGACTGGCTGCATCACACCCTGGTATGGAAACACCAATTCCTTTGAACGGAAAATCCTACAAACCGTAGTGAATATGGCTCAGTCCATCATGGGTAAAGCCCTCCCAACCATTGAGCACATCTACATGAAATGCAATCGCAAGAAAACAGCATCCATTATTAGGGACCCCCACCACCCAGGACATGCTGTCTAACTCGCTGTTGCCATCAGGAAAAAGGTACAAAAGTCTTAAGACTCACACCAGGGAGAGGTTCCGGTGACGTCATCATTCAGAATGGCAGCTTAAATCAACAGCTCTTCCAGAAAAACGCATATTTTGCCCCGTTAATCCATCAAGTATAAGATCTTCTGAAAATATCAGAATTGATAAGGGGGGCAAGAATGGGAGAAAGAATGGAGATTTTAAAAAAGCATCACTGCAGAGCCTATGGAAGAGAGAGGTACAGTGCACGGCTCTCCTACACGTGCGTGTGGCGGCGAAGCTGACAACGGGCCTCATGCAGGCGAAGCGGGAGATATGATAAGGATTCTGGAAGAGATAAGGGAAGTCCAAGAAGACATAAAGCAGCAACTCAATGATATAAAGTCAGAGCTCGCGAACGTCAATCAGAAAATAGCGGTGGCAGAGACTTGAATTGAGAAGGTGGAAGATCACGTGCAAAACATGGAACAGATACTAAGTAAGACGATAAAAATATTAAATCAACAGGAAAGTAAATTGCTTGACCAGGAGGGAAGATCATGACGGAAAAATATCAGGATTTAAAATGTTCCCGAAGGAGTAGAGGGATTGTCGATGATGGACTTTGTAGACAAGCTGCTGCAGGAAGCACTGGATATTCCCCAGACTACGGAGATTGAAATTGAGAGGGCACATTGTTCGCTCATCCAGCGGCCTCCCAGAGACAGACGAAGTAAACCGCGCTCGATAGTACTTAAATTCCTTCGATTCAGGAGCAAGGTGGAGATTCTACGAAGGGCCTGGGGTAAGAAGAGGGTTTTTTGGAACGGGAAGTTAATATACCTCGATCATGATTACCCCCCCCCCCGGCGGTCCTACAGAAACGGAAGGAACATTCGGAAGCGAAACGAATATTAAAGCAAGAAAAGATTAAATTCCAAACCCCGTACCCTGCTTTGCTGAGGGTATTTTACCAAGAAGGGATGCAACTGTACCAGACAGTGGAGGAGGCAACTACAGACACGAACAACAGAGGACTGTCCATTAGCGTGGTCAAACTAAGGGAAAATCTGGCTGAGCAGATGTCCTGAGCTGCTTGGGAAATAGTAAGAGAACCTAGAAAGCAGGGGACAGGAGCAGGACCAGAGAAGGATATTAGGAAGAGACTGTCAGTTCTCCGAGGGCAGCCCTCATCTCCCCTAGAAGAGCCATAAGGTTTGGCTAACTTTAAAAGTGCTGATAAACTAAACGGAAGCAAAATTAGATTGTGCTATACCTATCTCGAGAAATCCGTGTTATAATGTGGATTTTATATTACTCAATTTTTTAAATTCATTTATTCGTTCCTTTTTCCCCACCTAAATGAGAATTATATACATGGGAGGAATACACAGGGAAATCATTTCTGTGAAATGGACATAGTTTTTCTTACTTACTTTTATAGGTACTGCAACGAGGGCCCTCAACCCACAGGTAGGAGAAGCTATCCCCCATGGCTAGACTTTTCTTCTAGCCCAACCCAGGGTCATCTAGAGACCCCTGCCTTGGAATCACACCTTCGTTACCTTTTTTAAAATTATTCGCGTTTCTTGGTTCTTATTTGTTCAGGGAGTAGATTGATTAAGTTATATTCTGCAAATTTCAATGATATACTAACAGATAAATACACATGGCTAAGAACAAAGTAAAATTCATTTCTTTTAATGGTAATGGGCTGTGGAATCCAGTCAAGCGCAGTAAAATTCTATCAAAAATGAAAAAAGAACAAGCCCATGTAGTATATTTACAGGAAACTCACTTAAGTGATAATGAGGGTGGAAAATTAAAGAGAATGAGCTTCACTAATTTGTTTTTCTCCTTATATAAATCAGGACATAGAAGAGGAGTTGCTATTCTCAGGTACGCTACATTTTGAAAAAGTATTCGAAATGGTTGATAAGGAGGGCAGATATGTTCTGGTAGGGGGGAATATAGATGGAAATCCAGTTACCTTATTGAATATATATGCACCCCCAGGAAGTGATATTAATTTCTTCCAGAAAATTACTAATATTATGGTAACGGAAACAGAAGGTCTCTTGATATGTGGGGGAGACTTAAATTTACAATTACAACCAAAGTTAGACTCTTCCAATAGAAAAACTCATGAAACAAAGTCCTTACATAAGAAAGTTAACACTCTTTTTGAGGATGTTGGTCTAATTGATATATGGAGGGACCTTTTCCCTGACAGAAGGGATTACACTCATTATTCTGCCCCCCATTCCGTATATACAAGAATAGACTACTTCATAACATTTGGAAAAGATACAGACAAAATAATCACCTGTGGAATTGGGACAATAGATGTAAGTGACCATGCACCTGTATATTTATCTGTTGATTTTGACCTACAAACAAAGAGTACTACAGTATTTGGAAACTAAATTCAAGTCCACTCAATGATCCTTATTTTAAGGAACAGATTAAAAAAGATATTGGTCTTTACTTAGAATTCAATGATAATGGAGAGGTTTCACCTCCCATTCTATGGGATACTCTGAAGGATGTCTAAGAGGGAAAATTATAGCAATATCTTGATATAAGAAAAAAATAAGGAATAGAACATTAGAGGACTTACAAAATAAGCTGAAGGAACTAGAAAAAACACAAATTGAGTTTGGCACAGGATACACTAGAGGAAATTTTTTAAAAATTAAGAATGAAATTAATAGTTTGGCTACACAAGAAATTAGAAAAAAAATAATGTTTCTGAAACAGAGACACTATGAAAGTGGATCTAAATCTATGATAATACTGGCGTGGAAACTGAAAAAAAGATAGCAGAAAATACAATTCATGGAATAAGGGATCCAAGAACAAAAGTGATTAAAAAAAAAATAAGCTAAGTGAAATTCAAGAAGCTTTTGAAATGTTTTACAAAATTCTATATTCCAAAGTTCCAGGGGGAAGCATAACCCAAATTGACACCTTCCTGAATTCTTTAAGAGTTACCCACTTTAAGCAAAGAACAAAATAGAATGATGACTGCTGATATAACTGAAGCTGAACTAAAAACTGCAATTAGTGGGCTTAAATTAAGCAAGTCACCAGGATCAGATGGATATATGGCAGGGTGGTATAAAGAGTTTAGAAGTGAGTTAATTCCTATTTTACTCCCCACACTGAACTAGACCCTAAGAAAGGCGCAAATGCCACCCAGCTGGAAGGAGGCGATAATCTCAGTTATACCGAAAGAAGGCAAGGGTAAAATAGAATGTGGGTCATTTAGACCAATATCTGTTCTTAATGTGGATTGTAGATTATTTACCTCCATCATGGCCAAATGATTAGAAGAGTTTCTACCCACACTGATACATAATGATCAGACAGGTTTTATACAACAACGCCAAACACAAGACAATATACGAAGGACACTTCACATTATGGATCATATTTTAAAAAATGAAATTGAAGCAATACTGATAAGCATGGACACTGAAAAGGCATTTGATTTGGTTAATTGGAATTTTCTTTACAGAGTTTTACATAGATTTGGTCTACATGACACAATTATTAAAACTATACAGGCACTATATGACAATCCTACTGCCAGGATTAAAATCAAATGGATATTTATCTAATAGTTTTACCGTAGAAAAGGGCACGAGACAGGGTTGTGCATGGTTACCACTAATCTTCGCATTATATCTGGAACCATTAGCTCAATACATCAGACAAAATGAAGATATCAGGGGAATTACTATTAAAGGGACAAAGCATAAATTGGCCTGTTACAAGGATGACATTTTGATCTATCTAGGGCAACCAACATACTCTTTACCTAAATTGATGCAATCCTTTGAACAATATGGTCAATTATCAGGATACAAGATCAACATAGATAAAACCCAAATACTTTCGTATAACTATTATCAGCCTATAATTAAGGAAGATGTAATAAGATGGAACCTAATTCCTTTTCTTGGTCTCAGTTCAAGGATTGAATCTATTAAAATGAATATACTGCCCAGACTACTATATCTCTTTCAGACCCTACCAATAGAGAGTAACCAAAATCAATTCAATGAACGGAACAAGATGCTATCAAGATATATATGGCAAGGTAAAAGGCCTAGGGTTTGTCTCAAAACTTTGCAATTAGCCAAGGAAAAGGGGGGATGGGGCCTACCTTCTCTGAGAGATTATTATTTTTCAGCACAGTTGAGAGCCGTGATATGCTGGTATAACCCATCATATGACGCTCAATGGAAAAACATTGAAGAGAGGACACTTTGCATCCCCATACAGGCAATTTTGGCTGATAACAACCTACAAAGTTACATAAATAATATTGACAACCCGTGGGTGAAATGGACTCTTAAAATATGGAAAACTATTATAAAAGAATATAAACTAGAGAGAGACATTGCAATTCTTAAATGGTGTGCATATGACTCGGATTTTACGCCGAATAAACTGCATGTTAGATTTAAGGACTGGACGGCTAAAGGAATAACAGCTATTTGCAATATAATGAAAGAAGGAACACTGTTCAGTTTTGAAATGCTCAAAGAGAAACACTTATTAGAAAAACAAGACTTTTACCGGTATTTACAGAGGCGACAGTATGGTAATAGGACGGTTAAAAATGAAACCAAGGCAAGTACATGTCTGATAGAGCTATTTAAAAAAGCATATAATTCAGACAACTGTAATAGAATAATTTCAAGCGTTTATAAGGGTTTGTCAAATCTTAAAACACATTCGACTTCATACATTAAAACAAAATGGGAGAAGGAGGGATAATAATATCTGAGGAAGACTGAACAATAATATGGAGGTACCAGTTCACAGAAATGGAGGGAGTTCAGGTGGCAAAACTTGATAAGATATTTTATTACACCCTCTCAGAAATCTCATTATAATAGTAACTCCCCTGCTTGCTGGAGAAATTGTGGAAATCATTATCACATTTTCTGGGAATGCCCCGTTATCAAAGACTGTTGGAGTGGGATACATAATGCCCTACAAGACACCTTTAAATGTGAAATACCCTTAGAAAGTAGGACCATATATTTTGGGTATATACCTCAAGAATGGCTGAAAAGAGATAAATATTTAATGAATGTACTGCTCGTGGCTGGTAAAAAGACCTTTACCAGGAAATGTTTATCTCAGGAGAGCCCAACTTTAAATGTATGGATGGAAATTACAATGGATATTTACAAAATGGAAAAGATAACAGCATCTGTTAATCATAAGCTGTAACAATTTTATTCATACTGGAAACTACATAACACCTCATAGGCCTGATTTTATTCTCACAAGTCAATGAATATGTTGTAAAAAAATCACTTCCTACTCTATACATAGTTTTCTTCTTTCGATTGTTCTTTCTTTCCTCTCCTTTCTATAAGTGTATACCTCAGATAAATATTATGTGGAGATTTGTGACAAATATGGTTATATGATATAGATGTACAGTATCTGAAATACATCTTATGGAAATGTTTGTTTGATGATGAAAATCAATAAAAAATAAATTACAAAAAAAAAAAGACTCACACCAGGATCAGGATCAGTTACAACCCCTCAGGCATCAGGCTCTTGAACCAAAGGAAATAACTTCACTTGCCTCATCATTGAAATGTTCCTACCACCAATGCAGCCACTTTCAAGGACCTTTCATCTCAGGTTTTTGATATTTACTGTTTATTTATTTATAGAGCATTCATAGACACAAATTTCTAGGTAGTAGTGGCCAGAAGTTTTCCTAATAGCCTTGACTACAGTCTCACACACTGTTGATGTGTTCAGAAACCACTTCCAGAACACTTAATCAGTGATAAAGGACCATAGTTTGTTGTGGAACAGTTGAAAAAGAACAGAATAAGATAAATTTCTTCTGCACCATACCACCCAGCTACAGACAGCTTGGCAGAAAAGTTTGTTCAGAGTCTAAAGAACATTCTATGAGCAATGTCAGCAGAACACACTACACCAACACTGAATCAGAAGCTTGCCAATTTCCTTCTTGCAGATCGCAATGAAGCATACTCCACAACGACCAACTCACCAGCTATACCATTCCTGGGATGTCCCTTCCGTTCACACTTGGATCTCCTGAAACCCAATTCCTAAAGGAGTATGCAGGACAAACAGTTGAGGCAAATTAAAGGCTCCTCAAACAAGGAAGTTCGATGTTTCACTTCTGGACAAGCAGTCCTGGCAAAGAACTACAGAGGTGGTCTAAAGTGGGTACTCAGAAAGATTAAGGTCAGAACTGGACCACTCTCCTAGAGAAGAAAGGTGGCCAGAGCTGTCAGAACCACTTCCTGCAGTCCCAGAGTCAACTTCTACAACCACTACAGAGGAGGTCCCGGAACCTAAGATTGTTTCACAGCCACGAGTCTCAGCTGCCAAGCACTGTGATCCCTCTTGTCAGGAAAGACATTATCCCACAAGAGTAAGAAAGCCTCCACAGCAATAGTATATGAGAAGCATTCGAAATTGAGTTGGAGTTTATAGCTAAGCTTATAAGGGAGTATTGTGTATTTAATATTTCAGTAATATTTAAGTAATATTATAAATATATTGTTTGATTCAGCATTCTTTGCTGTTTAAGTAATTTGTTAAGGGTTATATGTCAAAGTAAGTGCATCACACTACCGCATATTATATACACAGCTTGCTAAAGTAAAAAAAAACAAAGCCAGACTTGCATTCTGGAATTCATGCATTTTTCTTTTAAATTATTTTTATGTTTTGGAGCTACTTTGTAGTTTATAGCCCAGTGCATGATTAAACAAAGATAACATACAGGTGGTAATGATCAATGACATGAGTTGAATTAACGAAACTGATTAACTGAAACAGAAACGGATGTACAAGGAATCAAACTGGGTGAAGAACAACAAAACTAAAAAGTTGTGGGTGTTTCGGATGTAACAGCTTAACACTCAAATCAATTCAATTCTTACACCATGACAAGCGTGAGCATAGTAACAAGACACAAGGTGGTCATCCTGCATCAGCAAGGTCCCTCCCAAGCAGAAATTTAGTGGCAAACAGGAGCTTCAAGATGTACTGTTCAAGCTCTTCTGAAGAAGCACGAAGAAATGGGCACAGTTGAGAACCAGAAACGCAGCCACAGAAACTGAGTGCAGCAGATGAGAGATACATCAAATTGTGCACCTTCCAAATCAGAAAAAGTCCAGCACTGCTATCAGAGGCCACTGGAATCTAACTACACCCCTCTATAGTCTGGAGAAGTCTTGTCAGAAGTGGTCTTCGGGGAAGAGTTGCTGCCAAAAAGCCATTCCTCCGAAGTGGAAACATAGCCAAGAGACTTACCTATGCATTAAAACACAGGGACTGGGGTGCTGAACAACAGGAGCAAGTGCTCTGGACTGGCAAGGCAAAATTTGAAATTTTTGGCTCAAACAGGAGGGCGTTTGTCCATCAAAGACCTGGAAAGCGCTACATGGCTGAATGCCTGCAGCCAACAGTGGAGCATGGCAGAGGTTCTCTGCAGGTTTGGGCTTCATTTCTGCAAAAGGAGTTGGCGATCTGGTCAGAATTAATGGAATTCTCAATGCTGAGAAGTACAAGCACAATCTCATTCATCCTGCAATACTATCAGGGAGGCATCCGATCAGTCCCAACTTCATTCTGCAGCAGGATATTGACCCCAAATACAGGGCCGAGGTCATAAAGAACTATCTTCAGCGAAAAGAAGAACAAAGAGTTCTGCAACAGATGGTATAGGCTCCACAGAGCTCTGATCTCAACACATCAAGGCTGTCTGGGATTACCTGGAGAGGCAGCAGCAAGCAAACAGCCAAAGTCTGCAGAACTGTGCCAAGTTCTCCAGAGTGTTTGCAACCACCCACCAGCTGATCGTTTTATGTCAGTGTAGTTAAAACAATTGATGTAGTTTTAAAGGCAAAGGGTGGTCACAACAAATATTGATTTGATTTAGTTTTTTATTGTTTAGATTATGAGGACACTCAGTCCTCGTTTATTGTCATTTAGAAATGCATGTATTAAAAAATGATACAATGTTCCTCCGGTATGATATCACAGAAACACAAGACAGACCAAGACTAAAACTGACAAAACCCACATAATTATAACATGTAGTTACAACAGTGCAAAGCAATACCATAATTTGATAAGAGCAGACCATGGGCACAGTAAAAGAAAGTCTCAAAGTCCCGATAGCCCCAACATCTCATGCAGACGGTAGAAGAAAGGAACTCTCCTTGCCATGAGCTTCCAGCACCGCAAACTTGCCAAAGCAGCATCCTGGAAGCATCCGACCACAGTCCGACTCTGAGTCCGTCCGAAAACTTCGAGCCTCCAACCAGCCCTCCGACACCGAGCACCATCTCTGCTGAGAGCTTCGACCCCGGCCCTGGCCGTCAAGCACCCAGGCAAAGCTGAGGATTCGGGGCCTTCCCCTCCGGAGATTTCAGATCACACAGTAGCAGCGGCAGCAAAGCAGGCATTTCAGAAGTTTCACCAGATGTTCCTCTGTGCTCTCACATCTGCCTCCATCAAATCAGAATTGTGCATGTCTTCCTACTTAACAGGTTACAGATATTCATCACCGGAGAGGCCACGCGTGCCATTTACTACTCTTTATCGTAATTTTTTGATATTTAGAAACATTTCATTATTTTTTGAAAGCACCTTCTTCGCTTTACAGATTTTAAATGTACCTTAGACTTTTGCACAGTACTGTATATGTAGTTCTTTCACGAATTCAATGCATCAATCTCTGTTTTTTAAAAATATTCTGTGATGTAATTATACCAACCAATGCATAATAAAACACAGACATTGCATAGAAAATAACTACTGTTAACCTTGTTAGCATCAACACTGCCCTCAACTATACCTCTTAAATTTCACACACGTCTGCTCTTACTCATAAAATAATCTGCAGATGCTGGGGTCAAAGCAACACTCACAGCATGCTGGAGGAACTCAGCAGGTTGGGCAGCATCCGTGGAAACGATGAGTCGATGTTTCGGGCTGGAACCCTTCGTCGGAACTGAAGAGGGAAGGGGCAGAGGCCCATAAAGAAGGTGGAGGGACGGTGGGAAGGAGAAGGCTGGTAGGTTCCAGGTGAAAAACCAGTAAGGGGAAAGATAAAGGGGTGGGGGAAAGATAAAGGGGTGGGGGAAGGAGGCAGGGAGGTGATAGGCAGGAAAGGTGAAGAAAGAATAGGGGAAAACACAATGGGTAGTAGAAGGAGGCGGAACCATGAGGGAGGTGGTAGGCAGCTGGGGGAGGGGGCAGAGTGACATAGGGATAGGGGAAGGGAGGGGGAGGGAATTACCGGAAGTTGGAGAATTCTATGTTCATATCAAAGGGCTGGAGACTACCTAGACGGTATATGAGGTGTTGCTCCTCCAACCTGAGTTTAGCCTCATCATGGCAGTAGAGGAGGCCATGTATGGACATATCTGAATGGGAGTGGGAAGCAGAGTTGAAGTGGGTGGCTACTGGGAGATCTTGTCTGTTTTGGCGGACGGAGCGGAGGTGCTCGACGAAGCGGTCCCCCAATCTGCGTCGGGTTTCACCGATGTAGAGGAGGCCGCACCGGGAGCACCGGATGCAATAGATGACGCCAACAGACTCACAAGTGAAGTGTTGCCTCACTTGGAAGTACTGTTTGGGGCCCTGAATGGTGGCAAGAGAGGAGTTGTAGGGACAGGTGTAGCACTAACGCTTACAGGGATAAGTGCCAGGTCGGAGATCCGTGGGGAGGGACGTGTGAATCAGGGAGTCGCGGAGGGACCGATTCCTGCAGAAGGCGGAGAGGGGTGGAGAGAGAGAGAGATGTGCTTAGTGGTGGGGTCCTGTTGAAGGTGGCGAAAGTTGAGGAGGATAATGTGTTGGATCCGGAGGCTAGTGGGGTGGTAGGTGAGGACAAGGGGAACTCTGTCCCTGTTGTGGTGGCAGGAGGACGGGGTGAGAGCCGAAGTGCGGGAAATGGAGGAGATGCAGGTAAGGGCATCATTGATGACAGCAGAAGGGAAACCACGATCCTTAAAGAAAGAGGATATTTGAGATGTCCTGGAACGGAAAACCTTATCCTCGGAGCAGATGCGGCGGAGGCGGAGGAACTGGGAATAGGGAATGGCATTTTTGCATGTGGCGGGGTGGGAAGAGGTATAGTTGAGGTAGTTATGAGAGTCGGTGGGCTTGTAGAAGATGTCAGTGGACAGTCTGTCTCCAGAGACTCCATCCTCCCACCACCCCACCAGGGTTAGGGTTCCTCTTGTCCTCACCTACCAGCCCACCAGCCTCCGCATCCAGGACATAATTCCCTGAAACTTCCACCACCTGCAATGGGATCCCACCACCAAGCACATCTTTTCTTCTGGTCCCCACCTCCCCACGCAACTCCCTACGCAACTTGTCCATTTGTCCCTCCCCACTGATCTCTCTCCTGGCACTTATCCTTGCAAGCGGAACAAGCGCTCCACCTCCTCCCTCACTACCGTTCAGAGCCCTAAATAGTCCTTCCATGTGAGACGACACTTCACCTGTGAGTCTGTTGGGGGTCAAATACTGTGTTTGGTGCTCCCAGTGTGGCCTCCTGCATATTGGTGAGACCCAATGTAGATTAGGAGACCACTTCACCGACATCTACACTCCATCTGCCAAAACAAGTGGGATCTCCCAGTGGCCAGCCATTTTAATTCCACTTCCCTTTCTCATCCGTTACATCCATCCATGGCTTCCTACACTGCCACAATGAGGCCACACTCAGGTTGGAGGGACACCACTTTATATTCCGTTTGGGTAGCCTCTAACCTGATGGCACTAACATTGATTTCTTAAACTTCCGGGACTGTCCCCCACCCCTCACCCCTTCACCATTTCCCTCTCTCACTTTATCTCCTTGCCTCCCTCTGGTGCTCCTCCCTCCCTTGTTTCTTTCTTCCATGGCCTTCTATCTCTTTCACCAATCAACTTTCCCAGCTCCTTACTTCATTCCTCCCCCTCCAGATTTCACCTATATCACCTGGTGTTTCTCTCTCCCCTTCCCCCTCCTTTTAAATCTACTTCTCAGTTTTTTTTCTCCAGTCTTGCCAAAGGGTTTCAGCTCGAAACGTTGACTCTACCTTTTTCCATAGATGCTGCCTGGCCTGCTGAGTTCCTCCAGCATTTTGTGTGTGTTATTGTGGACCTTTCTATTTTGAAGTTGGAATACTGACTACCAAATATTTTTCAAAACACTGTCATACAATCTTTGACATCCTGAATAGTTTGAAAATATTTTGTCAATGGAATCCTCAGACAACAGCATAAACTACAAAATAGCAACATAAAATTAACCCTTAAAATGTAGAAATATGCAGGGAAATTGTGGACTGCAATTAGGTATATAGATATTAAATAGTGAAGATGAGATTATCCCAATGTACTTCTAAGTAAATGTAGAAAGATGGAAGAGGCATAAGAAATAGTGGAAAAAGCCAATTTAGGATGTTTGAAGCAGAAAATAATTATTGCTAAAACATTGTAGGCATGCAGATTTATCCACCCAAAGATTAGCGGGAAATATTTTGTAGTTATTCAAAGCACCACCAAGCACAATGATGATTGAGTTAATATTCTACATAAATGAGTTTCAATGCACTTTGACATACTATAATTGTAATTAGCATTAATATTGAAATGATAAATTGAGAAACAATGAGGCTCTACAAATTAGGCATTTAAAATAAATTAGATTGTTAATTGATGAAATACTCAATCAACTAATTTCACACTGGTGTCAGCCAGCATGTGTGGGATACTGAAACATTTTTTCAACCAGGTTTACAGTTTGGAACATTCCATAAAGATTCTTACATGTTTCTGGGATCTTTAGTTTGTTGTCCCTGGACAACATAATTTAATTCAGTAGTTTGTAGATTTTATCTTATGTAAAATTAACAGGTTGGCATGCTTAACAGGAACCATTAGGCAAAAGACAGAATGTTTTCAAAATGGTCCACATACTGTCCAAAAACATGATAGAACTAATATGTGGACTAAAACTGATTATTTTTCAATTTCTGACTTTACTGTCAAGGACTCTTCATCTCATGTCCTCAATATTTATTGCTTTTTTTTCTCTTTTCTATTTGCACAGTTTGTTGTCTTTCGCACTTTGGTTGTTTGTCTGCCTTGCTGGGTGCGGTCTTTCATTGATTCTATTACAGTTCTTCAATTTACTGAGTGTGAATCTCAGGGTGTACATGGTGACATATACTGGATTTACTTCAATAATAAATCTATTTTGAACTTTGATAAAAGAAAATCATCACAACCTCTTCACTCAACATCAGCAAGACCATGGAATTCTTCATGGACTTCAGGAAGGTGACATAAGGGGAATGCACACTAGTCCTTATTGAGGAGGCAGCAGCGAAATGGTAAGCACCTTTAAGTTCCTGGGTGTCAACATCTCCAAGGATCTGTCCTGGGCCCAAAACCCTGATGCAATCTTAAAGGCGGCATGCCATCATCTCTACTTTGTTAGGAGTTTGAGGAGATTTGGTATGTCAACAAAGACTGGTGCAAATTTCTACAGATGTTTGGTAGTGAGTATGCGTTTATCTCACTTCCCATCTCAAAAAGACAGCCTCCAACAGTAAAGACTCCCCACTATCCAGGCCATGCCCTTTATGCTTTAATACCTTCAGGAAGGAGGTACAAGAGCCTGAATACCCACACTCAACGTTTTAAGAATAGCTTCTTCCCTTTCTTCATCAGATTTCTGAATGGTCCATGAACCCATCAACATCACCTCATTATTCCTTTCTTCAGATGATGTGAATCATGCTGTAAAACTTTGCTTCCAAAAATTCCTAATGATGTAGAACTGATGGCATGCTTTCTTCATGACTGTGTGAACGTGTAGAGCCCAAGTCAAATCCTCAGAGTCTCTGTACATCCTCCCTTTGGAATGAGTATTCCCCAAATGCTTATGTTTCCTCCCACAGTGCTAACACGTACAGGGTAGGTTAATTGGTTATTGTAAATTGAGTAAGTTAAGGTTATCGCTGTTTTTGGGGGTTACTGGGGCGGCATGGCTCAAAGGGCCAGATGGGTCCACTCTACACTGTATCACTAAATAAAAATAAAGATGTTGACACCCTGGAACTTAAAGCTGCTCACCCTTTCCCCACTGAACACTGAATGAGGAAGCTGCATGTTCTCCTGACATCCCCTTGCTGAGGGTTGGAATCAGTTCCTTGGCCTTGCTGACTTTGATTGAGAGGTTGTGACTTCTTACTTGTATCAGAATAAACATCCACTGCCCTACCTTCACCTATCCTCTTGGTACCACTTGTAGAAACTCTAAAAGATTTGTCAGGCACAACTTCCCATGAACAAATCTGTGCTGTATATCTCCAATATTTCACTCCCGGCTAAAGATGAAACCAATATCCCTGCTAGAGCCTCTGCAATTTCTTCCCTACCTCTCCACAAGATCTGACCATGTGATCAGGCAGGCCCTGGGTTTTTTTTTAATGTGCTTAAAGCCGCCAAAACTCCCTTCCTTGAAATTCATATGCGATCCAAGACATCTGGTGCCATAGATGTTCCTGAAGGCTAAATCATTATAGTATTAAAAGAGGCAAATGTATGGCTAAAGGTGAGGATGTAAGAACTTATCCATATTTTATTCATGAAGGTCAAATCAGGGTATTGCTGAATAGTGTCATGTATACAAATCACCAAAGGCTAAGGCAATAAAAATAAAATGAAATGATGGCCATTATTGGACTGTGATAGAATATAAAAATGAGGAAATGGAGCTTCAGTTGTACATAAGACCATCTGAAATTTTGAATTCTAACCAATACACTGAAATCTCATGCATTCTTAATTTTAGAAGGGTGTAATGCAAATTCATTGCAATTTAAAGGATTAAAATATGAACACAGATTGAATAACTACCATGCTTTGCTTTTGATGTAGATCATTGTGAAGTTAATTAAATGGTCTTTAAAACAATAAAGAGATTTAATAGGATGGATATGGATAAATTATTTGCTTAGGTGGCAAATCCAAAATCAGTAGCCAAAATCTTAAAATAATATCATGGCCAGTTGGTAATGAAATCAGATATTGCCAGATCTACAAAGATTTTTGGCACTTAAAAAAAAAACTGGTAAACAATGGTATGCAATTTCTTTCTAATTCATGGCTAACTATTTTATGAAATAGTAATTTAATAGGTTATTTGGCTATTTTAGCTTGCTCCCCCATTCAATCAAATCAACCCTTTCTCTAGCCCGACTCTATTTATTCATATTCTTTGATACGTGCACTTAATTAAAATCTATTGACTCTGTTCTTGAAGATGTTAATTAACACTACAACCAGAGACTTTGATGGAGGGGACCGCAGATTACTATCATTTCAATGCCCAGGGCCATCCCAGAAACACAATGTGGTAACCCAGCTCAGGCAGCTTCCATGACAGCTATTTAATATAATAGCTCAGGTACCAGGCTTTAAACTAGTCATCAAACTCTAAGAAAACCTACATCAAAAATAGAATATGAATCAAATAAATATAATATTTTATAAGAGCACCAGTTGATATTCTGGTAACTGGATTCATGACAAATTGGCTATTATTTTAATTTAATAACCCACTACAGCAAATTTATGAATATCTTGTTAATTTTGAACATTGCCAACATACAAATAAATTGCAGCTAATTTAGTTTGTATTTACCTTCAGGCTATTTGCTTAGAACCAACTATAGTCACTAATGACAATAAAAAAGAATCATAGCTGAACAGTTCTGACAGGCGAAAATGTACAGATTTTACACTCTACATAGTTGAATATGGGTGCACACTGCACTCCTGCACTAAACAGTCCATTGAGTGACATGAGCTGCCGAGATGAAATGACCTCCAGCGACAGCAGATATATTCCTTCCCGTCAATTTCTATGTCCTCTTTTAAAGAACTGTTACTACAGGAATACTGTAGAGCAGAGTTTCTAATTTAACGTAAAGATATCTCAGTGGTAACAGTCATTACACAAATTGTTTTGAATATGCAATTTTATTTAACATCAGTCTCTGCAATGAGCAGCAGCTTCAATGAATTCAATTTTCATTTCAGCTCTTACTTTATCTATTTTCATTTTACCACCTTCCTTGAAACCCACCTGCCTTGCTCAAACACAGATTCCTCTTTGACCAACACACATCAAAGTTGCTGGTGAACGCAGCAGGCCAGGCAGCATCTGTAGGAAGAGGTGTAGTCGACGTTTCAGGCCGAGACCCTTCGTCAGGACTAACTGAAGGAAGAGTGAGTAAGGGATTTGAAAGTTGGAGGGGGAGGGGGAGATCCAAAATGATAGGAGAAGACAGGAGGGGGAGGGATGGAGCCAAGAGCTGGACAGGTGATAGGCAAAAGGGGATACGAGAGGTTCATGGGACAGGAGGTCCAGGAAGAAAGACAAGGGGGTGGTCCCAGAGGATGGGCAAGAGGTATATTCAGAGGGACAGAGGGAGAAAAAGGAGAGTGAGAGAAAGAATGTGTGCATAAAAATAAGTAACAGATGGGGTACGAGGGGGAGGTGGGGCCTAGCGGAAGTTAGAGAAGTCGATGTTCATGCCATCAGGTTGGAGGCTACCCAGACGGAATATAAGGTGTTGTTCCTCCAATCTGAGTGTGGCTTCATCTTTACTGTAGAGGAGGCCGTGGATAGACATGTCAGAATGGGAATGGGATGTGGAATTAAAATGTGTGGCCACTGGGAGATCCTGCTTTCTCTAGCGGACAGAGCGTAGATGTTCAGCAAAGCGGTCTCCCAGTCTGTGTCGGGTCTCGCCAATATATAAAAGGCCACATCGGGAGCACTGGACGCAGTATATCACCCCAGTCGACTCACAGGTGAAGTGTTGCCTCACCTGGAAGGACTGTTTGAGGCCCTGAATGGTAGTAAGGGAGGAAGTGTAAGGGCATGTGTAGCACTTGTTCCGCTTACACGGATAAGTGCCAGGAGGGAGGTCAGTGGGGAGGGATGGGGGGAACGACTAGACAAGGGAGTTGTGTAGGGAGCAATTCCTGCGGAATGCAGAGAGAGGGGGGGAGGGAAAGATGTGCTTAGTGGTGGGATCCCGTTGGAGGTGGCGGAAGTTACGGAGAATAATATGTTGGACTCGGAGGCTGGTGGGGTGGTAGGTGAGGACCAGGGGAACCCTATTCCTAGTGGGGTGGCGGGAGGATGGAGTGAGAGCAGATGTACGTGAAATGGGGGAGATGCGTTTAAGAGCAGAGTTGATAGTGGAGGAAGGGAAGCCCCTTTCTTTAAAAAATGAAGACATCTCCCTCGTCCTAGAATGAAAAGCCTCATCCTGAGAGCAGATGCGGCGGAGACGGAGGAATTGCGAGAAGGGGATGGCGTTTTTGCAAGAGACAGGGTGAGAAGAGGAATAGTCCAGATAGCTGTGAGAGTCAGTAGGTTTATAGTAGACATCAGTGGATAAGCTGTCTCCAGAGACAGAGACAGAAAGATCTAGAAAGGGGAGGGAGGTGTCGGAAATGGACCAGGTAAACTTGAGGGCAGGGTGAAAGTTGGAGGCAAAGTTAATAAAATCAACGAGTTCTGCATGCGTGCAGGAAGCTGCGCCAATGCAGTCGTCGATGTAGCGAAGGAAAAGTGGGGGACAGATACCAGAATAGGCACGGAACCTAGATTGTTCCACAAAGCCAACAAAAAGGCAGGCATAGCTAGGACCCATACGGGTGCCCATAGCTACACCTTTAGTTTGGAGGAAGTGGGAGGAGCCAAAGGAGAAACGATTAAGAGTAAGGACTAATTCCGCTAGACGGAGCAGAGTGGTGGTAGAGGGGAACTGATTAGGTCTGGAATCCAAAAAGAAGCGTATATAATCCATCCCCCATCAGGAAGGTCTCAAAGCTCTACGCTTCTTTTTGGATTCCAGACCTAATCAGTTCCCCTCTACCACCACTCTGCTCCGTCTAGCGGAATTAGTCCTTACTCTTTATAATTTCTCCTTTGGCTCCTCCCACTTCCTCCAAACTAAAGGTGTAGCTATGGGCACCCGTATGGGTCCTAGCTATGCCTGCCTTTTTGTTGGCTTTGTGGAACAATCTATGTTCCGTGCCTATTCTGGTATCTGTCCCCCACTTTTCCTTCGCTACATCGACGACTGCATTGGCGCTGCTTCCTGCACGCATGCAGAACTCGTTGACTTTATTAACTTTGCCTCCAACTTTCACCCTGCCCTCAAGTTTACCTGGTCCATTTCCGACACCTCCCTCCCCTTTCTAGATCCTTCTGTCTCTGTCTCTGGAGACAGCTTATCCACTGATGTCTACTATAAGCCTACTGACTCTCACAGCTATCTGGACTATTCCTCTTCTCACCCTGTCTGTTGCAAAAACGCCATCCCCCTCTCGCAATTCCTCCGTCTTCGCCGCATCTGCTCTCAGGATGAGGCTTTTCATTCTAGGACGAGGGAGATGTCTTCATTTTTTAAAGAAAGGGGCTTCCCTTCCTCCACTATCAACTCTGCTCTTAAACGCATCTCCCCCATTTCACGTACATCTGCTCTCTCACTCCACCTCCCGCCACCCCACTAGGAATAGGGTTCCCCTGGTCCTCACCTACCACCCCACCAGCCTCCGAGTCCAACATATTATTCTCCGTAACTTCCGCCACCTCCAACGGGATCCCACCACTAAGCACATCTTTCCCTCCCCCCACTCTCTCTGCATTCCACAGGGATCGCTCCTTACACAACTCCCTTGTCCATTCATCCCCCCCATCCCTCCCCACTGATCTCCCTCCTGGCACTTATCTGTGTAAGCAGAACAAGTGCTTCACATGCCCTTACACTTCCTCCCTTACCACCATTCAGGGCCTCAAACAGTCCTTCCAGGTGAGGCAACACTTCACCTGTGAGCCGACTGGGGTGATATACTGCGTCCGGTGCTCCCGATGTGGCCTTTTATATATTGGCGAGACCCGACGCAGACTGGGAGACCGCTTTGCTGAACATCTATGCTCTGTCCGCCAGAGAAAGCAGGATCTCTCAGTGGCCACACATTTTAATTCCACATCCCATTTCCATTCTGACATGTCTATCCACGGCCTCCTCTACTGTAAAGATGAAGCCACACTCAGGTTGGAGGAACAACACCTTATATTCCGTCTGGGTAGCCTCCAACCTGATGGCATGAACATCGACTTCTCTAACTTCCGCTAGGCCCCACCTCCCCCTCGTACCCCATCTGTTACTTATTTTTATGCACACATTCTTTCTCTCACTCTCCTTTTTCTCCCTCTGTCCCTCTGAATATACCTCTTGCCCATCCTCTAGGTCCCCCCCCCCTTCCCTTGTCTTTCTTCCCGGACCTCCTGTCCCATGATCCTCTCGTATCCCCTTTTGCCAATCACCTGTCCAGCTCTTGGCTCCATCCCTCCCCCTCCTGTCTTCTCCTATCATTTTGGATCTCCCCCTCCCCCTTCAACTTTCAAATCCCTTACTCACTCTTCCTTCAGTTCGTCCTGACGAAGGGTCTCGGCCTGAAACGTCGACTGTACCTCTTCCTGGAGATGCTGCCTGGCCTGCTGCGTCCACCAGCATCTTTGATGTGTGTTGCTTGAATTTCCAGCATCTGCAGAATTCCTGTTGTTTCCTCTTTGACCAGATATTTTACCAAAACCTCTATCACAGACAAGGCAGCTTAGAATCTTTACACACCTAACATCTTTCTATTCTAGGCGGGAGGAGAAGATGGCAGCGCGACGCAGCGCACACAGCTCTCTTGTGAAATGATATCGTATCTGTTAAATAGGGGCCGTGGACAATTCTGATTTGATGAGACAGATATGAAAGCACAGAAGAACATCTGGAGAAATTTGTGAAATGCCGGTTCGCTGGCGCTGTTACTGTGCGATCAAGAATCTTCCAGAGGGAAGCCCCCAAAATCCCCAGCTTTGCCTGCTGCTGGCGACTGAGGCTGAGGTCAAAGCGTTCAGATAGAAATGGTGCTTGGTACTTGGTGTCGGAGGGCTGATCGGAGGCTCGAAGTTTTCGGACGACACAGAGTCGGACTGTGGTCGGGCATGGTAGGGAGAGTTTTCTTCCTTCTCCCGTCTGCGTGAGATGTGGGACATTTGAGAGACTTTGAACTTTTTTACTGTGCCATGGCCTGTTCTTCATCAAGTTATGGTATTGTTGCACTGTTGTAACTATATGTTATAATTATATGGTTTTTGTCAGTTTTTCAGTCTTGGTCTGTCCTGTGTTTCTGTGATATCACACCGGAGGAATATTGTATCATTTCTTAATGCATGCATTACTAAATGACAATAAAAGAGGACTGCGCGTCCTCATAATCTAATCTATTCCATCTGCTACTCTGTATACCAGTATGATACCTGTGGTTGTTTGCAATGACGAATTTTTAGAAATAGCACAGGACACATTGATTGTGAAGGATGCAAGGAAATAGATACAAGTGATTTTTTTGAAGAAATACAACTTCTTTGCCTTTGGCTTTTCATTGATCGCCACTGAATTTAAATTATTCCCTGCCCACATCAAAAATTATTCCCTGCCTACATCCCTGCTAACATCCTGCTTGATCCATGGAATAGCCTTCCTTTTTGACCCTCCAAAGCCAAGGGTGATAGACTTGTTTGTCTGGAAACTGTTGAGAATCCCGTGGTTCAATGAATGCATTATTGGGTGTTAAACTCCTTTACCACTACAAAACACTACTCCAGGATCATGATCACCAGCTTCTTTAGTTTATTATCAACTATCTACTTAAATACAGTTTTTCACATTTTCTTCCAACAGTAAGTGCAAGTTGCTTGTGGATATCAACGAGACTTCTTCAGCTGCATTCCTAATCTATCCCAAACTCACCTCTTAATCTTTTTATTTTCCATTTGTCTCCCACTTGCCTTTGTAGCCTCCATTAAGCTGAACTAATAAGTGTAACATGAACCCATGACAGCATCTTTGTTGAATAGAAAACCAAGGTTCCTTCCCTGCCCATCAAATAATTCCCTCTCCCTGGTCACTGAATTAGAATTGGTTGATCTTAAACAAGAAAGAAATGACAAGGGAAGGCAAGATAACGATACTGTCAAGATGAACAATTTAAACTTCTTGAACTCCAAGCTATGAGACCTACATACTTCCTGTCAAGACCCGGACCTAAGTTTCAAATTTATCCACACATGTAACATTCTATTAAAAGGACATCCTAGTTTCTATCTGTACTATATATTATAGGCATCCGTTAGTCTCATGAGACCATGGATTTGCACCTTGGAAGGTTTCCAGGGTGCAGGCCTGGGCAAGGTTTATGGAAGACCGGCAGTTGCCCATGCTGCAAGTCTCCCCTCTCCACACCACCAATGTTGTCCAAGGGAAGGGAACTAGGGCAGATACAGCTTGGCACTGGTGTCGTTGCAGAGCAATGTGTGGTTAAGTGCCTTGCTCAAGGACACAACACGCTGCCTCAGCTGAGGCTCAAACTAGCGACCTTCAGATCACTAGACTGACGCCTTAACCACCTGGCCATGCGCCAACACATAGCTACTGTATAATATGGGACTACTTTATGTTGTAGGGACACGTCGTTACATGCGCTATTAGGCACGTACTGAGCATGTGCTATTAGGCGCCTATTGATCTGTATATGTGTGTTCAGTTCGGTTTCGGTCAGTAAAGAACCCGGTTGACTTAGCTCGCGTCTCCAGCATTTTTATTTATAGCTTGTTGTATAACCCGACCACATACACAACAAATTGGCGACAAGGTAAATGAACCTACATCGTATCGGAACGCCGCGTTTTAATTGATAACGACCCTCGGAAGAAGAGCACAAGGTATGAGCCAAGGCAGAGCGAGGTCATGAGTCCAAAAGGAAACAGAAGCACAGCCGGGGTTGGGAATATCGGGAGACCAAGAGACACATTCAGAGCTGCAGCACGTCCAGCTGAGACCACAGCCGGCACTGACCTCAGGGACTGAGAGTCTGCCTGCCCCAGAAGGGAGATAAAAAGAAGCAACACGTACATTTAGATGGAGTGCGCTCGTGGCATTAGCAAAAAGGGCACGCGAGTCAAGAAGGAAAATAAGGGGAGAACGTGGCTTAATTAGCATAACAAAGATGGTGATGATTGGAACCATTACAGCATTTGATAGTGGCATTGAAGACTGGGCAACTTATATTGAAATAGTGGAGTTATATTGTGATACTACGATGTTAATGATGAAAATAAAGCCAGCATCTTACTTAGTATTATGGGAGCAAAAACATACGGGCTGCTACAGACCTTGTTAACCCCTGAAAAGCCAGCTGACAAAAAGTTCAAGTAAATAGTAGACACTCTCCAACAGCATTTAAACCCCAAACTGCTGGTCATTGCTGAAAGATTTAAATTTCACAATTGGAATCAGAGCAAAAATGAAAGCATTTCTGAATATTGTGCTGAATTGTGCAAATTATCAGAACATTGTCAATTTGGATCTGGTCTATCAGATGCATTGAGGGACAGGTTAGTGTGTGGCATGCACTGTGAAACCACACAGAAGAAGCTCCTGTGTGAAAAAGACCTTACCTTAGAGAAGGTGCTGAACATTGCAATATCAACGGAAACAGCAGCACCACATTGGCAGAGTACACAAAGCTAGTAAACAGCAGAAAAGGGACAGAATACAGAGAAACAAGAAAACCCAGAAAGGAAAGTACAAGAATGTACACAAAATGAAAGAAGGCAGTTCTGATGAAAATGACTCAGACAGAAGTGAATTGATGTCTGCGACTTCACAGTGTGAAAGAGACAGATGATCGAAGAGTAATATGGATCACTCCACAAGTGGCAGGCGTGAGACTGAAAATGGAGTTGGACACAGGCTCAGCTTTAACAGTGATCTCTGTACACGACTACAAATGACTGTTTTCACACATACTTCTGAAACAAACGAAACTTCTACTAAAAACTTACACAGGACAGAAAGTGCCTCCTGAAGGCAAAATTAAAGTGACAGTGACCAACAGAGATTAAACACAGCAACTGAACCTCTATGTACTGAAAAACGGAGGACCACTGTTGCTAGGATGTGAATGGCTCAGGAAAATCCAGTTAGATTGGCACACCATCAAGGCACTAGATGTGTCAACAAAGGAGGGCAGCTCGGGGGGGAAGATGTTCACATTGTTGACTATTACAATGACGAGGAAGAGCTAGACAGTGTCGACAATAAGGATGAACGCAGTATCCGTGGCCGCGACTCGGATGAAGATACAGAGGATGCAAGGGAGACAGATATTGCCAATTAGCAGGATGATGAAGACTACCTGGAAGTAAAAGAGCAGGTGTACCTGGAGAAATTGACATCTCTCAAAAGACAGCTACAGCAGTTACAGGAAGGCACTTTGCAGGAGTATTAGAAAATGATGAAGAAACTAGATCAACAATACAAGGAAAAAATATGAAACGCAGAGTTTTTTCTGCAACTGGAGAGGGAACAAGTGGAAAGGAATTATATTAAAGAGAAGAAAAGGGCAGTGAAGGAACTCACAGGAGATTCTATGGAGGTAAAGCCAATAATGACTAGGAAACTAAGGAGGAGATCTAATGACCTTGTTCCAATTACAAACAAAAGACAAAAACCTGCACATGCGCAGTTAAATTACTTGGTAACAGATGAACAGATAATGGAAGATCTGTGAACTCACAATAAGCTTAAGTCTCTGAAAAGACCAGCATCTTCGTCTTCTCCTGAGCATCTTCCCAACACTCCTGTTGAATCACCAGCACAAAGACATGAAGCACGAATAGAAGATGGAAAGTTATATTACAATAAGAAATGGTATCATAAAGGTCAGGCTATATATTGAGAATCTAAGGGGAATACACAGATTGACAGTGTAATTAATTCAGTTGCAACAAATGAGATATGGGTAAGGAAGACAAGTGAGAGCACAAAGATGTGTACCGGCATATATCTAGGACAGCTGCACAGAGCAGTCTTCATCATACAGAGGTGATCTGCTGCCTAGAACTCTTAGCAAGTTGGAGGCGCACATCTTCTTAATTCCCTATGCTCAGAGGTCAACTTTTATATGGAAATCTGTATTAAAACAAGCAAGTTTATTGACAAAGTTTGCTTATGCAGTCTATTCTTATAGCCCAACTTCAAAACTCAACTGTGCAGTAGTTTTATGTGAATCATGCCCAAGAATACCCTTGTTAAGTATTACTGAAGGACAACTAACTGATCCTCAGGACATTATTGCAGACGTTCCGAAGGGAAGTTGTTCATTCCCAAGGGAAGTTGTTCAGGTACAGCTAAGGGAGGTCCAGTGACCCAGGTTCAACCCCAGACTCCAGTGTCCATTCATTCTCTCCAACACTACATGAACGTCTTTCGGAGTACTCCACTGACTCCCAACCCAAAGATGAGTGATTGGGTTAATTGACCACCTGTAAATTGCCCCTAGTGTGCCGATGAGTGCTAGAATCTGGGAGGAGTGGATGGGAATGTGGAGAGGGAAAAGAATGATTAGTGTAGGACTGGGTGTGATAGTTGGTGATCTAAGAGCCTCTTTCTATGACGTTATGACCACGTTACCTAACCTCAGTGTTTCATCAACGACCTTCTTTCCATTGCCAGAAAAGTGAAGGTGTGTATTGGATGGATTTCATTTTACATAATTCCATTTGCAGCTTTTCAGTAAATGAAACAGTCCATGCCTTCCTACTGCAAGACCTAGATAATTTTCAGACAGTTTAATAAGCAATAAGTAACACCTGTGGCACAAAATTGCCAGATAGTGAATATCTGTAAAGAGCAAGAATTTAACCACTAAAATTATCATTTGTGGAATTCCACATCATCAGCATCCCAAGAATCATCCAGACCACTGTCTATACAGTAATGCAGCTAGTACAGCTGCCGTCTCACTGCTCCAGAAACCTCAGTTCTTTCATGGCTTCCAGAGGCTATCTGTGCTGAGTTTGCACACTCTCCCTCTGACCACATGGGCTTCCTCTAAGTGCTCCAGTTACACCCAAATGCCCAAATATGCCCATTGCAAATTGACCTTAGTGGTAGAATCTGAGGTATAGGGGCAGTTAACATGAATGTGGGGAGAACAAATTGGATTATGCTAGGATTACTGTAAAATCGGTTGTGCTTGATAGTTGGTGTGGACTCAGTGGACCAAACGGCCTGTTTTTGGTGCTGCGTCTCTCTACAACTCTAAAATTCAACACACACCTAAACATAGTGGCTGTAACTGCAAACACATTAACACGTAAACTGCAGACATCCCTGCAATATGGGACCCAAAACCTTTCCCACCTTGTGCTTATTGATGTCGAATGTGACAGGGTGTTTCCAACTTGCCTGGATGAGTGCAGTTTCAATCATATTCAAGAATCTTGAGAGCGGGACAAGGCAAAGCATTGACAGCTCAGTGATTAACACAAATATCCAACCCTCCACTGCCAGCAAATGTGGCTGCAAGGGAAGTTAGGCACCTAGACTACTGTGATAGCAGCTTCCAAACCTGTGACCTTTGCCAGCAAGGTAAGACAAGAACAGCAGACATCTCTGAGTATGATCACCTGCAAGTTCTACTCCAATTCACACAGTGAACTTACTTAGAAATATATTACCTTTCTTTTATTGACACTGAGTCTAAACTCTGTAAGTGCCCTGTGGGGACTTTGAAGGAATACTTTTGCCAGAAGTTCTACAAGCTGGCTTACCATCTCAAGGGCAGTAAGTTCCTGCTTTTCCAGTAAAATCCACATAGCAAAATGAAGAAAATTTGTGCATAATCAATTTCCAATTCTACAGGATAATGGCAAACAAAGGTTTTTATTCCCTATTTGCAACATGGTTCATAAATGCAGAAATTATGTGAAAACTTTCAACGAGTTATTTCCAAAGACACAGTCTCTGTAAATGCCAAAGCTAAATCAACGCCATGATTTACAAACTATACTCAGTATTAATTTGTGAAATGCCAGTTACATCTGATCATACCACCCCCACAAACACTATATTTTGGTCCCAGGATCAAAATTATTGAAACCATACTGTCAAAGATAAAAATATATTTTGTTTTAAAATACTTTGGTTCTCAAAGGGTAAATGCAAGAATACAGTTGTTAACTTTGGGAAAAAAAGAGTTGGCCTATTCTAGGATGGTTGATTTTCAAATATTTGGTGACATTTCTAAAACAGTGATGCCAAGGAGGTGTCAGGCAGTGAACAGAAGGAGAAGGCTATACCTTGTAGGTGGAAGGAAATCCAATTAGTTATGCAGCTTCAATGTGTCTGTGTGGGAGTAGTTGTGTGGGGTGGAGGAGGGAGTTCCTGGCTCATCCCAGTGACAAATCATTAGAACATAAATTAACTAGCCATCACCTTGGGAACAAGATAAAGGGCTTCCCTGAGTACTGACATACTCCCAAGCATGGCTTACTTAAAGGCTGTGAAATCATCATCTGAAAATTAACACAAGGGAACACTGTGACTAAGCAGCAAGTACACTATGTTTGTGAAAGTTCTAAATGCTTAAAATAACATCTAGTTTCCTCCCACAGCATTATTCATCCATATGCTGAGCCTGAAGCCTTATCCTGAATGCTCACTGCAGCTTCGTCCAGGATCACAGAGAGACAACTGCCCTGTACCCTCTGACACCTCATATCTGGGGCCTATCATACTATACTTCAAAATTCATTTTATTTTCCAAACATGCATGGTACACATTTCACAAATTTAAGAACATAGAGCATTACAACAGAATCAAAATCAGATTCAGTTTTAATATTATCAGCATTTGTCATGAAATTTGTTGTTTTGAGGCAGCAGTACATTGCAATACACAGGAATAAAAACTATATATAGTTTTTATAAGTATATATAAAAATAAATTAAATAGGTGGTGAAAAATGAGAGGGAGAAAAGTAGAGGAAGAGTTCATGGGTTCATTATCCATTCAGAAATCTGGATGGCCAAGGATAAGAAGCAGTTCCTAAAACATGAAATGTACGTCTTCAGGCTCCTGTACCTCCTCCTCAATGGTAGCAATGACAAGAGGGCATGTCCTGGGTCATGGGGGTCCTGAAAGATAGATGCTGCTTTTTTCTGCCACCACCACTTTTCCTGCTACCCAAAAGGTTGCCTCTCAGCTTTGACGCTATGCCCTCTAGTTCTGGATTCACCCACCATAGAAACCATCCTCATCATGTCCACCCTATCTATTCCTTTCAACATTTGGTAGGTTTCAGTGAGATTCCCCCCCCCCCACAACATTCTTTTAAATTCCAGTGAGTACAGACCCAAAGCTGCCAAACGCTCCTCATTTGTTAACTCCTTCATTCCGGGATCATCCTTGAGAACCTCCTCTAGACTCTCTCCACTGACAACACATCTTTTCTAAGACATGGGGCCCAAAACTATTGAGACTACTCCAAGTACAGCCTGACTAGTGTCTTATAAAGCCTCGGCATTATCTCCTTGTTTTAATATTCTATCCCCTTTGAAATAAATGCCAACATTGCATTTGCCTTCTTTACCAGACTCAACCTGTAAATTAACCTTCTGGGAGTTTTGCATGAAGACTCCTAAGTCCCTCTGCGCCTCTGATGTTTAAACCTTCTCCACATTTAGATAATAGTCTGCACTATTGTTCCTTTTACCAAAATGCATTCTCGTACATTTCCCAACGCTGTATTCCATCTGCCACTTTTTGCCCATTCTTCCAATTTGTCCAAGTCCTGCTGCAATCATATTGCTTCCTCAGCACCAACTACCCTTATACCTATCTTTGTATCATCCACAAGCTTTGCCACAAAGCCATCAATTGCATTATCCAAATCATTGACAAATAATGTGAGAAGTAGTGGTCCCAATACTGACCCCTGAGGAACACCACTAGACACTGGCAGCCAACCAGAAAAAGCCCTTTTTATTCCCACTCACTGCCTCCTGCCTGTCAGCCGTTCCTCTATCCATGCCAGTATCTTTCCTGCAATGCCATAGGATTTTATCTTGTTAAACAACCTCACGTGTAGCACCTTATCAAATGCCTTCTGAAAATCGAAGTAGATGACATCCACTGCCTCTCCTTTGTCCACTCTGCTCATTACTTCCTTGAAAAATTCTAACAGATTTATCAAGCAAGATCTCCGTTCACGGAAACCATGCTGACTTTGACATTTTATTATTAGTCTCCAAGTACTCCGAAACCTCATCCTTAATAATAGACTCCAACACTTTCCCAACCAGAGGTTAGGCTAACTGGCCTATAATTTCCTTTTTTGCCTTCCTCCCTTCTTAAGGAGTGGAGTGACATATGCAATCCTAGTCCAGGACTGTGCCAGAATCAAGTGATTCTTGAAAGGTCATGACCAATGCATCCTTTACCTCTTCAGCAACCTTTCTCAGGACTCTGAGACATAGTCCATCTGGTCCAGGTGACCTTTTTCACCTAAAGACCTTTGAGTTTGCCTTGCACTTTTCCCTTTGTAATAGCAGTGGCACTCACACCTTCTCCCTGACACTCATGGACCTCTGGCATGCTGCTAGTGTCTTCCACAGTGAAGACTGATGCAAAGTACTCATTAAGTTCATCTGCCATTCCCCCCACCATTACTACCTCAGCGGCATCATGGTCCAGTGGCCTAATCTGATGCCGCTCCCTCCTATATTTTCCTCCAAACAACTTAAAATTATGTCCTCTTGTATTAGCATTTCCACCCTGGGGAATAGTCTCTCACTATCAACTCAATCTATACCTCTTATCACCTTGTTAACTCTATCAAATCATCTCTTAGATTCCCTTGCTCCAAAGAGAAAAGTCCTTTAGTTTGGTCAGAGCAGCTTTCAGAACACACAGTTAGTAAGCTGTTCCTCATATTATTTTCCTCCTAAGGCAAGGGTCCATGGACCTCATGTTGGGAACCCCTGATTTAATCTAATGTGTTTGAGTAGGACTGACAGTTCTTGAAACTACATGATACTTACTTCTTTAACCTGTATAAGACATAAATTGCTCTCGATAAACACACAGAAAACCTTACTGAACAATGTTTTTCACATTGACCAATAGACAATTGGCTTCCCTTGTTAACTTCACTGCCTGTAGATACGAGTGCCACTAAGAGCTGACTCACAACAGCTAAGAGCAATGTTCATTTAAATGTAGTCAGGTACTGAAGGGCACAAACAGTTCTTTTTTTTTAAAAAAAAACAACAAATTAACATTCCAAGCTAAAAAACCCTTTACTCAATTAGCAGTGAGAAAATCCTCATGAAAGTCAGATTTAGTCATGAGGCTGATCCAGTTGAACTCTCTGAGTAAAACAATGACAATTAAAATTCCAGGTGAAAATCAGAAGCATAAATTTTCACTTTCTTCACACAAATTAATACTCACTGACTAATCCTGGGGATGGATGTTCACACTGCAATTCTGACATGCATTTCTATTTTTCAATTCTGACCAGGCAGAACCATAGCTGATCATGCACTCAGTAGCCAATTTATTAGGTACCTCCTGTACCTAATAAAGTAGCCACTCAGTATATGTTTGTGGTCTTCTGCTGCTGTGGCCCATCCACATAAAAGGATCAACATGTTGTGCATTCAGAGATGTTCTTCCGCACACCACTGTTGCAACGCGTAGTTACTTGAGACATTGTCACCTTCCTCTCAGCTTCAACTAGCCTGGCCATACTCCTCTGAGCTCTCTCATGGACAAGACATTTTAGTCTCACTGTTGTATTAGCACGATTACATGACTGATATAGAAACTGAGGAAGCTTTATCACACATATGTAATATGGAGCCAAGAAGTCCAAGTCTCAACATTACAAGAGCTATTTTGAATCGATATGGACTCTGAATGACAGTGATCACACAGATATTCTCTCATATATCACATGCATTTTCTCTGCTACAAATGCCGCCTCCTCCTCATAGTTGCAACTAGAACCGTATGCAATGCTCCAGTTGGCAGAACACATTGTATATTATATAAAATTGGATCGTAACCTCCATGCTATTATATTCTATGTCCTAATGAGAGCAAGAATTCCATATGACACCTTTTCACTATTTTATGTACTTCTCCTGCCACTTTCAGGAATCCTTGCACTTGTAGAGCAAGTTTCCCTTGTTCCTCAATACTCTTTAGGGTCATACAATTCATTGTGCATATCCTACCATATTAATCCTCATGAAGTGTATCTTCTCATGTTATTTCAGAATTGAATGGTATTTGCCTATGCACATCTTACTGAATGATCAATGTCATCCTGGAACCTACAACTATCCTCCTCATTATTGAAAATGCAACCAATTTTAATGTTTTATGAATACTTACTAGTTATACCTCCTGCATTCATATCCAAGTTGTTAATGTAATAGCAAACAACACTCAACCTTGTAGTACGCCACTGGTCACAGGCAGCCAAACACAAAAACAACACTTTCATGTTCACCTTCTGCCTCCTATTACCCAGCCAAGTCTGGATCTAATTTATCACTTTGCCCTGGGTTCAAAGGTTCATTTTATTATCAAATTACATATGTATCAGAATACAACTCTGAAATTTGTATTTTCCAGATAGCCATAAAATACAGAAAAACTATAGTTGAAAGACAGTAACACCTCCCCGCCACACACACACACACACGTGAAAAGAAAAAGAAACAAAAACTCACAAACCACAAACTCCCATAACCCTCCCTCACACAAAAACTAACAGATCGTCCACAAGGAGAAACAGCAACTAGAACACCAAACCCTAAACCCCCAGCCTGGCAATCGACAATAAGAAAGAATGGGCAAGAGCATGATAAAAAATATAGAAATGCAAAAGGCCAATATGAACTACAGTTAGTTTGAATTACAGTCCAATCCATAAATCTCAGAATTTCGATAACACCTCAAAAAGCATCAGGGAAGAGCAACTGCTCGAACCCAGCAGCCTTTTCGAGGCCAAGGGTGTTCCATAGGCTCTATCCTTTTGGACAGTCTCCCATATATGACCTATCAGGTGCCTTAGTGAAGTCCATGTGGTCTACACCAAACATACTGCCCCATCAAATCCATTTTGTTACCCCTTTGAAAATTGCCTTTCAAAATGAACATTAATTATTTCTTATAATTGTTTCTATAATTTTCCCTCCAATGACTGACAGTAATTACTTGGGTTACTCTGCTGTCCATTTTGAATTAGGGTACATTTCCTGTTTGTACATTTTAGCTTTATAGGAACAGACTAGCAAAGAATTTTTAATATTTCACTTGTGAATGACTCCCATGTGTCCAGTGTAGACCTACTTGCAAACAGCTGCTCCCAGTCTACTTTTGCTAGGGTTCTGACTTATAATATTGAAATCAGTTTTACCTCAATTCAGAGCACTAATTTGCAGACCATACTTACTTCTTTCCATAACTGACTTGAAACTTACAGTTTAATCTGGTTTCTATTTCCAAAGTGCTCTCCCAATGATAATTCAACCACCTGCCTGGCTCAATCCCCAAGATATGTTCCACAGATCCACTGCAGATACCATTTTATTGGCTCTTCACTGAATCCTGGAATATCTGCATAGCAAAGATGATACATCAAAGATGCTCCAATGCCATATTTAAGTTTACTGACTGTCAATGGCTGAATCGAAGGTGGTGACAAGTCAACATATAGAAAGGAAATTGAAAATATAGCTAAAAAGTGCTACACAACAACCTCCTACTCAATGTCACCAAAGCCAAGGAGCTGATTATTGACTTCAGGAGGAGGAAGCTGGAGGTCCATGAGCTAGTCCTCATCAGGAGATCAGAAGTGGAGAGGGTCAGCAAATATAAATTCTTCGGTGTAATCATTTCAGAGGATCTGTCCTGGAGCCAGCACGCAAGTACAATTACAAAGAGAGCATGGCAGCACCTCTATTTGCTCAGAAGTTTTCGAAGATACGGCATGACATCTAAAATTTAGACAAACTTCTATGTATATATATTCCTGACGAAGGGTCTCTGCCCGAAACGTTGACTGTACGCTTCCTATAGATGCTGCCTGGCCTGCTGCGTCCACCAGCACTTTTTGTGTGTGTTGCTTGAATTTCCAGCATCTGCAGATTTCCTCGTGTTGATGAATGCATATCGACTGGTTGCATCATGGCCTGGTATGGAAACACCAATGCCCTTGAACAGAAAATCCAGCAAAAAGCAGGCCCAGTCCACCATTGAGCATATCAACATGGAGCTCCATCGCAAGAACGAAGCATCCATCACCAAGGACCCCCACCACCTAGGCTATGTTCTCTTCTCACTGCTGCCATCAGGAGGAAGGTACCAGGAGCCTCAGGACCTACACCACCAGGTTCAGGAGCAGTTATTACCTCTCAACCATCAGGCTCTTGAAACAGAGGGGATAACTTCACACTTCATTACTGAACTGTTCCTACAACCTATGGACTCACTTTCAAGGACTCTTCGCCTCATGGTCTTAATATTTATTGCTTTTTTTTCTTACTTGTACTGGCACGGTTTGTCTTTTGCACATTTCTTGCTTGTCCATTCTATTGGGTATGGTCTTTCATTGATTCTATTGTACTTCTTGGATTTACTGTGTATGCCCACATAAAAATGAATCTCACGGTTGAATATGGTGACATATATGTACTTTGATAATACATTTACTTTGAACTTAATGTTCAGTGCTGTCCCTTCTCCAGTAGGATTGTACACCTAATAACTCAAAAACCTCTTCTAGATGCCTTTAAAATATTCACAACTCTTTTCATGTCCTTCACACAAAAGAAATCCCAGTTAATTCTGTGGAAGTTGAAATCCTCTACCACCTTTACTTCCCTGTGGTTTCCTTACACATCTGTTCTTGCTGCCTTTTGCAGAATCTATAGTACAGGTGACTGCCCCATCTTTTGTTCTTAAGATCTACTATAATGGCCTGATTGAAAGACAAATGTAGGATATCCTTCTTCATTACTCATTGATCAAAATTCCAAAGCTACGTCCTCTTTTGAATCTGCACCTGTAATGTCTCAAGATTCAAATGCATCACCAGTCAGATTTTGCTTTAACATAGGGCTGTTGCTCTAAGACCAGAGTTACTAAGTACCACCTTGATCAAAGAAATTGGAATATGTGAAGTACTAGAATTTTTTCAAAGGCTAAACAAAACTTACGTACTTTACTTATTTTAAAAAATTATTTGAGTGATTTTTTTTGTAACTGCCTTGCAGCTGTGTTTAGTTAGCTTTGCACAACAAACTGTCCTCCTGACGCTAGGCTACTTCGCAATGACATCCTGTGGTTAAAGTCATCGTCATCCTTTTCTTTCTTCCCTCCTTCCTGTTCTGTTACTGCTCCTCTAGTTACTCCCTGCCCATCTCTGGCAGTTGTAACAGGGTAGCAATGTGGGCCTCTCCCTATACCTTGGAAAGACAAAACAAGAAGAAGATGCACACACAAAATGCAGCTGGGTCCCACTGCAGATATAGAGAAGAATTTCTGAAGTGGCCACACATTTCATGTGCACACAATCACTATTTTTTGTTGTCTTAGTTGAATCTAGCCATGTGCAGGAGGATCCTTTCCCCCATCCTGGAGATGCATGAGCTTGAGTGGGTTTCCCTCCTTTGCCTCTTTGCAATCTTTGCATAAAATGAGATGCAACATTGAATCTATATCAAGAAATAGCATCAAAAATCAGATGGAAATCAGAAATAGAAACAAAGTGTTGGAAATAAGCAACAGGTCAGGCAGCATCCATAGCAGCGAAACATTCAAGTTGCCCTGTCTTTCTGAGTGATGAAAAGTAATGACCTAAAACCTTAATTCTATTGCATTTGTCATAGAATCTGTCTGACCTGCTCAGTATTTTGTTCTTATTTCAAATTACAGCATAAAATCCAAATATCTGTGTGTGTGTGTGTGTGTGTGTGTGTGTGTGTGTGTGTCTGTGGCAGTACAAGTGAACTGCATTTTCATACACTGATGTAACTGGTAAGAACCAGAATCAGGTTTATTATCACTAATATGTGTCGTGAAATTTGTTTGTCATGATATTTCTTTTTATATTATTCCTTTAAATATTCTGTGTGACTCCTGGAGAACAGGGTGTCAGCCACCTCTTCACTCATGGTAAACGGCTCCCTTAAGTGGTTCTTGCGCACCTTAGCACAGAGGACATCCTTTCTACCATTTATCTCATTAGTCACAATCTCCAAATCCTTCCTGGAGAATCTAGGGACCATCTCCCCTTCCATGAACTCTCTCTGTGCTTTATAGTAGCCACTTTGGGTGTTGCTACTGTTTAATTGCAATGGGTGCAGTATCTTTAAAGTCTGATACCAAGTTGTCTACTGTACTTGCTATACAGCAAACTGTCAATAGCAGAATGAATTCAGAGTGCATCTGCGGGGAGTGCCTCTGGTGGTTGTCACAATACGAAGTGTTCAGCGTCAAACACATAATCGTGCAATTGCATTTCCATCAAGAGACAATATCACAATTTCTTTCAGTAATAGCACACCACATAACAACAACTTTGCATTCCAAGTATGAAGTGAAGTGATTTTATTTGGGATAACAAAATCTATGTAATTGTTATCCGATTTATTATAATTAGGACCAATGCAAAACAAACTCCAAGTTTTATTACTTGCAGCCAACCTTGCAACAACAAAAGTATGATGCTTGTATTGCCTAACAAGACACTTTACTGTGGTACTATCAACATATTTTAATGCTGGTGATCAAAAGCTTAATCTGAGAGTTAGATGATAATGAATCTTAAGGGGAAAAACTATAGAATGTTGGAGCAACTTGAGAAGGAAATCTTAAAACAAGACCTTGGCAGCTAAATGCATGATTGTCAATCATGTAGAGCTTGATACAGACATGGTGCAAGAAGACAGGAAAGTAAAGAAAGTTTAAAAATGTAGAGATAATAGACTAAGTAATTTTAGGCCAGTCAACCTGACACTGGAAAAAGTTCTAAGGAACAGTGCAACTGAACTTTTAGGAAAGCTCAGGTTACTTGTGGATGCTCAGAACTGATTTATTAAGAGAAAGTTCTATGTGATTATATTTATTCAATTTCTTTAAAGAGTTAATAAGGAGAGTCGATGAGAGTAGTACACTCAATACAGTGTACTGTATATGGATTCCACCAAAACATTTCTGAAAGTATCACAAGTAGCTTGGTCAAGAAAATGAAAGACAATGGGATCCCAGGGAAAGTAGCTCATTGAATTAAAATCTGGCTCAGTGAGAGAAATCAAAAAGAGTCAACAGAAATTTTAGTGATGAGAAGACAATAGATTTTCCTCACAACACACATAAAAGTTGCTGGTGAATGCAGCAGGCCAGGCAGCATCTCTAGGAAGAGGTGCAGTCGACGTTTCAGGCCAAGACCCTTCGTCAGGTCTCGGCCTGAAACGTCGACTGCACCTCTTCCTAGAGATGCTGCCTGGCCTGCTGCATTCACCAGCAACTTTTATGTGTGTTGCTTGAATTTCCAGCAGCTGCAGAATTCCTGTTGTTTGAGATTTTCCTCACCATCCTTTTCTTTGGTGTTATGTTACATGAGTGAACATATATATAGGGGTCACAATTAGAAGTTAGCAGTATGGCTGGTAAGGAGGAAGAAAGTTCCAAGTTGTAATTAGATACAAAGGGACTGCTTAGGAGGCAGAAGAGGCAAAATGAAATACACACCACAGAACTGGGCAGTAAAGTATTTGGGAAGAGCAAACAACAAACAGGGAATGATAAATAATAACCAGTAGGGTACTAAAAATAAATATTTATAAATTCCTAAAGGAAGCAAGACAAGAAGAAAATCAAGGAGATATAATTGATTCTTATATTCCATGCTTCAGCAAATAAAGGTAAGAAAAGGAAAGCCATGTCAGAACTCTATGAAACATCATTTAAGCCCTGATTCAGGTACAGTTCTAGTGCATACCAAGAAAGAGAGTTGACAAATTTCTCATGGGTTGTGCAGTGTATTTATCACTGACTTATTACTGGCTACCTTATATTTATGGTCTATTTTTACGAATGGGATATGGTTTCCTTTACTACATCTTTTCTACCAAAGTCCTTTGAAATTTTTTTTTTAAAAACCTCTATTTGGTTATTCCTTAGCCTTCTTAGAAATAAGGTTGAAAAGCAAGTTCTCTGTACAAGGATCATTGGGGAATGAGAAATACAGGGCAGACCTGAAAGCATTGACAGTAAGGGATTTTGCATTTGTCTAGTTCTGCCCTCTTAAGCATCTGATTTTAATTGCTCTGCAGTTGGCAGCAAAGCCTCTGGACACCAAAGAGCTTTTTTAAAACAAATTGTTATCAAGCTGCTGTTTATATAAGCAAGACCATAATAACTGGTGAGGAAGTGGTGGAGACCCTTCTGTTTTTATACTGATTACCAGCACAATTGACTGCCTTGCCAGATTACTTCTGATGCCATTATGAAATAATCGCGTTATTTGCAACTTCTCTGAGATAAAGGAAATTTGCAATGATCCAAACACATTTACACCACTTGTCTGCTGCCAGCCCAAAAATTAGTAGATTTATTGAATAACGTTTCAGTACCTGCCACATAGGAAATGTGAGTGCAATAGTTATGTAGCTCTTAGAGTCCTGCATTTTCCACCAAAGCTGAGAATGATTGATAACCTCTGAGGTGTTAAAAGCCTAGACACGAATTCTCACAATGTTCAAAAAGTGCTGCTCAGCTGAAAATAGGATTAACCCAGACAACAATATTTTGTCCCTATCTGAGCCTCTTGGTGCCTGGAAGGAAATTCAATCCCTAGATTTCTATTGGGATTTTCATTAACACCAGAAATACTGTTGCAATGTGAAATTCATACCTCAGCATCACCAGCTGTTTTGTTTTTAGCCTTCCTCTATGACTTTCAAGGCCGGCTGGTGGCACAGTGACATCAGCACCAGACTCCGGAGTGAAAGTTGCTGAGTTCAAATCCATTCGGGCCGCTCCCAGGCACGCTTTCCATCCATGCCGGGTTGAGTGTCGAGCTCGCAACTCGGCCTCGTAAAAAAACTATGCTGTGAGAAGGACGTGGGGGACCACTCACAGAATCTTTCCTCTAAGGCAACCACTTGAAAAATGGTCGCTGAGGCTCTGGCAGAGTATGGCACACACAAAAATAAAATGACTTTAAACCTCAAGTCTAAAAGAGTCAAAGGCTCCGGTTTAGTAACAGAATGGCAACATTTGCTAACATTGCTTTTCCTGAAATTCCTTATTTAAAGGGCAAACTACATCCAAATTACTTTCTTCTTCTAGTTACCCCTACATTTTGTAGCTTCACTGCCTTTTTTTATATACTGTTCATGCTTAAAACTGACCCTTGTACAGTCAATTGCAGCCCTGGCCAAAATATATTTCCTAAACATTCCTAATACTGAATGGCCAGAAGTAGAAAATGGGCATCAGAGATACAGAGGCTGCTCTTGGAAGGAAATACTGATTATTTATTTATTTATTTATTTATTGAGACACAGCATGTAACAGGCCCTTCCGGCCCTTCTAGCCATGGTCCCCAGCAATAACTGAAGAACTTATACACTCAGGACTTCCAAGGCCAATATTCCATACTCGTATCCAGAGGATTATTGTTTATGCAGATAAGGCTTTACCAAGACAGTCTCCATGGAGATCTGAAAATTCAATTGACCTTATAAGAACAGCTTCACACTTGCGAATGGACTTCTCTCACAGATGAAGTCAAAGTCATGGTCATGGTCACACTCATGCTCAGATCCTTCCCTCAAGTTCATTCCAAGCCCTTCAGCCAATGTATTTTCACATCACACAGTTTGCTAATCACAGCTACAATGTGGCAGTAACACCCAAGCTCCATGTGCAAAGGGGGAAAATTTAAGTCCAGAAGATGAGACTGACTATGCACGAGGATTTGCCGGCACTGCAAACTTCTCTACAAAACAGTTCCCAAAAAATTCCTGACATAAATCCCTGCTGGGGAGATAAGATCTTTAATGAATATCTAGTTTTCGATTCCCATCTCCTGTCTCTCTGTCAGCCACTTGCCACATAGTATCCTTTTACACAACCTTTTGCAGTGGTGCTTGTGTAGTGTAGTCCCATCATATTATGGATACAAAGATTTCAACTGCATGGCAATAGATGTGTGGACACTACAATGTTTGACTGCCAAACCCAGCAATACTTCATTATAATAGTTGACTTAGAAGAGGATGACCATGCTGGCACGATAGGAAGATGTGTCATGCTACACTATTTTCACACTACCAAATCAGAGCTGATGAGTTTTCAGCTACACAAAAACCTCTTCCTTGGCCAACTCCTCCAAATATGATTCATCCCCTTCCATTTGTATTATTCTTTCAGAAAAGATTTCTGAGACTGTAAATTCAAATTCAGACTTTTATATCTCAGACAGCAAAAATTACCAATAAGCACAGGAATGCACCAACCTACTGCACTGCATGAAAGCATTCTCAGGTTAAAAAAAACACTAACTAGCAGAGAACATTTAAAGTGATGAAGTGGATAAAACTTATGGCCAGTTCATCATATCCCAAACTCTGTAGAAAAGAATATAATAAACAGAACTGCAAAACTAGAGCACTCAAAACTAGGCCACTCTCTGTGTGCAGATGCATGAAGAAACACATTCTATGACAATGACACAAATCTGATATCTTGCTGCAATGATATAAGTTAGTTGACACTAATTGGTACTAAGGAGGTTTCTGACATTAGCACTGAAGCTTTCTTTCCTGTGATAATACTGTCTCACCAGAAGTGGCATCTCTTTGCATTTAGGTCTTCCATGACACAACAACGCGATGACTGCCACGGCATATCTATTGATCACTGCTCATTACCAGTGACTATTCACTCAGCATATATCTGGCTGATGTAGATAGGCTGCAGAGTTACAGGTATTTCTAAAATTGACAGTGATGAAAAAGTATTTACAATGTCCAGTGAGGTTATCGGTATTTAAAATACAAAGCAGATTGTATCAATAATTCCAATTTAGTAGGATACGTTCATCTCAATGAGCTCCTACATCCTTTCCAGTTGCTCACCTGGTATGTTTCACAGGATATAAGAGGTAAGCAATTTTTTAAAAAACGACGTTTTAAAAAAATAGAAAATTTGGTTTCCTTTTATGTTAAGAATTTTGTGGTACTACTTTAGTAACAGAAGGGGGAGCTCTGATTAACATTTCACAGAATACTTGTACCACACAAACTTGAAAAATGTCCACCAGCATTACATTCATTTATTGACTTTTACCAGTAGCCGAGGAATTAATTAGTCCCCATCAAAGTTTAAAACTAAAATATTCCTGGAAAAACAAAGAGTACAATGGAATTTCACTTAATCACACAGTAAACGAGTGCCCTTGTCAACATATAATAACAGTCTGATCTGGCATATTTTGAATACAGCACTGTCAAGCCATCTCTGTTGCTGCAAAACTGGGCAATAATGTGAGTTAGAGCTTCTGGGTTAAGACGACAAAAGCACAACAGAACAAACCCACAATTTCCAGCAATCCAGTACCGGTTTATCATGTTAATTCATCAATTCCTAGGTAATTATCCATTTTCAATCTTCTGCACTTATAGAAACCAACTGGTGGGAGTGGGGTGTACATTGTGTGGAAAGAAAGTACAGAAAATGTAACAAGTTCATTGGTAACATAAGACAGTAGCATGCTGAAGTCTTCGTGATATTTAGCCAGAATCACAATCAGGCATTTTTTTTCAGTCTTCAAAACAGACATAAAGCACCAAGGACATGGAAAATTATAACTTAAAGTGGCTTAAATACAACTGTCACACATTGGAGAAGACAAAATTGCTGTGCCTCAAATATCACACATCTCTTAAAAATGTTTAATTTTAAACTGGAGTGAATAGAGAAAATGTTGTTAAAATTTTAAAAAATGTTCCCTGCTTGTTCTGGTTTTCAGTAAGCCCTAATTATATTGACATTAATTAGCCAACCCTTAAGTAATGTTTAATTAGGTTGCTAATCCATTACAGGTCAGTCAGTAAGGCTAAAAAACTCAGCAGACTAGAATCCTGTCTATTTTGCTCAGTCATGTGTCAACACTTGGAAGTGTACTGTATTAATTCAACTAGATATTGAATGTGAAACTTTTAACACATTTTATGAAGTCCCTGAATAAACAGAAATGTGTTGGAATGTAACACATATTGTGTTAAATTCAACACACTTATTCAGAAGGTATAAATATATAAATTGATAACAGAGTACATTCCGTTTAAAGAACCCGTAAATCTTTTCTGTTAACTAAATGTGGCTGTTAGGAGTAGGAAGTAGGAAACTAATGCATTTATGCAAGTGATTGCTTTATTCGGCCCCATTTGCAAGTGCCCAATTAGAACAAGACAATTTCTGTATCCAGATTGTTTCGGTGCGCCCCCTGCAGCACCCAGTCTAATTAGGAGAATAAGAACGTGGATGGAGTCCAAATAACAATGTTGCTATTTTTCTGAGCAAGATAGAATGGCACAGTCCATGTGGTCGTGACAATGAATATAACACATTGCAGACCAAAAATCTAGAGCAATCTGGTATAGGTTGTAAAGGATCACTTGAATATGGAATCAGTTTGCCAAAAATAACATGGAGATACTGAATGGCACTGGAAAACGTACACTGCAGTCAAGATGTGCTAACCTATGCACATTCAATGCACTGATGTATGTACACAAAGTCTATGTTCGGAACTCATTATCGTGAATTTGTATAGAACAGATAATAAACAAGATGGAGGTGGCCCGATTTTGTGAACTGATCAAAACACCTGAAACTAGCAAAAGCTAATTAAGTCATTCTTACACCTCAAGTGAATGTGCTTTGTTCCTTTACCTGGCAGTGGAGGCCTGCAGAAGCCATGAGGAAGCACAAAGGAGAACTGACGGCCTGATATATTAGTTGCAACAAACACTGATCCAGCTGTAGTTTAGTCATTTGGCAGTTTCCTTCCTTGTGTACTCTGTGCTTCTCTTTGAGCAACCAAAGATTGGTTACATTTTCTAAGCTTTTGGTTCAACTTTTAATACCAACACTTGGACACTTTAAATTTGTTCAGTTTTGTTCCCATTACTTACATCTCTCCAAATACACCCAAAGCCACAACTCTTCTCATATACACAGAACGTATCCACCCCAAAACTGAAGGTTACCAAAGTTGTCTTTGACTCGATGCTTCATCTCTCCATTTTAGACAAAGACTGCAAGCAATAAGAGATTGGGCACCACTGCGGGAAGGGGCCAACTGATGCACAGCACTTCATTGGGATGGGTCTTCCATCTCTAATAGATGGAGGAACAACAGAACTCAATCAATTTGAGGCATTGATTCTACACTGACCATCAAGCACCATTTATATTTATCCTATATTAACCCCATTTTATTCTCCCCACATCTCTGAACTCGCTACCCCCTTGATTCTAGACCATTCACCTATACATCATGGCAATCAACCCATTAACCTGCATGTGTTTGGGATGTGGGAGGAAACTTGAGCACCCGGAAGAAAGCCCAAGGGGTCACAAGGAGAACATGAAAATTCCACACAAACAGCAGCAAGGTTCAGGATCAAACCACTGTGCTCCTGGGACACAGCTATAATATAGCATCTGATCATTGATATCTCAGCTTCTACTCCACATTCACTCACTGTCTGTCAGGCAAGTTCAGCATACAACTGTTCAGAGGAGCTTTGGCAGTAGAGCAGTTATCTGTCCTCCAGTATTAATGGGTTGACTTAAGTATCACCATGGGTAAGTTACAGTGGCTTTGTGGAGCACACCTCATTAATGGCAATAGTATTTGCATTCCCAACTCTACCACTCCATCAGTGCCCTTGCTGTTATCAAAGACAGCTGCTCCTTATACCAAATACAACCCAGCCTACTATAACCATAACTCTTGGTTGAAACTGAGGTGAAATACATGAAATAGGGGACATAGGGGCGTAGGATTGAACAGATCATTGTCAGATTTCCCTGATCCTATCAGTGGGGTCCCAGATACAACAAGCTTAGACAATAAGACCATAGATCCATAAGACATAGGAGCAGAATTAGGTCATTTGAGCCCATTGAGTCTGCTCCACCATTCAATCATGGCTGATTCTTTTATCCCCTCCTCAGCCCCATTCCCTATAATAGTTGATACCATGTCCAATCAAGAACCTATCAAGCTCTGCCTTAAATAGACCCATGACCTGGCCTCCACAGCTGCCTGTGCTAACAAATTCCACAAATTCACCATCCTCTGGCTAAAGAAATTTCTCCGCATCTCTATCCTGAGGCTGTGCTCTTTTGTCCTAGACTCCCCAACGATGGGAAATACCCTTTCCACATTTACTACAACTAGGCCTTTCAACATTCGAAAGGTTTCAGTGAGATCCCCGCTCATCCTTTCAAATTCCAGTGAGGACAGACCCAGAGCCATCAAATGCTCCTCATATGATAACCCTTTCACTCCCAGAATCATCCTTATGAAGCTCCTCTGAACCCTCTCCAATGCCAGCACATCTTTTCTTAGATGAGGAGCCCAGAACTGTTCACAATACTCAAGGTGAGGCCTTACGAGTGCTTTAAAAAGCCTCTGCATCACATCTCTGCTCTTGTATATCCACTCTTATCTCTCTTTTATTTTTTTTTAACATCTTTGAAAAAGCTTTTACTATCCACTTTGATATTGTTTGCTAGCCTGCTTTCAAATTTCATTTTTCCCTCCTAATGATTCTTTTAGTTGCTCTCTGTAGGTTTTTAAAAGCTTCCCAATCTTCTATCTTCCCACCGATTTTTGCTTTGTTTTATGTCCTCTCGTTTGCTTTTACATTAGCTTGGATTTCCCTTGTGAGCCATGGTTCTACTATTTTGCCATGAGTATTTCTTCATTTTTAGAATACATCTATCCTGCACTTTCCTCATTTTTCCCAGAAACTCACGCCATTGCTGCTCTGCTGTCATCCCTGCCAGCATCTCCTTCCAATTTACTTTGGACAATTCCTCTCTCATACGACTGTAATTTCCTTTACCCCCACTGAAATACTGCTACGTCAGACTTAACTTTCTTCCTATCAAGTTTCAAGTTGAACTCAATCATATTGTGATCACTGTCTCCTAAGGGTTCTCTTACCTTAAGCTCCCTAATCATTCCCAGTTCATAACATAATACCTAATCCAGTATAGTTTATCCACTACTAGGCTCAACGTAAACTGCTCTAAAAAGCCTTCTTGCAGGCATTCAACAAACTCACTCCCTTGAGGTCTATTACCAACCTGATTTTCCCTATCGACTTGCATGCTGAAATCTCCTATGACTATCAAAACACTGCCCTTTTGAAATGTCTTTTCTATTTCCCGTTGTAATCTATGGTCCACATCCCAACTACTGTTGGGAGGCTTGTACATAACTGCCATCAGGGTCCTTTTACCTTTGCAGTTTCTTAACTCAACCTACAAGGATTCAACATCTTCAGATCCTATGTCACATCTTTCTACTGATTTGATGCCATTCTTTACCAGAAGAGACATGCCACCCCCTCTGCCTACCTTCCTCTCCCTCTAATACAATGTGTAACCTTGGACATTTAACTCCCAACTACAACCATCCTTCAGACACAATTCAGTGATGGCCACAGCATCACACCTGACAATCTATAAAAGTGCAACGAGATCATCCACCTTATTTCTTATACTCTGTGCATTGAGATATAACACTTCGAATACTGTATTTGCTACCCTTTTTGATTCTGCATCCCTAATGCCTGTCGGCTGCAATTATGTCCTTTCATCTACTTGCCATTCCTGACAGTCTGACTGCATGCTAAATTTGCTTTTTCACTATCCATCCTATCCTGAGTACCTTCACACCAGTTCCCACCCCTCTGCCAAATCAGTTTAAGCCCTCCCCAACAGCTCTAACAAACTTGCCTGTGAGAGTATTGGTTCTCCCTCAGGTTCAGGTGCAACCCATCACTTTCGTACCTCCCCCAGAAGAGATCCCAAGGATCCAAGAACCTGAAGCCCTGCCCCCGACACCAGCTTCTCAGCCACACATTAATCTGCCAGATCATCCTGTTTCTATCCTCACTGGTGTGTGGCACAGGCAGCAATCCAGAAATTATTACTCTGGAGGTCCTGCTTCTCAGTTTTCTGCCTTGTTCTCTAAATTTTCTTTTCAGGGCCTCGTTGCTTTTCCTTCCTATATTATTTTTACCAATATGTACCAAGCCATCTAGCTGCTCTCCCTTCTCCCCCAAATTACTGTGGACGTGATCTGAGACATCCCTGACTCTGGCAGCTGGGAGGCAACATACCATTCGGGTGTAGCATTCACATCCATAGAATCTCCTGTCTGTTCCCCTGACCACTGAGTCCCTATCACTACTGCTATCCTCTCCTTTCTCTTTCCCTTCTATACCATGGACCCATGCTCAGTGCCAATAACCTGGTCTCCATGGCATTCTGCTGAGAGATCATGCCCCACAACAGTATCCAAAACGGTATACCTATTATTGATGGGAATGGCCACAGGGATGCTCAGCGCCAACTGCCTATTCACATTTCCATTTCTCCTGACAGTCACCCAGCTACTCGTCTCCTGCAGCTTCGGGGTGACTACTTCCCTGTATCTCTGATTGTTTACCTCCTCACTCTCCCGTACAAGCTGAAGGTCATCAAGCTGCTGTTCCAAACCCCTAACACGGTCTTCAAGGAGCTGCAGCTGGATGCACTTCACACAGATGTAGTTCTCTGGGAGACTCTGGGTCTCCCAGGACTCCAGCATCTGGCAGGAAGAACAAACAACAGCCATTTACTACACTAGATACAGTAAGAGGGGAGAAAAGGGAACTTCAGCAGAAACTTAGCCAAAGCCTGACACTCCTACTCTCACCACTGGCCTACTCCCAACAATGGCTGCCCTGCCTGACCCTTCTGTACTTTTAAACAAGCATTGTCAACACCTGCTACTGCCATTGATTGGGCTGCCAGAATGAGACAAAATGCCTGCGAAGCTCTCCTTTTAAACAAGCATCTCCAAGGCCTGCTCTTCCACTGACTGGGCTGCTGGAATGAACTCAACTTGACCAGCAACTGCAATTAATATTACTGACTTGGAAAAAAATGGTATGCAGTATATCAATATTTGTTGTTATAAATCTTAGCAGCATCTGTCATGCAGAGGATAAGTCTGCAATGTTCAAAGTAAATTTATTATGTAATCATATACAGTGGCATGCAAAAGTTTGGGCATTCCCGGTCAAAATTTCTGTTACTGTGAATAGCTAAGCAAGTAAAAGATAACCTGATTTCCAAAAGGCATAAAGTTAAAGATGACACATTTCTTTAATATTTTAAGCAAGATTACTTTTTTTTATTTCCATCTTTTACAGTTTCAAAATAATAAAAAGGGAAAAGGGCCCGAAGCAAAAGTCTGGGCACCCTGCATGGCAGTGCCTAGTAACACCCCCTTTGGCAAGTACCACAGCTTGTAAACGCTTTCTGTAGCCAGCTAAGAGTCTTTCAATTCTTGTTTGGGGGATTTTCACCCATTCTTCCTTGCAATACGCTTCTAGTTCTGTGAGATTCTTGGGCTGTCTTGCATGCACTGCTCTTCTGTGGTCTATCCACAGATTTTCGATGATATTTAGGTTGGGGGACTGTAAGGGCTATGGCAAAAACTTCAGCTTGCGCCTCTTGAGGTAGTCCATTGTGGATTTTGGGGTGTGTTTAGGATCATTATCCAGTTGTAGAGCCATCCCCTTTTCACCTTCAGCTTTTTTACAGACGGTGTGATGTTCGCTTCCAGAATTTACTGGTATTTAATTGGATTCATTCTTCCCTATACCAGCAAAATATTCCTCGTGCCACTGGCTGCAACACAAGCCCAAAGCATGATCGATCCACCCCCGTGCTTAACAGTTGGACAGGTGCTCTTTTCATGAAATTCTGCACCCTTTTTTCTCCAAACATACCTTTGCTCAGTGCAGTCAAAAAAGTTATATTTTAACTTCATCAGTCCACAGGACTTGTTTCAAAATGCATCAGGCTTGTTTAGATGTTCCTTTGCAAACTTCTGATGCTGAATTTTGTGGTGAGGAGGCAGAAAAGGTTTTCTTCTAATGACTCTTCCATGAAAGTCATATTTGTGCAGATGTCGCTGCACAGTAGAACAGTGCACCACCACTCCAGAGTCTGCTAAATCTTCCTGAAGGTCTCTTGCTGTCAAACAGGGGTTTTGATTTGCCTTTCCATCAATCCTACGAGCAGTTCTCTCAGAAAGTTTTCTTGGTCTTCCAGACCTCAACTTGACCTCCACCGTTCCTGTTAACTGCCATTTCTTAATTACATTACAAACTGAGGAAACAGCTACCTGAAAACGTTTTGCTATCTTCTTATAGCCTTCTCCTGCTTTGTGGGCATCATTTATTTTAATTTTTAGAGTGCTAGGCTGCCGCTTAGAGGAGCCCATGGCTGCTGATTGCTGGGACAAGGTTTGAGGAGTCAGGGTATTTATGAAGCTTTGAAATTTGCATCACCTGGCCTTTCCTAACGATGACTGTGAACAAGCCATAGCCTAACAAGCTAATTAAGGTCTGAGACCTTGGTAAAAGTTATCTGAGAGCTCAAATCTCTTGGGGTGCCAAAACTTTTGCATGGTGCTCCTTTCCTTTTTTTCCACTCTAAAATTGTACAGAACAAAAATAATACACTTGCTTAAAATGTTGAAAAGAAGGTTTCATCTTTAACTTTATGAACTTTAGTTCATCTTCTATTCACTTAACTATTCACAGTAACAGAAATTTTGACCAGGGGTGCCCAAACTTTTGCATGTCACTGTACTACCTTGACATTCATTTTCTTGGAGCCATTTACAAGAAAAAAGAAATACAGAGAATTTCACAAAAAACAAAGACTGACAAACAATTAATGTGCAGAAGACAAACTGTACAGATAAAAAAAATACTGAGAACAAGTACAGAATCTTTGAAAGTGAGTCCATAGGTCATAGAATCAGATTAGAATGGCAGTGATTGAAGATATACACACTGGTTCAGGAGCCTGATGGTTGTTCCTAAACCTGGATGTAGGACATAAGGCTTCTGTAGCTTCCGCCTGGGTATGAGAAGAGGCTATAGTCTGCTTGGTGGGGTCACAAACAGGGTCAGAAAGTAGGAAACAAGGTGTCATAACAGTGAGAATTCAGTAACAGGATTAGCAAAACAAGACATTCAAAGGAATTGACAAAATGGAAACTTTGGCTCATGATGTAAACTGTACATCAATCAAATTCCCAGCAGCTTCATGACAGGGATATGTTCTGGCCGGCCAATAATACCTGATAGTGCCATACAAAGACCCTTTACAAAGACTTGCTGGTTAGATTCAGAAGGCTTTATGTAGCATATTCGACTTTCTGAAAGACTCAAGTGCAGACCACTGAGTATCTAAGTGATGTCCAAGAGGCAGGCCCAACTCAATTACATCATGAACACAAAAGATTTTGCATATGCTGGAAAAATGATGATGGGTCTTCCACATGAAAGTTGTTGGCCTTCTGTTTATTCCTCCCCATAGCTCCAGGATTCCCAGTCTTTTTGATGCCATGGACCCCTACTGTTAATTGAGGAGTCAATGGACCCCAGATTAGGAAATCCTGCAGCATAGATGCTGCCTGAACTGCTGAGCTCCTCTAGCAATTTGCGCGTGTTGCTCATTTAATTCAGGTCTATTTTATGGTGGGGTTTATTTATCTATATTTTCTCAAAAACTTATTTTAACATTTAGAATGACAAATAATTTATACTTCAGTCAAAATGGACATTAAACTTATTAGCCAATAGACTGGTCCTGGACTTATTTTCCATCTGGCATAGTTTGCATTTTGTTCTTTGATTGTTTGTGGTTTTTGTATTGCTATATTTATGCTCTATTCTTGGTTGGTGCGGCTGTAACAAAACCCAATTTCCCCCGGGATCAATAAAGTATATTTATCTATCTATCTATCTCATGTTAAAAATACACCATTATCCCCAGAGCTCAGTTCCAGAACACAATAGTTAAATGATGACACAAGAACTGTGCAGCCATGACGCTGGAATCATTGAAAGTACTCTTAGTGTTTTAGTTATATCCCTCAATCTTTCTGTAAATGTTAAGCAATGCACCACAATGTCTAATAACAGCAGCCAATAAACCATTTTGATGATGCTGCCTGGCCTGAGTTCCTCTAGCATTTTGTGTATGTTGCTTGGATTTCCAGCATCTGCAGATTTGCTCCTCTTTGATTATGTTCCTATAATTTTTGCATAATTCAATGAAATAAGAATTATTTCACAAGGTAAAACAACACCTGTTTCCAACTGCCATGCTTTATGTTAGAAAATATATTAGAACAAACAACCATCAGAGATTTTACATTTAGCCCCCCAAATCTGCTCTGCCACCCAATAAGATCATCACCAATCTTGTTTCTCAGGCCAACTCTCTTATCCAATTTTTGTATCTCTTGATTCCAAAAACTTACCAATCACAACTCCAAATAGATTCAACAGCAGAGCCATCTGGTATGGAGAAATTCATTGATTTGCACTCACTATCATGAAAAATATTCTCCTTCTTTCATTCCAAAATAGCCGACTCCTTATCCTGATTACAATGTTGACTAATACTCAGGTCAATCATCCACAGACAAAAAGCCACACTCAGTACTCCAAATACAGTCCCGCTATAAAGCCATGTACATGTTGTATCTGCATGTAAACTTCTTGTGCTCCATAAACGAAGACACCAAGAACCCTCTATATACTGACATTCACTGGTTCTTCACTATTTAAAATGTAGTATGCTTTCCTTCGAATATGAATAACCTCACACTTTCCCATATTGTGCACCATCTGTCACCTTTTTGCCCACTCATTTCAACAGTCTATATACTGACAGACATTTGTAGTCTTCCGAGTTCATTTTTCCATCTGGATTAGTACTATCAGCAAACTTGAATATATCAACTACTGTCTTTTATTCTGTGTGATTAAAATAGGCCATAAAAGGTAATAATGATGTGTGTAATGATTTATTACTATTACTACCGCCAAGACTTATTCATTTTTATTCTGTATTCTATACCCTTTAACCAACTTTTGTCTGTGGTAAAAACATTATCCCAATCCCATGAACCTTTATTCAGTGGCCACTTTATTAGGTACACCTGTAAACTTGCTCATTAATATAAATATCTAGTCAGCCAATCATGTGGCAGCAACTCCATGCATAAAAGCATGCAGACGTGATCAAGAGGCTCAGCAGTTGTTCAGACCAAACATCAGAATGGGGAAGAAATGTGATCTAACTGACTTTGACCATGGAGTGATTGTTGGTGTCAGATGGGGCGGTTTGAGATTCTCCTGGGATTTTCATGCACAGCAGAAAGTGGTACGAGAAACAAAAAAAATCCAGTGAGCAGCAGGTCAGTGAGCGAAAATGCTTTGTTAATGAGAGAGGTCACAGGAGAATGGCCAGACTGGTTCAAGCTTACAGGAAGGCGACAATAACTCAAGTTACAACAGAGGTGTGCAGATGAACTCACAATACGTCAAACCTTGAAATAGATGGGCTACATCAGCAGAAGACCACAAATGTACAAATAGAACAATGATATACACAGTGGCCACTTTATTAGAGAACCCCTGTACCTAATAAAGTGGCCACTAAGTGTATATCAACCCTGCAAGCCACCATAGCAACTGCCTCTGAAGTGCCCAAATAAACTCCTTTGTCTATATTGAGAGTTAAATTTTCTTTTTAAAAAGCTCCATTAGATTTAGCAGAACAATATTTACTTTTTGGGATATTATTTTAATACTAATTATTCATATCTGGCTTTTCGAATGACATTAGTAACATAATGTCATAATTTGAGGACAGGACAAATATGATTCAATTACCAAAAATTCTGCTTGTGTAGCTGTAAAGCCCAGTTTTGAACAAAATGGTAAAAATGTGCTTGTTTTGGCAATAGGCTCAGGCACATTTCTGCAAACTTTGCATCATGCCAAATTAAAGTATGGGATATCCTCTCTTAATTTAAACAGGCAGCTGGCACACAAACAGATTGTTTAAATAGGAGAGAGGGTGTAAAAACTGATGAGAGAGTAGACTTTAAAGGATAAAAGTTAAATAAATCATTTATTTCTTCCATTTTGATTGATTTTACCAATGGAAGTACTTAATTAAAATATTTATGTGCATGTATTTTAGTATGAATTGAAATATACACTTATGCAGATCATTTTTTTTAAAAATCTTTATGCCTGCTTGGCTGTCGAAAAGAAATGTAAGGGAAAGTAGGAAACAGAACTTGATCCTTGACCACAAACATGACTGAGCTAACATTCGATTGTCTCTACCAAATCAATCACTCAGTAATGTAAAAATTAATTCTGATTAATTGGTAAGGAAATGGTTTCTAATCAACATAAAATGCACTTTTTGTACTGCTCAGAAACTGAAGAGCCTCATGGTCAGTTTGCCAGGTTAATTGGGGAAAAGAAATTGTAAAAACACAGAAGGGGAGATTAAGGTAGCTCGGGTTGGAACTGATAAAACAAGACAATCCCTTTATTAAAATTAAGTATAAAATTAGCAACTGTATAATCGCCAGGCAGAAAGAGCAAAGGTGGTTTGTTGAGACAAAAAAAATAAATACTGGCAGAGGGAAACCATATTCAACATCAGTCAGGATTTGCACTTTTTGCACAAAGCTAGAGTTCACGTTCAATTGTCATTCAACCATACAAATGTATAGAGTAAATAAAATATCATTTCAAAGAGTTGATCAGTTATATTACAAATTTAGTGCTGTAAGCTATTGCTTAAATCGAACAAGTCACTCTCATTAATGAGGTATCAACACAGAGAAGGCTGGAAATATTCAGTAGATCAGGTATCGCTGAAGATTACATTAGAATCCAACTCAAGTTCTGTAATAGGGGCAAGGTCCAGAGAGAGTTAAGTGATGTCAGTATTGGTATTCAGTGTAACCCTCCCAGCAGGAGATAAGCAACACAAGTCTAGGCTAAGTATGATTCAGGTTCAACCACACAGAAATGTTGGAATGTTCTAATGAGAAAAGGAAAATTGTGGTGAATGCTGTGTAAATACTGCCTCATGCAAAGTTATCATTTGCCTGGAAATAACAGATTGTACATCAGCATACAATTACAGTGGAAGTATATTTACCAATATTTCAACTTTAACAGTCTAATATGCACATAAACGTTGGAGCTCATTTCTGTAGTAGTAGGTTTATCACTTTACTCATGGTGCTGAACTCCCATCAGCAGCTGCAGGTCGAACTTTCCTTGAAGAATGTCACAAACAAATTGGCTAACTCAGAAGCATTGCACGTCCTCCTTGAATCCATTCATCTGCTCAAAGCAGTCCTTGCAGTAAGATCTCCCCTATGGGTGGGATCCTCCAAGCCTCTTCTCTTGTGCTCTTCTCTGAACCTGCTCACAAAAGATCCGAAACCAGACTACCATCCTTCAGAAATCTGATCCTGCCCAGCTCTCTCGAATCTTCCATGGCATCCCACTGGCAAGGTCTTACAACAACTTACCAAACAAACCCCCCTGGCTGACACAACATTCCTAAGATGGGCAAATGGCTCCTTACCTTTCGCCAAAGCCAAAGCACTGGTCAATGAAGCTTATCTAAAAGAACACACTGTATTGGCAGAAAAACTGCTAAAATAAGAATACCTCATAGCATAGCAGTCGAAATACAATAAAACATGTTCTTATCCAGGGCATTACATCAGTATTTGCAGGTTAAGCCAGCAACATGACACAGTAGTGGCTCCAGGTTTAATCCTGATCTCAGATACTGTGTGTGTGAAGCTTGAACATCCTCGCCATGATCGTGTGGAGTTTCGCCAAGAGATCTTGATTCCTCCTACATACCAAAAACATACTGGTTACTTGGCTATTATAAAAATTCCCCTTTACTGTAGGTTAATGACAAAAAGATTCAAAGGGAGGTTGTTAGGCATGCAAAAATTGCAGGGGAATAGTTTCCTTATTTGGGATGAAGTCTACTTTCCAACAAAATAAAAAGAGTTGGCTACACCATAAGACATGGGAACAGAAGTAGGCTATTTAGCCCATTGGGTCTGCTCCACCATTCCATCATTCAATATGCTGATTTATTATTCCAAACATATTCTCCTGACCTCTCCCCATAAACTTTGAACTCCTGACTAATCAAGAACCTCCGCTTAAGTATACCCAATGACATGGCCTCCACAGCCATCCATGACAATGAATTCCATAGATTTACTACCCTCTGGCTAAATAAATTCCTCACCTCTGTTCCAAACGGACAACCCTCTATTCTGAGGCTATGGTTCTGGACTTCCCCACTATACGAAACTTCTTCTCCTTTTCAACTCCTTCTAGGGCTTTCAACATTCGATAGTTTTCAATGAGATCTCCCCTCATTCTTCTGATCTCTAGCGAGTACAAGTCAGAGCCATCAAATGCTCCTCATACATTAACACTTTCATTACTGGAATAATTCTCATGACCTTCCTCTGGACACTCTCCAATGCCAGCTCATCTTTTCTTAGATTTCTGCTCACAATATTCCAAGTACAGTCTGACAAATGCCTTATAACGCCTCAGTACTACATCTTTGTTTTTATATTCTAGTCCTCTTAAAATGAATGCCAACGCTGCATTTACCTTCCTTACCACCAACTCAACCCACAAGTTAATCTTTAGGGAATCCTGCACAAGGACTCCCAATTCCCCTTGTCCACTGATTTTTGCATTTTCTCCTTGTTAGAAAATGGTCTATGCCTTTATCCCTTCTATCAAAGTGCATGACTTCCCTACACTATATTCCATCTCCCAATTCTTTGCCCATTCTCCCACTCTGTCTAGGTCCTTCTGCAGACTCCCTGATTCCACACTACCTGCCTCTCCACCTACCTTTCAATTGTCAGCACATCTGACCACAAACCACTAACTTCAGGATCCAAGTCATTGACATACAAGCTGAAAAGAAGTGAGCCCATCACTGACCCCTACAAACAGCAGCCAACCAGAAAAGGCCCAACTTATTCCCATTCTTTGCCTCCCAGCAGTCAGCCAACCTTCTATCCATGCTGGTATCAACATTAGTATACAAAAGGAAGACACAACTGAGTCAAGCCAATCAACAAGTCCCTCATACTTGTTTGTAATCATGCTTATTTTAATCCAAAGAATGGCAAAAATATGGGTTCTTTTGCTTTCATTTATCACTTATATACTTTTCAGAGCCATATCATCAAAATGGCAACATTTAAAGGCACTGCACATAGCAATTATCCTTTCAATAATTGACTTATTGTGGTGATATTGAATATCCCGATTAGCTGCAGGAAAAGTCAAAGAACACAGAGTTCAAGTTTTATCCCAAAGCATCAGTATGAAAGTTTTTCTCAGTAAGTTCAGATCCAAACTTCTCTTAAATGTTACTATTGAACCTGCATCCTCAATTTCCACTGGCAGCTTCTTCCACATTTGTAACAACCTCCAAGTGAAGTAGTTCCCCCTCAAGTTCTCCTTAAATATACTCCAAAGAATAAAGCCTAACCCATTCAACTCAGGTCCTCAAGTCCCAGCAACATCTGTGTAAATTTTCCCTATATTCTTTCAAGCTTGTTGATAACTTTCCTGTAGGTAGGTGACCAGAACTGCATAAAGTATTCTAAATTTGGACTTAACAATGTCTTTCCCTTCCTAGGTTTCTCTATCTTTGTCAAAATCTCCTCATTTTTCTTAAATCAGCTTTCTTTAAAGAATTGGACTCCATAATATTGTCTTATATCTGGAATTATAAGAGTCACAGGATTTACAAAATTCATTTACAAAAGCCCAAGTCTGAAGGAGGGCTGGGTTTACCTGCATTTAGACACTATTATTGGGCTGTCAATGCTAGGGCTTTAATGTTTTGGCAACAGGGGCCTCCGGATAACCCAGCCACTGGGGCTCCCTCGTGGCTACGTATGGAATCTAATTCTGTTGTCAATTCCTCCTCGCCAGCCATGCTGTTCTCTAAGTTAGAGAAGCCTGGGACTTCAAAAAGTTTGAGTTTTGCTTTTAAAAATTCAGTCAGAATTCTAAATCAGATTAGGAGCACTCTGAATTTACCAGAGACCTCTGTACGAACACCAATGTTTCAATCACTCCTTTCTACCCTCATGGTAAGATAAAACCTACCATGCTTGGAGGGAGAAGGGTCTAATTTCTATTGAAGACCTGTACTTAGAGGGATGGTTTGCAACATTTAGTCTGCTGAAAGAGAAATTTGAGCTGCCTCATTCGCACCTTTTTCATTACTTACAAATTAAACACTACATTCAATCTAAGATTTGTAATTTTGAAATCCTTCCAGGGAAACATATGTTTTTTGATATTTTAAAGAACCCTCCTGACTCCAGGCATCTCGTTTCTAAGCTTGTACGTTTGTCTGATAATTGCACTGTTAGTGTCTACTATGAAGATTAGAGATGCCTGGAGAAAGGAGTTGGGCATTGAATTATCTGAAACTGCCTGGGATAAGTGTTTGTCTATGATACAGGCTTGCTCTGTTAACAGCAAGGACCAACTGATCCAGTTTAAAGTTGTCCACCATCTCCACTACTCTAAACTTAGATTGCACAGGATTTACCCATCTGTCTCATGAATGTGTGATAGATACCAAGGGATGGAAGCCATGTTGTCACACACCTTTTGGTTTTGCCCATTACTGACTGGATTTTGGTCCAAAATATTCGACTGGTACCCAAAGGCTTATAAAAGATCCTTCCCATTGGAAGCTGGTCTCGCTACATTTGGCTGCTCGCAATCTACTATTTGTTTCCCTGTAGCCATACAACAGTCTCTTATGCTGGGGATGATTGTTGACAAAAGATTTAGCTTGAGGGAATGGAAATCACCTTCTCCCCCTTCCTTTTGGAGATGGATGGCTGATATGATCGCAGTCATACAGATGGAGAAACTTAAGTTCTTGAGAACCAATTTAATCCAAAAATTTTTGGCTATCTGGGATCCATTTCTTGCTTACCTGGACGAGGCCGAGGGCAGATGAGCGATTTCCCCCCAGCTGATTTCTCACTGCCCTCATTTGAGATTTAATGTTTAGTATTTTTAAGCACTTTGTACAATAGGCATCCCTCTAATGTTATGTCCCTTTTTTTTGGCTTATTTCATTTTTATACATGTCTCAACTGGTGTGTTCTTGTTGATTTCATTGTTTTTTTAAAAATAAAGTATTTTTAAAAAAACAATGTCTTGTACAACTTCAATATAACTTCACAACTCCTGTACTTAATGCCCTGATTTAGGAAGGCTAATGTGCCAAACATTGAAGGTCCAAGTATTTTAAAATCTGAAGTTCGTAATGCGATAAATAAGATGAAGAAAGGAAAGGCAGCAGGTCCTGATGAATTAGTAATAGAACAAATTATCGCCCTTGAAGATTATGGAATTGAAAAACTTACTGATTTATTCAATGACATTTATGAGACTGGAATAATACCAGAAGAGATGAAAAAAATCAGTATTTATCATTCTTCCTAAGAAACCTGGAGCAATAGAATGTGAATTACATAGGACCATAAGTTTAATGAGTCATATCACCAAGATACTTCTAAGAATTTCGATGACAAGAGCTAAAAGTAAGGTACAAGCTGAAATAGGTAAAGAACAATGTGGTTTTATGAAAGACAATGGTACAAGAAACGCAATATTGATGTTAAGGATACTATCAGAACGAGCTATTCAAGTGCAAAAAGATTTGTTTGTTTTATCGACTACACAAAAACATTTGATAAAGTGAAGCACAATAAGTTATTTGAAATAATACCGAAAACTCTAGATCTAGATTCGAAAGACCTCCGCCTAATCAGAAATCTGTACTGGGAACAACCTGCCGCTGTAAGAATAGATGGAGAAGTAAGTCAGTTTACAAAAATCAAGAGAGACGTTAGACAAGGGTGTGTTTTCTCCCCTGATTTATTTAATGTGTACAGTGAAACAATATTACAAAAAATAAGAGACATCCTGGGAATCAAAGTTGGCAGTGAAAACATCAATAATTTCAGATATGCAGATGATACTGTGTCAATTGCAAGTATGGAGGAAGAACTACAAAACTTAATTGATATAATTGTTGAAGAAAGTGCAAAAATAGGTCTATCTGTCAATTGCAAAAAGACAGAATGCATGGTGATATCCAAAAAGAAGGAGAATCCTATCTGCAGGCTGAGAATAAACAGGAAAGACATTAAAAAAAAGTACAGAACTTTTGCTACTTAGGAATCTGGGTGACATCAGATGGCAGGTGTGACATGGACATCAAAAGAAGAATAGGGAAGGCAAAAGACACCTTTACGAGAATGAAGAGTATACTGACCAATACTAAACTAGGCATGACAACCTGCCTCAGAGTATTGAAATGTTACGTTTATCCAGTTATGTTATATGGCTCAGAATGTTGGACAATATCTAGTAACATGAGGAAATGAATTGAAGCATCGGAGATGTGGTTTTTGAGGAGGATGCAAAGAATATCATGGACGAAACAAATATCTAACGAGGATGTCATGAACAGAGCAAATACAAAAAGAGAAATAACGTATGAGATCATGAAAAAGCAACGTAACTTCATTGGACATGTGATTAGGAAAGAGGAGTTAGAATGCACTGTAATTACGGGAAAGATTGAAGGGAAGAAAGCAAGAGGAAGACAAAGACAAATGATGATGGAGACAACAAGCAGAGAACTGGAAATGAATAACAATGAATTGATCCACTTGACCCGAAACGGGGGTGTGTGGGCCATGGCAGTCAAAGCTCAAACTGGGTACGGCACCTGATGATGATGAATATGCCAAAAGTTCCCTTTATGACCATATCTACCTGTGATGTCCCTTTGTTCTACTGCACTATCATTCGCTGTATAAGTCTTACTCTAGGGTGCCCCCCAGAAGTGCAACACCTCATACTTGTCTACAAAGATAAAATTCTGTTGGTCAGATAGGCCAGAAGGTTGATGTGTTTTATAGCAGCTAACCATGACACATTGTTACCTTGTGAAACATCTGCCATCTTCCAGTTAATATTCTATCCCACCCCCCTCCCCCAGGGATAAAGATGCTGACATGCAAATATATTACTTGAAAGAGAAGAGTTTATCCTGTTTCAGTCATTGAGAACATCTTCCTGGAGCTAGCCGGCATAACCACCTTTGAGATAACCTCTATCCTGAAATGGACATGGAAATGGTATTAAAAGACTTCTCTAATACACTCATCAATCTATGATAAGGTTTACAACTGCAAGACCCAAGCTGTGTTTATATCTGTCAATGTAATTTTATCAGTTGTTCCCTTATGAATACATTTATTTACCTTGAAGAATTCTCATATTTTCTCAATCTTTTTCTGCCCTAAAAATCATTCTAAAATGTAGTGTGCAGCAACTTGGAACCATCCAATTTTACAGTGCCAGCCTAATAATAAAACATTGTGAAATCAGAAGTGCAAAGTACTTGTTTATTACTTTATTATTTTTCTGTCAAAGTCTGGTGAAATTGACCTCTATGTCATTATTGCAAGGATGACTTTTTTTTTTTAATCAAGCTGTATTAAATAATTTAGCAAGAAATAAAATTATCTTGTTTACTTCTATTACCTAATTTACCAACTCAAAAGTAATTAATTGCTTTTGGTGTGACAAGCAAAGAAGAAATAATCTGTTTATAGTCTCCTAGCAGCTTGAAAGAGCTTCACAGCCGACGGATAATACTCTGAAACTTAACCATAGTGTTTGAGTCAAATCAAATAGCCAATGAGGCACATGAAGATCCCAGAAAGGGGGTGGGTGGGTGGGTGCGTGTGTGTGTTGTGTGTGTGGTGGGGGGGGTCATGTGCGTATATATATATACACACACACACACACACAACACCCTGAACCAATTTCTCTCTCTTGGAGGCAAAGAATGGAGTACATCTTGCATTGTACAGTGATCCTGAAGGAAACCTTGCTTCTAAAGGAGAAAATGTGCAAAAGGTTCTTGCATATTTACTTCTAGGCAGACAATAATTTGGTCTGGATTTGAATCTAACAAAATTGGCATCATTGCCCCATTTTTGTATCAGCAATAACGTGGCTATTAACGACAGAATCAGAATCAGGTTTATTATCACGTGGTGTGTGTCGTGAAATCTGTTAACTTAGCAGCAGCAGTTCAATGTAATACATAACATGGAAGAGGAGAATAATAATAATAATAAATCAATTACAGTAAATAGATTAAAATCATGCAAAAAAAAAGAGATAATATATATTAAAAAAGTGAGGCAGTGTTCATGGGTTCAACATCCATTTAGGAATCGGATGGCAGGGGGGAAGAAGCTGTTCCTAAATCACTGAGCATGTGCCTTCAGGCTTCTGTACCTCCTTCCTGATGGTAACAGTGAGAAAATGACATGCCCTGGGTGCTGGAGCTCCTTAATAATGGACTTTGGTGTGCACTTTCTGAGACACTGCTCCTTGAAGATGTCCTTGGGTACCTTGCAGGCTAGTACCCAAGATAGAGCCGACTAAACTTACAACCCTCTGCAGTTTCTGTCGATCCTGTGCAGTAGCATCCACTGCCCCCCCCCTCCATACCAGACAGTGATGCAGCCTGTCAGAATGCTCTCCAAGGTACATCTATGGAAGGTTTTGAGTGTATTTGACATGCTGAATCTCTTCAAACTCCCAGTAACGGATAGTCGCTGTCTTGCCTTCTTTATAACTACATCAATATGTTAGGAACAGGTTAAGTCTTCAGAGATCTTGACACCCAGGACCTTGAAACTGCTTACTCTCTCCACTTCTGATCCCCTCTATGAGGATTGGCATGTGTTCCTTTTTATCTTACGCTTCCTGAAGTTCACAATCAGCTCTTTCATTTTACCGATGTTGAGTGTAAGGTTGTTGCTGCGAAACCCACTCCACTAGTTGGCATATCTGGCTCCTGTACACCCTCTCATCTCCATCTGAGATTCTACCAACAATGGTTGTATCATCAGCAAATTTATAGATGATATTTGAGCTATGCCTGGCCACACAGTCATGGGTATAGATAGAGTTTAGCAGTGGGCTAAACACACATCCCTGATGTGCACCAGTGTTGATCATCAGCGAGGAGGAGATATTATCACCAATCCGCACAGATTGTGGTCTCCCGGTTAGGAAGTCGACGATCCAATTGCAGAGGGAGGTACAGAGGCCCAGGTTCTGTGCAAATAAACAGGCAAGTGTAGTAATTTTAATTTGTAAGTGCTTCTGTTATATATTATCTACAACAAATAAATAAAAATAATGTTTAATCAGCACAACCCAATAACCAATCTGTTAAAATCACTACCAGCGAGCTAACCTTGCTGTACTGTTAGACTCCTCATGCACTTCAAGGTGACCATAGCACTTTTCTAAAATACCCAAATTTTTCCTGGACAGACCAAAGAATCCAATGTTGCAATCATATGTTCAGGCCTTCTGTGGATGGCAAAAGAGGGCAAGTTCACACTAGAGTTCATTGTCATGGGCATACATATCCAGGGTATACAGTAAAAGCCATAAAAATTACATTTTCAGAAAAGTACATTACAAACATAACCAACATAATTTTTTAAAATAACAGATTATATATAACTTGTAAAAGAAAATAAACAAAAATAAGCATAACAACAGTAGTGAAAGTTGAGGGAAGTATAGTCCAATGCATATTAGTGTTAAACCATCTAGTCTGCTTCATCATTCAGTCTTGACTTTTTTTCAACCCCGTTCTCCCTCTTTTTCCCCATTATTCTTAATGCCTTTACCAAAATAACCTACCTCTGTCTTAAATACAACCAGAGACTAGACCTGCACAGCCCTCCGTGGCAACAAATTCCACAGATTCACCACCATCTGGCTGAAGAAATTCCTCCTTACCTCAGTTTTAAAGGGAAATTCTTTATTCTGAGGCTGTACCTTCAGCCGTTCAACTCTCCTAGTAATGGCAGCATCCTCTCCACATCCACTCTATCCAACTCTTTCAGTGTCCACTAGGTTACAATGACATTCCCCCCTCATTGATCATTTTTTTCAGGTCAGTTCAAGAACCTGATGGTAATGGGGAAGAAGCTGTTATTGAACACTGAGGTGTAGTTCTTTAGCTCCTGTGCTTCCTGCCTGTTGGTAGTAACGAGAAGAAGGGCAAGGCCTGGATCATGGAGTTCTTAATGATGAATGTTGCTTTCCTCAAACAATATCCCTTGTAAATGTTCTCATTGGTGGGGAGGACTTTAATTATGATGGAACTGGCGGAGTCAACCACTCTCTATAGCCTCTTTCATTCCTGTGCATTGGAGATTCCATACCAGGCCATGTGGCATCAGTTAGAATGCTTTCCACTGTACATCTGCAGAAGTTTGGCAGAGCCTTCAATGACATTCTGAATCTCCTGAAACTTCTAATAAAGTAGAAATGCTGGTGGACCTTCCACATTGTTGCATCTAAGTGCTGAGCCCAGTATAGATCATCCGAGATGTTGACATCCAGAATTATTATTGCTACTTGGAATGTAAGAAACCTATATCAAGCAGGAAGATTAGACAATGTGATAAATGAAATGGAAAGACTAAAGATTAACATCATGGGAATTAGCGAAGTTCGTTGGATAGGTGCTGGAACATGTCAGATTAGAAATAAAACACTAGTTTATTCTTGTGGAACATCCCATACTAATGGGGTAGGAACTCTTATGGATGAAAACATGACAAAAAGTGTTTTAGGACATTGGGCAATATCAGAAAGAGTGCTCTTTGTTAGATTCAGAGGACAACCATTTGATTTAGCAATTATACAGGTATATGCACTAACAACAGACGGAACAAATGAGGATATAGATAAATTCTATGAAGAGCTTGAACAAGCAAAGAATGGATGCAAATCTCAAGATATTGTTATTGTCATGGGAGATCTAAATGCTAAAGTAGGACAAGGTGCTGATGGAAATATCATAGGAAAATTTGGACTAGGGGAAAGAAATGAAAGGTGAGAAATGGGTAGAATGGTGCAAGATGAATAATCAGGTCATTATGAATACCTACTTTAAAAACCATCCAAGACACTTGTGGACCTGGAAAAGTCCAGGTGATAACACTAGAAATCAAATTGACTTTATTACTAGAAACCAAAGATTTAGAAACTCAGTGACTCAATGCAAAACATATCCAGGTGCAGACTGTAATAGTGACTGTAATAGTTCTCATGTAAAAGTAAAACTTAAAAAACTAAAGAAGCAAAAACCTGAACAATCCCTTAACTACTTACAATTAATTAAAGAAGAAAACTTACGACAAAAATTTACAATTGAGGTAAGGAATACATTTCAAAGTCTAGAAATAGAATCTGTTGAAGATGATAGCAATCATGTAGAAATGAAATTTAACTCTCTAAAGGATGCCTTGGTAGAATCAGCAAAGTCAGTGATTCCTAAAAAAGAAAAAAGCACAAAGAATAAATGGATGACAGATGAAATCAAAAATCTAATGGAAGAAAGGAAACAGAAGAAAGCAAATCCTATAGAATATAAGTCCTTAGATAGAAAAGTTAAAAGCTTATGTCAAAAAGCCAAAGAAGAATGGTTAAACCAGGAATGTGAGCAAATAGGAAGAATCCCTATCACCGATCCAAAAAGGTTACATCAACAAATCAAGAAAATCACTGGTAAAAAGCTCCTCGGTTCTTCAGGTGGATGTTTGAAAGCAAAGGACGGTACCATTATCATGGAAAAAGGTGAGATTATGAACAGATGGCTGAGTATATTCAGGAATTGTTTGAAGACGATTGAGGCAAAAAACCAGAAATTAAGAAAAACATTGAAGGTCCAAGTATTTTAAAATCTGAAGTTCGTAATGCAATAAATAAGATGAAGAAAGGAAAGGCAGCAGGTCCTGATGAATTAGTAAGAGAACAAATTATCGCCCTTGAAGATTATGGAATTGAAAAACTTACTGATTTAGTCAATGACATTTATGAGACTGGAATAATACCAGAAGAGGTGGAAAAATCAGTATTTATCACTCTTCCTAAGAAACCTGGAGCAATAGAATGTGAATTACATAGGACCATAAGTTTAATGAGTCATATCACCAAGATACTTCTACGAATTTTGATGACACAGCCAGATATCACAGCCAGCCTCCCTTCATCACTGGATCCTCTACAGTTCGCTTATGGTCCAAGTCGCTCTACGGAGGATGCAATATCCACCACACTGCACACAGTTCTCTCTCACTTGGACAACAAAGACACTTATGCCAGAATCCTGTACATTGATTTCAGTGCAGCGTTCAATACCATCATCCCGCAGAGACTAGTGGAGAATCTGTCGCTGCTTGGCCTTAGCACTGCCATGTGTCGCAGGATTCTCGATTTCTTGACAGAGAGACCACAGTCAGTCTGTGTTGGTAGAAACATCTCTGACTCCATCACACAGCACTGGATCCCCACAAGGCTGTGCGCTTAGCCCATTGCTGTTTACACTGCTAACACATGACTGTGCAGCCAGATTCAAGGAGAACCTGATCATTAAGTTTGCAGATGATACCACAGTGGTGGGGCTCATCAGCAAAAATGATGAAACTATGTACAGCGAGCAAGTCAAACACCTAGAGAGCTGGTGCAGGGATAGCAACTTGATGCTTAATGTCAGCAAAACCAAGGAGATGATCATCGATTTCAGACAGTCTCAGCCTAAGCACACACCCCTCAGCATCAGCGGTTCCACAGCGGAGAGAGTGGAAAACATCAAGTTCCTTGGGCTGCAGATCTCAGACAATCTCACCTGGTCCAGGAGCACCACCGGGATTGTGACATGGGCCCAGCAGAGACTGCACTTTCTGAAGAAGCTTAAACAAGCATCACTCCCCACTAACATCTTAACTACATTCTACGGAGGCGGGGTTGAGAGTGTGCTGACCTTTTGCATCACAACCTGGTACTCCAGCTGCAGTGCTGTCGACAAAAAAGCCTTGCAGAGGGAGGTTATGGGAGCAGAGAAGGTTATTGGGGTCTCCCTACCTTCTGTCCAAGACCTCTTTCAGAGTCGATGCCTCCAGAAGACACGGTACATCATTAAAGACCCCTTGACACCCTTGTAGCCATAGAGAGAGCAGAGCAGAAGACTAAGCATGCAGTCCCAAGATATGGCTGCGTTGGTAGTCAATGAAGAGATGAAATTTCAGAACAGTAGTGATTTTGGTCTCCTAGTGAGACCACATTAAACTTCCTGGCCTCGAGATCTATCCAGGTGGTAATAACTGATCTGTGCCATATTTTTCAGATTTCTGCAATCCAAACAATGTTGGAATCACAAGGACAGTTCTTTTTCTTTCATCAGGTATCATGTAGAATCCTGTGAGTACTGTGTGTTTCTTGAGGGTTAGGAGCTAACAGCACGTAATGAATGTGCTGTGTCAGACTTTCAAAGTCTACATGAATTAAAAAAGCTAACCTTCATATTCTCACAGACAATGCTATGCATCCACTGAGACGGCATAATTCCAGACTTGGGGAGTCTGAATTGCCTACCTTATCTCAACCTCCATTTCACTTGGGTAGAGGTTATGCTTGGTTTCTAACCAGTCTTTCTTGGCATTTAACCTGGCATTGTTGGCTTCTGATCTGTCCAGCTAGTCAATGTGCTTATCAATATTCAAAATTACTTATATTTCACTGTGTTCTGTGTAATCCGCAAATAGGAATTTCCTATCAACATAATTGTGCACTTAATAGCACTGATAAAAAGGAATGCATCATTAGATATAAAAATTATACTCTCATACAGATGTATTTAAAATGAGAGAACATTGAAGCAGATGTTTACAATAATAGAATTTTATCCAACCCAAAGTCGATGCTGCCAATGACAAAGTAAATTCAACAGAAGCTTTTCCTTACATTCACTGTGTAGGCAGAGTACATAAAGGAAAAGGACAATAAAAGGAAATATAATGCTCTCCTTACTATTAAATAATCTGCAACAAGCATTCCCAGGCAAAGAAAAGTACAGTAAAATTCCTAAAGATGATTTTAATTTATCTCAATAATTACCATAAATTACCCATTGCTCCTGTGTGACATTTCTATTTTCCTTTTGCGTCAGCCATCTTGAAAGTTTACTTAATTTCTTAAGGCAGTCAAGGCTGAACAACTATTATCTTCTTCCTTTGATCTCTGAGCCTTAGAAAATACTTTGACAAAAGTAGTTCAAAGAATTCACCTTCTGGAATCTCCAATCTTGTATCTAAGAGTATTCAGGCCGAGCAAGGGTTTAGAAATGTGTACCCAGGACTAGGTTTCTTTCGCACTTAGTCAAGTATAGAGTTTACAAAAGGCATACTTGAAACAAATCAATCGAGAAAGACATATTATGAGGGTCCTACTTATTGGCTGAATTGAACTGGATGTGATTAGCTGTTTCAAAAGTTTTGCTACAGCTAAAGCCAACAGATTCTATCATTGAACATCTAATGATGCAATTAAATCAAGTGCCATACCAAAATATCTGCCTCCCCATCCTTAGGAGTGGTTACCACATTGAATTGAATGGAGATTATCAGTCTATAGATTGGGTAAATTAATTATTTTCTTACTTATTTAACTTGCTTTTGATGTTTTGATTACTTTTTAAGGTTTCAATGTGTTTTGCTACATATTGTAAATGTGCTTCCAGGCCAGTATAGTCATTGAGTGGAAAGTACTTCGGCTTAGATGGAGTTCAGATTTGAATTGACTGTAATCTGATTGCAATATAATTTTACAGTATTTCTCAAATGAGTTTCAAATGTCTTATAAATAATCTGTTTAACAGTTTGTTTCTTTATTTTACAAATCAAACACTTTTAATGTTAAGTTTTATTTCAGAAGTTCTGATGCAGCTGGCAAACCTTCAAAATATGACAGGTGAATGCTACTTCATCAACTTCCATCTCATCTGATTAAAGACTCAAAAGACACAGGTTAAAACTTAATTTGATAAAGGTCATGTATTAATACTACACTTATTTATTCTTCTGTCCATAAAAGGCTACTGCACAAATACAGCAAGTAACTAGAAAAATAAAATGTTATCAAAGAGGATCTGAGCTTAAAAAAATGGGAGGTTATGTCCAGTATTATAGGGAATTGATAAGACCACATCTAGAATACTGTACACAACACTGGTTTCCATATTAAGGAAGAATGTTATTGCTCTGTAAGTAGTTCAAAGAAGGTTTGCCAGATTAACACCTGAAACAAGCAGATCAACTCATGAGGAAACACTACACAGTCTAAGTATGCCCAGTGGAGATGGCTTCATGGAAAAATGCAAGAATTACATCCAGGATAGATGTGGAAGTTTTCCCTTGTATAAAAATCTGGAACCAGTGGTTCCCAGTTACAAATTAGGAACTCAACAAGTACAGAAGTCATACAATTATTTTTCTAACACTAAGTCATGAATCTTTGGAGCCCTTTTCTCAGAGGTTATTGGAAGTTGTCCTCTAATATTTAAAAGGCAGAAGGAAATAAATTCTTGATAAACAACAGAATGAAAGGTTACTGAAGCAGATGGGATTGTGGAGTTCAGATTATAATCAAATCAGCTATGATTGAATTAAATGTTGAAGCAGGCCTGAGGAGCCAAGAGGCCTACCCTTGCTCCTAATTTGTATGTTTGTACATTAACTTGTACTGCTTGAATTGTAAACTGATTTCAGAATTGAAACTTCTCCAATAATGCATCTAAACCTGCCTAAATGAATGCTTCTAATATTGAACATTTCTGATATTATGAAATTCCATTCAACCCACCAACAAGCAATTAGTTTTCCAGAGTGACCTGTGGATTATATGACTTTAAAAGACATACCTGAGCTGCATTCCCAAATCAATGCAGCTTTCCAAGTATAACCAGCCATCAGATCAAGCAGAGGTATGGCCCCAATATTTGCTATTAGCCACTGCATAAATTATTTTAAATTTAATCCAAGTAAAATGGGGCTCAGTTTGATTGTCAACCTTAGTAACTAGTATAGAACTGAACTAGGGTTAAACTCAGGAGAGTAATATATCAGCACCAATCTAAATTGACTTGATTTGGCTTTGAAGATAAATTAACATTTCATCTCCACAATGTGACTATTCCAGTTTTCATCATCTCCTGAAACAGAGCCAAATGTTTATCTGCAATTATTGAATGCAACTTGCTGAGTAAAATGCAACATCAAAGAATAAATATGCTAACCCAACTCCTGGCAGCTATATTAAATTGTAACCTGTTCATTGTGCTTTTGTTATTCAATATTCCTGTTATCTTCCACAATGAGCTTTGTAATATAATGTTATGTAGAAATATGACTCACCGATGCTGTTCTTTATATTCTCATCCTCCTCTTCAATGTTCAAAGTTATTATCTTAGCCAGTGCCATTGTTAAAGGCATCAGGTGCAGCAAAACAAAACTCTGATCAAGAATTTTCAGTGTACAATGCTCTACTGCTTACCAGTCCAAAAATGACTAAGGGTAAAGAAAATTGATTTCAGAGTATCTCTTCTTTCAGTTAGTCTTGACAAAGGGTCTCGGCCCGAAATGTGGACTGTACCTCTTCCTGTAGATGCTGCCTGGCCTCCTGCGCTCCACCAGCATTTTATGTGTGTTGCTTGATTTCACAGTACTTCAGTTTGATATTCACACCAACAAAATCACTGGGACTTAAACCCCATAACATATATGGAAAGCATTTCTGAGTAAATTAAATGGAAATGTCTGCTCAAATCTGGAACAAGTCACTTTACTGGGAATCGTGTGCACCTTAGATTAGGAGGAGCATTTTACAGTTGCTTCCCGCAAGGACAGTTTCTAAGGTGTTATCAGCAGATTCGTGACAGTGCAATCAAAGGCTCTGCATTGGACAGGAATTTTTTCCCCCAGTATTGCTCATAGGCCCTGAGGCACTCAGTACTAGCACTCATTTTAGGACCTCCTCTCAGTACTGCTTCCTTTCTGCTCAAAGCGGCCTACAAACACTTCTGGCTCCTCTTCTATATTGCACCTACTCCCCTTCTCAACCTCGTTAACTAGTATCCCAAGGTCATTTCATCTTGAAAGACCTGCCCAGTTCAACATCCATCACAGCCATATGAACATGAAACTCAAGAATGACTCCCAACAGTACCATAAATTTATGGTTAGCTGTCCTTCAAAGGATAGAGCATCATTTCCATGAGTATGTGGTACTTGCTACAATCACTGGAAAAGCAATGCACATTGCAATGAAAATGCAATCACACTGTTATATCAAAAGAGTATTGGGATAGCTGATTGTAGCAAACTCATAGACTGTCATTTTAGTATCAAGTAGAAGGACTGTTTGGGGGTCCTGAATGATGGTGAGGGAAGAGATGTAGGGGCAGGTGTAGCACTTGTCACACTTGCAGGGATAAATGCTGGGAAGGAGATCAGTGGAGATGAACAAGTAGACAAGGGAATCTCGAAGAGTGTTTGTCACTTTAGTACATCAATTTAATAGAAGGACTCTTAGCCTATTCAGTCCAACTGGCATTTAAAATGGCCATGATTAAATCCAGTAAGATATTCAATAGGTACTTTTGTTGTGGAGCTTACTACCAAAGCACTGACTGATGCAATTAGCATTGATGCCTTTAAGATGAAGCTAGATAAATCTATAAAGGAGAGATATTACTCTTAAGATAAAGAGAACTAGATCAAAATTTGTAGAATTTAAACACTGTGATATGACTGGTTTTCCCGCACAGTCCTCTTCTAAGGTCCACCTCTGTGCAAGGTGTAATGCCAATTTTGAATAATTTCAATATCATGACCCAAATTGCCTTGTGATTCAAAGCCTTGTGATTCATTGCTTTGTGTTTTAAATATGTAAGCATTCTAAAATATCTGTGATTGCATGTTAATGCAACGACCTTTTGGAACTAGCTTATGCTTACTGATCTTCCTTTAAAAGTATGGTGCAATATGGTTAAAAAAAACCTCTGCAATTCTTTGTGTTTTGTTGCACAGCACATATCCAAATCTTAATATTAATAACTGCTCAAATTAACATCTGTGCATTAAGTACTTTAAACAGACTTTTTCTGCTAATCATTACCATATGACCTGCAATTATTTGTGACAGTAAAAACAACATTTGCATCACTTATGTTTTCCTCATGCAAATAAAACTTGGGAATCCATTTAATAGTGGCTTCAATCGCTTACAACCTGTAATACTGTACCCACTTTTGCTTTCCAAAATGTTCTTTATTTTACCGGTGATAGAATAATCAACACAATTCTGCTCTATATTGGAAAAATATGTCGAAGAACCCAAAGACATTTCACTCTCAAAGAACAAACACTTTTTCACAAAAGGCCAGGCAATTGCTATAACTGATCAGTTGACAATTTTCTGTAAGAACTAATCCCAGGCTATTTTGCTGAAATATTACATGACTTGCACAACTGGACTGCAACCAGCTCTTCAATAAATGGAGTCCTAATTCACTGTAAACCAAAATGGGTCAAAAATTAACCAAAATTTCTATCCCGGCATCCCATGAGGAACCAATCAGCTAAGAAAAAATCTTGAAGAAGGCGGAGTTACAGGCAGAGCTGGAATATATTTTGAATTTATCTATCTGTTCTTTTCTAGATTTCTGTGGTGTTGATATTAATGAAATTTACAAGTCAACACATAACGAAGACGTTTTCACCAAGCCAGTTTTGTCCGCAACACTGAGTAAAAGTGATAAATACCAGAGTCATCACAACGGTAAAGCTATTTCACTCTCTTTTCAGACCGCTGACATTCTCAATATCCCACTAAAATATTTTTGGTCAAGCATCAGAAAGACTTACATTATTAAATCAACTGGATCACAGACTTAAACAGGGGGGAAATGGTACAGTCAAAATGCCATGGATATGCATTTTGTATTATCAACGTAAGTAGAGTTCAGGGAAAACTCGGGCAAATGCTAGAATCTTCCAATAGGAATGATGTCCTGTAGTCCAGAACACGTTCCTTCAAGTGATTGTCAATGTGAGGTTCAAAATTATCTGTACTTAAAGAGCAAGCGACATTTAAAGTTAAAGAGCAACAAGCAATATCAAAACAAAATGGGGGCAGATTCCTTTGAGTAACCTTTGAATTGATAAAGTGAATTGCATTTAAAGAGCCAGAGAGAAGAACCTGTACATATGGGTCTCTATTGTGAACTGGGAGTGGGAAGGTGGAAGGGAATCATAGTTGGGAAAAGGGGTAGGGAGAGGGGAGGGAGCAGGAAGTACTAGAGAGGCATTAAACCAATTGTTTGGAATCAAATTACTGTGCCTGGTGTCTCAGGGCTGGGTGTGTCTGCACCCATGCCAATGCCCTCCTCCACCACCTGTCTCACACTCATTCCCACGGCACTCCATCCTCACCATTCCTAATATCCTTTGTTTCCATCAGATTTAACATAGAACATAGAAATATACAGCACATTACCGGTCCTTTGGCCCACAATGTTATACTGACCGTGTAACCTACTCTAGAAGCTGCTAGAATTTCCCTACCACATAGCGCTCTATTTTCCTAAGCTCCATTTATCCATCTAAGAGTCTTTTAAAAAACCCTATTGTATCCGCCTCTACCACCTTCGCTGGCAGTACCTTCCACGCACCCACCACCCTGTGTGCGAAAAACCTACCTCTGACATCCCCTCGGTACCTACTTCCAAACACCTTAAAGTTATGCCCCCTTGTGTTAACCATTTCAGCCCTGGGAAAAAGCCTCTGGCTATCCACATAATCAATGCCTTTCATCATCTTAAAAACTCCTACCAGGTCACCTCTCACCCTCCATTGCTCCAAGGAGAAAAGGCCAAGTTCACTCAAACTATTCTCATAAGGCAAGCTCTCCAATCCAGGCAACATCCTTGTAAATCTCCTCTGCACTCTCTCTATAGTATCCACATCCTTCCTGTAGTGAGGTGACCAGAAATGAACACAGTACTCCAAGCGGGGTCTAAGGTCTTGTATAGCTGTAACATTACCTCACGGCTCTTGAACTCAATCCCATGGTTGATGAAGGCCAACACACCATATGCCTTCTTAATAACACTGTCAACCTGCACAGCAGCTTTGAGTGTCCTATACGGACCCCAAGATCTTTCTGATCCTCCACACTGCCAAGAGTCTTATCATTAATATTATGTTCCAACTTTAAATTTGACCTACCAAAATGAACCACTTCACACTTATCTGGGTTGAACTCCATCTGCCACTTCTCAGACCAGTTCTGCATTCTATCGATGAAGAGCTGTAATCTCTGACGACCCTCTAGACTATCTACAACACCCCCAGCTTTGTGTCATCAGCAAACTTACTAACCCACCCTTCTCCTTCCTCATCCAGGTCACTTATAAAAATCACAAAGAGGCGGGGTCCCAGAACAGATCCCTGTGGACCATGTCCTCCTTGCAGAATACAAAATAACTACAACTACCCTTTGCCTTCTGTCGGCAAGCCAGTTCTGGATCCACAAAGAAAGGTCTCCTTGGATCCCATGCCTCCTTACTTTCAAAATGAGCCTTGCATAGGGAAACTTATCAAATATCTTACTAAAATTCATATACACTACATCCATTGCTCTACCTTCATCAATGTCCATGCAAAAGAATTCAATCAGGCTCATAAGGCTCAACCTGCCCTTGACAAAGCCATGCTGACTATCTCCAATCCAATTATGTCTCTCCAAATGCTCATAAATCCTGTCTTCAGGATCTTCTCCAACAACTTGCCCACTACTGAAGTAACACTCACTAGTCTATAACTTCTTGGGTTATCTATACTCCCTTTCTTGACCAAAGGAACAACTGTTCTACCCTCCCATCCTCTGGTGCTTCTCCCATCCCTATTGATGATGCAAAGATCATCGCCAGAGGGTCAGCAATCTCCTCTCTCGCTTCCCACAGTAGCCTGGGGTATATCTCATCCAGTCCTGGTGACTTATCTAACTTAATCCTTTTCAAAACCTCTAGCACATCCTCTCTCTTAATGACTATATGCTCAAGCATTTCAGTCCACTGTAAGTCATCCCCACAATTGCCAAGGCCCTTTTCCCTGGTGAATACTGGAGCAAAGTATTCATTAACTACCTCCGATACCTCCTCCAACTCCATGTATATGTTTCCATTATCTCACCTCTTTGGTTGTGTTCTCACATGGCTCATCCTCTTGCTCTTCACATACTTGTAGAATGCCTTGGGGTTTTCCTTAATCCTACTCGCCAAGGCCTTCTCTTGGCCCCTTCTAGCTCTCCTAATTTCATTCTTAAGCTCCTTCCTGGCAATCTTGTAATTTTCTACAACTCTATCTGTATCTAGTTTCTTGAACCTTTCATAAGCTTTTCTTTTCTTCTTAACTAGATTTTCTACATCCTTTGTACACCATGGTTCTTTTACTCTACTATCCTTTCCCTGCCTCAATGGAACATACCTATGCAGAACGCCATTTAAATGTTCCCTGAACATTTGCCACATTTCTGCCATGCATTCCCCTGAGAACATCTGCTCCCAAGTTTATGCCTAATAGCATCATATTTCCCCCTACCCCACTTAAATGTTTTCCCAAAATGTCTGCTCCGATCCCTCTCCAGTGCTATGGTAAAGGAGATAAAATTGTGATCACTACCTCCAAAATGCACTCCCATCGAGAGATCTGACCCCTGACCAGGTTCATTTATAAACTTGCTCTCTGCTCCACATTGACAAATACAGTATTGTGTAAAAGTCTTAGGCACCCTAGTCATATGTACTGTATGTGCTCAAGACTTTTTCCACAGTACTGTAGTTCAAATTTAAATTTCAAGCTGTGTAAAATCATTGGAGTACAGAGATCATATTAGTGAAAAAATATTTTAAGTATTTTACATTGTATAATCAAACACAGAGGATAGGTGAAAAAGAATAAGTTATAGGAGAAAAGTAACACTGTTCTTTGTCTTTGAGTGGAATGAGAGAGTCGCGGACTCAACCCATTACATCACAGACATATTGCTCTCCACCGCTGGTCATATATACAGGAGGTGCTGCCTCAAAAAGGCAACATCCATCAAAGATACCCAACATCCGGGTCCTGCCACCTTCTTATAGTTACCATTGGGTACAGCAGCCTAAAGTCCCACAACACCAGATCCAGGAACAACTACATCTCTTCAACTATTTGCTTCTGGAACCAACTGGCACAACCCTAATCAAAATAGCAGTACAGTCTGGCGACATTATGACCACTTTGATCACTTTGCACTAAAATGTAAGTTGTCTTCTTTTTGTTCTAATTGTGCTCCTTCTTGTAAAAAATTGTGCATTTGTTTACTTTATGACATTTTCTTGTGAATGCTGCTTATATGATGTATGTCTATGATGCTGTTGCAAGTAGATTTTTCATTGCCCCATGTACTTGTGCATATGACAACAAACATGACTTTGTACTTTGAACAAGCATTTGTATACCAACTTAAATAAGGAACATAAAACAAAACTGTCAACTTACAAAATTCTGAGTTTCTGATTGCCAAGTTTAAAACAAATATATAGAATGTGCAATTCAGAAACAGGCCATCTATCCAAGCTGGGCTTACAGGTGTTAAGTTTTCCAGATGAATCATTCTTCAGCTGACACTATTAACTTCTCTATTCCTGTCTAACTTTCACATTTAACCCTCCCTAAAGTCATGCATTCATGACCTTGCATTTTTGGTCTCACCATGAAGAAATAGCTCAGCTGCTCTTTGAGAATAATAATGGTATAAAAGTGTTTCATTAATAGTGTTTAGGGAAATGATTAATGATTTCAGACCTACCAATGGGGTAGTCTCTTAATTATCTTTTGAAGTGGTCTGGCAAACACAAAATTCAATGGCAATGTTGGCATAGCCCAGCGTTCTCCTTATGGAATGTCCACATAGCATGATTGAATTTCTTTGAGGAAGTTTTCATCCTTTACCTTTTCCAAGACCTTTTCATAGTTTGTTTTTCCTTAGAGCTTTAATCTTTCATTTGGAGTTTCCTTTGTAAATCTTAGGCATTTTGTTTGTATCCTATTTCTAATACAGACATTGAATTTGGACTAACAAAAATTCCACATAACTTTAACGGAACTTCTTCAGTTTTCAATCGGGTTTGTCTTATCATACTTAAAATTCTGTGAGTTACTAGCAACTTGTTACAAAGATTAATTTTATAATCAACAGAAAGACACTGTATTGTGGATAAGTACTTGAAATTGATGCAACCCTCTTCCTCACTGGTCTTCATTCACAGCACTTGCCAGCCCAACATCCGTCCAGAAATCACTGGCCTTCAACCCATGGAAGGCTCCGGCCTGACCTCTGACTCCCTCACATCTCTGTCCTTAAACCTTAACCTGACGCTTAACTCCAGAGCTCTCCCCCAAACCATCCCTACGAATCTAAGAAAACCATAAGGTCTAAGCTACAGCCTCGAAAGAGACCACAGCTCAGCACCATCTTGACCAATGCAAGGAGTTCCCAGGAATCAGTGGCAATGTTGCACGAACGCTTTGAGCATTTCTTTTAATTTCCTTCTCCCACCTGGCAATCTCCCATGACAGAGCTCAGAACAAAATGTCTGTTACAAGAGTCTGGTGTTGGGCATACAAGCAAGATGAACAGTCCCAACAGAGTTGACTAAGTAGGGCCTCAATGCTAGGGATACTGGTCTGGAAGAGAATGCTGGGAGAGCTTGATTATCATTCCAGTAAATTTGGAGTATTTTCTGGAAATAGCATTGATGCCTTGAAATGCCAGTTGTCAGTTCACATCACAGAAACTATACAAGAGAGCCGGGATTACTGCTGCCTGGAAGATCATGAGTTTAAGTCTGAAGTGTTGATCTTCAAATATCCATTTTTCTCAGTCAACCAGTACTGGAATTGGCAGCAGATACTGCATGGGTACCAAAATAATTAATTAAGACAGCTTAGGCATATTGATTGTAAATAATAACTGTTGACAGCATAATAAAACTTGAAATCTCTATCAAGATGACAAATTAATTTCATACCACATTCTCCATTGTAATTAACTTTGTTCTTTATCTCTCCATTACAAATGTAAAAGATCTGTTCGTGAGCAGATTACTTTCTTGATATACTAGTACAATAGTTGTCAAATTCAGATTTATAGAGATGATATAATTGCTGCAGTTATTTTACATTACATTTGCTTTAGTCCAGCTGTAGAGAATGTGGACCGCAGTGCAAAGTGCACTGGATTCCTTGAAATCTTACAGTGGTTGCTGTGAGGCAAACACATTGTAATATTGTCTATACACTGTAAGACAAAGGACTTGAAAGAGGTAGCAGACTCATTTTTAGGCATCACTAAGAAAACAAGCTATCAAAATAATGGAATCCCTTTTTATTAACTGAAACATTGCCTGGCATTAAGAATTGATTCTGGGCAACTTTGAAATTTATGCCTCGCTCTCATATTACAGTTTCTCCTCCAAAGGTATGTGGGCTAGCTCTAATTACCTTACTAGAAAAGTTGGTACACATACCTCTTTTAAATCCTCCAATATGCCCACCATTGCTGCCCCTTATGAGTAGTAACTTCTCCCGTGCCTTTTCCTCACCAATCTAATCTTGTGCATCTCTCAGAAGTTAATACTGCCCAGCTTCTTCACACTCCACTTACTGTTTCAATCTCTACCGTAATTACACCATCAGCTGCAGCATGTATTTTCGCTTGCGAACAACCTTGCCATCCATCGACTCATCGTAGATAATTATCTTAATAGAAATCAGGCAATTGGAAAGCACAGACAGGCTGTCTCCCATGACTTTGCTTTTTTTTAAAAACGATTTACCATTAATAATGTAAAGTGTGTGTTGATATACATTAGTAAACCTCTCAATTTCCAATTGCAAATGAATGCTAACAACTTTTTCGATCATTATGGAGTGACACGGCGGCACAGTTATTAGATCTTCTGCCTCACAATATCAGAGATCCTTGTTGAACCATGAGCTCCATTGCTATCTTATGGAGTTGCAGATTCTCCCTGTTACAGCATGAATTTCCACCAGATACTCTGGTTACCTCCCGCATATTTAAGACACAGGGATTGATAAGTTAATTAGACCCCATCAATAGCCCTTCAGTTGAGAGAATTAATAAAAACATGGGGAGAATAAAAAAGATCGATTAAAGTAGAATTTATATAGTGGTTGATGCTGATAGGCCAATGATAAAAAGATTAGTGATTAGCTTTATTCGTCACATATACAGCTTAACAGAATGCCAGTATATATAGGAACACAGAACATAGAATATAATAGTCCAAGCCCTTCGGCCCCCAATGTTGTGCTAACCATTTAACCTACTCCAAGGTCAATCTAACCTTGCCCCCCTACATAGCTCTGGATATTTCCTAGCATCCATGTGCCTATCTAAGAGTTCTTTTAAATGTCCCCAATGTATCAGTCTCTACCACCACCCAGGCAGGGCATTCCACTCTCTGTATAAAAAACTTACGTCTGACATCCCTCCTGTAATTGCTTTAAAATTATGTTTCCTCGTTTTAACAATTTCTGAACTGGGAGAAAGTGCTTTTGTTGTTATAGATAAAAAGGATATTTTCATTCCCTTTTTGTAATTTTGTCCCCAGCCTCGGTTTGTTACCTATTCCAATGAGTCAGACATACAAAAACAATCATTGTGTGGGAAATAATGGCCACAAATCTTTGTGTTACAAGTCTCTGCATCTCCCACCTCAAGGTCTTGTATATGTGCATACACGCACATTATAAATACATTGTTTATGATTCTCAAGCACAGCATTGTAGAAAGGATGCTTCACCTGAAAGCAGACTGACAGAATGACAGACTAGCTTTGATGTCACTTTACTAGTGTGATCTCTGTTGCTTGGATACAGAAGACTGTTTCAAATGAGGTGCATGTTTACAGTCTTCTGATTGCATTTATACTGGAGTCAAGCTGGCAAGCAGGAGAATCTATTTTACGCTCAGAATTAATTTCCAATTTAAAAATTAGGATAAACAATCACGGACATTAAATGTATCTTTTAGTACATTTTGAAAATAACTCCAAACAGGTGATAAGAGTGTTTTGCTGCCCCTCACAATTTAACACAGAGTAGGTTTACTTTTAGTGGACCCATTTTATAACTAAATGTAATTAATTGACAATAAAGCTCAACTGAATCGTGTTCAAGTAAAATGAGTCTTAGCACCAGATAATTGCAGACCACCACTAGGAATGGCAATACCCCAGAACTCTGAGAAATTCCTTCACCTTCAGGATTCAACAAATACACAAAGTGAGGGAAGTGTCCATACTTGATCTGTCCATTCCTTTTACTAACACACCTATCACAACACATGATTAAAATTCATCTTCACTTTGATGTTGCAACTTTACACTTTGTATGTGTATCTGATTATCAGACTATTGCTCAAAAGTACAAATCTAACAAAAAACATATAACATCCATTGGACCCAAATGTGATACATCCAAAATATACTAAATAAAAAAAATAAGTACTTTCTAAAAATATTTATGCATTGAAAAACGCACAACAGAAAATTGTACTTTCACAGTTCACTAAACCTATTCAATTTAATACCAGGAATCTTAATTAGATCAATCTTGTAATTTATTCAAGACTACCAAAGAAGTATCTTCAAGTTCAAGTTTATCGTTATCTGACTGTATACATACAACCAACCAAAACAAAGTTCCTCTGTCTTCACCATTGGTTAGAGCCGGAGGGGCCGCTGCATCCATGCACGCCTCCATCTTTGTGGACAGCTAAGAAGGTATGCCATATTCCAATGATTGGAATATTTATTTATTCTATTTATTAAGTGATACACCATGGAGTAGGCCCTTCCAGCCCTTTGAGCCACACTGCCCCAGCAATGGCCAACAAATCGATTAACCTAACCTAATCACGGGACAATTTACAATGACCAATTAACCTAACTGGTATATCTTCAGACTGTGGAAGGAAACAGGAGGACCCGGAGAAAACCCGCACATTCCACAGGGAGTCTACACTTCATGGATGCTGAAGGGAATGAATTTCAGGCTGAAGAATTGCATTGAATGAAATGCTTTATCATAAATTGTGTCAAGTATCTTTAGTGCTGTTGGAGCTGTACTCTCCAGACCAATGAAGCATATTCATCACACTCTTGTAGTGTCTTGTTAATAGTGCAAAAGCTTTGAGAGTCATTCCCCAAATAATGTGACCTGCCATTAAGTTTCTGATCAATGTTAGATGTACACATTGAGGGTGCTAGTTGGGAGATAGAAATGGATATAATGCTATTGAATGACAAGGAGAAGTAGATATAGAGTTGTGAATTACATTTAACACAGTACAAGCGCCAATAAACAATCCCATTCCTAACTTAAAGATGCAGAAAGGTCTTTTGCAAAACAACTGAAGTGACCTTTGTAACATTGTTGATGAAAAAGCATTGACAGAGCTTTTTTCATCCCTGTATCTATTCTAATATTAAACTACTTACTTCTGCCTCTGTAACATTGCTTGCTTGCTTCTCGTGTGCTTCAGCTCAGAAGCTACTGAAATCCCAATTAATGGCCTTGTTGTCTGTTTACTCACCCATTCAATTCTCATGAACAAGCTTTTAAAAATTAATATAGCTATTCTTTTTTGGTTCCAGAGCTCAAACATTATATGTTAATTCTGTGAGTCATGCCAAAATTCTATGTGTGGTTACAGACATTCATAGTGTTGTAAACACAATATGCACAGGATATTTCTACGAAATGATTATCATATTACAGTAGCTTCTAGAGAAAATATTCACAGGAATAGAAATGTCCATATGCTCAACATGTTTCATTTTTGAATACATTAATAATCCACCTTAAACACGAAATACATTTTCAGAGAATCAAACAATTGTTATTGAAAAGGAGTTAATTTGCCCTACTGAGACCATACTCACAAACCAGTTAGCACCATTAACTCTCCATCTCTGTAGCCCAGCTAATTTTGTTTTTTTTCCTATTTAAATATTCAAGTAATTTCTTTCCAAAAACCATTATCGAATCTGCTTCCCTCACTTTCATAGTGATTTCCAGATCATCAATGCCATTGCATGAAGATGTTTTTGTTTCCTCAAACATTTTGTTTATTTTTGCCAAGCATAATGAATCTGCATGATTTATATATTTTGTCAGTGGAAACAGGCACTTTTAATCCACTTTGTCCAGATCTTTCATGATATTGAACCCTTCTACCAGTTTGCTACTCTTCACAGAGAATACCTTCAATCCTTAGCACAGACATCCACATTGCAGCTCTGCGAATCTTTCAGACTGCTAATCTACAATTATCATTCACTGCATAGTCTCTTAAGCAACCAATGGAATATTCATAAATTTGGTGGACTGATACCAGAAGAAAACAAGGACTACCCTGTATTTTTTTTATCCTTAGTATAACCACAGTAAGGCAGAAGAATGTATTTCAGTGTTTCAACATTATTCCCTTTCTTGCTTTATACCCATTCCTCTGCTTATGATGCTCAGGGTTCCATTTCTCCTTACAAATACTTCCTCAGTTTGTCCAACCAATTCTATTACACACATTGTGACAGCACTCTCTTCAGAAAAGTATTCTGTATTTATTTGTTTTGTTTTTTTTTGCAAACCCAACATCATCATTAAAACCAGTATTTATTGCCAATTCCTTGTATCATTCCCACATACTTCCAAGCAAAACATACCACTTTACACGTAATATTAAGTTTTAGCTTGACTTCTCATTCTATTCCACAAGATACCCATGTCTTATTGAAATGTACAACTATGCTCTTACAGGTCTGGTCTTCTCAAATGTTTGAAATGGTGCTCAGTACATGCAAGCCTAGGTCAATGACATACATCAGGGAAAGCCAGCAGGATTGTAGTGAACATCCCACATTGGAAAGGAAAGCTATTTGATCTCTATAGCATATAAAAGGGGCAACAATTTTCCTGTAAAAACTGAAGCTCTGCGATTTGGGCTGGGAAGATCTATAACCACCGAAAATAGTTAAAAGAAAGGATCAGTAATATCATTCAGGAGTGACATGGGCAGCAACTGAAGACTCCAGCTACAGATTTGAATTTTTATTACTATCTGCCTAGTTCTCAGAGCACAGCCAATGCTTGGATTGTGTCCTCACCTAACACTGAGCACAGCAATCACTCAATGACCATAACACATAGAAGAAGAATCTGGCCATTCAGCCTAGCAAAATTACTCCACCATTCAATCATGGGTGATTATATTATCCCTCCCCAACACTACTCTCCTGCATTCTGCCCGTAACCTTTGACACCTTTACTGTCAAACTCAGCTTTAAATATACCCAATGACTCGGCCTCCACAGCCAATTAGGCAATGAATTCCACAGATTCACCACCCACTGGCTTGAGAAATTCCTCCTCCATTCTATTCTAAAGGGATATTCTTCTTTTCTGAGGCTGTACCCTGGACTCCTCCACTACAGCAAAAATCCTCTCCATGTCCACTCTATCTCGACCCTTCAATATTTAATAGCTTTCCCTCTCTTTCTACTACACTCCAGCAAGTACAGGCCTAGACAATCAAACATTCCTCATACATTAACCCATTCATTCCCAGGATCATTCTTGTGAACCTCCTCTGGACCCTCTTCGATGCTTTTATATTCAAATGCTCTCAAAATGAATGCTAACATTGCATTTGCCTTCCTTACCATTGACTGAGCCTGCAAGTTAATCTTTAGGGAATCCTGCCCAAGGACTTCCAAGCTCCTCTGCACCTCTGATTTCTGAATTTGTCCCAATTTAGAAAATAGTCTATACCTTAATTCCTTTTATCAAAAGCATGACCATGCATTTCAATGTGCTGTATTCCATCTACTAATTGTTTGCCTATTCTCTTAATCTGTCTAAATAATTCCTTCTGTAGATTCACTGCTTCCTCAACACTGCGTGCCTACCTTTGTATCATCCACAAACTTGGCCGTGAAGCCATCAATTCCATTATCTAAATCATTGATATGTAACATGAAAAGAATTGGTCCCAACATCAATCCATGCAGAACACCACCACTATCAAGCAGCTGATCAGAAAAGACCCTCTTCATTCCCACTCTTTGCCACCTGCCAGTCAGCCAATCTTCTATCCATGCTAGTATATTTCCTGCAATACCGTGGGCTCTTGTTTAGTAGCCTCATGTGCAGAACCTTGTCAAAGGCCTTCTGAAAATCCAAGTACACAACATCCACGGTCTCTCCTTTGTCTATCCTGCCCTTTAGTTCCTCAAAGAAATGGACCAGGGTTGACTAATGTTGAATCAAGACACCAGGATCCAGTCTGGTCTGGCCAGTCCCTCACTGCTACTAATTCCAATTTCAAAGAGCTCTTTAAAAGAGACATTGCAAGCTTGATTTTTTGAACTATCAACTTTGCTCAACCTTCCAAATTTTACAGATATGTGAACTTGAGATAAAGCTGATGCTTGAAAAATATCGTTTTTGAGGATAGACAGCTAAACAATTTCTCATCCTAATTCACAGACTGGGAAACATTTACCCTTTGGGATATCCACACAAAGTGTGGATGGCTAGCATTTTGGAGAAAACACTTTCTTTTATAAATTTTATTCAGAGAAGTCTACAGACTTGCTTTTGAAGTTTACTGGTCAGATTTTAAAAAAATACAACCTTTTATATATAATAAATAGTCCTGAAGAAGAATCTCAGCCCAAAACATCAACTGTTTGGTTATTTCCACATAGGTCTTTCTAACGTGCTGAGTTCTTCCAGCATTTTCTGTATTTTGATTTGCATTAAATTTAATGTCTTCTTTTTTACTTACATCATTTCAAACAACATCAACAGTTACAGGAGATAATTTAGTTCATCTAGTCTGTGCTGATCTCTGGACCATGTGCTTTTGGTGTCACAAAAGTACCTGCATGAAAGAAAATCTATCTCTTATTGTTGGAATTCAAAAGAGTTATAGAAAAGTGCAGCACGGAGACTGGTTATTTATATCATTTAAACTGCCTACTCCCATCAATCTGCACTGGGACCACAGCCCTCCATACCCCTACCATCCATGTACCTACCCAACTTCTCTTAAACATTGAAATTCAGCTTGCATACAACTCGTGCTGGCAGCTTATTACATATCCTCATGATCCTCTGAGTGAAAATGTTTCACCTCATGTTTCCCTTAAACTTTTCACTTTTCACCTTTCACCCTTAATCCATGATCTCTAGTTGTAGTCCCACCCAACCTCAGTTAGAAAAGCTTGCCTGCATTTACCCTATCTATACCCCTCATAATTTTGTATATCTCTATCAAATCTCCTCACAGTCTTCTATGTTCCAACGAATAAAATCCTAACCTAGTCAATTTTTTCCTTATAACTCAAGTCCTCCATACCTCGCAACATCCTTATTAATTTTCTCTGTACTCTTTCAATCTTATTTTCATCTTTCCTGTCAGTAGGTGACCAAAACTGCACACAATACTCCAAATTAGGCCTCACCAATGTCTTATACAACTTCAACATATCTCCTGTACTCAATATTTGATTTTGATTTATGAAGGCCAATGTGCCCGAAGCTTTCCATCTACCATTTTTCACCCCATTTTTCCAGTTGGTCCTTCTGCCATGGTAGACTTCCTTGCTGTTTACTACACTCCCAGTCTTGGTGTCATCCACAAATTTGCTGATCTAGTTATCCACATTATGATCCAGATCATTCATATTGATACAAAGAGCAACTGACATAGCACTACTCCCTGTGGCACTCCACTAGTCACAGGGCTCCAGTCAGAGAGGCAATCAATTACTGAATATTGGCAACCATGCCCAGATCTACCCCTTGGTGAATAACAGCATACACGTTTCACCAATCTAAATAATATCCAATCTCTACTTCATGTTCAAAGCCAAGTTCTTATCCATGTAGTTAATTTTTCTTTTTATTTCATGGTCTTCAGCTTTTCTGATGAACCTACTTTGTTTAACCAGAAAATTCAACTGCTAGCTTCAGAAAATTGAAGTCAACTGGTCAAAAATGCTGTTTCATACATAAGCAGTTAGAAGTTAGATATCAATTCTTTGTACACCTCTCTATTCCAGGGTTAAAACCACTAATGATGTTATGCAGAGGAGTCCTGACATGTGATGTCATCTGACAGGAAGAGACAATAATTAATAATTACACAGATTTATTAACAGTATCAAATAGATTACCATTGTTACACACAGGATAAATGCATCATACATTAAGGCAAAATACAGGGACAAATTCATATTTCCTCAAAACATAGTAGGAGCCATTTTGCACGTCAAGGGTTATGTTAGCTCTAACAGCTATCTCATTCCCCACTAATTTTGCTTCTGATCTATATTCTCTTTGTCCCATCAGATTTCACCACCTATCTCTACACTCAGAGCAATTTGGAGTGGCCAGTACTTAACTTGCATACTTTTGAGATGTGGGGAGAAGCCACTGCACCCAGAGAAAACTCATGTAGTCTTGCCTGTTCTTCTATGCAAACTCCACACAGAGGTCAAGGTTGAGCCTGGATCACAGGCGTACAAGTCAGCAGCTTCACTACCTATACTACAGATCAGAATTTGAAACTGCAATTTCAAAGTTTAGCAGGTCACCAAGTTGCTATAAACTAATGAACATAAGTATAAAAATCAAATATCAAAAACAGGATATAATGAAATAAATTCACCACATCATTATCATCAGATATTACTTACACATATATTAGTCACCAGCCAATGTCTCCAGTGACGGAATACAGGATTGCTCTTGCTTGGAGCATCAGGATCCACCATTATCAGCACATACATCATGCCCTGTTCAAGAAACAACGGGACACAATGAAAAGATCCTACTTTATAACAAACACATCACTAATCGCTAAATTACAATCCTATGACTCAAACACTAAAGTTAACAGGACCGGATGAACCACCGTAATCAAAGGAGCAAATAAGTGTTTTTTTTTAAAACCGATGAAGTACTATAGTCTGAGAATATCAAAATAAATGAATGGGTGTAGAGATAAGAATAGATTTATATTGCAATGCCATCTGCAGAATTTGCTCGTAACCGTTATAATGAATAATAAGCTTTTCACATCCCCTAAGAATCATAAACCCATGCTGCCTTGTTGATCTGCAACTCACTTTCCATCAGCCTGTCCAAAAGAAAAGTAGATCTCCAAATATCTAAGAAAATAATGAAATAAATAGTGTTTTCAAGCAGATAATCCAATTCTGGAATCAGAAATGTAATGGTTTAAAAATAATAATGTTATGTTCATTAACAAGACTGTAGTTGACCTTTCAAAGGAATAAGAGTAATTCTTGCAATTAGGACACTTTAATTTTAGCTTGTTTGCAAAGGTCTGAAAGGCATCCTTTCTCTACGTTGCCATTTCTTTTTAAATACATTCTATATTTACTCAGAACAGTCAAAGAATTTATATTTCAAGTTGGATTTTGTCAGTTTTACCTTCCCTCCACCCAATGATAAAATGCCTATCTTACAATTGGTAGGCATCAAAGTGAAAAGCAAAGACTGTATCAACTGTATGTGCAACATCAGTATATTTCTTCATCTTTCTGATTCTTCTAGCCATGTTTCTTGTGGTTCTGATCTTTGAAAGACATCCTCAATCACATCAACCTTCTCCTTCCCTATGCGCTCCCTAACTGCATGTGGCAAGAAAAATAATGTATTTTCTTTCTTTTCAAGGTTGTTGAGTGAGACATTGATTTAAGTGAAAGAAAATTGTTGAAAACGCATCAAGCCGTGTGAAACATTAATCCAATTTTTTTCTAGTGGAAGATGTCATAAGCCCAAAAGTATGCCAGTATTGATTAATATTCAAATATAATTAGATCTGGCTAGTAACTACTCTGACTGGCATTTGATCATAATGTCATCTCTTAGTATAGTTTACTTGCCACAGTGTCATTTAATCAAAATAATCGTGAACAACTCTTCGCTCCCATTAAATAACACTATAAGTTTATCATTTGACTATTTCTGATGAAACATTTCCACCATAATTTTACAAGAAATCAAAACAAGCTGAAAGGTTGTATAATTTAAGACATAATTAGTGATAAAACTTGCATTATTTTTCATCAAAACAGGGGCTTCAATATTGGAGATTTGAACATTACTCCAAATTAGCATCAAACGATCCACACAGTACTTATCATTGAGATTGGGCAAATGGTACAACATGTCTCAACTCTGTTCAAGAGAAACTTGGACATCTTGGGTCAACCGAAAACTAATGCTACAAACAAACATCTCCAATGTAGTGTTTTGTCCAGAGTGTCAGCAAATTACTGAGATTAAATCTGGTGTAGCGGATATTCTAACAGACCAATGCTGGCGACCTAACATGGGTTGTTATCCTTGAATGAAGCGCCCTCTAATCAATCCAAGTATAAAGTTCCAAAAAGTTGAAAAACTATGTTTGATATTTTAATAACAACTAGCAAAACATACGACCTTCAAGCAATAAAATGAAGCGCAATTAAACAGAATTAAGGGGTCAACAAAAAATATGACATCATTGTACTCCTGTACTAAACTAAATTGCACAGAACAAAGCACTTATTACCTTTGCCTTTACCATGCCCCCCACCCACGTGACTAGTTACCAATAAAAATGTGCAACAGAGAATAGAATGCAGATAGCAAATAGACACATGCATTCTACAACTGGCGTATATAAGACCATAAGACTAGGAGCAGAAATAGGCCATTTAGCCCATCGAATCATGGCTTATCCTTTTCTCCCCCCCCCCCCCACCCCGCCCCACTTCCTCAGCCCCACTCCTGGCCTTCTGCCGTAACCTTTAATGCCGTCTAATCAAGAACCTATCAAGCTCAGCTTTAAATACACCCAACAACGTGGCCTCCACAGCAGCCTGCGGTAACAAATTTCATGAATTCACCACCCTTTGGCTAAAGAAATTTCTCCACATCTCTATTTTAACTGGACATCCTTCTATCCTGAGGCTGTGCCCTCTTGTCCTAGACTCCCCACCATGGGAAACATCCTTACCACATCTACTCTGTCTAGGCCTTTCAACATTCAAAAGGTTTCAATGAGAATCCTCCCTCATCCTTCTAAATTCCAGTGAGTACAGACCCACAGCCATCAAATGTTCCTCATTATGATAACCCTTTCTTTCCCAGGATCATCCTTGTTATCATCCTCTGGACCCTCTCCAACGTCAGCACATCTATTCCTAGAAAAGGAACCCAAAAAGAATTTCTGGATGTATATTGTATAAATTTCTCTGACATTACATGTACCTATTGAAACCGATTGAAAACTGTTCACAATAGACAAGGTGAGGCCTCACCAGTGCATAATAAAGCCTCAACATCACATCTTTGCTCTTGTATGCTAGATCTCTTGAACAGAATGTTAGCATTGCATTTGCCTTCCTCACCACCGACTCGACCTGCCAGTTAACCTTCAGAGTGTTCTGCATAAGGACTCCCAATTTCCTTTGCATCTCAGATTTTTGGATTTTCTCCCCATTTACAAAATAGTTCGCACATTTATTTCTACTGCCAAAGTGCATGACCATGCATTTTCCAACATTGTATTTCATTTGCCACTCTTTTGCCTGTTCTCCTAATGTGTCTAAGTCCTTCTGCAGTCTACCTGTTTCCTCAGTACTATCTGCCCCTCCACCAACTTTTGTGTCATTTGCAAACTTGGCAAAAAAGCTATCTATTCCATCATTGAAATAATTTATATACAGCATAAAGAGCAGTCCCAACAACGACCCCTGCAGAACACCACTAGTCGCTGGTAGCCAACCAGAAAAGGATCCTTTTATTCCCATTCACTGCCTCCTACCAATCAGCCAATGCTCTAACCATGCCAGTAACTTTTCTGTAATGCAATGGGCTCTTAACCTGGTAAGCAGGCTCATGTATGGCACCTTGTCAAAGGCCTTCTGAAAGTCCAAATATACAACATCCACTGCATCCCCATTATCTATCCTACTTGTAATCTCCTCAAAGAACTCCAACAGGTTCATCAGGCAAGATTTTCCCTTAAGGAAACTATGTTGACTTTGTCCAACCTTTTCCTGTGTCACCAGGTACTCCATAACCTCATCCTTAACAATTGACTCCCAACACTTCCCAACCACTGATGTCAGGCTAACTGGTCTATAATTTCCTTTCTGCTGCCTTCCTCCTTTCTTGAAGATTGGAGTGACATTTGCAATTTTCCAGTCCTCTAGCACCATGCCAGAGTCCAAAGATTTTTGAAAGATCATTATAATGCCTCTCAAACTCTAGCGCTACCTCTTTCAGAATCCTAGGATGCAGTTCATCTGATCTGGATGACTTAGGTCTTTCAGCTTTTTGAGCACCTTCTCCCTTGTAATAGTAACTGTACTCACTTCTCTTCCCTCACACCCTTCAACATCTGGCACATTTCTGATGTCTTCCACAGTGAAAGACTGATACAAAATACTCATTTAGTTCATCTGCCATCTCCTTGTCCCCGTTATTACTTCTACGGCCTCATTTTCTAGCGGTCCTACATCCACTCTCATTTCTCTTTTATTTTTTACATACTTGAAAAAGCTTTTACTATCCACTTTGATATTGCTTGCTAGCTTACTTTCATATTTCATCTTTTCCCTCCTAATGATTTTTTATTTTCTCTCTGTTGATTTTTAAAAGCTTCCCAATCTTCTATCTTCCCCCTAATTTTTGCTTTGTTGTATGCTCTCTCTTTTGTTTTTACATTAGCTTTGACTTCCCTTGTCAGCCACGGGTGTACTATTTTACTATTTGAGTATTTCTTCATTTTTGGAATACATCTGTCCTGTCCCTTCCTCATTTTTCCCAGAAACGCATTCCATTGCTGCTCTGCTGCCACCCCTGCCAGCATCTCTTTCCAATTTACTTTGTCCAACTCCTCTCTCATACCACTGTAATTTCCTTTACTCCACTGAAATACTGCTACATCAGACTTTACTTTCTCCCTATCAAATTTCAAGTTGAACTCAATCATACTGTGATCTCTACCTCCCAAGGGTTCTTTTACCTTAAGCTCCCTAATGATTTTTGGTTCATTACATAACATCCAATTCAGTCTAGCTGACCCGGTAGTAGGCTCAACAACAAATTGCTCTAAAAAGCCATCTCGTAGGCACTCACCAAGCGCACTTTCTTGAGATCCATTAGTTTTGACACACCTTTTCTATTTCTCCATTGTAATCCATGGCCCACATCCCAGCTACAGTTGGAAGGTCTGTATATAACTGCCATCAGGGTCCCTTTACCTTTGTAGTTTCTTAACTTACCCACAGGGATTCAACATTTGATAATGCAGGGAATTGAGAAATTCAGTAAACAATGCTTCCAATGCTAAAACAATATATGTCAGCTCTAAATTTGAAGGAACATTGCTTCAATGATGTTTTTAATTGTACAGACTTCAAAAATAAAATACTAGTCAAAGTGACAATCTGAAACATTGTTCCAGTCATGGTAAATGAAGGTTTTTGTCTGACACCAAATCACAGAGCAATCAAAAAAAACCCTGCCATTGACAACGAACCAGCATTTGAATAACACATAATGAGTGCTGTGCTCCTTCTGTGACCTCCTGAACTGTTAGCCAGTCTGTAGCTTTACAATGGAATTCAATACTTTTTCAAGGGAAGAATATGGAAATATGAGAATGGTCCAAAAGGTACACATTTTATCTTACTTATGAACAATTAACTTCATAATTTGGAGGTTATTTTCTATATATGGAATTAAACATCTAATATCTTTCAAATATAAATTTCAGGTTAAAAGATAAGGCATCTCCATTTTTGTTTGGTTGACCAAATATTCTTGTACTGATCATATGAATGATTCCGAGCTGCAACAACAAAGGCCAATAATATAATTTCTTTTCAAATAAAACACTATCAATTGAACGTAAAAATCTTCTCCTGGCAGTGAGAAAACACCAAATATTTTACCAATATGGAATTGTGCTGTATGAAGTCAAAACATTTTATGGGCACAACATATTGTGTTAGTAAAACTTCACAGTATTAATAACTGACTGTCAGCAATCTGTTAAACCATATGATGGGTTGATCATTTGACTTCAAACACTTAGTTTAGCTCTTCTTGTGCTAACAGGACTAAAGAAGACTTGAAAAAGTACCTTTCAGTACTCCATAATTAATTAATTCTTAATCAGTCTCCATCTGAATTTTTAAAGGTCTTTATTTACAAAATAAAATTATTCACAGTAATAATCTACCATAACTATCATACTATGCTACACATTTTCTACCTGAGGCACTTGATTGAAACTTTATTGATATCATATTGGCCTGTGGTTTAACAGAAAGTTATTTATCAACAATTATTAAAGCAGTAATGAACTCCAGGTTGTTGGGCTCATCAGTCCATTGTTTCCACAAACCATGAATAGTAAATTATCCTTCCATCTCCTCAACATAATCCATTCTTCTACAATTGTTCTCAGACCCAATTACTTTGTACAGCACTTACGACTCATCTTTTGCAGTATACAGTGCAATACTGACTCACTGCTCTCCACTGTGAGAAGTGGAGAGCTTTGAGACCTTCCTGGTGGGGGATGGAGGTATATAGGGACTGAACATCCATGGTGAAAGGCTCCATCTTCCTCTCACCCCAACCCTCCCCTTTCCACTGACACCACCAGCATCCCCCTCTCCCCCTGTGATCCCAGCTCTCATCCATGCCGGATCTTTACTATCCCTTCCAACCTTCCACTCTCTGAGGCAGAATGCTCTGTCCTCAGTAAGGGCCTTACCTTTGTCCCCCTTTGCCCACACCCCAGCGAGTTCCGCGTACGCCATGACACCGAACTCTTCTGCCGGCACCGTCTTCGAGCGTACTTTTTTGTCAGGGACTCTCCCAACCCCACCAATGACTCTTTCTCCCATCTTCAATCCTCCTCCTCTTCATGGACACCCTGCTCTGGTCTTCTGCCTGCTCTGGATCTCTTTATCGCTAACTGCTGTCAACCGTCTCGACTTCACCACACCTTGTTCCCATTCCAACCTCACTCCTTACAAACGCTCTGCTCTCCACTCCCTCCGCACTAACCCTAACCTTACTATAAAACCCACCGATAAAGGGGATGCTGTTGTAGTCTGGCGTACTGACCCCTACCTTGCCGAGGCACAGCATCAAATTGCAGATACCTCCTCTTATTTACCCCTCGATCATGACCCCACTAAGGAGCACCAGGCCATTGTCTCCCATACCATCACCAACTTTATCAGCTCAGGGGATCTTCCATCCACTGCTACCAACCTTACAGCTCCCACAGCCCACATTTCCCGTTTCTAACTCCTACCCAAGATCCACAAACCTGCCTGCCCAGGTAGATCCATTGTCTCAGTTTGCTCCTGCCCCACCAAACTTATTTCTGCATACCTCGACCCTGTTTAATCCCCCGTTGTTCAATCCTTTCCCACCTAAGTTCGTGACACTTCTCATGCTCTGAATCTCTTCAATGATTTTACGGTCCGTGGCCCCCACCACTTTATTCTCACCATGGATGTTCAGTCCCTATATACCTCCATCCCTCACCAGGAAGGTCTCAAAACTCTCCACTTCTTTTTGGATTCCAGACCTAACCAGTTCCCCTCTACCACCACTCTCCTCTATCTAGTGGAATTAGTCCTTACTCTTAACAATTTCTCCTTTGGCTCCTCCCACTTCCTCCAAACTAAAGGTGTAGCCATGGGCACCCGTATGGGTCCAAGCTATGCCTGACTTTTCGTTGGCTTTGTGGAACAATCCATGTTCCAAGCCTATACTGGTATCTGTCCCCCTCTTTTCTTTCGCTACATCGACAACTGCATTGGTGCTGCTTCCTGCACGCATGCTGAGCTCATTGACCTGGTCGATTTCCGACACCTCCCTCCCCTTTCTTGATCTTTCTGTCTCTATCTCTGGAGACAGCTTATCTACTGATGTCTACTATAAGCGTATGGACTCTCGCAGCTATCTGGACTATTCCTCTTCCCACCCTGTTTCTTGCAAAAGTGCCATCCCCTTCTCGCAATTCCTCTATCTCCGCCGCATCTGCTCTCAGGATGAGGCTTTTCATTCCAGGATGAAGGAGATGTCTTCCTTTTTTAAAGAGAGGCTTCCCTTCCTCCACCATCAACTCTGCTCTCAAAAGCATCTCTCCTATTCCACACACGTCTGCTCTCACCTCATCCTCCCACCACCCCACTAAGAATAGGATCCCCCTTGTCCTTACCTACCACCCCACCAGCCTCCAGGTCCAACATATAATTCTCTGTAACTTCCGCCACCTCCAACGGGATCCCACAACCAAGCACATCTTTCCCTCCCCATCTCTTTCTGCTTTCCGCAGGGATGGCTCCCTATGCGACTCCCTTGTCCATTCGTCCCCCCAATCCCTTCCCACCGATTGCACTCCCAGCACTTATCCTTGTAAGCGGAACAAGTGCTACACATGCCCTTACACTTCCTCCCTCACCACCATTCAGGGCCCCAGGCAGTCCTTCCAGATGAGGCAACACTTCACCTGTGAGTCGGCTGGTCTGATACACCGTGGCCGGTGCTCCCAGTGCGGCCTTCGATATATTGGCAAGACCCAACGCGGGCTGGGAGACCGTTTCGCTGAATACCTACACTCTGTTTGCCAGAAAAAGCAAGATCTCCCAGTCGCCACACATTTTAATTCCATGTCCCATTCCCGTTCTGATATGTCTATCCATGGCCTCCTCTACTGTCAAGATGAAGCCACACTCAGGTAGGAGAAACAACACCTTATATTCCGTCTGGGTAGCCTCCAACCTGATGGCATGAATATTGACTTCTCTAACTTCCGTTAATGCCCCTCCTCCCCTTCACACCCCATCCCTTATTTATTTAATACATTTTTATAATTTTTTCCCCTTTTCTTCCTCTCTTTTTTCTCCCTCTGTCCCACTCACTATAACTCCTTACCTGCTCTCCACCCTCTGGGCTCCACTCCCCCCTCTCTCTCTCCCCAGGCTTCCCGTCCCATGATCCTCTCCCTTCTTCAGTCTGATATCCCTTTTGCCAGTCAACTTCCCAGCTCTTAGATCCACCCCTCCCCTCCTGTCCTCTCCTCTCATTTCGGATCTCCCCCACCCCCTCCTACTTTCAAATCCCTTACTATCTCTTCTTTCAGTTAGTCCTGATGAAGGGTCCCCGCCCAAAACATCAACTGTATCTCTTCCTATAGATGCTGCCTGGTCTGCTGCATTCCACTAGCATCTTTTGTGTGTGTTGCTTTAGGTTCCTTCTGCAAGTTTTTAAAAGCTTCCCAATCGTCTATCTTCCCACTAACTTTGGCTTCATTGTATGTTCTTTCTTTTGCTTTTACTTTGGCTCTGACTTCACTTGTCAGCCACGGTAGTGTCCTTCCATTCGAAAATTTCTCCTTATTTAGAATATATCTCTCTTGCACTTTCCTAATTTTTCACAGAAACTCCAGACATTGCTGCTCTGCTGTCCTTCCTGCTAGTGTCCCTTTCCAATCAACCTTGGCCAGTTCCCCTCCCATGCCATTGTAATTCCTTTTTCCACTGAAGTACCAGCACATTTTAGTTTCTCCTTCTCAAATTTCAAAGTGAACTCGATCATATTGTGATCACTGTTCCCTAACGGTTAGAAATATAGAAACATAGAAAACTTATGGCATAATACAGGCACAACAAAGCTGTGCCAAACATGTTCTTACCTGAGAAATGACCTAGGTTACCCATAGCCATCTATTTTTCTGAGCTCCATGTACCTGTCCAGGAGTCTCTTACAAGGCCCTATCGTATCCGCCTCCACCGTCGCCACCAGCAGTCCATTCCACGCACTCACCACTCTGTGTAAAAAAATTACCCCTGACATCTCCCCTGTACCTACTTCCAAGCACCTTAAAACTGTGCCCTCTCATGCTAGTCATTTCAGCCCTGGGGAAAAGCCTTTGACTATCCACATTATCCATGCCTCTCATCATCTTATACACCTCTATCAGTTCACCTCTCATCCTCCGTCGCTCCAAAGAAAAAAGGCAAAGTTCACTCAACCTATTCTCATTAAGCATGCTCCCCAATCCAGGCAACATCCTTGTAAATCTCCTCTGCTCCCTACCTATAGTTTCCATATCCTTCCTGCAGTGAGGTGACCAGAACTGTGCACAGTACTCCAAGTGGGGTCTGACCAGGGTCCAATATAGCTGCAGCATTACCTCTCAGCTCCTAAACTCAATCCCACGATTGATGAAGGCCAATGCACAGTATGCTTTCTTAACCACAGAGTAAACCTGCGCAGCAGCTTTGAGTGTCCTACGGACTCGGAGTCCAAGATCCCTCTGATCCTCCACACTGCCAAGAGTCTTACCATTAATACTATATTCTGTCATTATATTTCACTTACCAAAATGAACTACCTCACAGTTATCTGGGTTGAACTCTATCTGCCACTTCTCAGCTCAGTTTTGCATCCTATCAATGTCCCGCTGTAACCTCTGACAGCCTTCCACACTATCCACAACATCTCCAACCTTTGTGTCATCAGCAAATTTACTAACCCATCCCTCCACTTCGTCATCCAGGTCATTTATAAAAATCATGAAGAGTACAGGTCCCAGAACAGATCCCTGATGCACACCACTGGTGAACGACTGCCAGAATATGACCCGAATAAAACCAGTCTTTGCCTTCTGTGGACAAGCCAGTTCTGGATCCACAAAGCAATGTCTCCTTAGATCCCATGCCTCCTTACTTTCTCAATAAACCTTGTCAAATGTCTTGCTTGAAGTCCATATACACAACATCTACTGCTCTACCTTCATCAATTTGTTTAGTCACATCCTCAAAAAATTCAATCAGGCTCGTAAGGCACAACCTGCCTTTCACAAAGTCATACTGATTATTCTTAATCATATTATGCCTCTTCAAACATCCATAATTCCTGCCTCTCAGCATCTTCTACATCAACTTACCAACCACTGAAGTAAGACTCGCTGGTGTGACGAGAATACACATAAATTAAGATGTTTGCTGGCCTGGGCTAGCACCAGTGGCATCAGCAGTTTGGTCTGCCACCTGTCCTCAGGGGAGGGGAGGCACACAATGAAGCAGCATTTGGAGGTGTTAATGAAGGAGCCATCAGTCTGGGTATTGTCAAGATCGGCTCCCCCTTTGAACCCTGAACTGTTTGAAGTGATGGACAGGCAATCTGGAGATGTGTAATGAAGGGACGGGAGAGAGAGCTGTCTAGAGCAGCTCCCCTTTTGAACCCTGAACTGTTTGAAGTGATGGACAGGCGATACCCCAGCAGGGGGATAAAAAGGGACAGGTTCACTAAGGCAGGACACACACGACACCCGAGGTAACGAGACCCTGGAAGCGGTGCGCCTCTCACAAGTCAGTGGGAAGTACCGGGCCATAAACGCACAGGGTGGAAAGGTACGATCAGCGGGAACCCGGTGTGTGTCCACCCTCGCTTGGGTGCCGGGTTCACTGCAGAGGATCGACCGCATCTGGAGGAGGGGTCACAGTCGGTGACCTCAGGTGACATCACAAAGGACTCGCCCGAAAGCTGCTTGTGAGCAATATCGCAGGTCTGTGAGTGGAAGCCGTTTTGAATGATCAGTCGTTCTCGTTCTCTCTCTCTCCCTCCCCCCACATTGTCCATCGCCATGGCAACGATTACTGCGAACTGAACTAAATTGAACTGGACTTTGTGTCACTTTGAAATTGGTCATTTACCCCTAGACAACGATAGGGCTTGATTGATCCTGTTATCTTAATTCTGTGCACGTGTGTTTATCATTGCTGAACTGTTGCATTTATTACCCTTTCGATTACTGTGTTGCTTGTTTCTTTAATAAAACTTTCTTAGTTCTAGTAATCCAGACTCCAACTGAGTGATCCATTTCGCTGGTTTGGCAACCCAGTTATGGGGTACGTAACACTGGTCTATAATTTCCTGGGTTATCTCTACTCCCTTTCTTGAATAATGGAACAATATCCATAATCCTCCAATCCTCCGGAACCTCTCCCATCCCCATTGATGATGCAAAGATCATCACCAGAGGCTCAGCAATCCCTTCCCTCGCCTCCCACAGTAGCCTGGGATACATCTCGTCCGGTCCCAGTGACTCATCCAACTTGATGCTTTCCAAAAGCTCCTGTACATCCTCTTTCTTAATATCTACACGCTCAAGCTTTTCAGTCCACTGTAAGTCATCCCTATAATTGCCAAGATCCTTTTCCGTAGTGAATACTGAAGCAAAGTACTCATTAAGTACTTCTGCTATCTCCTCCAGTTCCATGCACACTTTTCCACTGTCACACTTGATTGGTCCTATTCTCTCATGTCTTATCCTCTTGCTCTTCACATACTTGTAGAATGCCTTGGGTATTTCCTTAATCCTATCCGCCAAGGCCTTCTCATGGCCCCTTCTAGCTCTCCTAATTTCTTTCTTAAGGTCCTTCCTGCCAGCCTTACGATCTTCTAGATCTCTATTATTACCTAGATTTTTGAACCTCTCATAAGCTCTTCTTTTCTTCTTGACTAGATTTACAACAGCCTTTGTACACCAAGGTTCCTGTACCCTACCATCCTTTCCCTGTCACATTGGAATGTACCTATGCAGAACTCCACGCAAATATCCCCTGAACATTTGCCACATTTCTTCCGTACATTTCCCTGAGAACATCTGTTCCCAATTTATGCTTCCCAGTTCTTGCCTGATGGCCTCATATTTCCCCTTACTCCAATTAAATACTTTCCTAACTTGTCCGTTCCTATCCCTCTCCAATGCTACGGTAAAGGAGATAGAATTGTGATCACTATCTCCAAAATGCTCTCCCACTGAGAGAGCTGACACCTGACCAGGTTCATTTCCCAAAACCTGATCAAGTACAGCTTCTCCTCTTGAAGGCTTATCTACATATTGTGTCAAGGCACCTTCTTGAATACATCTAACAAACTCCACCCCATCTAAACCCGTCGCTCTAGGGACATGCCAATCGATATTTGGAAAATTAAAATCTCCCACCAAGACAACCTTGTTATTATTACACCTTTCCAGAATCTGTCTCCCTATCTGCTCCTCGATGTCCCTGTTACTATTGGGTGGTCTATAAAAAACACCCAGTAGAGTTACTGACCCCTTCCTGTTCCTAGCTTCCATCCACAGAGACTCCGTAGAAAATTCCTCCATGACTTCCTCCTTTTCTACGGCCATGACACTATCTCTGATCAACAGTGCCATGCCCCCATCTCTTTTGCCTCCCTCCTTGTCCTTTCTGAAACATCTAAAGCCTGGCACTTGAAGTAAGCATTCCTGCCCCTGAGTCATTCAAGTCTCTGTAATGGCCACAACATCATAGCTCCAAGTACTGATCCTCGCTCTAATTTCATCCGCTTTGTTCATAATACTCCTTGCATTAAAATAGACAAATCTCAAACCATTGGTCTGAGCGCATCCCTTCTCTATCACCTGCCTATCCTCCCTTTTGCACTGTCTCCAAGCTTTCGCTATTTGTGAGCCAACCGCCTCTTCCTCCGTCTCTTCAGTTCGGTTCCCACCCCCCAGCAATTCTAGTTTAAACTCCCCTCAATAGTCTTAGCAAATCTCCCCGCCAGAATATTGGTTCCTCTGGGATTCAAGTGCAACCTGTCCTTTTTGTACAGGTCACTCCTGCCCCAAAAGAGGTCCCAGTGATCCAGAAACCTGAATCCCTGCCCCTTGCTCTTGTCCCTCAGCCATGCATTTATCTTCCACCTCACTCTATTCCTATACTCACCGTCATGTGGCACAGGCAGTAATCTTGAGGTGACTACCCTTGTGGCCTGGCTTCTCAACTTTCTCCCTAACTCCCTGTAGTCTGCTTTCAGGACCTCCTCCCTTTTCCTGCCTATGTTGTTGGTACCAATATGTACCATGACCTCTGGCTGTTCTCCTTCCCACTTCAGGATATCATAGATGCAGTCAGAAACATCCCGGACCCTGGCACCTGGGAGGCAAACTACCATCCATGCTTCTTTCCTACATCCACAGAATCACCTGTCTGACTCCCTAACTATAGAGTCCCCCATCACTGCTGTCATCCTCTTCCTTTCCCTACTCCTCTGAGCCACAGGGCCAGACTCTGTGCCAGAGACACAGCCACTGTTGCTTTCCCCAGGTAGGCCGTCTCCCCAACAGTACGCAAGCAGGGCTACTTATTGTCAAGGGGTATGGTCACAGGGGTGCTCTCTGGCACCTGACTCCAGCCCTTCCCTCTCCTGACTCTTACCCACTTATCTGTCTCCACAGGCTCCGGTGTGACTACCTGCCTATAGCTCCTCTCCATCACCTTCTCCCTTTCCCTGATCAGACTGGTGCATCTTCAGTTCCCTAACATGGTCCCTAAGGAGCTGCAGCTTGATGCATCTGATGCAAATGTGGCCATCCAGGAGGCTGGGAGTGTCCAGGATTTCCCAGATTTGACACTGAGTACAGAACACCGGCCTCACACACATTCTTCCTGTCTGTATTCTACACAGGCAACCTACCTCGCCTCGACCTGTTATCGCCAAAGCCCCGTTGAGCCAAAATCTTTCTACTCTGTCTCCCTGTACTCTGATGCCAGCTCCTCTGACACCTGCTCTATAAGTTGTCTCCTTTTAAACTCTCCTCACCGGCTGACGTCCATGAGCTTGCGCAGTTATGTCCCGATCAAACCGCTGAAGAAATAACCTTCAGGTTATTAAGGTTCCTTAACCTTAAGCTCTCTTATCACCTCCGGATCATTGAACAACACCCAATACAGCACAGCCGATACCCTTTTGGGCTCAACAACAAGCTGTTCTAAAAAGCCATCCCTTAGATGTTCTACAAATTCTCTCTCTTGAGGTCCAGTATTGGCCTGGTATTCCCAATCCACATGTTAAAATCCCCAACGATTATCATGACACTGCTCTTCTGACACGCCTTTTCTATCTCCTGCTGTAATTTGTAATCCACATCCCGGCTGCTGTTTGGAGACCTGCATACAACTGCCATTAGGCTCCTTTTACCCTTGCTATTTCTAAACTCAACCCATAGAGACTCTACACCTTCCAATACTATGTCATCCCTTTCTCATGATATGATATTATTTCTTATACACAGGGGCACACCACCCCCTCTGCCCACTAACCAATCATTCTGATACACCATATATCCTTGGACATTCAACTCCCAATGGCAGTCATCCTTTAGCCAAGTTTCAGAGATGGTTATGTCATTCTTGCCAATCTATAGCAGAATTTCAAGATCGTCCATTTTATTTCTTATGCTGCGTGCATTCAAATATAACACTTTCAGATCAGTATTTGTTGCTTTCTGTTTTAACTGCACCACGCCTTCATTGCCCTGTAACTAATCCTACTGGCTGTGATTATGCCTCACCTCCTGCCTGCCCTTTCTATCTCTGTTGGACACTATCTCTGACTTATTTCTGTTTTCTCCTTCCTCAGCCCTATCACTCCAGTTCCCATCCCTCTGCCAAATTAGTTTAAACCCTCCCTAACAGATCTATTAAACCTACCTGCTAGGATATTGGACCCCTTTGGGTTCAGGTGTAATCCATCCTTGTTGTACAGCTCGTACCTCCCTCAGAAGATGCCCCAATGATCCAGGAACCCAAAGCACTGCTCCCTACACCTGTCTCTCAGCCACGCATTAATATGCCTGCTTATGCTATTCTTGCACTCATTAGCATGTGGCATAGGCAGCAATAATCATGAAATAGCAATAATAATCGAAAAGTGAAGATGATACGTGATTTGTAAATTATTGCATTTACATAATATAGCCATTTTTCCTTAGAGAAAGCATAGGAAAGATGTTAAGGAAATAAGCTTAGACAAGTTGCTGTTGACAAAAGCTTGGGTAACTTTCTCCTTGTCATCCTAAGGACTGCATAGAGAGTAACTCCAATGTACCAATGGTCATGGGTATTAAGTAAAATCGTAACAGTTGCAATTAAGCAAACAGCTCTAAACAAAATTATGTTAGTTTCCACAGTATTGTTGCAACAGCAATTCAAACATGTGACTTTCTCATGACCTAAGTATCATGAATGCAGCTAAAGTTTTGTTCTATAAAGTATTAAGACAAAAGAAAGCCATTCAGCCCCTTAACCACTACTGCACCATTCCACTGAATCACAACTATTTCATGCCATAACTTAATTTACCTTATGTACCACTATTTCCTGAAATACTTAACAAACCTGTGGATATCATTCACTTAAACACCAAACATTCCATACTCCACAGTTATTTAGGAAGACAAGTTAATAAATGTTTACTTGTGTGGCCTAAGTATTTTCTGATTTTACTTCAAAATGGTCAGCTTTAATTTTAATATGGTTTCCTTTACTTGGCTTTCTTGCCAAAGGAAATTGTTTCATCACACCTACATTTTTAGCATTTCATTTGCTCCAATGCCCTACATATCTCTCAGTAAGATAACATAAACAGGGACCGTATATTTGTCCTTTAAGATTTAACTCCCCAAGCCTTGGTATTTTTCTGGTGAATACAGGCTGTACATTATTGAGTACATTTCTCAGTTCACCTTTCTTGAGGTATGGGATCTAAAATAGATCTCACTGTTCCAAGCACTGACAGACTGAACTACAACCTGACTGCACTTTGTCTCCTAATTTCCTTAATGGCCAATATTCCTTAAACTCCGATTTGATTTGTATACACTTTTAATTATTTTAATGAACAATGGCAATATTCTTTGATTCTTTTCTTTTATCTGAATTCCCAGTTTTGGAAAGCACTTATAATTTTTTATTTGCTCTAAAGCTAACAAGTTCAAACCTCTTTCTTTAAAGTCCATTTTACAGTGTTATACCGACTCATTAATCTGCTTATATCCCTTTAACTTCCAGCACCTATTTTCAATACCTACTATCCCCAATATTTTAAATTAATACTTCACATCTTCTTTAAAATATGTTAATTATGACCTTGTTTCCTCCATTGATACACACAAGAAGATTGACTTACTATTTTCATCTAAGCCTCACAGCATTCAACTCAGACCTCATGATCCAGCACTTTCAACAGAAAAATTAATGAGGTAGAAAAAATGAACTGTGAATTTTAGAGTTGTAAAGTTCATGGTTTGGGGCAAAAATAAACTACAGCTCTTTCAAAAGGGAATTTTTTTTCATAGAAACACCATTCCTTTTCTGAAATCATCAGTTGAGTTCCTGACCTCAGCTTGAGAAATCTTCTTTCGAAAGATGGGAAGCAGAGACAAGATATATTCCTTTAAATGAGATATTACAATTTGAGTTTTCAGGGACAAGGGTTCAAGTGATTTCAGAGAAGCACTGGCACTAGAATGTTACACCGTAAAATTAATTTCTTGCTGGTAAATAGTATTGATTCTTTTTTGGGAAAAAAAATTACTGAAAAAGTTACAGCAGTTTAACTTCATCTACTTTTGTACTGGATTTACCAAAGAAAACAAGTAAATATTTAAACATGAGGAATTCTGCAGATGCTGGAAATTCAAGCAACACACATCAAAGTTGCTGGTGAACGCAGCAGGCCAGGCAGCATCTCTAGGAAGAGGTACAGTCGACGTTTCAGGCCGAGACCCTTCCCACTTTTAAATCTCTTACTAGCTCTTCCTTCAGTTAGTCCTGATGAAGGGTCTTGGCCCGAAACGTCGACTGTACCTCTTCCTAGAGATGCTGCCTGGCCTGCTGCGTTCACCAGCAACTTTGATGTGTGTTGGTTAAGCAAATATTTATACTATTTACATCATGAATAAATGGAGACATTTTTATCCAAATCAGAAATTATGAAACTCTAAAGCATGAAATCCCCTTTCATGTCTTGTAAAGCAAGGGATTTCCTTTCAGTTCTACCTAAATGTACTTTAGCTCCAGTCCAGTACAATGCAATTTGTTTTATCAGTTTGCTCAACTTTATCTCTTTCATAATGGAATCTGAAATTATCAACTACCAAGAGCAACAATTTTTCATGGTTTCTTTATGATAAAAATCTAACTAATATTCAATTAAAAATGGTATGTCATTTGCCAGGAAAGGTATGAAAATATCCTGGTGAAAATTATGAGATTCTGCAATGTTTTCCATGTTTAGTTCACAAAATTCGATCAAGTACATCTGATCACAAATCATGCTTCCACTAATAATATGCCTTCTGTGGGACATACCATGCAATCTCATCAATTTCTGTGCAATCCTTGCAGTGAGAAATATGTCCAAGTATATCCAAGGCAAATTTTCATTGGGCATCCACAACTCAACGAAAAGTTAACAATGCTGTCTTCTTCAAATTAGTTCAATATTGAGGCAAGCTCTATGAGCAGTCTTGGCCTGGTATCCTGAACCTAACTCAAGGAGGTGCCTTTTAATCTACTTACTTAATCGCTCTTCCTCAGGTTCCCTACATCATTTCATGTCACCAACACAAATATCTCCCACCTCTTGAAACCCATTACCCCCGCCCAAATTTCCAACAGTCCCACCAACCCTTTCTTAAAGATCTGATCCCCCAAGTTTAACAACGATCCCAAGTCCCTGACTCAGCAACTCCGAATTCAACCAATTTAGTGTCCCCTCCTCCAGTTCACCAATTGCCAGCTACTCTTTGCATTCAACAGCCGACGCTACTCACTATTCAACCCCAGTGATTTCCATTCTTTCACTGATCAACTCCCAAAGCACTAACCGCACCTTTTCATCACTCGTTACACAACCCAGTAATCCCACCACCACCAGGTCCTACCACATCTCACCCATGTTCATTTACACACACCACAGCCGAGTAGCAACCACAGTTACAGAGAAAATACCTCAATTTCCACAATGGCAGCCAGGGAACTGAATAAGTAAATCAAGGATTTTGAAAAAGTTAACCTCATAACAATGGGCAAAAAACTATTGGATTTTCCCACATAATTATCGGGAATGCAGCACAAGATTTTTTTTATTACCTCAACCCCTCCCAGAACACAGGGATCCAAACTGACTTTCCAGCAATTTATTTGCATTTCCATCAGTGCAACTACACAATTAGGTCATCTATATCTTGGAGAAACCACACACAGATTGGGAAACTATTTATTCAAGATACCTCCATTCAGTTTGTGTGGGCAACGAAGGGATTCCAATCACTTGCATTTTCCATCCTAGACCGACATTCACCTTTTCTTTTCTGGCAATTGAAGGGTTCAAACAAACCCTAGCATAACCTCGAGGAACAGCATTTCATCTTCTGAGCATGCTCACTGCTGTCCTCAGATCTTTATATTAAACTCAACAACTTCAGGTAACCAACTTTTCTGTTGTGTCAACACTGACCAACTCTGACACGAGGTCGTTTACAGTGCCTCTGAAAAGTATTCACCCTCCCCAATTGGGAGTTTTCATGTTTCATTGTTTTACAACATTGAATCACAGTGGACTTAATTTGGCTTTTTTTTATACTGATTAGCAGAAAAAGACTCTTTCATGTCAAAGTGAAAACAGATCTCTACAAAAGTGATTAACACAAACCATCATTGGTGCAGTCAAATGGTTTTAGAAGTCACATAATTAGTTAAATGGGGATCACCGTGTGCAATCAAGGTGTTTCAATTGATTGTAGTAAAATACACCTGTAGGTCAAACTGCTGGTGAGTTAGTGTCCTGGCAAAATCTACACCAAGAAGACAAAAGAACACTCCAATCAACTCCATTAAAAGGGTTATTGAAAAGCACAACTCAGGAGATGGATACAAGAAAATTTCCAAGTCAGTGAATATCCCTTGGAGTACAATTAAGTCAATTATCAAGAAATGGAAAGAATATGGTACAGCTGTAAATCTGCCTAGAGTAGGTCATCCTCAAAAATTGAGTAACTGTGAAGGGGACTAGAGACCTAAATAGAGGAGTATGAGCTTCAGTGGCTGAAATGGGAGAGACAACAACTTCACTGAGAGTGGCAAAGAAAAAACCACCATTTAAAAAAAAACTCATGTGAAATCTCAGCTAGAGTTTAACAGAAGGCATGTGGGAGACTCTGAAGTTAGCTGGAAGAAGGTTCTATGGTTTCATGAAACCAAAATTGAGCTTTTGGCCATCAGACTAAATGCTATGTTTGGCATAAGCCAAACACTGCATATCATTAAAAACATACCATCCCTACTGTGAAGCATGGTGGTAGCTGCATCATACTGTGGGGGTGCTTCACTACAGCAGGCCCTAGAAGGCTTGTGAAGTTAGAGAGTAAAATGAATTTGACAAAATATATAGAAATCCTGGAGGAAAATCTGATACAGTTCTCCTGCAGACTGCGACTTGGAGAAGATTTGTTTTCCAGCAAGACAATCACCTTAAACATAAAGCCAAAGTTACACAGGAATGGCTTAGAAACAACAAAGTTAATGTCCGGGAGCAGCCAAGTGAGAGTCCAGACCTCAATACGATTGAAATTTTGTGGCTGGATTTGAAAAGGTTAGTTCACTCACAACTCCCATGCAATCTGACAGAGATTGAGCAGTTTTGTAAAGAATGGGGAAAATTTGTGTCTGGATGTGCAAAGCTGATGGAGACCTATCCACACCAACTCAAGTCTGTAATTGCTGCCAAAGGTGCATCTAATAAATACTGACATGAAGGGGGTGAATACTTATGCTATCAATGATTTTTTGTTTTATATCTGTAATTAATTTAGATCACTTTGTAGAGATCTATTTTCATTTTAACATGAAAGAATCTTTTTCTGTTGATCAGTGTCAAAAAAGCCAAATTAAATCCACTGTGATTCAATGTTGTAAAACAATAAAACATGAAAACTTCCAAGGGGGTTGAATACTTTTTATAGGCACTGCATTAGCAACATTACTTAATTTTTCTCATATCACAGTTGACACTTGGTCTGAATTCTCTTTCAAATTAATTTTCCAGTATATGCTATGGTCTACATCTCACAGTCCCAGCAGTGTCTGTTGTTTATTTTCACCTCTCTCTTGCCTATTCATTTCCTATGCACTCCCTTCCAGACAGATCAGTGGTGACTAACAAGCATTCATCATCCTCTCCCACACAGCATCATTTGAATTTGTAACACCTGGGCAATCCTAGTCTCCATCTATCACAGATCTCTGGAATTTAAAACATGTTTTTCTTCTGTCATAAATAGAACCATAGAACATTACAGCACAGAAACAGGCCTTTTGGCCCTTCTTGGCTGTGCTGAACCATTTTTCTGCCTAATCCCACTGACCTGCACCTAGACCATATCCCTCCATACAGCTCTCATCCATGTACCTGTCCAAGTTTTTCTTAAATGTTAAAAGTGAGGGGGACTTCCAGTGAGGCATGAAGCAAGATGGCAGCACAACACTGAGCACTGACATATAACCCTCCTTTTTCAAGTTCTTTAGGGCTCATAGACGGTCTTAATACAAGGTTGAGTTGGAGAAAGATCTAACTAAAGACATGACCTCAAAAAAAAGATCCAAAGTCAACCAGGAAACAAGATACCAGCAGACGACACCAAGCAAGCAATTCATCAGAGGAAATAGTTATGCTAATTAAGCAAACAATGGCAACGGAGGTAGAATCGCTGCAAGAAACGGTAGCCCACAAGCTAAGGGAGTTGCTGGAAAAGGCTCTCGACCCCATACAGAAGCATATGGCAGAGAATGGCAACATTCTCCGGTCATTAAAGAAGTAAGCGGACATTCATGCTAAAAAATTTAGCACAGTCTTCAACAAAACAGACAACATTCAGGTCTGCTTACGCAAGAATGAGGAAGTTACTAGCTCCTGTCTTGCGAGGTGACTAAGATATGGAAGAAGCTAAACGGCTTGGAGGGCAGATCCAGGAGAAACAATGTGTGGCTGGTCAACTTACCGACAGGCGCTGAGGGCGACGATCCAAGAGGTTACCTCCAGGAGATGCTGCCTAATTGGATTTCAGCACTCAAGAATTCCCACAGCACTCCATTGAGATCAATAGGGCACATAGGATCTTTTCCAACAACACCTCAAGACTGCGGACCATGGTTTTTAGGCTTCCACAGGACACCAACTGGCAAGCTATCCTGGAGGGTGCAAGAAAAGCCAAACCTACTCTCCCTCATGGCACCCAGCTGCAGTTCTTCGCCGACTACAGCCCCGGCATGATGCAGGAACAGCAGGGATACAAGGAGATCCACGCTAAGCTTCGACAGAAGGGGATCGACTCGTTCTTCATATACCTGGGCGATTTTGAGAGTGAATATCAAGAGCATGAAGATGTCCGTTTAACTCGGCAGAGGAAGCGCAAGAAGCTCTGAAATCATTGGTGCTGGGAGATATGGAAGAAGACCCTGGGCAAAGTCCACACACCCCTTGGGAGGAGATGGAACTGCATTAAGAGCTCAGACTAGCCTGTATGCGCAATCTAACAGGCACAGGCAAGTTAACGTCCTAGATGTGAAGTTTTCTGGTTATTCTTTTCTTGGAAAGTCAATTGTTGCACTTTTGTATTTAGTTAATTAAGGGGCCAATTTGTTTGAGTATTGCAGGTCAGAGTTTTAAGGTAATGGCTCAGTTAACTTGTTAGTACAAGGATAACATGGTAAGGTGATACAACTCTGCCTAGATTTACCTTTTATCTTTTACTTTCTAAGGTGATAGTCAATATACCCAAATGTCATACTTCATCAAGAACGAAGCTGAAAAACAGCAGTTTGTTCTGAGTAACTTTAGAATGTTATGTCTCCAGTAGACTTGATTACGTTCCTGGGCGCCAGATAAGACGTCACTGGCGCCATCACTAAGTGACGGTCTATTAAAGCCACAGTTTCTCGCAAAACCCCTGTTGGGGTCTTGATTATATGTTATACATACTATACTTGAGATGGAAATGGTTTTAATTATATAGGTTAACGGGTTTTTCCAGGTTTTTTTTTCCTTGTCTCTTTGATATGATTGTCTATGAGAACTGCTTTGCCTTTCTAATTTGTTGGTTAATGTTAATGTTCAGTGTCTGACATTGCAAAGTGACACTCACAGATGTTACAAGGTAGAATGCGAGGGGTGATGGGGGGGTGGGAAGGGGGTAACTCAGGGATCCTCCACCACCAACTTACAACAACAGATCCAGGGGAAGATGAGCAACACAGATAAATTAGAAACACCTTCTAAATGATGACTCCCACCTTTCCCTTATGGAAAAAACATGCAAAGTCTGGCTGGCAGGCCTGACTGCAGCTAAGAAGATGGTAGTCCAGCGTTGGAAACCTCCCAATGATATTTCAAAAACTCACTAGCTTCAGAGCTTTTGGACATTTCTTACCTGGAACTTTCATCAGCAAGAGTAAATGATGCACGACCAAACACAATCTTAATGTGGACAAATTTGATATCTAACTTAACAGATCTTTTGTTAAAATAGGAATGCTTTGTCGGTGTATGCACTACTATTCAGAGGGGAGAGGGATGAGGGGAGGAGGATGGTGATGAAGGTTGGGGGAGGTGGCTGGGTTAAACAGTCAAAATGTAATTGGCAGTTGGTTGTATTGAATGTAATTTGCTGGTGTTGCAATAAAAAAATCAGTAATAAAAAAAATGTTAAAAGTGAGCCTGCATTTACCACTTCATCTGACAGCTCATTCCACACTCCCACCACTCTCTGTGTGAAGAAGCCCCCCTAATGTTCCCTTTAAACTTCTCCCCCTTCACCCTTTCCCCCTTCAAGAAAGGTAATTGACCCAAAATGTTAATTGTTCATCTCTCTGCAGAAGCTGACTGACCTGCTGATCATGTCCACAACCATACCACCAATCTCACCTGATTATCAAGTGAAGGACCCTTGCCCAAAGCATTCTCTGTCATGGCACCCAGGGCCCAAATGCCGATACAGCATAGAATTTGAAAATACCTTAGCCTCCTTCAGGGGCAATTCAGCCTTGATCTTCTAGCATGACTGAGCTATTCAGTGATAAGCCTGCAGTGATCAAGTGTCTGTATTTGATCAAAACATTCCAAAACTGCAACAGCTAGTCCCAATTCCGGCACTAAGCTGAGGGATAGTCTCCTAAACCCTGGTAGATGCTTCCCTTCAGTGGCTCCCTGGAGGAGGCACAGCAAGGGCATCAGAATGCTGAAAACAACAGTAAGAAGACAGTTCCTTCATTACAGTAGTAGGGCTGAGTTCTAGGGGCAGTACCCATGTCCCAGAAGATTATAAATGGGACTATTAACAGTAATATCACACTGTGAGGCCTGATTGGATGCAATTTTAAAACATGTACAAAAGCGGGGACACTAGATTTGAAACGGAAAGCTAAAGTGAAGTTTCAGATTAGACTGGTTGGGAATTAAAATCATAGTCATAGTCATACTTTATTGATCCCAGGGGGAAAAATTGGTTTTCGTTACAGTTGCACCATAAATAATAAATAGTAATAGAACCATAAATAGTTAAATAGTAATATGTAAATTATGTCAGTAAATTATGAAATAAGTCCAGGACCAGCCTATCGGCACAGGGTGTCTGACCCTCCAAGGGAGGAGTTGTAAAGTTTGATGGCCACAGGCAGGAATTACTTCCTATGACGCTCTGTGCTGCATCTTGGAGGAATGAGTCTCTGGCTGAATGTACTCCTGTGCCCACCCAGTACATTATGTAGTGGATGGGAGACATTGACCAAGATGGCATGCAACTTAGACAGCATCCTCTTTTCAGACACCACCGTCAGAGAGTCCAGTTCCATCCCCACATCATCACTGGCTTTACGAATAAGCTTGTTGATTCTGTTGGTGTCTGCTACCCTCAGCCTGCTGCCCCGGCACACAACAGCAAACATGATAGCATTGGCCACCACAGACTCGTAGAACATCCTCAGCATCATCCAGCAGATGTTAAAGGACCTCAGTCTCCTCAGGAAATAGAGACGGCTCTGACCCTTCTTGTAGACAGCCTCAGTGTTCTTTGATCAGTCCAGTTTATTGTCAATTTGTATCCCCAGGTATTTGTAATCCTCCACCATGTCCACACTGACCCCCTGGATGGAAACAGGGGTCACCGGTACCTTAGCTCTCCTCAGGTCTACCACCAGCTCCTTAGCCTTTTTCACATTAAGCTGCAGATAATTCTGCTCACACCATGTGACAAAGTGTCCTACCGTAGCCCTGTACTCAACCTCATCTCCCTTGCTGATGCATCCGACTATGGCAGAGTCATCCGAAAACTTCTGAAGATGACAAGACTCTGTGCAGTAGTTGAAGTCCGAGGTGTAAATGGTGAAGAGAAAGGGAGGCAAGACAGTCCCCTTTGGAGCCCCAGTGCTGCTGATCACTCTGTCGGACACACAGTGTTGCAAGCACACGTACTGTGGTCTGCCAGTCAGGTAATCAAGAATCCATGATACCAGGGGAGCATCCACCTGCATCACTGTCAGCTTCTCCCCCAGCAGAGCAGGGCGGATGGTGTTGAACGCACTGGAGAAGTCAAAAAACATGACCCTCACAGTGCTCGCTGGCTTGTCTAGGTGGGCGTAAACACAGTTCAGCAGGTAGACGATGGCATCCTCAACTCCTAGTCGGGGCTGGTAGGCGAACTGGAGGGGATCTAAGTGTGGCCTGACCATAGGCTGGAGCAGCTCCAGAACAAGTCTCTCCAGGGTCTTCATGATGCGGGAGGTCAATGCCACCGGTCTGTAGTCATTGAGGCCACTGGGGCACGGCATCTTCGGCACAGGGACGAGGCAGGATGTTTTCCACAGTACAGGAACCCTCTGGAGCCTCAGGCTCAGGTTGAATACATGGCAAAGTACTCCACATAGCTGAGGGGCACAGGCTTTGAGCACCCTGGTACTGACACCATCCGGTCCTGCAGCCTTGCTTGGGTTGTAAGAGTATTAGATTCAGCAAGATTTCAGTTAAACTAAGGATATCTCTGCTAAGGGAACTGAGGAAACAATACATTATAGAAGACACAGAGCAGCTTTTGAGTTACTCTCGACATTTGCTTTGAAACTCTGAATAAAGGAGGATAATCCCAACCTGAGAAAATCTGGTCCTCATCCTAAACTGACTGAAATCCACACAGAATTAAAACAGACAACAGGATTTCAGAGACAATATTGAGCCAAGCATCACAAGCTGCTACAGGGAGTGGGAGGAGTTGCTGTCCAACAGTGGAAACAGCAGTAGATAGGAACATCAGCGGAGAATAGAGAGAGCATCAAAAAGGAATGAGATCACAAAATCCATCATAAACCCTGCTCAGCTCAAGCCTGGGATTTTGATTATGTGCTGCTGTGTAGGGAAGATCACTTGATGTAGCCAATGCTGGAAGAGACTTTCATACTGTCGATGAATAGAGACCTTCTCATCATCGTTGTGGCATGCTATATTGTGCCAGATTGTGTGGCAACACAATACTATCTTTTTCATTTGTCATGGGTCCCACGTTATTATCTGGGGAAAGTAATCATCATGGTTGGTTCCATCCCCGAAATGGTCATTGGAGAATTCCCCTCTAATTGCCAATCAATTTTTAAGCCAAAACAGATACTTTGCAGCAAGCACCCTTTTCATTGAAACAGCATTTTCTTTTTTTTGTAATTTATTTTTTATTTAAGTTCATCTCTATAAGATGTATTTCAGATACTATACATATATATCATATAGTCATATTTGCCACAAATCTCCACGTAATATTTATCTGAGGTACACACCTATAGAAAAGAGAGGAAAGAAAGAACAAGCAAAACGAGAAAACTCTGTACAAGTAGGGAGTGATCTTTTTTTTACAACATACTCATTGATTTGTGAGAATAAAATCAGGCCTATGAGGTGATATCTAGTTAAACCATTTATCCCAGCATAAATCAAATTGTTCCAACTTATGACTAACAGATGCTGTTACCTTCTCCATTTTGTAAATGTCCATTGTAACTTCCATCCATGCGTTTAAGGTTGAGTTCTCCTGTAATAATCATTTCCCGGTAAGAGTCTTTTTACCGGCCACCAGCAGTACATTCATTAAATATTTATCTCTTTTCAACCATTCTTGAGGTATATACCCACAATATATGGTCTTACTTTCTAAGGGTATTTCACATTTAAAGATGTCTTGTAGGGCATTGTGTATCCCACCCCAATAGTCTTTGATAACGGGGCATTGCCAGAAAATATGATAATAGTTTGCATTTTGATTTCCACAATTTCTCCAGCAAACAGGGAGGTTACTATCATAATGGGATTTCTGAGAGGTTGTAATAAAATATCTTATCATATTTTTCCAACCAAACTCCCTCCATTTCTGTGAACTGGTACACTTCCATTGATATCTCCATATTATTGTCCATTCTTCCTCAGATATAATTATCCCTCCTTCCTTCTCCCATTTTGTTTTAATGTATGAAGTCGAACGTGTTTTAAGATTTGACAAACCCTTATACACACTTGAAATGATTCTACTACCGTTATCTGAATTATATGCTTTTCTAAATAGCTCTATCAAACATGTACTTGCATTGGTTACATTTTTAACCCTCCTATTAACATACTGTTGCACCTGTAAATACTGATAAAAGTCTTGTTTTTCTAATAAGTGTTTCTCTTTAAGTATTTCAAAACTGAACAGTATTTTAAATTTTTATTATATTGCAATGAACTGTTATTCCTTTAGCTGTCCAGTCCTTAAATCTAGCATCCAGTTTATTCCGTGTAAAATCCAAGTCATATGCACACCATTTAAGAATTGCAATATCTGCCTCCAGTTTACTTTCTTTTATAATAGTTTCCCATGTTTTAAGAGTCCATTTCACCCATGGGTTATCAATAGCATTTATGTAACTTTGTAGGTTGTTATCAGCCAAAATTGCCCATATGGGGATGCAAAGTGTCCTCTCTTCAATGTTTTTTCATTGAGCGTCATATGATGGGTTGCACCAGCATATCACAATTCTCAACTGTGCTGCAAAATAATAATCTCTAAGAGAAGGTAGGCCCCATCCCCCCTTTTCCTTGACTAATTGCAAAGTTTTGAGACGAACACTAGGCCTTTTACCTTGCCATATATATCTTGATAACATCTTGTGCCATTCATTGAATTGATTTTGTTTAATCTCTATTGGTAGGGTCTGAAAGAGATATAATAGTCCGGGCAATATATTCATTTTAATGGATTCAATCCTTGAACTGAGACTAAAAAAAGGAATTAGGTTCCGTATTGTTATATCTTCTTTAATATTTTTATATATAGGCTGATAATTGCATTCTGATAATTTTGCCAAATCTTTTGGCATAATGATGCCCAAATATTTGACAGACTCTGTTTGCCATGCCCAGGGATATCTACTTTCAATTTCTCTTGGTGGGCTATAGTTATATGAAAGTATTTGGGTTTTATCTATGTTGATCTTGTATCCTGATAATTGACCATATTGTTCAAAGGATTGCATCAATTTAGGTAAAGAGTATGTTGGTTGCCCTAGATAGATCAAAATGTCACCCATGTAACAGGCCAATTTATGTTCTGTCCCTTTAATAGTAATTCCCCTGGTATCTTCATTTTGTCTGATGTATTGAGCTAATGGTTCCAGATATAATGCGAAGAGTAGCGGTGACCATGCACAACCCTGTCTCGTGCCCCTTTCTAGGGTAAAACTATTTGATAAATATCCACTGATTTTAATCCTAGCAGTAGGATTGTCAATATAGTGCCTGTATAGTTTTAATAATTGTGTCATGTAAACCAAATCTATGTAAAACTCTGTAAAGAAAATTCCAATTAACCAAATCAAATGCCTTTTCAGTGTCCATGCTTATCATTATTGCTTCAATTTCCTTTTTTTATATGATCCATAATGTGAAGTGTCCTTCGTATATTGTCTTGTGTTTGGTGTTGTTGGATAAAACTTGCCTGATCATTATGTATCAGTGTGGGTAGAAACTCATCTAATCGTTTTGGCCATGATGGAGGTAAATAATCTATAATCCACATTAAGAACAGATATTGGTCTAAATGACCCACATTCCATTTTATCCTTTGCCGTTTCTCAGTATAGCTGAGATTATCGCCTCCTTCCATCTGGGTGGCATTTGCACCTTTTTTTAGAGCCCAGTTCAGTGTGGGGAGCAAAACAGGAATTAACTCTTTTTTAAATTCTTTATACCATTCTGCCGTATATCCATCTAATCCTGGTGACTTGCTTAATTTAAGCCTACTAATTGCAGTTTTTAGTTCAGCTTCACTTATATCAGCAGTCATTATTCTATTTTGTTCTTTGCTTAAAGTGAGTAACTCTAGAGGATTTAGAAAGGTGTCAATTTGGGTTATGCCTCCCCCTGGAACTTTGAAATATAGAGTTTTGTAAAACACTTCAAAAGCTTTTGAATTTCACTTAGCTTATTTTTTTTTTTTATTACTTTTGTTCTTGGATCCCTAGTTCTATGAATTGTATTTTCTGCTATCTTTTTGTTTCAGTTTCCACGCCAGTATTTTCATAGATTTAGATCCACTTTCATAGTGTCTCTGTTTCAGAAACATTAAATTTTTCCTGATTTCCTGTGTAGCCAAACTATTAATTTCATTCCTAAACAACCGGAATTCTGCAGATGCTGGAAATTCAAGCAACACACATCAAAGTTGCTGGTGAACGCAGCAGGCCAGGCAGCATCTGTAGGAAGAGGTGCAGTCGATGTTTCAGGCCGAGACCCTTCGTCAGGACTAACTGAAGGAAGAGTGAGTAAGGGATTTGAAAGTTGGAGGGGGAGGGGGAGATCCAAAATGATAGGAGAAGACAGGAGGGGGAGGGATGGAGCCAAGAGCTGGACAGGTGATAGGCAAAAGGGGATACGAGAGGATCATGGGACAGGAGGTCCGGGAAGAAAGACAAGGGAGGATGGGCAAGGGGTATATTCAGAGGGACAGAGGGAGAAAAAGGAGAGTGAGAGAAAGAATGTGTGCATAAAAATGAGTAACAGATGGGGTACGAGGGGGAGGTGGGGCCTTAGCGGAAGTTAGAGAAGTCGATGTTCATGCCATCAGGTTGGAGGCTACCCAGACGGAATATAAGGTGTTGTTCCTCCAACCTGAGTGTGGCTTCATCTTTACAGTAGAGGAGGCCGTGGATGGACATGTCAGAATGGGAATGGGATGTGGAATTAAAATGTGTGGCCACTGGGAGATCCAGCTTTCTCTGGTGGACAGAGCGTAGATGTTCAGCAAAGCGGTCTCCCAGTCTGCATCGGGTCTCGCCAATATATAAAAGGCCACATCGGGAGCACCGGACGCAGTATATCACCCCAGTCGACTCACAGGTGAAGTGTTGCCTCATTTCTAATTTCATTCCTAATTTTTTTAATTTCCTCTAATGTATCCTGTGCCACTCAATTTGTGTATTTTCTCTAGTTCCTTCAGCTTATTTTGTAATTCCTCTAATGTTTTATTCCTTATTTTTTTCTTGTATGAAGATATCGCTATAACTTTCCCTCTTAAGATATCCTTCCGAGTATCCCATAGAATGGGAGGTGAAACCTCTCCATTATCATTGAATTCTAAGTAAAGACCAATTTCTTTTTTAATCTGCTCCTTAAAATACGGATCATTGAGTGGACTTGAATTTAATTTCTAAATACTGTAGTATTCTTTGGTTGTAGGTCAAAATCAACAGATAAATATATAGGTGCATGGTCACTTACATCTATCTGCCCTCCTTATCTCCCATTTCGAATACTTTTTCAAAATTTAGCTTGCTTGAGATGAGAATAGCAACTCCTCTCCTATGTCCTGATTTATATGACGAGAAAAACAAATTAGTGAAGCCCATTCTCTTTAGTTTTCCATGCTCACTATCACTTAAGTGAGTTTCCTGTAAATATACTACATGGGCTTGTTCTTTCTAATTTTTGATAGAACTTTACTGCATTTGATTGGATTTAACAGCCCATTGACATTAAAAGAAATTAATTTTTCTTTGTCCTTAGCCATGTTATTTATCTGTCAGTACATCATTGAAATTAGCAGAATAAAACTTAATCGATCTACTCCCTGAACAAATAAGAACCAAGAAATGCGAATAAAAAAAAAGGTAACGAAGGTGTGATTCCAAGGCTGAGGTCTCTGGTAGATGACCCTGGGTTGAGCTAGAGGAAATGTCTTGCCGTGGGGGATAGCCTCTCCTACCTGAGAGTTGAGGGCCCCCACTGCAGTACCCATAAAAGTAAGTGAAAAAAACTATGTCGATTACATAGAAAAGATTTCCCTGTGTATTCCTCCCATGTATATATTCTTATTTAGGTGGGGGAAAAGGAGTGAATGAATGAATAAAAAATAAAATAATTGAGAATATAAAATCCACATTGTAATATGTATTTCTTGAGGTAAGTATAGCGCCGTCTTGTTTTGCTTCTGTTTAGCTTATCAACACTTTTGAAATTAATCAGACCTTATGGCTCTTCTGGAGGGAGTGAAGGCTGGCTTCTGAAAACCCACAGTCTCTTCCTGATATTCTTCTCTCGCCCTCCTCCCGTCCCCTGCTTTCTCAATTCTCTCACTATTTCCCAAGCAGAGCGGGATAGCTGTTCAGCCAGGCTCTCCCTCGGTTTGATCATGCTGACGGACAACCCTCTGTCCTTCATGTCTGCAGTCGCCTCTTCCACTGTCTGATGCAGCTGTGTCCCGACTTCATAAAACACTCACAGTTTAGCAGTGTACGGAGTCTGGAAGCTAATCTTTCTTTGCTTTAACAATCGCTTCATTTCAGAATATTCCTTACGTTTCTGCAGAACCGCTGGGGGGTAATCTTGACCAAAATATATTAATTTTCTGTTCAAAAATACCTTCTTCTTTCCCCAGGCCTTGCGCAGAATCCCTGCTTTGGTTTTGTGCCGAAAGAATCTAATTACTATTGACCATGGCTTATCTTCCCTGTCTCCAGAAGGCCTCAGGACAAGCACGCGGTGTGCTCTCTCAATATCAGGTTCCGTAGTCGAGGAAATCTCCAGCATGTCCCGTAGTAACTTTTCTACAAACTCCACCATAGATAACCCCTCCACTCTTTCGGGAACATTATATATCCTGATATTCTTCTGTCGTGACCTTCCTTCTTGGTCAAGTAGTTTATTTTCCTGTTGATTTAACACTTTTATCACCTTACTTTGCACCTGTTCCACGTTTTGAACGTGGTCTTCCACCTTTTCAATTTGTGTCTCTGCCACTGCTATTTTTTGATTAACATTGGTGAGCTCTGACTTGATATCATTTAGTTGCTGTTTTAGGTCTTTTTGGAATTCCCTTATCTTTTCCAGAATCTTTATTAAATTTGCCGCTTCGCTTGAACGAGGTCCAGCGTCAGCCTCGCTACCATGCGCTCATGTAGTTGCTTGTTGCACCCCCTTCGTCCACAGGCTCCGCAGTCATGCTTTTTTTTAATCTCCATTCCTTTTCCCCATTCTTGCCCCTCTTACCAGTTCAGATATTTTTGACAGACCTTGTATTTGGCGGATTAACGGGGCAAATTAAGTATTTTTCCGGAGGAGCTATTTTTCTTAGGCTGCCATTCTGGATGATGACGTCACCAGAACCCTGAAACAGTATTTTCAATGTCACGATCCTTGGATAGCCTGTGTATATATTCAAATACTTCTACAGGAGAAGCATTCCATGTCCTACGTCCTAAACTTGATGACATGAAAGATGGTTCACTGACAGAATGAATTACCTGCAAATGATGTAAAGGCATACACTAGCTTTCAAAATGTGTATATAGTTCATCTCCAAAGACTAGCAAATTTCTACAGATGGATGGTGGAGAACATTGTGACTGGTTTGTCAAACCGCCTGTGTGATTCCTATGTGCAAGAGGTTGCAGCAGATTGTAGATTCAGGCAGCTCCATTATGGGCACAATCCTCCTCACCATCAAGGAAAGGAAAAGGAAAAGGCAGTGCCTCACGGCAGCAGCAATCATTATTAAGGACCCTCATCATCTGGGACATGCTTTTTCTCATTACTACCATCAGGGAGAAGGTACAGGAGCCTGAAGACCCACACTCATCATTTCAGAAACAGTTTCTTCCCCTCAACCATCAGATTTTTGAACAGTCTGTGAACACTACCTCACTATTCCTCTTTTGCATTATTTATTCATTTCTTGTAACTTATAGTAATTTTTATTGTCTTGCACTGTACTGCTGCTGCAAAGCAAGAAATTCAATGACATACATCAGTGATAATAAACTTGATTCTGATTTGATTTCAGTCCAAACCTTTGAAAAGGATGAAGTTAAGAGAAAACAAGATGAAAATGTACATGTTGCTCAAAAGAAAATAAAGCACTGGATTCACTGAGATCAAACTGAGCTATTTTAATTCAACAAGTTTTAGCTTATCTTCTAAAAGTACCAAGCAACTAAAATTGATTATTACTTTTTCTTGCAGAATTCTGTATCTTTCCTAGCTAATTGGATGGTACTATGCAATATAATATAAATTTTAATTTTGTAGCTTATCAGTTTCCAGCTAATAATTTATTCTCTGCTAAAACGTTAATTATGGTGGACACTTCCAATTAAGCACAAATTTACCAAATTGTCCCTAAAGCCTAAAAAAATATTACCTCTAATAGGATTACATGTCAAGTCCTTATTCTGCAAATGGTTTCCATGGGAACGACAAATACTGAACGTGCCTCAGTTAATAAACCCAATTTTAGTGACTGGGCTCCATCTGGATTCAAAATGGTTTTGGATAAAGCTGCATTCTCCCTTTCAAATGATCTATAACTTAATTCTAGGTCAAATTCATTTATTTAAAAATCAAGCTATTACTGAATTGTGCATACTTCACCAGACTGCAACATGACCTCCAGAGTACAAACTACTGTAACCAAACTTAAATAACCGTTAAAAAATTGATACCATATCACAGTGTTCTTAAAAATTGTATCATGTTTTAAAGCTGAATTTAAAAGTATGAAGAAAGTTGGAATATGATATTTTATAATTAATTTGGCTTTGCTCTTACAGTCCAGAAGTATCAGTGCTGTTCAAAACATTAAGAAAATGTATACACTGTACTTTATTCAAGCAAGCTACTATTATGAAAACATTTCAAAGGCACTGCTGGTCAATGGGAATTAGTCCATTCAGCATATAGTGAAAAAGAAATTATATTTATAATCTGCCATTGCAAGCTATTGAAAATCACATGAATTACATTTCTGGCATCTGACCTCCAACCAAAATGGATAGCCTCCCATGTATTGAAGTTATATTGCACCAGTCGTGATTGGCACATTCACCCAACTTACCTAAGCATATTGGAGCCTCTCTCAAGTCACATCTCCTTCCACACTCCTTCCCGCACTAATTTATGTCACACACAGTGCCTTCATCAGAATCACTGGTATATATTGTGATTAACTGAAGCTAAGCACTGATCCCTTCAATCGTCAATATATCTTTCATAATATTATGAGACTATCTACTTCCATCACCCTCACAAGCAATTTTTTGTTTCCAGGCCCAACCACTCTATGGATGAAAAAATTGCTCCTGAAATCCCCTCTAAGTCGCTCCTTTTCCCTTAAACCCATACTTTTAGTTATAAACACCTCTGCTCAGAAGACTCTTAAGATTACAGCTAGATCACAGCATTTTCCAGAATACGAATGTCAAACTAATATTCTAGCAGTTCCTGTTTTCCCTCCTTCACTTTAAAAATGCACACATGAATACATTTTCAAAGAAATATTTTACTCAGTCTCACATAATCCACTTTGTTTCTTTAAATTTAATTTAGTAACTCTAAAGCTTTAAAGAAAATCACAATACCTATTAATTGCAGTGCTTACAGCCCTGAAAGGAAAAGAAGAAACATTTGCTGAAAACAAGATGGAAGAACTATCATGCAGTGATCCTAAAGGGTTTACATTTATCTTTTTCAACATAACCTTCACGAAGGTTATGTTTGCCAAGTGTATATATTACCCTTTCTCAGTAGTCATGTTTTTCTCCAATCTCTTATTTCCTTGGACTGGACACCCCAGCTTTAAAGAATAATTTTTCTTTTCTTTTGCATATGTATTAAGAGTTATGAAGTTAGCACTATCCTCATAGCTACAGAGTGAAAGGATGTGTGGGTATAAGAAACAATGTTTATTTTTCCATCACATTTCATGAATGAGAAAATATACAATCTTCAATGTTTTCTGTAGTTTAATTCTGAGATGAATGCCTTGATCACCCACAATACTTATACATTTCTGGCATCCAAGTTCCAAATTTTGGAAACTGGAGAAAATAAATGTCTCACCCTTTCACTTCACCAGGAAGAGAGTTGTTACTTAATTCAAGCAATCTGTAGTGTGGAAAACAGTTCTACTTCAAATTACTTGAAGAAAATTCATTTCTCAAAGGATTAATTCAGCCAATATATGGTAAGATACCATGTAGGTCACCTGGATGGTTGAAAACAGTAGTCACAGGGGATAGGTTGAAGTAAGCTCGAACTTACTATAATAGGAGACTGTAATTGAATCTGCTGGGTAAAATTTGCTGAGTTATAGTTCTGTCATTAAAGTTAACTAGTTTAAGTGTTGTCATGTACCTTAGACAGAATGGTGTTACAATCCATCCATTTCATTGAACATTTTATCCTTTTCAGAGAAAGCCCCTTCACCTTCCTGCCCAGTTAAACACATGTTCACAGAAAGTCACTGCTTCAGGGTCACTTGAAAAGATTGATTTTCCTCTGAGGATGTCACTCTCACTTATTGGGTCCACAGCTTCACTTACAGCAAGAAGTAGAATAAAGCAATTAGTTTTTGAGAATTAGGCTTACTTTTTAGTGCTGACCTGCCAAAATCTTTACTACGTCTCCCAGAATTTTGGGTCGATGCTTTTTATTGAAGGTTCAGCCTTACTTTTACAAAGATTCTCTTCATTCTAACATTCCCAGAAAAGATAAGTATTTCAGGATGACCTCCAGGCCAAAAATCAGTGTCACTTGAGAAATCAAGAGCTTGATACAAAGATGTTTTATTAAGTATTAATTGGCATTAGTTCCATTCTTGGTTAGTAGCTCTCTTTTAAGCAGATTTTTCAAAAGTCCTTTTTCTTTTAACATACTGTCCTGGGGAAATGACTAGCAGAAAGAAGAACATCAGCAGTGAGTAACAAACAGAATCAAAACCAGAACCATTATTCCTGGTTCCAGCAGAGTGCTCATAATTCTCATCTTGTATCATTATCTGAATATCCATAAGAAGCTCTTCTAGCCTGTTTAATTCTACTTTCTGTTTTTAATACCACAGTTTACAGCATTTTCCCACATCTACATTTCCTTGTACCTCAAACACCAATTACACAGCTGTATTGGTAACCCTTTAACTTTTTGAGCTCATAGGGCAACTCGTCATAAATGTGTGCACACAAGTACACACTAGAAAGGCATTCAACTTCAACAGCATGGGATCATCAAAAGCATGAGAGGTCAGTTCTGCAAACTCACTGTGGGACCCAATGTTGAAAATTCCAAGTTCTGCTGCACATTTATAACGTATGTGGGGTCTAGCATCATCATAATCTTTCCATCCATAGAGAAAAATAAAGATAGGAACATGGAAAGCATGGATAGAGACTTTCAAGTCATTGTCATATTCAACCACAGTTCTCAATAGAGCAAAGGCACTGTAGAAATTTATGTGCCATGACTCAGCAGTGGAGGCAGAGCTGATCAATATTTCCAGCTCACATGCTCTCAGTAATTGAGCAGTAACTTATCATCTCAAAGGGAGAACTGGAATAGGTCAACAGAGGTAAAACATTAAGCAGTTGATAAAAACATGATGAGGTACAGATGACAAACAGACAATTTACAGTTTCAGTGAAGGCAACCACAGTGTGGTGGCACAATGACCAGACAAATTTAGCAGTGAGAGACTTCCATTATTTAATATTTATGGTGTCACATCAGCCAAACACTTAAGGAGGTGAACATGAATCCAATTGGAAAATGTGGCTGGATTATAACAGAGAAAATAAAAATCAGCATGGGTACAATCAAGGGGATCTTGCATCTGGGGAACCCAGTTATGTAAATATGTGGAAACATTTGAGGGCTTGCCATAAAGCATGTGTACAAGATACACAGTGGAAAGGATATCAACTGATTAAGTTTGCTGATGACACCGGTTGCAACCTTAAACATTTCTGTGCCCCAGCAAATGCAAACCACTCTGGAACAGCCAATCTATTGTTTTAAAAGGAATAAACGTTGTATCATTTTAATGCATGCATTTCTAAATAACAATAAACGAAGACTGAGTGTCCTCATAATCTAATTTAATCTTAACTAACTAGAAGCCAGTTAGTTTAACATAATTTATGGCAAAATAATTTGAAACAATTCTAAGGAATAGTATAAACCTTAAATTAAAAAGATAGAGATTAACCAAAGGTAGTCCTCATGGATTTGTTAAAAGATGCTGTTTGGCTAACTTGACTGAACTTTTTGAGGAATTAACAAGGAGGGTCAAAGCAGGCAATGTTTGTTGTAGTCCACAGCTCAATCTGGATTCAATTCTGACTTGTGGTGCTGTCTGTGTCAAGTTGCACCTTTTCCCTGTGATCATGGGGGTTTCCTTCTGGTGCTCTGGCTTCTTCCCACATATCTAAACTGTGCAGATTGTCTATTTCATTGGCTGCTGAAACTTTCTGCGAGTGTCTAGGGTCCTTGCTAAATATAGAAGGAGTTGATGTGAGGGTGGGGTGAATAAATTGAAATTATGTAGAATTTACTATATGAAAGTGACGCATGAAGGTCCAAGTGAGCTTTTTTCCATGCTGTAGAATTCCAAGACTCTATGATTTCAGAAAGGCTTTTGACAAGTTTAGATATAGAGTACTGTGCAAAAGTCTTAGACACATATATATAGCTAGGGTGCATCAGACTTTTGCACAGCACTGTGTTTGTCAATGTGGAGCACACAGTGAGTTTCTAAATCTGTTGGGAGCAAAGGATGTTGGGAAAGGCAAGGGTGGAATGCCATGGGAGAGATATCGGACAGTACCCCGATAGAAAAGAAATGCCAGGGTGGGGGTTGGCATGAGTGCAGACACACCCAGCCCTGAGACACCAGGCAAGGTCTTTGATTCTGAGCAATTGGTCTATTGATCATTACAGAATGTGTCTTTCGTGCTTCCAACTCCCTCCTCTCTCCCTTCCCCCTTTCCCAACTATGATTCCCCTCTCCCTGCCCCCTTCCCACTCTTGGTCCACAATAGAGACCCACATCAGAATCAGATTAATCACTCACATATGTCATGAAATTTGATTTTATTTGTGGAAGCAGTACAGTACAATACAATACATGAAGTTACTACAGTACTGTGTAAAAGTCTTACGCACCCTAGTGATACATATCTGCCTAAGACTTTTGCACATTACTGTATATGGCTGGTCATATATTCCAAGGGAAAGTAGAAAATTAGATCCTAAATGTTTGACGAGTTTCTTAGCAACCAGAAGACTAATTTCAGTATGAAGAACCCTATTCTTGGTCTCTTGTTGTTTGTAGTATACAGTAAATAATTCAGATCCAAACATAGGAGAATGATATATTGAAGATGATAAAAAAAAAAATTCAATCCAGAGAAGTACAATAGATGGCAAGACACTGAGAGCTGTGAAGTAACAGAGAGGCTTGTGAGTATTGGTCTTTAAGATTTTAATAGTATATGTCAATAGGTCTCAGCCTGAAACGTCACCTGTTTACTCTTTTCCACAGATGCTGCCTGACCTGCTGGGAGTTCCTCTTTGTGTCTGCTGCATATCAATGAACTGTCCATGAAAGGCACTTAGGATGTTTTCCATTGTCGGCAAAGGCACAGCATTTAAAACCAAGGAGGTGAGACCAAAACTGTATCAAATAGCAAAAATCAGGACATCAAATAGCTTGACTATGGCATATAGCTCTGATCACTATATTATTAGAAAGGTGTTATTACAACAGCGAGGAGTAGAGGATTTACAACAATTTCGTAAATAAAATTGCAGATACTGGAAATTTGAAATAAAAACACAAAATAGTGGAAATATTCAATGTATCAAGCAGCACCTTTGATCTAAAATGCTAAATTTACCCCACATATGCTGTCCAAACTGCTGAGGGTTTCCACCATTCTCCATTTTTATCTGCTAAGATGTTGCTAAGATTTGAACATTTTAGCTCTGTGAAAAGATTGTAAAATATATATTTCTTAAGGAAGACCAGAGGACTCTGGGGGAAGATTTAACTGATGTGCTAAAAATATGAGAAGTCTCAATGAATGGGAAGGACCTATTTGACTTTGCAGAAGGGTCAAAAAACAGCGAGCAAAGATTTCAGACTAACTGAAAAAAGAATTAGCAGTAGGAGTCCAGAATTCAACAACTGAAAAGCTGAAAGAGACATATTTTCACATTTAAACCACATTTAGACATGTACTGTTGGATCCTAACAGCTTAGTGATCCAAAGGTTCTTCAAAAGTCAAGAATGAGGCATAAAACTTATTGCTTACTATCATTTTGTTAAATTTTATAAGAATGGAAAATGAACAAGAGGGGAGCTGTGAGAACAAAAAAGAACAAAGGAAAAAGCAGTTGTGGTCATCACATACTTAGACTAGAGGTACAAAATTCCAGTGCCAAAGTCTAACATAAAATAGCCGATTCAAGAGGCGTGATGCGTACTACTGAAGCAGCTGTACTGTAACTGCTCACAAATTCACTGAACCATTACATGTGCATATGTAGGTGATCATATAAAAATACAAGTACAGAAAAGTTAAACTACAAGAAAAATAATAATTCCACACCCTAATCCAACAGTACTTCACCAGAAAGGCAGAAGAGGTGGGATTAGGCAGGTAACTCTATTTCACTTGGCACATGCATGTGAAAAATTACTTTCTTTTATACCATTAATTTTTTCATGATTCTAATGTATGTGCTAAGGTACTTAGCTCCAGTTTCTGTAACAAAAGTGACATTCTAGTTGAAGCACTGCTCAGAAAATCATTCAGCACAGAAAGAGAGCAATCATACCATTAAGCCTGAAACATCAGGCAGTGTGTTGTGGGAATCCAACAGAACATGATTTGCTTCACGTCATTACCTATATATAAAATTACTTTTCAATAATTTATCTTCTGTACTTTTTATTTTGCAAACCTCCACCCTATCCTTCCATGTACAGCACATCTGTACATAGAAGCATTCTATTGTTGAACCTGTCGCTTTTTTACAAGTTATCAATGTCGATTCAGTAATGCTTGGTCCATGTCACTATCTTTAGATAACATCAATATTAGTATCAAGAAAACTTACTAAAATATTTAATAATTTTAAAAAGAGTTGGTAAATATAGGGTATTAACTTTCATTGTATTTTCTCACCAATTCGAAATAACAATTTCACCCTCTCGCAAAGCCATATTATTTGGCCTCCAAACATGGCAGAGGACAGTAGAGCAAAATATCCCAGCAGTTCATAACTCATTAAATGCAGTCCCAATACTTTACTATTTAAAGCTAGAAGTGATCAGACAGTAAAATATTGGAATGTAAATTATTTGGAACATAGCTTAGCTAATCTAAATTTTTCCATCTCTGTTATCAGCATCTTTGATTCCCTACCCATTGCTGAGTTCCTTGGGGTCATTATCAAGACCTCACAAGGTGATGACAGTGAAATATTTATTACATTACAGGAATATTTTAATTTAATTTGAGTATCAAACATCCTTTGGCAACAACTGTGTTGAAAGAGCAGTTGTTTTAAAAATGAAGATTGTCGTAATGCGGGTTTACATTTAAAAAATTAACTGACCCTCAGGCAAATAAAAACTCTCAGTGTCAAATTTGTTATTTTAAAAGAAATTATTTTCCCTTTATTTAACAGATCATAACAATTTACATAAAGAATGTATGTGGGAAATTTGTAAGACATTCAACAAATTTGCATTTTAAGTACTGTATACAGAACACAGCAGTTCACATCTCAAACTAGTATAAGAGCTTAAGACGATAAGACATAGGAGCATAATTAAGCCATTCAGCCCATCGAGTCTGCTCTGCCATTTGAATCACAGCTGATCCATTTCCCTCTCATCCCCATTCTCCCACCTTCTTCCCATAACCTTTCAAACTCTGACTAATCAAGCATCTATCAACCTCTGCCATAAATGCACCCAGTGACCTGGCCTCCACAGCCGCCTGTGAGAACAAATTTCACAGATTCACCATGCTCTGGCTAAAGAAATTCCTCCTCATCCCTATTTTAAATGGATGTCTCTCTATTTTGAGGCTCTGCTCATATGATAACCCTTTCATCCCCAGAATCATTCTCAAGAACCTCCTCTGAAACCTCTTCAAAGTCAGCACATCTTTTCTTAAATGAGGGGCCCAAAACTGCTCACAACACTCCAAGTGAGGCCTCACCAGTGCTTTATGCAGCCTCAGCATTACATCCTTGCTTTTATATTCCAGCCCTCTTGACATGAATGCTAATATTACATTGGCCTTCCTCACCACTGATTCAACCTGCAAATTAACCTTCAGGGAATCTTGCACAAGGACTCCAAATCCCTTTGTACCTCTCATTTTTGAATTTTCTCCCCATTTAGAAAATAGTCTATGATTTTATTCTGTCTATTGAAGTCCATAACCATACACTTCCCAAATACTGTATTCCATCTACCACCTTTTTGCCCATTCTCCTAATCACTCTAAGTCCATCTGCAGCCTCTCTGCTTCCTCAACACCACCTACCCCTCCATCTATCTTTGTATCATCTGCAAATTTGGCCACAAAGCCATAAATTTCATCATCCAAATTATTGACATACAACCTAAGAAGTGGTCCCACCACAGACCCCTGTGGAACACTACTAGTTACCAGCAGCCAATCTGAAAAGGATCCATTTATTCCCACTCTTTGCTTTCTGCCAATCACCCAATGCTTTATCCATGTTCATATCTTTCCTGTAATACCCTGAGCTCTTATCTTGTTTAGCAACCTCATGTGCGGCACCTTTTCAAAGGCCTTCTGAAAATCCAAGTACATAACAACTACTCATTCTTATTTGTCTATTCGGTTTGTTATTTCTTCAAAGAATTCCAACAGATTTGTCAGACGCGATTTTCTCTTAAGGAAACCATGCTAACTTTGGCCTATTTTATCATGTGCCTTCAGGTACCCCGAAATCACACCCTTAACAATTGACTCCAACATCTTCCCAACCACTGATCAGGCTAACTGGCCTACAGTTTCCTTTCTTCTGCCTCTCTCCCTTCTTGAAGAGAGTACAGACATTTTGCAATTTTCCAGTCCTCGGAAAACAAAAGTAATCTATTTAGCTCCTCAAGCTTGTTGTACTATCCATAGAAACCATAGAAAAACTACAGCACAGAAACAGACCTTTTGGCCCTTCTTGGCTGTGCTGAACCATTTTCTGCCTAGTCCCACTGACCTGCATACGGACCATATCCCTCCATACACCTCCCATCCATGTATCTGTCCAATTTATTCTTAAATGTTAAAAAAGAACCCGCATTTACCACCTCGTCTGGCAGCTCATTCCACACTCCCACCACTCTCTGTGTGAAGAAGCCCTCCCAATGTTCCCTTTAAACTTTTCCCCCTTCACTCTTAACCCATGTCCTCTGGTTTTTTTCTCCCCTTGCCTCAGTGGAAAAAGCCTGCTTGCATTCACTCTATCTATACCCATCATAATTTTATATACCTCTATCAAATCTTCCCTCATTCTTCTACGCTCCAGGGAATGAAGTCCTAACCTATTCAACCTTTCTCTGTAACTGAGTTTCTCAAGTCCTGGCAACATCTTTGTAAACCTTCTCTGCACTCTTTCAACCTTATTAATATCCTTCCTGTAATTTGGTGACCAAAACTGAACACAATACTCCAGATTCGGCCTCACCAATGCCTTATACAACCTCACCATAACATTCCAGCTCTTATACTCAATACTTTGATTAATAAAGGCCAATGTACCAAAAGCTCTCTTTATGACCCTATCTACCTGTGATGCCACTTTTAGGGAATTTTGTATCTGTATTCCCAGATCCCTCTGTTCTACTGCACTCCTCAGTGCCCTACCATTTACCTTGTATGTTCTACCTTGGTTTGTCCTTCCAATGTGCAATACCTCACATTTGTCTGTATTAAACTCCATCTGCCATTTTTCAGCCCATTTTTCCAGCTGGTCCAAATCCCTCTGCAAGCTTTGAAAACCTTCCTCACTGTCCACTACACTTCCAATCTTTGTATCAATCTTTGCTGATCCAATTTACCACTAATTTATCCCATTAGATAACAGCTGATCTGCATCTACTGCAGTTTCCTTCTTTTGTTTCATTGCCTCTTAAATTTTGCTTAACCAAAGTATGCAACATACTTCAATATTACTTCCATCTTTTCTAACCATTTACCCTATGCAGTTTAAATAGGTGCAGGTCTTCAATTGCTAGTTCGTCCTAGAAGTCTTGTTGAACGTGGAGCACTCAGTACCCAACGTACAGTACATACCATACCAGTCAGACACAAGACATGCAACTGCTGTCAAAATTTATGACCTATCGTCTACAATATGAACAGAAATAAGGGATTTCTTTTTGTACATTATACTTGAGAATTTAGTTCTGATAATTCCATAAAGTCATTAGGATATGTTTAAGTTGGGGTAAAACAGGAGTACATGATGTGAAGTTACAGTCAATATTAGGCAATTCTGAAATGCTCTTCTAATACAATAACCAACAGTGAAATGGGAGGGTGGATAAAGCAGTTGATTTTGTGGAACTTGAAAAGGCTATTTGGTAACAATTAGGCATAATCAAATATGAAATAATTCATTTTAGTTTTGATGTGTATCAAGTTAGCCATAAATTGGTTTAATGTTGAACTTCTAATTTCTGTAACATATCCAACAATATGATTTAATGTTGAGATATTAAAGCAGATGTACTGCTAACAACCTATTGAAAATAAATGAAAAAAAAAATACCAGAAACAAGTAGGTCAAGGAACATCTGTGGAAAGAGAAACAATTAACATCTCAAATTTCCAGCATATTTGTTTATTTTCATTTTGTTGTTGTTGAGTGCTGTTGAGTCGTCGTCAACTCAGGGCAACCCTATGGATAGTGTAGTTGTCCAAAGGGTTTTCGTGGCAAGATACGGAAGCAGATTGCCAGGCCTTTCTTCCACGCAGATACTGCTGCTGCCCAGGTTGGGACCCAGCCAGATTTGAACTTATTTTCATTTACTAATTAAATAATTTAATGATACCACTTTTGCAATATTTATCCTAAAGTTGGTAAGTAAGAGATAATGAAAATTAAAATGTTGGTTTCTTAATCAGAAATCATTTTAAATTGATTTGTTCCAACCTTCTAAGGGATGCTTTTGACTCATTTCACATGAAAGTGCTCGTGCCAAATACGTACAAATGGTTGCTGAAATGATGCTTAGCCTGAAGCTCAATGGAAACATTGTTGCTTCTGAGTGAGCTGAGGGTTTCTGCACCAGCCTAGTCTGCTCAATTGATACAGTACTGATTCATTATTGGCAGCAGTCTGGCATCTGGATCCATATTCACTATCTGAATGTTACCATTCCCAATCCAAGCCAGCGGAGCTGGATATGGGCCCTATTCCTGGCAGCACTAAAGGAGAAAATTAAAAGAGGACAGAAGTGTTGGTTGCAAATATTTGGTTGACATCCATCATATTATCTTACTTCAAGCATTCCTTATTCAAAGCCCATTGGCCTGCAAATTATTTTCCTTGAAGTACCTATCCAATTACCTTCTGAAATCCCCGACTGACTCAAGTTTCCACCATTCTGAAATGTAATGAGTTCCAGAATTTCAAGATATTCTGTGTATAAAGTATTGCCATCCATTTCTTTTACCTATTCCATTCAACATGTCCAGTCACGGAAACACTTGCGAATGCAAACAGTCTCTTGAAATGAAATACAATCCCTCTACATCCAGTAATGTTCAGCAATTTGTTGCATTTGCACCTTTCTCAGGTTTTGGACATAAAAGATGAAAATGGCAAGCAATGCTTATTTCATTGTTTCAGGATTGATGTCATTAATGCACATTCCTTTTCATCTGTGTCTTAGCCCTATGCTTTCTGGTTGCAGGATTCCCAAAAGAATATTGCTCCAGCTTTAACATTAGGATCTTTAACATGTTGTTGCACCAAAGGAGAATTTGACAAAGATATTCTTTCAAACTTTTATTGCTAATGAAAACACCAAGTTGTTTCTTCATAGTATAATTATATACATAGACACACATACATGCAAGTGCTGACACACTGCAAAATCCACAGAAAGGGAAATTCTTTCAATTTTGCCTGTGTTGCCTACTTTGAAAAAGAACAATCCAATTCATTTCATTCTACCTTTCCTCAATATTTCCTCCCGCACAGTCCTGCAACTTTTTCCTTTCCGACGACACATCCAATTCCCTTTTGACTGACACTACTGAATCTGGTTCACCTCATCTTTCAGAAATTATGCCAGATCACAGCAACTTGCCACAAAATAAAGAACTTCATCTTACCACTGCTTCTCTTGCCAATCATCTTTAATCCATGTCTTCTGCTAGCTGACCCTTCTGCCACTAGAAACAATTTCACTTTATTTACTTTATCAAACATATAGCCTGATAGTACAAGGTTAGGATCTCAACACCAATGAAATTCTCATCTATGCTATTGTGTCAGTTGAATGCAATACAAGGAGTGTGTTGCTGAAAGCAATAAATGCTTCTTATTGTGTTACCATAGATACATCTGAAAACAGCAACTAGTAGAGTCAGAGGCTGAGGGGACATCCATTTCACACCACACAGTGTGAGTCACTACACCTACAGCAAACATGAAACCCAGGAACATCACTCGGTTCTATAGAGGTGTAGACTGATGATCAGCAAACAGAATCTGAACTACACAGCCCGAGTCAGGATCAACATATAGGGGGTAAAGCAAGGGTAAAGGGGGAGAATGCTGATCAAATGCAGGCTTACCTCCATGCATCGATACTTTGCTTCAGGTGAGACTGCCAACCCTTTAGGACCTCCCTGGAGGTTCCAGAAATTCAGTAATAATCTCCTGCTCAGAATTGTTAATAAGTCAGGAGAAAAATCTAATGAAGTACCTAAAACATTTTGTTAAAGTTTTAATTGAATTTTTGCTGATGACACAAAGATTGGAGGTGTTGTGGATAGTGTGGAGGGCTCTCAGAGGTTACAGCAGGACATTGACAGGATGAAAAACTGGGCTGAGAAGTGGCAGATGGAGTTCAACCCAGATAACTGTGAATGGTTCATTTTGGTAGGTCAAATATAATAGCAGAATATAGTATTAATGGTAAGACTCTTGGCAGGTTGGAGGATCTGAGGGATCTTGGGGTCTGAGTCCATAGGACATTCAAGGCTGCTGCGCAGGTTGACTCTGTGGTTAAGAAAGCATACGGTGTATTGGCCTTCATCTATCGTGGGATTGAGTTTAGGAGCCGAGAGGTAATGTTGCAGCTATATAGGACCCTGGTCAGACCATGCTTGGAGTACTACGTTCAGTTCTGGTCACCTCATTATAGAAAGGATGTGGAAACCATAGAAGGGGTGCAGAGGAGATTTACAAGGATGTTGCCTGGATTGGGGAGCATGCCTTGTGAAAAAAGAACATAGAACATAGAATAGTACAGCACAGTACAGGCCCTTCGGCCCACAATGTTGTGCCAACCCTAAAACCCTGCCTCCCATATAAGCCCCTACCTTAAATTCCTCCATATACCTGTCTAGTAGTCTCTTAAACTTCACTAGTGTATCTGCCTCCACCACTGACTCAAGCAGTGCATTCCATGCACCAACCACTCTCTGAGTAAAAAAACCTTCCTCTAATATCTCCCTTGAACTTCCCACCCCTTACCTTAAAGCCATGTCCTCTTGCATTGAGCAGTGGTGCCCTGGGGAAGAGGCGCTGGCTATCCACTCTATCTATTCCTTTTATTGTCTTGTACACCTCTATCATGTCTCCTCTCATCCTCCTTCTCTCCAAAGAGTAAAACCCTAGCTCCCTTAATCTCTGATCATAATGCATACTTTCTAAACCAGGCAGCATCCTGGTAAATCTCCTCTGTATCCTTTCCAATGCTTCCACATCCTTCCTATAGTGAGGTGACCAGAACTGGACACAGTACCCCAAGTGTGGTCTAACCAGAGTTTTATAGAGCTGCATCATTACGTCGCGACTCTTAAACTCTATCCCTCGACTTATGAAAGCTAACACCCCATAAGCTTTCTTAACTACCCTATCTACCTGTGAGGCAACTTTCAGGGATCTGTGGACATGTACCCCGAGATCCCTCTGCTCCTCCACACTACCAAGTATCCTGCCATTTACTTTGTACTCTGCCTTGGAGTTTGTCCTCCCGAAGTGCACCACCTCACGCTTCTCTGGGTTGAACTCCATCTGCCACTTCTCAGCCCACTTCTGCATCCTATCAATGTCTCTCTGCAATCTTTGACAAACCTCTACACTATCTACAACACCACCAACCTTTGTGTCGTCTGCAAACTTGCCAACCAACCCTTCTACCCCCACATCCAGGTCGTTAATAAAAATCACGAAAAGTAGAGGTCCCAGAACAGATCCTTGTGGGACACCACTAGTCACAATCCTCCAATCTGAATGTACTCCCTCCACCACCACCCTCTGCCTTCTGCAGGCAAGCCAATTCTGAATCCACCTGGCTAAACTTCCCTGGATCCCATGCCTTCTAACTTTCTGAATAAGCCTACCGTGTGGAACCTTGTCAAATGCCTTACTAAAATCCATATAGATCACATCCACTGCACTACCCTCATCTATATGCCTGGTCACCTCCTCAAAGAACTCTATCAGGCTTGTCAGACATGATCTGCCGTTCACAAAGCCATGCTGACTGTCCCTGATCAGACCATGATTCTCTAAATGCCTACAGATCCTATATCTAAGAATCTTTTCCAACAGCTTTCCCACCACAGACGTAAGATTTGAATAAGCTCAGACTCAGCAGAAAGCAGCTAATTGGGCAGTCGAAGTCAGGTGACCAAACATTTTGAAAAGCTCAAACAGATAAATAGAGGGATAGCTCAAGCGAAGCGGCCAGAGCGTGAGTGGGCCAGTGAAGGAGTGGAGCTTTGAGGTTTTGACTCGAGAGGCTTCGACGAGAAGAGGCGGAGGACAAGCTAGCTCGCAGTTAGTTTTTACCATGTCCCCGGAGACGGTGATGTGCCTCTCATGTGAGATGAGGCAGTCTTGGAGGAACACCCCTCTCCAGCAGAGTCACATCTGCCAGAAGTGCATACGGCTAGGTGATCTGGAAGACCGTGTAAGGATTCTGGAGCAGCAGCTGGATGACCTTCGACTCATAAGGGAGAATGAGGCAGTCATAGATGAGAGCTACAGGGAGGTAGTCACACCTAGGCTGTCGGAAGCAGGTCGTTGGGTGACAGTCAGAGGGGGGAAAGCGAAGGTGAGCAGACAGGTAGTGCAGAGCACGCCTGTAGCTATTCCCCTGAATAATAAGTTTACCGTCCTGGATACTGTTGGCGGGGATGACCGACCAGGTGTGAGCCACGGTGGCAGGGCCTCTGGCACTGAGTCTGACCCTGTGGTGCAGAAGGGTGGGAAGGAGAAGAGGAGAGCTGTCGTCATTGGAGACTCTATAGTCAGGGGAGCAGACAGGAGATTTTGTGGACGTGAGAAGGACACCCACATGGTTTGTTGCCTCCCGGGTGCCAGGGTCCGGGATGTCTCTGACCGGGTGCACGACATCCTGGTACCAGAGGGAAAGCAACCAGAAGTCGTGATACATGTTGGGACCAACGACATAGGCAGGAAGAGGGATGAGGTCCTGAAGTGTGAGTTTCGGGAATTAGGTAGAAGGCTGAAGAACAGGACCTCAAGGGTGACGTTCTCAGGATTGCTGCCAGTGCTACGTGACAGAGATGGTAAGATTGGAGGAGATGGCAGTTGAATGCGTGGCTGTGGAGTTGGTGCAGGGAGCAGGGTTTTAGATTTTTAGATCATTGGGATCGCTTCTGGGGAAGGTGGGACCTGTACAGATTGGATGGGTTGCATCTGAACTCGAGGGGGAGCAATATCCTTGCAGGTAGGTTTGCTAGCATGGTTCGGGAGGGTTTAAACTAATTTGCAAGGGGGATGGGACCCAGAGCAATAGAGCAGTGAAAGAAGTGCATGGAGTAAAGCCAGATCTAACATACAGAGAGGCTTTGAGGAAAGAGAAGCAGAATAAATGGTGTAAAGACAGTAAGGTAGAAGGGCTGAAATGTGTGTACCTCAATGCAAGAAGCATCAGGAACAAAGGTGATGAACTGAGAGCTTGGATACGTACATGGAATTATGATGTAGTGGCCATTACAGAGACTTGGCTGGCACCAGGGCAGGAATGGATTCTCAATATTCCTGGATTTCAGTGCTTTAAAAGGGATAGAGAGGGCGGAAAAAGGGGAGGAGGGGTGGCATTACTGGTCAGGGATACTATTACAGCTACAGAAAGGGTGGGTAATGTAGCAGGATCCTCCTTTGAGTCAATATGGGTGGAAGTCAGGAACAGGAAGGGAGCAGTTACTCTACTGGGGGTATTCTATAGGCCCCCTGGTAGCAGCAGAGATACAGAGGAGCAGATTGGGAGGCAGATTTTGGAAAGGTGCAAAAATAACAGGGTTGTTATCAAGGGTGATTTTAACTTCCCTAATATTGATTGGCACCTGATTAGTTCCAAGGGTTTAGATGGGGCAGAATTTGTTAAGTGTGTCCAGGATGGATTCCTGTCACAGTATGTGGACAGGCCAACCAGGGGGAATGCCATACTAGATCTAGTACTAGGTAATGAACTGGGTCAGGTCACAGATCTCTCAGTGGGTGAGCATCTGGTGGACAGTGACCACCGTTCCCTGGCCTTTATAATTATCATGGAAAAGGATAGAATCAAAGAGGACTGGAAAATTTTTAACTGGGGAAAGGCAAATTATGAGGCTATAAGGCTAGAACTTGCGGGTGTGAATTGGGATGATGTTTTTGCAGGGAAATGTACTATGGACATGTGGTCGATGTTTAGAGATCTCTTGCGGGATGTAAGGGATAAATTTGTCCCGGTGTCCCGGTGAGGAAGATAAAGAATGGTGGGGTGAAGGAACCATGGGTGACAAGTGAGGTGGAAAATCTAGTCAGGAGGAAGAAGGCAGCATACATGAGGTTTAGGAAGCAAGGATCAGCTGGGTCTATTGAGGAACATAAGGAAGCAAGAAAGGAGCTTAAGAAGGGGCTGAGAAGAGCAAGAAGGAGGCATGAGAAGGCCTTGGCGAGTAGGGTAAAGGAAAACCCCAAGGCATTCTTCAATTATGTGAAGAAAAAAAGGATGACAGGAGTGAAGGTAGGACCGATTAGAGATAAAGGTAGGAAGATGTGCCTGGAGGCTGTGGAAGTGAGCGAGGTCCTCAATGAATACTTCTCTTCGGTATTCACCAATGAGAGGGAACTTGATGATGGTGAGGACAATATGAGTGAGGTTGATGTTCTGGAGCATGTTGATATTAAGGGAGAGGAGGTGTTGGAGTTGTTAAAATACATTAGGACAGATAAGTCCCTGGGGCCTGACAGAAAATTCCCCAGGCTGCTCCATGAGGCGAGAGAAGAGATTGCTGAGCCTCTAGCTAGGACCTTTATGTCCTCGTTGTTCACGGAATGGTACCGGAGGATTGGAGGGAGGCGAATGTTGTTCCCTTGTTCAAAAAAGGTAGTAAGGATAGTCCGGGTAATTATAGACCAGTGAGCCTTGCGTCTGTGGTGGGAAAGCTGTTGGAAAAGATTCTTAGAGATAGGATCTATAGGTATTTAGAGAATCATGGTCTGATCAGGGACAGTCAGCATGGCTTTGTGAGGGCAGATCGTGTCTAACAAGCCTGATAGAGTTCTTTGAGGTGGTGACCAGGCATATAGATGAGGGCAGTGCAGTGGAAGTGATCTATATGGATTTTAGTAAGGCATTTGACAAGGTTCCACACGGTAGGCTTATTCAGAAAGTTAGAAGGCATGGGATCCAGGGAAGTTTGGCCAGGTGGATTCAGAATTGGCTTGCCTGCAGAAGGCAGAGGGTGGTGGTGGAGGGAGTATATTCAGATTGGAGGATTGTGACTAGTGGTGTCCCACAAGGATCTGTTCTGGGACCTCTACTTTTCGTGATTTTTATTAACGACCTGGATGTGGGGGTAGAAGGGTGGGTTGGCAAGTTTGCAGATGACAAAAAGGTTGGTGGTGTTGTAGATAGTGTAGAGGATTGTCAAAGATTGCAGAGAGACATTGATTGAATGCAGAAGTGGGCTGAGAAGTGGCAGATGGAATTCAACCCAGAGAAGTGTGAGGTTGTACACTTTGGAAGGACAAACTCCAAGGCAGAGTACAAAGTAAATGGCAGGATACTCGGTAGTGTGGAGGAGCAGAGGGATCTCGGGGTACATGTCCACAGATCCCTTAAAGTTGCCTCACAGGTGGATAGGGTAGTTAAGAAAGCTTATGGGGTGCTAGCTTTCATAAGTCAAGGGATAGAGTTTAAGAGTCGCGAGGTAATGATGCAGCTCTATAAAACTCAGGTTAGGCCACACTTGGAGTATTGTGTCCAGTTCTGGTCATCTCACTATAGGAAGGATGTGGAAGCATTGGAAAGGGTACAGAGGAGATTTACCAGGATGCTGCCTGGCTTAGAAAGTATGCATTATGATCAGAGATTAAGGGAGCTAGGGCTTTACTCTTTGGAGAGAAGGAGGATGAGAGGAGACATGATAGAGGTGTACAAGATAATAAGAGGAATAGATAGAGTGGATAGCCAGCGTCTCTTCCCCAGGGCACCACTGCTCAATACAAGAGGACATGGCTTTAAGGTGAGGGGTGGGAAGTTCAAGGGAGATATTAGAGGAAGGTTTTTTACTCAGAGAGTGGTTGGTGCATGGAATGCATTGCCTGAATCAGTGGTGGAGGCAGATACACTAGTGAAGTTTAAGAGACTACTGGACAGGTATATGGAGGAATCTAAGGTGGTGGCTTATACGGGAGGCAGGGTTTGAGGGTTGGCACAACATTGTGGGCCGAAGGGCCTGTACTGTGCTGTGCTGTACTATTCTATGTTCTATGTTCTATTCTATGTAAGATTCACTGGTCTATAATTACCCAGACTATCCCTACTACCTTTTTTGAACAAGGGGACAACATTCGCCTCCCTCCAATCCTCCGGTACCATTCCGTGGACAACGAGGACATAAAGATCCTAGCCAGAGGCTCAGCAATCTCTTCTCTCGCCTCGTGGAGCAACCTGGGGAATACTCTGTCGGGCCCCGGGGACTTATCTGCCCTAATGTATTTTAACAACTCCAACACCTCCTCTCCCTTAATATCAACATGCTCCAGAACATCAACCTCACTCATATTGTCCTCACCTTCATCAAGTTCCCTCTCATTGGTGAATACCGAAGAGAAGTATTCATTGAGGACCTTGCTCACTTCCACAGCCTCCAGGCACATCTTCCCACCTTTATCTCTAATCTGTCCTACCTTCACTCCTGTCATCCTTTTTCTCTTCACATAATTGAAGAATGCCTTGGGGTTTTCCGTTACCCTACTTGCCAAGGCCTTCTCATGCCCCCTTCTTGCTCTTCTCAGCCCCTTCTTAAGCTCCTTTCTTGCTTCCTTATATTCCTCAATAGACCGATCTGATCCTTCCTTCCTAAACCTCATGTATGCTGCTTTCTTCCACCTGACTAGATTTTCCACCTCACTTGTCACCCATGGTTCCTTCACCCCACCATTCTTTACCTTCCTCACCGGGACACCGGGACAAATTTATCCCTTACATCCCGCAAGAGATCTCTAAACATCGACCACATGTCCATAGTACATTTCCCTGCAAAAACATCATCCTAATTCACACCCGCAAGTTCTAGCCTTATAGTCTCATAATTTGCCTTTCCCCAATTAAAAATTTTCCTGTCCTCTGATTCTATCCTTTTCCATGATAATGCTAAAGGCCAGGGAGCGGTGGTCACTGTCCCCCAGCTGCTCACCCACTGAGAGATCTGTTACCTGACCCAGTTCATTACCTAGTAGTAGATCTAGTTTGGCATTCCCCCTGGTTGGCCTGTCCACATACTGTGACAGGAATCCATCCTGGACACACTTAACAAATTCTGCCCCATCTAAACCCTTGGAACTAATCAGGTCCATGTATGTATCCAAGCTCTCAGTTCATCACCTTTGTTCCTGATGCTTCTTGCATGGAGGTACACACATTTCAGCACTTCTACCTTACTGTCTTTACACCGTTTATTCTGCTTCTCTTTCCTCAAAGCCTCTCTATATGTTAGATCTGGCTTTACTCCATGCACTTCTTTCACTGCTCTATCGCTCTGGGTCTCGTCCCTCTTGCAAATTAGTTTAAACCCTCCCGAACCATGCTAGCAAACCTACCTGCAAGGATATTGCTCCCCCTCGAGTTCAGATGCAACCCATCCAATCTGTACAGGTCCCACCTTCCCCAGAAGAGATCCCAATGATCTAAAAATCTAAAACCCTGCTCCCTGCACTAACTCCTCAGCCACGCATTCAACTGCCATCTCCTCCAATTCTTACCATCACTGTCACGTAGCACTGGTAGCAATCCTGAGAACGTCACCCTTGAGGTCCTGTTCTTCAGCCTTCTGCCTAGTTCCCAAAACTCACACCTCAGGACCTCATCTCTCTTGGATGAGTTGAGTAGGTTGAGTGAACGTTGCCTTTTTTCCTCGAAGTGATGGAGGATGAGAGGTGATCTGATAGAGGTGTACAAGATGATGAGAGGCATTGATTGTGTGCCTAGTCAGATGCTTTCTCCCAGGGAGGAAATGGCTAGCACGAGAGGGCACAGTTTTAAGATGCTTGGAAGTAGGTACAGAGAAGATGTCAGGGATAATTTGTTTTAAAAACACAGAGTGGTGAGTGCGTGGAATGGGCTGCCAGCGACGGTGGTGGAGGCGGATATGATAGGGTCTTTTAAGAGACTCCTGGACAGGTATATGGAGCTCAGAAAAATAGATGGCTATGGGTAACCCTAGGTAATTTCTCAGGTAAGGACATGTCCCACACAGCTTTGTGGGCTGTAGGGACTTTATTGTGCTGTAGGTTTTCTATGTTTCTATGTTTCTGTTAAGTCAATTTGCACTATCGATCCAGGGCAAAACAAAATTGATGCTGGCATTAGCATATTGAACTTGAATAATTTACAGGTGCATGTGTTAACAACCCAGCATTCAGTAATGAAAATATCACTTTTACCTAAAACAATTATCAATCATTTACAGGATTATTGGTGATTAATTGGAAGATATAATTGCCCTTGATGATATTGCAGATGGAGAGATTTGAGCAGAGTGATGCAACCAAAGAAGCACTTGGTTTAGGTCTAGGCTAAACCTGTTGCTGCCAGAGAAGGGGTTATTGGTGTCCAACAATCTGTTAATCAGCTTCAAAAATATTCAATGCATCCATAGACCTTTGATCCTGAGAATAACAAAGGTTTATAATGCTCTTAAGAAGTTTCTCATCTCCGTCCGAAATAATTGGTTGCTACTGTACCTTTAAAAATACATTGTCATAGAGAGAATGAGGAGAGACATCGCTTAGCAGCAATAATGTCAGATGAGGAAAGATGGGAGAGAAGTTTTCAGCAGGAAAAGTATGGAAATCTGTTGGAATTGGAGGAGGAGTAATGTGAAACAACTACTTCAATTTACCTTGTACTATCTCAGTGCACTGTTGTAATGGATTGATCTGTATGAATGTTATTCAAGACAGGTTTTTCCACTGTACTTCAGAACATAAAAATTCGAAGTAAATTTATTGTCAGAGTACATACATGTCACCATATACTACCATGAGGTTCATTTTATTTCAGGCATTCACAGTAAGAAATACTAAGAAATACAACAGAATCAATAAAAACTACACACAAGCAGTGACAACAACCAATGCAAAAGAAGACTAACTGAAAATACAAAAAAGAAGTACATAAATAACACTGAAAACATGAGTGCAGCATCCTTGAAAGTGAGTCCATAGGTTGTGGAATCAGTTCGGAGTTGAGGTGAGTGAAGTTATTCATTATGTTTCAGGAGCCTGATATTTAATCAGTAGTAACTGTACCTGAACCTGGTGGTGTGAGACCCAAGGCTCCTGTACTTCCTTCCCGATAGCAGCACACCAAGAAGACAGCATGGCCTGTATGGTGGGGTCTTTGATGATGGATGCTGCTTTCTTATGGCAGCGCTCCTTGTAGATGTTCTCAATGGTGAAGAGGCTTTGCCTGTGATGGACTGGGCTGCATCCACCATTTTATTTTGCAGACATTTCCATTCTTGAGCATTGGTGTTTCCAAACCAGGTCATCATGCAACAGTCCGAATACTCTCCACTGTGCACCTGTAGAAGTCTGTCAAAGTTTTAGATGACATGTCGAAACTGGACAAACTTCTAAGAAAGCAGACATGTTGTCATGCCTTCTTTGTAATAGCACTTATCTGCTGACCCCGGGACAGATCGTCTGATATGGTAACGTCAAGGAATTTAAAGTCACTGACCCTCTCCACTTCTGATAACTTTATGAGGGCAATCTCATGAACCTCCAGTTTCTTCCACCCGTAAACAATAATCAGCTCTTTGGTTTTGCTGACATTGACTGAGAGGTCGTTGTTATGACACCATTCAACCAGATTTTCGATCTCCCTCCTCTATGTTGATTCATTTGGTCAACCAACAACTGTGGTGTCTTCAGCTAACTTAAATATAAAATTGGAGCTGTACTTAGCCTCACAGTCATAAAGCAAGTAGGGCAGGGGGCTAAGAATATATCCTTGTAGTGCACCTGTGCTGATGACGACAGTGGAGGAGATGTTGTTGTCAATCTGTACAAACTGGCATCTGCAAGTAACGATATCGAGGCCCAGGTCTTGGAGGTTATTGATTAATTTTGAGGGGATGATACACAAATGCTGAGCTCTGATAATAAAGAGCGTAAGGGGAGAGACAAGACAGGATGGCTGGTGACAGGATGGAGATGCCTCTGTAACTGCCACATTCTGACTTGTCTCCCTTCTTATATATAGTCACTATTAGAGTACCACTGAGCTCTGAGTGCAGTTGTTCCCTTTCCCAGACGTTCAGAAGCAGGGTGTGCCTGTGGGGCAGGAGCACTGGTCCACCTTCCTTGAGGATTTCTGCTGAGATTTCATCAGGGCCAGTGGCTTTGTTATTTTTCAGGCATCATGAGTTCTTTCATACAGGGAGGTTCCCCCATGTTGTCTCTCACAGGTCTCTGGAGAATTTGGTCCGTAATCTCTAGTTCAGAGGTTCTGGCATGGTTAAGAAGTTCTTGAAAGTTCTCTCTATGTTGCTATCCTTCTGATCCTTTCACAAATTCTTCCCCTTCTTTGAGTGAAAGGGGGTTTAATCTGTTACAACTGCAGTAACAGTAAACAGTAGCATCTCATTGACTATGTCACTGTTTGAGATAGGGATTGCCATGATGTGAATATGTCTACTTAAGTCCACCCAGCTCAATCAGGATTGGTATAATGATAATGACAGAGATAGAACAACTTATCTCTAAGAAAAGGAAAGCCTTTTGCGCCTGGTAGAATGACATCAGTCACAAGGCCAAAAGAAAAGGTTACCCCAGACAAGGCAATCATCCAGCACAGGTTTTGGGAGCTAAAGAACTCTTAGCAGACTGAGAAAACCCTGGAAATCAAGAGACTGTCAGACTCCGGTGACACAAGAGCCTTCTGTGGTACCTCCAAAGCAGTCATTAGTCTATGTTTCATGTATGCACAGGTGCAATGAAAAACTTACTTGCAGCAGCAACTCAGGCACTTCACATCGGCAGTATTCACAAGAAGAAAAACAAACTAAATGTAATTAAACACATTTTATAAGAAAGAACACAATTGGAACAAAATACAACAAAGTTTGCTTTAGTGCAAAGTAATCAAAGTGGTCACAGTGTTGCTAAACTGTAATGATTAAGGTTGTACAAATCGGTTCAAAAATGAAATGGTTAAATGGAAGTAGCTGTTCTTAACCCTGGTAATGTGGGACTTCAGGCATCTGTACCTCCTGTCTAATGGTAGATGCGACAAGATGGCACAGCCTCAATGGTGGGAATCTTTAATGATGGATGTTACCTTCTTGAGACCATATGCCTTGTAGGTACTACCAATGGTCGGGAGGGATAGTCCCATGATATATTGGGCAGTATAAACTACTCTCTGCAGCTTCTTACATCTTGAGCATTCGAAGTACTATACTAAACCATTCTGTAACCAATCAGGTTACTTTCAACAATAGATCTGTAGAAGCTTATAAAAGTGTTAGTAATAAGCCAATCTTCTTAAGCTCCTAAGAAAGTAAGTAAGTTAACACATCTTTCTTGTGATTGCATCTATGGCCTAGACCCAGGACAGGTCATCTAATATGTTAACAATATGATAACTTATTCATATCATCGTGTTGATTCTTTGCATCCTCCTTACAGCTTCCTTTATTGCCAAGTCACGACATGGAGTCATAGGTTCTTTGGCCTACTAAATCCTTGCTGACCATCATGCACTCATATTAATTTTCAGCAAATATAGATATATTACACACTATTCATCCAACACATGAATCCGAATTGTGAACAGCTTTTCAATATCCCTGTCAATCAAAAAACAAATAATTTATTCCCTCTCTCACTGTTCTTTCTTTCAATCAATCTTAAATTCATATTATCCTCAGCCCTTGCCTTGTTGAGCAACTCATCAAATGCCTTTTGAAAATCTCGGTATGCTTTATTTCTCCAGTACTTCTCCTTAACGATACTAGTTATCTATGATTCTTTACTGTCATTACGAACTGCATTACTAACTACTTTGGCCGCACTTATTTTAGCTATTGCTTCCTTTGCACTGAACAAAGATACAAAAGCTCTCAAGTATCTCTTCAAGTTTCTCCAGTTATTGCTATATAGGGACCCACACTTTGTTTTAGCAAACAACAAGAATTCTGCAGATGCTGGAAATTCAAGCAACACACATCAAAATTGCTGGTGAACACAGCAGGCCAGGCAGCATCTCTAGGAAGAAGGGTCTCGGCCTGAAACGTCGACTGCACCTCTTCCTAGAGATGCTGCCTGGCCTGCTGCGTTCACCTGCAACTTTGATGTGTGTTGCTTTGTTTTAGCATTCTCTTTCGTTATACCTTGTTGTAAAAGTTATTAATAATTTTTTTTTGTAAATTTACTCCATCAATCATTTTGTTCAATTTGTTTGTTAAAATGATTCTGCTACTTGAATCGCTTTAGAGGTACTGCATATTTGTAGCATTCTGCACAGTAAATATTTTATGCAGCATTCTGCAAAGTTGCTTCTTTCTCAACCGGGTCATCAAGTGGGCTCAACCCTCTTCCAGAAGCTGGGTAGTAGGAAGGAAGCAAAAGAAAACAAGGAAAAGGAAGAGGAGAGATAATGTCTGGAGCCCCTTCTTGTTCCAAAATTATATGCAAGTGAACAACCTTTCGGAGCCAAGAACTCACATTCAGAGGGAATTGGTAACATGAGTAGGAAAGGAGTGATGAAATAGCACCCTGTTATTCAATCAATCACTTACAGCCACTACTTCAGGTAACTTCTAGAAGTTATTTTAAATAAAAGATTATCTTGTAGTGAGGTACTAAACCATTTCTATGTTTAAAAGACTCCAGTTTCCATGTAGCACTTTATGGAAGATTTAGTGCAGGACTCTCTCATACTACTTAATGACTCATGCCTTCGAGATAGCCCAAAGACATCAATCATTTTGGTATTATATGTCCAATCACCAACCTCAATATGCTGTCCCTTTAAAGTCAACCAAACACTCATTCATGTGGCTTTTCAGGAAGCTATAAGCTGGCTTTTCCTTTTGTCCTACACTAGCTGAAGGCACTTGGCTCAGTGATTCACTACATGGAAATCCTGCACATAAAGTAAACTCTCCTGGAGTTTTTAAATATTGGAACTGGTGGCTGCAAGCATAAGATTGAATGACAAACCTTCATCACTCCCTTCCAACTAAAATTCTGACTCCAAACCAAATAGAAATACTTAGCTCCGAAAACAGAAAGACACCAGTACAAGCTTATGGTGACAAAGATAAATATGTCTACCGTAGCATGGCATGCAAAGGAGAAAAAAATTGTGGGACAACAACAAAGTGGTATTTTGAAAATGAAAGCTAGATATGAAGAATTTGTCTCACCAATAGAGCTAATACTGCAACTGACTATGGCTAAATGGCCAGTAAAACTTCTTTTGTGGATCTTCTGTTTGAAGAATGCAAAGAAGAATTGAAGAATGCCTTTTGCTCTGGACATTAATTATGCTCTACCTTCACCCAAAAAGGGGATGAAACAATTATGATATGCTTGCACAATATGCTTAGCATGGTCAACAAATGACAGTCTGTGCAACTTGGAATAGTCAAGCAAATGGTCACGCATAGTGAATATTCTGCTAATGAACTGGATGTTTCAATGTTCTTGTAGCCCTGATTCACAAAACAATCTACACAGTAGTGATGGGAACATATGCATGGAGCTTGTGTGGTGTTGATGGTGGGATTTTACAGTGAGTTCATTGACTTAGACCATAAGACCATAAGACAAAGGAGCAGAACTAGGCCATTTGGTCCATCGAGTCTGCTCCACCATTTTACCATGAGCTGATCCATTTTCTCCTATTTAGTCCCACTCCCCTGCCTTCTCACCATATCCTTTGATGCCCTGGCTACTCAGATACCTATCAATCTCTGCCATAAATACACCCAATGACTTGGCCTCCACTGCTGCCCGTGGCAACAAATTCCATAGACTTTGATCACAAAACTAAATTATTACATTTTTGTGGCATTGCATTCAGACTGTTGGTGCAAAATTTTGCAAAGTTCTCAACTGCTGTCTCCTCTGCTAGGTTGGCTAATGAATGCAAACCAAGAAAATTAATCATTATCTTTTCTCTAATTCCTCCACTAAAATCTACATCAACTTGAGAATTGTCTCATCCATGAATCTCCTAATTCCTCTTGAAAAGCTTCTATCAGTTACAAACAAAATATATCTCTTCCTTAAATGATACATGAATGGATTCAATCAGCCCTTGCTTTCTTGAATAGATGCTGTCCCTCAAGAGATTACACTATGGGTATAGGTTAAAAACAAAGACACTGATTAACATAGATAATCACCAAAATATCAGTAAATGCTATGTATTTAATATTTCAGTTATATTGTGAATATATTGTTTAAGTATACTTTGATACATAATTCATTACAGGTTATATGTAAAAGTACATGAGTGGTATACATCATTATGCCACCACGTCATAAGTGCGTGCCTCACTGAAGCAAAACAAAGTAGACATGTATCTCCGGGATCTGTGTTTTTCTTTTGATTAGTTTTGGAGTTACAAAACATAACAGTGGTGAAGAGGAGGTTTTAAAATTAACCCAACACAACTATCTACCTGTAGAAGCACAGCAAGCTGTGTGAATTTTTCCAAAAGTGCAGCATATTGTTTTCTTCATACAGGGAGAAAGAGACGTTCGAGTTCTATAAAAAGCACAGCATATTTTCTTCTCCAAAACAGGAGAGAAACAGTCAAGTTTTACAAAAAAGGCAAACAATGGATGAAATTCACAGATTCATAAAAAACGAGGAATGAGTGATAATAATTATAAATTTACAAAAGGAGAAATGCTGGGCTATATCAGAAAGATAGACACATTCAATTGCACAACAGATAACTGGGTGATGTGTACTGAATGAATTGAGCAGTTTTTTGAAGCAAATGAAATAGCCAATGAAAAGCAAGTGCCATTCTGAGTGCAATAAGTGGAAGCGCATATAGTTTTCTTAGAAGTTTAACTGCTCCAACCAAACAAGCCAAAGTGAACTTTGCTGGTATTGTGAACATTGAGAACCAATTTAGGTTTCTTAAGTGGAATTAAAAGGAAGGGTGGTCCAGTTCAGCTTACGTGGTTGAATTGAAGAAGCTGTCTGAGCATTGTCAGTTCAGTGATGGGCTTTAGGATGTACTCAGAGATCACTTAGTTTGTGGAATCTTTAAAAAAACACATTCAAAACTGACTCCCAACTAAAGCATAACTCACATTTAAAAGCTGTTGAAATCATGAGCGCCAGTGTTACTGGCAGCCAGAGGTGCAATTCAGCTGCAGTCAGGAGTGAAAGTGAGCATAAACAAAATTGCAACATCTAAACACATACCTGCCTGGCAAAACAAATTGTGTTACGATTGTGGTAGAGCAGCGGTCCCAAACCACCGGGCCGCAAAGCATGCGCTACTGGGCCACGAGGAAACGATATGATTTGGCGATATGAGTCAGCTGCACCTTTCCTCATTCCCTGTCACCCACTGTTGAGCCATTACGCATGCGAGGTCATTACCCACGCATCATCCGTGTCAGCACGGGAAGGAGATCAACTCCTCCAGCTTGCAAATGACGGCGGGCTGAAAAGTATGTTTGACATATCATCTCTGCCGGCGTTCTGGATCAAAGTCAAGGCTAAATATCCTGAGATAGCCATGAAAGCACTGAAAACATTGCTTCCATTTCCAACATTTTTCTGCAAAGCAGAGTTTTCTGCAATGAATGCAACGAAAACTAAATTGCAGAATAGACTGGACATAAGGAACCCCTTTCCAGTATCGCTGTCTCCCATCATCCCTCGATAGGACCATGTTGTTGCAAGAAAACAAGCCCAGGGCTACCACTGATTCAGCAATATTGGTGTGTTACAATGATTTTATATGTTCATATGGGGAAAATAAGTGCTGTGTTTAATATCCAAAAGTTACTTAAAACATTATGATGCTATTTGACTTATCAGTGACTTGTATAACCATATAACAATTACAGCACGGAAACAGGCCAGCTCTGCCCTGCTAGTCCATGCCGAATGCTACTCTCACCTAGTTCCACTGACCTGCACTCAGCCCATAACCCTCCATTCCTTTCCTGTCCATATGGCTATCCAATTTTTCTTTAAATGATAATATCGAACCTGTTTCTGCCACTTCTACTGGAAGTTCGTTCAACACTTACTTCAAGCTCCCCTGTCCTCCCCTGATAATTGACTTATCACTATATTCATGCGAGGAAAATATGCGCTGTGTGTTTAATATTAAATTCATTAGATAAACCCTTTTCGAAACGAAATTGAGTGTATTAGCCACCTATCACCTATATTCCGATCGTGATTAACATTCCCCCCCACCCGAACAGAATCGCCAAAAACGATTTGCAGGGGATAAAAATCGGCATGTACACGCATGTGCACTGGTACCCACGCAAGGCTTCATGGTCATTGTAGTCTTTCTTGGGGTAAACACAATATATTTGACTGCTACTCTTGTCCGTTGGCAACCCTACCCGCCACCCCCCGGGTCGGCCGGTCCGCAAGAATGTTGTCAATATTAAACCAGTCCGCAGGGCAAAAAAGGTTGGGGACCCCTGTGGTAGAGGCTCGCTTACAGCAGAACAATGCGAAAAAGCAAAATACAACAGAAAAGGTGAAATTTGCAGAAAATGCAACGAAGTAGGGCACATACAAAGAGCATGTCAGGCAGACTGCACGGGGAAGAAAAAGAACTAAAAAGTCAAGTTGTGGTTTGAAAAAAGAGCACAATCTGCCTACTGTTGATGAAAAATCTCGTAACGATGAGACTGACACAGGACTGAGTAGCCCTGAGATTTGAAATGTTAAAAGTAACTAGAGACAAGCAATATGGCTTTCACCAGAAGAGAATGCCAAATTAATTAAAATGAAATTGGACACTGGTTTGGCTGTTTCAGTCATTCCACCAAATGAGTTTGAAAGGCATTTCAAAAATACTGATCTGAAGTCTGCAGATATCCAACTAAAAACTTATACTGGAGCACAGATAGCTCCTGTGGGAATGACATTTGCTACAGTGAAATGCAACAACCAACAAGCCACATTAGGCATGTGCGTGCTAAAAACAGGAGGGGCAGCATTGTATAGCTGTGATTGGCTGAGAGAACTACAACTTGATTGGTAATCCAGCAACCAATTTGCATGCCATCATCCCCTGCAATGGAGTCAGCTGAAAAAGAATTACGGAAGTTACTCAATGATGCCATAGCCATGTTCAAGAATGGTAATGGGAAAAAATTAAAACATATCAAGGGTAAAATAGTGTTAAATGAAGATGCAGCACCCAAGTTTTACAAAGCCTGTCAGTTTCCTTATACCATTTGTGATAAAATAGCCAGTGAGCTAGATCACATGGAGGCTGAAGGAATCTTTTCCAAGATAGAGTGGAAACCATGGGTAACGTCAGTGGTCCGAGTTGTCAAGAAGAAAAGGTCTGTTAGGATCTGTGGTGACTTTAAGGTCCCCATCAACCCAGTACTGAAAGTAGGTCAATACCTTCCACCCAGGATAGAGGATATCTTTGTAAACCTTTGTGGGGGAAAACACTTCAGCAAAGTGGACTTAGCTGAGGACTACCTGCAGAAGGAGATGAAAGAAGAGTCCAAAATGTTTCATACCATAAACACTCACAAAGGGTTTTATCACTATAGTAGACTTATTCTGGAGTAGCATCAGCACCTGCATTCTGGCAAAAAGCAAGGCTGTCCAGGCACTCAGTTTTACATGGATGACATCTTTGTTACTGGTAAGGTTGGAAGGAACATCTCAAGACAGTGTTAAAAAGATTAGAAGATTACAGGCTTAGAGCACAACACACCAAGTGTGCATTCTTTAAACCAAGTATCACTGATTACACCATAGACACACAGGGATCACACGTCTGCTGAGAAAAATCAAGCAGTGATGGACGGCGCGAGGCCAGAGGACGTGTCACAATTGTGGTCCTTTTTAGGATTTGTCAACTACTTCAACAGGTTCCTACCAAATGTGGCTACTGTACTCCACCCCACCAAGCTGTGCAGATCGGGAAGAAATGGCAATGGACAAAGCAGAGCGAGGTGGCTTTCAAAAATCTAAAGGAAATGGTGACATCAGGCACTGTACTCACACATTATGATCCACAACATCCAGTGAAGCTTGTCTGTGATGCCTCGCCTTATGGTGTAGGTGCAGTCATTTTAGATGTTATGAGTGATGGAAGTGAGCACCTCATAGCCTTTGCATCATATTCCCTTACCGCTGCAGAGAAAAATTACACACTGATTGACAGGTAGACCTTGAGTCTGGCATGGAGTGTAAAATGTTTCAATCAGTACTTGTATGGGAGAGAGTTTACCCTGATTATTGATCATCAACCACTATGCGTGCCCATTTTCAATCCACAAATGGTGGTCCACTAACAGCGGCAGCACAAATGCAGAGATGGGCTCTGTTTCTTAGAGGACCCAATTACAAGATCGAATTCAAGAGAGCAACTATTCATGGAAATGTTGATGGATTGTCCAGTTTAACCGTGGTAAAGGAAATACTGAAAAATTTACAAAAGAGGACAGACACTCCTCTTTATGTATTCTCCCTAATGCAAATCGAAAGACTCCATATTGTGGCAGAGATGATCCAAAGGAGAAACAGAAATACCCCACACTGTCTCGGGTCTACATAGCCACTCAAAATGGCTGAAATATGCAGCATGAATCCTTGTTTTTTTTAAACCAGCACCAGAATGAACTTGTCCGTGATGGGGTTGCCTTATGCGGGGACTGAGAGTGTTGTACTATCCAAGCTGAGAGCCAAAGAGTTGGAGGAGCCACATGCCTGTCATCTAGATGTGGTCAAAATGGAAATGTTGGCTCAAAGCTTTGTCATGGCCTGGGATAGATCAGCAGATCGAGCAGCTTGACATGCATTGTTCGGGATGCCAACATGTCCAGAAGACATGTCAGAACCACTTCCTACAGACACAGAGTTAACTCCTACAACCATCATGGAGGAAGTCCCAGAACCTAAGATTGTTTCACAGCCACAAGTCCCACCAGTCCAACAGAGTGACAACCCTTCTCAGGAAAGATGTTATTCCACAAGATTAAGAAATCCTCCACAGCGATTATATCTTTAGGCTTGACTGGGACAATATAAAATCTATTATGCTGTGGATGTCTATATATGGTAGCTGAATTATATAGTATACTGTTTGTGTGTGACAAGATAATATACACACATACAGATGAACTAGAGAACAATACATTACATATTTGAGTTTAGATGCATTCTGTATAGAGTTGGACTTTATAGCCAAGCAAGGAGGTGTGCTGTTCATTTAATATTACTGTAATATTTGAGTAATATTGTAAACATATTGTTTGATTAAGCATTCTTTGTTTGTTACATAACTCATTAAGTATTCTTTGTTACATAATTCATTGTAGGTTACATGTAGAAGTATGTGAATGGCATACGTCATTACTCCACGTATCATAAATTCATGCCTCATTGAAGTAAAATGAAGTAGACATGCATCTCCCAGCTCCCGGGTTTTTCCTTCAATTAGTTTTGGAGTTACAAAACATAACGGTAAGCATCAGTGCAAATTTTGTGTAAATCTGTTCCTGATCAAAAGGGCATGATTTAATCATAATTCATAATCCCAGTGCCCATTTTCCAATGGTATTTAATTTAACTGCCAAGGAATCAACTGATTTAATCCTTCCAGACCTTTCCTGGAAACACATGGGATCATAAAATATCTTTATTTGTATTTGGAGCACAGTTCCACACTGTTCTGGGGTCTCAATTTTCAAATCACTAGGAGGCATAACACAAACACTTGCGGTGCCACTGCAGAAAATCAACCCAAACATGAACAAATGCCGTGACTTTATCAAAGGAATCAGGAGAAATATAATAGCAACAAAGAAAATCTAGTTGAAGAACAAATATATATTTAAAATACAGATTTACATCAAAAGATTTTTTTTCAAAACCAACGGTTCCCACAAAGCCAGATTAGTAGTTACGTCACAATTAATCATAAATTGGATACAAATTACATAATATATTTGAGGATACAAACATATTGAGCTACTTAATAAAATCAACCGCAACTGATGACGAGAGAACAAGAAAAAGCTGCTTTAAAAATTAAATCAGCTATACTTTATCTGTCTTTGGGAAAAAAAAATCTATGAAACTGATTAATTCAAAAATAAAAGCTTATAACTGTCAGTCTTATTACGTAGTACTACTCCCAAAGTCTTAACTACTACTCCCAATATGCCACTATAGAATGACATTATCCAATTTGGAAATTGTCACTGACAATGAATATTTCAGAATCAGAATCAGATTTAATATCTCCAGTACGGCATGAAATTCATTAACTTTATGTCAGCAGCATAATGCGATACATGATGAATATATATTTTTTTAATTCCAGAAAGCATATATATTAAATAGTTCAGTTAAAAATAAGCAGTGCAAAAACAAAAAAAAATAGTAAATTAGTCTTCATGGGTTCAATATCCATTCAGAAATCAGATCGCAGAGGGAAAGAAGCTGTTCCTGAATCACTGAGTGTGTGCCTTCAGGCTTCTGTACCTCCTTCCTGACAGGAACAATGAGAAGAGGGCATGTCCTGGGTGGTGGTGGCCCTTCATGATGGAAGCCACCTTCCTGAGGCACCTTGAAGATGTCTTGGATATTATGGAGGCTAGTACTCAAGCTGACTGATCTTACAAGTTACTGCAACTTACTTTGATCCTGTGCAGTAGCATCCCTCCCCACCCCATACCAGATGGTGATGCAGCCACTCAGACTGCTCACCACGATTCACCAGTCGAATAATATTGTAAATTGAAATATTGTAAATATACAATGGAAAATCTTTGGCGCTTCCTGATAAGCAAACAAAAAAATAGGCATTAGACAACCAAACTACGGAAAAATAAGAAAGCTGAGATTTGAAATTTCAATGATTGATAATCCATCAAATATTCAATATTCCATTTTTTTTATTACATTCCAGTTTACAAGGCAGGATGGGGGAAGGACTGAAACTTCATGTACCAGTCAGGAAATGTGAAGTCAAGGCACACAAAACTTTGAAATAAGCCAGTGTACATCCTGATCATCATTTTCAAACTATGTTACAGGAATTAGAAACATAGAGGTCGACTTGATGTGATTCAGAGGTCAGGATGAAATCTTACTTTGAATAACTCTTTTAAAATGTTCTTCATTAAAGAAGGGGTAAAGAATAGTGAATAAAGGAATAACCTACAGTAATACTCCATAAAACAGCTCGTATTCAAAACTTACTCAGAAAAGATTCTTAAAATATCCACAAGATAACATTTCTGATTGACATCAATTCATTAGTACAAAATCTTATTGACTATATGTCTGACATATATACTTAGAATTATCAGTATTAGCAGCAAAAAGGAAAGAAGAGCCTTTTGACTCTTGGTTACACTGCCAGTTTTGGCACTACTCACATGACAAATTAAATGAACAAATGTGTCACATGGCAACACCAATTAGCATCAACTGAAGCAATCTGTGAGCTGTGAAAGCCGTTTTATTACAGCAGGTATGCCAGGTCACGCTTTTGATCTGAAAAATGTGGTCTTGTGCAATAATAATTTTCTACCTTCTGTTTTATTCTGGCACTATCTGACAAATATGAATGTTAATCCACATCTTCCAGGAAGCTGTTCAAAAATTCACCATTTCAAAAGCAGAATAAGTTCATAAAATCTTGAACACGCTTCTGAAGGCACAAGCTGGAATTTGGTTTAACATCTTATTCAACAATTGTGACAAGGATTCTCAAATGTTTTGATTATCACATTATCATAGGATGTATAGTTTGATGGACTTTTATGAAATAGTATAGACAAAATTAGGCTTAGCCTTGACCTCCTCAGAGCGACAAGAATGAGTTTACTTTGCTTCAGCCTGTGCATTTCTGTTGCAGAATTGATTACTGTCTTGAGAAGAAAGAGAAAGCGAAGTTAACGAGGCTAGGGGGAAATATTTTGTCATCTTTTTGTGGGCAATTTAAAAGTATTATATTTCCTAATTATAACTAGAAACTGATAAACATTCCAACTGATCAAAAAGAGCTGATTATGTCTGATGACTGAATATATCATGTAAATTGTGCAAATATGTTCTTCTCTTCTATTTATCTAATCTCTTCTATTTACCTGTCTGTCGCTCCCGTCATCCCCTTTCTCCTTCCCTTTATCCCAATGTCCATTCTCCTCACCTATCAGACTCTTCCTTTTTTAGCCCTTCACATTTTCCACATATCACCACCATACTTCGCATTTCATCCTCCTCCCCACCCACTTACCTTTCCCCTCACCTGGCTTCAGCAATCAAATTCAGCTTCTATTCCTTTGCCTCCCCCACCCTCTTATTCTGACTTCCCCCTTCCTTTCCAGTCCTGACAAAGGGTCACAGCCCAAAATATGACGTCTTGATTCCTCTCCATGGATGCTGACAGACCTAATGAGATCCTTCAGCATTTTGTGTGTGTTAGGCCAAAAGACCATAAAACATGAGAGCAGAATTAGGCCATTCAGCCCATTGAGTCTGCTCCATCATTCCATCATAGCTGATCCTGGATCCTACTCACCCCATACACCTGCTTTCTCACCATATCCTTTGAGGCCCTGACCGATCAGGAAACTATCAACTTCCGCCTTAAAGATACCCATGGACTTGGCCTCCTCTACAGTCTGCGGCAGAGCATCCCACAGATTTACTACTCTCTGGCTAAAAAAAAATCCCCTTTACCTCTTTTCTAAAGGGCCGCCCCTCAATTTTGAGGCTGTGCCCTCCAGTTCAGGATAATCCCACCATAGGAAACATCCTCCCAACATCTAAACTATCTAGTTCTTTCAACATTCGGTAGATTAATAGACAATAGGAGAAGTAGTAGGCCATTCGGCCCTTCGAGCCAGCACCACCATTCACTGTGATCATGGCTGATCATCCACAATCTGTATCCAGTTCCTGCCTTATCCCCACAACCTTTGATTCCACTATCCTTAAGAGCTCTATCCATCTCTTTCTTGAAAGCATCCAGAGACTTGGCCTCCCCTGCCTTCTGGGGCAGAGCATTCCACATATCCACCACTCTCTGGGTGAAAAAAGTTTTTCCTCAACTTGGTTCTAAATGGCCTACCCCTTATTCTTAAACTGTGGCCTCTAGTTCTGGACTCACCCATCAGTGGGAACATGCTTCCTGCCTCCAGCATGTCTAATCCCTTAATAATCTTATATGTTTCAATCAGATCCCCTCTCATCCTTCTAAATTCCAGTGTATACAAGCCCAGTCGCTCCAATCTTTCAACATATGACAGTCCCGCCATCCCAGAAATTAACCTTGTGAACCTACGCTGCACTCCCTCCATAGCAAGAATGTCCTTCTTCAAATTTGGAGACCAAAACTGCACACAATACTCCAGGTGTGGTCTCACCAGGGCCCTGTACAGCTGCAGAAGGACCTCTTTGCTACGATACTCAATTCCTCTTATTATGAAGGCCAGCATGCCATTAGCTTTCTTCACTGTCTGCTGTACCTGGATGCTTGCTTTCAGTGACTGATGTACAAGAACACCTAGATCCCGTTGTACTTCTTCTTTTCCTAACTTGACTCCGTTTAGATAATAATCTGCCTTCCCATTCTTACCACCAAAGTGGATAACCTCAAATTTATCCACATTAAACTGCATCTGCCATGCATCCGCCCACTCACCCAGCCTGTCCAAGTCACCCCGCATTCTCATAACATCCTCCTCACATTTCACACTGCCACCCAGCTTTGCATCATCTGCAAACTTGCTAATATTACTTTTAATCCCTTCATCTAAATCATTAATGTATATTGTAAACAGCTACGGTCCCAGCACTGAACCCTAGGGTACCCCACTGGTCACTGCCTGCCATTCCGAAAGGGACCCGTTAATCGCTACTCTTTGTTTCCTGTCAGCCAGCCAATTTTCAACTCTGCCCCCAATACCATGTTGCCTAATTTTGCCCACTAATATCCTATGTGGGACTTTATCAAAGGCTTTCTGAAAGGCCAGGTACACTACATCCACTGGCTCTCCCTTGTCCATTTTCATAGTTACATCCTCAAAAAATTCCAGAAGATTAGTCAAGCACGATTTCCCCTTCGTAAATCCATGCTGACTCAGACCTATCCTGTTACTGCTATCCAAATGTGTCGTAATTTCATCTTTTATAATTGACTCCAGCACCTTTCCCACCACTGACGTCAGACTAACCGGTCTATAATTCCCTGTTTTCCCTCTCCCTCCTATCTTGAAAAGTGGGACAACATTAGCCACCCTCCAATCCACAGGAACTGATCCTGAATCTATAGAACATTGGAAAATGATTACCAATCCGTCCACAATTTCTAAAGCCACCTCCTTAAGTACCCTGGGATGCAGACCATCAGGTCCTGGAGACTTATCAGCCTTCAGACCCAACAGTCTATCCAACACCATTTCCTGCCTAATATAAATTTCCCTCAGTTCATCCATTACCCTAGGTCCTTTGGCCACTATTATATCTGGGAGATCATTTGTGTCTTCCCTAGTGAAGACAGATCCAAAGTACCTGTTCAACTCGTCTGCCACTTCCTTGCTCCCCATAATAAATTCACCCATTTCTGTCTTCAGGGGCCCAATTTTGGTCTTAACTACTTTTTTCCTTTTCACATACCTAAAGAAGCCTTTATATTCTTGGCTAGTTTACCTTCGTACCTCATTTTTTCTCGGCGTATTGCCTTTTTAGTTATCTTCTGTTGCTCTTTAAAAGTTTCCCAATCCTCTGGCTTCCCACTCATCTTTGCTATGATATACTTCTTCTCTTTTATTTTTATACTCTCCTTTACTTCCCTTGTCAGCCATGGCCTCCCCTTACTCCCCTTAGGATCTTTCTTCCTCTTTGGAATGAACTGATCCTGCACCTTCTGCATTATTCTCAGAAATACCTGCCATTGTTATCCCACTGTCATCCCTGCTAAGGTACTGTTCCATTGAACTTTGGCCAGCTCCTCCCTCATAGCTCCATAGTTCTCTTTGTTCAACTGTAACACTGACACTTCTCCCTCTCAATTTGTAGATTAAAACTTATCATATTATGGTCACTACCTCCTAATAGCTCCTTTACCTCGAGGACCCTGATCAAATCTGGTTCATTGCACAACACTAAATCTAGAATTGCCTTCTCTCTGGTAGGCTCCAGTACAAGCTGTTCTAAGAATCCATCTTGGAGGGACTCCACAAATTCCCTTTCTTGGGGTCCAGTACCAACCTGATTCTTCCAGTCTACCTGCATGTTGAAGTCCCCCATAACAACTGTAGCATTACCCTTGCGACACGCCAATTTTAACTCTTGATTCAACTTACACCCTACATCCAGACTACTGTTTGGGGGCCTGTAGATAACTCCCATTAGGGTCTTTCTACCCTTAGAATTTCTCAGTTCTATCCATACTAACTCTACATCCCCTGATTCTATGCCTCCCCTCGGAAGGGACTGAATATCATTCCTCACCAACAGAGCCACCCACCCCCTCTGCCCATCAATCTGTCGTTTCGAAAGGACGTATACGTTTGAATATTCATTTCCCAGGCCCTGTCCACTCGAAGCCATGTCTCTGTTATTCCCACAACATCATACTTACCAATTTCCAACTGTGCCTCAAGCTCATCCACTTTATTTCTTCTACTCCGTGCATTCATATACAATACTTTTAATTCATTACTCCCCTCACCTCCCATATCAATTCCTATTTCACTTGGCCATACTGTACGATCCCTTCTTGAGCTTTCTGCTCCGTTGATTCTGTTGTCTTTCTTAACTTTTTTTATTCTCACTTTCCCTTTAACTCCATCCTTATATTTCCAGTTCATCCCCTCCCCGCCACTACTTAGTATAAACATACCCGTGTTGCAGTGGCAACTCGGATTTCAAAGAGATCCCGCCACATTCCTCTAAATTCCAGTGAGTACAGGCCCAAAGCTGCAAAATGCTCCTCATATGACAACCCTCCATTCATTGGATTCATCCTCGTGAACCTCCTCTGGACTTTCTCCAATGACAAAACATCCTTTCTGAAATATGGGGCCCAGAACAGTTGACAATACTCCAAGCATGGCCTGATTAGTGTCTTATAAATCCTCAGCATTATCTCCTTGTTTTTGTATTCTATTCCCCTTAAAATAAATGTCAACATTGCATTTGCCTTCTTTACCACAGATTCAACCTGTAAATTAATCTTCTGGGAGTCTTGCACAAGGACTCCTAAATCCCTATGCACTCCTGATGTCTAAACCTTCTCCCCATTTAGATAATAGTCTGCACTATTGTTCCTTTTACCAAAATGCATTAACATACATTTCCCAACATTGTATTCCATCTCCCACCTGTTTGCCCATTTTTCCAATTTGTCCAAGTCCTGCTGCAATCGCATTGCTTCCTCAACGCTACCTACCCTTCCACCTATCTTCGTATCATCCACAAACTTTGCCACAAAGCCATCAATTCCATTATCTAAAACATTGACAAATAAAGTGAAAAGCCGCGGTTCCAATACTAACCCCTAAGGAACACCACTAATCACTGGCAGCCAACCAGAAAAGGCTCCATGTATTCCCACTCACTGCCTCCTGCCTGTCAGCCATTCCACTATCCATGCCAGTATCTTTGCTGTAACACCACAGGATTTTTTCTTGTTACGCTGCCTCATGTGTGGCACTTTACCAAACACCTTCTGAAAACCCAAGTAAAATGACATCCACTGCCTCTCCTTTGTCCACCCTGCTTGTTACTTCCTCGACGAACTCTAACAGATTCGTCAGGCAAGATTTCTCTTTGCAAAAACCATGCTGACTTTTACTTATTTTATCAGTAGTCTCCAGGTACCTTGAAACCTCATAATAAACTCTAACACTTTCCCAACCTATGAGGTTAGGCTAAATGGTCTTTCTTTCACCTTCCTTCCTTCTTAAAGAGTGGAATTTCATTTGCAATCTTCCAGTCCTCCTGGACCATGCCAGAATCAAGTGATTCTTGAAAGATCATGACTATTGCATCTATTATCTCTTCAGCAACCTCTCTCAGGACTTTGGGATGTAGTCCATCTGGTCCAGGTGACTTATCCACCTTAAGACCTTTGAGTTGGCATGGCACTTTTCCCCTTTGTAATAGCAATGACACTCACAGACCTCTGGCACACTGCTAGTGTCTTCCACAGTGAAGACAGATGCAACGTACCTACCAAGTTCATCAGTCATTTCTTTGTCCCCCACCCCCAACCATTACTACTACCTCACCAGGTAATCCAGTTACTCTGGATTTCTAGCATCGGCAGCATCTTTTGTGTTTGCAAATAATTAAATGTGTTAATGTTTAAAATATAATGAATATACAATACACATGTTCATGTAAGGTATTTATACATAACACACATTCATTCAAGAATGCAAGTTCATACCAGCATGTTATTTGATTACTTCTTCAGTCATCAGACATCATCTCCTCTGCCTTAAAAAGAAAACATTTAATTGTGTTGTTTTTTTAATTACGTCACAGTCCAATGTGTTTCAAGACCAGCTCAAGGAAATAAATGTGCCATTTGTCACTAATAATCAAACCTGTGAATTAATGGAAAATTGGTCCTACCTGGATAAGTGTAGGCCATAATTCATAAAGGATTATATGAAACTGTACTAACATTAATCCAAAGTCCTATTTTGCCCTGCCTGAGCATTTGAGACTATTACTTGCTATTCATTTCCATCCTCATTATGAACAAACTCTAAAATACATTATTCTAGCTTGAAATTGCTACAAACAAGCCAGTTCTACCGAAATATATAAAAACTGCAAATAATAGAAATCCAGAACAAAAAAAAAGAAAATGGTGATAATACTTAGTACATCAGAGAAACAGAAACAAAGTTAAGCTTTCTGGTCATCGACCTTTTATCAGAACAAGGAAAAGTCAGAAATCAAATGTGTTTCGAATTACCAATAGGCGGAGTGTTGGAGAGAACAAAGGGAATAGCTGTGATAGGCTATAAACAAATACAAAATAACACAGATGGTGTTACTGCCAGCTGAGAGAGTGCTGAAGGCCTGTTGATCTGTTTGGAGGAGTTGTAAATAGAAAGAGATGAACAAGAACAGGGCAAAAAGCGGGAAGGTGCTGTAAGAGTAGGGGGAAAGAAACACATTATTTGCTGAAAATATGAATTAAAGGACAGTGCAGCAAATACTCAGCAGGTCAGGCAGCATTAGTTGAGAGAGGGAAAAAAATTTTCGAAGTTGATGTGTTTTTATTAGAATAAACCAAACGTGATAAAGTTTGGAAAGATCAGTTATGTTAAATTATTTAATTCAATCACGGGTGTCGAGGAATGTAGTGTGTCTAATCAGAGATTCAGATACTGTTTCTCCAATTTACTCAGGCTTCCACTGGAATAGTATAAGAGACTAAGCTAGAATAAGAGCGGATGGAGAATTCATGTGACAAACAAGTGGAATCTCACTGAGACCTGCATGAAGGTGTTCTGGAGAGCATTCTCACCCAATCTGCATTTGATTTCTCCAGTGTTGAGGAAATTACATTATCAGCACTGAACGCAGTACAGTGGAATAAATGCATATGAACTGCTGTTTCATCACTGGGTCCCAGAATGGTGGGAAGGGAGGCAGTAGGAGGACAGATTCTGCATCTCCAACAGGTATGAGTGAAGTTGACATGAGAAGAGTGTGGGTGTTGGTGGAAATGGAAAAAAGAAACAGGGAATGCTAACAAATGAGGGGAGAGGAGGGGCATCTACTGAAGGTGGCTGACGATCCATTGAATCTGCAGGGTGTTAGGATGGAAGGTAAAGAAAAGGAGAACACAAGGGGGGAGAGGGAGTGGTGTTATGGTGAAAAGGAAGCTATAATAAGGAAAAGGGAAGATATCTCAGAGGGTGTCAACAAAAGAAGCAATTCAACAGGGCCAGAGAAACTTTAAGAAAGGAATGAAACTCTTACAGGAAGCAGGTTAAATGAAGATGTTGTCAAGGTACTAGTAAGTCTGAGAGCTTATAAAGGACAAGGTCACTTACTTATCATCTACAGTGGAGATAAACAAGATAGAAAATGGATAGGAAGACTCAGGTTGAGTGAAGACAAAGAAGTTATTCAATGAGAGAATAAGTTAATCCAGGTGAAGGGGAGCAAAGATACAGCAGAATTGTTTGGGCTTCTGATTAATGGAAAAGCAAAGGGTATATTAAGCCAGCCTGCTGTGGGATTCAAGTATAGAAGAATTTGTCATCCATGAGCTTTTCCGAAAGAAAGTGAAAAATGTCAATAGTGAAGGTCAATAAAGATAAAACCTTCACTATTATGACATTTCTCACTGTCTTTCCATTCAAAGGGAAGAGAATGAACAATAGAGAGAAAGACAAAAGTCAAGATCAGTAAAAATAGCTTCTGTGGGAAAGAAAAGGCTGAAACTATGGGCCTTCAGTACAGTCCTGCTCGTGGATTTTGCAGAGGAGTCAGAAGTAAGAGTTTGAGGCTGGTGACTGAAGCATGAAGGCCTCTTGCGGAAATTAGGTTAGTGACTATCTGCAAAACATTGCCCTGATGTTCAGCAGTAGTCTCAGGATCTTGAAATATCTCTAATAATTTCTTCAATTTGTCTTAAAATAAGACAATCATCACCCAAATCACCATAGAAAATCTGGTGGAATAAATAGAAAAGAGACAAGAACATCAAGCAACTTACAGCAATTTAGCCAAATTGGTTTCCATTTTCAGCAATGAAAGTGAAATGACAACAGCCTGATTTCTGATGTTTTATAGCTTGGGTTATTTCTGGAATTTCCTTGCAAGTACACTGACAGGAACCAATGTATTAATTATATAGTAACTTACAATTAGAGAATACTGGGATGTAGAAATGGAATGCACGCATCAATCTCTAAATCAGAAACTTTCATACTGTCGGCTGTGTAGAAATAATTTCGTTTCAGCATTTATTTAATTGAGAAGATGAGGTGGTGATGGCTGATTCAAAATTAAACCCATGACTTTTACTGTAGAATTGATGAAGTGGAAGAAGATCTAAGTCAACTTAACTCCAACCATTTTAACTTTAATTGTAATTCTGGCTGAGGAGCGGGGAAAAGATTAGGAGGAAGTAACACAGAAGACAAGCCAAAAACCTCTCAACCTCTTGTTCTTGTTTTAGACCAATTACTCCTTTGCACTGTTTTTTTTCTTGTGATGAAAATACCAAGTCCTAATTTAAGGTGAAATCGAATTTATACCAAATAATCCCATCTGACCTCAACCTGTATTTTAATTACACAATTTTTGAAACATGGAAGATAAGTCATCTTCAAACTGCTGCTTTACCCCTGTTCACCATGATTATGTAGAGTTGAATATGGTCATATAATGCACAGCATTTTAAAGTGAAACCAAGCGACATAAGTGACAACAAGGTTTCACTCCCAGGTGAGCTCAATGCCTTTATGCTCGCTTTGACTATTGAAATGTAGAGGAAACTTCATGAACTCCCACAGTCCCTGAGACCCTGTGATTTTAGTCTCTGAGGCCAGCACAAAAGCAACCTTCAGGAGGGTGAACCCACAGAAATCATCCGGACCAGACGGGGTAACTGGCCAAATACTAAAGACCTCCGTTGATTAACTGACTGGAGTGTTCACCAGTATCTTTAACCTCTTGCTTCAGTAATCTGAGGTAGCCACCTGCTTCAAGCAAGCTTTGTTTATACCAGTGCCTAAAAAGAACATGGTAACCTGCCTCAAAGACTATCATCCAGTCACATTTATATCCACTGTGCTGAAGTGTTTTGAGAGGATGGTGATGAAACATATCAATTTCTGACTGAGAAGCGACTTCAATCTGCTCTAATTAGCCTACTATCCCAACACATTGACAGCAAATGGGATTTCATTGGCTCTTCATTCAATCCTAGAACATCTGAACAGCAAAGATGCAAACATCACGATGCTCCTTATCAACTACTGCTCAGCATTAAATAAGCTCAAAATTAATAAACTTCAAGCCCTTGGCCTCAATAATTCTTTGAACAATTGGATCCTCACTTGCAGACCCCAGTCACTTTGGATTAGCAACAACATCTCCTCCACAATCTCCATCAGCACAAGTCTGTCCGTTTAACCCCATGTTCTACTCGCTTTCTACTTATGACTGAGAGGCTAAGCACAACGCCAATGCTATATTTAATAATGCTGATAACATCACTGTCATAGGCAGTGTAGAAGTTGGAGGCAAAGTGGATGAAATCAATGAGGTTAGCACAGGTGCAGGAAGCAGCACCAATGCAGTTGTCCAACTTCCACCCTGCCCTCAAATTCACCTGGTCCATTTCCAACACTTCCCTCCCCTTTCTTGATTTCACTGTCTTCACAGCTTATCCACCAATGTCTGTTATAAACCTACAGGCTCTCACAGCTACCTGTACTATACCTCGTCCCACCCTGGTCCTTGTAAAAATGCCATCCCCTTCACTCAGTTCCTCCGTCTCTGCCACATCCACTCTCAGAATGAGGCTTTTCATTCAAAGAAATTGGCTTCCCTTCCCCCATCATCAACACTGCCCTCAGCTGCATCTCTTCCACTTCACACATGTCTGCTCTTACCCCATGCTCCAGCCACCCTACGAGGGATAAGGTTCCTCTTGTCCTCACCTACCACCCAACCAGCCTCTGCATCCAACACATAATTTTCCGAAACTTCCACCACCTCCAACTGGATCTCACCACCAAACATATCCTCCTCCCACCCCCCACTTTCTGTTTTCCACAGGGATCGTTCCCTACATGACTCCCTTGTCCATTCGTCCCTCCCGGCACTTATCCTTGTAAGCAGAACAAGTGCTACACCTGTCCCTCACCACCATTCAGGACCCCAAACAGTCCTTCCAGGTGAGACGACACTTCACCTGTGAGTCAGTTGGGGTTATATACTGTGTTCGGTGCTCCCGGTGTGACCTCTTCTATATCAGTGAGATCCGTTGGAGACTGGAAGACTGCTTCGCCAAGCACCTACGCTCCATCTGCCAGAACAAGCGGGATCTCCCAGTGGCCACCCATTTTAATTCCACTTCCCATTCCAATATGTCCATCCATGGCCTCCTCCACTGTCATGATAAGGCCACACTGAGGTCGGAGGAACAATACCTTATATTCCGTTTGGGTAGCCTCCAACCTGACAGCATGAACATTGATTTCTCTAACTTCCAATAATGACCCCCCTTTCACCATTTCCCATCCTTTCTCCCTCTCTCATGTTAACTCCTTGCCCGCCCATCACCTCCCTCTGGTGCTCATTCTCCGCCCCGCCCCCCCCCCAACTTTCTGTCTCTTTCACCAATCAACTTCCTAGTGCTTTGCTTCATTCCTCCCCCTGCAAGTTTCACCTATTGCTTGGTGTTTCTCTCTCCATTCCCTCCTCCTTTCAAATCTACTCCTCAGCTTTTTTTCTCCAGTCCTGCCGAAGGGTTTCAGCTGAAACATCGACTGTGCTTTTTTTCCCCATAGGTGCTGCCTGGCCTGCTGAGTTCCCCCAGCATTTTGTGGTTACAGCCCAGTCCATCACGGGTAATGCCTTCCCCACTGTTGAGCACATTTACACAGAGCACTGTTACAGGAAAGCAGCATTCATAATCAAGGACACCCACCATCCAAGGTGCATCCCAGGTAACTCTGGATACAGTTAAATTTCTGAAGCCCCTTCAAGGTACAACAAATCTGATTATTGACCGCATGGACCTCATGTCTAAGGAAATGCATAAAACTGAGATCTGTGCAACATATGCTAGTTGGTTGCTTACCATGATTGGCACTAATTTGTTACAACTTGATGCACATCAAGTACAAAATTGGGTCTCAGATGAGCAGCTAAAAGAATGGGTTGAAGAAAGGATGCCACTATGTCATATTAGAAGCCTTACAATAACCAACAGAGTACTGGGTACCTGTGATGATGGTAAAGGAAGGTTATATGCTGGAGCAGTATTCCATATTCCTCAACATGGAAATAATTCAACCTACCCTTCGAAAAGGGTTCACAATGTTGGCAAATATCATGAGAATACTGAACATGGATATCCTTAAGTAACCCATCAACACATGCTATTGTTATGAATGGTACTGGGAAAGGGATAGATTTATCATGATGCCGTCAAAGGGGAGACCACTGGTCTTGTCCAGAAGAAATGACAAAGCTTACAAATTGCAGTTTCAGTACTTATGAAAATTGCTCTTTGTCTATTTTGCCTGTGAATAATCAGTCTTCTTCCAATATGCATTGGTGAAACAGACATATAATATAGCAACAGGGGCCACAAGTTATACCAAGGGATGGAAACAATGTCCTTTGGAAAGTCACAATGTCGCCATAGGGAACGTGACTTTAGATCTGACCACTGAAGGACGAAACTTGCCTCAGCCAGCAGGAGACACAGTAATGAAGGAGAACTTCAAGATCCAACGTACTGATACAGATGAATACCTGTGGGACTATGCTGTTACTGAATTGCCACCAATTCCTCACTTGACCGCAGACTGGACACGTGTTGTGGAGGAGGCAAGGGATATGATCAATCAATGGACTAACACACTAAACTAAATAAAACACACACTGGTGAGGCAAATGAACTACTGAGTGACCCAGGCTTTTGGAGTAAATTTTGGAATTGGTGGACAAATGTTCAAATACATCCATGGGTAAGAATAGTATCACAGGCTGCTGTAATACTAATTTTATGTACCCTGATAATTATATTGCTCAATGTATATCAACTGAGAAGATGGAAGGATGAAATAACAGGAAAAATCAAGGACAATGCTTTCATGAAACAGCAGAGTCGATTGTCAGTATAAAGTGGGTGAATTTAGTTAGTAAATGTTAATATTTTTATAGAATGTAAGTGTTGCACACCTGCTGGGTCCTATGACAGTCCTATGGGCAGTCAACTGAATGAGAAGAGGATAATGATCCTAAGATAGATACCTTTGGATCCAGAGGAGGGAGATGTTGGCCAGAAGAAACTGTTCTGATCAAGGACAGGGGAAGCAGATAAGCCACTTGTCTTTGTTTCCCCCATTTTGTGGACTCTGAACAGTTTCTTGCTCTTGGATAACCTAATCAGAGCAACTGAATGTGGACACAGGAAGCTTCAGGTAATGATCTGCCAAACCTGAGACCATTCTCAAACAAGTAGCCATCTGTTGTGTAAAGGGCGTGGACTCTGAACTGATCCTAGCTCTGGGACAATCTAATCAGAGCAATATACCTGAGACCATTCTCAGAGGAGTAGCTACTTGTTATGTAAAATTCCAGACCTGCAATCGATTATCTCATTAGACTCTGTCTGGGTTGCCTCATTTAACTGGTTTGGACCAGTCAGAGTGAAAAGACACAAATACACAAGGCTGGGGTGGGCAGAGCCATGGAACAATGTTGGCTGTAGCCCTGTACAGTGACCAGTTAGAAGGTGACTCAGGTAGGTCAGGTCACCTTGAGCCAATGGGACGGAGATCCAATGGTTCAGTTGATGAGGAACCGTATAAGACTCAGGAGCTCCAAATACGCAGGCGCAATAACTCTTCAGCAGCCAGAGACAAACCATCGCGGAGAAGGAGGACCCCACGGACATGTGGAGATCGGGACCACGAGGAATGCCTGGCCAACGTAGACTCCTTTCCTGGATAATATCCTTTTCTCTTAATTGACTGTTCAGGGACTGTCAGGGAATTCTAGTAGGGTGCACACAGAGACAGTTTGTGAACCCACATACTTTTAGTTGAAACAATAAAAGTTACTTGTCGGTAACTACAGATTCTCTGTGCCTCACTGATCAATATTACAAGGGGTGATTCTTGTAGCAAAGGCCATGCTCTCTTCTCACCACTGCCATCAGGAAAGAGGTACAGGAGCCTTAGGACCCACACTGCTAGGTTCAGGAATAGTTATTACCCCTTAATCATCAGGCTCTTGAACCAGAGGGGATAGCTTCACTGAACTGTTTCCACAACGTAGGGACTCACTTTCAAGGGCTCTTCATCTCATTTTCTTGATATTTATAGCTTATTTATTTATTTATTTCCCTTTGGTGTTTGCACAGATTGTTCTCTTTTACTCGTCGGTTGTTTGTCCTGTTGGTTGCCCTATTGGGTGTTTCATTGATTCTATTATAATTATTATTCTATTATAGAATTATTCAGTAATCTAGCCAAAAAATGAATCTCAGTCCTGTATATGGAGACATATATATATTTCAATAAAAAATTTAGATCATTAGACAATAGGAGCAGAATTAGGCTATTTGGCCCACTGAGTCTGCTCCACCATTTGATCATGGCTGATCCATTTCCCTCTCAACCCTATTCTCCTGCCTTCTCCCCATAACATTTCATGGCCTGACTCATCAAGAATCTATCAACTTCCATCTTAAATACTCAATCACCTGTCCTCCATGGCCAGCTGTGGCAATGAATTCCTCCTCATCTCCATTCTAAATGGGCATCTCTCTATTCTGAGGTTGTGCCCTCTGGTCTAAAACTCCCCTGCTATAGAAAATATTCTCTCTACATCCACTCTATCTAGGCCTTTTAACACTCAATAGGTTTCAATGAGACACGTCCCCTCATTCTTCTAAATTCTAGTGAGTACAGGCCCAGAACCATGAAGCACTCCTCAAACAATAAGCCTGATTCCTGGAATCATTTTCATTCCTTGTACCAAACTGTATGACCATACACTTCCTGACACAGAATTCCATCTGCCAGTTCTTTGCCCATTATCCTAATCTGTCTAAATCCTTCAGCAGCCTCCCTGATCCCTCATGTACTATCTGCCCTTCCACCTGTTTTCATATCATCGACAAACATAGCCACAGGGTCATCATTTCTGCAATCCAAACCATTGACTTACAACACAAAAAGAAGCAGACCCAACACAACCCCTTCAGAATACCACTAGTCACTGGCAGCCAGTCAGAGAAGGCTCCCTTTATTCCTAGTCTGCATCCTGAAAACCAGCCAATCTTCCATCCATGCTTGTATCTTTACTGTAATAGCCTGGTCTCTTATTTCTCTAAACAGCCTCGTGTGTGGCACCTTGTCTAAGACCTTCTGAAAATCCAAGTACAGAACATCCACCAATTCTCCTTTGTCAACTCCGCTTGTCATTTCCTCCAAGAATTCCAGCAGATTTGTTAGACAAGATTTCCCCTTAAGGAAACCATGCAAACTTTGACCTATTTTATCATGAACCTCCAAATACCCCAAAATCTAATCTGTAACAAATCAACTCCAATATCTTCCCAACTGCTGAGGGCAGGCTAATTGGCCTATCATTTCCTTTCTTTTCCTCCCTCCCTTCATGAAGAGTGCAGTAACATTTTCAATTTTCCAGTAGTCCAGAACCATTCCAGAATGTAGTGCTTCTTGAAAGATTATTGCTAATCCCTCCACAACCTCTTTAGCTACCTCCTTCAGAACCATGGGGTGCAGTCCATTTGGTCCAGGTGACTTATCTACCTTCATACCTTTCAGTTTCCCAAGCATCTTCTTCATAGTAATAGCAACTGCACTCTCTTCTGCTCCTTGACACTCCACCTTCCAGCATACTGCTAGTGGCTTCCACAGTGAGAACTGATGCAAAGTGCTTATTTAGTTCATCCATCACTTCCTTGTCCCCCATTACAACCTCTCCAGCATCACTTTCCAGTGGTCCAATATCTACACTTGCATCTCTTTTACTCTTTATATATCTGAAAAAAACTTTTGGTATCCTCTTTGATATTATTGGCTAGCTTATCTTCACATTTAATCTTTCCCCTTCACATAGTTTTTTACTTGCCATCTGTTGGTTTTTAAAAGCTTCCCAATCCTCTAACTTCCTATTAATTTTTGTTCCATTATATGCCCTCTCTTTTGCTTTTATGTTGGCTTTGACTTCTCATGTCAGCCAAAGTTGTGTCATCCTGCCATTAGAATATTTCTCCTTTCTTGGGATGCATCTATCCTGTGCCTCCCAAAGTGCTCCCAGAAAATCCAGCCATTGCTGCTCTGCCTTCATCACTGCTAGTCCCCTTCCAATCAATTTTGGCCAGCTCCTCTCTCATGCCTCTGTTATTCCCCTTACTCCACTGAAATACAATATATCTGACCTCAGCTTCTCCCTCTCAAATTTCAGGGTGAATTCTATCATATTATGATCACTATTTCCTAAGGGTTCCTTTACCTTAAGCTCCTTAATCAAATCCAGTTCATTACACAATACCCAATCCAGAACAGCTGACCCCCTCGAGGCTGCTCAAAGCCAGAGACCTGGTTGCTGCGGCTTTCCTCCGTAGGTCAATCCCCCACCAATGGTACCCAAAACAGTATACTTATTACTGAGCGGAATGGCCATGGGGTACTCGGCACTGTCTGCCCATTTCCCCTCCCTCTCCTGACAGTCACTCATTTTCCTGCCTCCTACACCTTAGGGGTGACTACCACCCTGTAGCTCCAATTTATCACTACCTTGATTTCCCATATGAGCCAAAGGTTATCAAGCTGCAGCTCCAGTTCTTTAACAAGTTCTCTGAGGAGCTGCAGCTCGGTGCACCTGGTGCAGATGTGCTTACCTGGGAGGCTGGAGCCATCCTCACTGCTCTAACTGTGTACTAACAGACAAAGAATCAATATGTCTGGGCTGCATTGAAAGAGCTACCTTTTAATCAGAAGGGCAATCGAGATTTCAAAGACAGAGATTCACAGCAGGGTCTCTGAGATGAGAAGCGACCAATCAGCAAGAGGCAGTGCGTAAAAAAGAGCCACTTTTCAGTCAGGTCCACGGTAAAGCTTTAAGAGGAGACCTTCACGCCAGTTTTCTCTGAGTTGGACAATCCACATCAGGGCTGCGTAAAAAGAAGTACCTTTTCGTCAGGAAGGTGATCAAGATTTCAAAGGCAGAGTTTTGCAGCAGTTTCTCTGAGTTGGGGGCCAATCAATCAGCAAGAAGGACTCATTAAATAGGGCCAATAAACAGAACTCAAGTACAAGCAGAGCGGCCAGTCTTTTGGAGTGTGCCATTGTTTAGAGTGACTTTGGCTCATCAGGCTTAGGTGAGATAAATTGTCTTGTAACTCACTTTCTCTCTCTCTCTGTCCTTATTTGTTCATTCCTATCTGTTAGGGCATAATAGATTAGAAGAAAGGATCCAGGGGCAGTGTCTTGTACTCTGTGTGGGAAATCTGCGAGACCTCCAGTCTCTTGGATAAATACATCTGCACCAGTTGCACTGAGTTGCAGTTCTTCAGGGAATGTATTAAGGAATGAAGAGGTGATAGTCATCCGTAGATTGCAGGAGACAAGTAACTACATGACTGCCAGAAGGAGGGGAAATGCACAGCCAGTGCACAGTACACCTGTGGCCCTTCCCCTCAATAATAAATATATAACTTAAAGTACTAATGAGGAGGCAGGGGAGGAGCCACAGTGACTGGATCTCTGACACTGAGTCTGGTGCTATGGCTCAGAAGAACAGAGAGATGAAGAGGACTGCAGTGTTGAAAGGAGATTTCTTAGTCTGGAATAGAGACATCTGCATGGTATTTTACCTCCTTGGTATCAGGATCAGGGATGTCTCAAATCAGATCCATGGCATTCTCAAAGTCGAGGGTGAGCAGGCAGAAGACTGGTGAATATTGGCACCAAGAACAGAGGTAGACAAGGTGAGGAGGTCCTGAAAAGAGATTTTAGGGAGCTAGGTAGAAAGCTGAGAAACAGGAACTCCAGAGTAGTAATCTCTAGATTGCTGCCTGTGCAACCAACCAGTGAGGATAAGAATAGGATGATTTGGCAGATGAATGCATGTCTGAGGAACTAGTGCAGGGAGCAGGGGTTCAGATTACTGGATCATTGGGAACCTCTTCAGGGAAATGTATGACCTGTACAAAAGGGAGGGGTTACACCTGATCCCAAGGGGTTAAATATCCTGGTGAGCAGGTTGACTAGAGTTGTTTGGGTGGGTTTAAACTAATTTGGCAGGGGGTGGGAACCAGAGTGATAGTACTGAAGATGAGGTACTTGATTAACAAACAGGCAATGTATAATGTGTTGCCCTTTTGGTAAAAAAAAAATGAAATCAAATCATTAGAAAGAGGAAACATAGGGCCAAATGGTGATAAACCATTGTGGATAGAGCTAAGTAACTACAGGGGTAAAAAGACTCTGATGGGGGTTATGTACAGACCCCCCAACAGTGGTAAAGATGTGGTCTACAAATTATAAAGGGAGATAGAAAATGCATACCAAAAGGACAATGTTACAATAGTCATGGGGGAAGGCACAGGATGTACACGTCCCAAAGAGGAAGAAGTTTTTCGAAAGGAAAGGTGACACAACCTTGATTGGAAGTCAAAACCAACATAAAAGCCAAAGAGTGGGCATATAATAGAGCAAAAATTAGTGGGAAGTTAGAGGATTGAAAAGCTTTCAAATACCAACAGAAGGCAACTAAAAAAGTCAAAGAAGGTAAAGATGGAATACGAAAGTAAGCTACCCAATAACATTGAAGAGCATACCAGAAGTTTCTTCCCATACATAAAGTGTAAAAGAGAGGAGAGAGTAGATATCAGACCACTGGAAAACGATGCTGGAGAGGTCGTAATGGTGGAAGAACTGAATAAGTATTCTGCATCAGTCTTCTCTATGAAAGACACTAGCAGTATACCAGAAGTTCCAGGTGTCGGGGGTATGAAGTGTGTGAAGATACCATTACTAGGGAGAAGGTTCTTGAGAAACTGAAAGGTCTAAAGCTAAATAAGTCACCTGGACAGATAGTGTACACCCCAAGATTTTGAAAGAGGTGGCTGAAGAGACTGTGGATGCATTAGTAATGATCTTTCAAGATTCACTATACTCTGGAATGGTTCCAGAAGACTGGAAAGTTGCAATACCACTCCACTCTTCAAGGGAAGGAAGCAGAAGAAATTATAGGACAGTTAGTTTGACATTATTGCTTGGAAAGATGGAGGAGTCAATTGTTAAGGATGTTGTTTCAGAGTACTTGGAGGCACTTGATAAAATAGGCTGTAGTCAGCATGGTTTCCTTGAGGGAAAATCTTGCCTGACAAATCTGTTGGAATTCTTTCATAAAATAACAAACAGGATAGACAAAGGAGAATCGACTGACATTGTGTATTTATATTTTCAGAAGGCCTTTGTCAAGGTACCTCACATGAGGCTGCTTAATAAGCTATGAGCCCATGGTATTACAAGGAAGATTCTGGCATGGATAAAGCAGTGGCTAACTGGTAGGAGGCAAAGAGTGGGAATAAAGGGAGTCTTTTCTGGGTGGCTGCTGCTGACTAGTGATGTTCCACAGGGGTCTGTGTTGGGACTGATTCTTTTTATGTTATATGTCAATGATTTGGATGATGGAATTGATAGAATGAATGATAGAAATAACATGAAAATAAGTGGAGGGACAGATAGTTTTAAGTAAGCAGAGAGGCTATAGAAGGACTTAGACAGATTGGGAGAATGGGCAAAGAAATGGCAGATGAAGTACAGTGTCCCTAAATGTACAGTCATGCACTTTGGTAGAAGAAAGGAAAGGGATGACTGTTTTCTAAATGGAGAGAAAATACAAAATCTGTAGCGCAAAGGGACTTGGAAGTCCTATTGCAGGATTCCCTAATGGTTAATTTGCAGGTTGAGTGTGTCTTATAGACTCGTTTGCCCCTTATCCTCGCCTGTTCTCGCCAAAGCACGATGAGCCAAAGCATCCTCACTCTAACAATGGCTGCTCCACTTGTCCCTACCTTATTTTTAATTTATTTTAATTAATTTCCACCAAGCAAAACTGGCATTAATATAGCACCTTCAATAAAATATTAAACCAATGTGATTCATAAACCATCAAATGAAAATCAATGGTGAACCATGATGGGTAAAGGCATTTCAGGCAACTTTAATTGGCAGGTTCAAGAAGTGGATTACTGCAAATACAAGAAATTTAATGGAAAAATGTAAAAGACCTTGAAATACATTAGCCAGTACAAGAAGAATTTGGGTTAACATTCGATAACTAATTGCCAGAAATGAAGCAAAATCAAAGATCAAATACTTAGCACACAAGGAAGTGAAGAGAAGGGAGAAATGAACAAAAGGAAAGGTCTCTGGTGGGGGAAAGGCAGAAAATACTTTGTGAACAGTTGAATATCCATGGATCCAATAATTCTATCATACAGCCCAATGCTTTGTTTTTCCGCTGCTGTATGTAACGGAAAATCATAGGAGTGGTAAGTTATATTTAGATCCTCTGTGTAAATAACACACAAATGCAAGATTGCAGAAACATCTATTGGTATGCAAAATATTATTAAATGCATCATTTTGATGTTCTTTATATTTGCAGTGATATCTCAAATACTGTGGTCTTTGCTTACTGAAATACTATAGGTCTAACCCAAAGGTTGAAGTCTTCTTTACCACTATCTGAAGCATCCAATCTTACCTGGGCCTCTGCCAGGTGCCCACAAAAATCAAGTTTCTTCCTGATCTCTTTCCCTGCTTTCTGTGCATGTACTAAGGTGGTGCTCCTTTCTGAGTTTCTCTGACTGACTCATCCTGACAGTCTCCCCAAAAGGATCCACCATCTACCACAATTCTATATCCTCTCCGCAGCCTTCTCCCTTCTACACGGATATTCTTCCAAAGTACTCAAGTTTGACCCTCCTACTAGTTTAGATCACAATTCCAACCTGCAACATAACCCTGTTTCTTCATGGTCTCTATTTTTGGCATTGACAGAAAATCAATACGTAAGATTCTTTTTGCATAACTTCTTACATAAGCCATATTCCAATGTGCATGCCATCTTAAGCACAACTCATAATATTTTAAACCTTGTGCATGATATCATGTGTTTACCTAAGGGCCTCATAGAACTGGTGATAGCTTGTGATCTGCACTGCTTTAACCTGTATTGCTTTAACACACAATTTCAGGTAGGATATAATTTCCAAGGCCTCGAGTATAAATCATTGCCAAAATGTTCAAATACAAATTACTAAATAATTGATTAAAGATGTCAAAACTTTAAAACTAACAGACGTATTTCCATCTATTCAATGAGACTGGTTTCAATCTGCATTGCAACAGCACAATTTTTTACTGTCAAGCTACAAGTTTCCATAGCAATGGACAATCACAGCAGGACCTCTGATCATTGTCATGGAAATTGTCATGAGAAAATTCCAAAAAAATCAATTTTTTTGATAATTGATCCATTGTGTTTCTCCAGATATATATATCTATGCAAATACAGAGCTGCAGTAGGTAGGAAGGGTAGAATAAGGAGGAAAGGGACTTCTGATTACAACCACTGTGCAAAAAAATGATGTTCCATCAATGCCTCCAATAAATTTGCTGCCTAAGTGCTGGATCTCACCGGTGAATGAAAATTAAGTTATTAGTCCAGGTCTTAGTAATCCAGGTAAAGCAAATGGTGATTGGTTTATGATTTTCACACATACCAAAATACGGTGAAAAACTTTTTCATACTTAAACATGTCTCTCATGCAGATCATTCCAAAATATAAGTATACCAAAGTAATGCAAAGGGAAATACAATAACAGAATATAGAATATAGTGTTACAATTACCATTACAGATTAAGTTCAGTGTAGGTAGACAAGTAAGGAGCAAGGGCTATGACGAAGTAGATTGAATGATCAAAAGATCTTCACCATACAAGAGGTCTAGCCAAGTCCCAACAACTTTTCTCTGCACTCGTTCAATCTTATTGATATCTGGTCACATACCTACAGGAAAGGAGTACACACAATACTCCAGATTCAGCCCCACCAATGTCTTAAACGACTTCAACATAACATCCTAACTTCTGTACTAAATGCCCTGATTTATGAAGGCCAATGTGCCAAAGTTTCTCTTTATGGCCCTATCTACCTGTGATGACACTTCAAAGAAATTACAATCTGTAATTTGCTGCATACCTAGTGCCCTACCTAAGTCTTACCCTGGTTTGTCCTCCAAAAGTACAACTCATTGTCTACATTAAATTCCATCTGCCATTTTTCAGCCCATTTTCCCTGGTCCCGATCCTGCTGCAAGTTCTGATGGCCTTCCTCACTGTCTATTATGCCCCTAACTTTGCTGTCAACCTCAAGTTTGCGGCTCCTGTTTTGCACATTATCAAGCAGTATACTGTATAAATGCAGAGACTCAGTAATTTAAAGAGGAGATTTTAATTTACATGTATCTGGGATAAGCAGAGTAACACAAATAAGAAAGACAGTGAATTTATGAACTGTGTCCTATCAACAAGAGCTAATAGGAAAGAGTACTGAGGAATGAGAGAGATTTAGTTAACAGGTTAATGGCATTTGGATATAATAATCCAGATCTCTGGATTAGTGATCTGATAACCTGACTGTTACACGACCAATGTACTCATATTTTCTTTCAAACAGAAAATTAAAATTGATCATGTTATGATTCATACTAATTATTTAATGTCAGTCAGTGTACAATTAATTTTAGTTGTATGTTTGAGTGTACGAGTATGATAGTGGTGTAGCTGTTAAAATACCAGTCCAATAGTCAAGAGAGCTGGAACAATAAATTCAAAAGCTGCCAAGGTATTGTGGAATTTAAATTCAGTTAACAATTCAGGACTAAAATAAAATTGTTTAACAACAAATCAAACTGACAGCTGTAAAAAGAAATATACAATCAAGTTGAGAAAGGTCCTTCTGGGAAGGAAATATATCATCCTCTACCCAGGCTGATGTTTTTTGTGACTCCAGACTTATTAACGTGGTTGACTCTTAAACGGGTTTGCAAGCCACTCTGCTTTCCCACAGCTAGAGAAAGAGTAAAATCAGTTACACTACCCATCAATAAGCTAGGCATTGAATTCAGTGAAAGCAATGTGGCTCCCACTCCATTCAATTTTACAATGTTCTCTTGAAAACTATCTGGGACTGTCCAAATTTGGCAGGTTGTCCTCTAGATCAGGCTAGTCAAGGAATAACCTAATATATTTCAGAAAGACAAGGGACTGTAAACCTGGAGCAACAAACAATCTACCAGAAGAACTCAGTAGGTCAAGCAATATCTGAGGGAGCTAAAGGAATGGTCAACATTTTGGGTTGCAACCCTGCATTAGTTCTGAGAGCGGAGAGGAGAGAGGACCATATAAAAAGGAGAGTGGTGTCACAGAAGTTCCCCTCTTCACTGAAGCCAGTCTTTAATCAATTTGGTTATGCCATGTGAAATCAATAATGGTATTTAGTCATAGAGCAACACACACAAAATGGTGGGGGAGCTCAGCAGGTCATGCAGTATCTATGGAGGGAAATAAACAGTCAACAATTCAAGGCAAGATCCTTCAGCAGGACTGGAAAGGAAAGGGGAAGAAGCCAGAATAAGAAGGTGGGGAGAGGGGAAGTAGTACATGTTGGAAGGTGATAGGAGAAACCAGATGAAGGGCAAGGTGACTGGGTGGGGGTGGGGCAATGAAGTGAGAAGCTGGAAGGGGTTAGTGGAAGAGATGGAAAGATTCCCAATCTTTGAAACCATTATCTACTTCCTTTTTGATATATTTAGACACATAACCCTTTGGAATAGAGAATTACAAAGATTTACTATTCTTTATAGGAGAAATGATTACTTCTCACCATGAATCATCTCAGATGGTCTCAAGCCTCAGATTTAAATGACAACCCCCTTATCTTGCCACTATGTGGCCATTGTCTTGACTTTAATTCACCATGCTTGAAACCAGTGAAGTGTGCTTCAAACCAAAAAGACTATTTCCATTATTCTCATCTTATTCTAGCAAATTATGTATCTCTAAGTACAATGAATTTATACTATTGTACATTAGGCAATGGCAATCCCAAATGTTCCCTCAATTGCTTCAATCACTGAAGTACTGTACTGCTGGAATAACAATTAATTTAACTTCAAACAAGAGACTGGCAAACCCTCTGTACTTCACACTGTCCCGGTGCCATCACTAATCTTATTAATGTTGTCATGGAAACTGTTCAAAAGATAAAGATGAATCTAACAGCAAAGTTTAACACTGAAATCTGATGCCATTATATGTAATTGTTTATTTTTTCTGTGATTGATGATCACATCATGGGAAATAGCAAGAATCGTTTTGTTACAATCACTAATGAGATGCTGCCTTCATTAGCCAGGGCATAAAAAATAAAGGCAGGGAAGTCTTGGTACAAGTTTATAAAACATTCGTTAGCCAGAGCTGAAATATCATCATAGGTAGTGGTGTTTACCATACTATAGGAAAAACGCAATTATCCTGGAGAAAGTGCAAGGGAGATTCACCAGAATACTGCCTAGACGGCGCAATTCAGTTATGAGAAGAGACCTGATAGGCTGGGCTCATTTTCTTTGAGGCACAGGAGGCTCAGGGGGAGCCTGACAGAGGAACTCAAAGTGAGAGGCTGAATAGCAAGAAACTTTCCCCATTACTGAGAACACAAATTCAGAGAGTAGCTTTAGTCCAAAATGCACTGTCTGGGACAGAGCTGCAGACAATATTGACAACTTTGAAGAAGCAAGTGAACATGCACTTGAATCACAATGCTAAGTACAATGAATTATACTATTGTACATCAGGCAATGGCAATCCCAAATGTTCCCTCAATTGCTTCAATCACTGAAGTACTGTACTGCTGGAATAACAATTATTGTTATTCCAGGTACGCTACATACCTAGTGCGGGTAAATGAAAATTGCATAGATGGGTAGTTGATGGATGGCATGAGCATGTTGAGCCAAATGACTTGCTCTGTGCTTTTGTAAATAGTACCAGAAAGGGCTGTGTGTTATTTGCATGATTGATTAAGATCAGTTAATAGTCTGACCATTGACCATAAACAAACCAACCAACAAGAAATCCAATTCCTGAAGGAGTTTTATGTCATGAACATCAATTACCATTGGATCCACCAATACTCAGTTAAAATCATCTCCATATCCAAATACTTCTGTAAGGAGTTTTAATAAAATAAGCTATCACATTGTTTAAAGATTAACTTTCATTAACTAGAGACATTTTAAGTAGCTTTTAGAAAGAATGGAAGAGACTGGAGGAGAAAAAAGAAATCACCTACAGAATGCCAGGTGTTTAGAACTCACAACCCACAAGATGGTAAAATTACTTTTTTGAACATGTTCACATAATTAGAGCATGCTTGGTATAGATCATCTACAATTTGTATATTCTTTCACCTACTCACTCATCCCCCACAAAAACACCTTTGTGTGTCTTTTACTAGTCTCAAATCTCCTTCAGATCTCAGTGTTTGCAACAAATTAACAGAAGCCCTTCAATTCAACAGTAAATTACTCCAGTGCATCTTCAGACTCATATTTAATCTAGAAATAATTTAATCCAGTGATTTAAGAATTCATCTAAAAACTTATTATATGCTGCTTCCATCACACACTCAGGCAGTGCATTCTAGATTCCAACTACCCTTATGGGTAAAAATGGTTTTCCTTCTCCCAAGATGGAAGTTATAGGCTAGTAAGCCTAATGTCAGTGGTGGGTAACTTATTCTAAGGGGCTGGATATATAAGTATTTGGATAAACATGATCTGATTAAGGGTAGTCAAGATAGTTCTGTATGTGGCAAGTCACATCTAGCCAATCATATAGAGTTTTTCAAGAAAGTTAGCAGGAAAGTTGATGAAGGAGACAATGGATTTGACAAGGTCCTGCGTGGAAAGCTGGTGAAGAGGGTTCAGTCACTTGACATTTGGATGAAGTAGCAAATTAAATTTACATTGACATCACAGGTGAAGCCAGAGATTGGTAGTACATGGTTGTCTCTCTGCTGGAGCCCTGTGACTACTGCTGTGCCACAGGGTTCGGTGCCAGGTCTGCTCTTTGTCACCTCTATTAATGATATGGATAATAATGTAGTAAACTTGATCGGCAGATTTGTGAGTGTCACCAAGATGGGGGGCGTAGTAGACAGTGAGGAAAGCTATCAAGGCTTGCAGCAGGATCTGGGCCAGCTGGAAAAATGGTCTGAAAAATGGCGGGCAGATTTTAATGCAGGCAATTGTGAAGCATGGCACTTTGGCCAGAGAAATCAGAGTAGGACTTGTACAATGAACAAAAGGGCACTGGGGAGCAAGGTAGAACAGAGGGATCTGGGAATACAAAGTGCATAATTCCCTGAAAGAGGTGTCATGGGTAGGTAGGATCATAAAGAGAACTTTTGGTATATTGATCTTCATATATCAGAGTATTGAGTACAGGAGTTGGTACATTGAAGGCCATATTTGGAATGTTGTGTGTAGGTCTAAACACTTAACTAAAGGAAAGATATGAATAAGATTGAAAGAGCACAGAAAAAATTTACGAGGATGTTGCTGAGACTTGAGGACCTTTGTTACAGGGAAAAGTTGAATAGGTCAGGACTTTATTCCTGGACCATAGGAGAATGAAGGGAGGTTTGACAGAGGTATACAAAATTATGAGGGATATAAAGGGCAAATGCATAAAGGCTAAGTTGGGTGAGGTCATAGGTTAAGGGTAAAAGTGAAATACTTAAGGGGAACCTGAGAGTGGTGAGGACTGTGAAATGAGCTGCCAGTGGAAGTGGTGGATGTGTATTCTATTTCAACCTTTAAGAGAAATTTGTTTAAATACGTGGATGGGATGGGTTTGGAAGGCAAAGGTCCAGACGTGGGCCGATGGGAATAGACAGAATAATAGTTTGGTATAGACTAGATGGGTTGAAGGGCTTCATGCTGTGCTGCAGTACTCTGATTCTATGGCTCAGATTCCTGTAAACCTCTTACAGACCGTGCTAAACTAATGACCTATAGTTTTAGATACTAGCGCTATGGAACAAGTATCCTTCTATGGACCCTGTTTCCCTCAGGATTTTTGCATAGGTTTATCATTTCCTCCTGCACTCCAAGATAAATAACCCCAGTCTATCCAATCATTCTATCCCAGATAACATTTGGTGAATCTTTTCCATAGCCTCTCTAGTGCCATAGGTCCATCTATACAGTGGTGGCCAGAATGACAACTTCAGAAGTGGCACACTGCATAGCAATTAGTGCATTGTCAGCAGTCACTGATTACGGTTTGATTCCCGCCACTGACTGTAAGGAGTTTATATGTTCTCCTCATGACCATCAGTCTGATGGCCTGGTGGAAGAAGCTGTCCCGGAGCCTGTTGGTCCTGGCTTTTATGCTGTGGTACCGCTTCCCGGATGGTAGCAGCTGGAATAGATTGTGGCTGAGATGGCTTGGGTCCCCAATGATCCTATGGGCCCTTTTTACACACTTGTCCTTGTTAATGTCCTTGTAAATGGGACAAATAAAGCTAATCTTTAACAGTATACAATCTTCCAGATAGGGTATACTCAATATTTTATAAAATTATGCTCACACTCCCTGTTCTTATAGCCATATCCTTTCTTTGTCCCAATATGTCACTATTGTTGCCACTTTTAGGGATTCTTGGACTTGCACACCAAGCTCCCTCTATTCTTCAATTCTTCCCCCAGGCCTACCCTTATTAGCCCTCACAAAATGCATCAACTCTCCCTTATCAGGATTAAACTCCAGCCCCCATTGCACTGCCTATCTTATTATGTTCTACCAGTCTATTGTCGCCAGTACAATCTTCTTTCTATGCGGTGGTGTACTGGGGCAATGGCATCAACATGGGCGATGCCAACAGGCTCAATAATCTGATTGGAAAGGCTGGCTCTGTCATAGGAGTCAAACTAGACACACTGGAGGCTGTGGGAGTACAGAGGACACTCCAGAAAATCCTGGCAATTCTGGACAATGTTTCTCACCCTCTGCATGGCACCTTGTCTGAACAGAGGAACATTTTCAGGAATAGACTAAGACAACTGCACAGCTCCAAAGAGTGCTATACGAGGTTCTTCTTACCCTCAGCCATTAGGCTCTATAATGAGTCAACCAATAGCCAGGGAAGTGATGACCCCACCACTTCCCTCCGGTTACTGATATTAACCTCTGTTTACTAGGCTCTGTTTAAGCTCTGCTTGGCTCTAATTACAACACTCTGCTATCATGGACACCCTGTACAATACTGTGCAATGCTACCATCACTTCTTATCCGGACATTGTGAATGTGTACTCATTACTGTATAATATTACAGTAATTCTTGCTCTATCATCTTACCAGTGTGAACTTGGAAATATTGTAATCTTTGACTTGTAGATCTTGTACATCTTATTTTCAAGGTAACTTTTTTTTTATTCTTTCTTACTTCTCTGTACACTTGTAATGCTACTGTGGCACTGTAATTTCCTTTGGGATCAATAAAGTATCTGTCTATCTATTAACTGACCTCTATTTTCCCATAGTCCCTGATTATTCTCCTATCAATACTACCAATCAGCTGCAAACTTAGTTAATATACCTCCTGTATTCATATCCACATCACTAATGTACATTGTAATGATACCAACACTGATACCTCTGACAACAGATTTCCAATCACAAGAATAACCCTCTATCTCCTATTAGATAGTCAATTTGGATCCATTTTTCCAATTCAATCAAATTGATCAGACAGGATCTCTCACTAATAAAACCATGCTATCTTTTGATGTTAGACTCAGAGGGCTATAATTACCTATCTTAACCCTGTTGTCCTTCTTAAGTACGCGTGTTTTTTCTTGCTGTCCTCTGATCATTTGGCAAAAAATCCATGGCCAATAAAGATCTAAAAATCTCTGCCAGCTGCTCCCTCACCTCCTTACTACAATATTGGTGCATTCCTTTTAATGACGTCATGTTCTAGAATCCTATAGTCCCTTTTCTGAATTCCCTAAACCGCAATGACCTTCTCATTACTGAATACTTCTCACTTGTATTCATTTAAGACCTCATCAATGCCCTCTGGTTCCAAGCACAGATTACCCTTTTGTCCTTAAGGGCATTATTTCAGACCTGCCACATCTATTTTTTATTTCATTCATGAGCCATGTCATTTGACATTCGGAATTTTATGGACTTGCCTTTCATCCTTATGGGAACATACTGGTCTTGAAAGCCCATTATTTAATTTTGAGTGGCTCTGACTTATTGGGTACCTTTCCTTCAGTCTATTTTTGCAAGATACTGTTTTATGGAATTGAAATCAGCCTCTCCCCACCCCCACCAATTCAGGATTATAACTTCCAGAACACTGAACCCCTTTCCATAATTTACAGAGTTATGGCCACTAACTCTAGATGCTCTCCCACTGATATTTCAACTGCTTGCTAAGTTACGTCTCCTAACATTAGGTCCAGTGCTGCCCCTTCTCCAATAGGACTATCCATATCAAGTCTGCCCCAAGTTCCCCAGGGTTCCTTTCCTGAGAATAGTTTGTAGCCGAAAGAACTTGTACTCTTACACCTCTGTTATTTGTCTACATTTCTGCTCCTCTATCTCCCTTTAACCATTCAGAAGCTGTAATATTTCCTCACTTTATTCCTAAGGATATCAACCTACATGTCTTTCTTTGAAGAACCTTCTAGGAAATCATCTCTCATTAACACAATAATCAATATTCCATGCCTAAGTTACTTGGCATAATCATCATCGAGGATCTCACATGGTCTGTATATAGCGACTGTGTGGTGAAAAAGGCACAACGGCACCTCTTTCACCTCAGACGGTTGAAGTTTGATATGGGGCCCCGAATCCTAAGAACTTTCTATAAGGGCACAATTGAGAGCATCCTGACTGGCTGCATCACTACCTGGTATGGGAACTGTACTTCACTCAATCACAGGACTCTGCAGAGAGTGGTGCAGAGAGCCCAGTGCATCTGTAGATGTGAACTTTTCACCATTCAGGACATTTTCAAAGACAGGTACATAAAAAGGGCCCGAAGGATCATTGAGGTCCCAAGTCACCCCAACCACAAACTGTTCCAGCTGCTACCACCCAGGAAATGGTACCGCAGCATAAAAGCCAGGACCTACAGGCTCCGGGACAGCTTCTTACACCAGGCCATCAGACTGATTAATTCATGCTGAACAACTGCATTTCTATGTTATACTGACTGTCCTGTTATACATACTATTTATTATAAATTACTATAAATTGCAAATTGCAGATTTAGACAGAGATGTAACGTAAAGATTTTTACTCCTCATGTATATGAAGGATATAAGAAAGAAAGTCAATTCAATTCTACATATTGCTCTACTCCACCCCAGCTGGCCTGTGAAGCCTACAGATTCTACAGCCTGGAATGCTGATTTGCCAGTCCTTCTCGTCTTTCAAACATGTCTCTCTGTTATAGCAACAATACTCCTTACACTAAAAGAAATGAAATCTTGTCTCTATTCCACCATGTGTCTCATCATGCCTGACTTAGTTTGGACTGACTTAGTTTCCTTCAACTTGATTCTGTTTGGTTCAGAATACATTAATTGCTGCTTTTAGAATGGTTTTAGCCTTGGCAATTTCCAATGAGGTGAATGGTTTTAATTGGTCGACTGAAACAAGTGAATTAAAATAATTAGGAAAACAAGATATTTCAAATAGTTGAATAAATTCCATACAACATCTCTATTGCAACTGTCCATGATTGAAGTTAGTTCATCAACTGCACTGGAGAATCAGAACAGACACGTTCTTGTTTTAGTTTAAACAATTGAAGTATATAACTAACAGGATCAGAGAAAAATGAAGCTGGGCTATCTTTCCTTTGCAAATTTTAAGAGAAATATAGAGTATGAAATACTATTCAAGCGTGCCTTGTCAATTTGAGACTGCTACAGGGAAGAGATAGAGTGCCCATTGACATGGTATCATAACGACCGCCTTTCCCTCAATATCAGCAAATCAAAAGAGCTGGTCATTGACCTTAGGAAGTGGGGGGCAGTGCATATGCTCCTACTTACATCAACGGTGCTGAGGTCAACATCAACGGTGCTGAGGTTAATAAGGTTGGGAGCTTCAAGTTCCTTTGAGTGACCATCACCAATAACCTATCCTGGTCCATACATATTGATGCTATGTCCAAGAAAGTTCTACTTCTTCCAGAGGCTAAATAAATTTGGCATGTTCCCTTTGACCCTCATCAATTTTTATAGATGTACCATAGAAAACATCTTATCTGGTTCCATTATGGTTTGGTATGGCAACTGCTCTGCCCATGACCGCAAGAAACTGCAGAGGTATGGACACGTAGCACATCATTGAAACCACTCTGTAGACTCTGTCTACACTTCTCACTATCTCAGTAAAGCAGCCAACATATTGAAAAACCCCACCCATCCTCACATTCTCTCTTCTCACCCTTCCCATTGGGCAGAAGATACAAAAGCCTGAAAGCACAATCCACCAGGCTCAAGGACAGCTTCTGTCACACTGTTATAAGACTACTGAATGGTTCCCTAGTACAACCTCAATGCATTGTTGTAATGAATTGATTTGTACAAACAGTAGAGAAGACCAGTTTTTCGACTGTATCTCAGTACATTTGACAACAATAAATCAAATTACCAAAGACTAGTGAACGATTGAATATGTATTCTTATATCTTTTAATGATGTCAAGTTCATAACAGAAAAAAAGTCTATTTAAAATTGTATTGCAAGTCACTTTGTGTACTTTTTTTTGAGCGTTCCTGAACAAGCTACAAGGATTCGGATTATCTGTTCTTAACATGTCAACGTAAATTAGAGCAAAACAAGAACCAAGCGGAGTTGTTCGAAAATAAAGAAATAAAAATTGAGACTGCATTTGTGGAAATATTGAGAAATATACAGAATAACACTGTAGTTTGAACAGTTGCAGAAATAAAGGTAACATTGTTGTTACATGGTATTTCATTGAATGATTATCCCTTTTAAACGATGTTTGGATGAAAAACATTTATGAGCCGCTCTGTCACAATAGACAGTTCAGCTTACAGTAAAAATGAAAATATTATTAACGTCAAATTTCAAGAACTCGTATTCTCCAAGCTGTGGAGTGAAATCAGGTCTGTGAGTTGGGACAAAAGACACTCACTACCAGTAAGTTAACTATTTATTTACAGGACAAGACCAACACTAAACATTCAGTAAACCCTTCAAGCTACACCCAGTTACAAATATTTGCCTGAATTGTGTGCTTGGGCCCTTTCTCACTGCAGCACATTTCTGCTGTTCCCTGCAGCACTGGCCAGAACTTCGGTAAGCCCTCAATGCAGAAGAGGAAAAAAAAAAGAGGCTGGGTATTTTCAGCACACTAGATTTATACTCTACCAGTGCCATGATGTCATCAGCCAGTGCCGAGGAGCCAAAAGGCTGCAAAGCTCCACAATCAGGCCAATCCCCAGCTAGCACAGGGGAACAGTTTTGGATGCACAGGTATGATTGACACTGACTGAAATATGATACCCCTTGAAAAATGCAACACTGTGGCACTTGGCCTGCAGGCTAGTGTCACCCCCGGTGGACATCCCACTACACTACACACAAAATATATCTTACCTAGAATAATCAACTCTCCCAGTGTAATGCCACAGTCCATCAACTTCCCAATTCCCCAAAAAGCCACCAAATCTCCCCCCCCCCCCCCCGCCACGAAGTATAGCAGTTATGGAGCTGGCCCACAACTTTCCTGATCTTATTTACTGACTGCTGGGTATGATCAGCCAGGTGAGTAATGCTCCCAGACTCATCAGGGATGTAAGTGCAGCACTCCTGACCAATCACAACACAGGTGCCACCTTTCTCAATGAACAGGTAGTCCAAGGCCATCTGGCTTTGCTTGGCCACCATCCGAGTAGCCATAATCTCAGCTGACACACTGATCAGTGCATTTTCCAGATGGTTGAGTACTGCAGCTGTCTCGTTGGCCAGCATCTCCATCAC